>NC_139720.1:111204689-112513439 GCF_964211835.1 Anser anser | reverse complement strand
GGGTCTGTTAAGAGCATAATAACATACCGAACGGGGGGATGCGCTCCGCCTCGGTCGAGCAGACGCTCTCTTCGTGTGCCCGCCTGCCGTAGGTGGCAGAGTAGATCATGAGGAACTTGGACTCCTGACAGTGGAGCTTCAGTTCCTGGTTTTCACAGGCTGATTTGGTTTTGTATTCAGCTAAAATAGAAGCAAATAACAATACGGTAGCATGAGGCAACTTTCTCAGCCGGACTGTTCGTAGCAAATAGCAGCATGACAGAAAACAGCTTTTCTGCAAGTTGTGCTCTCAGTGATATGTGGCACGATTACAACCAGAGGCAAAGCCAATAGCAAAGCAGAGTGTTTCCTCCAACTAAATTGTTCCCTTATGAGTATCTAAAGCCTCCAGCTCCTTTTAAAAATGAATGAAAATACTAACTTTTGCCAACCTCCTCTCCCGGTGGAACAGCCACCCCCATTCCTGCCTGATTTCCTGGCCTGCTTTCCACTACTATTCAGTAGGAGAAACCTCATCCCTTCCTTTCATGCCCCTGAAGGACAATGTCACTTTCTGTGCCTATCCCAATGCCTGCCGGAGTGCTGAGGGCCTCAGGCCGCTCACCAGTCATGGGGATGGCTGGCATCACCTGGTGCCACAGCACAGCCCCTGGGCAAACACTGAAGAATGGGGCACGGCCTGTGTGTGCCAAGCCAGGCCTCAGCTGCATTTTCATCGCTCCACCATAGTCGGTGGGGTTCCCCGACTTGGCAAGGGCTGCTTTGAAAACCTGGCTGACAAAGCAGCGTGGACCAGGAGCCTGAAAAAAACAACCCCCTCCCTTTCTCAGGGGGCACAGGCAGGCTGGTGGCGCTCCCCACATGCTCCCACAGTAAGGAAGCCAGTGAGATGGCCTTTCGGGCAGCGCAGCTGATCCTACCTTGGGATCTGGTTGGAGTCTGCCATCTGGCCAAAGAGGTCCCCTGCTGGCCCGAGCAGCCGCTCTGCTTGTGGCATTTCACCACTCGGGTCTCCCTGGCCTGGGTACGCTCATGGCCAACCATCTTTTCGTGCCGATGAGGCCGGGGAGAAGGGTTGGTTCTGCTCCATTTTGTTGTCTTTCAGAAATGTGAAAACAGGAAAGGAGGTTCCTGAGCTAAGCAGGAGCAAAGGGAAATCTTATTGTTACTGAGAGGTGTTGCTGGAGCAGTGTGGGTGTCAGTGCTAGGGGAACCAGGCAGGGAAAAACTCCTATCTATTCAACAAAGGAAACATTGTTTTGTTTAGAACAGAACAGATTTTTGAAAAGGGGTTAATTTTCTTGGTAATAATCCTGTTTATTCCATTTGAACTCTTCATCACTCACAAATTTAAGTCAAAAAAGAGTATTTTTTAAGAATATTAAACCTGCTGCAGGTTGTTACTTCTGCAGAAACACCTGCCACAGTGTACACCCATGGGGATCAGGCCAAGAATACAAGAGCTCTGACCCAAGGGTTGACAGCCTAAAGCTGGGCTCTGCCTCTGTTCAGCTGTGCTTCGGGCTTGCTGGGGAGGCTACAGAACAAACCTGCAAGTGGCACAGGACACAGCAAGGGTAGGAACACAACAGAGACCTCAGCAACAGAAGGAAATGCAACATTTTTAAATAGATGAAAAACTGAGGGATTTGGGCAATTACTTAGGTGCACACCTGAAGGCAAGCAGATTGTATCATAAGCTTAAAATTATACTCAAGTGGTTTCCTGAGTGAGGTTGCTTCCCATAGCCAAGTGTAACAATATTGGTATCTTACCTACAAAGATAAATTTCCTGTCAAATAAATCATGCAATTTACACTGGACCTGGACTCTTCCTCAATTCTGAAGGCAGCACTCACTGTTAAATACACTTTTGACTAGCTTTTGTAATATTTGGGTCACAGAGAATATTATGCATTCATTTTAACTCACTTCCAGTGGAAAAAATATTTTAAAAGTAGCAAAGAGGAACCCAGTCCACTTTCAATTAGTAAAAGGAAGTTTCTAATGAGAACAGGTACAGCCACAATATTCAAATCTATCTACTATGAATAATGTAGTGATTGTAATATACTAAAAATGTAAACACTAAGATTCTTTCAAGTATTTTCTTTGGGACCCATTTCAGCCAGACTGGAGATGAACTGCCAGGAAAAGCTGAGTCCCTGGGCAGCTGGGGCTTTTTCTCATACATAATAGCAATAAGAAAAAACAATTGAAAAAAAATAAAATAAATGAAACCTCATTGTGACTGTCTTAATTTTTCTGATGCTCTTATCATGTTTGCAAAGGTCATTCTCTTTGAGGCAGGATTTGTCTCTTTTCCATACAAATGTCAATTACCTGTTTAGGACACAGGTAATTCTGCTATAAAATTAACCATGCAAGTGTATCCTCCAGTCATTAGTTTATAAATGGTAGGTAGTAAACCGAGGATCTTTGAAAGCCTTGGTCCTACTCCTTAAGCATTTTTAATACTACTTGTTATGATATCTTCTTCATCATTTGGATCCTTAACCCAAACATCTGTTTTTGCTTTTCAGCTCTGTATTTCTAATAAGACATGGCTTTAAAAATAATTTCCAAGACATTTTTCCTTTCGAGTCTGGTGTCTGACATCTGATTCTGACAAATTATACTGGTCATTACATTGGCAGCAAGCACAGTGAAGTTGTAAGCACAATGGAAGGCTAAAGTAAAGTAGAAAAAACAACTTGTTATTAATCTAAGAGACTTAAAACTTAACATGGATTTATGCAAAGCCTTGTGCAGTGGCATTCTAAGCGAAACAAACAATGAAACACACAAAAACATGTTTTCCTGGTGTGGATTACTTACTAGGTTTGCATTTAAAGGAGACAAGGAGGAATTTAGTGGTCCCTGGACATAGATCAGGTCCGAAAACCCGACTATTGACAAGGAGTTGGCAGGATCTCAGGTTTTGGCATTCATCCAGTACTTTCTAGAACAACGGGCAAAAAGGATAGTCTTGAAAACAAGATATGAAGCTACAAAGCAACGACAACACTTAGCTGTACTTTGTTCTATACAGGAGACAAACCATCCCTTCACAACTTTCTGGCCATAAACACATAAAACATCTGGATCACTGGATTTAGGCCGCCTCTCCGCTGGCCTTTGAGCCATGGCCAAGTTTTTGGTAACACACTCATAGCAGCGATGTCTGTGGCTATTTAGGATGTTACCGATTCACTGTCGCTTGTTACTTTTTCCTCTGCCCCCTGCCAGTCAGCCAGACCTCGCTGCATGCCACCATGGCCTCAGCAATGCCTGGGACCCCGTGCAGAGCCCTGAGCATGTGCTTAGCCTCCAGCATTTTGACACATCTTCCCGACAGCATTTATGGGAATGTGATGTCCAACCAAAGCACAGTAACTCAGAAAGATGCCTTTTTAACCATTTCATCTCAATCTCCTTAAGTTTACCTGAGCATGCTCTGCAGTACCTTTATTTGAAAGAGGTCAAACGAGTGGCTTAGTGATACTCAGGCATGCCCCTAGCTTTAAGCCATATGTAGGACCTCCTGCTTAAGGGGCACCTACCAGAGGATTTCTCTTGCTTTCAGTTACACACACGATTGCCTATTTACCTGACTTGCCTCTTGATTCAATTTCAGAATTGATTTGGAAGGATAGCACAGATATGCCTGTCTATCCTAAACCTGTTAGTTGGTGGGTTTTTTTTGTATGTGTGTGTGTTTTGTGTGTGTGTGGTTTTTTTTTTTAATGCTGTTTTAAGGCCATATCTACACCACATTTATTTATTTTTTTTCCCAGAAATATACCATGGTTCTTACTGTTCTGCTTTACTGGGAGTAGCAGCCGAAGGACAATAGGAAGGTCACCAGCATAACACACACAGGGTCACGTGGACCTTCTCCAAGTCCAGCTAAAGGACAGAGTACTCCTAATGCCTGCATTAATGTTCCCACTTCACCAGTGCTTTTGGAGCTGTAGCAATGATTGTGATAGTTAGAAAATACGAAGACATTGCCCCAAATGACTCTGTGCCCAGCTTTAACCCAATCACACAGCAAAGCATCTAGAAAAACGCTTTAAATTCATCAGTGTATTTAAGAAATTCTTATCCACCTTCAGAGCCTCGTTCAGAGCAGGCTGTCTATATACTGTTTTTGTACAGCCTGGGTTGTTGTACCCATGATTCTTGATGTTTAAAATCCCAGCGGATTGCAATAAGGAGGGCATCATCTCTAGGTCACACAGCTCTTAGCAGGTGTAACTGCAATATATTACTCTCTGATAGTTTTAGGTACTTCCATAAAATCTATGGAATTTTTTGTCTTGTTTCTCATTGGAAGGGGTCTGAGTCATATCAAGAGGCCTAATCACAAATTTAACACTGCGATTAGCACAAGCTGCACTCTTGTTTCCAGGCTCAGATAGTTGGCAGTGGCTGAATCTCTCCTGTCATCCCTGGAAGCCATCCTTCCCAAGCAGAAATGATACACATTGGCAGCACATCGCAGTGATCCCATAACACTCTTGTCTTTTTGTTCCTCTGGGTAGAAGACGACTTTCATCCAACACTTTTTGAGCATTAAGTGCACACTAAAAAGTTTAAAAGGGAAGGAAAAGCACAGTGGACAATTTTGTTGCTTAATTCTTTTAAAAAGTTGCAAGTCATGCAAATAACTCATCCTTAATTGGGAATGCTCTAGAACAGGCCCATGAAATAGAGTTACAACTTCAGTAAGTGGAGATGGATGTCCCCTACTGAGTCACCTTCTGTTTGCACCTGAGCTGAATCATCTCCTGTGCATCTGTTTGTGTTTTCTCTTAATGCAAAGAGCAGTCATATTTTCTATCACGTTGCTGTGCAAAAACACGCAACCACAAAAGCAAACAATGATACTCGTAACGAGACAGCCTGGGGCTATTAATATCTTAGGACAGATCAAACTTTGCAGTGATCCTTTTAATAGGAGGTCACTGTATAAAATGCCTGTTATGCTTCCTCTTGGCTGCAGGGCAGCATCATGCCTGATGATGCAGACTGCAGATGTGTTTCCAGAGGGAAGGGGAGGAAGGATGAGATCACTGGTGCTCTCTTCTAAGAAATCAGTTTACAGGATGTGTCTCTTCTCCTTGACAGAGCCGGAACTCCCTGAGATGCAGAGCATTTGTATCGCTCACATTTGTGGTCTTGTCAAAATGCTTTCGTGTCTTTGATCAGTGACAGTGCTTGAATGATGATGATGGTTTATACAACTGTTATTCCATGTTGTTTATTATACTCAAGGGAAAAAAAACTGCCCAAGGAGACCTCACAAAGGCGCTCAAGACTCACAAACCCCAAATAATCCTTGGTATCTTTTCACTATAGTCAGTAAAATGACCTCAAGGATGCATCTGGTCTACTGATTTTAGTGGAGAGCTGTACTTTCACATGGCCTATAGGTCATGGCTGGAATGCCTTTAGAAGTTGCAGTACAGCATGGGCAAGCCACACTTAAAACTTGTGGCCTAATATTGTTTCTAGAGAGAGGATATTACTGCCAAACTACTCTGTAAAACTCTTCAGCTCACTAGTCGGGGAAACAGACATTCCCTGTTGACAAAAAGCCATGTGTCAGCTACAAGCACTAATGTTGCCAGCTTCACCAAAGCTTCTGTAAAGCATTTACAACAGCTTCACTGACAGAACATATTTAGATTCCACTGACAACCCATTTTCCAATGACTTACTGAATTGGGCCTAACACTGTAATTTTCACTATGATGAAACAAGCCTTTGACAGCAGTGGAAGCCAGGCCTTCCAAGCATTGTTTAAAAAGTCTCCATGGCAGAAAGTAATAATTTATGAAACCTAAGTCATTTTATACTTTTTACATTTATACTTAAGTGGGCTCAGGAAACAAGCTATAGGGTATTCCTGATACAAATCATGTATTTATGGAAATGTAGATAGCCGTAGAAGTGCTTAGGACCTGCTGCTTAACTGTCATGGGGCCTTTTCAGTAAGTGAAGGTAGCCTCGTGGTAGGAGTTTGGCTTGTTCCATGCCTATCTCATTCAGTGGGGTTGTAACCCCGATGTGTGAAATGTTTGTATCCTCTGCTGGGGATAAGGAGGGCCTGTGTGATGGATTAAGGCTGGCCTGCTGAGTCACGACAAGTCCTTGACTAGAAGGGAATTGGTTATTTTAGGGAACATTGAGAATGGGGCTTTCAAACCAAGGCTTAGAAGGAAATCTACACAGCTGTCACAATCCCATGGTGATATGCTGCTGACCAGATGAATCCTTGCAACACTTTTCACGACACACTGCCACAAACGCGATGCCATTTCATTCAACGTGGTGAACACTTGCAGTTTTCATACACGTAGCCCACCGCATGGAAGCCTACAAGCGTGCTGCGCATGAAGAACCTTTACAAGATACCTGCAGGGAGGTGGGTGCCACACAGTTTATAGGTTCTGTCATCCTGGCTTCAGGCTGCTGTGTGCCACACATTTGGTAGTCTTGCCCGTAAAATGCTGACTGAATGCTTATTGTTGAATGCCGAGGACAGTGCAGACTCAAATGTTCCCCGTCGCAGGCATAGGCGGTATGATTTTGCAGAAGTTTGGTTAGGTAACCTAGAAAATATTCAGCTGTGTTACAACTAGCACAGGAAATGACAAACTCATTAGATAATAAGAAAACCACGATCAGTCTCTGGAAAGGGCATTGTAGTCAAGGTTAAATGTATGGCCCACTGCCACAGCACACGGGGCTGTGAATGGTTCAGCCTTTAAGTGCCAGTAATGCTCTGGTCTGGAGTACAGCAGGTCGGGTGGCAGTGACCCAGAGCTGCACGGTGTCAGAGATGCCACTTCACAGACAAGAAATGGGCTCAGACCCTTGGCGGTCGTGGTTACTAACAATCTCAGGGCATGTTTGCAGAAGGAGGAAGGACTATGGCTTGGTTTTGCGGCCTAGACTCTTCATTCGAGCAAGCTAAGGTTCTCCTTACATCTTGGCTTAAACTGACATTGCACATTTCTGGGCTCCCCGGCAGTTGTGTTGTGCACAAGTGGCAATGGAAGTGACACTGCATGGGCTACTGAATCAGGTGCCAGGGCAACTGAGAGGAAAGGTGGTCCATAAATGCTGGATGTGGAGCTGCTGGACAGACATGCGACAGTACCATACGCAGAATTTTGTATTTACTAGTGAGTCTGTCAGTATTAACAGGAGAAGCAGAGCCTGTATGCAGCTGTCCACCTGTACCATCCGTTTGCATCTTCTAATAACTAGTATCATCAGCAGCTAATGAAACAGCTAATGAAAGCTGGGTTTCTGATTTGTATTTCATCGTGTACTGCCTCTTAAGCCAAGATTTCTGTTATCACCAGAAATATTTATAAAATTCACGTCCTGCTGCCCTTTTCTCTGTTCTCCCACAGAAAGCTTCCAGGGAAACATGCAGGCTGCTACCTTTGACCATTACAAATTAGCCACTGTGATGTGAAACTACTAGGGGAAATTTAATTCAAAGACTTTCCACACCTATACTTTGAAGCTTTGATATTTTTACCACTCAGTCACACTTGATTGAAAACTGTCTTTAAGCAGAAAATGTTTGTGGCTGAAGGGGAAGAGGAGCGGTGAGGGACAGGACACTAAATACCAGCCTACAAATGAAGAATTATCCTTCCCCATCCTTCATCCATAAACACATGGAAATTAGACCCAAACCCAACACACTACAATCAGAGCAAATCTTTTATGTAACTCTTTCACTATTAGCCAAACCTTTCATTAACATGCAGATAATAACTATAGTAGAATGGTTTCTTTATTCTTATACATGCTTTAAATTCTGTATAATTGTCTAAAATCCATAGCCAACTTCTATAACACCAAGTTCACCCAGATTCAACAAAAAGAGGAAAAACAAACAAAAAAGCCTACCCCAAACCAACCAACCATCACCCAAACCCAAACTCTTAAGTAATGAAAAAGTACTAAAAGCTTCTGTTGATTTGTTATTAAAAAAAAAGATTTGTAGAAGTTTTAAAACTGAGACAATGATTACATAAGGATCTTCTAAATTTTCAAGATCATGAATCATGTTTTCCCTATCTTCGCCTCTTTTCCAAACATGTAATTGGTCTACTTAAAGGCAAAACAAGTATCATCTCCTCAGAAGTCTGGCATACTCCACTGTTGTGACAATATTATTACTATTAAGTAGGAAAAAAATACCCCCTTTTTTGTGGCTGAATCATAAATAGAATGACATAGAACAGAATATAATTTATTTGGTACCTAAAAAATTAGTTTTCTCAGAGAAAATAGGAGTTTGTTCATGCGGTTTCATTTTCACATTTGTTGCCCTTTTTAAGCCTTCAAAAAGAAGAACAATTAAAAAAATGCTTTGAATAGAAATCTAAGCATTCCAAGTAAATGATTTGAAAATAAAATAATCTAGTTCTCTGGTATTTTTTCCAACTGCAGCAGCTGGATAGGAAAATTCAGCTCACTACCAGTTGTGGAGTTTGGGGAAAGGAGAAGCCTGCTCCACTACTGAGTCTGACGTTCCTCACCTCTAGCCCAAGAGAGGACAGGAGTCACTGGATGCATCTGCCAGTGCAGCAAGGACGTGGGTGAGTTCCTCACCTCACTGAATTCCATCTGAGCGCTGGCACTGCCTGCAGGATGGAGAGAATTTCATACCCTGTACTTGCAGCTCAGATCTCAAGCCCTGCAGATATCCCTGCAGCTTCTCACAGGTTAAAAAAATAATAAAAAAAAAAAAGGAAAGAAGAAAAAAGAAAAAAGCAGAATCCGCCCCCTACATTTTTTGTGTAACTTGTATGTTATGTGTGTAACACAACTCACTGAGCTTTCCTGCCAGAGCCACTCCTCTGCCAGCCTGCTCCTGAGAGGTGCTGCCTATTGCCGGGAGAATGGGCCAAATGCCCGACAGCACTCAAGCTCCTTTGCTTAGGTCTGATGCTGAAAGGGGGCTTCCAGTGGCATTTGCTACCACTGAGTGCTTTTTGCATTACCTTCATGGCATAAAGGGCCACAGTGTAAAAGAGTGTTCAGCCCAACGCGAGTTGTGGGCACTCAACACCTAGAAAGATTTACCCTGATAGTTGTAATCATTTCAATTCTTCGGGTTTTAAGTTACGTGGAACCAAGAGCACTGTATACAAAACAGCCCAGTATTCCCTAAAGAATATAAGCTATGTTGTGATTTGGATGAGTTCCCTGGCATCTTAACTGCTACTTTGATCCTGCAAATTCCTAATGCAGTATCTAAGCACCTTTCTCCAACAATTGCAACTATTCAATTCTTAAAAAAAAAAAAAAAGCCATCCTAAAAAACTTGCTCTGATTCTGGATAAGCAGTATAGCTCACTTGTAAAAGTAGCGTTAGATGGACTGGTGAAAATAAGACATCGTGCTCCCTGGCCTTCTGAGTGGCATTTAAAGTGATGCATTTAAAGCTGATACTAAAATCCTTACGTATTTGCACACAATAAAAGATAAAAATAGTAATGGAAATTGGCTGCTAACCTCTGATAAGAGAAGCAGTGACGTACTAGTATCTGAACTCCTCGTCTCACATGGCAGACCGTGTAAACCTGCATTTTTTATTACTATACACACAGACTACACAGGCACAGGTTGAGCAGTTAGCCCTCTGTGAAGAGTAGTGCAGACCAGGCAGCCCATGCTGGGCAGGGGCTCTGACCCAAATCACAGCTTCCTCTTGCTTCTTCCCTGAACACCCCCAGCCTTTTTCCTCTCCTGATGCCGGCCGGCCCTCTCCCACATCCCGGGGCCCTGCCTGCCCTGAGCGCACCTGGAGGACTGGGCTAGGCGAGTGAACGATGCTCTCTCTCTCTCGGAGGCGGCTGCCTGGGCTGAAAGGAGTTCCCAGTCGCCTTCCCACACTCTGCTGGGCAGTGTGGCCTCGAAGTCACCCCAGCACAAAGCTTCATCTCCTTGAGACCACAAGTATCCCTATATTGTTTACCAAATGCTGGACAGAAACTCGCTTCCCTCAAGGCAGCGAAGTTAGCTGAGCGAAAATGTAAGGTTAGCGGAAAAATATGTTCTTATCTCTACAATTAGTAACAGCTGTGATTATCAGGAGAGAGGGCATTGTAACCATTGAATGGGTCTGTCACTCTGAAGCACGCTTCCTTCCCTGCATTTCTCTCAGCTGGTGCAATCAAATCAGGTCATCCAAAATAGACAGCAGGGTTCTGTCACCGTCCAAACCCGACAGCAGGTCTGTGTCACTTTCAGGCACCAGCCCAGCACATTGTCTGAGCTGCAGACACTTCGGGGCACTATTTCTTGTTCAGAATCTCCCATATTGTATTTAATTAATCAAAATCTGTTAGTTGTGGATTCTAAGGAAAACATTTTTCCCCTTCTTGTGGGCAGCTGGGCACAGAGGGGGCTGAAGCACAACCACGACTCGCCCCAGTGCAGTCAGGTCACCGCTGGGCATGCACTGGGACTGGGAAGGCAGAAGACTTGAGAGTTACGGGGTTTCTTACCCTGAGCATACAGAATCTTAAAGAGACCTTATCAAATCCTTACACGACTTAAGGTTTTAAACATACTGTTGGGTCCTTTCTCTTTGCTTACTGGGTAATATGGGGGCTGGGAGGTAGCTATTGGAATCGCTTTGTCAAACTTCATTCTGCAGCAAGGAAGACTACAGATTTCCTCTTTTCTTTGTTTTGTTTTTGTTTTTCAAAACATAATAAATGTGACTTCTTTAAAACAATATGATACTTCTGAGAAAATGTCAGCTGTTGTGAGATTTGGCTAAATTAGAATAACTTGGCAATGCAGCAGTGTCCCAATAGCATCTCTATGCCTCTGTGTGAAAGCCTCGCTAGGAGCTTTCCCATTTACCCAAGACACATTCATAAGCGTTGTACGGGGTGCTCTGCATACAAAATCATCTCAAAGACATTACAGACTGGCTCAGAAGTTAAGCCTGAATCATACGTCCTATTGATTTGAAGGCCAAAAGGTATCATCCCACTCAACCGTCTGCCTAACCCAGACTCCTCATTCATTGTAACTTCTTACTGAGACTCAAAATACCAATGCAAGATCCAAGCGTAATCCTTTCTTGCAGAATTAGCCAAATTAGTCACAGCATCAACTGTGTTGACAAAGAACTTCAACTAAAAAACATAGCCCCAGGAAAACACACAAAACACTGAGACTGAGCAGCTGAACAAAGCTTTAAGCCTTATTGATGACTTCTGGTTGCAAAGGAGAACTGATAAACTGTAATGACACTGACAGACAAAATTAACTGGCCTGGGAGAGTTAACGTTGTAAATAGACACCTCTTTGTGTAAAACTCAGCTCTTAAAATGTTGTAGTTTTATATTCAACATTTGCTCCTGCTCTTCTTGCTTTGGATAATAACAGTAATGGTAGTAATTATCATGAACCTGAAGGTAAGAAAATCCAGAAAGATTTTTTTCCCCCACTTCAGACCATTGTAAAAATGGAAACTTAAAAAATCTCAGTTGAAGGAACTATGACTACCAAAAAGCCTGCAAATGGCCAGCCAAGAGATGCTTTACGTCTCCAGTGAGTGGCACCAGACAGCATGGGGTACTACGTTATATGGAATTCATCCCTTATGGTGGGGGTCATTAACACAAGTCCTTAAGGCCCTTTTTCAGCATTCGGCTATATCAATGCGTTCATTCTGCCCAGCCCCCTTGTACCGGCATGAATCTCACCACGTGAAGCATCAAGAACAACATTTTGAGCTATGAGTCTTATTGCTTAGCGTATATTAAATGCAATCTCAGCGTTGACTGATGTAATGTCTTTCTGGCAAGAGAGCAGCTTTGCTTTGTAATATTTTTGGAGGCTGAAGCTGGGTATCACACAGCCTACAAGGATTCTCAGAATCAGGCCTTTACATACGGAGTAAGAAATATTGGTTACTGTGCACAGTGCTATCTAGCTTAATTAGCACAATGATTTGCTAGCTTGTTTCAAAGACATTTAAGTCCATTTTGGATCAAAATAGATTGAAACAGCACACACATTGCTGTGGGAGTTCCAGAAGGCTAATCCATTCAGCACATCTACATCATCTCCCGCCGCTTTCTGAAGAATTGTGCCAACAGGCATTAAAAATACACAAGCAAGACTAACGAGTTTGAGGGAAGAGATTTCATGCAGCGATAACAGAATTGCTGATAAACTCTGCTACAAACCCCATCAGAAGCATCAATCTGACATTTATTGGTATTTATGATCCAGCCGCAGTATTTCTCCAGAAGTATGTTCTCCATTGGTTTGTGAAGGAAGTGTGGAAGGAAAATTAACCCCCTAATGCCCCCTCCCCTCTGCCACTTTCTCTGTTGGTCTTTAGAGGCAACTAACTACACCACGGACAATGCTCTTCAGGGTTACTTCATAATCACTGCTTTCAGAGCCCTGCTCTGTGTGTGGATCTGACAGTGCCTGGCTGGCTCTGTTCACAGAAGCAGGGCAGGGATCTGCTTCTTGTAATTCCCTTTCATCTCTTACCTTGGCTGTCTGCAAGTTCTTTCCGTGGTAGCTCTACTTGGGAGCTAGCAGTCATGACAGAATGCAAAATGTTATGCAGGAAAGACACTATTTCTAAAATTAAACCACTGTGTTTCTTGCCACATCACTTTATTCTTTTTTGTACATCAGGTGCCATGTAAGCATACTGTTCAGAGTCACTCCAGAAAGGTATGGTCTTTCAGTCTTTTATCAATTAGAAATATCCTCAGGCAGAAGTATCGATTATTCTACTTACTGTTCTGAAATGAGCGTAACAGCTTCACTCAAGAGATACACATAAAAATCCCCACTTGCCTAATACATGCTCTCTTGCAGAGTCACTATTTGACTCAATTTCCCTCACTTGTTTTTTTCAGTGAGCTTTTTTCCACTCCTCCTCTCAACACTCACATTCCTTGCCAGTGACTGCTATCCCAAAATCTTCATCCTTTTGCTTGCACCGTGGGCGATGACATGAGAAACTGGTCTGCCAGGCTAGAAAAATCATTCTTCCATAATTTTATTTTTGATGTTATTGAAACCTTTTTGATGTGGGGGACAGATGCTCACTTGGAAAAACTAGTGGTAATCTCATTTCTGTGATAAGCTAGTGACCATTAAAAAGCTTTCCATTTCCAAATGTCTAGTTTGGTTTCAGAGCTTCCAAAGATCTTACTTTTCTTAGAATCAGACCCTGGGAGTTTTCAATTAACCATTCCCCAGGAGATAAAACTTAGGAGATCTTACTCTGTCCATCTGCCATTCCCTTAACAACTGTTGAGCTCAGTGGCCAGATTCAAACCTAGGGAGGTAGAGGAATCACAGAAATAAAGTTGCCACAAGTTTCATGAAAATTGAAGCCTGAGCTAACAGGCCAAAGTAAGAGCTCTCACTTTCAATTCAATCCCTTACTCATGCTAAAAGTAAACTGGCTGCTGAAGAGACAGCGCGCACATACTAGAGAGCTAATCAGCCTGCTGCTAATGGGGCAACTTGTTTTCACTGGCCTTAATGACAGATGGGGGATTAAGACTTCAGTAAGAAAATCCTTAAGTTAAAAGTGAAAATGCTTTTGGGATAGCATGGCAATCAAAGCAGGCATTAGTGATGGAGAGCTCGGTCATGTTTTCCATGAACTGTTTTAAAAACACGTGTGCGCTTTACTAAGGAAATTATTTTGTTTTTCTCCTCGTAATCAGAACTCATGGATCATAACCATCTTATTGATCATAACTCCCTCTGTCTGCTAAATCTGAGGGTCAAATTAAGCAAGGGTTTGGTTCCACTTAGGCCAAAGAAGGGATTCAGGTAACAAGAAGGCAATTCTGCCTAAGAACTCATTTAAACTCACGTATGTGAACAGGGTTTATTCAGTGAGTAACAGTACACATAAAAATCTAAGCTATGAGCTCTTTTTACAAAACCAAACCCAAGGTATCATGAAGGAAGCACAGACCTCCTGCAACATTTTGGTTATGCCAAATGGGCATTGCTTCTGCAGGCACCCCATAACCTCTTTGTATCCAGGCCACTCAGCTTGGACTTGCAATTATGTGTAAGAAATTTTTGCAGAGTGGGAAAACCCATGACTCTCGCACTCACAAGCCAGCTGACTGTTCTCTCTCTCATGTCCTCCCACAGCTGTTCTCTGTTTCCTTCAGATGGACAATTTCATATTCCCTTGTGTTGTCATCTAGGAGTGATGCTTACTTTCTTTATATCCAAATGGCTCTCTGAGGAAATCAGAGATTCCTACTCATTTCCTTCCCCCCCACACTAGCTCTTTTTTTTTTTCCTAGTTTCTTTCCCTCCTTCTCTCTCCTTACATTCATACACACTCCTATGGCTGTACGCCAAATGAATAGGAAGGGCAGCATAAAACACTTGGCAGGCCTGGGTAAAAGTGTCCAGGAGTTCCTCAGCAAGCAAGGTAGGTGCCAGGAAGGGGGAAACTGTTACCAGTCTCTGAAGATTTGGGTCTGTATTAAACTGCATGCTATAGTCAGCTATACTTCTCCCAGCTATTCCACGAAGCCACAGGGACAAATACTTGTCCTGTGACTTAATATGGAACTATTACAGTAGAAAAGGAAGATTTTTTCCCTCCTATCCAGTGATGCTGACAAGAGATAAAAGACTTCTAAGGGAGACCGTGAGGTTCTTTTCTGAAGAAGGAAGGAAGGAAGGAAAGGAAGGAAAGGAAGGAAAGGAAGGAAAGGAAGGAAAGGAAGGAAAGGAAGGAAAGGAAGGAAAGGAAGGAAAGGAAGGAAAGGAAGGAAAGGAAGGAAAGGAAGGAAAGGAAGGAAAGGAAGGAAAGGAAGGAAAGGAAGGAAAGGAAGGAAAGGAAGGAAAGGAAGGAAAGGAAGGAAAGGAAGGAAAGGAAGGAAAGGAAGGAAAGGAAGGAAAGGAAGGAAAGGAAGGAAAGGAAGGAAAGGAAGGAAGGAAGGAACAACAACAAAACTCACCAACTCCAACAAAAAAAGCTCCTTTTCATTGGAGACTGAGTAGCTTCTTCTAGTGCCATTAACAAGAAGTAACAAGAGAAAGGCTCAGCAGGTGGCAACTTCATCGTGGAGACAGAATGAGTCAATCACCATGCTCACGAGACAGAAAAGTTATGACCTTCCCAAAGACTAAAAGTAAAAGTACGCTAGGGACTAGGGGAAAATATGCCTTTGAAAACTTGAATTTATGAACGTGAATTTCCATGCAAACTTGGGAGGTGGGGGAGTTTGTTCATTGCCAGCCCCTCAAAAAAAAAAAAAAAGTTTCATTTTGCAAACTGAACCCTGAATCAAACTCCCATTTAATGCATTCCCATTTATATTTGACACTCGAAAAATCAAATTACAAGGGATAGGATAAATTAGAGACCAGGAAATTTGTGTATTGAATCACTAAGTCCATCCTCTGGCAGCTTGCATCTTCAGTGTTAGGAAAGCTTATAGTTTATCAGATCCAAGCCAGAAAAATCAAAAAACAGAAATGAAAACAAACAACAACAAAAAAAAAAAACCCTACAACCCTCTATCCTCATAGCTTGGTGATTTTCTTTACGACATTTCTTTTTCCCCAACCCAGTTTTAGCCTGAAAAAATGAAAAGTCCAAAACTGTACCATTAATCTGAAAAATGAATGCTTGTCTTCCCATCCAAGAATAAATACAATGAGGAAAAATAAACAGATATTTGTGGGTTACGACCCTCATCCAAAGCCCAGTGAAATTCTTGGGAATCCTTCCAGTGACCTCCATAGGCTTTCAGTCAGGTCTTATATTATGAGTGATGTTTTTAAATTAATTCTAAATTAAGACCCAAACAGTACTGGTATTTAATTTGTTGCCAGAAGCCACACAATAGACCTTTGAAACAAAACTCTTAAAATGCATAGAAATTCAGACGAAATGACTCACCAATGCTGAACAAATAAGGCACAACCACACTTCCTTCTGCTCTTCGGCTCCCTTTAAGACACTATTTTCTCTGTGTTTGGTTATATACCAAAATATTTCAGTTTTAGTTGCAGATTATAGTTGGAAGACAGCAGACTTCTGATAACTGGTGACTGGTCAGACAGTGACTTCTCTGTCTGGGGACACTTCCATCAAAATAAGAGCATTTGTTTGGAATAGGTCTGTAACCACTTTCTCTAATAAAGCCGAGATTGCCTGGAAGCTCTGTCCTGTTGAGAAGGGTATCAGTAGCAGATAGAATAGGAAGTCAGGAGGAGCTAATCCCTGCTATTTATTCTGAATAAAAATAACACATGATGTGTCAAGCACCAGAAATCTGCACAGTGATGAATGAAGACAGTTCCTGCCCCAGAGCTGAAAGAATCTGAAAGACAGACTCCAACATGTCCATCTCTGCGCAGAGGAGCTCAGGAAGTCAGGTTTCCTATAGGTTTGTGTCTCATACCTGGATTTCCCAAAGTCTGTTGGGAGCAGCAGTGAGGGAGGCGGAGAGCATCAAGCTAAGCTTTAACTCACTATCAGAGAGCTTTTGGAGCAGCATCCTTTCTTGGGGAAGCCAGCAGGGCCCAGCTGCTTACACTCACATAATGTGTAGGAATTTAACAGGGCCAAAGCTTCAACAAGGATGATCAAAACCAGCGGATTCAGCAAAAACTAAACACTAGGCCACATATAAAATCAGATTTCATAAGCTACACTTCCTCAGGAAAGCATCTAGAACTGCAGAGATGAGCCTAGAACAAAACCTTGGCTCTCATTTCTGACACAGACCTGTTTCACAGATCCAAATCCACTCCACGCTGAGAAACCTTAAACCAGACTTAGAGATTTAACTCCCACATTACGAAACGTGTTTCTAAAATGAGATGCTCACTTTAAAAAAAAGCAACCAAAATTTGCGTTTGGCACTTACAAGCCAGTATCAAGAAGATGCATCATCGACATCGCTCCTTTTAGCACCTCATTAAATATCCTGGTGGAAAGACAAGTTCCAGTTGCCACAATGATTCAACAGAACTGACTCCAGAAAATTTGTACAGGACTTTATCTGACCAACACAAAACCAACAAAAAAACCTCTCTGCATCATTGTGGTTGGTCTTGATTGATCCTGCCACGTTATTACAAACAAAGCATTTGCTCGAAGCATTTGTTTGCTTTCCTTTTGCCTGGGGGAATCTGGGATGGGTAAATGCCACGGAACTTAATGGAAACTTTTAATGCAGAAAGGCCACAAGACCAGATTATGTTTCTTGGGTGAACTGGTTTGCTTTTTCATTAGATCCATTTGTTCTCTATTATTGGGTCAGAAGATCAAGTCTATGAAGTTAAAGTAATGCCTAGTTCTGTCTGAACTTTCTGGAAAATGAAAGAAAAGTTGACACCGGTGCACAGAGGTTAAAAGGTTCTACCTAAACAGCGGGCCACTTTTTCTGTTCACCTCCCAAAAGTCATTCTTCAGCCCAGCCGTGCAATCACACGGTTACTTCATTTCTGATCTTCGGTTACAGACACGTTTCTTGAAAGCTGCCCAGAAAACCTGGCTGGGAGTGAGGTACAGAAGGGGAGACTGAGTGGCGAACCGAGCGAAGGAGGGCAGTTCAAGCAGAAGGCCTAAGCCCAAGGTAGCATGGAGAGAAGAGGCAGAGGAGAAGGCAAGGAGGTAAAACAGCTGTTCACCTTTTTTTCCACATGTACTTGCTCCTCAGTGTTGCTGGAGAGAAGGAATTTGTTCCTGGAAGGGTAAGAGGCCGGTTTGCTTTGGCCACGGACAGGGAGCAGGTAGGAGAAGGAGCAGAGGAGGGGCAGAGAGCCCAGGGCAGAGCCCAGTGCCTTCTTGCGGCCAGCAGTGAGGGCAGGGATGGAGGCGAGGGAGCGATGAGTCCTGCACCCCTCAACCACTGCCACCACCTCTGCATACCCGCCCTCCCACAGCAGCGCTTGGAGGGGGCAGTTGGGCTTTCTGTGGAGCCGGCAGAGGTATTTGCCCCTATTCACTTCTGTCGGACTCCTGGAGCCCAGACTACTCGGGATTTTATCTCACTGAGACTGGAGAATCAGCGAAATTCACAGCAGTCTGCCATCTCCTGGTCTGGGACCTGATCTGAGCTGTGAAAGGTGCGAGTGATCACTGAGAAAAGCAACGAGACGACAGAGATTTGTCAATGAGGAACGAAACTGTGGACATGACTAAATATTTTGGTGAAAAATTATTTTAGATGTCCTTTGAAGAGGAGTCATGAGAGGCAGAAAATTCTGCAGCTCAAACCAGTATGCATGAAGGTCTGAGAAAAGAATTGGGATTTCTCCCTCTCTCCACCCCCTCAACCTTTCCTCCCCTTTAGCTACCAGTTACAAACTTTGGCATACGTGCTTTAAAAAATGAATCGTTTAGAGGACTGCTCACCTGAGGGCAAACCTCCACTTTCAACAACTAATACAATATCCATACATCCTTTGTTGCCACCAAGTTGCTAGCGAAGAATGGATTACGTGGCTCTTTAAGTTCTGTGTCTATCAACATTAGTTTACCTCACATACCTCCTGTTACCAAGGAGAAACTAACTTTGCTTACTGACAGAGTCCTCCTCACGCAGTTAGATTGAGAACTCTGTTGCTGGAGTCCTGTTTCAGAACATTTTTCTCCCTAGGAAATACCAATTCACATACCAATTCATAAAACATTACCACACAGGGGAGAAATGTTGCCAAGAAAACAAAACAAAACAAAACACAACACCTTTCCATAGTTAAAAGCTAGACTGAGAAACATACAAGAACCCCCAGCTCCATGTCCTAGGAGAGCGAGTGCAATAACAAGACCATCACAGCAACTGACCTGCAACAGCCAAATGAAGAGATTCTACTCCCAGCCAGCACTCCCAGCCTGTCTCTTATGAAAAGAGAGGGACAAATACTGTAAAAGTTTCACTGCTTCTGTTCTGTGAAGTGATCCATAAAAAATGTCGCCAGTTTACTAAATGGGGAAATAAATACAAGTCACATACTGGAAAAAAAAAAAAAACACAACCTCATAATAACCCTTCACTATCCACATACACTGTTCCCTGCTCTTGCTTTCCAAAATATCAGACAAATCCAAAGAGGGGTCATCTTTGAGTTGTTACCAGCAGCAGGTAGGTCTTGCGATTAACAGATGGACTCCGGGCAGGTTAGAATTGCCAGTGTAATTTAATGCATACATAAGGAGAACAACAAGGATTACATGTACAGTTGCTGCAATCTGACAGCAGGCTGGGAAGGATTACAGAAAGCTGCCAGAGTGAGAGAACGAGGAGAAAGAGCGAGGGGAAGAGAAAGAGAAGGAGAAAGAAACAGAGTTTGGGCTGTAGAGGTAGAGATCTGATGCTGGAAACACACAGAGCAGAAAAGGCAATGACCCAAGAAAGTATGCACCTGATAAACTGAGTATAAAAGACTGAAATCTGCGAAGAGAAGGAAAAGTTTAAGTGACTTTCCCTCCAGTTCTCTGCACACTCCTAAATTCCCCGTAAGAGATCAAAAGGTGCCGAACACATTCACGGTCCTGATCTCTGTTGCTTTTGCCACGACACGATCCTGACGTGGAAACATGCAGGCTGCCACCTGGGAGCTTTACCTTCAGAAAGGGTAAAGCAGGGGGTTAGACCTGCCCCCTCCCAGCACTGTGAACATGTGGGACTATGGCAAAGCTAGGGAGACCAGGTCCCTCTTTAACCCCTCGGGAGAATCCCCGAGGAGGTGCTGTCCCTTTAAACGGGGCAGATTTGTTTTCACGCACGTTCAGCAGAGCTTATGAAAATCAAGTCGCTGTTCCTGCTGCGGGGGGGGGGGGAACAAATAAGGAAATTCAGCAACTTCAGAGGCTTGGCTCGAAGCTGCCGTTGCAGAGCCTGTTGCAATCCTTTAACAGGTATTAAGCAGCCTCGGGATGGCATTGCAGGGTGTCATCTTACATCTGACAGCTCCCGGCCTGCAGCACCTGCTGCGCGTTTCCCTGCTTTTGAAGTCGCTAGAAACTTCCTCGTGTGTTCTGGATGCCTTTTTTTTAAAAAAAGTGTCCAGCACCGTTTCTGTGTTTTCTGTCATTCTGGATTACATCTCTGTTAAAAGTAAAAAGCAAATGTGAGCGGCGTTTGTTCAGGCCTGGAAGCGTCCCCAGTCTGGATTGGCAAGCATTTTGGAATCTAATCTTTTCTACATTTTATTTACCGAATTGTCTGCATGACATTTTTAATGCTGATGTCTAGGGTGAGTTGGAGAATTATCTTTGGTCATTCTACTTACTGGGAAAGTTCAGCGCACAATGAAATACTGAATACAGATGTACTTCTGAAATGTATCTTGGATAACCTTATCTGAATAACTTCATTTTCAATGTGAATGGACTTTTGTGAGAGGAACTTTCCTAGATAAACTAGAGGGATATTTTTTAACTCAGTGGCTATCTGGAAGGGAAAATCTGAACTTTTGTTTTGAGAACTATATGCAACTCCAAAACTAACATCTAAAACCCAGCAGGTAGGCAAAAATAAAATAAAGCAAGCATTTAAAAGACCTAAAAGGCTTTTATTTGTGAAAGGAATCTAACAGGAGGATGTAGTTTATCTCAGCATGTAATTCTGGTTTTTACATTTGGTGATTGCTTTCTTAGGAATGTTCAGACTTACGTAGCTTGACACAGTAACAAAATCACAGGCTGTATTTTCCTACTGCTGAGAAAATATCTCTAGTTTCTGCAGAACCATCATTGGCCTTTTGAACTGCAGGAACATGAACTCCATCAACATGTGTAATAGCACATTTGGATTATTAATCCCATACTAACTTTGTTCCGGTGCACTCGGCTGGCTTTCGGAAAGTTCTGCTCTGTTCATTAAGGGCGAGGATAGCTTTTTGCCCTGGAGGCAGTTCCTTAAGCTTGCCAGGAATACGCCGTGCTTACTGTGGGGTACAGAAAGGAAAGGAACCGCTCCTGTAAATAACTGTGCCCCAGCAGCGAGATGTCATGGAACACGAGGAAAGTGACAGAAGCACAGAACAGAGGTTGTTTCTCCCTCCTGCCGGACCAGGGAGACTTTCTGCCTTCCAGTTTCCACAGTTATTCGCTTTGCACTGACACGGCACCCTGCTGTTATCTGACATAGATGCTTTTGGAGCAAGGACCACCACCTCTGTGCCACAGCGCAGAGATGCACAACAACCAGCACCAACCACCGGGCACTCGGGGCCCGGCTCCAAGCCTCCAGCAGAAGAAAGTGGGAAGCCTTCCAGGGACTTCCACGCACTGCCAGCCGGGTCCTCGCCGACTCCCTCACGCCCCCCTCACCGCGCAGCCAGGACACCGACGGCGGCGAGCAGTGAAAACCCTCCCGCCCGACCCCTCGGGGATCCCTTAACCCCTTTTATCCCCCCTCAGGGGACCGTTACCGGGGGGTAGGGGACCGTTAGCGGGGGGTAGGGGACCGTTAGCCGGGTGTGGGCGACCGTTGGGCGCTCCCGCCCCACCTTCCCACCTCTCCCTCCCTCCCTCCCTCCCTCCCTCCCGCCGCGGTGCCGGCGGGTCCCGCCCCGTTACCTGCGAAGTCTCCGAGCGCCGCCACCCCGGCGCCGCACAGGAGGGCGGCGCAGCAGAGCAGGCGCAGCAGCCGGCCGGGCCGTACCTGTGGGCGGCGTGGGCGCAGCCCCGCGTCCCCTCCCCTCATGGCAGCGGGCGGCGCGGCGGCAGCCCCGCCGCCTCACATGGTGGAGCCGGCGCGGCCACCACCTGGGGCTGCCCCCGGGAGCAGAAGGAGGAGGAGGAGGAGGAGGAGGGCGGAGCAGCCCTGCCCGGCCACGCAGCCGCCCCCCCGCCGCGGGAGAGCCCCCGAGGGCGGCGGGGAAGGGAAGGGAGGGAAGGGGAAAGGCTCCTCGGCGGCGCCGCGCCCGGCACTGCCCTCAGCGCGCATCGCGCGGGCCGGGCTGACTCAGGGCCGGCGGCACCTCGCCCGCCCTCCCCCGGCTCTCCCCACCCCTCTCCGGGCAGTTCTCGGGCCCGGCGCCACCCTCTTGGCTGACGGGCGGCGTTCCGCCTTCACGCCCCGTGCGCTTCGCTTTTAACTCGGTTTTATCCCCTCGTTTCTGCTTGGCAGCGGGTGCAGGACTGACTCTCGTGCCAACGGCCCCCCGCTGTCCACGCTCCCAGCTTTCTTCCCCAGGTGGCCGCGAGGTGCTCCCCACCGCTCCCTGATCCCCGCAGCACGACCTTCCCTCCCTCAGAGCACCTCGGCCCGCATGCCAGCCCCTGCTGGGCTGCTGGCCTTATGTCGGCTCGCAGGTCTCTGGGGGAAGCCCAGCTGGCAGGATAAACTGCCTGGACGAGGGATTTCAGTGGGCAAACAGCAGTGTTAAGAAACGGCCCCGACTCTTGCATGTTGTAAAATAAACTTTCCCCTTCTCTGTGTCCTCTCCTCACGGCTCTGTCTGAGAACACCTCACCCAAGCCCTTAAGACCCACATAGTTCAGCGCAGGTGAGTTTGAAGTGCGTAGTATTGCTTAAGGCTTTCATTGCAAAGGGAGAAAACATCTTGAAGTTACTTTGAGAAGGTTCAGGTTGTTCCCTGGAATCTGTTTTGTAAGACTGGAAAGTAAACCAGCGGGAAGTTCAAACAAATTCTCTTTACGACCTGCTAAGCCACCTTCAAACGTAATTTGCAGCTCCTGTTAAGGTATGGGAGGCTAAAGGGCAAGAGACCCTAGAAGCAACACTGGAAACGGGCATGAAAACATTTTCTACCCTGGGGTTGTGCTCGGGTGTAAAGTGGGTAGGCAGGAACACCTAGCTGCTGTCAGCCTGGCATGCACATTCACGCTCACCTGCTTTCTCCAGAAATGACACGAGCGAGGAGGTAAGAGAGGATGGGACCAAAGGGATGCTGTTAAAACCATTCCTCTCCTCCTGCTCCGACTGAAGTTGGATCACATCCAGATTTCAATTTCTTAACTTTGGCACCTCTTCCTAGAAGTTGCACTGAACTTTGACCAAGTGGAACTTCATGTTTGCATCTGAATTCATTTTCTTCAACCTCCCCCTCTTCACACACAGAAAAACAACTGGATTACATGCACAGTATATTCACCCTTCCGTAGTCTTAGTCAGATACGAGCAAACCAGGTTTTCAAACAAACCTGCCCGGGGTCAGGGACATTCCTTCACGTTTTACTAAACTCAAATAAATGGCATAGAAGATGCTGAAAATCAGGACAAAATGGAATGGCTCTGAAACATCTGCAACTGCAAATGCAGATGGAAGAGAGGACATTAGCTCCATCAGGAGTGTGATGCTCTTCCTTCCAGCTGCTTCAGGTGAGGACTGTGTTTGCCTCTGAACTGAACAAGCTACCCTGTGCCTTCTAATCATGATATCAGAAAGAAAACTGCAGGAGTCTCCTGTCTGCTTCTCTCAGTTTATTTTTCCTTGATTGTGCTATACCAGGGCATTTAATCTGATGCTTCTTGCACCTTCTATCACAGGTCAGTTCCACTGAAGGCAGAAGTGAATGCCAGGGAAATGTTAAAAATGTCATCTATTTTTACCCCTCTATAAAACAAAGTACTTGGGGACCGTACTCAGTTCTTCTAAAAAGCTGCCTAGGTGACTGTGGTGGACTTATCTACCCTAACCTGACATCTGGCATGTCTACCATAGCTACATATCTCCTATAACTTCAACCCAGTGAAGTTAGATGACCTATGGCTGTAGGATGCCAGACCCTCACTCCTTATACAGTCAACACAGAGATACAGATACCTCATATTTGGGCCACCTGCTACAGCTCTATCAGAAGTGTTTTACCTCTCTTTCTCTGAATTGCTCACTAATTTATGGGACATAGCTGTCAATAACAACAATCTGCTGTGCGTGTCTCTGAGTAGACAGAGGATATGTGACAAGCACAACCAATGCAGAAAAATGTATAAAACATCAAAAATCACTGAGAAATGTCATCCTGTACTCATGCTTGAAAGGCTTTGAATCATAAGATCATAGAATCACAGAATCACAGAATGGGTTGGGTTGAAAGGGACCTTAAAGCCCATCCAGTTCCAACCCCCTGCCATGGGCAGGGACACCTCCCACCAGACCAGGTTGCTCAAAGCCCCATCCAGCTTGGCCTTGAGCACCTCCAGGGATGGGGCATCCACAGCTTCTCTGGGCAGCCTGTGCCAGGGCCTCACCACCCTCTAAGTGAAGAATTTCCTCCTAATATCTAATCTAAATCTCCTTTTTAGTTTAAAATCAGTCCCCTTTATCCTATCATTATCTGCCTGAGTAAAGATCCTGCAGGGTTGTTTGCCTAATGAGAACTTGTGAATCTTCTCTTTCCAATGAGATAATATTGCCTTTTCTAGCCCTGTGGTGCTGTAAGAAAGAGACCATCTAGTGGTGCAGGAATGAGCCTGGTATGCTTTGGCACTGTGCAGGTATAACCCAAACACAAAGTTAGTGTTCATGTGGAATGACTGAGCTGGGAGAGGCTCAGAATGTTGTAGGTAACCTCCAGGGAGGTGAAGCAGTGAGGGCTGAATAACAACGAAAGATGCAGCCAGGTGCTCCTTCGTGTAGATGCCTGCCTTTTAGGGAAGCCTTCTTATGGGGGAAAGCACCTTACAGACATTGCAGCAAACCGGAATTGAAGGTGTGCTGCCAGTAAAATGGCATTGTCTTTCTTTTTCTCTCTCTCTCTCTCTCTCTTTCTTTTTCTATTTCTCTTTCTCTTCCTTCCTTCCTTCCTTCCTTCCTTCCTTCCTTCCTTCCTTCCTTCCTTCCTTCCTTCCTTCCTTCCTTCCTTCCTTCCTTCCTTCCTTCCTTCCTCCCTTCCTCCCTTCCTCCCTTCCTCCCTTCCTCCCTTCCTCCCTTCCTCCCTTCCTCCCTTCCTTCCTCCCTTCTCTTTCATCTGTAGCGTTTCTTGCAATCCTCACTTTTCCATTCTATGGGTAGTGCTTAACTGGTCAGGTTAGAGACAACAGTGTGAAACACTAAGGTAGGGAGGCAGGAGGTGTTATTTATCCTGATGTGCGAATGTGTTTCTATGCCATAGCCATGAAAGCACTTCTTGCAAGCTGGCAGTGCTCGGCAGTCGGAAGACAATATAACTAATCCAGACACGTTCAGCACGTAGAACTACAGAATCTCCCAGCCTTGGCCTTTCCTTGTGAAAAACTGGAGTGAGATCCGTTTTTTCCCAAAAGACAAAATGAAAGATTATAAGTTATATCCAGGCTAGATAGCATGCTTGCTTCAAACAGTTTCTCTCTTTTGAACTCAGGGAGAAAAGAAATCATTCTACAGTGTCAAAAATGCAGGAACCTTGTTGTTGCAGGGAAGTTTTGCAAGAGCAAAACAAAAATCTAAGCTCTTCATTTTTCTCCATATTATTCATTTTTCTCTGAACTTCAGCCAAACTGTCAATTTGAAACTTGTATCATGGCTTAGCAAATAAACTTCAATGTGAAATAATAGGAGAAAGTTGAGTTATATGGCCTAAAATTTCCTTTTAGCAAAAGATAATTAAAATAAAAAAATCACAGATTTATAGAACAATACCAAAATTATAGCACTTGTTGGGTTGGAATTGCTTTTAACTCAGGAAAAAAATTCACATATATAACCTTTCCCCACCATACTTTCTACCCCTTTTTCTTCCTCTTTCCTCCCCAGTAAACCTATTGGGAGCTGATTTTTTTTTTTTTGCCTCCCTGAATAAAGTTTCCAAAAAAGTTCACTTACGTTCTCTTTGGCTTTTTTTGGGGGGGAAAAAAATCTAAGTACAAACCCCCAGGATTTTCCCACATTTTTAAATGCTTTATTATCTTGCATTCTGACAGAGATGAAATCTACAAGACAGTTCAAACAAGCGGGCTGCTCTCCTCTCTCTGTTTCTATGGAAATGAATGTCCAACCCGTTAAAACAAAGCACATGCTTTACTGTAATCACTATATGGTGATTATTTAAAATAACATAGCACATTTTTCCTGATTCAACCTCTATTTCTATGGACACAAGAATGAAAATAGTGATGGAGAAGCTTTTCGTATAGTTCAACCGTAAACGTGTCTCGGATGCCGTAAGTTCTCACAGGGTGCCACAGATTTTGAGTTCTAACAAGATCTTCAAGTGTGCAGTAATTTGATCTTGAGAGGATCAATTCTGCGTGTTGCAGTTAAAAAACTTTTTCATGGATGCAAGTAGAAATCTGAATGAACACAGAGTACAGTATTTCACCCAGCAGATTTCAAAGTATGGGAAGTATTTGCTATTTTCTGACTTTTTTTCTTTCTTTCTTTCTTTTTTTGAGTCACCTTGGAGTTATGAACTAACAAGTTATGAATTTTGTGGTCATAAGCTGCATCCTACGTAGTCAGCTCTTGGCCTGACTTTTCACAGCACCATAGAGACCCTGGCCACTTCACAGAAGAGCAGTAAGATGAAACACACGAAGTTTGTAAAACCAATCTTCTCGTGTTTCATTCCATCTGAACTCCATCTCAACTTCCTTCCCGCACACAGCAGAAAGGTCACTGCTCCTCATCCTCTTTCATGCTGCCAGTCTTGTTGGCACCTCTCCTGTACACAGATTATTTTTTCTAGCAGTTCACCCAGCATGCTGGGCACTTGTACAGACAAGAAATAAGAGGCTTGTCCCACCCCACAAAGCTTACTGCTGGAAACAACAAAAAAATACCTAAGCTGGAGGAGGAGTAAGTGCACCAAGGAAAAGGTCCTGGCTTTGCTTTCCATGCCGTCTTAAAGCACATAAGTCATCCTTGGTCACATCCCGAAAAGGACCCTAAAAGGTGGACTGGAGGACGCTGCATGCCTTGCCTCTCGGTTTAGGAAGGACATTAGGACAGAGCTGCCGGGTGGACCATATTCTTGGAAATCAGCCTGTTTACTTGCGAAAGTGCCTTATTATGGGTTTATGAGCCTGCCTTTCAGCTGGTTGTTGTCACTGTTTTTCCTTTAATACATATTTAGGCTAAGATTTTCCAAAATGACTAATGATTTTGTGTGCTTGAAATTCAAGACGGCAGCTTTTTACAGCCACAAAATCAATGTCAAAGCACTGAAAAATTGGTGGGTTTTCCAAAAGCCTTGGAAAATCTGTTCTCAAGGTCTCTCAAGTTAGGTATGCTAAGGCATGCTAAATTGGGAGCGTTTCAGAAAATACAAGCCCATATCAATATCTAATCAGTGAGGGTTAATAGTTTTGAGATCCAGACCTCACAGCAATTCAAACTGAACACCCCAAAATCAGAAGCACATAACAGAAATTTGAAAATAGCATTGCATGAGTGCTTGCTTTTCCTCACAGAACCATAAGGGTTCAATGGTAAATTCTGAAGAGATGCTCAGTGTCTGTGGTTAAACTAACTCAGGCTACTGGTAGTTGAATATTATTCCATGAGTAGAAGGTGGTACAGGTTTCAGTATTCATGGAAGTTATCCTTTTTGTGCCTCTGGATGTAGCTGTCCTGTAGAGCCAAGGTCCTGTTCTGTACCTGGAACTAAAGGCTTTATTCACTTCATCACCAGTAGATACCCGCAGCCGCTTTCAGCCTATACCTCCACTAGCTAATCCCAGCCTGCCCACTGTCCTTCCCCTTCTTCTGTCCTTTCTTGCCCAGTCTTTCCATCTATCCTCAGCACCTGGGCAAGCAGCCTGATTCCCAACTCATCCCGTGCCCTGGCTCAAAAGCCTGGTGCTAATGCATGTTCGTGCTGCTGACGCTGCAGGCGAGTTGGGTCCTTTGATATTGATAGGGCTCTAGTGTAATGGCAGGGGAGATAAACTGTCATTAGTCAGGTTTTAAAATGCACTCATTAAGCTATTCAGAAAAGTGCTGCTGTGGTTGAAATAACTAAGAGACTGGAGAAGGAGGGGTTGTTTTGTTTTTCAGCTTCAAGAGCAGAAGAAGTTGTGGTTTTACTAAATTGCTGTAACTACTTATGCCAGAGAGGCATTGGCATTGTGAAGCGGTTTCACGAGAGTTATTACCTCAGCCCAGCCTACCCACGTGGCTCCTGAGTCCGTACCAGATTGTGGTGCACCACTCAGACCCCTTGTTTCTAAACGTCTGTAATTCCAGCTCTGCAACCTCTCTGTCTCCAAGATCATGAGCTGGCCCTGAGCTGATTGGCGTGAGGGTGGTGGGAGTGTGGGGCACAGTGCATTTGGGCGTGAGATGGGGAAGAAGTGATGGTGTTGGGCTGTGCTGGGAATGTTCCCTTCTTGAGAGGCTGCATTGAGGAAAGGGTCCTGACACCCAACCTCCTGTCAGCATCCATCATCTCTCCCTCTGTGAACCAACATCTCAGATCTCACAAGCTGGAAAGCAAGGAGATCTGATGAACAGCTGTACCTCACATGTCAAGTTTGCAGGAACATGAATTTTGGGGAGAAAAAAATAAAAGAAAGAAACATTTATATGAAATAATTCTGTAAGCCATGAAAGAACATTGAGAATAGCAGTTTTAAATATGTGGTATTTGCTGAGATTCAGTTCCTCGGAATTATTTCTATGGTTAATTTGTGCGCCAGCTGAAGTCTGTTTATTGGAAAAATTATGTTAAGAAACTGCTGCATTTCCTACACGATCTGTACCAAAGTTAGTGTGGAGTAGTGGGTCAGGTTGTGTAAGGTCTTTAAGTGATACCTGCACTGAGAGCAGTAGTGGTGCAGTGGTACCGTAACTGGCAGGGGCAGTTCCTGGCTCTGCTAAGCAGGACATCAGTGGCTTTAAAGGTAAAATCTGGTCTGGGATTAGCATGGGCTATATAGCTCTATTTAGGTATGGGTCTGTCAGCAGTCCTGCTCTATCCATAGAGATAGTCACTAGTTCGTAGTGTGCGGCTGAAGGCCAGGAGATCAGGCTAAGTTTAGTGAAGGTCCACCAGGGCGCAGTTACGAAATGATGTAAGTTCAAAACAACAAACTTAAGCTTGAGGTCTGGCATATTGCTGAGGTATGACTAAAGGCTACAGATGGTGGGTGGGTGAGCAGGACAGGAGAGTTTGTGCTGAAACCAGATGATAGACCATCATGAAGCTAGTGGTGAGAACCTAACAAAATGAATTCGGTCTTCAAAATTGCCAGAATGAAGTTCCTAGAGTTAGGAATAAAGCTCAAGTTGGGAAGCAAAGGCAAATTAGGCAGGACGGTAGGGCTAGGGCTTGTTACATGAGATGCTGTTCAAGCCAGCACAGGCTTCGGAAGCTGGATTAGGGCTGATGCAGGAAAGGGTTACTTGGCTTGATAAATTCTGTACCTGGAACTGTTCGGTGAACTTGGGCTAGAGCTAAGGTTCTTGTGAGGCATTGGGAATTATTTTTCAGACAAGCAAATGCCAAAGGGGCAATGTGTATCTTGGATATGATTACTTGTTCATCTGGCAAGAATCACAGGAATACATTTCAATTTACCGAAAATTGGGCAGCTCAGAAATTAATACTTGAGTCATTCGCTGCTTACATCTGTTAAACATGCAGGCATGCAGGCACAACAGGGCAGAGCAACGTTGTCTGAGCTTGATGTCTCATTCTATGAGCAGGCCTCCTTGAATGGTGTTTGCCAAAAAACAGACTCCAGGGAGGAAAATTGTCATAAATATGACAGAGAAAGGAGGGGGCGCAGGCTCAAAGTACACAACAACAACATCATGGAAGTAATCTGGTTTGAAGTAAAACTAACAGTCTTCCTCACCATCCTCATTAAAACCATAAAGTAGCTCATGGCTACTCTGGCAGTGAGGGGAGAGAATGATCGAATATAAAATTGAAATTAAAATAATTTTTGCTAGTATTTTGTGGTAGTATTTTTGTACTAATGTTCTATGAAATATGGTGTGATTATAATGATCAGACTTGAAAGTCCAAAAACTATGAGTTACTTGGAAGCTATTAACAGTGTGGGTGCTTTGAACCCTTTAAAAACCATGTTAATTTTTTTTCCTTTGGTCATATTAGTTCTAGCCTTTGCTTCCACCCCCTCAAAAACAAAGCAAACCCCTCTTGACAATGTTACTTATTTCCCACATTGTATGTACCCCCTCCAATTTCTGGAATTTCAAATATAGTTTTATATCTGCATACCTTCAGTTCCAGCATTGATGAGTAGAGGAAGAGCAACTGACATCATCCACCTAGACTTGTACAAAGCATTTGACACTGTCCCCCATTATATCCTTGTCTTTAAATTGGAGAGACGTGGATTTGACAGATGGACCACTGGGTAGGTAAGGAATTGGCTGGATGGTTGCACTCAAAGGGTTGCAGTCAACGGCTCAATGTCCAGGTTGAGATCAGTAATGAGTAGTGTTCCTCGGGAGTCAGTGTTGGGACCAGAGCTGTTTAACATCTTTGTTGGTGACATGGACAGTGGGATCGAGTGCACCCTTAGCAAGTTTGCCGACGACACCAAGCTGAGAAGCGCAGTCAACATGCTGGAGGGAAGGGATGCCAAGGGACTTGGGCAGGCATGAGAGGTTGGCCCGTGTGAACCTCATGAGGTTCAACAAGGCCAAGTGCAAGGTCCTGCAGCTGGGTCAGAGCAATCCCACGTAAAAATACAGGCTGGGTGAAGAATGGATTGAGAGCAGCCCTGAGGAGAAGGCCCTGGGGGTGTTGGTTGATGAGAAGGTCGACACGGGCCAGCAGTGTGCATTTGTAGCCCCAAAAGCCAACCATATTCTGGGCTGCATCAAAAGCAGCATGGCCAGCAGGCCGAGGGAGGTGATTGTTCCCCTCTGCTCTGCTCTCCTGAGACCCCACCCAGAGCACTGAGTTCAGCTCTGGGGACCCCAGCACAAGCAGGACATGGGCCTGTTAGAACGAGTCCAGAGGAGGGCCACAGGGATGATCAAGGGGCTGGAGCACCTCTCCTGTGAAGACAGGCTGAGGGAGTTGGGGTTGTTCAGCCTGGAGAAGAGAAGGCTCTGGGGAGACCTTATATTAGATATAAGGAGAAAATTATTTACCATGAGGGTGGTGAGACACTGGACCAGGTTGCCCAGAGGAGCTGTGGATGCCCCATTGCTGGAGGTGTTCAAGGCCAGGCTGGATGGGGCTTTGAGCAACCTGGTCTGGTGGGAGGTGTTCCTGCCCATGGCAGGGGGTTTGGATTAGATGACCTTTAAGGTCCCTTCCAACCCAACCCATTCTGTGATTCTATGATTTTCAAGAAAAACATAAGGTGAAATAAAGGATTCCCACCATTTAGAACAACCCATTGATGATATTTTAAGGATTAACTGAATGCATGATTTTCTATACTGTGGTGAATTCCAAATGAAATTGCTATCAAAACAAGCAGAGAAATAGTTGAAAACTTTTGAGTTAATATTTCAATAGTTCTGGAAATATTGTAAATGATTAACATAATTTGAATGGGGCATGCCATAACTAGCAGCACTAAGATGCTTCTCAGCCTTGTTCTACTCAGTTATTCTAAAAAAGACCCTGTAACTAGTATCTAGCAACTCACGTTTTCTTTTATGGCCCCCCATCCCTTTTTTTGAGTCCCATATTATATCTAATATAAGGACTCCTTTTACCACTTTGTGCTTTCTAACTTTGCTTGCTATCTCTTATTTTACTCTACCGTCTGTTCTCAAAATACTGCAGCACCTTCGATTCACATTAAAGCGTTTGCCCAATGCTAAACGCTAGAACGGCTGTTAATGTTGCCCTCTTCTGGACCACTTCTCTTCCACAGGGAAAGTAGTTAAAAAGCAGTTTTGACAAAAAAAAAGAAACTGATCTCACGAACAGCATTAAGTAAGTGACGTTGCTTTTATTCGTTAGTTGTCAGTAGGAGCAGGGGGTTATTCTGGGCAGCATTCTCACTTGGTGTTCATTTTGCCTCAGTGATGTAGCAATGTGTTTTAGGTGCCATGGCCGTTCCACCTGATGGCACTTCGCACCCAGCAGTTCGGAGGGGAAGGCTTTTCTCACCGCCGCCCCGCTTCTCCGGGCACATCCCACTGAGGGCAAAACCTCCATTCACCCCAGAGCACAGCACACCCCAAACAAGCCATTTCAGAGCCCGAGCAGCCCGGGCTAACCCTTTCCCCTCAGCCCCGGAGCTCAGCTCCGGCCGCAGGAGGCCGCTTCTTCCTGCCGGGGCGCATCCGGGGCGGAGGCAGCGACATGGCGGCCAAGCGGCGCGGCGTGCCCGGGGCCGGGGCCGGGGCCGGCCCGCCGGCGGCCAAGCGAGCCCGGGGCGAGGAGGGCGAGTTCACCGGTGTCCGCTTCAAGGCGCTGCTGCGGGACCCCAGCACCGCCGGGAAGGGTGAGGGGCCGGCCGGGGGGACCCCGCTGTGGGGCCGGGGGGGGACCGCGAGGTGCAGGCGGGGGCTGGATGGAGCCGCCGTCCGCGGCTGCGGCTGGCTGGAAGCCGCGGGGGGCGCCCCTCATGCGGAGCTCGCGGCTCTCTTGCAGGCCTGGAAACCTTCGTGTCCGTGGCGAAGGAGCTGCCGGCTGCCCAGCTCTACGATGTGGTGGAGGGGTACGTCAAGATTTCCGTGGAGTGCGCCGAAATTTTCAAGCTGCTGGATGGGGAGAGGAAGCCGGAAAGCGAAGTAAGTCGGCCGTGGGGTTTGTGTACTAATGACTGACCTAACTGGGAGCAGAACTGCTGAAGAAATGCTCTGCAGCATAAATAACCCTGGTAACACTTAGGTGTGTGGTTCCTCTATTTTTTCACTGGAAGTCACAGTGGCAGAAGCATTGGTCAAGTGGGAGATGGCCTTTCCAGTGCAAAGACATCCCTGTATTTAATGTGCAGCACAGCCAGTAGTCCAGCCAAAATTAACCTCTTACAGTTCTTTAAGCGTTGGCAAGAGACCATAAATAAAATTAGGGGGTTAACAGAAACAATTACTCAAAAATAAAAAATTGTCTGGTAAACAATTGTTCCCGTAACTAGACATTTCCCTGATACACCAGTATGTCCAAGAAGCCGCTGATAAATTTGACATCATTTTTCTTATCTGAGTTTGACACAGTTTTTCTTCCTCAGAATATGATGAATAAACTAAAGAATTAAAAAGCTCTTTTCACAGTGAGTACCGTGGCAGCATTATTAACTTAAGACTGCTTACAACATAAAATTTGATGCTTTTCACTTTAATCTCCACGCGTCGGTCCTTACATTAGTTTGTCATTTCTGTCTGTGTAATGACAATCTGTGTAATGAGAACCATTGCCAATTAAATGCTTTTTTCAAGATCCTTTTACTAATGGAGGTTAATACTTGTAATAAATACGTTCCCCGTGCAGAATGGACTCTAGTTTCAGCCAGGAGGTCATTGCGAGTCTGGAGCAGTTCACATGGTTTCCTCCAGCAGATTTTATTGTGCACTTAGTAACAGTTCCCTCTTACAGCTTAGGTTCATCAGCCCTAGGTCTTGGCCTCCAGCTTAAAAAGATCCATCCAGCCTGTGCTAAGATTTACGCTGCAGTCAGCTTTTGCCTTCCCAGAAGCTGCTGTTGTGCATACAGATAAATCATGCATGTGCACATAGGTCTCCATTCATATGTGAGGAAGGACCCTTTTTTTTGCATTCAGTTTGTTTGTCCAGGGTTGTCCAGGCCTTCAGTCAACATATATGGCATGGCCTTCCAGCTGAGGTTGTCATCAGTTTAGCAGCTGTAAAAATAAGAGGAGTTGTTTGCCCCTCTGTTACTCTCTAGTCTTTCATATAGTGCCTGTAAATGGGCTTCCTTGAAGATACGCACTGTCAGAATTGATCCTTTAGAAAAGGAAGCATTTGGGAGAGAACTCAGAAGTTAACTTCAGCTTCATATTTGGAAGTTTTCCTCTTGTGGTAGGGCTGCTCTTCTTTTTAAAGGCATTTTTTGCTGTTTGCTCAGCTAACAGTTTCAAGCCCTATCTGATATTGACAGATATTATTATATTTATGTATTTTACAGATGATACTAATCTTTCAAGCTCTGGAAGCCATTTTGCTGAGGACAGCCAGTGACCTCTCCCATTTTTCTGTTGTGGGAATGAACATAGTCAAAAAGTTGATTCATACCTACATGAGATTGATCTATGCTGCATTGTATTCTGAAAATCACAGGTAAGTCTTCTCCATATTGTTGAGGAGAATCTCTCAGTTGCTCTGCATTGATCCCAAAGGGCTGTCTGGGTCTTGCACATAAATACAAGAAACTGCAAAACTCAGCCTGACTTACTGCTAATGATCCACCGTTATTTAATGATTCTGTTCCACATTTTGTAAAATTATTGCACATGGAAGTCTTTGCAAGGTTTCCAGTTCATGGACATGACCGTACTTCTAGACCACTGAGCTGATCTCAGTGCAACAGCTTAACTGCACATACAATTCCAAATGCTTGTGGATAGGTATACTGTAAAATAGAGTTTGAAACTGTGCAAGATTTGCACTTATTAATAAATCAGAGATTACAAATTCTGGAGGAATCTGTCTAGAACGTGCACAGTGGAGACTGCAGATTTGTGATGGTATCCTTTTTTCAGTAACAAAACTGCCCATACTGAAAAGTTTTTGATGTTGTGTCAGTTGCTTTTTCATAATGTTCTTCACCATAAAATTACTTGGAATATGAGCACCATAAAAGAATATGCTCTGCTTTTTCTGTGCTACCTCGTGGATGTGCGAAGGGGTTTTTATACTGGTAATATGTCTAGATAGGATCTCTGCTTTCATCATGTTGCTTTCTTACAGATAGGCCATGAGCGAAAAACATGGACAGACTCCAAAACTCTTACTGGGTATTGGCTATTCAGGTGATGGAGGTCTACACGCTTGTACTGATGACTGTGTCAACGTTCCCATTGAGATAAATTGCAGATTCCCACGGAATCTGGGAGTCCTTAATTTTTGGCACTTCCTTCGTTTTATCTTACTTTATGAGATGAATGTCCAGCCTCTCACTACAGCTTAATTTTTGGGAGGAATATAAATAGGCATTCCTTTTTCCCTTCTTCCCTCTCCCCTCCTTCCCAGTTGCTATTATCACGGCCTAAACAATGGTTTTGATTATTTTAACTTCCCTTCTAATTTGTCACGCAAATTTTCCCAGTGGTCAGTGAGCAAGAATCCAAACTGAGAGTAAATCTTGGGAGTTAGATCAATGTCAAGAACATGGCTCCTGTGCTGCATACTTAAGTGCAAGAAAACTGCCATCACTTAACTAGCACAAGAACAGAAAAAAAACCCTATAGTCTTTCTTTGGCCTATGCAACACGTCATTATCTTTAGTATCAGTTGTAGCTCCTGTGGACCTGTTTGTGGCAGTAAAGCACATAAGCATTTTTGGACAGAGGCCTCAGTCCTGCAAAATATGCTTGGAAAAATAAGCTGTTTATAAAGAACACCAGAGTTCTTTATAAATAATGTAATAATGTGTGTTTGGTCTAAATTTGTATTGTGATGTATAAATAATTGGTTACATGTTCAATTAAAGCTCCCATCAACTGCAGCAAGAGCTTTGCATGCGTGGGGATACTTTCCTAGTGGCTGTCTTGATTGTTCATGTTGGGACTGACTCTGCTAACTGCTTCATGCCTGAAACTTCTGAAGGCTTGGGTGGATGTCAGAGGAGGAATGGGATAACTTATTTTATTTCAAAATCATCTTTTTTTACATTTTAATATCTTGGATTGGTGGTTTGCATAACTGTCATCCTGGAAATAACTTGCAGGTTGTCCTCTGTTTCATTTTAGGATGAGCCGAGTGTGCCTTACCCTGTTGTCAGCAATGGTGGCTCAGGGGCCGGATTCAGCACGGGACGTGTACAGCCACTTTGATTTCAATAACAAATTTCTGCCTGGATTAGTGAAGAAAAGAGATAAGAAGGTAAATTAAATGTCTGTCTGTGGGTGTGCCATGCTATGCCTTGGCTCCGTTAGTTTTCTTCTACCAAGTATTTAAAACAAAACTGTTGCCAAAGACTCTCTTGCCATATTTTCATCTGCAAGAACATTCCTCTTCCTTCCTGTCCTGTGTCAGGCTGAAATGCTTCATGATTGTTTCTAATTGGCAGCAGAACTGATCTGTGGGGCAGGAGCTTCCCATCTGCTTATGTAGGAAATCCCCAGGGCATGTTTCTGAGTCCTTGCAGTTGTGGGAGAGCTGGCTTGCACCCCGAGGTATAGCTTCCTTCATTTTTCATCCCGTGCTGATCGTCTTCATCTTGTCAGGGTGCAGAGCTCTTCAGGATAACCTTCTTAACACTGCTTTGTAGTATTTACTGCTTAACATCAAATTGCCTTGTCTGTTTCTAATAAGCTCTTATGAAATATAAAAGGTATCGTTTCTGTGGGCTACCCTTTTCATGGCTAAAATAGAGTGAAAGTAATGGTAAACTTCTGAAAACTATTCAGCGATTGGTTTATGTGAAGAGTTAAGTCTTTTTTTTTTCAATGCAAGGATTGCAGTTTGGTCCCACTGAAATAAATGGAGGTTCTCCAGTTGTTTTAATGGGGAGAGGATTTTGCCCAGCATTCCTACTGTCTGAGTAATTGCATTTCAAAATATAACCAGGAGTTTAAAACAGTCTCTTGGTTGAAATCCCAAAGGAGAATACACGAGTGAGTAGAAGCAGTCACTCCTCTTTTTCCAAAAGGAACTTTATTTCTTGTTTCCTCTCTGTTTTGCTAAAAATAGTCAGGTTGACCTGAACCAGTGCTTTAGAACAAAAACATTTATACTTCATTCTAAATATGTCTGTGTTAAATCCAGTATTATTTTCAGCACTGATACCTTGTTTCTAGTTTTTAAAGATCACTTGCAGAATAAATGTATATGTTTGTGTTGGGTTTGTGCAGTCTGGTGACAAAGGAGGTAAAGGTGGCTTCTGGGAGAAAGGGGGGGGGTTGTTTGTTTTCTTCTGGGGGGGAGGAGATGAGGGAGTTGGTCTTCTACTTGATTGCTTTACATATAAACAATTTGGGAATGGCAGATTTCATGGCTTTTGACCTTACTGCAGAAGTTGGCTTTGGGAGTATCACCACCCCTTAAATTGAAATGCATGGATATAGTCTTTTGACCATGTCCTTGTTAGACACATGAGTAAGATACAAGGAAAAAATTTCCAAAATTGAAGATTTTATTCTTGCACAACTTACATTGAAATGACTACATCACAACTGACTATCAGAGCTGAATTTTTAATACAAAAATACCAGGCCCAAAACTTAGAGCAAAATATAATTTCTTTCTCTTTATTTCTTCTTTCAACCCTTTCTTGAGTCACTTCTGCCTTGTGTTTAACCTGGCCAGTATCTTGTTTCAGGCATTTTTTACATGCAACTTAGATTTTTTGGAACTTTCTGTATAAAATCAAGTGACATGCTCATATTCCAGGCAAAGCTTTCATTAGTTCCAGTGTGCCTGAATTTGTAGGTTGGTTGTTTTGTGTTTTTTTTTCAGTCTGTCTCAGTTGCATGACCGAGCTAGCAACTGTGATAGCCGGGAAGCATGTGTAATGCTCTGCCTCCTAAAGATGGCAGTGGGTGGCATCAGTCCCCAAGATTAGCACTGCTTTGGAAGCCTATATAGTAAAAAAAAAATGGAGCAGTACTGCTGTGATTACCATTCTTGAGTGTTTTTGTGTTCAAAAAATACTGCATGGCTGTACATAACCTATCTGTTTAATTTATCTCTTTATAGTACTTACGATAATCAATTGTTACAGATTGTACACAACTGCAAAATTAATACCGCATACCAACAGTACCTTTTTTCTTTCTTTAAGGGAAGACCTGATGTCCGTATGGCCTACGTTCAGTTTGCTCTCTCATTTTTAATTGCTGGTGACAATGCAATCTTGATACAAGTGCTGGAATTAAAAGGTATTTCACAATTGCTTGCATTTCTTTTAAGGTAGAGTCTTTTAAAAATTATAATAAATATGAGCTAATTCAAAATGTGAACCGGTTAAACAGCACTAATAAGATACAAAACATTTTTATTTTTGTTATCTGAAAAACTTCAAACTTTGGCATTTTAGTAAGTGCCTCTTGTACTTGAGAATAACATTTTGTATTTGAAAAAGCAGTGCAAAAATAGAAAGCCCTTGATGACACATCTAAAAAAAGTAAATGTAATACAACTTTTGAGGCCAGAGAGTCAATAAGCAGAAAAAAGCTACATGGCCTCTAGACTTGCTCATAACACAGTAATACTGGATGTGTTTTATTATTAACTTTTTTTTGAAAAGCATTAAAGATGAAGTCTGCACGTGCTTTAGTTTCCTTTCCGTCCTCATGCAGGCCAACACTTGTGTACTCTTAGACTGTTTTTTGTCAGTATTTCAGGAGAGCTTTGTAACATCCTTTGCATCCTTTATGGAAGCATTACTTTGGAGCCCAGTCCATGCCTCTTGGAGAAGGGAGCCAAACTGACTTGACAAGGATCCAGAAAGTCAAATCCTACATACACTTAATGAAAACTTGATCCCTTATGTGCTGAAGTTGAATGTAAAACTTATGTTGACTTCAGTGGTTTGAAAACTACTGCTGAAGTTTCTCAAGCACTAAATTGCTGCCTTTGGTGTGGTTATGAAGGAATTCAAACAGGACCTGGAAATACTTAAAAATACATATATATAAATAAAAAAAATCTGTTAGCTGGAATTCATTTCTTCCATGGTGAGGGAGTAAAACCAGGTCATAATTATTGACTTTTATTTTGCATGCTACCCCGTGAGCTGCTGATTTCCTTCAGTTGCTCGCAGTTGTTCAGTTCTTTGAGATTAGGGGATGGCAGTTTACAGTGTGCTGACCCAGTCAGCCCATCTGGCTTTCATTACCCTGTCTGGGACATTCAAGTTCTCTAAACTTGGAACGCACAGGTGGGCTGGAAGTTGATGTAGTTTTAGATGTAACCTGCAAACTTTTGAGACTCACCCAGTGAAACAATCATGAGCCCATCAGTGGAAAGGAAGCCCATCATTAACTCAAGTTTAAATACTGCACAGCAGATTGGGACCTGAAATATATTTGAAGTTGATAGGTGCTGTTGCAAAAGGCATTAATAACTGAGTTGGGAAATTAGCTAGTTAAGCTGAAAGTAGGTTGGGCAGCATTACACATTTGTCACTGTAGTTATAGACGCATCATCATTCTGAACTCTTACTGCAGCCTTTTGGTTCATTCTTAAAATAACGGCAAAGTAAATAGTATGACATTGAAGAGAAATGGGTATGAATTCCCTGAAGCATTTTCGTATGAAAATAGCTTTCACATCTTCACTTAACGTTTGAAATGTCGCCGTAGATTTCATTCCAGATATTCTTCGCTCTGGAATAAAGGAAGACAAAGTTTCTACTGTCAATCTTCTACTCTCCACACTGAAAACTAAGGTATGATATATACTTGAAACATCTTTGCTTTTTGTTTTCTGTTTTCTTTGCTGCTGGAAACAATTTGCAGTAATTTCTTGTAAAATACACAGCTCTTCACTATGTTTGCACCATGCTGCTGCAAACTGCTGAAAGTTTGTCTGTGTCCATTGCTGATGCTACTTGTTGGAGGTTGATAGCTTGGCCATAATACTGTTTGAGGACCGAAGCTTGTTATGTCTTTCTGATGTCCTCTTTGAAAGTGAGTCATTGCGCAGCTAGTTAAGGATTTTGTGAAGTGTGTAGCTAATTTGCCATTATTTTGCGATAACTTTATAACAAAGTTCTTTTTTTTTTTTCTAATTCTTTTCAGGTGGTTCAAAATAAAAATATCACCAAAACACAGAAGGTGCGCTTTTTTACTGCAGAAGTGTTGAATCACATAGCTTCACTTTACCGATGGAATGGGATTACCGATGTCAGCTCTGGGGATTTCAAGGTCTGGTAGCTTGTTTCTTTGTCAGTTGTATTCCTTATCTTGCTTTTTTTCTTCTTCTTCTTTGTTTAACCCATGGTTTTTCAAATAGGTAACTGTGTTTAGGTAACTGGGAGTTCAAGAGGAGAGATCTAATGGGGCTACTGAAAAAGAAACCCTGATTTTCTGCTGCTTCTCACTGCTCAAGGAGGAGGGTTTGTTTCCCCTCCCTGATTGTCAGAACTGCCATGCAGATCTGTTGACCAGGGTGAAATGGGGCTTTTGGGTATGAATATTATATTTCATTGCCGACACATTGATGTCTCTATAGGATAATATGCTAGGAGCAGTGTTCTTACTATGTGCCTCATTTCCATCCTACAGACTGATCTGATATGAGAGCTAAACTTCCAGGATGGTTGCCAGCCTTTTCAGCTTGCGCAGTTTGAGAGGTTGGCAGGGTTTCTAAGGGTTGAGCTGTAGTTGATTCTGCTAGTCCACAAAATCACATTCCTAAAGTAATGTAAGAGATTAATGGAATCTGGGTTCACTTTTTTTCTTCTTCTTTTGTATAGGTATGGGTATTTGGTTACTTCTTCCATTTTTGTACAGTGACTGTAAAGGCATTCATGCTCTACCTTCTTTCCCTGAAACACTGGCAAATTCAGTGCATTGTTAGCTATCCATCTTTCTTGTCCTATATTAAAGTTGTTCCGTCTTCTGCCAAATTGGCCTACACTGCTTTACTCTGAAGGCTTCAGTGACTTTTTTTTTTTGTATTTCTGAACTTCGTCATGCTGAACCTGCCTGTAAGGTTGTAAGTTTGTAATTTTACATCTCAGTCTTCAAAATCCCAGTGTGGCCTTTCCCGAATTTACAGAAGTTATATATCACTACTTTTCTGTAGCTTCCTTTTTCTCTGTCTTGTCTGTCTTCTTAGCAGAAGTCCTAGGTCAGCAATGCCCTGCAGATAGCACATATTTACCTAAGTAAGTTTGTGAGGTTTGCTTTCCGTGAAACAACAAATACTGTAATATTTAATGTGTTTAATACAGAAACTGAAACTTAGCTTGTTAATCTGAACCTAAATTGAAATTTCTTTTAGCATTTCTGTATAAAAGGAGCTCCATAAGACTTACAGAAGAGAGAAATTGAGGCAAGATTTTCTTCTGTGATGCTGAAAATCATGTCTTTTTTTTACTTCTTTTTGATTTTTATAGGTAACTAAAGGTTCTGAAGATGTGGGAAAGATGATGGTACGAGAACTTGTTCATAATTTTTTGATGGACCTCTGCTGCTCTCTGAAACATGGCATAACCTTCTATGATCCAAGTCTTGGAACTTCTGGAAGGTAAGTCACCAGTGAGCTGAGATTGTATGTGTGGAAAGACCTCACTAGTTTTCTTGTCTGCCCTTTGCAAGTTAACTTTGCTTAATATTACTTCTATCTCAGCAACTTGTGGCAGAAGAAAGAAATATATTGCTGGTTTCTGTTTTGCTTTTGTTTTTAACTTCCCAAGATCAAACTATTGTATCTCCTTATACCTCTGCCTACTGGAGTAGAGAGTGCTCAGCTATATTCACAGGGTTTTGGAGGCAATGGTTGTGTTTCTCTGAGCCATTTCAATCAATGACTGGATACCAAGTCTGTTATTATAAGATGTGATTTTGGACCACAGGTTTGTGGCGTAAAAATAAAATACCAAAGCTGCAGTGTAAACCAGATGGTGGTAAAATATCTAGTCTAATTTACATACTGTAAAACCAGATGTGGTTTATCCTAGAACTTGGCAAAATGTCACTGTTGATTTCAGTAATGCCAGAGTTTGGTCTGCAACATGTAACCTGGAAATACTGGTTTACCGTACTGTTTTCATTGGGTAACTGTTAAAATATATGTACACTGATACTGTGATTAATGGGGAAAACAGTTTAGACTCTTGTAATTCTATGGAGGGACTACCATAGGATGCCTCTGCTTCATCATGTTATCTAGGCAATGAAGGTAGTAGACTGTAGTAGCAGGTACTAATACTGAGTGGTGCTAGAGCAAAATTTTAACTGGTATTAATCTGATATTCTCTTTGTTTAGGGACATACAGAAGAAAAAAAGAGGGGAGGGGAGGAGAACTGAAAGAACATGGAATGCTTTCAAGTTTAATATTAAAGCTGTAATAGTACATTTTCAGCTTTGTGAAGTTTAGTTAGAGTGTTTCTGAAACATTGTGGTTTTAGTTAAAAGTAATTACTGTTTGTCATGCAAAAAAATTAGAGGTAAATTTAGTTCTTACTTTTCTCAGTATAAACTCAGAGATTATGTGAACAGTTTGAGAGATCTTGCCTTGGATTTGTCACAGTGACAGAGGAAATTCAACTTTTTGCATTACAGTATTAGCTTGGAGTTGAAGAGTTAGAATTGCATGTAGTATCGAAGTGGGGATTTCTTTCTTAAAGTATTTATTATCTTCAATAGGGGAGGAAATGTGGTGCTCCTGCGCTTTCTGCTTGGTTTAAAAACTGCAACAGAAGATGAAATGGTTGCTGATCTCGTGGTGAATATTCTAAAAGTATGTCCAGACCTATTGAATAGGTACTTTAAGGAGACCCAGTATTCCTTTGTTCCTAGAGTAAAGTCAGCTTGGATGGACAATATGAAGTTACTCAAAAAGGTAAGAGTATGAATGATACATACCACTTCTACATAGAAATACGCAATTCCAATACTCTTTCTTTTCCTCCAAAAACCGGAATAGTGTTGGCTAAGCAATACTGCAGAATTACCCAAAATCATAATAGGAAAGATGGTAAAAAAAAAAAAAGTTAACCAGCAAAGGACCTTTGATTGGGAAGCCTGCCTTTGCAGTTCTTACAGACAGATATTATAATGCATTACAAGTGCTGCCATTGCTGTGTAAAAATTGTTATAGTTTGGGTACTGTTGCCGTTCAGGACCCAGTCAGCCTGTGGTGTGGCCATGTTAGGTATAAACTGACAGAATTGTTTTTAGCTTAGACCAGGTCCTCCTAGTGAAGAGTTTCATTGAAATGAATCAGCAAATAAGTCGAAGATCAGGGAGTGGAGTTTTTTATTTTCGTGTTAGAAACAGCTGTTCTGCTTTGGAAGAAACTCAGGTTTGAAGATATATTGTGTTCACAGCTGTAAGTGAACAGTATTTTAAGAGAGCTTATTGAAATCACTAAAAAGGAAGACAGGCACAGAATTTCATAAATAATGATTTTAAAATAAACCAGCAGTGAGGAAGTTAGGTGATGGAGTTTTAAGTGAGTTAAAAGGGAAGGACTTAATGGCTCTGAAATAACACCATCAATTACTGTGGACATGTCAGGAACGAAGCAGCAGGATGCTGTTAAATGTCAAAGTTAGTAAATGGAGGGGGGGGAAATGGCATCCTGTTTTCTGTGGGTGCTAAGGAAAATGAGCTGTGGCTCAGAGCCACAGTTGCTTTAAAAAGTGTAGACAGAGAGAGCTGGAAGGTCATTTGCTAAAGAGCCACGTTTAGAGCAGGAGGCTGTATAAACATTTAACTAAACCAGGAAGGAAGAGGTGGGCATAAGAAATAGCGGGAAACCTCATGTTGCTGGTACAGTTTTAGAGATGTGGCAACATAGAAGCCCAGCTAGAAAAAACTTCTGTCCTTTCTGAGTCTTCCTCTGCCTCTTTGCTTTAGCTTGAAGTGAGCAAATGTGACCTGTAATCTGTTGAAAAGTGTTGGCTTTTAGGAGGGGTGCAGGTTGGATGCAGATGTTTCATTTCATGGAACAGCCTGGGGAGATGCTCTTTAGCATTCTTGTGTAAAAGTTGATATTTATTGCTGTCATTGTGTTTGAAAAGTCAAAGCTCTTTTGTAAATCATTCCTCAGAAGAAGCTGTTATCTCTGTGACTATGTTAATTTTGATTAATCTGTTTTTATTTCAGATCTATGAGGTTCAACCAGACATTTCCAACTCTTTTAAGACTTCAGAGTTTATTCCTCTTCCCAGGCTGCTTTCTATGGTGATGGTAACGACAGTCCCTGCAGTGTGCAATAAAATAATGTTCACCCAAGGACTAAATGTAAGAGCAGTTTATATTTCAGTCAATTTTTATGTCCTAATTAATACTGTTTGACTTAAGCGTGGGATCATCCAAGAAGTGTAAGTTGGTTATAAGTTTTTATATGGTCAATTGCAGCATAAAGCTGGCATGGGGAAGCCCTGGAACATGAACTAAAACCCATTGGTACTGCTTCCAGCAGGTATTCTCGAGCACCAATGCTGCCAATGCTCCTTAGCAGTTTGGGCTGGGAATCTGAAAACCTACAGATTCTCTCCTAAGCTTAGAAAGTAATTAATTCATTAGCAAATGTTAACATACATTCAGAGTACAGAGAATGTTCAAAGCAGTAAGAAGAGTTACTGAAATATCATGAATTTAATTTCCCTCTTTCAGTTGCCCAGCAAAGTAGTGAAGCACAGCATACTGTCACTTGTGTCAATGATTCTGAAAAGAGCCTTGAAGAATATTGAGTACTGCTTGAATGAAGAAACTTGGCAAAAGTCAGAAGTCTACTCACTGTCAACGATGCAGGAATTTGTACAGCTATACAGAGAAGCCATCAGCAAGGTACAAAGTAAAAAGGCAGTTAAGGTCTCACATGAGTCATTACGTGGCAAGTACCTACTCCTCTGCAGTTTCTCCCTAAGTGGTTGTGGCCTGGGAGCAAGGAGATACTGTCCTTTGGCAGGGGGAAGCTGTGGTTTAAGAGGTGTTACTAACTGGTGTGGTAATAGACTAGTTTTCTAACAAATCTGGCTGATGGAAAATGTGAATAAAACTTTGTTGTCAGACAAATTCGTAACATTGGCAGCTATTGTGCTGCAAATGAGTTTCAAGAGCAGGGTGAGAAGCAAATTTCCCTGGTTCAAGTAAATTGAAGTCAGCAGAGTTCATTCAGTTAGAAGTTACTAGACGAGGTATCCTTAGAGTTGATAATATGCCATTAAGATGAAAAAACCAAAACTACACTTTTTACAGGAATCTTTTTCAGTAAAATGTTCTTTCATGTATTTATGTTATGCAGAATTGAAGGTAAGCTACTTGATTTCAGATCTTCTTCAGAGTCAATAGAAGATCAGTTACAAACTTTGTGAAGAGCAGCAGCTCCTCATGTTGGCTGGTTGTAAATATTTGCATTGGAGTGGCTTTGTCTCACACAGGAGAGTTAATACAATTTTTCTCTTTTTTCTTCTAGCTTTTACCAGACATGAACAATATAGTAGCTGTTTGGCAGTCCCTTCTGAAGCAAGGGAAAGAACATCCTGATGGGCAAGAGGAGAAAAGGGAAACTGCTATTTCCACTGTGGAAGAAATGACTGAGACAGCAGAAGCTGCAGAACAACATGGTAGGCAAAGCAGGTGAAGTCATCACATCTTACATGTGGGTAAATGGGTGTTGTAAAATCCTCTCCCTGTGTAAGGCAGTTTAAGAGTTTGCAACCAGCAGAGTCCAGATACCAGCCATGCATTTACTACTCAGCTTTGCTTTGTTCACTTCTTCAGGCAGTTTAATTCTGACTGTTGTCAGAATTGCCTAAAACACAGTTTGACATAAAGGCTGGCATTGCTACTGGGAGGTTAAGCAGTGTGACTTTCAGCTGTTGCAGCATCACAGAATATTTGAGTTTGGGAGGTACCTCTGGTGACGACCTGGTCCAACCCCCCTGGTCAAACAGGGCCACCTAAACAGCTTGCCCAGAACCTTGTCCAGTTGGGTTTTGAAGATCTCCATGGAGGGAAACTCCACAACCTCTCTGGGCAACCTGTGCCAGTGCTCCATCACCTTCAGAAAAAAAAAAAAGTGTTTCCTGAGGTTCAGATGGAGCCTGCTGTGTTTCAGTTTGTGCCTTGTGCCTCTTGTCCTGGCACTGAGCACCACAGAAAAGAGCCTGACTCCATCTGTTTTTCACCCTGCCCTCATTTATTTATAGACATTGATGAGAACACCCCTGAGCCTTTTCACTGGGCTAAACACTCCCAGCGCTCTCAGCGTGTTCTCATGAGAGAGATGTCCCAGTCCCCCAGTCACCTTTGTGACCCTTCTCTGGACTGTCTCCAGTAGCTCCATATCTCTCTTGCACTGGGGAGCCCAGAACTGGACACAGCATTCTAACTGTGGCCTCACCAGTGCTGAATAGACAGGAAGGATCTCCTTCCGTAACCTGCTGGCGGCACTTTGCATAATGCAGCCCAGGACACCATCTGCCTTCTTTGCAGCAAGGGCACATTGCTGGCTCGTGTTCAGCTTGGTGTCCATCAGCATCCCCAGATCCTTTTCTGCAAAGTTCTTTCCAGCTAGGTTGCCCCCAGGATGTACTGGTGCCTGGGGTTGTTCCTCCCCAGATGCAGGACTTTGTACTGCCCTGTGTTGAACTGAACCCTTCTGTCCTTGATCCTCCTGTGCTAGTACAAGTATTTTGCTGTGACAAAATAACACAGGCAGGGGGAACTGAAAAATAGGTTTGGGTGATTTTAGTCTGGCATGTTATTTTACCATGAGATCATTTTTTGTGAAGCAGCTAGTTACTCTGGCTATACAAATGCTTGTGTTGCTGTAAGCACAGGAGTGGAAACGTGCAAATTCTGGAAGAGGGACAGAGGGTTGTTGTCAAAGGGTTCAGTTTTATTCTCACAAAAACAATGTCTTTACTGAAGGACTTGCTTTCATCGTCCCATTGCAGGGAACTGGAATTTTTAGTACTCTTCTGTAGCTTGGCTAGCAGCCTGCAATGGTTTGCTTATAGACTGAAGATAAATCTACAGACAGCTTCATGCCCTTGACAGGGCATGTTCCACACTGAGACTTTCTGGAGCAGAGAGTTCTTCAGAGAATGTCCTTCTGTGTGTGACTTCAGGCAGCGGATTAGTTCTCAGTGCTGACCCTCCAAGGCTATTTACTGGTAGAGTGCCTGCTAAAACCAATGGAGCAACTATTTTTTTTAAAGAACTGTAGCTTTAGTTTCTCTTCATGCTAGAACGATAATATTTTATTAGTTACTCTTAGTTCACCTTTTGCAGCTTTATTTGCACTGTGGCAACCAGAAAATTCTCTTTTAATGGAAGTTGAGACTCGGGCAAACAGTGACAACATTTGTGTATGGCATCCCTCCAGTTCTTCATGGCTCCCTGAGGGAGAGCTAGTTAGCAGGAAAAAGATAAGTGTTAAAAAAAAAAGTTCTGGCTGCCTTTCATTTGTTTTGCTTCCTCTCATTAGTAACTGGATGACAAGTAGCTTTTATGCATCCTTATGTTATAAACCGAAAGAATATTTAGCTGCTGAAATGGCTTCTCGTAAGTAGATGGCTGCCTTAGCTGGGGTTGGCATTTCTCTCCTACAGATACATGTTGTCATCCTCTTGTCAAGAGGACATCTTGGAAAAAGAAATAAGGGAAAAAAAGAAACCTTTAACTGAACTAATAAATTAGTGTGTTGGCTTATGCCCTTCCCCAGTCAAACCTACCTGGCGTTTGGTTAAAATAGTATCCCCAAAAAATAGCAGCCTTACTATCATTTCTTCCTTCACTTTTTTCTGTGTTTAAGCCTTAAACTGAACAGCAGTGGGATTGGTTGGATTCTTCTAGAGGTTGTTAAAATGTTGAGGTTATCTTTATCTCTGTGAGCACTTCAGAATCAAATTAAAAATGGCAGTTGTCACTTTAAACACTGAATTAGTTGACAGAATATTTGTAAAATTAAAACAGGCATACTGGAAAAAGGGAATTGGGGATTCCATTATGTGTTTTTTTTTCCTGTTGTTATTGAGGAAGGTGACTGATCAGTTCATAGGCAGCTCTACTGAAAATATTATTAGTGATTCTCATGATTGGTAATGTAGGTGCTACACTGTTTTTTGTTGATGTGAAGGAAAGAGAAACTAATTATGCTAACACTTGATTTAGGTTCAGATGATGCTGAGACACTGTTTCTGAAAGCTGCATTGCTTCAGGTCATATGCCTTTATCAGAAGGTTGTGCCCCACTTGGTAGCACGGAGCAACTTTGATTTTAGCAAGCTCTTAAAAGGTATGTGATGTGTATTTCTTTTACCTTTATTGCTTTCACTGGCTATTTGCAAAGTAAGTTATTTCCTCACTCTTCTTAACCACAATGATACAGATTTAGAGTTAAAAGAGTAGTTCATATAAAGTTTGGGGTGAAGGAGAATCATGTACCAATTCGCCAGTCTCCTCTGGAAAATCTTAGCATTCAAATATATATATTTTTTTCCATATGCTGTGTTGTTAATTGTTTTGCTTTTATTATAAGTATGCAGTGTATGGGGAGAAGAGCAGTATTCTGTATGGCATTACCTGCTGTGAAAAACCCATATGAGGAAGCATATTAGCAATATTGTTGTGTTTTTGTCTCTGGTGTGGTGTTCACTGGGGGTATGCCTCTTCACACAGCAGGAATCAACAGATGTTCTGTACCTGCTTAATGCAGCAAGGATGATGACCCACAAATCATGGGCTGTGCGTAAGATCTTCCAGTACTGCTTGTGGTACAATAAAGACAGCCATTACTCTCTCCATTTGGAGGAGAGAGTAAAATGTTATTTGGGCATTATTGCTGTCTGTGGGCCAGCAGAGCTCATAGGCCACCAAATTGGAACAATTGTCCAAGTCCTAGGCAGGTCTGGGATTTATAAGAATGAGAGTTATGTAAAAGCCATACTTAAAGTCTGTCAGCGGAGAAAGGGGATTTAAACAAACAACAACCCCCGCCTCCTTCCCCCAAATCAGCTGTCTTATCACATAAATCCAAATTGCACATCCTGTTTGTCCCATTATTTCTTATACTGGTCTGCTTTTTTTCAAAATGGACAAAAGGCAGAACACCTTTTCATGAGGCAGAAATCTCTTTGATGGTATGTTTTGTTACGTAATAAAATAATTAAGTTGGAAAATAAAGTGTCATTCTCAGAAGGGAGCTTGGGTATTTGTTTTGATGAAAGAGGATAAGGTAGACAATGATGTGGGGTAAATTAATCATGAAACTTCCCTCCTTTGGATTCCAGCTTGAGAGTTGTGTTGTTCCTTCCCCTTGCCCTGAATGAAACATACTCTCCAAAGGCAGCATGTTCTTCTGCCTTCTATCAGCACGTGCTTTAAACAGCTGGTACTATTTTATTTGGTCTTGCTGTTGATTAGGCTTTTGATGTGATGCTGTCTTTTTAAAGTTTACTGTTCTCTCTGTAATGTGGACCACAAAGGTACCATACAGACTGTGAAGAGTACACTGCCGTCAAAGCTTTATACAGCTGATCTCAGACTGCAGTCGAAGTGTGGGGAAGTCAATTTTTAGGGCTTACTGTGAGGGTCTCTGCACAACTTTATGGCCTGTAGGGTGAATGGTTATGATGTTGAGGGTACCTGAGACTGATGGAAGAGATTTTGTATTCCCATGCCTCAGCAATAGCTTGTGCCGGGGGCAGGTGTGAGACTCTCCCTGCTGGGTTCCAGCCTTAGATCGGCCAACCGTAATAGGTTTGTCTGTGTGTGTGTAGGTCTCATGGTCTGGAAGCTTACGAATTGCCAATTTATCTCAGAGTGGTGTTTTGAAACCCTAAATGATTACTAGCCTTCCTGATGATCTCAGTAAGATATTCCAAAGTAACGTTGATTATTTATTGCTTTCAAACCTCAGGTATCGTCACTGAACAGGGCCTCCGGGAGGAGGTCCCCCCTGTTCTGCAGTACCATATACTGAAAGTGGCACTGGAACTCCCTGCAAATAAATTTGCCTGGTTCCGAGTACAGGTAAGACTTCAAGGCAGATTTATGCTTCTTTAGCCCACAGTCCTCAAATCCAGAACTGCCTGCTTCTAAACTAGTCCCAGTCTAGTTCTTTTAGAGGGTAACCCTTTTGTATCACTGGTAGGAATTACAGACTTAACATTAGTAAAGAATTCTTTCTGAGCTGAAAAGTTTTTAAGCAAGGACAGAAATTTTTGTCCATCTGAAGAGGGCTGACAAGGTTCCTTCAGCTCTTGTTGTCCTTGGAGAACTGCAAGAGTAAGAATTTTCTGTTTTCTACTTGTCTAGAAAGCCTTAGATTTCAGATCAAGGAGACGAACCGGTGAGGTTCATTCATCTTCCACCCATTCCCGGTGAAGATTCTGATGATAATGAGGCTGTCCCTCTTTTCTGTAATTACTGGAAAATTTCAGGGTCCGTGCTCTCTTCTTTACTGCAGGCTTGTAAAATTAGGGAGCTGTAGACAGTCTTCTTTAGATGTCTGGAGAAAGAGTGGGCCCAGCTTTGAGGGGAAGCAGAGGGACCCATGGGTGTTTTGACTGTGATTCTGTGTTACAGATTTTATGTCATTATGCAGTCGGTCGTAAAGGAGAAGTGAGGAGAGTGAAAAACAAACAAAGGAAAATCCAAGAAATGGGCAAAGAAGCTAATGTATTTTCTTCTGTGTACTAGAAGGGCAAAGCTAGAGGTTTTAACAGAAAAGATAAAAGCCAAATCTGGCAATGTTACAGAGGGTTACAAAATAGTTAGACATCAAATAGAAGTCAGTGAGAAAAGCAGGGGAAACGGCTGGAGGATCGTCATTTGATATTCAGATAGTGTTCAGCATCCCTGTGACTTGTACTGTTTTCCTTTCTTTAAGGATCAAATTCAATCTCTTAAATGATTACAGTACTGTCTTATTCAGACAGTACTTGTAGGAAATCTGAATTCCTGGGGATAACAGAAATATAAGTAGAATGGATGGTTGTGGAGGAAGGTGGCTTTACCTGGGACTCTTGTATTAGCTGGTGTTTCCGCTACTCCTCTCTTCTCCCATTTTCCAAAAAAGCATATTATACTTATCTTCCTGGTTCACAGAATGCAATCATCCCATTAAGTGCTGGCTTTGGTACTTTTGGGCATGTCTATAAAATCGTATACTTGTTACTTATCTGCTTTAGTGCAAAATAATCCTGTACAGTGCTGCTGTACCAAAAGAATTTTATTATATTTGTCTTTTAGGATGTCTCTGAGACAGAAAAGGTAGCTGGTGAAAAGTCAGTATTTTATTTACTGATGAAAATGTTTGTTACAAGTAACCACTCTCATCTGAAAATTTCAACCAAAAAGCTGATTATCAAGGTAAGTGTTTGATCTGAAATATCAGGATATTCACAGTATTCCATTGGTCTGAAATTTCAAGACTCTAAAAACTTTTTCTTAAAGTAGATACATTTACTGCACGCTTGTGTGGCCAATGGAGTCTTCTTTCCATTTACTGTCACTGTTCTTGGAAATTGTTGTACCCTATTAGCCAAGTACACTGTGAAAGCAAATGCTGTCTACTGAATTTGCTGCAACAGTTGAAGAAAAACATCTTCAGTGTTTGTCCATCCCTTAGGCTGAATTAAATGTTATGATGTAATAAACTGATGTAGTTTGTGCCTGCAATGGCCTAGACATTTGATCAAGCAAAGATTAGTTTTGATCTTTTTTTTTCTTTTTTTTATCTTGATGTATTTAATCTGCACTTTTTCACTCTTGCCTCGCTAAAGTCTTATGCATACCATGTTCATTCTGCCCTTGTAAAGTCGTCTTTGTTAGTCTGAATCAAGCTATGATTTAAGGAATGCTTTTGTCTTAAAATGAAATAAAATCCACTTCCGTGCATTTAAGTAGGAAAGATCTGACTTTCAGAAGTGCTCATCAACTGCAAGTCTCAAGAAGACTGAGCATCTTTCAGTTATCTTAGTAGGGATAGTCCTACATTAAAAACAAACCCAACCAAACAAGCTTTCTTTCTCCCTAAGAACAAACCTAAAAAGGTGTTCTGAGCCCTGACCATAATGTCCTGTAACTATAGTTGAATACAAGTTTATGTTTCTTGCACTTAATTTCTGCATTTAGCTTCAATTACAGGCTCCAATTGTAATGTCCAGTCCACTAAACCAAAGCTAGACTGATTTAATTAGGTTTTAGTTCCCTTGGTCACTGCAGGGGATTAGAGGCAGGTTAACTTTGTCTTGCAGTAATGAAGAATATCTCAATCAAAAGCTACCCAGTGCAGTTTTTCTCGTGTATTTGGATTCTTTTGCTGAGTGGAGATGTGGGCTGCCTGACTCATTCTTGTTTCCTCTTTTACTTTCAGTCCATTTCATTTTCTCTTAGAGAAGACAGAAGCAGTGAAGTTAGGGCAGTTATGTCAGCAGAAAGGCTGCTAAGAATAGATGCTAATGAGCGTGTTTTGCTTATTTTTCAACACTGTGCTGTATAATCGGAAAGCATGTTTTTGGATTTCACATTCTGTTCCTGCCTGTTTTCATGAGAGCTGCAAGTGTATTTCTATTTTGAGACTCTGCCAAAAATAGTGAGTTATTTAAAAATGGATCTCTTTTTTTCTTTTTTTTTTCTCATTAAATGAATTATCCTGTCAGATTCTTGTAAGCAGCAGTGTTATTTTTATAGCTGCTGGGGTGTACACAGAGTAAATATTGAGCAAATGAGCTGTGATGGCTTTCTTTGTATTTTGGGTATGGGGAGAAACAAAGGCATGGATTCATCCTGCATAATTTCAGGCATTCAGCGTAGGTGCCAGAGTTTGGAAGCTGGTCAAGGTTTCATCTGTTGTTGGGAGTGAGGGACAGGCAGATACACCATTGTGTAGTTCAAATTGCCTGCCATCTGGATTGTCCTTCAGACAGCCATTCCTCCTCCTCTTCTTCCTACTCACTCCTTTCTCTCGCAGAGGGAGCATAGGTTCGCCAAGTTCCTCATTTGGGTGTCTCAGAAAAGAGCCTGAATTTAGATAGGATGAAAGTGGGCAAAATTTTCGAAGTATGTTAACACTTGTGACTTGACTCTGGTAAAACTGTCTACCTCCCCACCCAAGCCACCTACAAGTATGCCCAGACTTCTCTCTGAGCAGTGGTCACGTCCTACAGTTCATTCACTTTCTGTTTACCCATTCACCCAACTCTTTTCTGCATAAATAGCCTGATTTTGATTTAAAATAGCAATGATTTTTCTTTTGTAGTCCATTGGTAGTTTTCAGTAGCCTCTCAACAGGCTGTTTTAATGGTTCTGGCCTTTTTTTTTTTTGTCTTACTGTAACGACGCTCTGGGGTCACAAAGAAGTACAACCCACTTAAAGCAGCACAGCTGGCCCCCCTGAAATAGCAAGAGTAAGGTTTGCTGAGATGGAAGGAATGAATGCTCTGTGTTGTTAACCTTGACCTTAGTGGTGTTTGTGCTGACTGACTGCTGACAGCAGCAGGACTTTGCTGTGTTGACCCAGAAGTCCTTCTGGCTCTTAGCTTTGGTCATGCCTTTGGGGGATCTTCCTTTCCGGTGTAAGGTGGTGCCGTGGTAGGTTCCTGTGTCCTGAGTGCTTGTCGAAGCCTTGCATTCCAAATGCATAGGAAGGAAAGCTCCTAGTGAGATCATCACACGCTTGCTGTCTGTCAGGTGGACAGCTGTTGGCAGCAGACTTGAATACTGTGCGTATGGGATCCATCCCATACGCGTGGTCTGTGTGAGGACAGGAACAAGGTGGAGTTGTGCGGAATTTGTGCTGCACACAGCAAGTGAGGGGAGGACAGGCTCTGAGAAGACAGGAGCAGAAAGAAGCTGCTGTTAGCAGATCTTTCCAGTAGCAAGTAAGCCGTGTTTTACCTCTTTGGTCATTCTTAAAGACCTCCATTCTCTGCCCCATGGCTGCTAGGACTCCTTCTTGCTCACTTCCTACAGAGCCTGTGTGTGTCTGGCAGAGCTTAGCAGGTTTCATTCATCACCTGTAACCCACTCATGCCTCACCTCTCAGCTCTTGCTGGCAGAGCAGTAAGCAAAACAGTAGTGATGAAGATACTAGGCCCTGGTTGTAGTTACACTGAGGCCAGATGATAAAGTCTTGGGAGGTTTGCTTTCATTTGAAAAAATGCATTCATTTTGAGACTGTTATGGAGTTAGAGTGGCCCTAATAAGTGGGAATAAGGCCTCTTGAACTGGGGGCGTGAGAATGACAGATACTGCTTTTCATCCACCTGCTGTTCGTTTCTTTCCAAGAAGAAAACATGAATTTGCTATACAAAAGGATCTATATTTTTATTTATTTTTTTATACCCTTCTGTTTTTCTGGACAGGTTTTACATGACAGCGGAGTGTTTGAGTACACATGGAAGGAACTTTCAATTTGGCTGGAACACTTGGATAATACAAAAGAAGACAAGAAGGAAGCAGTGATTCAATTTTTGGAAAGGGTAACAACTGTTCAAGTTAGCTGGATAAACAATGCCAGGAATAGCATTAATGGAAACTAATTATTTTGTTGCTTTTGTTGAGAAACCTCTCAGAGATCAGTGAATGAATTCTGAGAAAGGCAATGCTTGTAATTCTTTACACAGAGCTGACAGCTTTGTCTTGGGTGGGAGGAGGGTGAAGTGATTTGGAGGAAAACTAAATCTAGAATGATAAGTCGTTATTACAGCATTGTTGATGTAAGAGTAGAGTGTTTGGGGTGGGGGGATAGCTTTTATCTCCTCTTTTCTTTACTCAGTAATACCTGCCAAAATTGTCAGACCTAAGAAACTTGTAGTCTTTTGCAAGAAAAGTTGATGTTTCCTGTTTACTTTGCAGGATGTTAAATGCCCAGTGCTTCCTTTTCATAAAAGTTTCCCCAGGGACTCAGTCTGTGGTAGCACTTTGGTTGCAAAATTGCAGTGGACCTTTCTTTTTCCACCAGGCACAGGTCCCACGTACAGTGGTAACCACAGGCAGATTCCTGCAGAAGCATAAGGGAATTGTCCTCCTAAAGCCTTCCTAGCTTCCAAGCGCTTTTAGCCCATAGTCTTTTTTAACAAGTCATGGTTTCTGTGCACTTAATAGCCTATGCATTTACATTTACCTCTCAACTTTTGTTAACAGATCCTGTTGAAACTTGTGACAAACCCCTATCCGTATACAGATAAAGCGGCAGACCTTGTCCAGGAGGCCAGTATGCTCCAAGTTAATATGTTTAAGCAAGACTCTGATAATGTCAGCATCCCCGTCTCTCACATTGATGGTATGTGGTGATTCCCTCAACAACAGAGTGCTCTGGGACTTTGTGCTAAATCTTCTGGCCGTAATCAAGCAAACTAAAGAGTGATAACCATGTAATTCTTGCTTAAGTATAGATTTGTGGGAATTAGGCTTCTGGCTGTATTTAGTATCAAAAGTAGAAGTCTGAATTGCAAAGTTACCTCTTTGCCCCAAAATGTAATTTCTGATGCAATTATGCTTTTTTAGCAGTATTTTAAATCTCTCTTTAGGGTCCTGCAGCAGCATTTTCTAACTAAAATGAAAGCTATTACATTTCCTCCCCTGGGACTGCTCATCTCCATTCATCCATGAAGAGAGGGTTGGGGTGCACAAGGAACTTTCTAACTAACATGGCTGGAATTTTGCTGCCCATGCTGTCAGGGAGCAGTCACAGTCCTACTGCAGGCAAAACCAAAATTCTGCAGATGTGGACACTTAGCTTACCATGTGCTAGCCATTCTGCTGTAACTGCCCATGTGCAGGTTTTTGTAGTACATAAATTTAAGATAATTGAGGTACTTTAACACTCGGTCCCAGATGGATCAGATGCCTTAAGTTGGCTCTGTTGCCTGCCACAGAATACATGGTAACACTGTTCTTCATATGTTAAATCTCTTGTTAACTCTTTGATGACCAAGATTTGGTTCTCTGTCTATACCAAGCTGAAAAGCTCTTCAAGGCCTGCCCAGGCTGTTCTTTTTATGGGGTAGTAGCTGCTCCCTTTCTGCTTTCCCATACTTGTTTCCTGTCACCATGATGATCTAATCCACATTATCTCATGCAATCATGGTAGCAGCAGCTGATGCACCTCTTCTCTTCCCTTATTTCTGTCAGCTGAATGGCAGTGTTGAATGGCAGACCCTGAATTTGAGCACTGTAAGAGCGATTTTTGTTAGACAAATGTCTCTTATCCTGTCTTTTATCCCTTTTCTGCTTTGGGTATTCAGAAGCAGCTTCGTATTCCTGAAGTGTTGGATTCTGCTTCCATTGGTACCTAGTTAGTCTGAATCCTCTGCTTATACTTTTTCTGCACACAATAGATGTCCTTGATATGGTGGATGTCCTAGTTGAGGATAGTGATGGCCTGGATGAAGAAATTGGGTTCACTTTAAATGAAGATACCATTATCCAAACATTTCCATTCAGTGCTGTTGTCCCTGCTGCATTAGAAGCCAGGAATAAACTGCTGCTTCAGGCTGAAAATGAAACAGGTACAAACTTTTCTGTTTCTCTATATCGTTCATGGGAGTGGAGAGTGGAAGTGGGATTGTTCTTAACCCAGTGAGCTCCACAAGACTTTTTATTATTACCATTGCCAGCAGGAAGAGGTACAGATCCATGGTTTTCCTTGCTCGGGAGAGGCTTATGAGAAGCTTCTGTCCTTCTCTCCTGACCCTAGATAAGCTCTCTGTTGGTTTCTGGAGTAGGAAAGAGGTGGAAATATGGGCACTTTATAAACTACCATTCAAATGTAGGGAACTCTTACTGTGGGAGAGCAAACTGTCTAGGTGAGAGCAAGAGAGCTGACCTTTCCCAAGTGAAGTGCAGGGAAGTGGAGGAAGCAAATGACCTCAGGCCAGACAAGAAACCCCTTTACAGAGGGGACTGAGGAGCAGTGCAGAGTGTCCCTGCATGGATAATCTTGGCCTTAGACAGTTGTGCTTCAGTAACAGAGTGTTTAAACACAGGGTATGTGGATCCTGACAGGAAGGTGGTTTCAATGGCTGTAGGCAGAAAGGATTTGGTGAAGTCACAGGGGGAGCTGTTGGCTTGAGAGCAGGCTTTGCTAGCATTCCTCATCGAGTCCAATGCACCTGAAGTGGAACTTTGACAGTTCTGAAATAAAAATCCTCCAAATTTAACCAGTGTGCGTTAAGCTGAGTGTATTCACTTCAGTACAAATCAGTTCTGCTCTTATGTAGTGCTGGGCTGGAGTCATTACTCATCAAAATGCAGGCAAGTTTAGCACAACGCAGTAAGGGCAAAGTTGGAAGGAAACAGGCCAATCTGAGCATGTATTTTGAAGTAGGGTGATAATTTACTTTGCCAAGGACTACTACTGTATGGAGGATTTTTTCAGATACCTCAGGGAGGTTGGAACACTTGTCTGGCTTGTCAAAAACACCTCTTAATCCTATTCGGTACTTTTTAAAATAATGCTTTAAGGCTTGTTGCCCAAGTGGTAAGGAAAGAGGGTTGCCCTAGCATGTGTTTACACAGATTACTTCAGAGGTGTTATTTTTTTTTGTTTTGCCTTTCCAGGAGCACACATCGTAGACTATCTTGTTGCTGTTTTCACTGACCTTCTGCACTCTCAGAGAGATGCCCTCGCCCTCTGCTTGATGTTCCAGCTGTATGATAAAGATCTGCAGTCCCTGAAAGTTTCTAAATATCCTCAGCTCTACCGATTTAACCAGTACTATAATCTCTGGATACCCCAGCAAGCTCAGGAACCTGTGGTATGGAATACCTGCAGTTACCTGAATACTTGAGCCAGTGTTACAAAAAAGCCCACAGTGTATAAAGGTTACCTTTTCTTCAGAAAGTGCATTTACATTCAGCTAATCCTGTCTTTTTGATCCCATTAGGGGACACAAATGCACTTAAGGGTATTTCTCTAACAACAGGAGAGGTCTTTGCTGTGGTTGGGAAGTGAAGCCAGAGCACAAGGGTCCTACCCTGGATTGTCAGTCCAGGGTACAAAACAGGTAGCTAAAGAAACTTTAGGTAATATTCACCTTTAATTTTCTCTTATGTTTTTTTTTTTTTTCCATTTTAAACAGTTTAAAAAATGCAAAGAGGCATGCAAGGAACCTGCTCTGGCCCCAGATTCTGTGTTTGCAACCGTGCTAAAGAAGGCCTATGTAAGAGGAAGCAGTACCTTACTGGAAGATGAGATCCAGACAAAATTGAGAGACTTGGCTTCTCAGCTCCCATCTGAACAGCTTTTGTTAGGAGTAAAGCATGTGTTGCTGTACCTGAAATCCACAGTGGAGGACTTTGGCAATGTAAGAGTGATGTTGTGATGGCATTGCGGGTTTGTTTGGTTTATTTTAATGCAGCAAGTACAAGTGACTTGAGCAGTTCTGCAGCTCTTTCACTTACTCAGCTCTCACTGAGGCTGTAGAGCATCAGACAAACCTGTACCTAATTTGTTTAAAAATATCTAACCTTTTAATTGTTGAGGACCCTTTGATTTCTTTTGCATGGGTTACTTTGGTGATTTGCATGTAGTGCAAATAAACTTAGGATTTCAAGCTGGCTCTTGGGTCTCCATAAGAAGCCTTTCTGGAGATTAAATTCATTGGCCTGTACTATATTGGAAGTCACACTATAGATGAAAATCTGTATTTGTTTGATACCCTGAGAATTTTCTTAGAATCAAGTTTTTACAGTGGGGAATTCCGTCCCCCAGGAAGGTTGTCATCTGGGAAGTTCTTAATTCTGTTACTTGTTAGATAGTTATCTTTGTCTCCATCTTCCTCTTCTCTCAAGTTCTAAGATGTCTGTGTTTTCACAGCTTAGTAAAACTTCTGGTCCCTGCCGTGTTGACTTCTTTTTGGACCTGCTGAGCAGCCTGTTGTGCCGGGGAAATCAGATAGAGCTGGGTAATCGGCAGAAACAAAAAGAGCATCAGAATGCATCAGATCTCTTTATGGATGAGGAAGCTCTGATTACAGAGGAGTCTTCAAATGACAAGGTACAGAACCCATTGATATATGGGCCAGAAGCTTACCTGATAGTAAACTTTGATTTGATTTATTCTCTAGGGAAATATCTGTAAGTTTTGCTTAGCTGTTTATTAAAGCAAATCATCTGAGATTTGAATGATTTTTTACCACAGATTTTGTTGATACATTGTCACCAATCACCAAAGCATAAAATTGGCTAATTGTGACAGAGAACGGGGAAACTAGTCCGGATCAGGCTTTGTGAGCGTTGTGACTTGATAAGTCATGAGGATTTCTGGGACTTCAGCTAGGATTAAAGTGTGTCTGTTACACGATCTCTGTATAAGGGCTTGAACAGGATTTTGCTGCTTTGTGGAAGCTTACTACAGCTTTTGCCAGGCCTTCAGAAGGGCAGGGAATGAACATCATACACTTTATTTCAGAGAGGTGTATTGAATGGAAAGAGGTTAATGCAGAGAGATGCTGTTAAGGTCTGGGAGAAGGATGTAGGGAAAAGTGAATTTTTCTCTCCTTCATATGTTCTATGGATTTTTAGAGATTAGGATGGGATTGTATCAGGGAACCCCAGAATAAACAGTTTTCCCTTGGAAATGTGTTTAGATGGGGAAAATGCTCAGTGAAGGCTTACCTCCCACGTCACAGATGTTGGAAGAATCATAATAATATGCTTGTATTTCATTAATGTTTTTATCTTCTGACCAGCTAATAGACAATTTCATGTCCAGTTACTGTAATAAACATGTTCTGGAAGATAGGCAGATAATACGATTTTCTTTTTCTGTATCTGTAGTCATCCATTCGGTAATATTGTTATAACCATTTGTCACAGACCCTAGAAGATATGCTCATGCTGATTTTCAAGCATCCTACGCTGGAGAGTTGGTTCCTGGCTTTAGAACAACGTTCTCTTCCTCAGCACAGTTTAAACCCTGTCACTGTGAAGCTCCTGTCAGCTCATGTAAATTCTGGTGTGCTCCAGCTGTTGAAGACAGGTGCCCCGATGTTGCAGAGCATGGATCACGTACATGTGTTATTGAAATATTTTGAAGCAATCAGGAAAAGTGTCTTGAAAGAGCTACAGGCTGTTGGGAAAGAAGGAAAACAGGTCTCTCCCAAGAGGTCTCACCAGCTGGAGGCTCTTCAGGAATTGCATGTATACATGTCTGCAGCTCAGCTGAAAGAGATCACTTTAACCATGCTGCGGCTTCCTGAGAGGAGCTTGACTACTCAGAAATCTGAAAAATCCCCTAAAAAAGGAAAACAGTTGAGTTTGTATGGACAAATTTTGGTGCAGCTCCTCACAGAGAGCTACCAAAGGCAACCCCAACGAGGAGAACTGCTGCTATCCACAGAGCACATTAAAGCTTTGGGGATATTGATGTCAGCATCAGCCAGTAAGGATCTGGAGAAAGTTTTCCTTCATGCTCTCCAAAGTGAGCCAGTATTTGCACACATGGTCAGCGTAGAGGTGCTTGTTCACTGCCTTAACCAGGGGTCAGAAACCTGCCTTGCCATTGTGGACACGCTGATAAAACACTGTAGAACTCACCTGCTGCAGTTCGAGCTGTGGTGTCTAAGCTGTGACACTGAAAAGTACCTGAGGAAGAACATGGAGAGCTTTCTTCCGCTCATTAACGTGTATTTGCAATGCAGAGACCGATATGATTTCACCCGACCTTCCACAGGTAAAGCCACAACTCATCCCTATTTTGATTCAGAAGGCCAAATTCTCAGTGTAGGCCTTAAAGTCTTGGATCCTCTGCACAACAAGTAGAGCTCATAGAAGTTAATTACTTAACTTCTAGTTATTCTTTTTTTTAAGCACTTTCCCAATATAAAAGGTAAAGGACTGTAGTGAAGCTTGGATGTTAGATTGAAGCAAAGTGCTATTATGGTCGCTGTTGCCTGGTTTTCTCTTCTGAAACCCTTAATTCTTAGCACGTGAAAATCTCTCCTCATGCTTTCCTACGTGGTTTAGTATAGGAAGTATAGGAAACCGTTAGCAAACAGAGTTGATTTATAAGGTACTTGTTAGCTGTCTGTTGACGTGAGATAAAAATTCCTACAAGTCCATGGTCAGAGAGCTGGTAAGGATTTCATCCTTCCTTATAAGCAAGGACAAGGCTTTTTATTGTGAAGTTGTCCCCCTTTTGAATGTCTGTGTAATTTTCCCATGTTTAATTATATCAGCTGTGTAGCAAGCTGTATATACTAAATGCTTTCTAATGATGCTATTACAGAGTGCACTTCTCTGTAGCACTTTAGCAGATACTGTAGTATAACAGTTAGAAACTAAGTAATCCGGGGCTTGATTAGAGAATTGATTTGGAATTTTTGTAATTACAAGTCTGTTGTTGCTTAACATGCTCTGTGAAATCTGTGCCCCCTCCAGTTGTCTCGGCTGTTATACCTGTCCTGAGAAAAGCTCTGTGGAAAGAGCTCTCCAGTGTATTTCAAGACACAGAAACATCGCACGAGGTCACTCTGAAATTGCAAGTTCTTTCCAAGTTGTTGCCATCTGCAGAAAGCAAAGGGCTGCGAAAGCTTATTGACCAGCTTCCTGCTGCTCTGGAGAAAGCAGGAAATGAGGAGAGGTAAGCAAATCCAGTTGCTCTGTTCCATGACTAAACTTGTGTCGTAAAGCTTTGTGGTAGATATGTATGAATGCAAATGTGTATTTCCACAGTTGGACAGTGGCAGATGCCATATCTAGAGTGCTTGAAAACTCTGAAGAGCTGAATTCCTGGAGGAGAAGCCTGTTAGCAGCCTGCATGAAGGGATTAATTGCCGTGTACAACAACAGTAAAGATGAAAGCAAGCAAGAAGTGGAAAGGTCAATGCTGCTGAGGCTAGAAGAATTGCTGGTGAGGCTTCTTATGTCCATTGCCAGCATCCAAAACTGTGACTGTGTGGATATATGTTACAGTGCTTTTGTGTTTGTGTCTTGGGTTTTACTTTTTGTTTTAGAGATTATGGCTTCTATGGGCTTTTAATAGCTTGTACAGAGTTAATTTTGTCCTGCCAGACCTTTATGAGAACCAGTTTTGAATTGTGCTGGATGATAGCTTTCTGCTAACAGTGCTCTTGAAAAATCAGTGCTCAAGGTGTTGTAGAGTTAAAAACCAAAGGTTGCTGATGGATGTTTTAAAGAAAAGCATGAAGAGTGACAAGATAGGTGTGCTTCTGACAAGGCCCACCTGCCATGCCTTCTGAACTCAATGGCAGAAATGCAGTTGACTTTGATCATAAAATCATTCCCTCTGTACTACTGTATTTTTTTAATTGGATAGGGTAAGCAAATCCTTGTAGGACATAAAAATTGAAGGTCTCTCCAGGCAGCCTTTGACCTCTTTCTGACTTCTGGTGAGACTCTCTTTCTTTTAGGACCTGATCGTGCAGGACTGGAGTCTTGCAGGACCTGAGGGGCCATTTTGTAGTGTTAATCTTGATTGTGTTGGCAGGCCTGCCAAGGTTAACACTTAGCATTACCAGGACTGCTGGCATGTGCATCTGTCAGCCTTTTGAAAACTGATTGTTGTTTATTGTGGTCTATAGCATTTTAGGGAAGACAAGTTTTATTAAAGAACAAATGGTACACCCAGCTCATCCAGCTATTATATCTGTTTGCCACATGCAGATGTTGGGTAGGTTAAGCACACTGTAGGTACATGAAACTCTTCTAGTGTGTGAGTAGCAGACTCTTGCTTTGACTTAACAATGTTTGATTCCTTTCACACTCCCAAAGTGTGAAGAGTTTCAAGACCGGTGGTTTGGTTTTTGGTACCTAGAGACCAGCTTGCTTTTTAATTACATACAGCCAGTATGCTTCCTTTCCCCCAGGCCCAACAAAATAAGACTTGCAGTTTCATTTGAACCAGGAGGTAGGATTATTGTGTCCAAGGGTTTTCTTCCCTTCCGATTGTCCCACCTAAGTGTTTGGCTTGCCTGTTTTTAGTGTGTTTGTGGAACAGAAATTGCTGGTCTCGATGTTCCGTAGAAATTCTGTATGCTAAATGTAAATGTCTTTTTTGCATACTGCACGCACAGCGGTTTGCTGAAGAAGTGGACCCAGATGACTGGTACAACCTTGTGAAGATGGGACTCAAGTAAGTAGTTTCGAGAGGCACCAAAGATGCTGTTCTGTTTACTTGGCCTTGTCCTGCATTATATTGGAAATGTCCCGTCTCCCTTGAATTCACCCAAATTTGGTGCTCCTTGCTTCTCAGGATGAGCTTTTATGCCACATCCACTGTCCTGGTGGGAGCCTGAACCTGCACAGCTACAGGCAGATTTGTGTTTTGTGCTCTGGTTTGTGTAACTGACATGGCTAACTGGATAGTTGGACCGGTTTCTTTTCATCTGGCATGAAGAAGCTTTATGTCTATATAACTCCTTTTTGTTTGAGGTATTTCTTGAATTGAATTCATATGAAAACAGAATCCGATCTTTCACTTTAAATGTGAACCATTTAAATAAAAGAAGTCAAAGGAAGTGGGTAGTTCAGGATAATCTTAACTTCTGTGTAGGTAGAAGTGTTAATATGAAGGGTTGCTGTCTGAAGGGTTAGTCTGAAAAATTTTCATTCCTTGTTAAGCTCATTGCAGCTACAAGTGTGACTGTGTCCTGATCCTGTTTCTTTTTGATAAATAAGATACCAGTATTGCATCAAAAGAATTCATTCAAAATGGCTAAGGGGAAGATGTACATATTTTCATTTTTTAAAAGTTTGGTTTGGTTTTAGTAAGTTTGCTTTCTTTGCAAAGTTACCAGTTCTTAAACTTTTTTTTTTTCAAGCAGCTTTCCTTTTGGTTGGGGTATGACTGTTCTGTGATCTTTGCTTCTAAAGGTACCGCTACAGAGATGAAGCATTTTTGAAAGTCTTGAACATTGCTATTCAGTTATTATACAAGAAAGAATCCTCACTTAGTCAGAGATTAGTCAAGCTCTCCAAACTTCACATGATGGTCACGCAGCACTCTCTATTTTTGTCAGCCATGCTAAGGTCAAGAGAAGAAGATGGCACGAACATCCAGACAAGAGGTATCTTTTTTTTTTTTATTCCTTCCTTCCCTTTAGCTATATTTAGTAATCTTGTCTTTCTCACATTATATTCTACCCATCCAGTAACCTATCCACCTACATATATTTGCAGAGCTATTAAACGATTGCAGAATATTAGCGTTTAGTTTTAAATCCTACCTCTATTTTGTAGCTGCCAGTTTTAAACACGTACAACACTTACATTTTATAAAACTACTGCTAAGGTGTTGTTTTTTTTTAATCCTGTTGAAATCTTGAATTGATTCTTCTGGTTTCTGTCAAGCTGTTAGTGTAAGATCACTAAAGTGCTTACAGGTTCCGTTAGAAACGTGTGACAGAAGACCTCATTTTAAAATAGGTTAACACAAAGTTTTAAGTTCATTTTGCAAGTTACACCTAAAATGTCAATTTAATCCATGTATATTTTATGTTCCTCGTGAAAGTTTGCACTGTCTTTCCACGAGCAATGTAAATTGGGTCCTAGTCCCTGCATAGAATTGGCTTTGTTTCTTTGTCTCTACCAACTGAAGTACTGCCTGACCTTGGACCAGGCATTTGACCTACATACACCTCAGTTTCTTCCACTGTACAGCACTTTGTGATTCAGTGATTGAAGGATCTGTATAAGGGTAGGCAATTCTCAGGGCAGCATCTTGATAAATTTTGTGTATATCAGTGAGCAACAGGTAAACAACTTTAAAGTTCTAGATCACCTGAAGAGACAAAAAGCTCTTGTGAAGTGACAAATATAGTTGAAATTAAAAATAATTAATAGATTTTGCTGCGTGCTGTATGTGTTTTACCATCTGAATGCCTTTATGTAGAGCAACAAGGTGGATTATTTGAGGCTAACTTCAGTAATTAAGAAACTTGGTGTCAAGAGCATGTTCGTTTAGGCCCTTGTCTTTATGATCTGTTTTGTTTTGATTATTTTATGTTCCTGTAGATACTGGGGGAAATAGCATTTGTTTGTTCGTCTTGGAAATACTGTTTTAACTTCTTCAAAATATGTTTTTTGCCTTGGATTAAATGCCTCCTAATCATCCTCTGGTGTAGTCATGGAAATGATTTTTTTTTTTGCTGTTTATAGAGCTAGATCTTTATCTGAAATGCATAATTGTGTGTGCACATATATTTAGAGAGCGTGTGTGTGTGTGTGTATTTATATGCAAACCATCTACCTGAGGGAGCAACAAACCTAAGCCTGTGTGTGTTTACTTCAGAGGCCTTGGTGGATATACTGCTGACAGTTGTGAAACTGAGCCCTTCTGTCTGTGAGAGCAGTCACCTTGCCGTGTTGTTGGGGGCCTACGGGGCTACGCTGAGTACTGTAGGTATGTCAGCCTGGGAAAGGTATTTCCTACCAGATCTGTTTTTCATCTTCATAGGTGACTGACTTTGGATATCTTTTTTTTGTTTGTTTTTTGTTTTTTTTTTCTTAGATCAGAAGATACTGCTACTGCTTCAGTTATATGAGAAGAATAATCAAAGTCTCATAAAGTCCGGGTGAGTTGACCACCTTCCTTTGTTTGACTAATTATATGCAAATGAGCAGCCTCAGAATTGGCATTTTTCCAGGGTCTTATTTTTAACTGAGATAAACAGTGAGCAAGGTGAATTCACCTGGAGGTGAACATTGCTTTTGGAAACATTTTTCCTACAGACAGATAAAAAGTAAAACCTATGTTGCCCAGCCTTCTGGACAAAGGGATCAGTGTGTGGGTGTCTGCAGGGCCAGTGATGGGATTTGAATTTCAGTAGCGCCCCTGTCACCATAGTAAGAGCCTACTGTGGGGATTTCATCACAAGCAAAGGTCAAAACAGAAGGTGTTAATGTAGAGCTCCTTCCCTGTTCTCTTGGGATACAGGATTTGCTACTCAGCACAACCATTGCCCTTTTCGATGCTCTTGCCCTTGTGTGCACAGCGTTCTGTTATGGTGCTTTGCTGGAGAGGAGAGGAATATGCCAATGGAGGAGTGATGTGTAAGCTCTTGCATTAACATCTGTAGTTAGATTTGGGCTACCAGCATGGTATGAATGCCTTGTCTAACACTAGTCTGGACTGTAGCTCTCATTATTGTGCAGTCTTGGAATACACCTTTGTGCTTCATAAGGGAGGATCACATCTTGTATAAAAAAACTGTTCAGGCCCTCTGCATGATCAGTCTACAGGGAAGTCAGTTGCAGTTAGTTCTTACAGATGCTGCTTTGCTGCAGAGCTCCTACAGACTCTGGCAGCTGGAGCAGGACTGGACTCTGAATTAGAAACATAATTTCCTTCCTTAGCTTTGGCTGAGAATATAGATGATCCTTGCAGCCTATGAGTACATGAAGGGTCTCGTTAGCAGGGAATTGAAGTGGCTTCCAGAAGTAAGGACTTCGGCAGTAGCTGCGTGCTGCATAAATCTTCACTGAAAGTGTTTGCAATTGGGAGGGTGTTAAGATAGGAGGAGACTATTTTCAGAGGTAATAAGGGCCCAAAACTTTTCTGGCCTTTTTAAAGGAGAACCAATTTCGTACTTGTACCCTGAAGTGAATTGGTAGCCAGACATTTGGCTAGACCCGATCCCAGCACTGAAGTGTTTGAATATAGAGCACATTCAGGAAAAGTGAATACCCAGCAGAGCCCAACTTGTGTTACAGATGGGAGCCTTCAGGTTCTGGGTGATAAGAAGCCTAACATCCATCCCTCTGGTTTCCTTGCTGACAGAGAAGCACGCTGTTGGCAGTACCCATGTAGTAAATGACAACGTCAATAGCACTTTAATCACAATAGCGAAATAAGTGGGATTTAAGGGGCAATTCAGAGGAGGAGAGTAAAGAGTTTTGTTTTATTGAAGCACTGTCATGCTGGTTTGAAATGTAAGTTGTGTTTGAGACAACCTTCCCTGACCAGATCTTTTTCACTGTATTTTCATGCAGCTGCTATCATATTTAAGCTATAAATGCTGGTAAGTAAAAAAGCCTTTTTTGTGAGAACGTAAGTTCTGACTTGGATTAATAGGTTAGGAAATAGTTAATGAGACACCCTCAGACTGAATTTGAAAAGCTTTGAGATGGATGAAAAAGGTGTTGCCAGGGAAACTGGTTCTGGTTTCAAGTTCCCACATGTTAATGAGTACAAGTGAAGGGAAAATTTAAATACTAATTTATAGCCTCTGTAATTGCTTTTTGCTCACTGCGATCAGTCTGTTGACTAATGCCTTTACTTTTAACAATGTTTAAGAAACCTGCTATGGGGTCCAGCCGCTGTGGAGCATCACAAGACTTGCAAGAGTCTAGGGAAGTCACTATGGCAGCAGCCAACCATGGAGGAGATTCTGTGTCTGCTCGATCGAGAAAAGATGATGAAGACAGTTCTGTCTTTCCCTCAGCATCGCCATCTTCTGCCATCAGAGGTGCTGTGGTTCAGTCTGCTGAATTACCTCCTTTTGTTGTAGAAAAAGAACCTTTAAGTTAGTCCTTTCTTTTTTGCATTCATTTAACATATTGCAATTTGTTTGCATCAGGAGTGGCATTTAAATTAATAAGACTAAAAAAAAAACTAAATTAATTAGTTAGGAGCACTTTGCTGAATGTGTTTTCTTTTTGCCTGAAATGAAACATATATTGCAACTCATTTGAAAAATAAGTGAATGGGCCACACCTTGTCTGTAGGTGTGATTGTGCAGCATTGCAAAGATTGCCGTGTATAAATGAAACCAGAATTTGACTTCTAAACAGTCATTAAATTTGACTGTGCAAGGATTTGCTGATAGTGGTCTTTTTAGTCTTTCACATAGTTTGGTAACACCCTTCTATATCTTTTCTGTCGGTTTTGGAACCTTGATGTTGAAAGCCAAGTATAAACTGAAGTGTATCTTGGTCTGTGTTGCATTAGATTTTACAAGGTTTAGTATCTGCTGCTGTATAACGGGATGAAGTGCTTGGGGCAGTTTGAAACCAAGCACTGGAAATCAGTGTCATTCCTTACACAATCTTGGTTTGGATTTGGTTGCAGGAAGTGGAAGAATCACTGTATAGAGATGAAAGTGTCAAGAATCTCGATGACTTCTATGATCCTTGTTTTCTACTTCAGCTCTTCAGTGAATTGACCCGACCAGGTAAAGTAAATGCTCCTCTTTGACATTTTATTTAATTATTTTTACTCTGCTGTGGGAGCTGCATGGCTCCATCTGTAGCTCTGTTATTCAAAGTCTAAGGGATAATACTTCAAAGAAATCATGTGCCTTGCTTTGGAGAGACAAAATATATACATCCTTTAACCACCTACTGAATTGCATTGTGATTTTCAGAATGGCTTAAAAAGTAACTAGACATAATTACTGTTAAAGTCTTTTTTTTTTTTTTTTTTTTTAAAAAAAGCAGTTTCCTAAATAGTGTTACCTTTCTAGTGGAACTTAGGTACTTAGGTAGGTACAGCATACCCACCAAGCAGTCCTCGTCCAGAAGACTAGGTGTTCCTTCATAACTCTTTCAAATGTAGATGGCTAACCCTGTGTAGAGGGAGTGATCTGCTTAATATGATGAGAGGGATTTTTAAACTGGAACTAAAAACAGCTTAGGAGAGTTTAAAAAATAGACAAAGATTTATATTCTCTTATCATTCAGTATAGCACAAAGAACAGCACAGTACAATTATAAAATAGCATAAAAAGGAACCGGTAGAGAATATTCTCTTCTGGAAGGTTGTATATTTTCTGGTGCTTGTGTAGAGCTGTTTCCTGCATCAGCTATGGTGTCACAGAAACATGGTGAGCAAAAAAGGCATTGGCGGGTTGGTACCTTCTGCAGATACACACGGTGCCCCACCGTGTAAGTGGTAAGCCTGCTCTGATCTGGGGCTGCCTTGTGGTTGAATTGTCAGGAGCAATAATCACCTACTTTCAGCCGTTTTCTCAATGGGAGTTGGGCAGAGACAAGACAGGTTGGAAAACATGCCCTGCAGTGTTCAGAGAAGCGCTCTGGGCATAAGGTGGAAGCTGCCCTTACTGAGGAAGGGTGAGGTTGTTCCTTAACCAGAGAGACTTTCTGCAAGGGAGTCAGTTTCTGTGAGGGAGACTGACAGAAATGACTGGAGGTGTGACCTGATACAAGCTGTGCTTATGTTACAGGGAAACTTCAGCCAATTCATTTTCCATCAGGCAGATGTGTGGGGCCACTGTGTATCATGAATATGCCTGTGCTCATTATCTTTAAAAGGTCTGATAGGATCTATATGGTGCTTGAAAACCGCTTGCTTACCCTCACTTTCCTTGTTTGACATGACTGCTGTGCATATGGATACCCCTGCTGTTGTTCACGTGCAGCTGCCTGTTTGGAGGGCATTTAAAGATCAAAGTGAGGCAACTATAAGGAATTTCCTAACCAGCTCCCTCCCTGTGTTGATTGTGGTTAACCACTGTGTAGTTAAACTGGATTTTGCTTTCCACAACAATAACATCATGAGCAATTAGCAGGCTGATAACTCTTTCAGTAAAATCACACTGAGTCTTACTTTGTTCACCTAGACCCTTACAGTACAGTACCTGCTTTGTGTGTTCTTAGCCTTTATTTAGGTATAGTTGCAATCTGCTCTTTATAATTTCATGTTCTAATTTAGTGAGGAAAAAATACCAAAGCTATGAGGTATTTTGCAGTAGGGTGGATCTTAGGCAATCCAGTTAATGCTGGATTTGGGATTGTTAGTGATGAAGAGCGTGAGCAAGCCACTCTGTCTTGGACCTAGGTGTAATAGCTGAAAGTGCACATGACACTGTCACCCACCCTCTGGAGGCCACCACCCTAACTGGTGGCAGGGATGAGGTGACCTGTCGGTGGTACAGTCACCCGGCGAGGACGGCCGCAAAGCAGCAGCAGCAGGGCTGAGGGAGCTCGTGCAGGTGGAGCCCTTAGCCTTAGCCCTCAGCGTAGGCTGGGTGGTAAACTGGGGTGGGGAAAAACATTTCTCTAAATCATTCCACGCCCAGTGAGAGTCTGTGCCCTAAGAGGGGCATTTTTAGAGGGCACAAATGATTTATGAGCTGGAGTCCCGTGGCGCTCCTAAACCATGTCAGCTGCTTTTGGAATTCCTAATTCTTTATTTATTTGCTCTTTGTACTGGCTGCACAGTGTCGTGCACAGATGTTATATAACTGCTGAACTTATAAACACAGACTTACTGCACAGCGTTTAATGCTCACTGAGTAAAAACTAAGCCTGGAGTTGGGCAGATAGCAAGTTCTGTCTAACTTTAGCTCTGATAAGCATCTTGTGGAAAGCTTTTCCATCGTGATTCTCAAGGTACTTTAAACAGACATAGAATTAGCTTCCTTTTTTTTTTAATAATAGCTTGTTATTCTAGCTTAGTTAGTTTTTGAACACACTCTCCAAGGTCAGCTGGATGGAAAATATTTCCACTGCATGTTTGCAGTGGAAGAAACTTTTCTAAATAAATCTATCTGTGACCAGCTTGAACTTTACTGCTGTAGTAAGGACCTTGGATTTCTCTGTGATATCACTGCATAAAATTATTCACGTTTTCCATCTACATGCTGTTACACACTCCTTTTGGCGGTCAGGTGGTGTCCTTGCCCAGTTCCTGAAAGTAGAGGGAGGTCTGTACAAGCTCTGGTGAGATGAGAGGCATGCCATCCTAACAAACAAGGCATCTTTTTGCTCACTAGGAGAATGGCAGAGGTGTTTTGAACTATGCCAGTTAAAGTTGATGTGCTGTGGTGAGGAGTGGTGTAGGGAAGTGTACAGTAATTTCTAGCACTGAAATAACTGCTAAAACCACTTACTGAAAAGCCCTGGTACTGCAATTCAGTGATGCTTTTGCATTGGCCATGTAGAAGTGGGCTGGGTGGTGGGAGGCAGCGCAGGGAGGCGGAGACCTGTCCCGTAACTAGTGGAGCTGGGTGTGAAACTGCCAGGCAGAGGGAGAAGTAGGAGTTCTGGCAGCAGAGGACAGGATGAGAGAAACAGCCCAGCTGCTGGTGCGGGGGCATAAATAATCTGTAATTTAATTTATTTTATTTTTAATATATATTTTTTAAATGTATTAGGCATACGTGTGTAGTGATCGGGAAGGAAATCAGAGGACCAAATATAGTCACTTGTCTGTAAGGCTAGAGCCTCTTAAATAGGAATGTTTATTTCTCCAAAACTTCCTCTTGGTCTTCAGTGTGAATTGCAAGAAAATGCATGAATGTTATTGCCAAACTCAGAACAACATTTTCACTTGAGCTGGCAAAATACAAGTGAGGTGCCATTCTGTTCCATTACTGGTGAATGGCATATGCTAGGTAGTAGTGCAGGAGATAATCTGGAGGTTTTACATCAAGTCATTTCTAGCCATCAGTGAGCAGAAGCGGCACGGGCTCCTCAAAACACACAGCCTTTAAATAAGAAACTCTATATCCTGATGACAAAGCTCTATGGAAGATAAATGTTAGATTCAAGGGTGTGTTTTCTATTTGGCTGCTTATTGTTCATTGCTGGATTTTTTTCTGTCTCAGAAGGACATAGGGGTACCGCTTAGTACTTTAGTAGGAACGTGCCTTACCAGCAGAATTGCTCATGCTTGCATGATCACGGTTCCTTATTTTTATTGTGGCTAATGGCTTATTTAGGTATTATTCTTCTGCCCATTCCATTAGAGAAGCTCTTTAATGCGGGTAGGTTTTCCATTGACTGTGCTGATCTATCTTTCAGGCACAGACTTATCAAATGCCCAGAAAATGGCTGAAGAAGAGAATTTTCCTTGTTCTTTCTTGCACTTAGCTTTCCCGAAACAGTGAGATGTGTGATGTGTTCACAGAATTTACTCCTAACTTTTCCAGGCAGACTTGTATCTGTCTCAGGTAAATGAGAGTAACCACCTTAATTTCAGCTTGGATAAAGAAATCTTACTGAGTGATTTGCAGAATGCCTTTGTTAGCTGAAGGTGCCTTCAGCTTCTGCAGCTGTGGTGAAGTAATAGTTTGTAAGGGTAGATCTAGAAATTGGCATTTATGAGTAGAAGTCTTGTTAAGGATCACAGTGCTGTTACATGCTCTGTGACATGTAAGCATGATGTGCTGGATGTTTCTCTTTTTTCCCCTCTTCTCCCACAGAGTGTGTAGTGGCATGTCACAAGTTTGTCGAAGTCAATGCCCTGGGTCTGACAGTGGCTGCACTTAGCAGCTATGATGCCAATATGAGAGCAGCAGCATATTTTGTTTTGGCTTCTTTTCGTTCTCATCTGGAAGGGGCTCGCTTCCGAGAACAGAGGCAGGTGAGTCTGAACTCAGTTGATTGTTTGTCAGTTGGACATTTTATGTCATGGCCGCTTACAGGAGAGGTGCTGCCTTGCTCATCTGTCTACCTGCACATGATAAAAGAGCCAAAAGAAGCATTTTATCCTCTATCTCGCTGTTTATCATCTTTCACTTTGTGTTTGCTCCTTCTGTAATCAATGGGTGGAAAAAAAAGGGGAAAAATGTCTTAGAAATTCTTATGGCTTTTACTTGTAGGAATGGGAATCCCAATGGAATTGATATTTGAATGTGGCCTATGAAATATCCCAGAAGCTTATTTATGTATTCACACTCACCTGTTGTATTTGTTTGGATGATGGTTCAAGCTTTTCTCCCCCGGGTTCTTGTGCTGCAGTTGCTGTACCTCATGGATGCTGTGCAAAATGGAATCCGGCAGCAGAACCTGAGATTTACCTTCTCTTTAACCCTCTACATTGCTCGTGTGGCACAGCAGATGCTGAAGCCAGGTACTGTAATCTGCTGTGCATGTTGAACTTGGGGCATGTTAAAGAGGAGAGAGTGGATGTGCATGGAATAATGTCCTGGAGACTGAGGTAGTTGTGAGAGTCGCAGCAGCCATAAAGCGTGCTTTCCTGTATTTCAAAGAAAACCTTTCAGTGCTTGTGTAGACTGCCTACCTGGAGAAATGGGAAGTGCCATTTTGTTGTGCACAGAAGCAGGCTGATCCGTTAGGGATGACGCCTCTACCTCCTTGTAATTTTGGGGTGGGGGTGGTGGGAGGAATAGATGAGTGAAACTCTGTGGGCCCAGTTCAGCAGATCAGAGTAGGCTGGCCCCGAGTATCCTTCTGCCCATAGACACGGAACCGTGCAAGCCACTGTTGCAAAGGAGAATCACAGCATCAGGGTTGCAAGGGACCTTGCAAGGTGTTTATCTAGACACTGCCAAGCGCAGTGCTGACTTCGAGGACAGACCTTTTAGCTCAGGGCTTTATCCTAGAAAACATCCAGTCCTCCAGACTGATTGTAGGCAGCCTGCAAGGGTGAGAGGGAGACTACACCACCCGTCTGGGCAACCTGTTCCACTGTCTTTCTGTCCTTACGTGGGAAAAAGGTTTTCCTGATGTCTAGGCTGAAACTGTCTTGTTTTAACATATGGCCATTGTTTCTCGTCCTCCTGCCTTGCTTTATATGCCACATAACAAGCTCTCTGTGTGGTTTGTATGGGTAACCACACCTAAAATCCTGGCCTTTAAACACCATTTGTCTATGAAGCATTGCTGTGGCACATGTTTATAACTCTCACTTGTGCAGTAACACTTTCCTTGTGGTATTTTCATATTTCATGAGTAGAGCTGATACCACAGCTGGGAGGTGACTGTGAATGGGACTGGATTGAACGTGCCCATAAGGCAGTCTCTGCTGGGGTGCCTGTTTTGCCCTGTGGAATGGCCAAATGGCAGCTCTGAAAAAAATGGTTCTGTGTTTGAATTTCCCCTCCAAGTACTCTGCCCAGCTCAAGTTGTGCCCTAGGGGTCTGCACGTGGAGCCAAACCTACACAGGGCAGCATCCCGGCTCTGGGCTGAGCAGATGCCTCGCTCCCTCGTGAGACCTTGTGGCTGGCACAGGAGAAAGCACTTCTGCTATCCACTGCTTGGATGGATGTTTACCAGGGACAAGTGTAGTGCTAGTTGCTCCCACCTGCCCTTGACAGCGCTTTGTGTCAAATATGTGAAGTTGGAGGAATTCTGGTATTTCACGAGAAAGGTGTGGGATTTTTGTACCGGTGTGTTTATGTAGATTGAAAAAGGTGATTGCCCGGTGTGAAATCTTAAGCTTGAGACATGGAGAGCTTTGCCTCTAGCTTTGCAGCAGGCTTCTGTTTTGTCATTAAAGTAACACTGGATTTGCTGAAAACCGAGCTGTGTTGACTATTTATCTCAGAACCTGCTTTGTGCACATTTTGAATGAACTTAGGTTTGGGGGAAGAGAAGAAGTAGGATGGCCAACAATAAAATCAGCCTTAGAGCACGAGGCCTCCTCGCTGTAATTAGCGTGCTGTTCTGACAGCTAGCTGAAAAACTGGCAAATACAGGTTCCGTTTATTTTTATGCGTGGTTGTGTATTGGGAACATTGTCCTCCTCCTCAGTAACCATTGTTTCTCTTCACAGAGGAGCACATGTATACAAAGATAAACAGATTCCTTCTGTCACACCAGTATTTGGACCTGAGGAAAGTACCAGGGTTTTTTCAGCTTTTCTACAGTTTTGATTTTGAGGTAATACAAATCCCATTGTGGGTGTCCACTAATTCTTCTGAAAATGATAGAAAAAAGCTATAAAAATGCAAACAAATTTTATTCTTCCATAATTAGTTAATTAAAGGAAGCTAATTGTTGAGTTCTTAGTTTTGTTTTATATTTGAGTAAGTATTATTTCTGTTTCTTTGTTGGTTTTTTTGGTTTTTTTTTAATAACAGCAGATAATGAAATCATGAATTGTGCTGTGTACTGTATAGCAGAACAAGCAGAATGTCCTGTCCTAGCTAACTTAATTCATATTTGAGTTCAGATTATTACAGTTGAATTCAATGGAGGTATTTTAGAAACTTTTCAGTTTTAGCTTAGGAACTTTTTAGGAACTTTTCAAGTTCCACTGTCAGTACATAATTTGGGCTGTAGAGTAACTGTTGTTGATGGATGGTGTTATTGATTAAATTTGATAGCGATAAAGGTTGAGAAGTCCATAAGAAGCTGTGAAGACTGTGCTGGCATTCCCAGGGGACCAGTTTGTTGTGCTTTCTGAGCAGATATTTTAAATGTCTGATGGTACTATTTTTATTATGGCTTCCAGCACAAAATAGAACGTGAATGGGTTCTCAGACTTCTTGGAGAAGGGCTGCGTGATAAGCACTGCTACCAGCTTTATGACTACCAGAGGATTTTCCATGTCATTCTTTCCTTTTTCAACAGTCCCTTGTGTGATGAAGGCTCCCAAGTAAGAATACATGTTTTTAAAAAAATAATTTGCACCGTTAAGATATCTTAACCAAACGCGAAGCAGAAGGGAGCAGCTGACTCTTCCCTTTCCCTTTTGAAAATCTGTTCCTTGTTGATTTTGTATGTGCTGGGGAGGGAAAAGCCTACTTTTGTCTAAATCAGTCACATCCTTGGCCCCTGAAATTAGAACAGATCCCTGCCATCATGGAACTTCAGCCACCTTCATCAGCTGATGGATTGGCTGTACAGTCTTACTTCTATTTCTTCATTAAAAAAAATACAGCAGCGGCTTCAGTTTTGCTCATATGGTCAGGGTCTTTGCTTATTTAGGTCTGCTTATTCCCTAACTAGCATGTTACCTAGCTTTAGTTGGAAGAAAGTTCACAAGAAAGCAGCTCTAACGTTCAAAGACATCCACCCTGAGAAATCCAGTCTGTTAAGAGTATCTCGGTTAGGTATGAGAACCTTGGACAGAGAGAAGGCTGTCTTGCTCCTAAAGACTTCCTTTTTTTAAGAGTAGTGTCTGTGGGCATGAAGCCTTAAAAAGAGAATGTCTTTTGTTCCCTGAGGTTGCTAAGAACACGTGATGTTTTGGAAATACATTTTAACTTTAAGTTGATTAGATCCCGGATACCAGCCAGATTGCTAATTGTATGCTTCTCAGAGATTGATAATAATTAGATCTTGACTATATTCTGATTTCATAAAAGAACAAATTATATTTTCTGTTTCAGAATCATATTCTGGAGATACTACAAAATGCTGCCCATGTCACCAAAGCTGCTTATGAGCTCATACAAGACCACAGCCTCCTAACCTGGATACTGCATATCTTAGAGAAAAGGTAACTAGGGAAATATTGGTGAAACGAGAACAATTCCATTGTTTACACGCAGGAAATAATTATGCAACTGAGTATAAAAGCAAGGGGTGACAGGTACAAAAATGGCCTAATGGTGGTTGTGATATTTGGCACTTAGGGCTATATAAAAAATTAGGGAAAAAAATATTTTTTGCTTACATGAATCTTTCATTTCTAATACCCACACTTCATGTCCTGTTGCAGGACCTCTGACAAAGTACTTGGCATGACAGGGAATTTGAGCTTGCTATAACATTCCTCCTCCCATGCCTTCCTCCTCCACTTGCCTCTCCCTCGCAATACGTGCACGCATGTGCATGCATGCACACACGGTCTTTTTTTGCATAGATTTTCCTGGCAGGTTCACGCAAGGTGTCAGGATCATCTGTGTTGTGATCAGCCTGACCAAGTCCTGAGTGAGCACCCCACAATGGAAACAGGACAGTGCATACAGTTCCCAGGAACTGGTGCTGGGGACGAGTCCTGTCCTGCTGTTTTGCACCTCTCTTTGGTACAATTTGGTACATTTGGAAGTGAAAAAGTCTGGATTTGGGGCCTCTTTGGCACCCACTGCTTAATTTGTGGTTGTACTTCGGAAGAGTATTCTTCTTGCATCCTCTGTACAAAAATGTGATCACTTTTTTCTATTTTTCCTCCTTAATAAATGTGGCTCCTGGTACTGTGCAGTAAGCATTGCTGTTACTACTTAGAGTTGTCTTGAACAGTAATTTCTTTAAAGAAATGGTGGCAGTGGCTGCAAGTTAATGGATTGCTTGGCAGAACTAGGTAACGACAGATGCAAGTAAGAAATCACCAGTCTTGTGCGGGGGCTGTGATACACGGCTGTGTTTCCCCATGTGCAGTGTGGCAGGAGGAGGGGCTGGGGGCTTTCCATGTCTGAGGAGGGGCAGTAACTGGGCCTTCAAGTGCCTGGGGCTTCAGGTGGGTGCACTCCCTGCCCTGATGGGGTCCTGGCTGTGAGGCAGCTACTGCCGTTCACAGCTCCACGTGTGCACCAGAACATGGCCCCCTTCAGGAGATGGACTGGTTCCTGGTTAGGATCTGTCTTCCTAATGGGTGTTTGTTTTTTTCTTTGTCTCAGGTTTCTGGAAAACAAGCCGCTAAATAAAATCATTTCCTTAATCCATACTCTGTGGCTCACAAATGTTGGAGGCAACAGGGAAAGCAAGAAAAAATCCCAGGAGAAGAGGAAGTTTCTTCCTATTCAGCTTGTAAATGAATTTCTGTACGTTTTGATAACATTGGTCAAACACATTAGGTGAGTTTTTTTGTTTGCTTTGTTTTGTTTCTGTTTTTCAATCAATTTGCTTGTCATCCCCTGTGCAGTTTGAAATTTATTAAGGCTAGAAGAATTTCTTGATCTCTGGATAGTCTAATGCTTTTTCTCCCCTTCAGTTTCTGAACTGTGCCTGCAAATTGTACAAGGAGAAATTGTGAAAGTTCCACACAACAATGTTAAGAAGGGGTCAGTCTTTTCTCTCCAGATTTAGTGAACTTAGCTGCCAAAGCACAGCAGCTGCAGCAGGGAGAGTTGTAAGGAAATGGATAGATGACCAGTTCTGTTTGTGTTCCTAGTAACACCTGCAGCTCTTCGTGCAGACAAGTATTTCCATAGCCTAGGAAATCTATGTTTGTTTTTATTTCCTCAAAATTTAGAAAATACGTGCAAAATAAAGTGTAGGTGAAGCTCCAAGACCTCTGGCCTCTTTCTTGTGTGCCACATGCCTTTAGTTTTTACAAGTAGGAGAGCAAAGGCTATGTTGCACAGTCTGGTGTGCCAGACAGTAGTGGAGATTCTGTGGGAATGAAATTAATTATTACTGGCATCCTGAGAAACAAAAGTATGTGTGTGGAGAACTGCAGGAGAAAACTGTAGGAAGAGACTGTGAGGAGGAAAAACCCGTACTTATTGCATTTTATTAATTAGCATGCAGAAAACTACATGACAATTTTATTTGTTTTTATTTTTATAGGACTAATTTAGATCTATCCAAACTGGCTCAGTTTTTGACTACATTCAGTTCCGTGCTGCGATATCGTGCTACAGTTGTTGAGGCCTTCAAAGAGATGAGTCGCTTTACAGTGAATGACAGCGTTCTCTCGAACAAAGAGATTTTGCTGCTGTTGCATAAGTGGAGTGTCATTGAGAAAGACCTGCAACTCCAGGATGATGTGCAGGCTCTCGCTCAGAAATACCAAATCAAAGAATTGCTTAGTAAGTACTAAAAATATTTAAGAAAAGCAATGTTGTTGGGGTTGCTATACGCTAACCATGAAAGTTAGGCATACTTCACAGAAAGAAGTGTTAATAACTTTTGTCAATCAGTTACAGCTCGGGGGAGGAGGAATGGGAATGGAAAGCCAATTTTCAGGTCTTTATTCTGGTGGTTTCTAACTTTAACACAATTCTGGAAGCCCTAAAGCAATTCAGTTTTAAAAAGGGAAGGAGCTTTAAAATAAAACTTAGTTGCAGATTCAGCACATTTGGGATGGGAAAAATTTACACGCCCGTGGTTGACAGTGCTTTATCAGCCACAGTCAGCCAGGATGCAGCTGTGTTGGAGGAGAGCAGGCTTTGCTCCTTCAGCCTGTGTTATTAAAAAGCAGTGTAACTGCTGCTATCACCTTCTGTGCGCTGGCATGTGCTGTGACTCCGCTAGCACAAAGAACAGCTGTTTGGGAATTTCTCACAACCTGGTATAAATAATGTAGCCTTGCTGGCAAAACTGCATCTTGTGGAGCTTTGAAATACTGCCATGGCTTCGCTTTGGGCCAGGGCCTCATTATTGTCCATGTCCAAGTTAGGGAATCCAGTTCAGAAAGGTGTTTCAGCCTGGGAGTCAGTGGGAGCTGCCTGTAGCCCATTTGCTTTGAATTGCATAGGCTCAGGCTGCTAATGAGGCTAATAATTTTGTACAAAGTCCTTTGGAGGACCTGATGTCTGTTTTGATGTTGTTTTTCTTCTTACATAAAATATTAAAGAAAAGAACAAATCCCAAGCCTCGTCTCACGGACATCATCACACTCGGAAAAAGAAAGAGGCAAACAGAGAAGATGACACTGCTGAAGAGCTAAAAGTCTCTGAGCTGGAGAAATGCAGAGATGATCTGAATGCCATATTTGCCCGCTGGGAGCCTGCTTTCCCAGCGATGCCTACCAAACATTCGGAGGAGCCCCTCAAATCTGGTGACCTTGCAGATGAAACAGTCAATCTTAACTGTGCGACCACTTACATAGTAACTAAATGGCTCGTGAAGTCCATGGTTGAGCACAGTCTCAATACGCAAAATGTTTTGCTAACACTGCGGTGGCTACAGAACTGCGTCCTGCCACACCCAGGGGTAGTGCAGGAGGTGCTCGGGGACGAGATGCTGCGAAACAACATCTTCAGGTTTTACACCCGGATCTGTCAGGCCAGCAGTGGGACAGCTGGACACTTGGAAGAGCTCTGTTTGTTCAGTTCAATCATGCTTCACCTCATGGATGCTCAGGGCCTGACTAACAACAGCTTTCATGAGCTCGTGAAAATGTTGTGCCTGTCAGCGATGACGGAAGAGGATGTGAACAAGAAAGGTACCTTGTCTTTTCTTTTTCACTTGCATTACAAGGCAGAGGGGCTAATAGTAGAAAATTGGTAGTTCTGTGGGGTTTTTTTATTCATCAGAACTGAAGTTTGCCTGTGTCTGTTGGTGCTCATCACTCAACACAGCAAAGATTTTATCTCTGGTGGTGTGGCCGTGTGGGTTGGTAGCACAGAACGTGGCTGTGCTGTAGGGATTTCTGATAGTACAATAGTCATACTTCCTGAAAGAAACTTTCCTTTCTAGGATTATAATGGAGTTCAGTGAGGTGTATAATATGCAGCTCCAAGGGACAAAATAGTCTGCAACAAATAAGTCCATGTGGGTTCTGATCCGTGTACTGTTCAGTGTTCCTATTTGATAGCGAAAGACACAGGTCAGATTTCAAAGCTTTTTATTTAAAGCTGTCAGAAGGGTGTGCTAACAAGAAACCACTTTCTTTCCTCACTATGAGAAGGATCACTGGCTTTGTATGAGCAAAAAACCCACACGTTTTCCATCTAGGTTAGGAAACTGTTGTAAAACATAGTTCTGGAGGTAAGGCGGGTTATTTTGTTATTGCTATGTGGAAATATAAGCATATCTGTTCTGATTTTTCTCTAATTTTTCTTCCACAGCTGTTTGTGTATTCCTGACTTCTGTTTACATTGGGGACATATGGCTTGGAGCACAGGAGCCAGATATGTTAATAACCCATGTCAAATTGATCTGCAGTAATACAGATGATGAATTAAGTGATGATGACATGGAAACTCATAAACGAGGAGAAGAAACTATTACGCCTCTTTGCAAAACCCTTTACTTGGCTACATTGGGACATTAATTCAGTGAACTGACACTTAGTCTTTAATGTTATATGCTCTGTCATCATTGCTGTGAGCCATGAAACCCTCCTGAACTGTTCCTCATACAAATCTAACGTATTTTGTCATAAGATCAATATTTTATTACTGTGTGCAAACTCAGGGGGGAAGACTTGTATTCATCATCTCTCAGTGGAACATTAAAGCCATAATTTTCCTTTTCTTCAACAGTATGGGATACTGAATGTCATTTATACCATTTTTAACTTTCTGAAGAACCAAAAAAGGCTGATGAATGTGTTGCTCTGGACTGAATTTCAGTCTCCATCCTCTCTCCAATGTAAGATGGCGAAAAGGACTGCAGTACTTCACCATAGTCTAGTATAAGTGCAAACAAGTATTCAGAAATTTAGCCGTGATGATTTACTATTTTTTTGAAGAACCCAGCTTCCTTCATGATACAAGATAAGAAAAACGGTACAAAGACAGGATGCTGAACACTGACATCATGATGCTGTAGGATTCTTCTAATTTTTAAATTCCTTTGAAAGCGGTTTTTGTCTTGGTTCTCTCTGTTTTTTTAATATATACATTTTTTTTTAATTAAAAAAAAAAAAAAGTCCTGACCGTCACCACTGCTGGAACTTGCAATAAAGACCTATCTTCTCTCCACTCTGAAAAGAGGAGAGAGAGAACTAAAGCTCCAATGACTTGCTGCTGATTGATAATACATGTTTCTTATTGGAAATTCTCTGTGAAATCTGATAACTATTTCTTGAACGTGGCCTTGAGGGCAGATAGGCAGATAATAAACCATTCCAGGTATGTAAACATGCAGAGTCTGAAGTTGGGCCTCTGAAGTGTAAAACAGGATTTATTAAATTGACTCATGAATATGTGCTGTGCCTAGGTGCTTTGTACAAATTCTGTACTCAAGAAAAAAAATTCAGAAATGCACACTCCTTGTGATGTTTATATAATGTGCTTTTTTTAAAGAATAAAAGAACATGAGATGAAAATAATGAGGATTGCTTCTGCATGTAAATATTTTCTCTTAAATAAGCCATAATATCTTTTTGAAGGCTTGGTTTAAAAATAGAAAAATACATCTTGAAAAAGCTGCAAGCCCATTAGAGGCTAAAGTGTGACATAATATTGATACAGAATCCCTAGAGTGTGACATCAAGAAATTTTCTCTGCAATGAAAAGATGTATTCTACTTAATTTAAAAAAACAAAGAGACGAATGAAACCAAAGGATTTGCAAGTGCCAGAATATGAAATAAGTGGCTAGAGCTGGAGCTAAATGGAAAGATGTCTTGCCATCTCATCTGACTGGAAAAGAAAGTACTCATGACATGCAGGGAAAGAGTCTTTCAGCTGTCTGGAGGGACTGATCCCTCCTAGCAATGGTTTACAGTATGACTTGTTTGAGAGAATTTAAGACATGAGGTAGAACCATTCAAACAACGTAAAAACTGCGATGCAGAAATGTATTTTCACATGGGACTAGAGAAATTCAGTCACTGCCCAAATCTATTGGCACTAAATATAATGAATATAGTGTCAAGTCTGTTTTGCCCCTGATGGTAACTGTTAAGCAGTCTCCCTTTTCTTAATTTTGACCCCTGAGCTTTTTCATCCCATTTTCTCCCGTCCTGTTGAGGTGGGGGAGCGAGAGAGCAGCTGGGTCAGAACTGCCTGTAGTCCAAGGTCAACCCATCACAATATATAATGTATTGCAGAGCAGCAGTAGAGGTACTTGGAGACCCTTCCAAGCACTTTGTAAGTGAACAAAACCTAAACCCTAAATGCTCGAGAGAGTCCAGAGAAGGGCAATGAAGCTGGTGAGGGGTCTGGAGAACAAGTCTTATGAGGAGCGGCTGAGGGAGCTGCGGTTGTTTAGCCTCGAGGAGGCTCAGGGGAGACCTCATCGCTCTCTATAGGTACCTTAAAGGAGGCTGTAGCGAGGTGGGGGTTGGTCTATTCTCCCACGTGCCTGGTGACAGGACAAGAGGGAATGGGCTAAAGTTGTGCCAGGGGAGGTTTAGGTTGGATGTTAGGAAGAACTTCTTTACCGAAAGGGTTGTTAGGCATTGGAATGGGCTGCCCAGGGAGGTGGTTGAGTCACCATCCCTGGAGGTCTTTAAAAGACGTTTAGATGTAGAGCTTAGTGGTATGGTTAATGTAGGACTTGTTAGTGTTAGGGCTGAGGTTGGACTAGATGATCTTGGAGGTCTCTTCCAACCTAGATGATTCTGTGATTCTGTGATTTGTTACAGTCTTCGATGAGTTGCAAGCCCAGACTGTTTTGGAGGGTGGACCTCTGTGCTTTGTACTACGCTTTCCCACGCCCTGTTTGCTTTACAAAAAATTATGCAACTGTGTTACTGGCAGGAGCAGAATTCATTTGTTGAAGCTCAACCATGTGGAAGAGTAATTTGTGAGTTCAGATCTGTTTCTGGAAATAGGAGCATCAGGTGCAAACAGGCACGCTGAATTTCTTCTGATTAAACAGCTACTTGCACACCGTAATATTTCCCTCTGTGAATGGACATAGTGATGTCTGCACGCAGTTTTGTCATTGCTAAAGTAAGAAGGATAACTGTCAAGGTTACATTTGGCTTTAGCTGACAAGATGCAAGGTACCACAGAAGTGTAAAGTAGCATGAGGAGACCACGACTGCACCTAGGGCCAGACGTGTCAGTATGCTCTTTACAGTAGTGCATGTAAATGCAGAGTAATTACATTTGAGTCTGCCATAAGGCTGCATATTTAAATGATGGTCTTCTGATAGCCTTAAATGTTCAGAAAGAACAGTATTGATTGATTACTTTCTCCCTGGCTTCCAGTGTTTTGTTAGTATCTCCAATATTGCTGTTATTAAGATATTCAAGGTTGGAGAAGAGTATTGTTCATACACTTTTTTGTGGTTGTTTTGGAAGCAAAAATAATGTAAATAGGCTGACAATTTAAAGCTGCCAGCCTCTCATGTAAAAAATATATAGCTCATATCTGCTTATCAGTAAGAACAATGTAGCTCTGCATGTGGGAACTTTTAGAAATGGCTTAATCTCTCACTGCTTCTGTGAGCTTCATTGTAGTAATGTAGCAATTAAAAGACTATTATGGAGTCGTTCAGGAAATAATGGTCAAATATCTTTAAAAAAACAGATGGTTAGCAGTTGAATTATTTGTGTGTGAATTACTGCCAACATACTCAAAATTCATTTTAATAAATTACACGGTGAGTCATTGTATTAAAGAATTAAGCTTGAATAAAATAAATTGCAGAGGATTCAGAAGTGGAAAACTTGCCCCATGTATGGGCCTGTGTTTTAAAACAAGGAGTTTATACAGCTTAGTGCAAGTTATTCGCTTCGATGTCCTTGTGATGAGAACCATGCAGGTGAAAGCTGAGTGCGCGCTGCAGTGGGCCCAGCGGTCTGCCCTCACCGAAGTCATCACGAGGACAGGCCTTTTAAGCCTTTTTCTCAAAATTGACAAGAAGTTGGTGAAAGCAACAACCCCAAAGACACGTTGCTTCCTGAGGTACGGGGTGTACAGAAGGTACCTGCAGGTTTGAGTGCAGGTGGGGCTCAGGGTTTAAGTGGATCTCAGCCCCACGGTGCTGGTGTGCAGGTGAGGATATGTCTGATGTGCTGGAAGGACTTCACATACTGTGAGCAGCTGGGCTCAGTTGCTCATGTCATGTCTTGGGGGGACACAGTGCATTTTGGGGTAGGATTTTTATGGTCGTCAACTGTTTGAACCTGCAGCATGAGGTGATTTGGGTCATGCCTTGCTGGCTGATGGGTGCAGCATTTCAACAGGGTGAGGATGCTGAAGGCTAGAGAGGGAAGGCCTCTGTTAACTGAGGAGTCTGGGGGAAGGGGAAACAAATGTACTTACCGGGAACAGCAGAGCACTGAAAGGGCCTTGAAATGAGCGTACATGGAAATGTCACAGCAAGAAATGCATTTCTCTCCCCTCCTCCCAAGTTAGACATTTTAAGATAGGCTTGCATTTTGCTTATTGTTTAATACTATTTATATACCTTATACTACATGCCTTCCATGGCTGATTTGTTTCACCTGTAAGTTATCTTGTATTTATAAAATAAAAGCTGTAATCGTAATCTCTTTTAATTCCCAAGCCATTGTGAACATTTCCAGATAATTTTATAGGAAAAAAAAATAACACCCTTTTCTGTGGTTACGTACCACATACATATTCCAGTGCACCTCCTGCAAGCACACTCCTCGTTACGAATGGGAGCATCAGCACATTTCAGAAATCCCCTTGGAAACCATCTGTGGAAATGAGGTTCTTGAGAGGCAGGTGTGGGGCCTGTCACGAGCCAGCGAGGAGGAGGATGGAGCCGATGGCACCACGAGGCCGTGCAGTCCTGCTGCTGGAGAGGATTTCTAGATCAGGGCTGATGCAACCCTGAGGAGGAAAATGAGTTGAGATGGTGAGGTCTTCTTAAGCTCCTGGTGTGATTCCAGCGGGGCTAAGGGACTTCAACTTGCAGTGGGACAGCTGGTGCTGACCAGGGAGAAATTCTCCCCTCCTTTAAGTCAGTGGGAGCTTTGTTGCTAAACAGAAGGTAGTCTGGCTTTCACCACCAATGTTATTTGTGTGTCCTATGGGAAGCAGCAAGAAGTAAGCGTATCTGAGAGGTGGGGAAGGCTGTTGTGGCCATCCAAGTTGGCTGATGGAAACCTTTGGCTCTCTGACACATCTCTGTCCATGTAGTGTCTTCAGTTCCTGCAGTCTTCCCTCATTTCTTCCACCTGTCCGTGACCTGGTAGACTTGAAGCCTTGATAGGATTCCATGCCTAACCAAAGTGGTTGTCGGTTTGCTCAAAAAGCAAACTGCAGAAGTGTTTACCTCAAAGATTTAAAAAATTGGAGTTTTTTTTTAAAAAAACCAACACACAACACAAATATATGCCTGGTGTTTTCGTCTGTCTCTTGCGTTTGAGGCTTTTTTACCACAGCCCAAGCCACCCACTCTCTGGTAACATCGCAGCCCACGCTCCCAGCGCAGCGTACGGCCGCTCTGGCAGTGCTTCACTGGAGGAGGTTTGGCTGCCTGCTTGGCGAGGTGAAATTTCTAAGTTTTTCCTCAAGTTTCAAAAGAATTTTGTGTGGTCCTCAGCCCAGCAGCTCTCTGTGGGGTCTTTTATCCACTCCAGCCCTCGCTGCCTTCCACAGCTCAACTCCGCAATCGCAGTGCTGTGCTTGTTGTAGCCCTAAGATACCATTTCGAGACTGTTCAGTCTTAAGTTTCTTTGTCACCTGCCATTCCAAGAGAAAGCAAAAGGGGACTGGCTATTAGCAGCAAAACTTTATTTCTGGGCAATTGGTAAAGCTAAAGAGTTTTTTCAGTAAGACACAGTCACTTGAGATAATGAATGCTGCCATTAGCTTTTTTAAGGCTGTTATAGCTAACCAGTGTTTTAATAATTTTTAACTAACTCGAATACATATATATTTTTGCAATAGGAAAATAAATACAAAGCATATTCTATCCTTGAGGGAACTGCTGAGCTTTAAGACGGTGGAGCAAAATGTAACCCTTCCAAAAGCAAAGTTTTATTGTTGATGTTGCACTTGACGTTATTGCTTATTTTTCAGAGGATGGCCAAGTGGAGGTGTCTCTAAGATGCAATTGATGAGACTGTGAGCTGAGGACAGAGCCAGAAATAGATGACTTCTGACACTGTGACTATAAACAATGTTTGTTGTGTTGCCCGATCGATGTGCTGGTGGTTTCTTTCACAGCAAGAAAACCAAGTGAAGGCTGATCCTGCAGACACCCCTGAGGATAAGAGGGCTCCGTGTGCGCTCAGGTAAGCAAAGCAGGACTCTTTGCAGGACGTGAAGCGTAACTGCTATACACTTTCTGCTGGAGGAGCAAATCTGCTCTCAGCCAAATGGGTGTTAATGAGAATCACTCAGTGGACAGCACACCCTTTGCACCTTGTAATTGAAAGAAAATTTTGAATCTTTACTTAAGAGAGAGAAATTTTGCAGTCAGCATCATCAGAATCTAAAATGTTCTAATGAGGCAACTGCAGCAACATTGCTCCAATACAGTGGTTAGTGCTTCCTTTTAAGCATCCAGGGTTTTTCAGTTTGGGTCTTTGTTGAAAGACATCTTTTTTTTTTTTTCTTCTTTTCCTGAACTAATTCAGCTGCAGCTTAAGGAGCTAATCTTCTCTACAGTCAGGAGGACTGTCCAGCTGTTTTTGTTTAACCCGTTCCAGTTTTAGCTCAGGCTGAGATACTTCCATGAATACCAGTTTCATCTGAAAGGGAGTTAGTTAGGTGTTCCAGGAGCAACTGCGTCTGTGTATGGGCTGCTGAGGTCATCGCAATGAGGCTGTTCGCTGTTGGAACTGCTTTCTTCTGCCTGGTTCCCTACAATCACCTGTCTGTAACATGGAAAGAAAAAAAAGTGCTGTTATCAGCAACCATAGCTTGGAAGATAGATAGCAGCAATTTCATAAGCAAGTACATTATTAATGTTTTAAAAATATAGATGATGGTTCTTCCAACTCAAAAACATTGAAGCCAGCATGAGAGTTGCTTCTGGACTTCAGCCCTCTTTATCCACCATCAGAATTATGTCCTTACCTGCAAATGGAGTATGACCAACAGCAAAATTGTGAGCTGTGAGCCACATTTGGTGAACTCCCTCACTCAGCATGTGACCTTCAGTCCAGCCCTTAAGCCCTTGATCCAGTTCTTTAGCTGGATTTTTAAAGAGGAAACCAGAAACTTTGCTATGACTTGTTCTGTAGCAAGAATGAAGGGACCTCTCACGGCTGGTCCTGGAAAGGAAGGGGGTTAGGAGTGATGTGTAAATTGAGTGCAAGAGCAAGAGGGATGTGTGACATCTGGGAGAGGTTCCCTGACACTAGAACTGGGAAAAGGCAGTCTAAGGAGGGATGGGGATCTGAGCAAGAAAGAGAAGGTAAGACAAGGGTAGTGGGAAAATTTCAGCATGCAAATAACAGGGCAAAGATGTATGGTTCTGCCCAAAAAATCAAGTTAGTGGTGGGGTGTAGGGGATGATGATATGAGAACAGTAGAGCACACCCTGTCTCCTCTTCCCAGCAGCTTCCCAAACTTCACCCTTAAAAAATAAATGGCAGATAAGCTTTGGACTAAAAGCAGTAAATTCCATTCTGTATGGCTAAACACAGGATGGTCCCAACTACTACTATATTCTTAGGGATTCAAAGGTGGGGAGGAAAATTACATTGAGAAGAAAAACGTAACCCAGAAGTGCCAGTGAAAATGGAAATTTTTTGAAAAGTCTTATCCATGTCCTGGTGCTACAGATTAACAGACAAGAAAGAGGGGATCTTTGACTAAAAGTTATGTTTGTTTCAGTGGTTAGACAAATGTAACAAAATCTAAAAGGCAAAATAAAGTTAATGGGATGAAAAGGGAAATAATTATTTTGAATAATTTGGAGGAAGGAAAATATCAGCTTTGTAACTTCAAATTTATATTAATTACTTATAAAAGCTTAAAATATCTGTGCCTGACAAAACTAACGCAGCAGGGATTTTGCTTTACAGTAATTAAAAAAATAAATAAAACAAAACCCCAAAGTCTCAGCAACAGGCCCACCATGGGATGGAGGCAGGCAGACTTGAAGTTTGCTTTGATGTGATGCAGGCATACTCAAGAGATCTCTCTTCTCTCTGATTGACAGAAGCAATACAAAAATACTCTTACCAAAACGGGATGCTTTCTTTCCAGTCCATTAAGCAGCTAAGCATCATCAGCTAGCTATCCATATTCTTCAATCAGTGGGAGAACTTGCATCCCAGAGACCTGCAAACTGTCTGAGGAGAGCTCTGGCTGGCTCTTGTTAATCTTTAACCATCCTTGGAACAGTGAAGAAATCTGATGAGATGAAATTTGATGGAAGGGCCCTGGTGTCCCAGTACCCAAAGAGAGTGAACTGGTCAAGCCAGGTCACTACAAGCCAGTGCAACCGACCTCAGCTCCAGGCAAAATAATTGAATTAAAACTAAGATAAGGTACAACTGAACAAGTATTTCAAGGGACAAACAAAAAGTAATTCCCAGCAGTGTGGTTTTATAGAAAGACAAGTACAGTGAAACATGTCTGATTTCATTTCTTTAGGGGAATACCGTTTGGAAGATAAAGGTAGTTGCACGTATGTGAGCTATTTGAACTGCAGCAAGGCATTCAACGTAATATTCTGTACTGATTTCTTTAAAAAGAAGTATGCCCAAAACCCATTAAACAGGTGTTAAGTGAGTTAGGCTGCTCAAAGAGTAACTGGAGAATGATCACCGTGGATGTTTCAGGCCAGGCTCCATAGGCACCTGATGCAGCTCGGCATTTTACCAGTGATCTGGAAGTACCTGTAAAATCACTCTGAAAGAAAGCTGCAGATCAAGATACAACGATACAAGGAAGAGCAAACAGTCATATATTCAATGAGTCTATGATGATATAGTACAGACTGGGCAGCCAGGTAAGATGGACCTATTCAAACAAAATTAATTTTAAAGCCTCATTCCTGGCAATAATAATCTTCACTGAGAACTGCAGATTTTTCAGAATCTCTCCCTAAAAATGACAAATTGTGACAGCATAGAAAAGCTAGAGATATTAAGAAAAAAACAAAACAAAACAAAGTAGAATTAATATTCTGTATTTATGGACTTCTAGAGACAGACTTATCTTTGAAAGCCTGGAGTACTATCCTATAATTCCAAATATTCATATATTTAGTATAGTTTGGTCTGTCCACAGCAATCATGCATGAGATCTTTGGAAGGACACCGACTACTGGTAAGCAACCTCTCTTCCTGTCTGAGTTCACACACACACGCAGGCAGTGGCTGGTGCTAAACAAGACCCCAGACTGTTATTTTTCACTTGGAGGTTAGTTCCCCCTGAGCAACATCAGCACCACCGTACCAGCGTCACATCAGACTGTCACGGGACTCTCCGGTGCCATGGTGCCTGCCAAGAGGTGCGGAGCGTGCTCCAGGTGGTCAGCCGTTGATGGCAGGAGCGGGAATGCTGCTCTGTGAAGACCCTGTAATTTGAGTTCTGAAGACTGAAGTCTTGTAACCAGCTTTGACAGCTCATCGCTAACCATTTCAACAGCCTGTGCTCCTCCGGGTCTGACAGCTCCTCACATGAAAAGGATCTGGTTCTGTCAGCATGAGAAGAGAAAGTTCTCCTAATGATGGAGGCGTGAAAGACAGCTTTATCCCTTGAAACCAGAGGCTTGAGGAAAACAAAGTTTATTATCTGCTGTTTGAGAAACTGTACTGGGGAGAATTTGGGATAGATCCCCAGGAACACTGCATATGGGAAGCCAGCTTTAAAGATTTAGCTGTCCTAAAGATAGGGAAGAAAGGGCTGAAGAAAGCAGAGAACGGGAGCAGAGCATGACCTGCTTTATCAGAGAAGTACCTCTCATGATGATCTTCTTACAGTGGTATTATTAAGAACCCTCTCCCCAAAGACAAGGTGGCATGGCCAAGTAGAGCTACGACACTTCTTACTGTCACCAGAAGGAATATAAACTGGCACCTTGAGTATCAGGTTGGCTGTCTTTGTTTACAGGAATAGGTACTTTTTGTTATTGTAAGAGAGAGAGAGTGGGTATGTTGTTCACTAATGAGTATTACAATCTTGAAGATATATATTTTTTTAAAAAAATAAAAAAAATAAAAAGGAGAAATTATCTGCCCTCGTGAGATCTAGGATATTACCACAGATTTTTTTTTTTTTTATCCTACAGATCAAAACCCCTGAGCTGTCAAATATCCAAATTAGTTCCCCGGTTCCAGGAATGAAGCAGCTGTTGCAATTGATCTGGATGGAGCAGAAAATTGAAAGAGCACACGGACATTGTACAGTCTGTCCACCAAATCAGTGGTTATCTGTCTGTCCGTGAAGGAAACCCTCACCTGCAAACTGAGACAAAAGCTGGCTGCAGAACAAGCGTTTTAAAGCCAAATCACACATCTCTGTCTGGCAAGAGGGATCCTGAAACTATGTTATCGTATGCCCCAGCAATATTGGATAAAATTTGGTTGAAGTTGGGGGGAAAAATGTCTAAACACTGAGTCAGGTTTCTTATTGCAAGACTCAGCAAGGCTCATGCTGCCAAGGAGTCCAGAGCCACTTGGTAGAGTCCCCTTCTGAGGCTACCATGACAGCAAGAAATGTTGATAAGGGATGAGATACGCAGATCTTCCCTTTTTTCCCCCCTACATTATACTGTCTGGGAGGCAAGTGGTTGTCTGAAGACTTTGGATGTCCACAGCAGCCTCAGTCCGGCTGTCAGGGATGCATGGCCTCCAGTGAAAGGCATGGGAACACAGGTTTTCCCCAAGAGGACTAGGAAGGCGCGTTCCCTGCCCTCTTTCACTGCATCACGTTCTAGCCTCCAGTGGGAGCTGTCTCCAGCCACTAACCTTATTTTCTGTATCACTAAATATTCATAAGAACAGAACCATATATGTCATTTGGATATACCTTTTGGATGGTAAGAAATATAGCTGATGCAAATGTTAGTGCTGGCTCTTGATTACAATAGCGTGGTAACTGCCTTGGCATGCTGAAGAATCTGAAATAATTAGTCCCAAACCGTTTTTTTTCTTTCTTTCTGTAGGGATGGCATAACGGTGACAAAAGGGACTGGGACATGGATTCTTTCTTGCAGCTGTCTTGCAAGGATCAGCCCTCGCCCCTCTCTTGAGCTTGCTCATCTGACTTGGCACCAAACCATTTTGTGTTGTAGAGAAGACTGTGGTGCAATCAGACCTCAGCTTTGGGTCCGGGACCTCTCAGCATCTAAGGATTATGCTGTAGAATAAGTAGATCTAGTCATTGCATATGGCTTTTGGAAGACACTTTGACTTCTTTTGTGTACGGATATGCAGCTAAAAGTCAGCAGACTATCCTGTGGCAGATGTCATAGCCTTGCCAACATATTAAGACATCAGCAAATACAGTGGTAGAAGAGAAATGATCACTGCATGTCGTACAAGGCCAAAATATAATCTTCAGGGGCTCCACAGAGATCCAGCTGACAATAAAGACAGTTGACCTAGGGCAGTAGGGGTTTACTTGACGGTCAGCTGAGGACAAGTGAAAGCAAGAAGATACGCTCCTATAAATGTTCAGATGTGAAAGCATGCTTGTTTCACCAAGCAATTGAGCAAGCTGAAACAGAACATAACGTCCTACATGCCCCTGGGTTTGACAGAGAGACAGACGAGCACAGAAACTGTGAAGGTAAAAGTTCCCCAGCCTTGACCAGTGACGTACATGTACATTTGTTAGGTGAAGGTGTCACAATTATCATGGCAAAAAAGTAAGGAGATATCTGTACTGAATATAGTTGATATTCACGCCAAGGATAATGAATGGATTACAGAAAAAGAAGAAGAAAGGGGAGGATGGTGGAAGTTAACAGAAAGATATTTTTTTCAGGCATTTCACTATGTTTTATTGCTGGAATGGTGAGAAGAGTAATTGGAGTAGGTGGTTAGAAAACAAATAGAATTCAATCCAAAAAAAGGCAAACTTGGAGTGTTTAATAATTTTTTCAGTCCTAAATTTTTATTTTTATTTTTTTTTCAGTGTATTTCAAGCATAGAAAAATGATAAGACAGGATGCTTTAAAGCCCTAAGCAAACCTCATCCAATACTGCTTTCCATTAATGATTCCTGGGCTTTCCACAAAACCTCCTTCAACAGCTCTTTCAATGGGCAAGACTGAACATACTGGGGGTGAAGATGGGTATTTGTAAGCCCAGCGTTTAATTCAGTAACATAATATAAAAGTGATTTAAAAAAGATACTTCTAAAAAAAGTCTTCTGAACACACCGAGATATTCATGTGTACAGACTTCTGCCACTTTTTTCAGTAACAGAAAATTAATGGGAACAGGCCTGTGTTACCGTGTAATTTTATGTCCATTTCCATGTGTTTCTTGTATTATTAGCTTGCCTCCTGCTTTGTGGTTTATTTGGGCAAGTTGCCTTTTTTATTGTTGCTGTTACCTTTTGTGAGCATGCCAGAGGCCTTAGGGTGCCAATAAATTAGACTATTAGTGTTCCTTTTTTTTTTTACTGCCATATTATACTCTTGCTTCCCTCTGCTTGTTTGTGACCTAATCTTGAACCTCTGCCTAATTTGCTGAGCTGAATTTTCTGTGTCCTGATCAGATTAGGAGGAGCAGCGGGCAAATGCATCCCTGTTTGCATAAAACGTGTTTGCCAGAAAACCCAGCAGCAAACAAAGTAAACCAAATGTAGAAAGCTGCAAACAGAAACCTGTCCTTAGACAAAGTTCAAGTTGACAGGCAGCGTTAGAACTACCTTCCCACTCAGCACGCGGGTGCTGCACATCGGTGGGCACTGCGTCTGCATCGGGCACATCCCCTACAGGTACCTGTGCAGCCCCTACCCCATTCTTCACAGGACAGGGTCTGTAATCTTCTAGAGGACTGGGGACATACCTGTCCAGTGGGGGTTTTACTCAGTCTCTTTTCAGCCATGGAGGCTTTGGGTAGAAATACTCTACTAAAACAGGTTAGCTGTTCCACCTATCTGCCACTGGTGGATATTTCCTTGTTTTGTCAAGCCAAGCTGTAAAAAACAGTCTGGCTGACACTAACATGCCCATCTGGGATCTCCCTGTAAATCTAGATGTCCTTCTACAGAGCTACATGTACTGCACACACTCTTTGAGCCTGAAAATTATCGTCATGCTTTATGGGGCTACTCACTAGCTTAAAACCAACTCTGTTTTAACTCACCATTAGGTGAATAGTACTTCTACTGAAATTTCAATTAAGTTACAAAGGTAAGAGTAACAGAATGGCACCTGTAAGCATTAATTGCAGGGAAACGGCCTGAGGCTAATTCCAGGAGATTCTGGCCCAAGAAAAAACCCAGTTGGACTGTGCTCCGTGCTGTTTCACTCCTAAGCTGACTGGTATTGTGAATGCTACGTGCTCGTGGTTGGCAGGAGCTTCAAGTCATTTCACAAGTACGTTTCCAAATGATTAATATTGCCTCTGAGTAAGTGTGTTTGTAGTTTTACCCGGGGCTTACTATGCTGAAGGACAGCAGTTCAGATATGGGCCACCTTTGGGAAGGAAGGTACTGCCAGACTTATTGCCAGGATTTGCAAAACATGAAAAGAATAGGAAATAAGCCTAGATCTTCAGAGAGTGATACATCAGTATTTTCACAGAGTTAATTTAAATTCCAATAACTTTAAAGTATTTAGGGAGTGAGCCACTCACTTATTTCAGGCATGAAAGACGCTTCTGCACAACAGGACACAGAGCGTTAGCCCATTGACTCCTCACAGTAATTTTGGGATGAATACAACTGTGTGTTTTTCAGATATTAAGTCATCAAGTAAAAAAAGAATTAATCACAACCAACTTAATATACCACTCTAAATTGTTCCAGTGAGTCATTGCCCTCAGATAAAACATGCGGTACCTCTGAGCTTGAGTAGCATCAGCTTCCAGCCATTACATTTTAATACTTTACCGCACTGTACCCTTTGATTGTTATCATGGGGCTCTTGGACACTAAAAGCTGTTCTAAAGATAGAAACAGATAGTTCATAATGAGCATCCTGGAGCCGCTGCTCCTTGAGAAACTAATTGATTTGAGTATATTTCTCTCACTGTAGGATACATTTTCTGGATCTCAATTTTTTTCCCCAATTTTTCCCAATTTCTTTAAACCCCCCTTTAAAGAGTGTATTCTAATATACGTACAGTATTCTTGGAATGGTCTAAGCAATGCCACACATAGTATTATTACCTTTGTGATCTCACTAGTAAGTTTTCTCTTAATTTAATCAAGTCTTACAGGATTGCATTGGGAGCTCATGTTCACCTACTTTACCATCATTATTCCCACTTCCTTCCTGGGTGTGCTTTATGTGGGGTACTCTCTCATTCTGTGTGTAAAGCAGACACTCTTACAATACACAACCTTGATAGCTGGCGTAAGTAAAATGTGTATTGTTTGCCAACACACCAAGCAGACCGGACTTCTCTGCCCATCCTTGTGCTTTACTGTTCCCCCATCTTTCTCTCATCAGCAAACCCCAACAGTTACGAATTCATATTTTTATCCAGGTGATTAATACCAACAGTGAATAGCAGTGGGTTGAGAGACACTCAAAGCAAATAATAACAAGTGTCATCTCGGTGTGCAATTATAAACGTTGAATGTAATTGCTGGATCATTCGAAGCAGCGAATGAATGTTTCATGCAGATAGTTTTATCACACTTAGATATACTTACTTCACTTCTGATTGTACTTACTTTACTGGACTTGATCCAGAGCGGGACATATACAGCAAAATAAGGAAAAGAAACATCACAAAGGCAGCAAGTCCAACCCAAAAGGCTATGACAATAGAATCTGTGAACACAACACAGTAATTCTGTCACTGGTAACACAGCAAATGCAAAATGCAGCAATATAGTTTATGATCTGTAAGAAAGGTGTGTCATGGAACTAATTCAACTTAATTAAGCCCCTGAGAGAGGGGAGTGCGAGTGCCAATTTGCTAAAAGTCTTAAGAGCCTCCTAACAATTTATTGTGAGAGTATATGGCCAGGGCTGGGGAAAGGCTGGAAAAAATGGAGTAAGTGTGATGGTGACTAGGACTATGCATATTTTTGAAAGGTAATCCTGAGTACTTAGGATGTTTTTCCATTTTGGCTGTTTGCAGGGAACACAGTTCCTTGTACAAAACCACAGTGCTGTCAGCAGTGCTGCACTCAAGACTGAGCTGCTGCTGCTCCGTGTATAGCCATATCGTGCCCTCCAGTGAAAAGGTACTACACGTGACCCTTAAGAGGATGCTTTTAGGGAGGGAATTCTAGCTTTGAAAATATTTTCTACTAAGAAATATTGGACTTTCACACAGGAAAGCATGATGAAAAGCACTCCTAACACAACAGTCCAGTGGAAGAGACTGTGGACTGTCCCCTGTCCAGCTGTAATACTTGTCATCATCATGAAATTGTTCAAAATGAAGCCTACTTCACCAGGACTGGTTTCTTTAAGGAACAAGTAAGTGGATTCCTAGCACTGAAGTACGTGTTCAGAATTGGTTTAAACCAACCTAAGGTCCTGCCGCTGCTGCTATCTCCGATCCAGATGAAAACTTGTTTTTGTTTGTTTTTTAAATTAGTGAAAGAAAAAAAATAGTGCAAATGGGGCTCAGAAACAGTTTTGGGAGCTGGTCCTTAATGAATTAAGGAAATGAATGAATTTAATGGATTAGGGAATTAAGGAAAAATTACTGAAATTACTGCCTCAGTTATGGGCTTGCTATTATATGGGATGAATCTGTTCCTGCCCCAGTAGCACATTTGGTCACTGGTTCAAAATGCTCCTTCCTGGGATCAGAGCAGTGGTGAACTTCCCAGTTAAAGCCTTGGAAAGGCTGGGTGTTGGGCAGGGCACAAGCCGAGAAATGCCCTGAATTCATCACTGGCTACCCACTTAGACTGAGGTGAAAAAGAAGGGTCATTGACTCCAGAGACAAATATTGACCAGGATAAAATAAATCTTCTATCTCAAAGGACAAAAAACATTCATGTTCTTTGAAACAGGTCCAGTATGTTTGATTAGGTGTTTCTTTGTGAAAAAGTTCAGAACGTGTTGTCATCAGAGCCACCAAGAGATTAGGGGGAGTGATTCTAGCTCCTTTAAACCTTAAACTAGAGCTGACCCAGCGGAAGTCTTATCAGAGAGCTGAATTTTGGCTGGGCTACTGAGAAATGAGAACGTGCAAAATGACTTCTGGAGCATCAGCTTATTTTATGCTCCCTCTTTTAAACAAAGTTTTCCTGAGCTTTAATTCAGAGGAAGGTAAGTTAGGATGTGAGGGCAAATATTCTGTCCTACTCTTCCAAAAATTAGGGGAGACAGTGACTGGGTGCTACTGGCCAGTCCCAGCTCCTCAAGGGAGAATTGTTGACTTCCGTTTAAAAAAACTAAACCAAAACCAAAAAGCTCATGATCCAGGAATATTTTGAAAAGCTCAGTATTTAAGTGCTCAAAGCCAAGTGGACAGAAGTGAAGAGCTGGAATTTATAGCACTCCATACCAAAGCTATTTTATTTTCATCTTTTAAGAGCAGTTTTAGTATGATCCATGGAATTCACTGAAGCTAATTGAATTTGTTTCAGATCTCAGGGGAAATTTGAACTCACGAGGGATAAACAGAAACTTCCTGACTGTTTTTAAAGCCTTGCAATTAGGATTTTTCTGAACTGGGATAACATATTTTAACAATCTATAAAAAGCTCTTCGACTGCTAACTTTTACAGTCACCTTTTGTATGGGTGTGTATATGTTTTAAATATCAAATTAGTTCATGGGCCAATTAAGCTTTTTATTATTTTTATTCAAAATAGATAGAAGTGCACAATGCTACTAACAGAAAGCAAGACCAAGTCGTTATAGCTGGATTTAGGCTCATTTTCAAGAGACAAACATGTTCTCACCATGCTTCAGGGACAGGCCACATAACAGAGGAAAGAAAGTGCAGAGATTCAGGACTCTGTTTTACATTAAATAAAAAAAAATATAGGGCAAGATAGAATTGGGGAGTTATCATTCCATCCCAAGGGTTATGACAAATGTGTAATCTATTTGGGCTGATTCTGCAATGCACCTAAACAAGTGCTCAAGTCCCATTGCAGTCGATCGCCAGAGGCCCTCTGGAACGTCAAGCCAGTGGATATTTTAATACTAGAGATATCACACATTTTGCCAAACTTGGTATGTTTATGGCCCTATCTAAGGAGAAATTATCACATTTCATCTTCAGCACAAAAGGCAAGGATTTGCTTAATCTAGTTTGTTTACAGAGTTCCAAGCACATGAAGACAATAATCCAACAGCAGTTTTTGAAAATATATGAACGTAAAGATTTTGTAAAGACGGGAAAACCTACGAAGTATCTTCATTGCTTGACGAGCCCTTTTACTCAAAGCAAGGAAGAAACTAACCAGCTGCAAAATTATTATAGCTTGCTGTCCCAATGGTATTTGGAGAAGGAAGAATAAAAGTACTAAGATGACGCAGTGTCCATTCCTCCTGGACCGCTGACATGGAAAAATGTCTGTTTTTATAGGAAGCACAAAACCCCCAAACCATCAGTTTAACTTCCCTGCCTATCAGGAAACCAAACCCAACATTTGTAATTTAGAAATTGATACAGCCAACGTGGGCTTTTTAAAGTCACAAATCACGGAGCAGAGCTCCATTTTGGCACGCAGCCTAGAAATACCTTACATAAGCAGCCGCCCCAGGGGACACAAATTGCCTTAACATTAGCCTGCAGAGAAGAAAAATAGTATATCCCACACCATACTATTTCCTCTTTCTTCTTCTTCTTTGGCTGGGAGATGGGCAGCTGAAATACGGAAGCCTGGTTTCCTGCAGATTTGTTTCTCAATGCTGAGCCTAAGGGCAATTTTCTTGGTGCCTAACAGGGCATGATCTCTGCCTGCTGCTTTTTGGTCAGTAGAGGTCTTCATTCACAATGTTCTTCCTCCATTGTTCAACCATCAGCTGTAGGAACTTGTAGTAGATTTTATATCTGGGAGGCCTCCACTCCTTTGTTATTCAGTCAATGAGCTGAAGATGCTGAAGGAGCAGATTGGATGTGTAAACACAAAGTATGGTCACATAAGTCACCTCCTCAGAATACAAAAAGACCTGACAGGTGTCAGACTTCCTTCTGTCTTCAGGGTGAGAGAACGAATACAAAAAAAATCAGTAAGAGAATGGTTTACTCTGTTTTGTTGTTGTTGTTTTGTTTTTAATTGAAATAAGGCTTATGAGATCACTCATAAGCACTCAAATAGGTATGTGGTGATTTCCTCTATGAAACTATCGATGAATTTCAATTAAATTTAACAGACGGGGAGCATCTTCTCACAGAAGCAAAACTTCTACAAGTTTCAAGAAAACAGGCAGCTGGGTAAAGAGAAATATCCTATAAATGACCATGGAGGGAAATGCTGCAACACAAACTCCACGCCTCTTATCTATCAGGGACTCCATATGTTAAAAACATGATATTAATGAGGAAAAAAAAAAAAGTTGAGATTCCTGAATTCTGCTAAGCCAGCCACATACAGGGGACTTACAGCCTGCTATAGTTGGCATTTCAGAGGTTTCCTGGAGCAATCTGGGGGCAATTATCTGCCGTAACTTTAAAATTACGAGAATTAGAAAAGTGGTGTAAAGCTGCTCATAACCTGCCTGTTCCCAGCAGCACCAAATGTTGCTCTGCAGTATTCTAGAGCAGGATTTTATATACGGAGGGCTGTGGATATTTACACCACCTTATTTAAGGTATGTTACTTTTGGTACCAAAAGTTGGAGGCAATAAATGCTAAGCTCATCAGAGCGGACAAAAAAGCTTTTCTAGAGGCAGTGACTACCATACCCATGTAGTTGCAGTTTTCTTCAGTTAACTGAATAAGGACCAGTAAAGCCCACAGCTGTATCACTCAGACAAGGATACAACCACAGGGAGAGACTTGATAGGAATCGCAGGACAGCATTGCCCACAGCCTTAGTGGCTTAAACATGCCTATATATTCTTCCCGATCTTCATCAATCCATCCAGCTATAACTGTTTAAGTTAATCCCTCATGACACAACTGATTTTATTTTAGTAAACCCAAACCAACGCAGTTACATTAGAAAAAAATTGACTTAATAGCAAAAATACATCGCTATGCTATTGTGCAAAACCAAGTATGAAATTGAATTAGCTGTCCCTAGCTGAATTCAGAGAATATTATGTCACATTAGGCACTTTGAAAATAAACTCCTAAATCCAGCAGAATCAGCTTTCATGGCAACAAGTGTTTAGATGATAACGTATATTACTACTTCATCTTACAATTCAGTAGCAGTAAATCACAGGAGGAAAAACAATAGAATATATTTTCAGCTTGTTGTTCCTGGCTAGTGGAAACACAAACGTCTTCCTTTACCAAGGTTTTAAATATTTATCAGTTGTAATATAAGCCGTACGTCCCAAGACAAAACAGGGTAGTCTTACAAAAAACTGTGCTCATGCAGTCAACTTTTCTGGGAGCAGCAAGCAGGTAGCTCACACCCCACACTACAGGTTTGCACAGCATAAGGTTTACACTTAGCAAATGGTTAAAAATAATCTGTCCTTCTAAATAAGAGTTAATATCAGCAGCCTTACAGTTTGAAGCACTGTGAGGCACAGCAAAGAGCTGCACTGCTAGCAGTAAGTGCTGTTGGGGCACAGCGCAGGTAAGGCAGTTGGGCACGCAGTCCATACAGACCACGTACACATAACTCTTTCTTACAAAGAAGCAAAATCAAGTCAGGGCGACAAGCTCTGCAACATTCTGCCCGCTGTTTTTTCCTGTGCTGGATCGGCACCTACCGCTCAGCAGTACTTACATTTATTAACCTTCAGCTTCCTTCCATCCACTGGGATCGGGTCTATGTAGTCCCAGTAATACTCATAGGACCAAAAGTACTCAGACGAGTTGGTTCTGTTGGCCATGTCGGGAGTGCATTTTAAACCAGCTCAGTACTCCAACCAAATACTTTTTTTTTTTTTTTTTTCCCCTCATTGTGCTTCAGCGCCCTCAGAAAGAGGTTGCGTAAGCAATGCCTGTGTAAATCACCCCGCAGCTCAAGGACTGCCTTGGTGCCGGACAGCACTTGGCAGAAATTGATATCGACGCCTGACAGAAGAGGGACAGCCGCCTTCAGGCGTGACCCTCGCTCCCCGGAGGGCTGTTAGGGTGTTCCTAGCACGCCTGGGGCTGGCAGGGACATGGGGAGCGCTCAGCCAAGCAGGCTGGGGATGGGATGGACGCATGCCAACGGGGTCGTGGAGACTGAGAAACCAACGAGGCACCCTGGGGAGCTACGGGGAAGAGGTTGGTTGGGGGAATTTCTGGGCACAGTGTGCTTAGAGAGGAATTTTAAGGTCCCCCTGACAGAGGGCAGCGCGCCAGGCCCCATGGGGCACACCCTGTACAGAAACCCCCTCACAGCGACCTGCCCCGGCCGCCATTTTGGAGCTGCCTCAAGGCAGGGGCTGGAGGGGGCGGGGCCTAAGCACCAGGGGGCGGGGCCACATCTGGGAGACGCGCTCAATGGGGCGTGGCCACGAAGGGGCGTGGCCATGTGCAAGAGTGGGCGTGGTTACGGAAAGGGGGCGTGTCCACAAGCAGAGTCCCCGCCCCCCCGAGGACGCTATTGGCTCCGGCTGGCGGGCGGAAGCACGTCACGGCCGTTTCCGGCGCGGGCATTTCGAAGGCGGGCGGCATGGCGGAGCTGGACTCGTCGCTGCTGGAGGTGGGCGGCGGGTGGGATGCGGCGGCGGCGGCGGGGAGGCGGCCGCAGCCTCAGCCGCAGCCACCGCCGGCCGGGCAGGCGGAGGGCGACGAGGAGGACCTGATGCCCATGGTGTTCCTGTGCGCCGGCTGCAAGCGGCCCGTGGGCGACACGCTGAGCTGGGTGACCAACGACGAGGAGACGGGCTGCGTCCTGCTGCGCAGTGAGTGCCGGGCGCGGCCGTTGGCGACCGTTGGCGACCGTTGGCGGTCGTTGGTCACCTTTCCACTCGCCTCCCCGCAGGTGCCTCCGCCAGCGTCTCGGTGGACAAGGAGCAGAAGCTGTCCAAGCGGCCCGGCGAGTGCGGATGGTGAGGCGCGGCGCCGGGGGGGCAGGCACAAAGGAGCCCTGAATGCTCTAAAACCAAGTCACAGTGGGTGACCCCTTTTTTGAATAAGGGTGGGCACCGGGGGCTTTCTGTCTTTATTTTTCTTCCTGTGTAAGCGTTATGTGTTTTCCTTAAAGCATGATTGAAACGTTGTTCTGCTCTGGCTGCTCGATGACGCTCGGCAACATCTACAGATGCACCCCGAAGCATCTTGACTACAAGAGGGATTTATTCTGTTTCAGCGTTGACTCGATTGAAAGGTAAAGGCAGGATTCTTATCGCTAAGATAAACCTCGCTCTCCAGGCGTCATATTGAAGAATGCTGCTGTTAACGTTCTTAGCGCGCGTAGGGAGAGCTGTTTCTGCACCTTGTTCCAGAGCAGCTTTCTGTGTTGCTGCTGCTAGCATCGTGGCGCTGAAGTTGTAGCTGCACCATCTGTGTAATGTTAGACAAATCCTAGAAAAGGAAAGTAGCAGGGTCACCTGTATAAGAAAGAGCATACATCCTGTGAAAATTCCTGTAAACAACACAGGAGGGTTCCTTCTCAGTTTCTCAGAAGTGAGTACATATGTGCTCTGCTCTAGACAACAGAAAAAGACCTTGCAGTCATAAGTAATACCTGCAGTCTGCTGACTACCTGCAGTCATAGGTAATACAAAATATGCCTGGCTCCAAACTATCGGAGGTGCGTGTCATCAGCAGAGAACACAGGCATGGGGGTTTAAGCAGAACTTAAGCAGAGGTCTGAGGTGCATTGGCTGGTGTTCTCTTTCCTCGAGAAGGCAGGTAAAAGCAAATCTTAAGACCGAATGTGTACTCCTATGTAACTGTTTTACAGTCAAAAACTGTCTAGAAAATGAAGGTCTGCCATTATATTGGTTTTATCTGATTTGTAGCACTTGAAACTGGTCTTAAATTGTTCCTCCATAACTACATCCAGAATTCAGTCCCCACACTCTTATCTTTTATCAGAGCATTACTACAGTAACACTAATAAGCTACTGTTTCTCCTGTGTGGGCTTGTTTTAGCATGTTTGCTTTTTACTAAGTTTCAGACTGTTCTGCTGAACCTGTGTGGCTGTTCTCCTTTCTACTCCGAATACTATCTTCTCGTCTTTCCACAACTATGATATTTTGCTTTTTACATGGCAGTAAAAGTCTCTGGAGGACTGTAACATGGTTGCAAAGTGACATTTTCTTGGAGAGTAATGATAATGGCTAGTTCTCACAGCTAGTGCTACATTGTTCTCATTGTTTTCTTTGTAACTTCTAATGGTGTCCTGTAGCACTGACTAACTTTTGGAGTTCTGGCTTCTCCAAGTGATGATGCCTTGGTAGTTTTGAACTTAAAAAACTGTTTTCGTTCCACCAAACAGTTTGTTTGCAAGATGACTAATTTTTTGTTGTTGTTGTTGCTGGAATCATTCTTCTACTGTGCTAGTGTATTAATCGTAATCTTATAATCATCGAGAATGGTGGATGAATCTTACACTCTTACGCTCATTCTTCTGCCTTCAGAGTGAAAAGTGCATGATCTAAACTGTAGCATATCAGTTACGTTTTAGGATCTTCAGAAAAGCAGGCTGTTACTGATGAAGAACCTTTAACTCTCGAAAGTCGAGCTGCCTTGGAAGAAGCACTAGAAAGGGTAAGACTTAATCTCGCATCATTCTTTGTGTATGTCACCACTATGAAATACTCCTTAAATTGTTCCTGCAGAGCAAACTGTAACAGATCAACTCTGTGGGTTTTAACATATGCTATCACTTCGTGCTATTTGATTATCTTAGGCTTTCAGTAACTTCCTTTCTAATGTTCACATTAATTGGCATTTTCTATTTATCAAATACAGCTTTAGATTCCTGTCTGTCCGTAATTAGAAAGACAGCTTGACTTGGCAGTTCATAGACCGGCCTGGGTTGGAAAGGTATTTGAAAGATCATCAGGCCCAACCTTCACATTTTCATTCAGCCTTGAATCACGTCTCTTCTATAGGATTGTCTTGCATTTAAACTGACTTCGTGCTTTTGCTCTTACTTTGTATTGAGATACTGTGTAAGGAGTGGTATTTTGCTCCACAAAGCAGTTCTGATTGCAGCTGGGGACAGTTGGGAGCACAGCATCATCAGATTGGCTCTGAAAGCAGAGAGGTGTCTAGCAAGAGGTGAATGCATGAATTTGATGGTAAGGAAGGCTGAAGAGAATTATAGTTTTGAGTACGTAGAGAGTTAGCGTTAAAGTTGAGTAAACTTTCAAACTATGGATGTAGTAGGAATAGAATCAAATAGAATTGGTGATGCATCATCAAATTTGGGCTCTTGCTGACATCTACGTTTGTTCTTTGTGTTGTTGATTTCTGTTTCTAACCAATCATCTTTCCATGTTTTCATTACAGGCAGACACCATACTAAAGGCTCTGGAGGCAAGACTGACTGCTGTTGAATCAAGTATTGATTCTCTTCACAATAATGTCTGATTCTCTTCACAATAATCTTTGAAAGAAAACTTCCTGCATCTAAACTAACTGCTGGAGAAGGATGCGTGTGAACCTTGTCCTTCTAATGCGTTGGAATCTGTGGGAACACTGTGAAAGCTGAGCGAAGAAATGAAAGACAAAGGTGGCTCATGTTGCAGTAGAACAATACTGCCTACAATTCCTCACCACAGATGAGGAGTTTCCTCTAAAGAGAATACCCCAAGAAGAATTTTTAAATGGTGTTTCTATAGACTTCTGTTTCATATGCAAATATTTATTTAAATTTTTACCTCTGAAAGCAAAGCATTTATCTCCTAATTTCGCTGCAAACCTATATCTGCTGAACTGGGTTTGTATCCTTTCTAAACTAATTAAAAATAAGAAAAATAAAACTCTGTGACTTCAGTTGAAGTAGCAATATATGTCACTTTCTTGTGTCTCAAGCCTTTGCTTGGCCTGTGCTCAGAGACAGAAATAATCCAGTAACATCTTGCTAGCTCAAGGCTAAAATGAAATAACTGTAAAGAAGACTTTAAAAGCATTTGATTAAATGGCTTTCCATGCAATATTGAAGGTTGTGTGTGACAGCTTCAAGGGAAGGAAAACAACCAAGGCTGGTAGCAGCACACCTTTAAGCAAAGCCTGATGTATGTTTGAGCAGTGAATTCAATGTTAATTAAGAATGATTGTCATTACTTTGTTTCAGTGTAGATATTTTGGCTTTTACTTTGTTCTTCTGTGTACTTAACTCTTAGAGTTTCTGACCTGGTGTTTGTGTTCTCAGTGATTTATTTTTTTTACCAATAAAACAAAAGAAAAGCAAGTGAAAATAGTCTAAAGGAAGAATAATGGTGTTTTTCTTTTCCCCATTACCTAACACTAATCTTATTACTGCTAATTTAAGTCTTCTCCAAAAGCCTAGAGTAAATTTCCCATTCTTCTTCCCACTGGTAAGTATTTTTTTTCTAAAAGCTTTTTTGTTTTCTAACACCCCACCCTCTATCTTCCCCTTTCTTCTGTTTTGTTTTGAAGTAGCATTCTATTTGTCCTGTTCTGATCATCTGTCTTAGCCTTTCATGTTCAAGTAACTAAATCACTTTATAACAATTTCATGACAGGTGTTAAGTCACAAGCACTAATAGTACTAATCTTTCCAATCAAATTACTTTAGTATCTGTTCTGAGGCAGCTTCTTCTGAAGAATGATTTTGCCGGTCAGTTACATTGCAGACTTCTTTCTGGATGGCTGAAGGAGAACCACAAACTGTTCTGCCCTTTAATTAAAGATGTTTTTCATTGTATAGTGAGTACATTTTTGTCAGGAGAGCTAGCGTTTGATGGCTTGATACGCCTGCCTTTTCAGACATAACCTGTTTTCTAATACATGGATTTCCTTTCTATCAAGTACTATGGGAGCAGGCATGCAAGCTAAGCTCATAAGGATCTCTGTGGAACTTTCCTTTTTTCAGACATGAACATGTCCAAGTTTTTGACCAAAGACTGGGGCAAAGACGTGTGCTGTCTTTTTTTTTAATGTCCTCCAACCAAGATGCAGCGAGAGACAAAGTTGAACTTAATATTTTTCTGATTATTTGATGTCCAAATTACTGCTATGCTAGAGGTGAGAGAATGAGTAAACTAACGGTTGTCAACCTTGGTGTGGTTTTCAAGTGTGTTCTTATATTAAACGACATTGAGCATACATACATACACGCATTTTAGCTCTACCCTTGATGGAAAGAGCCAAGTTTGCTGATCCTCACGCAGTACCTGTAGTTTAAACATGTTTCTCCATTAAGCATGTGGAGGGCCTCTAACTGTGACTGAGAGCTATTTCTCAAACAGATTCATCACCTGAGTTCCTTCTGTGACTTGTTTAGATAGTAATATGTAGGAGACATGCTAATGATCTATGTATAATGAAAGTAAAATGTATACATGTAAGCAAGCATTCAAAGGAAGAAATGGTTGCTTGCTTGCATGTACATTTCATAACTATCTATCTTTTCCAGCTACTATGGGAAAAATACCTGCTGATGGAGGAATCCCAGAAATATAATCCCGCCAGCGAACCATTCTTAAACACTAATGAAAGCTGTAGTTTCTTAAACAGCTCAAGCTAGTAATGAAATTTTAGTGAGCCAGCATGATGGACAGTGTACAGTCATATAAAAGGTATCGCTTCTTGCCTAATAAGCAGTACTTATTACTGGGTGGTGGTTCCTTCTATGCCCAGTTTCTATCCTTGAATACAGGATAAATAGGGAGTTTAACTGGGGTTCTGCATGCTCTATGGTATGCTTCCTGATACCAGTCCCAGGCACTTTATGCATTAATGCAATGCGAGGGGAAAAACATACCACCTCATTTCTTGAGTTCTTGAACTCTGTATGCAGCTAATACGGCAGGATTTGTTCCAAATACAACAGTCCTTTATAGCTTACTCTGTATGCTCTTTAGAGAGGGAAGTGATATAATGTGTGTTCTGAAAATTAAAAATTGAGGTTTTGATATATTCAAACTTTAAAACACTTTTCTGTAACTTCGAAACAATTTCCAAAGCACTGATAAGAACAGCAAGCAAAACTTTGCATGTACAGAATCCACCAGGAGGAAAGGATCGAGAGTGGGGAAGATGTTACATCCAGTACATAAAGAATGAATATTTATGAATGGATCGTGTTACATACGTTCTTTGCAGCTTATTAATAAATGCATCATGGAATTGTCAATTGAAGAAAAATGAAAACATGAAAGCTGATACAGGTATGCTAAAAGATCTTCACATGCTTAAGAAAGATGAAAATGGGACTTGGCTTAGATGAGATTGGAGCTTCTATAAACTGTATTTGAAGGGGGGAATAGACAGGTGAACTCTATTTTAGTGAATAGGTTACATTCAAGATGAAGAGCAGGTCTTGAATTGTTTCTCATCTTAATGTTCTCAGAGTGCCTAATTTCAGTTTTTAATAAGCATAACTCAGACTTTTGCTTGTCCTATCATTCTATTTGTGCCTGTTGAGTACTTTTTGCTAGATTGTCAATGCCTGAAGTACCTATTACATCTAACTACTTAGCTTAAAATAAATAAAACAAAATTTAAAACAACAAAGTAACCATCTATTTCTTTAGCCCAAGGTAATGCTGATAGGAACTCTCCAATCCAGCACCTCCAGACATTCTAGCTACTGCTGCAGAAAAAAAGGGGATTTATTTCTGGTTGAAAAAGCAATGATTTGTCTCCTTTTTATGTATGCTGATTTTTGAGATAAACACTTTTATGATATGAAGGGATACTGCCCAAAGTTTCCACTGGTGATAAGTTCCTCGAAAAGCAGCAGCACTTGTCAGCTTTGGCAATAGCCCTGTGAATTGCATGTGCTGTGAGGAAAAATACATGCTATGCTTCCACTTTCTGTGTGGGTGACATCTAGCCTACCGTGGCCCTTAATTGTCTCAAGTCTGGGGTGAATGCAGTCATTAATGTGGTAGTCATTAGCCACGTAGAATTACTGTTGAAGGGGTTGGAAGGCATTTAGCAGCACGGCCATATTTGTCAGTAGAGGCCTAGGAAACGTGAGGGACCAAATGTGAGGACAGCAACTCCTTAATTGACAAGAAAATGGAGTGGCCAACAAAGATGTTCTCTACCGCCTCTGGTAGCTTGTGGCTATTCCATATGGTAGCTGTAGCTCTTGGCTTTGGGAGAGGCATAAAAGGTGACGGTCTAAAAACTCTTCTGGCTATTGAATAACTTTTGTTTCAGTAACAAAAACAATAGAGATGATGAATAGGAAATGAGCAGAAAATAATGTTCTTCTTTTGGACGTGCCTTCTGCAGGGTTTGGGGAGAAAGTGTAGCGAACAGGTAGGTACACAGTGTATGGTGAGATGCAGTAGAGCAGAGGTCCAGCAGATAGCACTAGCTGTGGGCTGAAAATGGTAATAGCTGCTGTTAAGCTTAAAGAACCACAGAAACAGCTGGGACTTTTTGGAAAGAGACTAAGACAGCAAGATAGCTGAAAAGGCACAAGGAAAGTGAAGTACAAGTTCAAAACAAAAATGCTACTCAAGGCCGGGGGAGATTTCACCTGGGAGAGGGGAATTAATGTGGCTGATGCAGGCTGAGGAACCAAGGCATAGGTGGAGGCATTTTGGGGGTGCACCCTGAATGCTCATGGGAAAAGGAGAGCACCTCTTGACTGAGGTTTGAGATGTTAGGGATAGTTTGTCCTCCACAGGCAGGGAAAGGGGCTCCTTTCATGACTAATGCAGTATCCTTGTTTAGAGACCTGATGTAAATATGTGAAGTGGGAAACCTTCACTCCTCGATAATCCCCTAATGCATGATGTTTATCCATGTTTAGAATTTGAGAATCCGCTAGCTGGAAAACCACCTCCATTTAATGACTCTTCCTTTTCAACACTGATAGGATAGAAGAAGCTGGAAAGAGAGCCTGAACTGGAGAAAATGTGCCAGAGCAGAAGGAACAGAAGGTAAAGAGAAAACTGGCACATAATATCCTGACAGGGAAGCTTGATACTGTGGGAGTGAGCAGGACGAAAATAGACGCGTGGATTCCAAAAGGAGCAAAGCACCTGAATCAGTTTAGTTCCAGAGGGATTTGAACATCACATTCCTTTAGGTCCTGTGTAGACGGGCAAACTGTCTGATACAGTTACCAGAGACTAAACTGACATAGCAGATTGTTTCTGGAATAAAATACTTATTCTCACAAAATGCAGTTGAATGGGGAACAACGCCAGAGCAGGCACTGAAGTGTAGGTACGTGTCAAGTTCTCTGTATAAAAAGCAGCAAGTCCTTTGAAAACCCTTCTCACAAGTCTTCAGGGCAAGAAAGGATTGCAGAAAGTACATTCCATAACTGAAAAGAAAAGAGGAAGTCAAAGAAAATCATTCAATGAAAATTTTCAGTGGAAAAAAAAAATAACAAAGAAAGCAGCAAAATGAGCTAAGTCCTAGTAGGTTTTTACTCAATATCCATATGGTCTGATGAACAAGAACTGATAATGTTATGCCTAGAATGAACACTTGGCTCCTTTTAAATGGAGCCAAAAATTGGAATGTATTGTTACTGTAATTAGCACTTTAACAATCTATGCAAAATAGTAGCAAGCAGCTATTAACAGTCCAGTTAAAATAACGGAGCTTGCTGTTAAAATTTTCCAGTTATTTCTAATTCCTACTAATAAACTAGTGAAACTGTTATATATAGACTTTCTATATATGGAGGGTCTTTGTTCCTTAGCTGCGATGTTGCAGCTGTTTGCCAGTGCCAGGTTCTTCACCAGGTGATGTGCTGGTGTGTTTATAGTGTGTTTTTTTGGGGACAGGTTGATTCCTGAACTTTTCCAGGCAGCTGGTTGTCAACATCTTCCTGGCTGGTCTACAAATTTAATAATATAATGATAACAAGCTAGCAAAATTCGTGATCATATATAGTATAATTCTTTGGTGTAATAGCTAGTTACACAAAACTAATCTAAAATTAAAAACAAATTAGACGTTAATTAGCTGTTTATTAGACAGTTTCACCAGTATAGCTAAACCAAATTAGACTCTAGTAAACTGACTACTGGCGATGTGCTGTTACAGCTACAAGCAAGCTAAATAAGTTCAAGACCAGACAAATGCCAACAATGTTTCTCAAACCCTTAGGCCTTTTGTTGCCATGAGAATAGAAGAATGATGGCCTGCTAATGGAGATGCTGTATTTACTGTGCTGCAGGACTACAATAGAGGGCTCGTTTCTACATAGCATGACACCATCCAGGCGATTCTTTCCATATGTCTCCCATTGGCTTCATACTGTGTGGCAAGAGGAACAGAGTATCATCATCAGCTTGAAAACGAGCACAGAAACACAATCATATTTTCTTTTAAACTAAAAACTCCAAGCTCAGCCAAGTTACCCAGGAGACCAAACCTATGTAATTTTATAGTACAAGGCTTTATGTTTACTGCTATGATGAAACTGCTGAGGCCATAAATCAGGAAAGATCTGCTTGTTTTCCCTCTCTGATGGTGTAAAAGCTACATTTCCCCCTTAAGCCCCAAGGGCTAGTTCTTATACCAGGATGACAGAAGATTTGTTTCAAATTTTCTGTAAACTGAGAGAAAACTTCCCAAATACCTCAGCACAGCAAGTAGAATGTTCAAACAGTAAGGGATTAAAATCAAGAAATGCATTTGGCTTTTCTGACTTGTTTTTGTATGCCAAACTGTCAAAATGACATTATATTACTATACAACATCACGTGAATCTACTCCATTAGTAGAGCCTCAGCATTTTAAACATTTCGGAACCATTCCAGTCCTCTGTGGAGCCAGGAGTTGGACTCGATAATCCCTGTGGGTCCCTTCCAACTCAGGATATTCCACGATTCACTTGCCATTTAATTTTATTCTCTGTTAAGAATTTGCTACAAGAGGATTAGACACGTGTGTTTCTCATGGTGTTTAAGATGGAAGAATTAAATAGTTTGAGCTCACTCCAAGGCTTGCTAACCATTATTTTATCTCTTTGGGGCCACATTTGGGGTTCACTGGAATTAAAGGGAACAGCCTGGGATCTTATTCATGCCATATTCATGTTTGGGTAGGAAAACAAAACAAACAAAACCAACAGCCACTCAGGAAAGCAGAAGGACATCTCAAAATTTCCCAAATGACAGTTTGTCTTGATCAATTGAAAAATGAGATCTAATTGTGAACCGAAATCTCATGTGGGTCCAAGTATAAATATTCGCATATAACAGCTCTGGTAGCTGAATGGCCATGCGGTCCTGTGGTTGTATAGGCTGCAGACTTATAGATCAGTAAGATGCATCACAATCTCCCTCCCCCCTGCTTTACTGAAGTAGTGACCACACACTAAAGACAGGAATACTGAGAAAGACCAGGGATTCTGTTCCTAGACTACATTCTTCTGTGACATCCATGTTTTGAGGGGGGATACTGAAGACGCCAGGAGAATATTAGAAGGGTAAGAAATCATATTTTATTTCATTTCATAGGTTAACCATTCAAACTCTTTAGCTTATCCCAGGACTAGAATTTTAAATGTTGTCTGTCAGTTCATCCCCAGGGAATGGGGATCTGCTAATGCAGGCACCCTTGGTCTAGTGGTACAAGGGGAAGGGCCGGTGGTTTGGACTGCAAGCTACACAAAAGTCGTATTTGAAATAAAGTGTGTGATTTTTAACAACCAGTGATCCAACTCCTGTACACCGATGTACTCAAATAAAGGATGATCCACAGCTGGAAATCTGTAAGATAGGCACTGCTTGCAGCTGCCTGTGGGTTGCTGTGGGGTCCCTGGGCCACAGCTCTGTGCCAAAGTCTAAAGCAGTCCCCGAGAGGTGCGGGGCTTGCAGCCAGGACTCATGCAGTCTGGCAGAGCTTGTTTGGGCAGCCTTTCCTGGCTCCGTTTGGGTAAAGCTTTTTCTTCAGGGCCCCAATTTACAACCACAAACAAACAAGACCAGCAATAACAACAAAACAGGGACCGAAAGCTGGGTTCAAATAACCATTTTCAGGCATCTAAATAGAAGGTGTGACTTTCAAGCTGCTGGCAAACATCCAAGTGAAATCTAAGGGGATTAAGCCCACTTTAGGCTCAGGTGTTCCAGCATTTATGAAAAATCAGTGCTTAAATGGCCATCTGGGAGCTGAATTTTGGGCAGCCCCTCTATTTATTTAAATCTTGACCCAAAATACTTGACTTGTTAATACGTAATGGCCAGGCTGATATGCATTTCATTTATTTGCTTACTAATGTTTCAGCAGAGTAACACGGGCTCCCAAACCTCCCTCTGGTGCCTGTGCCCCCCGCACACGTCGTCCCTTCATGCTTTCCCAATGAGGCCAGGAGAGGGCACATCTCCATAAGAATTTCACTGCTGCTTAACAGTGGCAGTCAAGATTTTCCTCTCCTAATCATTCTGCTCACTCAGGACGTTGGCTTTTCCACCACATAGTGCTGTATGTTTTGCCTTTCTTTCTCCACCAGTTTGTTTTTCAAGATGAATTAGCAGCCTAGTTGAGGACTGCAAGCTGCCCTGTTTCGTTACTGGGAGGTAGGAGGTGTAGGTTTGTTGAATAAATACTGGTTAGACTCAAAGCTATTATGATTGAGCCATAAAGGAGTCTGTAGGACTCTTATCTGTTACTTCCCTGGTGGTTCTTTGGGGAGGATTGCTATTACTCCTATGATGCTTTCTACGGAAAAGAAAAAAAAAAAAAAGGAAAAAGAAACCTGAATAAAACAGACTTTTTCTAATCCTGAGAGTAAATTGGAGCTCACATCTGTTTTTTGCTTCTGACACATGAGATGTTACAGAAGCAATAAAGTGCAGCAAGCATTCATTTAATCCATATTAAGGAGCAAATTTCCATGATTTGACAGAAACTAAAACCCTTTAGCTTATTTTTACATAGCAAAGTAATGTGAGGTAGAAAACATGAAAACTTGCCTATTTAAGGATTTTACAAATAAACCATAATCTAGTTTTCAGTGGCACTGTGATGCTCTAGAAAATGAGCCTACAGCTGAACTTTTGAATGACAAACTGCACACTGTTAACCACTAGATAATTAATGCTGCTGGCAAATCTCACTTATCTGAATACTTCCTAAAAGAACCAAAACAGCTTCCCACTGAACGTGTATTTAAAAATATCCTGGGACACGGTGATTTCATGCCGTGATTTCTGCATGAGTAACAATAGGCTCTTCATTGTTCACACTACAGTTGTTTTCTCTTTTTTTTTTTTCAAATCACTGATTTCTGTACACCCCCCCCCCTTTTTTTTTTAAACTGTAACATACATCCAGAGAATAACACTGGATTTAAGTTGAACCCATGAAAACCAACTTCTTTCTGAAACTACTGCTGTTTTTCAATGGCTGTTCTTTAAGATTTGTATAAGCATAGAACTGCCTTATATCAAGCCAGCAGGGCTTTTCTGAAAGCAGCTGGTGAGAAAAGAAGGTTAAGCTTACAGTGCTCCATATTTTAGCAGAAATTAACAGGGTTTGGAAGCCATTTGCAAATACACGAACTCTTCCTGGTTGCCACTATCAGAAAAAAAAAAAAAAAAAAACTTTTCTTGAAGTGCCTCCTCCCCAGCTGTAATAAATACAGCAGGCAGGGTTGGCTTAGGCATGAAAGTCTCCATTCATAATAATGCTGTTAAATTTCAGGCTGCTTATTTTATCTAGCCCAGTGTCCCATTATCCGCCTTGCTCAATAACTAATCCAGTCCGTCAGGCATGATGAAAGCTCGGTCCCCAAACTGGGGTGCCCAGGCTCAGGGACACTACTTGCAAACCTCTTTCTTTATTTGTACGTCATTTGACCGCAATGTTAGTTAGATGCAATGGCTTTACTCTGCAGAAATGAGCCATACTGAATAATCCTGGGGAAAGTGATTGGACCAGATTCACTTCAAGGCACTTTTCCCCAGCCTGTGAGTTGTCAATCCCGGCTGTGAAAGACGAAAGACCACCTCTCACTTGTTTGAGTTGTTCCAGCAGAAAAACTGAGCAGCGTTGTTCTATGCTCTGTCTTAGAATCATAGAACATCCTCAGTTGGAAGGACCCACAAGGATCAGCAAGTCATCCTAGCTCACAGAGGACCACCCAAAAAATCCCTGGGGAGCCTGTCCCAGTGCCCGACCACCCTCTGGGTGCAGAACCTTTCCCTCACACCCAGCCTGACCCTCCCCTGTCCCAGCCCCATGCCGTTCCCTCAGGTCCTGTTGCTGTCCCCAGAGAGCAGAGCTCAGCGCCTGCCCCTCCGCTCCCCTCGGGAGGGAGCTGCAGGCCGCCATGAGGCCTCCCCTCAGCCTGCTCTGCTCTGGGCTGAACAAACCAAGGGACCTCAGCCACTCCTCATATGTCTTGCCCTCCAGACCATTCACCATCTTTGTTGCCCTCCTTTGGATACTCTCTGATAGCTTTATAGCCTTCTAATATGTGATGCCTAAAAGTGCACACAGTACTCGAGGTGAGGCTGCACCAGTGTGGAGTAAAGCAGGACAATCCCTTCCCTCCACTGGCTAGCAATGCTGTGCAAACACCTGGAGTTGCAGCTCACAGCTCACCTCTCTGGCCACTCCGCACCCCTCTTGCTTGTGCTTTACTCACCACAGACTTCGCAAAGGCACTTCTGAGCACATAGTTCTCAGAGCAGTGGAGAGACAAAGTTACTTTCAAAAATACTGGAGACCTTTTACTGCTTGGAGTTGTGAGCATGTTTCAGATGGCCCGTAGTCCTTCACCTCACTGAGCCTGCCTTCTCTGCTGCCACTGGAGTCGAATTCATGGTCCCCAGCTGTGAAACTTCTGTCTGATCAGACTAGTATGACTAAATTGCTGATGGCACTGACTCATTATTAGGCACATGCAATCTTTTTTTCCTTAAACCCAGAATGATGGTGCAACATAATGTAGTAATGTACATGGAAAATCATTGCTGAAAAAGTAAACTTCAGTCTGGAATTCGTCATTTTGTAAAAATAAAATGTTCCCAAATGATCATTTTTGTCCTTTCCTCTGCCCTGGTATGGCAGTAGTCATGAGGTAGAAAACTTGCACAGAGGGCTCCCTGCATTCCTTTACAAAAACCCGTCAGATTTTTTCTTGGATGGGTTTTTACCTACTGTTATTGATTTCCATTGAAAACCAAGATACTTAACTGCCTTACGTTCATATGATCAGATCGGTAAAGTTTCCTGAAATGGTTTTGGGCTAGCTTGTGTATGATCCTTTTGAAATGGTCGCGGTTATCTGATCCTAGGACATGTACAGGAGAAACCATGGACACATTGCCTCATCACTGGACACCATGTCAGCACAAGTCAGATGATACAATACAAACATAGCTCTGCATAAAAAGTCAGCTTCAGTAGATATTCTAAACATAGTCCAGCTTCTGGCCAAACATGGCTCTTTGGCATTTAAGAGAAATTAAAAGAATACAAGGGTGACTTCAGGGGTAAACAATCACATCTGTTGGCGAAACACAAGCCTGGCCAGATGTTAAAAATCTCGATGTGTCAGGGTAAATGCAGGGAGCTGTTATGGAGCTTGTCTCCTATCATGTCTCCCTCTTTCCACAGCTGGGGTGTTAGGGATGCTCCAGGCCTCTCCTCGGTTGTCCACGTGTTTTGTGGGCCCTCAGTGATGGTGAGCAAGGACACACAACTATGTCTGGCACAGTTGTAGAGAGGCTGCAAGTTGTTCAACGCCGAACAGCAACGTCCTTCAGATTACTCTGTTCTCACCAAGGGCAGAGAGTTACTGGCCTAAGCTAAAGAAATCCATGTGCCTGACACTGGCTGTTGTCAAATCTGGCACATACAGGGGTAAAAGACAACTTTGAACAGAAGGTTGCATCAGGCTGCAGGGCAAATCCTATGAGTCAGTAAGCAACATGGCCAAAGGACCCCAAATAATTCAAGGCTGCATGGTCTGTCTGTCAGAGGAGGCAGATCCAATTCCACACTGAGAGGAGGAAATACCATTTTAAAAGTTTATTAAACAACATTGTGTTTGTAAATTTGACCAGGAAAAACAGAAAGATAGCACTGACAGGACACAGAGCAGTCTTCCAACAAAGCAGAGAGTAGCATTAATAAGACTGAGACAGAGTTGTTATCTAAAATAGATAGCTAAGAAAACAAAACAAAACAAAGCAAAAACAAAACTTATCTTAAATGCCAGAAAAAAACTCCCCCCTTTTATTTATTTTTATTTTATTTTATTTTATTTTATTTTATTTTGTTTTGTTTTGTTTTGTTTTGGTTTTGTTTTTTATTTTTGTCTCTTGATCTTGCAGCTAAGCAAATAGCTGCCACTACACAGGGAAGGAAATACTGCATCTGCTGAAATCAGTAAGCTACCCAGCACTGTCTGATTCCCATGGGACCAGCACTTCAACTTCAATATCTCACTGTGACCTGGCATGCTGCTAACGCTGTCTTGGTTGTTTGCAATGTTTTCCCTGCTTACAAGATTTTATTCAATGCTAATCCAAAAGAGATCTTTTAGTTTCTATTTCCTCCTTTGTTTCTCAAATATATTTCAGAATATTTGCAGTAAGAGCCCTAGGAACTCTTGATTTGTTGCCTGTTTTACCCCTAAGAGGACATCTGTCTGCCCTGGTGGCACATGACAGAATTTTCGGGGGTGATCACATTCTTCTCCTTGGAGATTGTGTGCTTTTGTGTGTTTATTTATTTATTTATTTTTACTTTTTTTTTTTTTTTCCGATCTGCTTGGGAAGAGTGGATGTTATCTCTGAAAACAGAAACAATACAATGGTAACCCTGCCAGTAAATGGCTTCACATAGTTTGGGAGCCTGGACACCACAGCTGTCATATCTGGAGGGAGTAGAATTGGAGGTGGTGTAATTTTCTGGAAAGCATCTGATCTCTGGGAACCAATAACAGAGTCTGCTATCACGGTGCCCTGTACAGTTTTAGGAATTATACCACAGCTTCGTGTGTGTTTCTTCTCATGCTCCATTCCTCAAGGGATTTTGTAGAAATAACAAGAAGCTTCTGGAAGATGCTGGTGACTACTGTGTTTGCATGTTGGTTTAAAACCACTATATTGTTTAGAAAGTATTTTCACAAATTTGTGCCTACACTTTCCTATGCAATCACATTCTTCTCTCCATCCTTCCTCTGCCTTTTATTTGCTACAGTTCTTCAGCTAACTGTCACCAAAGCTCAGGAGAACGAACCCCTGAGCCTGGCTGGGGCACCTTGAGGCTACCTTACCACAGATGATGACACTGATACTGATCAAAATACACATATGGGTAGAGTTACTGCTTGAAAGAAAAATACTTTCACACTGGAGTCACTTCAAAACCTATATGAATTCTGGTGAAGTCCATTATTTTCCTCTGGGATTTTTGTCTTGCAAAAATCATACTCACTAACAAAAAAAAGAAAGCCATTTTAAATTATTATTTAGTGAAGACCTGAGAAATACCGTCCCTTATAGATAGCAGCCTTATTGTATGGTTAAGCTATTGAATTGTGACTGAAGGGCAAAATCACTAAAGCACTGAACAGGTCATTAAAACTCTCAGGATATTCAGAAGCTCTTAGGGGTTTGTGTTCGCTCAAGTGGAGATGCCATCTGCTTTTATTTGCATTAACAGTATGGCTTTTAATAAACGTGCTTCTCACCTGCTGTCCCTGTAGTGCACCCCCATCCTTGGTAATCACAGCTTTAAGGGGAATCGGTCTGCCCATACGGGGACTGTGCTGGCTCACACCAGCCAGCCAAGAGCCTAGCTTCATTAAAGCCAGCGAGGATCTTTGCCCTTTATTTTAACAAGAAAAGGATTGGATAACATAAGCAAAACTGTTGTGTTTGGAGTCTCAGGATTCTATATTGGAAAAGTGATTTTCAGACACTGAAGAGGGCATTCTCCTGTTTGGGGTGGAGAAGAGCTTGTCAGCTGTTCCTTCACTTCTTCAGCCATCTCCTATTTCTAAATGAACAAGTTGCAAGTCACACTTCAGCCACACAGCACAAGATGGGAGTAGTATCTATCTGCCCTCTGCTTTCTTTTGAGAAGTCTTTTTGGTGGGTGGAAAGGATGCAGAAGGAACTGACAGAAAATGGTGACGTAGAAGTACTGCTGGGTGGCATGGCTGAGGGGATTGCTTTAAAAAAGTTCTGTACCTTTCAGACTTTTATGCTTAGGATGGGAATTGAAAAAGTTGCAGTGAATGGGGGTACTAAATGAGGAAACAAGAAAACTTGTCTATATTTGTTGGTGTGCTTGTGTGCATGAACGTGTGCCTCATCATGAGCACACTGCAGAAGAGAAAATAAGCTGAGTGTAGTTACAAGCCAAAATTAGAAAATATCCTACGTGAAACTTAAATAAAAATTACCAAACTTACCTGTTTTGTTGTTGCTGTTGTTTTTCAACAGCATTGAATAGTGCAGTGCATTCATTTGCTTTTCATTACTGCTTTTAGGTTGACCTGTGTCTTTTGCTAACTTTAACCTAGATAGGTAATTCTTGATTTCCATTCAGTCTTGTTCCTATTTTCTCATTCTGGTTACTCAGGTCAGTTCTGTCTGAGATGCCTGCTCTGAAGTGCTCCTCATGCCTCTATCAAACTAATGGAAACATTGCCAGTGGTGGTAGAAGAAGGAAGATCAAACACTGAATTTTTTGCTAAAGTGACCTTTCAAAAAGTTCACAAATTCAGTCATTTTATCCACATTGGTTTCCAGCACAGCTGTAATTCCCTTTCTTCCTGGAGGAAAAGAAAGAATTGAAGAAAATCACCATTTCAATTAGATTTATTACAGATAAGTTGGCATCTCACAGCAAAATAGTTTTTTGTTATCTCTCCACTTGGTGTGGTAAGATATCTCTTGATGATCCTGAAGGTCTTTTCCAACCTAGAAGAATCTAGGCTTCTGGGGTTCCATGAAGCATAGGAGCCCAAGGACATGTTCAACGTGTCAGCCAGCAGGGAGATCACTGTGAGTTATCTTTTCCTCTGGGATTTTTTGTGCATCACAGTGGTCATGTTTTATCAAGCTGCTGGAATTTATCCAAGCTGTAGGAAAGATGTCCTCCCTTGGATGTTTTCTTAGCGGAAGGGAGCACATTCGAGATGTATAGCTTTCAGTCAGATACTCCCTGGGATTAGCTCCCTATCAGGAAGGAACAAGAAGGCAACTTCCTTCCAGGCTGCTCTGTGTTTGTCTGCAGAATTCCCAGTGCCTCTCTCTGAAGTGTAACCAGCAAAGGGTGGTTGTTTCACGGGGAGAAACACCAGGCATGGGAGAAGTGCACAGGAAAGCCGGTGGCACTGCCTCATCACACAGCTTTGAGTCTCCTGCAAGCTGGTATTTGAATGTGTTTCATATGCACTGTGCCAGTACTTGTCTGGGATTTTTGTTTTATGGAGATGGGCTTGCCTGACTGCCTGTTGTCTCTCCCTGTAATAACTTTTTTAGTGGACATTTCAGATAAGACTGACAATGCAGTAAGAGTCTCCAAGGTAACCGAGGGCTATAGTCTTTTTTAAATACAGCAGTGTGGTGGGAAGGCAGTATAGAATGTACTACTGAGGGAAAGGTGGGCAGAATTAGATCATTATATGTTTGGGAATAACATAGCCTCAGAAGAACTGCAGCACATGACAGTGCTCATCTGGTACTTGTGTGACAGAGGACACGGAGCAGCTAGAGTTCCTGCAACACTGGCAAGGGAGTGGAGATCAGTCATCACTCCATAGGAAATCCTGCAGTTTGAGACTGTATGCTTGGTTTTCTGATGGGTGTCCTAATATCTAACTGATTATCTAGGCTGGTTGGGCTCCTCATTGTCTTGGGGATGGGACATAGTAAGAAATCATGCCCTTTAGCAGTTTGGTTTAGACTCTGCCCAACTTCTCTTTTCAGATGTTTGTGCATGAACTACTAAGGCTGCTGTATGGCTGCATAGCAGTTATTCAGGTTCAGCAGCCTGATAATAAGACTTATCCTTTTGCCCTTTTATTCTCCAGGGATTTTCAGCTGTCTTGAATAGGCTGGTGAATGTATTTGAAGGTTGGGAAACAAAGACCTTGCTCGTACATGACAGTGAGATGCTGTAAGACCAGCATATCCTAAACAGAGGGGAAAGGCAGACTGAGTGATCTGGAGCCTCCAATTTCTCATGTTAAAATCAAGGAAAACTTTGCAGTTTACTTTGATGGAGCCACTACACAGTCCTTGATCAGTGGGCGATCAGACAGTGAGATTGCGGTTTGGACGTGTGCAGCTGTGAGGCAGACCGAGCCAGGAGGAAGCTGTGCAATGCTTGCTGCCTCCTCATCTGCCCCAGAATGCCAGCTAGGGAGTGAGTGTGATTTCAGTAAAAACTGGACCAATGCAGTTTTGCACTGGTCATGACTGATCCAGGTGCACGGATGTGTCAACAACTTCCTCAAAGAAAGAAACCATGTCACCTCCCACTGAAAAAACGAAGGCCACAGGCATGGCTAACTGAGGAAAGCTGGCTTTGTGCCTAAAATACCAAACGGGGAGGTGAGCTGAGCCCTGTTTCCAGGTATATCACCAGGCTGCTCTGTTGGCTTGTCCAAATAACTCCTTGTTCCCTGCTTTCCAAGGCAGCTTTACACCTTGAGGGAATGGGGTCTTAGCTCTTGCATGCTCACAAGGTATTCCAGTGACGAATCCCCAGGAAAGTCAGTCTGCAGGTAACCTCAGATGGTCACTGAGAGCCATGTTACCCGTGCAGGTGGTGCTGCAGTGGCTGCCAAGGCATTCCATGTGCTCCTCCATTCAAGTCCAAAGTGTTTTGTCCAGTGCACCAGGTCACTCACCGGCATGGCAAGGCAGTCAAAACATTTTTGTAAATGAAGCTGTTTTAGTGATTGTATTTTCTGATATCACCTTTGTTTTCATGTTGAAGGAAATTATCTATTTTCTTTTTAAAAAGTGAAGCAGCCACCCAAACTCCAGAAATTTCCTTCAAGCAGAACTTCCTTTCATTTCCCCACCAGGACTCCTGGTCGTGGGGCTGCTCAGCCTTGTGTGGCACAAGCTGCCTCTCTTCACAAAAACCAGCTACATCCTCTTGAAAGCGGGGCAGGGGAAAGGGTCACCAGTTTTAAAGTTTGTAAAGTTTCATATCTGTCTTTCTGGAAAATGTGAAGTTCCTGTTAGCTGCAGCAGCTGGTTTAATCAATAAGCTAAATAAACAACATTCATCTGGAAAGAGTTAGAAGCCCCATCAAGTAGACGGGTAAAGAGCAGCGCGTTCAGTGCTGCTGTGTGAGCTGAAGTGATCAGCAGAGAGTCTGGGAGAACTTCCCTGACCCCATTTGTCCATTCGGATTGAACAGAGGCTCCTGTTGTTCGCTTTTGTTCACATGGACTCCAGCTGCTTCAAGCATACAGCCTGTTTGTCTCTCTCCATTTTGCACGTACAAGCCTGTGAACACTTGTGTGCAGACACACTTGCACGCACAGACGAACATGCCCACAGACACACGCCCACTTCCTCATGCACTCATGAGCACATGCAGACACTTTTTCTCTATTAGATCTCAATGCAGATCCTATGGACATATGTACAACTTCTTTCCTATTAATTGGCAGAGAGAACCACATAATGCTAATAAGAAGTGATGGCCACATCCCTGCATCTGGGATGGAGGTGGTGGGAGGAACAAGCTTGTACAGGCAGAGCAAATCGCTATGAGGCCTGTCAGGCATTAATAACATAAAGCAAATTTTCTCTTTAAAAGGCTGCTTATATATTAGTGATCATGAATTTCATGGAGCAAATGTCTAATTGACAGTTTGACCTTTGGTACGCTTGGTCAATCCAATGGGGCCTCTAGCATCATGTGTCCTACCCACAAAAATACCTATTTTACCTGTACTTGAGCTATTTAGCTATAAAACAGGAGGGGAATGCACCTTTAGATACAAAAATGCCTGGCTCTAGGTAGCATTGCAAAAGACATTTGCATCCCATTCCCAACACAAGGACCAGAGGTGGAGGAGGAACAGTGAGGAGTGCCTCAGAGAGGAGGATGGCACCTCCAAGAGCAGGCGGTGCTGGGACCTGCCACTCTGGGGACTGCAGGTATGACAGACTATGGGATCTAGAGGCTGTAGGGTTGGCCAAGCTCAGCTAGATGAAAACAAACAAACAAACAAACAAACAAAACACCACCAGAAGCACAACAGAAGAATGTTACTTCTTTGCTGGTTTCTGCCATACTGGTGAGTTTGACTCTGATGACCACCTGATCAGCTGAAGGGAGGGCGGCAGCGAAGCAAGTGGCCTGGGGCAGAGCAGGAGGAGGAAGATGGTGGAGAAGGGCTGGGACCTATTCCCTTAGGTGGAGGGGGGCTGCTCACTCCAACAGGCTCCCAGACTGGGATGTTTTCAACGGGAAGATACCACGGGGGAACGTCTTTTTCACAGGCAAAAGCTAATAGCTGTGAGTGGTATCAACAAGGAACCCAGTCCTTGTGTTTCGTCCTTAAACAAACCTGCTAAAGCTAACCCCAGTGGTAGGAGGATATGGCTAATCTTGGCAAGACTATCTCAAAATAAAGCTAACACACCTCAAATAGCTTTGAATGGGGTTTTGCTTTTGGCTAGCCCATATAGCCTGTTTATATTGAAGTAAACAGCACATCTTCTAGCAAGGAGAAAGCCTCAGGTTAGCTTCATCTGTCTCTATTCTACATCTCTTAAAACCATGTTGTTGTGTCCCATGACTGCTAATCCTTGTGACACACACAAAGCTAATATTTTTAGCATAATTTAAACAAAACATTTTTTCATCCAATAAATTAAATCTAATAAACTCAATGTATGCCCTCTGGTAGAAAACAAAACCCTTTTTATTGCACAAGTAGCAGTGCTACTTCCTGAATGTTAAATAAAGCCTAAAGGGATTATCACATAGACTTTGCTGAGAATTATAGACCCCAAAATTAATAAAAGGAAAAAATAGCCATCCCCAGGGTGAAAAGAGGAAGAAAATGGGAGCAAAAGACATTTTTTGGTAATGTTTTTGTAACAAGCAAGGTAGAAATCTCAAGTTTGCAGCATTTCCATATATGAGACACTCTTGGGAAGTCAGCGGGACTATCCTTGTAAGTAAAGACTTGCCCATTTGGATAAAATAACTGGAAGAGCTACTGTCATGTTAGGCTTTCACATAACTATCCTGGAATAACCTCTTTGTGTTATTCTTAAATAAAAGAATATAAATAATTTTATTCTGGGATAATGACTTCTCCCTGGAAACGCACTAATTCTTTTACAATAGTATCTGTTCTGCCATCGCCAGTTTTGCTAGTTTCTCCATGCAGCCTTTTCCACGTGAGTCCCATGCTAGTTGGGGTTGGAGCTGGCATTCTGGGCTCAAATATTTTTTCAACTCAGTGGAGACAAAGACAAGTTTTCTACCATTATTTTAGGGATTGCTTTCATCATGATGGAGGCTTTTTTTTTTTTGTCTATGAATATTCAGTAGTCCTTCCGGAACTGTTTTTTTGTTTTGTTTTGTTTGTTTGTTTGTTTTTTCTAATTATTTCCAGACATTGAAATCTCTTTTCCTTTCACTATTGTAATTCTTAAACATGCAAGCAACTTTGACTCTGCTCACATCTCGTGCTATTTTGCAGGCCTTGTAATAAGAGCTGAGGCTCCTCTGCTCCCATAGTGAGCTCCACCAGGAGAGGAGTCCTAGCTCCCCAGCTGGAGCCCCATTAAACATTTCCCACTTCTAAACCTTCTTGAAGGAAAGACTTGGGCATGCCAGGCTGCCTCCTACCCCTCTGGGATCCAGCAGACAATTCGTGGCTTCCTTGCCTGCAGGTTCAGGCCTGGTTTGAAGTACCAATCAAACTGAGGCTTGAAACGATGAGTAATCCAAGGTCCTCAGCCAAAACTTTTGCGAAAGAATATTTAGCAATCAAATACAGCACAATTCCAATGTTAATAAGTGCACCGCATGCAAATGGATGTAAATATTAGTCAGAAGAACTGCCCAATTAAATGTAATCATTAGCTTCTGGTATTAGTAGAGGACTCAATGAGCATTCAGGTGTAATGCAAAAGCCCTTGTGAAGTAATAATTTGAACAAATCAGTCAGTCAATCAAAGTCATACCAGGCGCTTGCATTGAATATCTGGGCATACCTTCATTAACCTTGCTACATATTTATACCAGCTGAGACTTTTTTTCATGTGGAGCAAATAAGTCTATAGAAAAATACTAAGTGTTTTGCAGACAAGTTCACCAGGAAGTGTTGGGTAAAGGCCCTTTGCAATATTAGCAAAACTCAAATCGGAAAAGTATTATGAACAGAAGGGTCATTGAAAGTCTGCACATTTGACGAATAAATCTGCAGCAGGATTTGTTTTGTTTTCAGTTCATGCCTAGGGGCTGAAAATCAAACACAAATGTCAAAGGTTCACCTAGTTCTTCAGTCTGCTTTTTTTTTTGTTTTTCAAATGCTAAAAAAAAAGACAAAAAAGGAAGAAGTGATAGTTGTTGGGAAATGCTATGTGAGCATACACAACCCCTTTCAGTCAAATATTTTTCCTTCAGACATCTGAAGCTTTTCTTCCTAGTAGGATGCTATTAGCATATAATTAAGGTGCCAGATCTGTGACATTTTCCTGTATGCTTAATGGGGTGAGTTCCTGAGGTTCCTTGGGAGCATTTTTTTTTTCTGAACTGAGGTCAAACAGTTAACTAGTCATTCCTTTCCTTGTTCTATTTATATGCCATGCAAAGAGCAGGATGTATTAACATTCTCTTGTGGTTCACCGTAAGGAAAATATTCCATTTCTCTCTGGAGACAACCCTCAGCAGACCCCACAGCAGTACTTCATTTATGGTTTTCTGGGGGAAACCTCTACTTTCTCCCTAAGCCCACGAACTGACTGCAATGCTGTGTGAGCCCTGTCCATTAATTCAAGCTATGAACTCTCTTGATCACACACTGGTATCTAAATGGGAATGGTTCTGGCTTTGCAAGGGCACCCAAAATTTCTCACGTGCTCGAGAGCCTTGTATCTGTTAGAAATCTAGCAGGACGGTGTCTATGCCCTGGCCTTTCCCCAAATGTCTCTGTGCTCGGGGCATGTAAATAAAGGGTCCTCGTTCACAGGGTGCAGGAGAGGCTGCCTCCAAGCAGTCCAGCTGGAAAAGCAATTACAGCAGCCTCCTCCAGCAGAGGAACTCCCCCAGCTGAGCCCCAGCCCCTCTTCAGCTGCAAACAAAAAGGAGAGAAAAGAGACCCTGCTAGTCTCTTTTCACCTTTTAACGGGGAGAAGAGGAAATATCCCTCAGCTTTCGTTTCGCCTTTCAGGCTGTTGGAGTCCCATCCTTTTGAAATCTTTGTGTTGGAGTGGCGGGTCTCCACCTCCCCTCAGCACTGCATGGGGGGCTTTCCTCTGGAAACTGAGGGAAGGAAGGAGCAGAAAATATCACTGATTTCAAAGAGAGACAACATCCCCCGGGAACGGGTGGGACTCTTGAGATGACAGATGTCAGGCTACACAACATTTGAAGCTCTCCTGCTCTTTGGCTTCCAAGATGTCCCTGTGATTTGTGTCTATCCCTTCCCCTTTATCTAAAGCCCTAGGCATTGCAAACAGGATCAGCAATGACAGAAGGGCAATGAAATCTGAGGATAGACTCCCCTAAAAACACACAGTGTCATTATTTAGAGGCACGGACACTGACTTATAAAACTCGTGCTGTACACCTGGGTTTCATAACCTTGGCTCCTTCACGTGTACAACATGCCAAATTCTAATACATGGCATATGAAGGATTTTCATTGGCAATACAGCTGCTGGAGGAGACCGTTTTATGACCAAACACAATGTCTGAGGAAGATGAGCCAGCAGAACAAGGAGTGCTCAGTGGCATCTGGCAGGTGATAAGAGCAGGGCATGACAGTGTTTTGCTCTTTTTGAAGAAAATGAGCAAACAATACAGGAATTGAAACACATAAATCAAGGACATAGGATTTTTGCAGACAACCTACTGCCTTCCTCATGAAAGAAGTGGAAATGGATTGTAATTTTCGAGATGATGAACTATTACAAAACATCATCATCTTTGAAATGTCTCTAAAAGTAAGAACATTTCAATTCAAACAATTCCAGCAGAAAAACATAACAGGGTTCTCCCTTGTACATGTAGACAGTGCCAGTAGTTGAAATAATATTTCTGTTTTCAGATACAGCATTATAAACTTTGCCATCTTGAGCAAGTGAAGAGAAAGCTAATCAAAGCAAGGACTTGAAGACATGAAAGTCCAACAGCCTGCCATTGCCCCTGCTGACCGCATTTCCCCTTCCCACTGGAGCACTTCAGAGCTTGCCAAGAGGGAGCGACAACTTCCCAGCTAAGGGCAACTGGGACCGTTTGGCTGTGTGACTTGCCAGCATCAGTCCCAAGGTAGATTAGAAGGTATAGCTGTGCAATGTAGTGACCGTACATGTAGGCTTAGCTTAGGCATCATCTGCAGCCTGGAAATGCCACCCTTTCTCAGCATAGTCCCTGTACCAAACGTTACCGGCACGACTGGCAGTGCTCACTCCCAGCTTTGTGCCAGTTGCAAACTCTCTAGTCTGGCCAATATCTATGTATTACTTTAGCATTTCATTTCATTGAAGTGCTGAGATCCTTCCTAACACCTCCAGTAGGACCAATGCACCTGGTTTTGTGGGTAGTATCCCGACACAACAGCAAACACTCTGTAGCTGTATTGCCACATTGCTACACAGCATTTGGATTTTGACCCTGGTTGTACAGTATTGACTCTTAAACTATCTTATAGTGTTGGAACTAACTCCTTATGTTGCGTGATGAGAACTGTAGCTCTTGAGCCAGGAGATGGGCCAAAAAAGGAGGGGGAACAGGGTGTGCTGTGAACAGGGGTGCTGTGACCCACCCAGCATCCATTCTGGAGCAGGAATAGGTGGGTCCACACCGGTACCCCTCTGACTTGGCAGCCACCTGCCCAACTTGTCACACTTAGCCACAGCCAAAGCTCAAGCATCCATGTCCGCTCCAGAAACTGTCTCAGCTTTTCTGTCCCCGCAACTTCAGATGCCTGCCTAATGCCCCCTGTACTGCAGGCACATTTTTGTGTGCTCAGGAACCTTCATTAGATCGTCAAAATAGAGTGTGATGACCATGGGTCAGCACTTTCCTGCGGTAGCTGCCTGAAAATTGATATCTGAGTATCAGCCTGGCAATTTCTAAAGTTAAAAAGATACTGGAATGGAAGTGCCTTTCAGATCCATCAATTTAAAATAATTATAGGCTCATTTAGGAAATCATACAGTGGAGCACAGTGGATTGACTGGAGCAGTCGTACTGGCTTGAACTTGTTAACTTGACCTTTCAGTCAGACAACAAAGAACTTGTGTTGAAGTAGCCAGTCATTGTGCTTGTCAGGAAAAATGATTTCTCCCTTAAAAGTGAGTATGTATTTATCTGTGTAGAGCTTGATGAAAGATTTAAACAATTACCTACTTGAGAGCTTGATAAGCATATTCATAAGAAAATTGGTTCCCATAAAATACCCAAACTAGCTCCAAACAGATACTGGCTGTTCCAGTTAAAATGCCTATGGCAACTTCAGAGTTACAAACATCCTTCTCAGCAAAATTACCCTCAAAGGCTTACAGAACTGAAGGGGTGTAAGAAGATTTAGAGCATTTGTCTGAATATGCAAAATAGGAGGTTTTAGCCAGCTCTGATTTTTAGCTAATACAGTTAACTAAGAAGAAAATCCTGAGATGTGGCTCAGACAAACCCACTGTACCATCTGTCAGTGAGGCTTGATTGGACCTGCAAGCAGCCTCTTGATGAGTCTGACTCCTGGCCTTGCTGAAAAGTGTATGTGGGAGTTAACTCTAGAACCTAGGAATGAAAACCAGCACTTGACTATTCACCTGTTGCTCATTTTAGAGGAAACGCCCAACATACAGAATCATTCCAGATATGCTTTCACAATTAGAAAATCTTTATCTTTCTCTCCCTGCTAGGCTAAACATTCAGCTCCCCTCTGTGTGGCTATTTTCCATACAATATTCAGCAGCGCTCTGAATATGAAACGTGATGTGGGAACATTCAACTAATGCAATTAAGTACGACACAATCATGTTTCACGCTAATCATTTCCACAATCCAACAAAAGCCTGCCCCATTTTTAATTTATCTGGAGCTGCCACTGAGTTTCCAGTCTGCTGCACTAGAGCCGTCACAGATTTAGGTCAGACTTGCCACGTCCACTCCTTCATGAAACAGGCTGTTTTCTTCCCTAGAGGGTAGATAAGCACATCCTTCACCACCTCTCCCACTGCCAGGGTATAGTTTGCATCCCGCAGCTCTTCATGCTGGCTGCTGGTTTTAGGGCCAGGGACAGCTCCCTGTCACCCACCTGCAGCTCAGTATGGTCTGCTGTATAAGGGCCTGCAGTGCTGGGGTTTGATGCCTCAGGTGAAGAAGCGAGCAGAAAGTTACCTCCCTATGGTGCACTGGTGGCACGGCTGGGTTTTGGTTGACCCAGGTCATGTATGGAGTGTGAGAGTCTCTTTCAGTCACCAAGACAGGAAGCTCGGGCTTCTGTTAAGCTTTAGAGAAAGACACGGAAATCCACGGTTATGTCAGGTGGTTACGAGATCCCTTGTTAATTTGCCAGGACCAACACCTGGTCTGAGGTTTCTGTTGCCCCATAAAGAGTGGCCACACACTGCTTGGATAAAGTGCTCTTCAGACTGCTGAGCTGTGCACAACAAACCAGCTCAGGCTGTTTCACTGGCTCCAGTAATCATTTCCCAGGCTTGCAAAAGGGAGGCTTATCTGTGTTTTAATCCCTTTTCACGGAGCAAGACATCTCCGATATCTGATGCAAACTCTATTAATTCCTGCGTGTATTACATCATTCCCAGAGACACCTGTTTCCCGAGATAGGGTGCTATTAAGACAGATTTTCTTCACCTATTCTGTAACACTAATTAAACCAGAGTGTCATGATACATGTCGATACTCGAAACTGATGCCTGCTTTGAGGCCTCAGACCTACACATCTTCCTGATAGCTACACCAATAAATTGGAGGCTTTGAAAATCCATCAAGCATATATCAGATATAATGCTGAAGAGATGCAAAGCCCAGCTGAGACATTTAACTATAAGGAATCATTGGACATATCTCTCATGTGGCTGGGGAACTTTACAAAACACCCTGAAATTCCTTAAGGTACGTTTGCAGGGGGGATCCTTCCTCATCTGACCCTTTTATTGCCTCTGACCTACAAGAGTGTTTGAAAAATGAGGACAGGAAAAAATTTCATATGAAGTTGTGAAATAATACAGCATATAGCACTAAATAACGGGCCTCTACTGATGCAGCCAATGCAGAGGCACGTGCGAGCTAAAGGCAGTAACTCAACATGGACATGAGATTTTCCCCCGTTGACCACCAAAGGGTAAGAGCAAACATTTTGTGAAGCCTTGTCTTGCTTAGATAAATCCAGCATTAGACACATCCGCATACAATAGACCAGTGTGTCCCACGGGCTGTATGACAACATATCTCATGGACTTTCACACATCCATGTCAAACTTCTACTTGAGACTACCCCATAATTTTTTGTTCTCACAAATGCTTAAACAGTCTAGAAAGCGGGATGTCTGAGCTACAGGTTTTTTTAATGTCTTTGACCCCAAACCAGATCAAATTCATAAATATTAGCAATTTTCTACAACCTGTGAAATTCCAAGGAAGGTTAATTTCAAAACAACAATCCCAAACAAAATCTGCTCAGCACATTACAGTCCTATGAAAAATTAAGCCTTCAGGCACCAGGTATTTTTCAGAGAGTGACAGAAAATCCCAGCTCAGTCACACCCCCAGAGGTGGCAATGCTTGCAGCTGTGGCCCAGGCAGCGCTGCAGAAGCTATGATCTCCCTGGCTGTCATTGTGGACTTCCAGGCCACAGGCCCTCAAGCTCCAGCGCAACGTGCCATGAATCTAACCTGGGTTCTTCCCTGTGATCTGTGCACTAGGCTGGATAATAGGCTCACCGAAGCTGCTTGTTTCGGACAAAATGTTCCTTATTCAGTGAGTCGGCAACATCAGACTGTTTTCATTTCGAGTTCGTGCTGTTGAGCTGAAAAAGGGAGAGGCCAATGCAGTAGCTCCAGAGACTATGTCAAAGGAAAAAAGAATGAAAACAGAGAGGGGTAGGAGTTCAGGGAAAGTACAAAGTTGAACAAGCAACCCGTCTGACAGAATCTGTGGAGCAGTTGATTTGCTGCACTCGTTGTCCCACGTTGTCTGACATGACATGGGAAGAAATACTGAGATTTTCCTTCTGCTAGCACTGCTCTGGCCAATTCCTCACCTTCAGCTTTCGTCTGGAGTGTTTAGCTCTGTAAAGAGAGAAACTGCCACATGTTGTCTCCTTTGTTCTGAAAGCAGGACTCCTTGGAAATGCAGTAGCAATTCTGAGGCAGCATGCTCAAGGGCTCTTGCTCCTAGACTTTCTAGCTGAACATTAAGTGGGAGTGATTCATACTTGGAGCAATTTCCAATAAAGAGTTGCTATTAATTAGCCATGCATTTTTCATATGACATGCAGTGATCATAGGGAAGTTTCAGAAAGTCTGAGGCTACTTAGACTTACCCTGGAGATGGATCAGGTCTCTGATGGTAACTAGGTTCATAACTGCAGGGAGGCTTTCATTTTTAAACCCATTGCAAGTTCTTTCAGAAGTGTCTGGGGAAAAAAAAATCGCATCTATTGGATCGTTCAGAACAAGTGAATAAATGAATGGTGAGCCTTGACAGTTTTCTTCGCAACATTTTAAGTTTTGCAGCATCGACAGTAATGGATGGATGCATTAGATGCAGCATGAATGGACTAGTGGTTACAAATGCATCCTTAGGAGGCGCTTTAGTATGCATGCCTTGTAGCAGATATCCATTTGTAAAGCACTAGAAAGGATGAAAGATGCTGCAGGTTATTGCTGTCCCTGAATACCCTCACTTACTGGACGTTTGAGTCGTTTTTTTTTGCAGTGGCAAGAGCAATGGTGAGTCTAGCATGAATATTAGAAGCAAAGCACACACTGTAAATGCAAAAGTTGACTGTTTATTTGACAAAAAGCTTTCCCAGAATTTTTTGACATCACAAAATTCTACATATGCGCATATATATACATATACATACATATACATTCTATACATATATTGACATCTATATAGGATTGTGGCCATGTGTGTGCACATATGTCTCTATTGCTGCAATCTTATGCTTAAATCACTATGGCCCTATAAAATCCCAATTACTAATGTGTTTAAAATAAAATTTGAATGTATATTTATAACGATGTGTAATATTTTATATAACAGTCAAGAACAGATGTCCAGGGAGCAGCAAAATTTTAATTAAGGTTTTTCATTGCTTTTCCTAAGAAGTCAAATCAAAGTCCCAATGAAAGATGGGAGTGAGACAGATTTAAAAAAGAAACACACAGCAACAAACATTTACATGTATTTTATCGCTCTATCTGTAAAGGACATCTGTGGCTCAGTTACTGGAAAAAAATCCAGGACTATCAGGTTATGAGGCTTTCCTGATGTATGTTTCTCTAATGGTCACGTCCAGAGTAGTGCGAAAAAAATGTTTAGTGTCCTGAATTTCTGAATTTCTTCAGTGTCCTGTTATCCTTTGTCACTAAATTTGTAAGTGCTTTATAAAGAGTTATTTTAGAGACAGAGAAAGCTACCTCAGGTAGCACCAATAAGCTGTGAGCTGCTGAAGGCACCAGTGCTATGTGCAGGACTTCCAACCCCTTTGGGATACTGTTTCTACACTCCTGTGGACAAAGCTGGTTGGAAGCAGTACTAGAAAACATGGACATAACTACAGAAATGTTTGACCTCTGGGTTGACATATTTGTAAGCGTGTCTCTCAGCTATTATAACTCTGCTGGCTGAGGATGTCATGAGCTTTATTAAATTCAAACCATCTCTGCACACAAGGAAGTTGCATACCCTGTTTACAGAGAGGTAACCAAAGGAAAAGATGCAGGTAGCTGCCCAGCATCACAGAGGATGTCCCCAGGAGAGCTGGACACAGGCTAATGCCTTCACCACAGCGATGGCCTCTTGCCACTATGAGCTTGCCATATCAGAGCAGAGACAGGACACTGGACTCTTCTCAAACCCAAAAAGGGAAATTTTCATGAGTTTAAAGGAATTACCAAGCTGCTCGCAAGAGGCTGGGTTCATGGTGTTCTCCAGAGATCAAACCTTCCCAGTTCCGTGGGGGAACTTTACCTTTATCCCACATGGGACTGACACTGGAGATGGGATGCAGCAGCGGATGAACAACCAGACCATTTTGGCGTCCTGTTTCCTTGAGTACTGATGCAGATACAGAGTGCTGCTGGGCCAGGCTCTCCAGGAACATCATCAGCCTGCTCAAAAAGGAGCAGTATAGCACATGAATAAGTAATTTGCTGTCCTCCTAGCGCGATGACCACCGGGTGCTATCCGGAAACCATGCTGTAGGTGGTGAAAGTGCCTCCCTGGGCAGGACCTGTGTCTTCGCAGCCTGCCTCGCCTTGGGCTGCGCAGTGCTGAGGCCCCTAGGCAGCTCCTCAGCACTGATGGAAATACACATAGCAGGCAGCCTGGCAGGCATAACCATCTAATCTGCCCAGGTGGAAAAAAAGATAATATTTTTCACGCTGCTGCGTTCACTTGAAGGCTTTTTATGTAAACATTGATTTTGACTGACTAATGTAAGTGGCCTAATTAGAGCCTGTTTCTAAATATGCTGAGAATTACTGGTCATCCTAGGCTGCTCATAAAGCAGCAGTGTGTTAAAATATTCTGCTTGATTCATTTCATTCACTATCTCAAAGGCAAATTCACAGAAAAAAAGTGCTGTGAATTCAGTAGTAAGATGTGCACTCTTGATTCTAATTACTCTCCATGGTTATATTTAAGCATTATTAGATATGATTAAATGCATGATCAGTAGACAGACCTGTTTTTATATATTGCACTTAATATTCAGGAAAGGCTGCTGTGATGTGTACCTCATAACGTGAGTAATGTGATGGAAATCAATTAACAGGTGAAAAAACACTCCGCTACATGAAAAAGTGTCTGAAAAGGGCAGTCAGTTCTTCCTTGGGATCTTACTCATTAAACAACAAAAGAAATCCCACACAGATGAAGGCTGAGCTATTCATTTGGAAGTTTTTTATTTCTTCCCTAAGGGAAACTGAAGAATATTTTTATGTATATACTACCTACAGTGTTACAAATGACTTTTCTTTGGCCTAAAACATTTGTTTCTTTAGTATGGCCTGTATGATAAATGCTCTCCAGATAGGCATTTTATAGCAATGCAAGGGAAGTTAACTTCACAGTGCTTGTCTGGGACAGAGGATGTTATTCCCATTTACAGGTAGGAATCCTGTGGGGCAAAGAAGTTGAAGACTTCACTCAAGGTCATGCTGGAAATCCTTATTGCAGTGGGAGTAGAGTGCTGGTTCTCAACGTGGAGATCCAGCAAAGTATGTGGAAGATCAAAGTGCCAGCTACTTATCTCAGTTCCAAAGTGTGAGCCAGGAAAACCTTGACGGATCTACCGAGATGTCTGAGGTACCATAGGATTATGGAGATGTGCTGTGGGACACGACTTCCATGGCTGTGGCTGCCTCTGACCTGTCTCTAGGTCCCTGAAAGCCAGTAAATAGATATCCTTAAGTAAACCACAGTGCCCTGATGAAATGGGCAACATCCTCCTCCAGCACAGACAGCATTGCAGCTGCATTTCCCAGGAGGGCAGCACCTCAGCAGCTCCCACATGGGTTTCAGAAAGGGCATCCATGGTGGGGCTCTTTTCAGTAAGGTGAAAAAATACCTCATTTTTAAGTATTTTAGGTATAGGAATAAAGGAGACAGGACAATCCTGTCACTACACTGGAGCCAGGATTTTGAATGCAGAGGTTATTTTCTGCATAGTTCTGTGCAAAGCACTCTCTTCTGTGAACTAATTTTAGCTCCAATGATGTACCAAAAGTGAGTGACACCAAACATCATGAGGACCATGACAGAAACAGCAACATCGCATCCACACTGACCAGCTGTGTCTGCAAGGAATATGTATGGCCTTGCCTAGTTATCACTGCAGGCTTTGAAGGCATCATGGGTGCTGGCATGTGTTTGATGTTTGTGGAGAGAGAGGCTTATGATTTCTCTGGCAGAAACAGGCCACATTCATCCAGTGGGAAGAAAAGTGGCATTTTCCCATGCCTAGAAAAGTGAATGCTCGAAGAAAAGTGCATTCAACCAGACCTCCACACAAACCAGCATCTGCTGACTGCTGTCTTGGAGGGAATACCATATGATCTATGGTAACATCTCTGCTTGCCCATTTGGATATCTGTGCACTCATTTCTGCTTGTCTTCTAGCTCTGCCCCCTACCAAGCAGCGACTCCAGGACACACGCTCTGTATTTGCATGGCTACAACTTTTCAAGTGCACGACACTTAACAACAACAAAAAATTGACGGCAGATGGTCTATAAAAGGACAAAGCTGAATTTGAGGATTAACCAGACCATAATAAAAGCTGTCATTACAAGTTGTCATCGTTGGCGAGTTATTTATTAGCTCTAAACAAACAGTGTTCCCTTCAGATACCAAATGTCAAATGTTTTAATATGTAGAAACCAAGTCTTCCTCTTCCAGCTGCTTCCATTTCATCCTGCCAGCTGTACCGTCTCATCTTCTAAGACCTGCCAAAGAGCCTAATATTAACATACCTTATTATGCATGTTATTTTGCCAAAAGAGGCCAGATGAGGCCAAATTGTTCTGATAATAAGCCCTGCTGTCATTAAATACTATTATGCATGCTACTGTTGGTCCTGAAACCTTTGTGGAATATTAACGAGGGCATCCTTGGTATTTGCTGAAAGTGCTCTGGAGTAAACGAATTCAGCAGTTACTAGATTTGTCCACAATCCAAAAGGAACCAGTATTGTATTTATCTGTAACTCAGGAAAAAATATTAGGTGGCTGGTATACAAAAGATTTCCATTTCTTGGAAGAATTCTTTCTCCTTTTAAACAACACGGCTAAAGTGATAATGGCTTGGGGTTTTGATTTGGTTCATTAGCAGTAAAGAAAGGAGGGATAAAGGAGGGAATTGCCTCAGGATGATCAGAGTGCTTCATCCCTTTTTTGAAAACCTTTTTTCAGGTCAATTTGAAATGAAAATGTTATTGTGAAACGAGAAGCTGGAAATGTCATTATGAAAATAGAGCTGAAACATTTGAAATTTTCTGATTGCGATTTTTTTTCCTATCATACTGAATCAATGTATGATACTTTGACCTGGAGTTGTGATTAGCTTTGGTTAACCCAGAATGATATTTTTCTGTGATTTTATTGCTTGGAAAAAAAATATTCACCTGCTGTAAGCAATCCAACTTCCAGGGGCGAGTGTTTGACATTTATCTTGATGTTTTGAAGTTTCTTTCACCCAAGGTTTCAGCTATAATTGGAATCTTCTGACTTGTTTTCTAAAATTATTTATACTTAGTAATTCAATTGCTTTTCCTTTTCCTGTCCATCTTCCGCAAGTCTTTTGACAGTTTTTATGTAGCATGATTTCAGTATGGCAGTCAAACACAAAAATGTTGGGGAAAAGTACCATAAATTCTCCATAGGAACTTGACCATAAATTCAAACCTTATATCTGTTACAGGTGGCCCCTTCTCAGATGTTTAAAGGTTAAAGCCTCACTGGCTGTGATTAACTAGTCAGAATCTCAGCCAGCTGCACACCCTTTGCCAGGACCCAGGGAAAGCATTGGCAGAAAGTTATTGCAGCCTTTTTTTCTTTTATTATTATTTTTTTTTTACTGTGCCACAGAGAGGGAGTAAAAAAGAACACCCAAAAGGAAAATATTTTCACCTCCTAACATCTGTCTGAGAAGAGATTGCACGTCTGCAGAAAAGACACTCTCTGCCCCTAGAGGAGCAAAATCTTATTGTTTTAGTAATCTAAGTTTAAAAAATATGTGGGGAAGAAAGATATGGGGTCTTCACACCTGGGCACTCTGCCTCCCAGGCATCAGAGGGGTCGCTGTGGCCCTGCAGGGCTGCAGCAGCTGCACTGCAGGCAATGTTCTGAGCTGCAAGCTGGCAGGGGCACAGCGTGGTGCTGCGATCCCCATGGCCACAGGACCCCCAGCACAGCCTCGTGGTGGGTCATGTGCACATAGAGCTGGCCCACGGCTCCTTGCATGGTCTGGAAGGTGAAGCCCTCCGGTTGCTCTGGGCAGAGACCTTGGAGGCAAGCATGGGCTGGCAGCAAAATGGTGTGACTTGACAGACTAGGGTAAATTCGTGCCTTGTCTGGCGTGCAGCCACTCAAAATTCAGCTCCAATGCTAAGAAAATAAACTCTGAGCAACATACCTATTTCTCTTATCTGCAATCCTTTTATATTTATATACATATATATACATACTTTAGTTTGTTTCAGTGTATTTGGTTCGGATAACTCAGATTTCAGTACTTGGGCAGACACTGCTCTGGAGACTAATTTAATATATTTTCCCTGACCCTTTTGTCAAGCTGCCACTTTAGGCAATTTGTTTCAGTTTATGCCGAGACTGCCTGTCCTGGAAGCCGTGCAGCTTTCAGCCTTCCATGAAGCGATGTCCGTGGCTGTTCCTGGACTGTACTATTGACCTAACGTGCAGGATTGGGCAAATCACATCATCTCTCTACATTTCATGATCTCCTTTAAATTCAAGGGTGCGGTGAAAGGGAGAAAACTCCCAGAGATATAGGATTGAGTCAAGAAGGGGATTTTAAGAGTCTCTGAGAGGCACAACTCCCTCCTGCCATGATGCTGCTGTACCAAAAGGCCCTGTGAAACATCTGCTTGCCATTGCTCAGCTTTGGCAATGCTGAGGGTCTTAATCATACTTTACTGCAAGTCTTTCCACATGTGTGTTTATATGCTCTGTGTAAGTGTGGCTATTCATATAATTTTGTAGCAGAAAGTGTAAGGTCTAGGGTTTTTCTTTTCTCTGTTAAACCCCACTGAACTCTGGTCTCCATTCAGAGCTCAGGGCTTGCTTTGACAGGAGGTAGCTCTTTTTAATGATTTTTTTACTGCATTTATTTCACCATCCCTTGCATCACCCGGGAAAGCTGGCATACCTCCCCACAGCACGTGAACACAGCAGTTGGAGGCAAAGTGAGGGCAGAGGAGTGGAGAGGGAGGTTTGTGAGCCGAGCATGTGAGAAGGAGCTTTCCAAGCACCATGCCTGGGGGCAGCAATGGGACAGGGGCGAGGGACCTACTCTGCCCCCCCTACCCCAGGCTCCTGGGTGCTGCAGGGACGCAGGGAGCCCTGGGTGTTGCAAGGACACTGCATGCCTTGATGGGTGGACAGGCTGTGGATGGGACAGGTTGTTGGGGCAACATGGGGCCGAGCTGGCATTGTAAAGACTCCCCCTTAGTACATCCCTCCTTCTGCAGACCCTCAGATGTGGGGCTTGGTCCAGGTGAGGCTCACCTGCTTTTTAGCTCTTTGGTAGCCCACAGGGGAGTTTCTTTCATACCTAGAGAATCTTGGTTGCAGGGGAAGGACCTGGTGCTGCTTTGTAGGTAGTTTTTGTCTTTTCCAGGCTTCAGAGCACACTTCAGTGCTCTGTGCAGGAGTCCTGTCAGTGCCTGGGTGTGTATATTCAAGAGGGTCTCCCACACATGTGTAGCTTTGCAGACTATCCAAATGAAGATGAACATGTTTGTCAGAGCAGCACTTTCTTCCCCATCTGCTGGTGGGCCTGGAGGAGGCTGAGCAAACAGAGAGGAGAAAAAGGGAGAAGGGAAGCAGGAGGCAAATGCCAGGACTGCAGAGCTAACTTGGGGGGAACTGCTTTGGAGCAGCCCCTTTATTGATGCAGCAGTGTCTGGGCTTGGGAAACAGACCCAAAAGGTCGGGAGAGGGGAGTGTTGGGTGTCCAGAGTGACTGCAGCAGCCCCAGGATGCCAGAGTGAGAAAGCTGCTGTGCTAGAGCTTCACAGGGCGCTTGCTCCCCAAAGGCAAGGGCAGAGCACCCACAAAATAAAACAAATTGGAAGTATGTTAAGTGTTCTGTGAGAATCCCCTGTGGACTAAAGTTTCTGACTGATTTTGCAAAAGCGAGAATAAGAGCTGCAACTTAATAAGAGGCAAAAATGGGTCGTGTGCTTTCTGCTGTTCTTGTCGTACCACGGTCCTTTTACTAGATGGTTTTATTTTTGTTGCTTTCTTCTTCCATAACATCTTGGATTGTAGTGTAAGTATTACAGCCATACCATGAAACGCTTACTTTTATATGCACAAGAATGAGCTGTTGCTCATGTAATATGCAAAATTTGCTATTTTGGAGTAGATATTTAATTTCAATCAACATTTTCAGCTGAAAAGGTTGAAAATATAATCTTGTTTCCAATCAGCTATGAAGCGTATAAAAAAATGAAACTGACACATCATTTTGTTTGACATTTGAAGTTTTGGTTAAAGATAGCATTTTCATGACCATGTTTGGGAAAAAAATACATTTTTCAATCACTAACTTCTTCTTGTATTTTGTATGCCAGTGTGACTGGCAGGTCATTTATTTATTTTTTTCTTAGTACTTAATAAAAATGAAAAGATCAATCAACAACCTAGAAGCTGTTATAAATAGTTGTTTTCTGCTTCTGTGTTTCTAACAATGATGAAACACCCATTTTATTGAAAACTTTTCAAAATTCATCCTCCAGATTCCATGATCGTCAATATGTTTTTATGACCCAGGCCTCAAACAAAAGACATCAAGAGTAAGCTGGAGCGCTTCTCTTGACTTATTTCAAAATTAGCCAGACAGATCAGATCAGACACTTTCTCCGAGATGCCCATGTTGCACATACACAGACGTCAGTATGGTGTAAAGCAACATTCCTTTTGTTAATCCAGTCCTTCTGCTCAAAGAAAAAATTTGGGTGTGAGCAATTTCAGGACCATTTCACAGAAGTCAAGCTGATGGTATTAGAATTGTGTGACAAGCTGGAAAAAATAAGGGTAAGAATCTTGCTTCAGCTATTTAGCTGGTCTGCAGTCTAAAAAAATCCCACCACAAGCGAGGCACCTGCATTTTTTTCAACAGACAAATGGCTATAGTTTATAATATACCTTACCAATGTATCAGATGTGTGCTATTCCCCAACTGTTGTAAAATCTGTGTCCTGGCTTTCAGAAAAGGATTTATGAAAAGCCCATGTGAAAAAGAAGAGAAAGAAAAGGTTAAAAAAAAAAAAAAAGTAAAGAAAGAGAGAGGCAACTTCTTAGGTAACATTCTTCTGCCACCAAAAAGAAATAAACACAGAGCACATGCCTAAAATCAGAGGCAGAAAAAAGAGCCAAGGTATTTTTAGATCGTCTGGGTTTCCAGCATAAGTAAGGGAATGACTTTAATTAGCTGTAGCCAAGCCTCAGCCATTCTTTCTGTGGTTGACTTCAGTTGTACATCTCACATCTTTGAACAGCTCTTCTCAATTGCACACAGGCAGCTTTGTTTATAGCGTAGGGAAGGATCAAATGGTTTCCATTTGGGGGGGAAGGGAGAGAAAAGGAAGGCATTTTCTTCTTAGTGATCCTTGCCTACAGAGGAAGCTTTATAGCTTCACAAGAGAGGGTACAATATGCTCAGCATATGTCAGTCTTTCCTCCCTGTAAGAGAGATGAATCACCTGTTTTCTCTTCAAGGGAGATGTTAAATCCTCTCTGCTCATTAGGAGTAGGGAGCAGCTTTCTTATTATAATGCATATTAGTAATAATCCCAGCAAGAATAGCAGCATGTGCCGTTGATGCTTCATATTGGCCACGGATGCTGGCAGAAGGGATCTTGAGGCCTTTTTTCATGACTAACACAAAGTACAGCATTTGCAGTTCCAGTAACTCAATGTCCAGGTAGGAAGCCTGGTTCCTTCTGCATGGGGCCACGCTTCCTCCCCAAGGGCACTAATGACGTGGCTGGGAGGCTACTGCAGACTCTGGAAGAGGACCTCTGTCACCTCAGAGAAACTCTCTGGCTCATGAGTGCATGAAATTAGGGCCTGGAGAATAGTAAGGCAACACATCTTTCCAGGGAAGTGGGCTTTGAAAACCACCTAGAGCAAAGCATGTATGTGTGGACTTCAGTCCACCCTTGTTCAAGAAGGCATTTTGGTACAGTCTAATAGCAACTATTCGTAGTTTTAAGTCCTCGCTAAAAGACAAGCTTCTGTCAGAAACTCCCCAGAATAAGTACAGTTTGCAAACTGGGCTGCAAAGTTAAGGGAAGCAGAGTTGCATAACCTCAGAAGGGCTACAGGGGCTCCACTGTAAATCTGATATTTTTAATTATTACTGTGATGACAATAACCACCAGCCTGGGACCTGTTGGTGCTGGGGGCTCTACAAACGGGATAAGAAGGCGTTCCTCGACCCAGAGAATTTACAAGCTGGGTGAAGGGCAGATGGAGCCCAAGGAAACTGTAATAACATGTCAAGTAGAAATGATTTGCCTGTTGTGTGACTTGAATCTTTAGGCAATATGTTGATTCTAAAAAATTGCAAATATTTCAGAAGACTGCATACATCATTCTGTGATCAAGTTAGAGATCCTCTAAGCTCATTTTACTGTTTGCTTTGAACCAACCTCTTTTAAAATTTTGATATAAAGAGGAACACAATTATTCCCTTGCCTGGCAGGAGCATAAGTACTATTTTGGAAAGGCAAAATAGTTTTCTCAATTTACCTTTCTCTGTATATGAGTTAATCAGTCACATGGTGGCAAGTGTCCTGGTCATGCAGACAGTCATGGTTGAGCGCAGGTTTGTCATTCCTTTTTGTATGAACAAGAAACAAAAGCTGTCCAAAACGCATCCTGTGTACTTAATATCACAGTGCGCTTCTGGTTATTGGGCAGGGCAAGAAGTGGGGAGTTGAGTGTGAAAGAGAAATTGTTGCTCTGAACTCAGATTGAACTGAAATAGTTCAACAAATGAAAATTAGTAAAGTATCCTGGGAATTAAAGTATGGAGGAATTTATCTGGGGAGAAAGTGGTTAGAGCAAACTTTAAAGAAGGACCTTTGACTTCTTTAAGTTTGTGATTTAAAGTGCCTCTTATTATTTCTATCCCTCTGATCCCCAGAAGCAGAGATTGCTTGCTGGGAAGGAGAAGGTTTTACCCATCCTGTTTGGTGTATACCTCCCCATAACACCTGTGAACAGCCACCCCCTTAAAATGCCAGGTAGCAGAGAGCCCATATGCATGTGTGTATGGCTGCCCTGCTGCTCTGTTTCTCATGCCAGGGCTTCAGAGAGGTGTCTGCAGGTAGCTCTGGCCTGGCCATTCAGGCATGGACTCTCCTGGTCAGAGCACAAGGTGGACAGCTGGCTCCTTGGGGCATGGGCTGGGGTGGGTTGGCTGACATGAGTGACCAGCCAACTGGCTCACAGCTCCCTCAGTGGGGACAGCCAAGGTCGAAGTACCTTCTGAGGTAGTCGTCTGCCCACCCTACTGACAGCTTGTAGGTAGCTCAGGTGTGTGAAAGGCAGAGCAAGGCTGTGGGAACACTTCCTAATGCCCATGCTCAAAAGCGTGGCTAACTTAACAGTGGATGCTGTTCCCTTCCCAGAAACATGAATGTATGGACAATTCTTCTGATCACACTACTTTCATACATTAAAAGTATATATATTTGCCCTGATAGCTTTTCTCTTGTTGTTCATCTAATGACTGGTTATTCAATGCCACCATTACACTGAAAGTCCACAAAATGGATGTCCTTAAAATATTTCAGTGTGCTTAGAAAAAAAAAGAGAAAGAAAGAAAGACACCATTGGTCAATGAAATCTTTTGAAGCAAGCTTCTACTGACGTATTTATAACCATCTGTAGCACATACTACTCATGTCAGCGACTTCTTACAATATCTACTAATCATTTTAATCCTTTACAAAATATGCAAGGGAGTATCATGTATATAATGCATGCCCTAGACTGTTAAAGTGTTAGGAACTGTGTTTCAATGGCTTGAAGATCTTAGGAAATCCATTTCCTACAAAGAGAAGAAAATAAATCTTTCCCCTGACTAACTCCATCATGTACTGCTGCCTGTCACTGAAATGCTCCCCATGCTGCCTTGGCCTGAGTATTTTAGGTGGTTAATTTCTCGCAGCACCTTGAATCCTGTTTAAAGTTCATCACCGGGTGTGGAAATGTTCCTCATTGATTTATGAAAAGTAAACATTCCAACTTGTGTCAGAATAATTTGGAGGATTATTCTCATTTTAAAAATATTTCTCTTCAAAGTTGAAAAGTTTAATTGCAGCCCCAAGCACAACAGTTGTGGAAAAGCCTAAGGCTGAAACTGTACTGCCTTTGGATCCTGGATAGCACATTTTATACACATGTTTTCCTTTCACCAAGCTTGAGAGTTAAGGTTATGCAAGTCTATTTTGGAATTAAATAAAACATTTTGCTTTTACAGTCCGACAGTTTATGGGCGTTTAGGTAAATGCATAGGCGGTGCTTCAGAATAATGTCTTTATTACCAGCCTGAATATTTTACCTCTGAAAAGTAACCTGCCTGAAAGAGATGGAAGAGTCTCTTTTGTTGAGCTCTCCCTGGTCACTGGCCAGAGTCTTTTTCAGCGAGGAGAGGGCAACCTCACCCCTCTGACCTGCATTTATTCCCTCAATAAAACAGCCCCCAGTGTTCAGGGCTCTGCGTGCTGCCAAGCACATAATGGCTGCCCTGTTTGCCTACAAAGGCACTGCTCTGTGCGCTTCCAATTTACACTTTGCAAAGTGCCGCGACACAGCAACTAGTAAAACCCAGTTTTAGTGAAATCTGGGGCAGGAATAAGCATCAGGGTGCTTGCTGTTTGGTGTGAGATCAAACCTTTTCTGTAGTGACTGCTTTCCCCACTGGCATGCCATTAGTGTCATGGGAGAGCCCTCCCTCCTGTGGAGGCCCGGGTGGCCTGAGCGGTGACAAGGCCATCAGGAGGTGATGGAGCATTGCTGGGCTGGTTGGTGGTGCTCAGCTTGGTGCCACCAGCCAGGTAGCTCCACCATACCCCTGGCCTGTCTCCACATAGTAATTACAGGCTCATTTCTACCCTGGCAGGGCACACAGCTCACATAATCGCTTCAAAGGCATGTCCCTGTCAAGCTGGTGGCATCATCACATGCCACTTCGTGTCCCCAACAGACCTAACAGCAGCAACTGGCAATCATGTAGCTCCCGTGAAAAGCTATCTGGATCCACAGTCTATCTATTTGCTTGTTTGTTTGATGAAGCATTTCCTGCATGCCCTGCTGGGGCTCTGGGCCTTCCCCAGGAGGCTCTGGCAGGATCCCCTTCCACCCAGCCAGCCTCTCCATATGGTAGGAGATGGCTGGGCAGAAGACGATGATAGCTGGAAATGCTTCCGGTGACACAATGGCTGCTTCCCAGGTGCTGGACTTGTGGGCGAAAGTACCTGACCTGCTGTGATGACAGGCTGAGAGCCAGCTGTACCCTAACCGGCCCATCAGCCAGCCTTTCCGCTTCACAGGAGGTCCTGAGGTTAAAATCTGTTTTCATTCCAGATCAATAGTCAACTTGCACTTTCATAACCGACAGGGATATTGGGTTGCTTACAGGTCTTTTTCAAGATTAATTTTGAGCATATAACACAGAGATATGATTTCTCCCTCTTATTACCAGTAGGAATCTCAGATGTATTTGTTTAATGGTGGGCTATTTGTTTGAAATGTCACAGCTTTTTTAGAGTCCTTCAGTTGTATTTCCTCTTCATGCAAAATTCATGGAGTGATAGTTTAAAACTCTGCATTGTATCCAGGTGTATGAATTTTCTGCAAACGAGAGATTGCCTGCTTCAGCGTATAGGCAGTATTTTTGTTTATGGGAAACGGATTGAATTCCCCACAGAAAGTTTCCAGATTTAACATCTATACTTAATGTCTGCAGAGATAACACACGGGGAGCAGAATATTCTGCAACGCATTACTGGGGCTTGCTTGTTAGTCCTGACTCAGAGCTGCCGCTGATTGCAGGCTCTGGCGCTCGGCAAGCAAAGCATGTAATACCCAGAAACCACAGTCTCAGAAATGTGCAAGCAGTTCCACAGGAATTACCAGGATTTACTACATGCATTTACTCGAGCTGATAAAGGGTTATGTTTTCAAACCCGACTTTAAGTGCCAAAATCTTTTGTGTCTATTAATTCACTTTGTATGTACACACCAACATTTTATAGCATTGTAGTTTCTTCTGTCTGCTATAAATCTCTTTAGAAGGGATCAAGTTGTACACACTGAGAATACACAAAGCATATTGAAATCTTGGCCCCAGTAAAATGAGTGGGAGTCTCGCCTTTGGCTTCTGTATGTCCAAGATTTTACCCACAAAGTTTAAAGAATAAGAGGATTTCTCTAGGCCTAAAAGCATTTTTCTTCTCCTTACTGGTATTTAGAGTTATAGTCCACTTTTCAGCATTTATTTCAGCATGATATTGCATTCTTTCAATAGAAAGAAAATGTAATATTCTAAAATGAAAGAGAACAGAGCACCTAGTCTACTAATGAGCCATAATTATCCTTTTATTCAAAAGAAATAGCACTTAGCCCTCAGCCTAAAGGGCTACTAATTCTGAGAATATGCAGGTTCTTGGTATATTTTGTACAATAGTACATGTAGACAGATATCTGTATGTACACACAGACACACACACAAAAAAATGGCTTTCCAGAACCAATCCACGTATTCATCTGACTTTTAGAGGAGCAGAACAAAACTAAAATAAAAGATAGAGTTTCTTTCAGTCTGCTCATTGTATGTATTTGTCCATTTGTCCCCATTTTCCATGCAGATGACCAGACTGGAAAATTCTTTATGTCAGTCCTCACCTTGAGAAGATGCTGGGATGACTCCTCAGTTACAAGATGAGACATCTTTGCCATCAGCGTACAGCTACAAAACATCCAGTGTGCCCTGCTGGACAATCACTCAGCATAACTAATTTCTATGTTACGCTCATCCTGAATTCCTGTTGCGTGTCTAAATAATTGTATTTACTCTAGGAATACATCTTCAACAGAAATTAAATTGGATTATTAAGCAATTACCCTGTCTGGGTACAAAAGTCTCTGACTCAAGTTAGTCAGACTTGCAGATTGAATTAGCTGGCTGGTCTCGAGTGAGAGGCTGAAAGTCAGATCTAGCTTCTGTCAAGCTCAGGAACCCACTCACTTTGCCAAGGTGGTAGAGGGGACCTCACAAAATGCTGTTTGGTCTCCAGATCCCTTTTATGGGCCCAGTTGTCCTGATGGCTCCTGATGACACACAACTCCTTCCATAGCCACCAGAGAGCTGCTGTAGAGCCACCCAGCTCAAGGAGGGACCTTGTGGCTGTGCTCCCAGGGGTCTGGTAAGACCCAGAAGAGACTCGTGTACCTATTGCCTTGAAGATATGTAGCCACATGCCAGAGGAAGGCATGACTTTAGTTTGGGGAATGCTTAAAACAAATGGAGTCTCATGTGGCTAAGATTTGGGCTGATTACACTGGGGCTGAATTTGGCCTCTCCTGTTTCGCACATCCATGTTCCACTAAATCCCTTTTTCTGTTACCAAAAATCCCTTGCTGCCAGTACAGGTATGTGTGCTGCAGTCACAGTCATATTCTGTTATTGCTAGTCCATCATATCTATTGCGCTAGGCCAAAAGGGGTATTTCTAAGACCTTAAGTGGCCTCAGGAGTCACTTTGCTTTGAGACAGTGGCATGATCGGCTCCTTTCAAAGAGATCTCAATAGTTCTCATTCCTCTCATTCCTCGAGAAGGGTAAGGATGATCTGGACATATTTTGGAGAAGGTTTTTATCTGCTTCAGACCCTTTGTAAGAATGTCAGTGGAAAGGCCTCACTGTGCCATGAAGATCACTCCCTTTTTCCTTCTGTAGAATGCTTTCTGTAACAGATAAGGCACACATCACACATCAACAAAGTGATGTGCTTCCTATTTTATTCCCTTTTGTCCCTCAATTAACTCCTACAGAGAGGCAGCAAACTACTTTAAAGGCTAATCTCTGCAATGACTTTCCAAGGCTACATGCTCTGAAATAGCCTTTTTTTTTTTTTTCTTTTGAAGGAACTATTCACTTGCTTGTGATCAGCCAAACCTAAATGGGAACTTGATTACCTATTGAGTTCTTAAAATAACCCTCTTTATTTGCATTCCCATTGCCTGCAGAGATCATTTGGGCCCATATGCAGCACTGATTGGTTTTGAGTTTCCATTTTGTTTTTAAGAACAAGAGGTCTCACATGTATAAAACTACTTCTTTCCTCTCCTTACTTTCATTATACCAACTGAAAATTGACGTGTTTAACTTTGTCAATTAAAAAAAAATATCATGAAGTTCAGAGCAGGTTTATGTGTTCAACAGATTTGTGGAAAGTCTTTCCTCAGAGAGCCAGCTGGACCAAAGCCATGTCAAAAAACTTCCTCTAGGAAAGACATAACTAGAAAGGAGAAAGGAATTTTACAATGGCCCCTTCTGCATTAAAAGCAGCTTCATGGTGCCACTGGATCTGCCAGCTTGCTGAGCTGGGCTCTGCAAGGTCACAGCTGTAACGGGTTTGAAACAACTTCCACAGGGGCTTTTCTGTGTGCGTGTAGGGCTGCATGCAGCTGTTGTATGGCTGGAGAGCAAGGGCCGATCAGGAGTTACTTGGCCACACCACACAGCTGAGAGCATACGTGTGGCAGCAGACATGGCTAATGGGATGAGACAGTCAAACCCTCCTAGTCAGTAAATTTACCCCTACTTGACTTTGTACGTGCTCTTTCTCCCCTGTGAGTACGTGCGGCAGTGATCTGCTGAACTGAGGACACGAGGCTGGATTTCATCCTTGCTCCGAACATTGCCTGATGTGCAGCTGCAGCCTACCGTGAGGTATTAACGCTGTGTGCAGGTTTGCTCCAGAGACTGTCGGAGTCACTGGGAGTCTTTCCAGCAATGTCTATGAGCTTTTAATCCATCACAGGGTGAAAAGCAGAACTCATGACCTGAATGTGCTGGAGTGCCATTGTCTCTGCCTGCGATGGCTCCGTCAGCACAGAAAAACATACCTCGCTGCCAGAGTCCGGTGGGTAACTCACTGCAGAACAGTGAAAGAAGAGGTCAAATCTTCATAAAGGACATCTAAACACTGTGTTTTCTGCCTTGGATGGGTCTCAAAGCACAACCATGTCTGAAGTTTAACACTGGTTTCCAGCCAGATAGGCAAAGAACAAATCCATTCTCTGAATGACATCCCTAGACTGGTATTTGAATCACAATGGGAAAAAAAAAAAAGGAAGATGAAAATAAAAGTGTAATGTAATGTATGTGCTGACTGGACTTATTTCCCATTGAGTTTTCATCACAGGAGTCAGCAACTCAGTGCAGCACACAGTCTACTAGGGCCTGGAGAGCCAACCTTTTGCGTGTAATAGAGGAACTAGCTTTTTAGCTCTTCTTTAGGCTGCTTCTTCAGTGTATTCAGCCCAGCACTTGACTGCAGTTGCTCTACCTTTAGTGTGTTGCTGGTTCACGATGCTCCCTGTCACAGCCTATTTTGGACCTGGATGGGTGGGCTCTCCCTGTAGCACCTGTGCTCCTCCAGCAGAGAGCACGTGTGTGTTCTCCTCTGACTCACTTCCCAAGCTTCACTGCTTGGGAGCAGCAAATGAAGTGGAATCCCATATTTCCTGGCCAGTTCAAAGGGGTGCTGTCCTGCTAGGTGGCAGAATCCTAGCAGCTTTGGGATGAAGCACCACGAAGCAGCATATAGCTGTGGTATGTGGGAACGGCTGACATCACCCTCCCCAGGGTGGGATTTAGGCACCCACACTGGGTACCAAGCACTCCAGGAAAGCCACTGTAAGCAACAGCCAAGGCTTGGAGATAATGAGAGCATGGAGCTTTGGCACTTGAATGAGTTTATGTCCTCGTCTTTCCCATAGCTCTGTAAAAGGGGGGTGGGGGGGTAGGGGGAGGTGGCGGGGGGGGTAAGGCAGAGGGGAGATTCAACCAGCCAGCTTCTCTCCAATGTCCAGGAGAGTGACACCAGGGGACACCTGGAGGTGTTAAAGGCTCTGGTTCAGCTACACAGCCCTTGTTGCCAGAAGAAAAGGAGACAGAGTCCTGTGGTGACCAGGAACAGCACGGTGCCAAAAGCTCCGATTTAGGAAGGCCAGAGTCACCACAGGGCTTAAAGGTCCCAGCTGCTTCAAACTGCGTCAGGCCAGAATTTGGCAAACAAATATGACAGAACAAAACATGCACATTTGCAAAGCATTAAGTGGTATCTTCAGTGCTGGGCTTGGCTTTGCTTTTAATTGCCATCACAGCTTTATTTTATAGGACTCTGAAGCACGGGTGTGGGTTGCTTTTGAGGGTCCAGCTTTCCTGGTGATCGAGATGCTAAAAGTCTTCTAGTCTGCAAGCAGCAATCCTCTTCCTCTTCCTTGCTGCGTAGCAGTACATCTGGCTGAGCAAAGGGTCAGTTTTCACATCAAGACTACCCAAATGCCTGCCATTACGTGCCTGTGGAGGTGACACAAGTGCCTCATTGCTATCACAATGCAGAGTCAGTACGAATGCACAGGAATAGAGCTGTGGGCAGGGGAACCGCTTAAGGGACACAGGTAATTATTTTCAGGGGCATAGCTGGTCAGTCTGTTTGAGCTCTCGGAGATTCAGGCGCCCTCACAAAAACAAAGGAGCATGGGAAAAGCAAGAGAATGAGGCAGAAAACTCCAGCTGCTATTATTTCTGGTCACAGGAACAAGAGGAGCTGCTCTGCCCTGCTTCTGCAGTAGCATGCTCAGATCCAGAGCAGAGGAAGGGACTCTGAGGCCCCCAGATGAGAGAGAATGTGGGAGGCGCAGTAAAGGAGATTTGCTTGCAGGGCTCTGCCCAGCGCCTGCTGTAGCTAATGCTCTTTGCCCTGGGCTTTGGTGGGAGTTTCAGCTGCTGTATTGCAGCAACCAGTAAAGGCTGGTTCAGCCTCAAGTACTTGGCTTTCCACTCACTGACGTTTCGCAGTGATACCGTTTCTCCTCCAGGTCAGCCTCCAGGATTGCGTTGCTGTTGGCTGCTGAAAACGCTATTTTCCCCAAAACTAACAGCAGGGGTCAGAAGGGCTTTCTCCAAATCCAAACCACGATCCTCAGTTAACTCAGGACAAGCCATCCTTTAAAAATCTCACTTAATCTCACCTTTTCGCATACCAAAAGACTTCAAACAAACCTGGTTATTATGGGTGTGAACCTGTCCCCTCATATTAGCTGGAGACAATGTTGAGACAATCTATTATTGCCTCTGATAGGTAGAAACTAAGCCAAAACCAGCCAAAAGCAGGTCTACCTCCACCTGGGAGAATCTGTTTAGAGGTCTGAATGGTGCATTCTCAGTGACTTGTTTTTTTTTTTTTTTTTTGGAGAACAATTCCAATTCAGATCAGAAATACCTTATCAGAAATGGAAAGCGCTTTTCAGGCTTCCTTTGAAACCCACAACTTTTCTGCCTTCTCTGCTTTAGCTCGTAACTAAGTTACATCTGGAACTGGCTGAGAGCTGAAACCCAGGTAATTCAACAAGCAATTAAAAACAACTCAATCCCACGTGCTAAATGACTTGCAAGAGCAGGTTACTGTAGCTCCACTGAGCAGCGTGTGTAGATTTTTATGCACAGGGGAACGTTGGTGAGGTAATTGCCTCTCCATTTAGAATAAATATATTTTATTCTTTGCTGCTTAACTTAGTGTTTTTTAAAGAACCATCACCATTAACGTGAGCGAGGAGACTACTCTTCAGGCAAAAGAGCCCAAAAGTACTTGTTAAACAGGAATAGCACATCTGTCACTGGTATGAACTGTTTTGCAGCTGACTTTCTGTTTTTTTTTTCCAGCCTCAGCAGAGTTCACCTGCATAATTTCAAGGCTCCATGCATGCTCCAGCATTAAACTGAATATCTCTTTTCTCATTCACCTAGCTCTGTTAGGTTTCTCTTCACAATCTCTTCACCCAAATCATCATTCACAATCATGACTAACACAAAGTCATTTTTGTCGCCTGCAAATGTTGCCATTTTACAGTTTGCGGGGAGTTTTTAGTCATTCATAATATTGGCTTGATTTGAATTAAATCTTTTTGAATGTGCATGTTTAAGTAACCCCCTTCACTTCTGATTATTGAAAGAACAGATTGAAAGAAATGAAATGCCTCTACATAATCAGGTATCCTTCACAAAATGGAAACACGTACAAAGGGATAATGTGATGCAGGGAGGAAAAGAAGGAGGGTGAAGACTTGGGTGTTTTTAAAAGGGGAATAGCAGAAAGATGGAAAGAAGTCAAAGAGAAGGCAGTAAAAAAACACCAGATGCAGCTTGACTCAGCACTGGGGATACACTAGCTCGAAACTCCTCTGGGAATGTTTTTGATCTGCGAGTTGGCTGAAAGGAGTCTGAAAACTGTAAGCAAAGAAGTTGGCCTCTGCTGTAGGATTTCTACTGGATTCAGTGCAACAGGGTTTTGTCCACCTTTTGTAAACAAACGGATTTCTGTCACGGATCCCCAATTCCACCATCAGTTTCTCCTTCTGGAGGAACAGCCAAAGGAGCCTTGACTGCAGCGGATGGCTCTGATCAGACAGGCTAATGATATACTGAGCAAATTCTCGTTTCGCTGTGGGAACATTCACGGGCTGAGAGAGGAGAGGGCTGGAAGGGACTCCACAAGGTCAGTCTCACAGCTTATATGCAGGATCAGTTGTACTTAACCCCTCCTGACAGATGTTACTTCAGCTTGTTCTCAAAAACTTTCCCTGCTGGAGCTTCTCTGTTTTTCTCAGGCAAACTGGTACAGAGTCTTGTCCAAAGCCCATTAGAAAGCTTTCCTCACAACTAACCTAAATCTTCCCGTGAGGCCATTAATTCTTCCTCCGTGCCCTGAGCACATGAAGAGCAGTTTATGTTTTCCTCTGTGCAGCTACCTTTCAAGCATTTGAAGACTGCTGGCATCTTTCCCTTCATTTTCTTTTCTTTAGCCTAAATATTTTCATTTCCTCCAAGACTTCCTCACAAGTCTTGTTTCTTAGACCTGGTTCTTGTTGCTCTCCTCTGAAACATTATCCAGTTCACAACTTTCTTAGAGAACTGTCCCTAAAAACTAGACAAGGTAGTCCAACCAAAATCTTCACAACCAGACCCAACAGGGTAAGGGGATTGTTTTTGATTGTATTATGCACAGCATTCCTGTCCATATCTCTCACCACTGGGTGCCTTCTTCTCAGCAGTTTGTCATTACAGATCCAAGATCATCCTGTAATCACTAAACCACCCAACCTTTTTTTCTGCAAAACTGGTTGTTCCTTCATGTAATTGTGTGGATGGCCCCTACCGTCACATAGAGCAGCGTGCTTCTCCGTGTTGGATTGCAACTAACATCTCTCCAGATTGGTTCCCTCATATAAGGACATATTACCCAGATACTAATATCAGAAATATTAAAATTGGTACAGATGAAGCAAAACTGGGCCAAATGAAGAAAAAGTATTTAGTGACGGTTTTGGAAGAAGCCTGGAGTGGAGAAAGGGAGGAAAAACCACAGCCAAAAGGAGGGTCAGTACATGAGAAAGGGGAAAATAAGATATACGAATCATGTGATTGGGCTTGCACATCAGGCTTGTTTACAGCTCATGCAAGGCAGAGTACCAAACCCACTGCCCTAATCACACCATGCAAGTGAAACCTTCCTCTGCGGTAATGAGGATGGAGATAAGGATTATATGAAGCTAATCAGAGAACATTTAAACATCAAGCATCTTGGTGTCACCAGGTCCATGCCCATTCCAGGGCTGACAGCATCACCATCTTGCCAACAAATTCCCCTAGAACTTTTCTTTTTTAACCCATCAGTTATTTGAGTGTGTTTACAGCATGGCTCCACAAACAGTTGAAACAATGTAGTACGGGAACAGTGTGCTGCTGCTCAGGAGTGGAAATATGAGGCCAGGAAAGGCACCTATTTAAGTCAATATTGTCACTAAAGCCTCCGTTCCATCAAACCTTGGCCTGAGAATAAAAGAAAATGATTTTATGCTATAGCCCTCTCCTAGCCAAGATTCAGACCCTTCTGAGTGAAAAGTTATGTGCTTCTGCCTCTCATTTCCTCTTTCTCCTTTTATTCAGACATTTATTTATCATCCAAAACCAGAAACCTGGGGATTAACTTATTCCTTACACTGTGTTTTTCTTCCAGATCTTCCACATGACTGGGAGAGAATATTTGTTAGCTCTTAATTCATCCCTGTTCTATTTATGTTTGCGTTCTTTCTTTCTGCAATTGCTACTTTACTTCACCTTTTGACGTTTTATAGGTCCAAAATGGGAAACTCAGGCCCCACTGACGTGAAGAGGAATTTAGCTATTAATTTCAATGAAATCGCAATTTCAAACAGTGACCTGACAGATTGCAAAAAGCTATGCCCGGGCTCTCTGCATGCAGGGGGCTGTCACCCTCATCACACATCACTTTTATTTTCCTCTTATCCGTCTCTAGGCCCAGCTCAGAATCAGTAACAGACTGGAAAGATGTGAGCCTTGATATTAACTATCTGCTTATGTAGTTTCTCTGATGCTGGCTTCAGTTACCCATAACTGGGGGTCATGCTTTGCTGCCAAGTCACTGAGCAACTTCCTCTGTTTAAATAGACTCTCTAAGCCCTACTCTTTCCCAGGGTTCATGACTCTTTTGTAAAGTGTTTTATGATACAGTTGTTATAGAATCCACCATCACAGTAACAGCTACAGACAAGGCTTCACTGTGGGCCTGGCTTCCAGCCCACTCAATTGAATGGAAGTTTTTCCACTGCTATCAGTGGATGCATACATCAAACTGCACCATACATCCCGCTGTAATAACAACGCCGCAGTGTTTTGAGGGCTATGTCTAGTCGCTATTTTTCTAGGGATATCTCAGAGATCGTGAAGCTAACCCCATGCAGAGGATCCACAAAAGGCCTGTGCACCTCTGAGGCCCTTAAAATGCATTTTGAATGTGTTTTCAGAGTCTCTTTGCACTGGCACTCGGCGTAGGAGCCATGTTAAGTCATTGCGCATGAGCTCACACAAAGGCCCCAGCTCCCTTTCTTTCCCTTCCATCCATCATTTGCAGAGGAGTTCATGTGAGATTTAATACCGACACTGAGTACTGCAAGGGGAAGCTGGACGGAGCAGTATGTGAACTGTGTGTGATACACTGTGTGTGATCGGTCAGGTCGGCCCCACTAAGTCACGGCCATACTGCAGCAGGGTGAAGCCAGGCCGTGGATGCTAAAGGGCTCAGGACTGCAGGCACCACTGCGTTTTGGGTGAGGATGGGACACATGCCCAGCATGTGTGCACCCTAAGTGCAACCATGCCGCGGCTTCCGCAGTTGCTCTTCTGCAAATATAGCATTTTACCATGGTTCATGACGAAAGAAATACCATGATTTCACCTGGGATTTGTTCAATATAAATGCACCGTTTCCCCTGAGATTGTGTTGGGTGGCATTTAACTCAGAAAGTGAAGCACCTACTGTGTAAAAGAGCATTTGGGAGATGATACCGTTGGAGGCAATTAAGGACAAGGCAAAATCAGCATATTGTTTTGTATCTACAGTGGTGTCACATTAAAACCACAGTACCTTGTAAGGGAAGCTGGAATTCTGTGCAGATTCTGATGTCGTGTTTTTAAGCCTCACTGAATGTATTTATTATTAGAGGAAAGCACAACGTAGGTCTCCCATACTGTGTGGACATGCACGAACCAAAGTATATACATTTTGTTCTTGTGCATGCGGTTTAAGCTGAACACCTACAGGCAGTCAAATGAAACTTTACTGTACTGTAGAGCAAACATTTTATAGAAACAATGTTGATACATCCTCATGCAAGCAGAGCTTTTTTTCTCATTTCCTTAGGTTCAGAATCATCTTTCATATTCCATCATCATTCAATGCCAGATGCTGCAGAACGAGGACTGGACAATTTTAGGACATCCTGGACAAGAGGAAATCTTTCTCCCAGTATTAGGTTGAAGCACCAGTTGGCCTAACTTCGGAAATATAAAGGGGAAGAGAAAGAAAGGCTGAACTTTTATAACTTCTCCTTAATGTGGATCTGAAACTGAGATTTTTGTTTCCCATATGAATACACAGATATTTTCTCTCCTTTTTAAAATAATAATGAAAAAATGACTGTGAAACAAGGGTTTTAGGTCATGAAAAGGACAGAAAAAACCTCTGTCGTGACTGGTAGGGGAAACCAGGCTGCAGCTAATACTGAGCGATCAGCACCCAGTTACCCTGGTCTGCTTTCCTAATGCTTCTCTGAGTGCTCCTCATATGGGAGCATCTGGGTTTCCAGTGGTAACTGCTATTGCCTGGGCCTGAGGGAGTTGAGCAAATTAATTCAATTGCTCAATTTTATTTCCTTTGTTTCTCTTTTTAAAGCAAAACAGCCCGTATTTCAAAATCCTTTTGTAATGGATAAAAAACTAAAGAGAGTCCCTCGAAGTCCGTACTAACATGCCAATTCAATTACAGTGTAATTAGCCAGAACTGTTACTTGTTGAAATCCTGTCAACAAAAATAACTTGCCATTCCCCTTCAAATTGCTCCAGCGCCTTCATTTTCTTGACAAGGATTTTGAAAGAGAGACCACCTTCCCCCCACACCGACCCTCCAGACTGAAGGGAGGGAATGAAATACAGATGTGCTAGGCATTATAAACCCAGGAATGGTGGAAAGTGGTGGAAAAAAAAGGAGGACAAAGCCAGTCAGCCCAAACCGTGGCCACCCTTCCAGAGCAGGGTGGGACCCTCGGGCAGGCAGGCAGCACATGTGGGGCAGGCTGGACCCCGCTTTGCCCCAGTGTGATGTTGCAGGCTGCTGCTGCTGTCCCTGATTTATGCCAGCATGGACAGAAGGAGGCCCACTCCTGGCAAGCTTTATCTGCAATTCATTTAGGAAAGAGGCAGGTCCTCTCTTCTGACCTAATTGGAAACAGGCAGCCTTCTCCTAATTGTGCGCTCCAACTGGTTCGTGTGCATTAGCGGAGGAAATTGGAGAGGAATGGGGTTCTGAGTTGTCATTAATTTCCCGGACTCGAAGGTCCATACATTGGGAATGCCGTCTGTTTACATATATATCATTCACACTGTTCTCCTTTATGTAGAAACTTGACCTCGGGTAAAATACAAGCGTCATGATTTCTTTTTTTTTCCACTCAAATTCTAGGCAAGTATGTAGAGAGATAGCGTATTTCCAAAAGGCAACTCATAACCTGTTTTATTCTGATTTAAGAAAAAAAAAAAGCCAAAAGATAGCTCCAAAGTTCATATTGACATAATTTCACTCTTTTTTTTCCTCAGAAGTCCCTTTTCATGTCTGGTTGTGTCCACCTGCAAGGAATACTATAAGAAAGTGTCTGTTTCAGTTATAATGCTGCCTAAACATCAATTAGGGACAGTGGCAGCAGAAAGTGGCTGTGCAGGGCCACCACTCTCCTCCAGGCAGGGTGGTGTTAGTGGGGTAAAAACCTCTTCCCCTGCCTTTGTGTTGAAGGCACCTCGCTACCCAGCAAAGCCCACGTGGGAAAGCCCTGCGGAGGCAGCCAGTCACTTCTTCTTCAGGCCAAACTTGGGACATACAAATGTGCTTGAATATATATGTAAAATGTTCTTGCTCCTTCAACATTAACCCTCTTTTAATTTAGGACAGCAAGGAGCTTAGGCATTGCTTTGCTTGAATTTGAACCCTACAACTTTGGAAAGCTGGCTCCATGCACCCCGAAGCCTTGAGAGACTTCAGGACCTGGTACAGCCAGCCCGGATGAGCACCGAAGCACAGGGACCTGATCCCGGCAGCTCCTGTGCACAGTCCTGCACTGCAGAGTGGGGCTCACAACATCTTTGGGACCTCCCGCTGCATTTCCCAGTTTTCTACCATGGGCACCACCGCCCAGAGCTGCACATGGAGCTAAGCTGTGTTTGTTTATATACCTACCCAATAAAAGCTGTTACCGGGATCCCAGCTGCATCTTTATGGTTTCCTCATGCTACTAACCAGAAAGACTTCCTTAGCAGTGTGCTATTAGTTGCTATCAAGGCTGGACAAAAAATAAATGCACAGCTGATGGGTAGGAATTACACACACCTGATTTAAAGAGATAAAAACATGTGCTGTTCTTCAGACTTAAACTCACAGCTGGATAAAGCTATGAGGCTGTACCAAATTCTTCTAGTCTCTGCCAGTACTGAAAGGAAAGAAGGTTGGAGAAGGAAAGTTTGGACTGTCAGGGAAAGTTTTCTGCAGTAACAATAGCCTGAAATTGTATATGTTTATTTCATTAAGTGAATATTCAATAGAAAAGATTTTTTTTCCAGTGAAACTTTAAATAACTTTGGTCCAAATCTCTTCTGCCTACAACTTAAAGCCTTCAGTAAATAGCCAACAGGATGAGGATGAGAGATCCCTTCTTCAGACAGCAGCTTTAAGAGGTTTACATCCCACAAAGTCATATGTGTTCTGAATACAGAGTTACATTAAAGTAATACAAAAACAGCAATAAAACTTCCAGACAGTATTTTAAGTCTGTGTTTGTGTTTTCAGTGTTTCCCTGTCTATACAGGTCTCAGTCCTGGAACTCTCACACATGGGAATAACTAAAAGCTATCTGAAAGTCACCATAGGACTTGGAATCTTGACTGTACATATGTAGTTATACACTGAATATGCTTAAGCAGAAATAGAAATTACTGTTTAATTGCAGTTAGGTGACTAGACATATCTAAAGTCACCACGGTATGCTGAGCAGGGCGCTCGTGTCCCCCAGCATATGCTGATGCAGTGGTACTGAGATGGAGAGAAAGACAGAGACCGCTCTACTCCGCGCTGGTGCGGCCTCACCTCGAGCACTGTGTGCAGTTCTGGGCACCGCAGTACAAAAAGGACGTTAAACTGTTGGAGAGTGTCCAGAGGAGGGCGACGAAGATGGTGAAGGGCCTAGAGGGTAAGACATATGAGGAGCAGCTGAGGTCACTGGGCCTGTTCAGCCTGGAGAAGAGGCTGAGGGGAGACCTCATTGCGGCCTACAGCTTCCTCACGAGGGGGAGCAGAGGGGCAGGCGCCGATCTGTTCTCCTTAGTCTCCAGTGATAGGACCCACAGGAATAGTGTCAAGCTGTGGCAGGGAGGTTCAGGAAGAGGTTTTTCACTGGGAGGGTGGTCGCACACTGGAACAGGCTCCCCTGGGATGTAGTCACTGCACCAAGCCGGTCGGAGTTTAAGAAGCATTTGGACTGTGCACTTAGTCATATGGTCTGAATTTTTGGGTAGACCTGTGTGGTGCCAGGAGTTGGACTCGATGATCCTTATGGGTCCCTTCCAACTTGGGATGTTCTATGATTCTGTAATTCTATGATATTTTCTGAGCAGAAAAACACAAAAGATGAAATCCTGAACTTAACTGAGTGCGGTAGAAGTTTGTAACCCAGCCTCATGCCCAGCCTCACCCGGGGCTGCCATGTAGCAGCCAGGCCCTGGGAGCTGCCTCCTGCCTCCCCGTGGTGTGCACAGGGGCTCCCAGCCGTGTGAAAACTCTGCTACAGCGACAGAGGACACCCCACAGCTCCTCTCACGGTCTTTGCTGACTTTTCTAGGAGTTTATTCAGCGCACCGAGTGGTTTTGCAGCGAGCATGCAGAGTTGGAGCCTTTCAGAAAGTCGCTGTTTATCGGGTGGTATTTCTGGAACCCAGCGCAACCCGGAGGCCTCTTTTGGAGGTGTGAGGGGACCACCAAAATGGATGGTGCTTGAGTTATTACCTGTGCTCTTTTCAGGTCCTCTAGTGCATGTGAGAAAGGGAACCTGCATGCACTGTTATGGTTAAGTGCAGAGTTATTGATGGGAATTTTAAAGCTGTTTGTCAGGCAGAGGTTTGGGGAACCAAAAGGGGCAAAGATTTAAAGCAAGTCTGCTGGGTGCTGGCCAATTATGTAGACCAAGGATTGAAAGTGGGTGGTCTTGGAAAAGAGCCAGTCGAAATAGGGCCAGGAGATGGTGTCATCCTTGACTCAAGCACACTCATATTTTGGCTTTCTAGCAAGGGTTATTTCTTCTCTTTATTCTGCAGCTCAGCACAAACATCTCTCTCATTTTCTACAGTCTGTGGGATGATGTGTTCCACCCGCCAGGTGCAACACAGTTGACCAGAAAAATCACAGCAAATTACTAAAAAGACCATGAATAAACCCAGGAGAAAGAGTCACACCTGCTAAGTCATGCCACTAGGAGAAATGTTGGCATTAGACTCTCAGAAAGGTGAGTGAAAGAATCTCGAGAATTACAGAATAAAGCAGCTCAGCATCAGCAGGACCTGCTCACACACTGAACTTTTAACCCCATCTTAAAATGCTTGTGGGGCTGGAGTACGGTGGGTATGAGGTTTCAGCATCATTCCCTTAGCTGCCACCAAGGTTTTAAGCAGAGCAGCTTGACATCTTCCTAGCAGTAGGAAGGGTTTTAAAAATTTTTTAGTTTCTATTTATTCTTCTTGTTTTCAGTGTCAGTTGGGCAAGTGCATATAGGTTTTGTAGCACTTTTGCACTGTTGCCAAGATCTGATTCCAGCTGAGGTGAGATGTGCCCTGCAGGGCACTGCAGGGCCCTTCCCAGGCCATGGAGTTCCAGGTGCACCTTCCAGTACTCAGTTTTGCCCTGGGTTACAATCACATTTTAAAGATTTTAGGCTATGTTGCCAAGGTAGGCGATTATCCTGTTTTCAGTTAGGACAGAGTTAATTTTCCTCCTAGTAGCTGGTAGGGTGCTATGTTTTGGATTAGGATGAGAAGAGCGCTGATAACATGCTGATGTTTTAATTGTTGCAGAGCAGTGTTTACACCAGGCCAAGGACTTTTCGGCTTCTCGCTCTGTCCTGCCAGCGAGCAGGCTGGGGGTGCAGCAGGAGCTGGGAGGGGACAGACCCAGGACAGCTGACCCAAACTGGCCAAAGGGGTATTCCATACCACCTGACGTCATGCTAAACAATATATAGGGGTGGCTGGCCGGGGTGGGGGGCCGGCTGCTCGGGGATAGGCTGGGCATCGGTCAGCGGGTGGTGAGCAATTGCATTGTGCATCACTTGTTTTCTTACACATTATTATTGTTAATACTATTATTGTTATTATTATTATTATTGTTATTATTGTTTTTCTGTCTTAATAAACTGTCTTTATCTCAACTCACAGGCTTCACTTTCCCGTTTCTCTCCCCCATCCCAGAGAGGGAGGGGGGAGGGTGAGCGAACGGCTGTGTGGTGTTTAGCTGCCGGCCAGGTTAAACCACAACAGTCCTTTTGGACCGTCCTTGTAAGCACGGTCACTTGCTATGACTTGCTTGACTTGCCAGGATTATGATTAACCAACCAAAGGTGCAAGCGCTTGACTCTAACCTCACACTTTCTCCACAAATGGTTTCAACTTAACATACATCACCTTGAAAACCTCAGTGTTTCACTGGTGTTCGAGCATGATAGAAATTTTGATTTGTTTTCATAATCGATGCCACTCCAGTTTCTTGTTACTTTACTACTGTCATGCGATAAGGATTTCAGGGTAGACACCTATATTAATTGTAGGGCTGATCTGGATTCCGTATCATCCTGAGCAGGAAAACATTGCATGGTATGTTAAATGTTATCTGTGTGTTTTTCAGAAGGGTGCAGCTACAACAGTACCGGCTACAAGTATGCAAAGCTGTCAAAGGCAGAGGATTGGCAATTAAAATGTAAATGTAATTGTAAGAGAAAAATGTTCCTTTATCTTTTTAATTCTTCAGATTCACCATTAAATGATGAGACTAGATACAGAGCATTGCCAAAGAGCTCACTGAATGCTGCTTAGGGCTAAGAAAATAAAAGTGATTTTTTTTCAGTACATCAGCCAAACAAAGCAAATCATCTGAAAATCCCTCTGGATTGAACTAAGTTATGAAAGATTTTCAAATTCTCTTCTTTTGGAAGAAAAATTAAAAAAAAAGAAAAAAAAAGAAAAAAAAAGAAAGCATTCTTTTCTGCACAAAATAACCCTTTCAACCTGAGCAAAATGCTGATTTCTGGGCTCGTGGAAGAAAAGCAAACAAAATGAAAAGCTGGGGTATTAAAAACTGCAAGAAGAAATATCCCCTTTTTCTCACCATCTCAGGGCTGAAAGGACTCGCTGGGCTGCGGGTAAATTTAGTTCTTTTCCTTCCTCTGCTTGAGGAGAGTTGAATCCCGTCTCCCAGCCTGCAGGCAGTTTTATGAATCTCTTCCCAAAATAAATGTACTTCCAGCCCAAACAGTTCTAAAGCCACTGATGGTTCCAGAAACACTGAGGCCACATTTTTCAATGAATTTACTATTTGCCAATATATATACATGGCTCTGCCCCAGTCTCACATGGAGTCTTATAAATATCACTCATCCATGTGTTAAATGTCTGCTTTTAAGTTGCTTTCCAGTACTCTAGACAGTGAAAACAACTAAGTCCAGCAGAACTAGTGTCCATGAAGCTGGGTTTAAGATGGCTTGCTTTGACCACTGAACATCTTCAGTGGGGCTGGAGCAGCCAGGTGCACGTGGGGTCCCAGCTCCCTCAGAAAGGGGCCAAAGGGGGACCAAATGCCCTGAGGCCACAAAGCATACATATTCCCTCACTGCAGTCCTCTGGGAAAGGGAAAAAAAAAGTCCTGTTCTCTTACTTTGTGTGCGATTTCCATTACACTTGCATAGGAAGGAAAGAGAAACAGAAAAGTCACCCTGCTTATAACCCCAAAATGTCTCCCCCTGGCACTGGTTTTCAAGCAAAAGCATCTTGAAATCCCTGCTGACAGGGCTGAGGGTGGGCAGTTGACCAAGGTGGTGAATCCTAAATGTTTTGCAATGTTTTCCAAATCTTTTCTGGGATAACGATGGCTATTTTCCATGTCTGACTCATGGTTTAGACTCATAGTAAAACTTCCGCCTTGGTCATACTTATGGCATTGTGTTCTTCTGGCAAAATGTGTGTTAATGGGGAAGTATTTCCCTTTGCTGGCTTTACACCTGTGGGGTCCTTGTCCAACAGTCTCTTTTTCTTCTTGTGACTGAGAGCAACACCATCAGGTAGGTGCATCTTCCTCCAGTGTGCTGTGCCCTCGTTTCACATATGGCAGCACAGATTGGATGGAAGTGATGAGGAACTAAAGCCAGGCCCTGCCTCTGGCGAGGACAGCAGAGACAAGCACACAAGGAGGAAGACAGGGAGAAACTTCAATCTCCACCTTTCCCTGCCTTGAAGGCCCTTTGCCTGCCACCTTGGAGGAGCAAGGGAGAAACACAGCAAAGTCTGCAAAGCACGATGCTCAGCCCCTGGTGGCACCCAGCTGACCAAAGAAAGGACACAACATTTATGGGCTCCTACTTGCAAAACACAGACATGTGTTAGCAGAGGAGAAAGAAAAGGCTAGTTTGTATGAAAAGACAGTTTTAGTTACTGGCAGCCAAACTGGTCTTTAGATGTTGCTGAGGTATTTATAGAGCTTCTGGAAAGGGATTTGAAAATATTCTATAATTAAGCATTTGAACTGGAATAATGTTATGATAAATGATCATATGGAGGTCCCAAACACCTTAAATAGTCACTCTGTGCTCCTAAAGCAGAATGTTATTGGCTCTGATCTTGATTTAATGTCCTCAAAAGGGGTTTTAAAAACAGACCCGGGACAGAGGAGTCAAGCATTGAGTTTTTATTTCAGAATTCAAAAGCCTAATGAGGTAAGGAAGCTACCAAGAGAACTATAAAAAAGAAAGGCAAAAGGTTGAACAGTCAACTAACTTAAACAGGAGGTGGTTGCAAATGTGCATGATATACAACACAGGGCAACTGCTTAACTTTTTATTTAAATGTTAATCAAATCCTTTCAAAATAGAGGCAAGAAAAAAAAAAGGATAATTCCTCTTCCTGTGCTTCATCAGTTTACACTGGGAGAGCCCATCAGCTGCAAAGAGCCTGATGGCTGCTGGATGCTTGCCTTCTGTTCTGGTAATACAGTTTTGATGAGCAGTGCACTTTCTGCCAAAATAGTGGCATTTCTACAGTCCTTAACACAGATTTAGCTGTACTGGCATAAAGGTGTCCATAACCACCAGTGCATCAGTCCTTAACAATTATTTAGTAGCCATAAAATACATTTTCACTAATGTAACTTCAGCTGTACGAAGGAGTCCCTGTCACACAAATCCAGTCTCCAGCCAGCCCAGGTCTTAGCTAAATGGACAGGGCTTTGCAAACAAATGAATCTTACAAAAAGCAGCACAGATTGCATTGTGAAAACATGGCATGGGCAGTGCATCTTAAACCAGCCCTAACTTTGCATAGGTTCTCAAGTGTATGGTAGGAACAATTTCTGCATTGCATGGTTGTACAAAACATTGTTAGCAAAAATACGCCAGTCAGAAGTATGCTAGAGCTATCACTTTGGCCTTTTTGGAAATCCTTTCCACCGTAGATATGTGTTAATTTTCAAAATAACTGGGCTAAATTTGGAGGAACAAAAAATCCAAAATGCAACTGGCAACGGGTAGTGAAATCTTTAACATTTTGGCATGTCCTCACTTGGCATGGCTCCTCTTCCACACTGAAGGAATTGTAACAATTTATATCTCCTAAGAGACTTCATAGACATTCTTTACCGAACAATTATAAATAACACAAAGTTTTTACTCACACTGCTTTTAGATGTGGGATAGTTGGTAGTTCCTTAGGAATCAAATGCAGTAGAGAGACTTTTCTCTCATCTTTTTTGCCAGCTTTTCTGACAAATTCAGGACACTTTTTAAAGTGTCTGTTCACCTCTCTCTAAGGAAAGCTGGAGCTCAGGCAGGTTGTCCTGTCCTCCAAAGACCCACTCAGAAACAGCAGACAGACTGGGGAATCCAAACATTTCCGATAGCGAGGCATGAGCAATCTCTTTTCCCTTAATACACATACCAAACAAATACCCTGACATCATCCTCATTCACCACACACAACCTATAGCAAGTGCAAACACCCTTTTCCTTCCGGTCAGTTCAGCTCTAACTATGCAGAAGTTAACCCTACGTCACCATAGGAGACTTGTTCTGTGTATTTTGTATCTTCCTTTTCCTGCTCTTCTATAAATAAGCTGAGTTATGCATCATTGTCTATTAAACCAGCACATTTTTTCCTTAACCTCTTTGACAGGCAAGCTGGACAGGACATAGCACGCAATCACAGGGTGGATCTGCAATACTTTTACTTACAGTAAGTCCCTAATGCAGCAAGCAAAGGTTTGCAGAGCTCAGTGAGCTGAACCCTGGCACCAGAACTTGGGCTGTGCAAATGAGGATATCAAAGCACGGATCATAAGAAGACACATACCTAAAGAACATTAACACTGCTGTAAGAGTATTAAATCTGAATTCTCCTGAATTGTGTGTACAGAGTCAGTCTTTGGTTAAGTATTACACACGTGTCATTTTCATGCTGTCATTCAGACTCATAAACCAAACAGGCCAATGTGCACACACAAATGTTAAGAGCATTTTAAGTTCCTCTAAGATTTTGTAAGCAGAGGGGATAAAGCTAAATGGAACAATTATTCTAGCATAACATTATATACAGTAACGTCCTGAATAATTCCAGATGTGTGGTGTCTCAAAGAAGTGAAATCAATCAAAAGCAATTGGCCCAGTGAAATTACGAACGTGTGTGTAGAAATAATAAGACATGAGGGCCTTTGACCACGTCTGTGACTTTCCAAGAGCTGCTAGAGTTTCTTTGTCTGGGGTGGGTTTTTAAGTCAGCATCCTGGCTTCGCTTGAACAGCCAGGAGACTTTCATATGTGAATTAACGCGTCCTTTTGTAAGAAGCTGACATGGCATATTTTCATTTCCCCTTAATATGTCTGTGTATATATACGTACACGTATATGTATATATAGTTGTATAAATAAATCAAATAAATATATATATGTCAAAATGAATTTCACTGTAAAATGCCATCTTGTAACTGTGACTTGACTAGGTTTCAGAACCTGGCAGCGTCTTAATCCACTCTTCAGCACAGCAATGACAGGAGATCCACTGAGCTGTGGTTCAGAGCAGCTCCATCAGTTCTTCCCCTCAGGTACAGAAGGACAAATTAATCAACTTTGTTTCCCAATGGAACTGGTTTAAATAGACTTATGTGAAGCTCACTCAACAATGCAGCCAAATGCCAGCAATCACTTGGCACTGCATCATTCCTTACTCTCCTACCTTAGCACTTCATCCAGGGCCTCCATGCCAGGAGAAAGCTTACATTTGACTTTTGGAGTTTGAAACCTCATTTTATTTTGCAGAGCTGGGTTTACACCCTTAGCCTGAATAGGTGAGGGTCTGAGAAGAGCTCAGGACTAGAGTCAAAGTCTACATCTAGCTCTTTTTGTATGTCCAATGAAAGAGAGAGTGCAATTGCATCGGTGGTTATAAATGCATCCAGACTCCAGGGGAATTCAGGGTTCAGAGTTACTGCTGGCCCCTCTTTCCTACCGTGAGCTGAAGGAAAATCCACAAACCAGCTCTGGGACCTTGCAGGTGGCTATATTTATAATACACTTAGGAGTAACCAAATGCCATTGTGTGACTTAGATGATCATGGTGATAGCAGAAACACACTCCACTTTTCCCAAGTAATGTTCATGGATCAGTGTGTCATACAACATGAGAACTGCATGAGAGAAAACACAATTTATTGGCTGTATGTTTGTCATTTATGAGCCTAAGGCTTCATAAATAATTTTAATAATTTAAATGAATGGGATTGTGAATTTTCTTTTCTAGAGTGACCAGCTACTTCTTCAATAAACACTCTCTGCACAATAGACTTTACTAATTGGACAAAGCAGACCCTCAGAGAGTGTCATCAATGTGCAGAAAGTCTTCTCAGGTCTAACCACCAAGTGCCCAGTTTTATAGATGACCCTAATGTCAGCCATTAAAAATTAGCTGGTGAATGAAAGAGGCTGGCTATGAGCATAATAAGGAAAATTATGCTAGGACTGTGTTCATCTTCCTACTGCTCTTGGTGGCTTCCCACCAGGACTGTTTGATATCCTCCCCTGTGGCAGGCACGGAGCAACTGGAGGGCAGCGAGCCTGCTGCTGGAGCCAGCAGGAGCATAAAGACATGTTGCAAATTCACCAGGTTTGCTGTAGGTGCTTGTGGGGCTCTCAGAGGACAATACTGGCACGATCCCTTTGAAGCCATGCAATAGCCACGTGCCAGCCTGAAATACCAGCCTGCTGCAGGAGAGCAGTGGGAGCAGAGAGGGGAGGTAGAGCCATGGCTGTACCTTGTGCCACCAAGAGGCACTGGAAAGGGTCCAGCCATCTCACAAGCTCTCCTCCCTGCGAGCTTGTGAGTAGCATGAACTACAACACAGCCAGGTGGACAGTGCACTGCTTCTTGCTCCTGGAAGATGAGCAGAGGACTTGACTGGCTTCCAGCTTGCGCTGCAGTGCACAAACCATGCCGGTGTGTGAAGCATTTGGCAGGAGGAATCCACCACAGCAAGAGTATAAACACACTGGCCTCAAGCCCTGGAGCTGATCAGAAGCAGGGGCAATGTTGAGGTGACCCTGGTTGGAGGAAGCAAAGCCCCCAGCCAGGGCAGTGGTGAGAGGGGCTGGGGCTAATCCCACCTGACGATTTCTGTAAAGACTCGTCTGATTTGGTAGCCTTTAGTGACAGGGGATTGCAGCAGCTGGAAGGAAACTGGGATGCTGCTTCAGCTGTTTAATGAGGAAGGAGATTTTGCTGTGCTTATAAACTTCATCAGCATGTGTTTGTCTCTCGGTTCTGCAATGTTTGTTGGGGAGCAGGGCTCCCAGGCAAGGTGACAAAATACTCCGTGGGGCTACACTCATGTCTGTAGTGCTTGTGACGTTTTCTAAGCCTGCCAGAAGGGGGTCAGATGATGGTAAAATGGTCAGTGGCAATTCTGGAAGTTGCTGTACTTCGTTCATCAGAGCTGAATGGGCTTTATCTACCTCTGTATTACCCAGCCTGTGACACAGTGTTGGTGAGATGATAACAAATGGCTTTGCTCATTCTCTGCATTAGATACCCTATCCTAGGAGCAACTTTTCTCTCCTTTTTAGTGACAAAGTTTTGAAAGGGAAGGAAAAGTAGGAGCTTGTTTGCAAGTGAGTGAACAATGTGGAAGGAAAAATAAAAACTCTGAAAGGCAGCTCTCCCAACAGGATTTTCAAGATCAAACCAGCCCTGCCAACAGGTGAAACCATTCCCTTTTGGTCCACCCACGAAACCCAGTGAGTGCACCAGGACTGGCATGGGCACAGCCTAGGAGGCAGCATGGGGCAGGCCATGGGGCTGAAATGGGGCTCCCAGACCCACGGGCAAGGCGTGCGTGGGGATCCCAAATGAGGTCACGCAGGGACGTTTGGGCATCCCAGGGCCCCCAGAGCCCCCCCTTATGGCTGAGCTGGCTTTTGTAGCGAGGAGAGACAAATGTACAGGACCTGAGAAGACAGGTCACGAACCTGGCGCTCAGGCTCCGGCGTGCAACCTGAGCCTCCGGAGGGAGGTCAGAGGAAAGCCGAGAAGCCCAGCACTGGGGGAACTTGCTCTTTCTCCAAAGATCTATGACCTGAGTTCCTTCTCTTTATGGAAAAACAGCAGTTTGCTTTGAAACTCTCACAAAGCCTCTCTGTGTCTTGAGCTGTCTTTGCAGAGCTCTGGAAGAAGTAAATTGTAAAGGAAAAGGCTCACAGTTGGGGATAGGGTGTAGTTTGCATGCTGGGGAGGCTGAGGCGCTGGGACTGGATCTGTGGCTGGAAACAGCACATCTTGTAGATCAAACATGTAGTGTGAGTCCAAAGCAGAGATGTTCTGTCCTGTGCTTGGACACCGGTGGTGTTGGACATGCCTCTGTGAAGGCATCAGCAGCTGTTTCTGTGCCAGCAGCCTGAGAAGCAGCGAGGGCAGCTCGAGGGCCAGTGTGGCTGCTGCAGTGACTTCAGAAAGGCAGCCCACCTCTCTTCATGGCGAGTCCTGCTGCCAGTGATGTGCAGGGACCGACCTCCATGCAGGTGTGCTCTGCAGCTGGATGTTCTGATGAGACTGTCACCATTGACCTACCTTTTGTGATCAGATTAAGTTGATTTTGAGGCATTTTCAAAGCAGTAACCACAGGGTACTTTTAACTGACTTATGCTTGCAGGAAAGATATAGCCACTCTTATTTAAATACAACCTGAAATGACTCATGTCAAGTGGGATCTGTAATACCAACGTGTCCTACAAACATCATGACATATTTATGGTGAAGAGTATATTTTATTTAAAAACCTCTCTGCTGAGCAGAAAGTAAATGGCTTTTCCACATGTTATGTTTAGAGGAGGAACACCATAAACTGATCTGGTAAAGAGGCCTCTGTTGCTTTTGATGCCATACAGTGCTGTCAAAAGCTCAACGTGCAGCAGTTTAACCTGGGAGCCACCGGGGATGTGAAGGAGCCTGGTGCAGAGACACAGCAGGGAGGATGCTGGGGTTGTCACCTCCTGGTCGTGGAAGTGACGCCTTGCACAAGACAAAAGCCCTCCACATGGAGACTTTGGGAAAGAAACCTGCACCAGAAATAATTACTGATAAACAAGGTTGCCTCCAGCCAGCCCCTGGTCATTTGTGGTGGGGTGATCTAAAAGTTTATTGCTCCTGGCCTGGAAATTGTCATCCCTGTTGCAGGGATAGAAGGGGGGGTGGTGTGCTGCTTGGTCTGATGCAATTTGCATCAGCCCCCAGGGGAGAGCTGGTGGCCGAGGAGTGGCACACCACCCAGTCCACTGCCACTGCTCCAAGGGGTCTGGCAGACTAACAGGGCTGTGGGGAAATTAACTCAGCCTGGCTCACAGGAGGTCAGACAGACACATCTCTGTGACTAGATGCCCTCACAGCAATTCATTCCTTGTGCTTGTACAGGGATACCTGCTCTTGTCAGCCGAAGGAGAAGAGCAGTGCCCTCTTGGGCTCAACAGGTAGAGCGCCTTACAGGTGTAGGGTCGTCCTGTGGCCACCTGGTGCTCAGGCCATGTTCCTACTCACTGCCTACACTGGGTCTGCTGAGGTGGTTTATATCCATCTTGGTTCTGGCCCTGTCTTTACGCAAGCTTTCCTTGTGATTTTAACAGGACCATTGCACGTGGCTTGATGGTGCTGCAGGTTTCTCCACTGAGATTTCACACTATCCACTGATGCCAAATCGGAAAGGCTCCACCCAGGTTAGTCTTCCCGTTTGCACTGGGCTGCTCCACAGACAAAAATGTAAAGTAATAGGGGCTCAACCAAAAGTAAGAGTGTGTAGTATCAGAACCTCCCACTTTAATTTGTGACAAAAAATAAAAAGGCAACAGTGAATTATGTGAACCATTGGAATTTGCATCCTTCTTCCTCCAAGGGAGGAAATTACCATCATAACAAACAAACAAACAAACTACCCAGAGCAACGTTGCATTCTTCTGTTAAACGCAGAATTAACAGAAAATGCCATTACGCCTGTGTTGTACCTATCATGCTCAGGAAAACATGAGGATCTGAAAAAAAATAATAAACAGATAGCAGAAATTAGCCAGAGGCAGATACAGGCACTGATGTACCATGGAGGGATTTTTCAGTCTTTGGTGACAGAAGACATTTGGATTCAGAAACATTTGCCAGGGGCCATCGTTTGCTGGGGAAGCTGAGACCATAATGCCTTTAAGTCATCTTTCAGTGCAGGCTGGCATGTGTGTGGCCATGCGAGGCTGACACAAGTTAATGAAACAAGTGGCAGCATTTTATAATCCATGCCATCCCTGGAATTATTTTTCTAGTGTGTCCTTTGTTTCTGTATTATTGCTGTGGACTCTTTTAAAACACTAGTGCAGATCTAGACCTACTGCATCACCATTTATGGAGCCAGTACATTCATTGTAGGAATTTTTCTGTATAAATGCCGTTTTAATAAATGAGTGTTGGTTTATAAAGAAAAAAGCAAGGAGATGGGGAGGAAGAAAGGCTCAGTCTTTCATCTGCTGTGAAGGTTATTGTGGGACAGCAGAGGAGCCATGGGTGCCGAGCCGTGTGACGTGACAGCCTGCAGAGCACAGCCTCTGACAAATGGGCTTTGACAAGGACAATTGACAAAAGCAAGAGCCAGAGCCTGAATTTTAAGGACTCTTGTTTTTTTTTTTTTTCTTTTCGCTTTCAGGAAGGCTGTTGTCAGACAGCTGTTTGATGCAAAGCAGACTGATATATTACGTGGTCCCCATGGGGAGCGGAGGGAGATGAACGTAAGAGCCAGCCCACCCTCTGGCCCTGCCTCCCTTCTTCACCGCCGCACACGCGAGGCCTGGCGGCCCTGCGCGAGCCTCCCACCTCCCTTCGGTGCTGATGGGCCATCTCCCACCTCCAAGGAGTCTGCCAGAAGAGCTACATGCACTGCATTAGCAAGCAGGCCCTGCTTGATTTCCCCGTGGTACTTGAGGGGAAGTTCTCTGTAAAACTAATTTAGCCTTTTCCTCCTAACCCCGACATAAACACTCCCTTTTGTGGGGCCTGCAGAAACTAGGCATGGCTTCTGGCCACTGGATGCTGAGATGACAGGTTTTCACGCTAACCAAAATTAACCCTTTGTTACTTTGTCCCTCTCCATTTATTTGCTGTAGGCTGCAGTATCCTTCAAAGAAGAGCTGTCTTCATAGCACATATTTACACAGCACTTAGCCTAAATTCTTCACTAGTCCTTGACTAAGTCTTCCAGGCATACCAGCTACTCACGTAATACATTAAAGCAACAAGCAGCTCTCTCACGGGTCTTTATTTAGGATGTGCATGCATTGTTGGTTCCTTTAAAATCCTGTTCTCTTTGGTTCCTTACAAATATTTAAACAAACAGTATATTCATTTCAGGTTCTTTAATCCTTTCCCACACCTTGTGGGATCTTCCTAAAGAAAAGTGTCAGGAGTCCCAAATCTTACTCAACTGAGTTAGCAGAGATGTGCACATGGGGGACATACACTGAGAGACTCATCTGCTCCTCAAGAGCTCCAAAAAAACATGCCCAAGGGAAATGATAGCTGCCAAGAGAGCTTGACTGCAAGACATTTTTCGGTTGGGCTATGCCTGGGTAACTTTGTGCAAAGGTAGTCCTTCATGTAGGGTTAGGATCAAGGTATGGAGGTAGCCTCACCTTCTGTGGGGTGGGTAAGGGGCTGGGCAAGGGAAGAACAGGCTGCCATGATAGCTTTCCTGTGCAATATATTTTGTCTGGGTATTGTATGCCTAGTGTGAAGCTCAGTCATCGGTTAGCTTTATGGTCAGGGCCAGGGTTAGCTTTGAAAGAGCAAGAATCAGTTCATTGCAACGGAAAGGAGCAGCTTGGGGAAAATGTGAGCTGCCAAGTGATCATCTGTGAGGTATCTTTTGCATGGAATATGTCTGGGTGACCTGTCAAAGGTTAGCCTTCATGTAGAGTTACAGTCAGGGTTAAAGTTCAGAGACGAAGGTAGTGGGACGTACATTCATTATGGAGTAGGAAAGAGTAGTCTTCCAGGAGAGCTTGGCTATGAGATACTTTTTGTATGGTCTGTATCTGGAAGTCCATGTTCAAAAGCTGTCCCTCAGATAAGGGTAGGGGTACGCCTAGAGTTGAAGGACAAAGGCCACATGGATTTGCAGCTTATGGGGGGATGGAAAGGGACTGCCCAAAGCAAGTGTGGTGCCAAGAGTACTTGTCTATGTGTTAGTTTTCAATTTGGGCAATGCCTGAGGCACCTTATCCAAAGATTGATCATCAGTTAGTGTTAGGTTTGGTCTTCAGGTTGAGGTTAAGAAGGGGAAATGGCTGAAGGTGCTGTTGTCTTGGGGTGCAGAAGACATCTGTGAAAGTCAGATTAGGCCTGCCAAGAGAGCTTGGATGCAAGGTACTTTTTATTTGATCGATGCCTGTTGCTGCATGCCTTAAGTCAATTGCAAGTTTGTGTTAGGGTTAGGACTGAGAGGGGGAGAAATCATGGAGCTGCATTTGGCATTGTTTTGGAAAGGGGCTGCTCAAAGAAAATCTGGGTTGCCAAGAGAGCTTGGCAGCAAGGTATCTTTAGATTGATTGCCCTCTCCAAAGGTTGTCCATCCATTACTTTTCAAGTGAGGTTAGGGCTTAGGGTTCAGGGTGAGTCTGGTGCTGTGAGGCTGTCAGTGTGAGGCTTGAAAGGGGCTGCCAAAGGGAAAGGTGGGCTGCAGAGAGACCTCGCCTATGAGACAATTTTATCTGGGATATATCTGTGGGACCTTGTCTAGCCATCAGCTTTCCACCAGAGCTGTAGCTGAGAAAACCAAGGATTGATTTTGGAAAGGGGCCGCCTGAGGGAAGTCTTGGCTGCAAATCAAAGGCAAATAATTCAGTTCCTCATGTTTGTGTCCTCCTTACCTGTCTGGAGCATAGTCCACGTTGAGCAACTGGTGTAAACCTTGAGCAATTCTGAAGTGGTTTGGTCTACTGGTTTTTGTCTGAATGTGGAAATTACAGAAAATGGTAATATAAGCTTGAGGCTATTTTTCCTGCTTAACCTCCTTCTAGTGTCCCAAATGTAAACATGTTCCTATGAATTGCACACAGCCCTTATCTGGATTGCAGGGCTTGTTTGAAAATAAGCATTGTTTCTCTTGGTCATGATTTGGGAGTGAAGGGGTGGCAGTTTTATTATCACAGATGAGCCCTACTGCCAAGCTTTAAACAATTATGCCTAAGATCAACTCATTCTGCCTCCCTCTTGCTATACCCCATCTCCACATCTAGCTCCTTTGCAGTGTTATTTGGCTGTGTCTGTTGCCTCTGATGGGAGAGCTCAGGGACTGAGCCTGGCCTGTGGGACATGGCCATGCAGTCCCATCATAGCACATCTGGGAACAAGCTCTTCTGGAGAGTGTTTGGGGAACTTTGCAAAAAAGCATTTTCCACAGCTGAAGCTTGAGAGATGGCCTCTTGCCCATCACACTCCCTGGGCCATGGAGTGGGGCACACTGGCATTCAATGAAACTGGAAGCTCAAGAGTTAGGAAAGCTGCTGGAAGAAGTGACTGCCAGATTCCCTCACCAGATTCAATGACTAAAATGCTACCTACTTAAGCTTTGCTGCCAGCAGTCTTTCCATGGGGACAAGTCACTGAATCTTTGGAGAAATGGAGAGGATGCAGCTCACCAAAGACACCACATCTGTTTGCAGCTGTTATGTGCAGAACTGAGCTAACTCCTGCAAAGGTGATAGGCAATATCCAGGCAACATTTTGGAGTGCTTCAAGCAGAGCAGCCTTTACCCATCCATCCGGCATCTCCACCTTTTAGAAGGAGTTAATCTTGTTCAGGGCTTTCAGGCTCCCCTGCAAACCAGGTTCAAGCATAACATGAAATCTATGAGCAGTACTTACACTGCAAGTGCCATGAGGCTGCCAGCAGGGTTTTCCTTAGCTGATCTTTCCACATGCCACTGCTGCTAATATCTCTATTTCGCCAGGGTGTGCATTTACCTAAAAAGTGCCATTTCACATTTTTCTATATTTTTTTTTTCCCATGGAAAGGAGAAAAAGTCCCAATCCAGTAAAGCACATGAATGTTTTGCTGGACTGGGACTTTTTCTGAGCTATTTAGTGGCAGCCTTACATTAGTTTGGAGGATTTAGTACTCCAGTAGGATCTATTTTACAGACATGCCCTGAGGTTTTAAATTGTCTTCGTCTTTTACATAATTTGAACAAAGCCCACAAAGCTGTTGTGTGGCTCCTGCACTTCAGTTGCTTTGGGGCTGTGTCCTCCTGTGCTGAAATACTTGAGACTGAGAAAAATTGCCAAGACTCTGAGAGGTAGGAAAAACAGGAGAGAGGAGTCATTAAAATGCTTAGCACCTACTGCGCTTGCAATTTGCATCTCTGTTGAATTGTAGAAAGATTAGCTAAATTTTCACAGTGACAGTCAGGGACAAATGAGATGCATCCTTATTTTACACATGAGGAAAGGGAAATACAGGTTTTAAAAGCCTGGGTTTTAGATATAGTGGAAACTGCTGGGGGTTTACCTTTGGAAACACCATAGGAAACACCTGGTGGAATATATGCACAGCCCAGACCCCTGAGGGAACAATGACTCAGAGTAAAATCACTCATGTAGGCATCCCCTCTGTGTTTCTAGCCCTGTTGTCCTTGCTACACTGTATCAGCTCATCAGCAAACTGGAGACTACTCCTCGTCATCATGGAAATTACGTTCTTCAGATGGAAATCAGAAATGCTATTTTCCTACAAGTGCTAGAATTTAGATTCGCTTGTGTGTTCCTCACGATCTCTAACGGGAAACAATGACAGACAAAATCACGCCTGAGTCATGTCTTTACTGATTCATGCCTAAGGAGCCCCAGTATTGGGAAGAGACGTGTAGATAGAGAAAGTTGTTTTTCAGTGGGTTCAGGAGCGTTTGCATTTCTCTTAATACAGCCCCTTGGCATTTCCTGGCCTTTGATGGAGATAACTGTCTAACACAAAGTCATGGGGGGCAACCTAGAAGCCCTTCACACAGAAGTCACACAGCTGTTGCCAGTGAGGAGCCCCTTGCACTTTTCCTGGACAGAATATCCAGGAGAAATGGGTGCTTAACGCCATTTGTTGCTATAAGTCAGAGACCGAGGGCAAACAAGATAGTATCTGACAAGAAACTTTCAGGCCTATCACAGCATATTTACTTCCAAGTGCCAGAGGACAGGAAAGTGCCGGGTATGTATGTAGAACAGCACAGTTTGGCCCATGCATTTGCTCTGCCCTTCAGTCCCTTTTAAGCCACACTCCTGGGCCAGAAGATCTTGTAATCTAAACAAGACCAGAAATACAAACAAGACAGGGGAGGATGTCCCCTCAGGAGAGCGGGACACAGGGGTGATTGATGAGGTGAGGGGGGAGGGATTGCTCTCAAAGAAAGGTTTTATGACAGTCATTGGCCTAACAGAACTAAAATAGGACAATTTTGTATTCTGAAATCCATCAGTGATGCTTTGGGTGACCTTTGGCAAATCAATTCATCTCTGTCTGTGCCTCTGGAAAATGGGAATAATACAGCCTTGCTGTCGGGAGAACCCTTGGTAATTCTCAGATGAAAGATGCTTTATTGGTACCAGTATCATCTTTTATTGTCATTAGCATGATAACAGATCTATCACCTAGCAACAGAGCAGTAACTCTCCCTGCTCTGGTTGTCCATGTATTTTTCTTGAATTTTGGCTCTCTAGCTGTCTGCTTTTCATTTGGAGCAAGTTTACAGCCTGTGACTGTTCTTTTTCCCTTAGCATTGCATGCTACAGACAGGCACAGCTGCAATGTCCCGAGCTACCCCCCTATTTCACCCCCCTTTCATAGCTCCCCCCAGATCTTGCCATACATGCAAGTGGTGAGAGTATCCCCATTAGCTGTATCCCCATATAAAAAATATTTTCTTCTCTTAGCTAGGATCTAAGAAGTTTTGAATTTTAAAATGTAAATATTAACTTTATGTAAAATGTAAAATATAGTTATATACCTGATTTGCACTAATTGGGGGGTGGGGGGAGGAATGAATTAAAAACTGGCAATCGTGAAACTTCCTAAAATCTTGCTGAAGCAACCATTTTCACAGATCTCCAGACATCAGTTTAAGGACAGATAAAGACAGTATGTATGTAAATAACACCAACCCTTGAAGATCAGGATTTCTGCCAAGCCTTGTGATGCCTTAGACGAGTGATAAGAGCAGTCCTTCTATCCTCAAGTGGCACACAGAGCAACCTATACCACTAGAACCATTAGCATCAGCAAAAGATTAGAGAACAAAGGGAAAGACAAAAATAGAAAAAATGTTAGCCTTCCTTATCCAAGAAGAGCCATTCCTAATCCTTTTTTTTTTTTCTCAGAAAGTTTTTATAACTTTTCTTAAAGGAAGCAGTTAAAACAAACAAACAACAATAAAAGAAATCTCCAATGTTTGAGTCTGGGTCAGAGCCTGAGTCCAAGATCAGATCTGTTGGTTCATGGCTGTGGCGAGCTGTGGGTTACTTTAAGTCCACTGAGTTCAGTGAAGCAGCACTGATTTCTTCCAGCTGGTATTTGAGTGAAAATACTTTTATTTATTTTGCTATTTTCTCTCTTTCTTTAATGCTCATTTCTCTGATTTAAGGGAGGATGATCCTGTAGCCTAAAGTATAAAGTATACATCAGTTCTGCTTGTACTGCAGGATATTTCAAGGACTGGTATCTCACTACGCTTTGGGGGTGAGAGATCTCCTGGTTGATTTGGCTTCTCTCCCCGGGAATGGCTGCTGTAAAACAGCGGTGTCCCTGGGTCATCGGTCTGACACTTCACAGGAAGATAATGTGCCAGCTGGACATTTATTGCCCAGTAAACCCCATGCTGTTCTCTTCAGTTGCTGCTGTAATGTAAGAGTGATTGCTGGCATTCAATGCATATGCAGCTCCTTCCTACAGGAAGGAATGGCCAGACAAGACTGTGGGTTTCAGATGTTTCTGGGCGCCAGTGCTGGGGGAGAAGTGCATCCTTTCTCTCTCGCAAGATGCCTATCAGGAAGAAGACAGATGTTTGCTTATGGTGCTCATTTTCCCTCCAGGTTCTGCTACATCTCTTTCTTGAGAAACACAGTCCCCTCTCTCCTCTTAGAGGTCATCCTTGATCCATATTTGCACTCTCGCCACACCAGTCCCACCTCCTGCTGCCATAACTCCCCTTTTCACTCATGCTGCAGCAACCTCACTGACCCCAGTCTCATCTCAGGGCCTCACGCAGCCTTTGTCTCGCTGTTAACTCTAGTCCTAGCCTTACCCCTGCAGCTCTGCCACAAAACCAACCACCTGGGGCCTCTCCTGCACATTCAGCCTCACTCGACCTCCTCCATCAGGATCTGTTTCTCCTTCCTCAGCTTCCCACAGACCCTGCAAGTCACTGCTCACAGCAGCCCTTTCAGGGCCTGCCTACCTTCTCCCCTTTCTCCCTTCCCAAAGAAGTGAGAAGGAAAAGTACTGGAAGACAAGTAAAGGTAAAGAAGAATAAACAAAGCTTTTTCCCTCCGCCCCTTCCTGTTGTCCTGTCTTCAAGCACTGCACCTTTGGAAGGCCTTTAAACAGACTTTAGACAGACTATTTTTGTATTGTTTATGCAGCTATGCTTGATACGAGGAATAAAGTTGCAGGAGAACAGGCCTGCTGTAGAGGAGGCTGAGTGCACTTGACTCAACATTGCTAAAGAAGCAGTTTTTAATAGAAGCTGCAACTTCTCTGAAGATGTATACGGAGGTACTCAGCCACCTCCCTCAGTCAGCAGAGACAGGTTGGCTCCTGCCGAGGGCAATTCAGATCACTTCAGTCGTGTTCCTCCATCAGCTGACTCAGAGCAGGAGCCTGCATCTCCCCATTGACTGGGAAAGAAGCTTCACTCACGAATTTCATGGGCTAAATGAAGTGCCTCGGTGCAGCAGTTAGGAGCATTTCCTGTAGCCTGTGCTGGCCAGCATCAGCATATGCATCTGAGTTAGAGGCCTGATGAGCAACAGAGAAGGCATTAGTCAATTTTGATCTTATCTCCCTTTTCATGACTGTTAGAATCACGGCTCCCCATCACCAGAAAAAGCCCGCCTCCCTTGGAGGCATCTTACAGCCTCACAGCTACTTGCTCCCCAAGGAATAGCTTACACAATAAATATAGGTTAGGGAGAAATACAGAGAAGTTATGCACAAGGATTTTTAGAATCTGAATTAAAGAAAGAGAAAAAAAAGGAAGAAAAAAGAAAAGAAAAGAAAAGAAAAGAAAAGAAAAGAAAAATAAAAGCCCTTTCTTTTTTTTGTAGGATTTGAAAAGGATCAAGATGGCAACTGTAATAGCCAGTTGGAAGTAGCTGGTTGCATTTTAGAGGTGTGGAGATGGACATCAGTACATGAAAAATAAAAGAGTGGTAGAGTATTTGCACGAGCAGTGGGAGTAACAAAGGCAGGCCTCCCACAGACCAGTCATAGAATATCCCAAGTTGGAAGGGACCCTTAAGGACCCACAGTCCCATGGCCAGGGTCTGTGGAGCCTGATGGGACGCGGGCTTTGACTGAAGCTTGCCCATGGCTGCGGTGCTCATGGCAGGCACCCAGCTGGTGTTACAAGCTGAGTGCAACCTGCAGCCCTTCTCTGGGGGACAAGCAGTGGCTCTCTCCTCTACCTCCCTGTGTATTTTCATGAAACTTCAAAGAACTACGTGATTTCTCTGACTGCTTGCATCCCTGTCTTCTGCGGCTCAGCTTGGCCAACAGTGCAGAAATGACTGGAGAAGACAGACAGACACACTGAGGGACAGAAAAAAAGCTAATAATGGTGCAAGCCTGGGTGAAAACACACCCTCACCTGTGAGTTATATATTCACATACAATAACATTTACATATAGTAAGAGTGCATGAATGCATGACTGTAACCCTCAAGATATATTAGTAGCTATTTAAAAAATATTCTATACTCAGTAGATCTTTAAAACTCTGAAGCAGCTCCAACACATCAGTTAATTTTTCTTTTACAGGGAAAAAAACACACAGCCCTATTGTGTTTCCTGGTCAGTACCTGGGCCTAAGCAGTGTCATCACCATGGTGCTGCCTGGGACTTGAGACCTCACTGACAAGTGTAATTGCCAGCAGTTTGCCTTCCTTGTCCCCAATCACTTGAGCACGAAATACAAAACATAATGGTTTTAAGAAACCAACTTCAAAATTTCACTTAACATGCCTGAAAAGATTTGAGGTAAGGAGGCTCAGTGTAAAATGCTTGTAAAGGATATTTCTGAGATGTCAGCATCCTTTTAAATAGGCTGAGTCTGATCCCTTATAATTGCCATATAATCCTATACTTCTAACGTGGGATACACAGGTAACTAATCACTTTTCTAATCTGGCTGTGAGCTAGGGATTTAGCATCTTCAGTCAGAGGATTGCAGGTAACTGAATAATGACGAGATAGGACTCCCTGAAGATGACACGATCCATGCAAGCTGCTCTCCTGGCAACCACAATATGAGAAGCGGAAAATACCCAGAGAAAAGGATGAGCTGGAAAGAAGAGCAGTTGTCTGTGTGCGCAGATAGATGCTGGACTTTCCCAGAAGACATCTGCAAAGACAAAATAAGTGAAGGAAGTTTGCCTTATGTTATCCTTTCTTCCCCATAATGGTTAGCTATCCTTGAATCATTCTCACAAGAAGCTTGCCCAAGCCCTAGCGTCCCACAGTATAGGCAGCGAGTGGTATCAGGTGGATGTCATATCCCCATCTCCTGGGATGAACGTTCAGCACATGCTGCTGCCAACACCACGAGGATTTTCATTCTCTGGTGCTGTCAGCCTGCGTCTTTGCCCCACTCACACATTTGAATCAGATGCGGCAGGTAGGCGAGTGTTGTCTTCCATGAACTCATCCATTTGGGTTACAGAGGGAATTCTCCATCTATGCCTCAGCCCTGGGGTGCTGCCCAAACCCCCTCCTGCAGAACAGGAAAGGCTGAGGTGCAGCAATAATAAATAACACAGAACAGATGCACTGAATCAATTGTGTCTCTCCCCAGTTTTTATAAGCAAGGAGTCTTCCTGCTTCTGCATCCAATTTCCCTTGTCAAGTCACAGTGCCCTGTCTGCAAATTACAATTAATCACTATGGAGACTGTTGCAAAGTCACCAATTTGGGATTAGTGCTTCAGCTGCGCACTAAGCAACAGGTGCTGGGTGGCTTTCTGGAAAGCTTTTTATTCATGCTGATGTGCATTGTCTGAAGGCAAAGACAGGTTTTCCCTCACAACTGAAAATAAATGCACAGGCCAGGTGGGATTTCCTGCAGTGGGAAAAACCCTCACGACATGGATCAGGCCCCTGTCACTGGTGGAGATGGTGGGAGTCTGGGCTCATTCATCGGGGAACGGCTGGATTCAGATTCACGTGGAAGGTCTCCAATTCTTCGTGCTACAGAGGGTTTCATCCCCACAGGAAACTGTGCTATATTTAAAGCCTTGTGATGGCTCATTCAGGGACTCATTTCCACAGGCAGAGAAGGCAGTGGGAGCTGCGGGTACGCAGGGTCCCCAGGTACGTCTGCGGGGGTGGGTGCAGACAGACCTCACGTTCCCGTCTCAGGGCTCCCAGCTGCATCTGGACCTGAGGCCGGGTAGCAGCCTCAGCACCGTAACACAGGATCTGCTGAGTGAAACGCTGTGCCTTTCAGCAGCTGAGGCACGCCTGGGTGTGCAGCCCCTGGGGAGAAGCGCATCCTCTCTGGTCCAAGTGAAGAATCTGAAATGCAAGAACGAACCCAGGAAAAACCTGGGCTGAGGGGGAAGGGAGCATTTTGCTGTCCCTCGCAGGCACAGTGAGTGTGCTACATGCTCTAATCGCAGCCCCAGGCCATCTGCCAGCCCCGCTCCTCAGACGGAGAGGCTGGAGCACAAGCATCTCTCGTCACTCTACCTATTGCTCTAGGCATGAGCATTGCAGGGGTCAGGACGCAGTTCTGCTCGGACACGTTTTGGAGCTGAGGCTAGCACATACCTTAGACCCGTGACTCCTTTGCTGGTGCCTCCGCACGTGAAAACTTGGGGACTGCAGTCAGCTGTAGGTAGTTTAAAGTGCCCTTCTGGAGAGCAGACCTAAATATGTCATCTTTTCCATTTGGAAAAGAGGGCGCAGCTCTGACAAAAAGAAAACTCTGAGCATCCATAGGATTTGCCAGATTAGAGACAAACCGTACCAAAGCACTGTCAGCTCCTTGCTGAATTCGCACAGACAGCCCTGCCCCGTCCCTGCCCCCTCCGCAAGTCAGCGTGACATCGGAGCCGGCGGAGAAGGGGAGCGACAGCCGTGGATAACAACTGCACGGATTTATGCCTCATTTCAGCAGCCTTAAGGAGCTGAATCTACAACCTGACAGGCGCTCTGTGAAGCACCAGTGATGAGTAACTGCATCCAGAGGGATCCCAGGATAGCAAGGCAAGTATTTTTTAACCAGGTGCTGCTGATGCGAAGCCATCAGCACAGCTCCATGTGAAACTCCCAGTGCTCCCAAAGGCTCTCTTCCTCACCCAGCCGCCACAAAAGGACAGGGGGTCACATCCAGATGCATCCATGGATAAATATTTAAATGAAAAGTTGTGAAAGGGGTCCCTAGGGCATGGTAATATATCATGCTTGTAATGCACAAGACAACCAGTCCTGCTCTGGAGCTCTGCTTTGCCCCAGTTCCATTTCCATAGATGTACAGTAAAGACAGCAGATGTAGACCCCAAATAATCCTCCCACTTCCCTTTTCCAGTGGTTTCTTGATAGGACAGACACTCTGAAATATCTGCCAAGATTGCTACGGTGCAGTTTTGGCTGTGAGGCATACAGAGTCCCTCCCCAAAGAGAGACTGCAGAGCCCACCTCCTCCTGCTTCTGCACAGAGGCACCTGAGCCCAGGGGGACACATGTCAGAAGAGAAACCCATAACACAGCTGCTGGAATGGATAAGGCATGGCTTTAAAAGCAGCAGTTCCACCTATTTTCCAAGCTCAGGAAGGGCAACTGGTTTTGGGAAAAGGACCAGATGCATTCTCATTTTATCTAAATCCATGCCCTCAGATGTGGTCCATGGGTCACCGAGGTTGCAGTAGCCCCAGAAATCCTTGGGGCTTTGCCCTGCTACATGTTCCTTCAAAATGAAGAGGTCGTGCAGGCATCAGAATTGGCATAACAAAAGCCTGGGAGAGCAAAAACCACTGTTGAGGTAAGAGCTGCCTTTCTTTTATGTACTGTGATACACATACACACACAAAACAAGTGTTTTACTCCTAGTTCTGGGCAGTTTTTGCTGAGTTAAAAAAAAAAATTCTCTGAATTGTACTGCTCTGTTATAGGAAATAATGACTAAATAGTAATTATTCAGACATGTTTCTGCACATGAAATTCTCTTGGCTACATAGCATCATCCGGGACACATTTTTTAGGTAGCGTTATATTCTCAAACACTCACTGCCTAGGCATCAATGTTTTTCCACATGGGGTTTTGCACCCAGTCACCTAGTGCAGTTGTCAGAGCCTCAAGACTGCAGAAATGTTAATAGCAGTGATACCTTTCAGAGATTTGGGAGAGAAGCACTGGTAACCTGTCACAGTTACCACCACGCACTGACAAAGCTCGGCTCCATTCCTGCCAACTGTGATTACACCTTAGCACAAGCTCGCTGTGTCCTTGTTCTCCCACACATGAGAAACAGAGATTTTGCTGCCTCTGGGGACATGTACATGAAGGGTTGACCAAGGTCTGCTACAAGGGCTGAGGCAGGCCTCTTACTGAAGAAAGCATGTGCAGAGTTGTGCTCTTTCACATCTGAAACCTGTTTTCACATTGAGACAAAGAACAAAGCCTTTGATTTCTGTTCGTGAGCTGTCCTGAAGGGTCCCACCTGGGAGAAGAGCATCTGGGGGTGCAGTTCTGCGGGACCTGGCTTTGGTCGCGGGAGCTGCCTTGGCCTGCTGAGGGACAGAGACCCCCCACCCCACCTCTGCCCTCCTGTCCCCTCTCTTAAATGAGAAACTCTCTGGGCTAAGGGAGCCGCTCTAGCTGAAAACCAGCCTGGCAAATAAGTTAATTATTTTTCAGCTGGGTCAGCTCCCGAAGTCATTCGTTGTGAAGTGCCAAAAAAACAGCCCCAGGGTGGGAGAGGGCAGAAAACAAGTCAACAGAGCTGGAGGGGGGTGATGGGCTGGAGAAGAAAGAGTTGGATGATCCAGCTGCAGCCCTGCTTTTGAGAGGTTCAAACTATGGGATAATTACTTCTTATCTACTTGTTGTCTTCCCTCTGCCTGCCACTCTGTTTTTTTTTTTTTTGTTTTTTTGTTTTTTTTTTTCCGAGTTAATAATTAGTGCAGTGACTCTAGGAAAGAGCAAAACACGACTGTCTCTGTCGAGATGGCTTCTGTCAAGCCTTTGCTGCACGTAATCACACTCACCAATATGGGACTTATCCATGAACACTAGTATATAGTTGGCTGAAGGCTAAAGTTACATTTTCCCCCCTAACACACAAAACAAGCCCAAATGAAGGACATCTCTACCTAAAAGCTGGCATTCAGCAGTACTTTCAGAGACACAGATTATACCCTGAGGTCGTTTGTGCAAACACAACCTCTCTCTTCAGGACACTCAATCTCTGAGGGAAGTGTCACTTATTAACTTCTCCTTCAGCATTTCCCAGGCTCCATTTGCCTCTAGTGGCTCCTGAGGCACCACAAATGGGCTCAATTTGATGGGTAAGCGTGGGTGAGTGGTTTGCAGGGAGGACATCCCATGTCACCTGCCAAATATCACCCACTGGCCTAGACATTCACTGCTGGAAGCTGCACTTCTTGTCTAGGAGATGCCGTCCATCAGGCACTCACAGTCTGGTCTGTGGTCTTCAGTGGTGCCAGTTGCCACTGCGCTTTCTTCCCACGTGCATATAGCACATACCAAGGTCAAGGCATGAGCTGCAGGGAGGGAGCCCCATGGAGCCCTTGTTAATTTTCACATAGGAACAATTTGATTTTGTGCTTTCTCCTGAGGATAAGCTGCATATTCGTGCTGGGGGAGAAATGGGAAATAATGCTTTGAGGTAGCAGGGAAGTTGCCAAAAAGCATGCAGAAACATAGGATCATAGGATCGCAGAATATCCTGAGTTGGAAGGACCCACAAGGATCATCAAGTCCAGCTCCTGGCTCCACACAGGACCACCCAAAAATCAGTCCACATGTCTGAGAGCATGGTCCGAATGTTTCTTAAACTCCAGCAGCTCGGTGCTGTGACCACTGCCCTGGGGAGCCTGTCCCAGTGCCCGACCACCCTCTGGGTGCAGAACCTTTTCCTAACACCCAGCCTGACCCTCCCCTGTCCCAGCCCCATGCCGTTCCCTCAGGTCCAGTTGCTGTCCCCAGAGAGCAGAGCTCAGCGCCTGCCCCTCCGCTCCCCTCGTGAGGGAGCTGCAGGCCGCCATGAGGCCTCCCCTCGGCCTGCTCTGCTCTGGGCTGAGCAAACCAAGGGACCTCAGCCACTCCTCATATGTCTTGCCCTCTACACCCTTCACCAACATGCTTGTTTCAAGGCCTGTTTTAGGGGTGACAAAGACCAGGAAAGTCCCATGGAAGAGCTGCCCAGAGCACACAGTGCTGGACTGCTCCCCCCAGCCTTCTGTAGATGCTGCCTGCCACGTGAGGGAAAAGAGGCTGCTCCTTCTTCCCTTCTGTCCTCTTCAAAAGAACATGAGAAAACAGCTGTGTACATTAAAATGTTGGCCACAACACCCACTATGCTGCTGTTTTTGTAAATAAAAGCTGGTTTTGTAACTTGCAATTTTACTGCATGCTTAAGTAACTGAATAAGGAGTTTTGCATTGTGTGGTTATTAAGAAGGTAAGCCTTAAACGCATCAGTAAAAAGCCTAAAGTTTTTACCAATAGCCCTGGGGTTTGAAGTAAAATCTAATTAATCCATAAACCATAACAAATTGCTGGCCTCTACAGGGACTGGAGAGTTGAGCACATATTTCAGACATTTTCTGTTGGGATAGCTAACTCCTCCACTCGGAAGACATACCATGAAAATGGACTTCTTCCCTCCTCTGAAACTGTTCTGCACCAACGTTTCACTTAATTGCTCCTTGGAAAGTGACAATCAATAAAAGAGAGGAACTGTTGCTGGGGGAATGACGGCAAGTGCCCCGATGAAAGTATTAGTGTGGAAGATGTTCCTAGTGCTACAGAGGTAGTACCCAGTGAACTTCTAGCCTGCACTGTCTTCAGGGGTGACTTCCCATTTCCCTGTGCAGGGGTTTTTGAAGGATAGGGTCATGGATGCACCTCGGGCCAGCATTCCCAAACTGCAGAGGTGGCCTCTCACAGGATGAGCTCCAGGACCCATGGGCACTTCTTGGTGGCCCTGGTGGCACTGAGCACCCTTTGCATGCAGCAACATCACTGCAGAAACTCTCTGATCATTCCTTCAAAGGCTTCGGTAGCTTGCTGTCCGCCCCCCAGCTTCTACTTGGCCATCACAGGGGGATGCGGGTGGCTCTCAGGGGGACAGACAGACGGCTTCCCAGCACAAAGGCCACCCACAGCTCCTTTGTAGTCAAAGAAAGAAGCTGCAAGAGCTCGTAAGCCTGGCGACTGTAAATATGTAGTCCCTCACTACACACACACACTGTCCTCAGGAGTGGCAGAAATGTTATAGCTGAATTAAAACAGTGTTTTAAAAGCAAAGACTGTAGCAGTCAAAAAAAAAGGAAAGTGATTTCAAGTGGCTAAACTTTTGGCAGTGCTCACGGCCCTGCCTGTGGTGTCACAGGGACCCTGTGGCACAGACCATGCAAGGGAGGTTTGCTACACCAGAGCCCAAGCAATAGCTCCTTCCCTTGTTGGATATCAGTGTGTGTCAGATACCTGCCCGAAATAACACTCATGTCTACGTGGGGTGGAAAAGGTATTTCACAAGTATATCACAGATCAGTCTGTCCATCCATCCATCAGTCTCTCCCAAATGAGGTCTGAACACTCCCGGCTGCCTTCAGCCAAAGGAGGTCTCCAAAGTTCCCACAGATCTCATGTGGCTCACTGACCAGATACAGAAGGAGACCCGAATTAGCTCAGGGAGACACACAGAAAATATGGGTTCAAGTTCATGGACAGGTAAGCAGGGAACAAATTGTCTTGGGGCAGGTAGAGATGGAAGAGAAAAACCTTTCTGTCTAACAGTCAGCCCTGTGCTAAAAGCACAAGACAATACTTCCTTCTCTGTTTCCTTCTGCGAACGATTGAAACTATTTTGAAATAAAGCCTCTGGTGGCTTTTCTTTTCTTGCCTTTGTTTTAGATGGCATATTATCTTTACTGGTTGCAGGAAACACAATAAATTGTGGGATTTTTACATTTATAAGTAGGAGTGCTATTCATACATTAATAAACATATTTCTTTAGCATCTCAAAAATGCATTAGTCCTGTTTTTAGAATATTAACCAAAATTTTGAAACAAGTTTAGCACCTCATCTTTAATCAATAAACCTCTTCTTATTTCTTCTCTCTTGGGTGTTTCACTGTCCCAGCATAAGCAGCCACACCGCAGGGAAGCTCATATGAACTCCAAATCCTATTTTAGGCTCTATCCTGATACCCTTTGTTGCTAGCAGCAGCTAATTATTGCCTGTACCTAAATAATAGAAAGCATCATATTACAAGCTTCATTTGATACTAAATATTTAAAGGACTCAGGATGATGTAACCTGTTTTCCCCCTACATACATCTGCAAGCCATCTTTGTGAAAGGCAAGTACACCTAACGCACACATGTCCCAGGAAACACAATGCTAATGCCAGTGTTTTAGGAATGAATACTCAAGAAGCTTCCTTGACAGAAAGCCTGCTGCAAATAATACACACCCTCCCTTCTGAGGGAGCATGGTTTTCTTGACAAACAGTGAGGACATTAAGCTGAACCGTCTCCCAGCGTCCCCCCACACTGTTGTACTGGAGGCCGCCTGAGATGCGAACAAGCCACACAACCAGGAGGTAGAGAGCTTGCTTAAGGACCATAGGAGTCACATCTATGAATCAGTTTGCCACACGGCTGTATTTGTGCACGAGTGATTTATAGCTCTCGTTCCACAGAGCTACGATAGCTTTTTAATAGGAAAAACAGGTACTGATGCTATACTCAGTGGTTTTGTTATGCTCAAGAAGGTATGTGGGGGAGAACAAAAGGGAAAGTTTACTGAGTATTTAAAAAAGCAGGGAAGAGGCAGGCAAATTCAAAACTACTGCACACAGAAATAGCTTCCCTGAAATTTCTGCTTTCTTCTTGATAAACAAGGTCCAGAATCACATTAACCAGATTTGTGCCTGGCTGTCTCTGGGGTGGCACTGATAAAACCTTTTACTGGCGCAATGAGGATTGAGGAGTCATCTGAAAACACGACCCCATCATCTTGCAGTTATGCAGAGGGATTTTGTTGCAAAGATCAAATGAGGTAAAGTGCAAAAGCATGAAAGGCACTGCTAGTTACTTTAAGGATTTGTAAACCTCATTATTCTGCAATTTTAATATTTATCAGCCTACCTACAAGGCAATGACAAAGAACAACACCTTTAGCAACAGATGCTGTGTCCTTTGTCTTGCTGAATAAATTTGACACCAGTTTTCCTAGGCAGTAAAGTCTAAAAATCACTTTATTACTACAGATCCTGAGCTGCTGTCCAGTGATCAGTTAGTCTACAAAGCTCTTCAAGTGCTTCACCACTGGTCCACTGACTCCATTGGGTTGCGGACATAAATAGCACCTCAAAAAGGCCCCATTAGCCACAGTGCTTTCACCTTGCACTTAAAGCTCAGAAGTGCTCTCTTTCCCCATGGGCATGACCTGAAGTTTAAGGTGTGTTTTCAGATCTGTCAAACAGGTTCATCATGGGCTTGGTGCCAAGCCTACTGCAAACACCTGAAAGAGACCTCTGCTGATTTTGGAGGTCTTCAGAATAGCAGTCATATGGAAAAAAAAAAATCAAAAAGGTAGGAGGAGGAAGAAACAGTACTTACAAGAACTGTGAGATCAACAACAGAAAAGCTCAAGCTGAAGCTGTAAGCTTGATAGTCTGTTTGCATGGCTGTGCTGAACTTAGCAAAGGTCCTTACAACTCCAAGCAATATACTCCAGAGGCACAGAAAGCTGATCAGCAAATACTTCTGTTTGTATCAGTGTGAATTCTTATCTGTGGGACTCACCTCAGTGCCCAAGAGCTCAGTTCCCATCTGAATTCACTGACTCTATTCCCTTTCTTGTAACTGGAACAGCTAGGCACTGTTGGGGAGCAATTCATTCCCCTATTTCAAATCTCTATTTTAAGGTAAGGAGAATTGGAGTTTCCTATCAGCCTTCACTGGTGACAAACAACTTGGATAATGAACACAGATGAGATGCGCAACCTGAAGAGGGCTAATGTTACACAAGGGAAATCCCACCCTGTACTAACCATCCACCTTTTAGCTCTCTCAGGGTTTATAGGCAAATCAGCAGCCCTTGCAAAGGAACAGCCTTTGACGGGAGAAGGTAAAGTCACTGGTAATCCTCTTGTCACCTTGGTGTTTTGCTGGTTGCTTTGTACTTACATGTTCCTTGCTATATAGTGACCTCACAAACAAAGTCAGCACTCCATGGTAATCTTGTTCAAAAAGTACATATATTTAATAATGATAACAAATACATTTTTTCCCCTGGAATTTCCACTACTGTATTTCAATAAGTCCCTTACATGGTCACTTCAGTTTGACTGTACATAGCTACTGTCTAAGCTGGATACATGTTTATGTTTTAGCAGTGTAGTACTCATATATTCTCTATAAATATAATAAAAGATTTAACATTTCTGTTTTCATTCTGATTCATACATATATTTACTGGGTTTTCACAAAAAATACATGTCTCTTTCCTGCCTCCCCCAACCTTTTATTGGGTTCCAAATAAACCTGAGTTTGTAATTCAAGTCAGTATCTGCCATCAGGTACACGAGTCTGATGCACACACACGACGGTGTTTCAGTTGTCCCTGCTCACTAGCTTTGCAGCACAAACATGTTCTTACTGTGAAAGAAAAGAAAACGGTTTGATGTTTTTAAACAAAAGGAAGAGCGAAAATGGACCCCTGGGATACACGGATGTTCTGTACAAATAGAAGATAGCAACTTTCAATCTCAAGACAAGCAAAAGCATTTCAGGGCTTTCTTAATAAGTTAGGATTTCTATGTATATAATTTTAGAGCTGCCTTAACTACCACAGAGGCGTGTGTCCTCACTACCCTGAAGAGTACAGTAGGAAGCACGCAGACTCCCCCATACAACCCGACAGGCTGCTTTGAAAGCGAGGTGAAGGTCCCATCTGCAGGGATGAGCATTCATGCTCTGCTGTTTTTTCTAGCAAGCACTCAAAATACTGAACAGTCCAATTATCTGTGCTGTTAGTATTTGGACTGATGCCTTTTCTTTTTTTTTTCCCCTGCAGATTTTGGTGTTTAGCCTAAGCTATACTGAAAATGAGGAATATGCACTCAGCTATGGGCTCTGCTGGCGACCCTTTCACCACCTCTAGTGACCCTCCTCCCCCAGTCCTTTTGCACCTCACGAAACTGGAAGGAAAGCTTTTCAAACAAGGGAATCTCTTCATATTTGTACAGAAACCAAAGCAGCGGGGCTCCATAATCATTTGCAGTAACACTGATAAAAATAGGGCGTGGGTTCCTACTGATGCAAAATCCCTATATTCCAGTAAAGACCCCAATAAGAGGGCAATGCTTCTGTTGCCTCATTTGTGGAATGGTGAGAGGTGGGTGGGCAGCAGTGGGGTACCCAGGGGGAGACCAGATTAGTACAAGCTTTGCTGAGATTTCCCATATACACAAACACATATGCAAGCACAGTACAGACGAAATAAAAGCATAGTCTTTGGCTAAACCTTCTAGTTTATAGGAAATGGTGAGAACACAAAAACAGAACCAAAAAATGTTGCCAACCTCTCAAATGTATCATTTACTTAGAAAAACAAGACCAGTATGCAGAACATGTTGCCTTTTAAGAAACTTAATCTTCACAGCTCATAACAACACCAAATTTTTGGTAACCACTGCATTACCAATCTTGCAGTATAAAACGGCATTGGTACAGATTCACGTGTCCTTTATTAGTCTCTTTAATTCACTGCAGTCTCTCAGAAAAGCCTTCAGGTATGTCCAGTACTCTGTTGCTGTAACAGGGGCTAATGCAATCCTGCACACAGGAGCAGAGCTAGTACAGCTACAAAAATTGGAGGTGACTGGGTTGTTTAAACACAGCGTGTTGCAGTTGGGATTACTGCCTAAAGCATCCACTTGCAAACCCATTACATGAAACGAACGGGCCTTCTGTGCGGTAAATCACCATGTGATGTACCTTGTTTTTAAATAATCGTGTTTCTTCTGAATGACATCATTAAATCATTTTCCTTAGAAAAAAATGATTCCATTATTAGCTACTTTATGTAATTAACTAAGAGCTGCTTTGACTTTCAGTATTCCCCCTTCTTCTAAATGTTTAGATCACCCATGTCTTTATTCAAGCTTCTACCAACTTTATCTTCTTGGCAGTGCTTTTTAGCAAGTTGATTTTAGAAAGAGCATCTCGAGTTTTTCCACTTGTCGAGCCACTTGAGCAATGCCTGTAAGAGCACAACATACAGTGTGGCACAGGCAGGTGGAGCATGGACAGTCTTACCACTGGTCCTGATGGGACCAGCACTCATGGCACCACACCAATTACCTTGATGAATCAAATCGTTAATGCTCATCGTTCTTCCAGCCTACTTGCTGCAATACTAGATCACAGCAGTGAAAGCACAGACTGACATGGCTCTTTCAAGACATGTTTTACTGTACAGTCAGATGCCAAATGCTAATATTTCCTAACAGCACAAGCAGAGCCCTCTTCTTTCATCTTTATTACGTAGGACAACCCCTTCCTTACAAGCAGATTTTCTACACTGGACAACTGTAGTGTATTACGTAGCGACGGTAACATGCCTGTGGCTTTCCCCTCTTTTTAACAATTAAAAAGGCTAGGTCCCAGACAACAGCAGTACAAATCCTGGCCTGCCAGATTAACACTGGCCGCTGACAGTGTCTGCAGCATTGAAGGTGATCTGCGTGGGGCTCATCTGCTGCAGCTGAGGCATCCGTGCTTCCAGTGGCTTGTCGCTCGCCGACTGCATCGTCTGGTTCCTCTTCCGCAGCATCTGTCCGATCCCCATCATGGGGAACCTGCCCCTGCTTTTAACACAGTTAGGGCTGCCCAAGGGGTTGTTGGAAAACAGCTGAGTAGGGGACACGGCTTCTTCCTTCGCGGGATATGCTTTTTCCTCATACGTGAAAGAGACTTGGGTGGGGTGGACGGGGGACGTACTTCCTGGCTGAAAAAGCGGGGAGAGTGTCCTTTCACTTGAGCTTTTGTAAGGGAAATTCATGGGCGAGCCTAAAATCTTGTACTGGTGGGAGGGGGAAACCTGGTCTGTTTGGTCCTCTCTGTCGACGGACTCGAAGGAGTGCACAATATTCAGGATGAGAGGAGAGTCCTTGGCCCGGCCCCCAGCCCGGGCTGGCTCCTGCTGCGGGGAATCCTGCCTCTTCAGGAGCCGCGGGGTCCTGGGCAGCGGTGTCTGGACCTCCAAGTACTCCAGGGAGCTGGACGTGACGCAGCCCGTCTTGGTCGCCACGGGCTCGTGGAAAGGGCTTAACCCGCCGGTGGAGTCTACAAAGCAACCAGAAAAGGAACCAGAAGAGCAAATGGCAATCAATGGCACTGCCTTCTCTGCCTGGTGGCAGATAGCATCGGACATCACCTTTAACAAATTTGCATGACAAATGCACCAGCTAAAACAAACAGCCTTAGGGATACACTCAGCTTGGCACCAAAGAACCTGATCCTTATTTGATACTGACGCTGTTGTTTCATGGGTAATTTATCTGCCACTTTCCTTAAATGCAGGAAGGGCGCTTGAAGTGAGTAAGACAAGGACAAGAAAAAGAAAACCACTGATGTCTTCAGCTGTTTGTAATAATTATATCCTCTAAGGCAACGTCTGAGAAATCTCACATTTCTCCTTTGCATGGTTTTAGCTGGGTCTGCGTACTGTATTCACTGACATACCTACAGACATAGGGAACAACAGTGAGTTAATTCCTAATGTCTCTACTTGCATTTTGGAAGAAAATCTGTTCTTGGTTTCCCACATGTAAATACGGAGTAACTGCATTGGCCAGACTCAGGCTGTTACAGTTGGAACAGATTTGCTGCACTGACTTCAGCGAGAATCTTCCCCAAGCAAGGACCGAATATAAATGGAAAATCTTTTCAGGATTTGGCCCAATAATACAAAACAGCCCATGGAGAAGATCTACTCAGTTTCTACAGAATGTTGGCACTCACGCCAAGCTAGTTGCAAGAAAAAAAAAAAGAAAAAAAAACCAACATTTTGCTGCGTTTAGGAAAAGCTAGCCAAGGAGTCTGCTTTGCTATTCCCCCTAATGGAAAGAATAGCAGACTGGCAGTTCATCACTGTCCATGACTTCTCCCACCCTCACACCAAGAGAACAGGGGATAGAAAATTACTGAGGTCTGCAGCCCTCGGGTCATAGCTACAAATCTCACGTGTGTCTTTTGAAAGGGATGGCCTTGGCAGAGGTTGAGACGTCAATGGGTGTACGGGATGAAATCACGTGCATTGAGAGTAGCTTGGGAAAAGCAGGCCGGGTTTAATCTGACTAGTCTCTTTCCAAAACTGGTCCAAATTATTTGACTGCTTGATTTAACAAGCATCAAAACACAGTTTCCGTAAGCAAAGAAATGCTTTAGTTGAGATCTGGGTGATTTTCAGGTTTCAGTTCAAAAAAGCAAGGAGAAGCCTAGACAGGAAAAAATATCAGCTGCTTACTGCCTGCTGTGCCTCCCTCCCCAAAGTAGTGACAAATTCTGAAAAATAGATTTTTTTTTTTACTTTTTTTTTAAATTATTTTTTCAAAAAAGTATGTCCTATTTGTGACCAGCTCTACAGATTGCTGCTGCCTTACAGCAGAGGTGCCCGTGCTGCCAGACGAACACCATTTTGACACTTCACGTTGAAAGCATCAAGTGGTAAGTTATGAAGTTATGAGAAAGGCCATGAAAACACCCTAAGCCAAGGCTCTAAAGAACTGCTTGACACCACGATCAACATTTTAAGTCACTGTATTTCTCCGTGCTGGTCTTTAGTTACCCTCCCTTGTTCAACAGCCAGCTACGTCACCTTCCTGCTCCCCTCTACGTCCTGCCCACATATGCACTCCTTCAGCCCCATTTTCCCTGCCGGCTGCACTTTTCCCCTCCTCCCTTGTCCTGCCATCCTCAGAGCAGGTCCCACCCAGCACTCCCCAGGCTGCCTCCTCCCCTGCATTATTAATGCTTTCTCTCCTACGTCTGTCTCATCTTTTCCTGTTAATGCTTTTCCTCCTCCTTTCACTGTTTGAAATACACAATGGTCGGCAGTCCCTGCCGCTTTTCTTCTTGGCTGCCCATCTCTCTTCCCCCCACCATCAGCTGCTGCCATCAGCTCTCAAAGGAGGCCACGGGTACCAGCGCTCTCCTCAGGGTCAGCAATTTCTTTCTGTGCTGCCCCTTATTCCTTCCTCTCTGAGCAAAATGCATTTGTTGGCAGAAAGAAGCTTCCCTATCAGCTTTGGTTTGTCAGTGAGCAGCCCAGCACTGATCTGGGGTGGGTGTTGATGCTTTCAAAGTGCCAATGTGAAGTACAGATGATTTTGTATAAGCACATAAAAATAGGAAAAGATTTTTTTTTTATTTTTTTAAATGCGGTTGAAATTCTGTCACATAAAAACAGAAGTAAAAGCGAAGATTCATGACTGCTGAACATTGTCATGGTTTCCTCAGGATGTTTTGTTCAAAGTTTGACTACATTATTCCATCCCCGTTCACATCACCACCTCCAGAGCAGGCAGCAAATGCAAGCACACGACTATTTACTAACAACCGTATGCCACGTAAGACACTCGTACTGGTACAGGAAGACCCATGCAAGCACATTCACGGGAAGGCACAAGCGCACAGAGACACGCTGGTATTTCTCTCACTGACCTTTCTCTGCACCTCCAGCCTTGGTAACTTTTCGGTCCCTCAGCAGAGCCTTGGTGTTCTGTATCTGTGAGATAAGACAGGAAGAAGGCTGTCTATATGAAACTGGACTTTTCTCAGCTTTCTTTGGGAGCTGACGGTGAAGAATCTCCCCTTTCTTTTCTTGCTCTTTGAGTTTTTTGTCCTTTAGGTTGTAAAACAAACAAGAACAATTTGGTTTACTTAAGGAAGTTTAAATGTCCTAAACCCCCCAGAGTTATAAGCACACCACTTACTGAAGTCAGGTTGAAAACAATATCTTTACAAGGAACTTGTATAGGTTACTCAAAATAACTGCATCTTCCACATCACATTTTCCTCTGACCCATTTGACATGGTGTCAGGGTTCCCATCTGCGCTGACACACAGAGGAAAAGGTGCTTTCAGAAAATTAAGGGAAAAGGACAGCTTTCTGTTCAGAGGTCATTTGTCCTAGGAGACCTCGTTCAACCAAGTAGATGCAGATTTGTGCTCTTTCAGATCTGAAATATGCCTGCCCATTTAAACACAGAAAAAGGTCTTTGATTCCTGTTTATTACACTTCCTCTGATATTTCCAAAGGTGAGCTGCACAGCTTTAAAGAATTTTGAACTCTCTGAGTCACTCATCTCCTCTCTGGGCAAGATCTTGAGGAACACGGCCTTTGCTGTGCATCCACAGGCTCTGATTTTACGTGTGTGTTATGCTGTAATGCAGCAATGAAGTTGGGGTTGCAAACATGGACATCCGAAAACATAATTTTGATGTCCAGTGGTGACAGAGAGAAAACAATACCAGGCTCCAGCTTTTGAAGAGTTGCTTTACAGTAAAAAGGCACTGTATCTTTACAACAGGAATCACTAGGTTCTGTAAGCTGCGTAATACTCCTTATTGGCCAGTGATTTCAGAGGCAGCCAAGGGTATTATTTTACTTCTAAACCTCAGGCATCCAATTTATGGCTTGTATTTTGCTATCACTCAAAGACTTCAAGAAATTCCCACTTTTCTTGAATAAACTTGTGTGGTTTTTTTTTGTTTTAGATGTGAATCTCAAAGAAGTTGAGCTTTTGTTTTGGTTGCTTTGGGGTTGTTTCTTTAGTGGGGCATCTGTGTGATGCAAAGTAATGTGCATAAATGTGAGAGAGGGAAATAAGGATGTACAAGACATTTTGTTTGTTTGTTTGTTTTGTCCACTAAACAACTCTGGAAACATGTTAAGACACATAAGAGGAAAATAACTAGGCAGCACAAATTTTGATCACTGCCACATCAGACAGAACTGGGCACTGCGTAGATGGTGTCTGGGCACTGCTGGGCTCAGTGATCTTTGAATTTTCGGAAATTACAGAGTCAGAAGGAAGAGCTTCAGGAAATGACAAACTAAGACTTTAGTTTTATTTCAGAAGCTGTGAAGTAACTGGGGGGAGAGAGAGCACCAGGGACCCTCTGGGAGCTCCTCCCTGTCTTCCTCCCCTCCGTGTACTGTCACACACCCATTTTTTCCCCAGCCTTCTCTCCACACATCCCTTATTCCCTCCAGTTTATTTTCCTTTAGCCATCTAAAGCCGGCTAACTCTTCCACAGAAACACACCAACACCTTCTGGAGCTGTCATTGCTTTCCTTGCGTTATACCTCCTTGTTCACCTGACGTTGTCCCCCTTGCCGTTAGAGGCTGTAGCCATGTCAGGCACGGAGCATTTATCCCTCCCTGCTTGTGCTATGCCTGGAACAATGCAATGTCTGATCAGTCCCAGACGCTATCTTGGCGAGCACAGTCACTATTGATGACAATGAAATAATAACAACAGTAATAACAACAATAGCAGTAATAACAATAATGCTGTGTGAATAACAGACTATGACAATGAAGTCAGTGGGAGCTGTGCATTTAATTCTGAGCCCACTAAACTATTTTTTTGCTTTCAAGGCTGTAAAACTCTGCTGCCAAGTTCAGCAGAGACTGGGTTCTACCAACCACCTTTTTTTTAAAGGTACTTGTGAGGATGAGACCAAGTGGTGACTATTTAAAGCCTACAGGAGCCAATCACGATTGTTTAAGGGCTTTTTGCTATTTTGGATAGGTGAGGAAAGAATTTGCATTTTGGCTGCTGCAGCATCTGTCAGAATGCAGGACATTGCAGCGCTGCAAGCATTTTAGCCTAATGGTGCGAGAGCCAAGCCAGAACTCCTCACTGCTCTCCTCTCAAACACGTGCCACGTGCCCCTGGCTTCGCTTTCACACTGCTGTAATGTTTTATAAGCAGTGGTAACACAGTTGTACCGTACAACTAAAGCACCGATGAAAATGCAAATTCATACATCCGGCATTAGCAATGAATTACTTTACCCTGGATGAATGTTGTAAATAGCCTTATATTTAAAATTTACCAAGACTGCTTCTCTTTGATGATAGTGGTGGGAGGGGAAACGGCCAAAATCCTAAACTCCCAAGGTGCTGCATGCTATTATATTTTAAAAAGGAAAGGAAGTGTTCTTTCAGGGGAGTTAAAAAGTTCAGTCCTCACCGTGCTATACGCAGCCATGCAATGGCATGCTGTTGCACAATGAAAGAGTTGTGCCGGTATGTTATACTTGAATAGGTTCGGCATTACATCAGCCTCTGCTATTTCCTGTCCTGACCTCGACCCTAAAATCTATCCTAGTCCCGGCAACGAACTTGGAAGGAAGATAATGGGTATTTGCCTTGGCCTTGCCTAATATTGTGATAGGACAATGACACAAGTTCTTATAATTACAAATTCCTCCAGCCTGAGCCCACCAGCTACTCGGAGGGAAGCAGATAGCCCCAGTACCGGTCCCCTGGTTTTGCTGTAGGGATGACTGCTCATCACCTGAACCCTCTGCAACAAAAAAGAGGCAGACAGACAGACAGACAGACTGCTGTCTCCTTCCATTACCCTACACTGCCCAAGTGCCCTGAGTGCTCAAGTGAAGCCAGCCTGCAAAAACACGCGTCTGCTTAGCCCTGACAGCAAGTCTCCTCACCCTCCGCCCCAGCACGCCGATGCTACCATGTGAACTTAGGAAACCGAAGGGAAAAGAGGGCCTGGGCACGTCTGCTGCACGCGTGCCGTGCTGCCTGCCCCTGCTGGCAGGCAGCCCCCGGCCCGAGGGCAAGTCCTCATTTCGCATGGCGGGAGTGAGGTGGGAGAAATTCAGTCAGCTGCTTCTGCTGAACCCGACCACCTCTCTCCATGGCATTTCCATGGCAACACACAGCGATGCTTCCTTTGCATTATCTGCCCAGGGACCAGTACCTCCCAGTTCCAGTCTGGAAAGAGGGGATGGTAAGGGGACCCTACCTACAGCCCACAAATTTCTCTGAGCTTATGAATTCTGCATCTCTGAGTCCCAAAGGCACCCACTGATCCCAGCAGCGCGATCCAGACACTTCCATGGCTGGGTTCCCGTCCCCCTGAAGGCATTTTAGAAGAAACGTCTCCCACAGTTACAAGTGGCAGGAGCATCTCAGGGTCTGTGTTCACCCAAGCGTGCTGTTTTAACCGTCCTGGTACAGTAAGTGTGATACAATCCCCCCATGTAAACACAGCTAAAGCGATATCAACGTGCTTTATATTCAGCTATGCCCATGTAGAAAGATATTATACTGTATTATTATCACAGTGTCTGCACTGCGATTGCTTCAAGGTAACTATTTCAGGAAAGAAAGGACACCCCCTCATCCCTTAAATAGCTACACTGGGACTAACTCTGAATGCAGGAGAGGCTTTGGAGGGAGCCTTTATTCCTAACTGTGCATACAAACAAAACTGGGGTCATACAGTCACACCATCATTAGTTTTCAATGATCCTTACAGGAGCCAAACATCAGCTCCCTTCCAGGAGCGTGGGGGTTTCAGGAAGAGCACGAAAACAGAGCATGCATTTCTCTCCTGGCTACGTGCAGGTGCCCAGACAAGCCTCGCTGCAGAATTGCCTGCATGTGGCGTGGATGCAGACACAGTGAGCCAGCCATGCAAGTAAACTGCCACAGAGTGTTTTGAAATACGAGATTTATCTAGTCTACCCACTGCTGACACACGTTAAGTGAGGTGGTTCTGATTTATGTAAGGAAAGAATGAGAAGTACTTTGTCCTGATATATCCATCTGGCTTGCAATTCAGCTTTTCTATGAAATTTGCAAGCAGTCTTTAAAATAAACAAACCCAGCCATAATACAAATCTGTCCCTGCAATTAGATCATCAATCCAACATTGACAAGTAGCTTTTGAAACAGGTAAACTCTTCAGGAATACTGCTATTTATGTTGTTAGATAGGACCTGCACAGTGCACACAACCCTTGTAATTTTAGTGCTCGGCAAAGAAACAGCCAAAGAAGAAAAATCCGCACAGAAGAAGCTTCCTAATATCTGTTATGTATTCCTCTAATATAAATTACCTCCTCTATTGCAGGCAAAAAGACTGGAGACAGACAGAGCGAAAGGTAATCTGGTTAAATCTTTTCTCTGGCCAAGGGAAGTGTGTCACAACACAGTGGGCTAGTTCTGCATCAGTTCTGCTGAGAAGCAAAAATTTTCACCCAGACAGAGTTTTGTACTAATACAGTTTTACATTTTCTAGTAGTCAAGTCAGGACATTGCACTCTGCTATGCAGATCTGTGGCAAGTCGCTGGGGAGAGGGAACCCTGGCAGTCACACAGCTCTCTGCCCTACACCACCACCGTCTTCAGACTCGAGGCAATGCTGTTATTGTCTTCTTCAGCAACTTGCACCTCATAATGAAACTAAGGAGCCCCCTGAAGAAGTTTGTGTTATTCTGCTAAACAGAGCATTTAGTTTCCTCATGACAGCTGAAAGTTGTCTTTAAACTTCCACCTAAGGGGGTGCTATTTGTTCCTTCAAAAAGAAATTGAGAGAATTGTCCTGTGCAGGCAAGACCACAGATCTCTTTTTTTCTTCACAGCTCCAGAAACTCATTGTCTTAATCCCAACAGCTGGGGATCCTCAAATTCAGCCTGCTTTCAAAGTACCTTAAGAAGCTTTAATGAGCTTTACCTCATAGGAGTCTTTATTTGCCTTGTACTTTTCTATCTGGTATAGCTGGTTCTTGTGGCAAATGTCCTGGCCTTCAGATTTCTGTGGAGAGAGAAGCATGGAAAATTAAAGTATATAAAAGGTAATTAGAGAAAGCTAATGTTTAGCTACTGCTTAATGGACCATATCCACATTTGGCATTCAGTAGTCTCATCAACTTACGGATGTGGTGAATTTGGTCCATTACATTTTAAATATCATTGATGGCATCATCATTAAAACATGCTTGCTAAAAGAACTGAGAAGAGAAAAACTAAGGTGCTGTTGGGGATAATTTCTCAAAGAAACAAACATGTCAAAAAGAAAACTCCAGACATAGATTCACAGAATGGTTTGGGTTGGAAGGGACCTTAAAGATCATCTAATTCCAACCCCTTCCACCAGGTTGCTCAAACAGAATACAGCCCACCCTACCGACTACACAAGTCATGCAGGAGCCTACAGACTCGTAACTGTTTAAGACTCCTCGCCAGACCGCAGATAGCTGCGTGGAGAGATAGCCATGGCTGCAGCTTGCCCTGGTGCTCTTTGCCCATCCTAACACTCGAGCAAGTGCCGTGCACAATGTGGCTAGGGAGCTCAGCTCCCCCAGACGTCCAAGAAAGGGTGGTGTGGCAGGGTGAGAGCTCCCTTTCAGCCACACACAGAGCACTCCTGCTGCAGAGGGAGGGATGCACAGCACACTGCAGCCTGGTGGCTCTCAGGGATGTCCCCTCCAGGGCCTGTGCACAAATGGGCTCCCAGCTGCATGAGCTGGGCAGCTGTGCAGCACTAGCGCTGTCACTGGATTTTAAGGAGAGCAGCACTAAAGAAGAGAAAAAATGACCTGGGAGAACGCTTGCAAAGTCAAGCGGGCCAGACTGCATACCACACTAGGCACAGCCTGCACAGCATCCTACCTCGGGGTGGCAACTCTACCATTAGTTTTCTATGGAAAGATCTTCAAAAGCACGAAATCATGAGACATCAAGCCTATAAGCAATTACCTCAGCAGCTAGGGGAATTATCTTTGGAAATAATGCTTTTAGTATGAAGGAATAAAAATCCAGGCAATACCTTGAGATCAAATGCCAGAGAGCAGGGAAACTTTAAGCACTTTTTTACCCTCTCACCTGCTTGTCCAAAGAATCAACACCAAGCAGCACTTACCCTAAGGCTTGCCAAATAGCGCTCCAGCTTTTTATTAAGCAGAAAGTAGATGGCAAGCGTGTGACTTGCCCTGTTTGAGAGCACAGTGTTGATGACATCGCTGTTCTTGTAGCCAAGCTTCTCAGTCATGTGGAGCAGCACACTTTGACTGAGGTCCTCCAGGTGGATTCTGCAGAAAGAGAGGTGAAGCACATTGCTTGTACTGTCCTCCCAGTGACAGAGCCTTGTTAGCAGTGGCAGAGAAGAGACCTGAAAAGCTCAGTAACATGGCCGTGAGGAGAAAGGCAGACTACTTGGGAACCATGTGCACACTGTGATAGCTGAACAAACCAAGCCAAAGTGGCCTCACATCCTACCATGAAATGAAATGGCACCGCGATGCCCTGGATGTCTCAGTTTGTCACCCTAGATCTGACCAGTGAAGACCGTCAAGATCATCCACCTGGTTTTGAAGGAAAAGATGTAAAATCCAACTTAGATGGCTACATTTTCCTTTCCGAAATGACTCTTTTAAAGACACCACAGTGTTCAGCTTCACCCCTCACCTTTTGCACAATATTTATGCACTAGATGGCTAGAGCATTTCACCCCAGAGAAAGGTGACACACAGGGAGGGTTATTACAGCAGCTCCCAAAATGGTAAAACTGCTGCTATACTCATATTGGTTAGAAGAAGAAATACAACATGAGTTTATGGATGTGCTTTTCTGTAAAGTCCATAATAGACTTGGCCAAGGTGAGAAATGCAGTACAGCAGGCTGTGGAAATAGCAAAGCACTTTCACAGTGTAAGTTAAAAACAATTTTTCCAAAGAACTTTGCTCCTGTTTAGACATCTAAATATGCTGGCCAGATTCCCAGATGTACCTGTCAACTTCCATCCATCTCCAAAGAAATGCTGGATTCTGTCTGCTTTCTAAAGGATATTCTTTGCTCCCAATATGAAGCCTAATATTTGGCTAAGGCAACTAAGGGAAGCTTAGGTTATGAGCCTTTTTACAACCTGCTTTCCCCCTTCAAAAGGATAATTCTCATCCTTTCTCACCCCTCCTCTCCTATACCATTGTCCTGTACACCTGTGATGTGAGGAATGCCCAGAGAGCAGTCTGGGTCTGACATAAGGACTTAAACAAGATGATAAACATAATATGGAAAATCTTAAATAACTGTTTTCCTTTATTCAGCATGCTAACATTCATTCTGCAGTTAAAAAAAAAAGTTTGGGTGTTGGTTTTTTTTAAGTTCATAATCAAAACTTATCTTGGTCATTGCACATTAAGGCATTTGGACGGCAAAAAGAATTCAAGCAATTTCTACTTGAAGTGCACAGCAAAATGGGAAATATTTGTTTGCCTCTTTAACAAAAACAAGGTCATAAAAAGCCTGAGAAAATATTTGCCTGAAAATGCATTTTCTGCTGTTCTTCTACCTTATCTTCATGTTCTCCCCTTTCCTATAGTGTTGCTGCCTTGGAAACAAAGGTGGTTACCTTAAAATGGTAGAAGAGGACTGCAAGAACAGAACACAGTTTCTTGTTTGTGCTATAAAAAGCATGATTAAGAGAGAAAGTGATTCCTAGAATATATGGTAGTTGATTTTTCAGAACAGATAATATCTTACCCACATTTGCACACTAACAGAAACTTGAAGAAACTCTATTGAAGCTGACCGTAGCAGTACTTTTGGAGACAAACTCAAAGGAGGCAAGTCAGGTCTTTAAATATTTCAAACTTTGTAGCATTTTCCCAATAAGGCTTTAGTAAGGCTCTATAAATTCTAGGTAGGTCAAGCTTTAGGTATAAACTAATTAAACTAATTAAATTTTAATTAAATTAAAAATAAAAAATATTATAAAAAAATGAAGGGAAAGAAAGAATCATTATAGCTTTTATCCTTTACAGCTTCACTGATTTCATCATAAAACCTGTGTTCTGAAAGAAGTAGCTATTTTTCTCTTATTTTCAAACAGAAAAAAATAAGAAAAACTATGCAATGAGAAAAAAAATGTAGCTGATTTATTTAATAGCAAAGGGTATCTCTTCATATTGATACTCCCTTTAAAAGTGCTTATAATAGGAAAGAATTATGGTCATCACTATATCCACATATATGCATGAGCAAACGTGCTCTCTCTATGGTTCAATATTGCATTTTATTCTATTCTTACATTTCATTTGCCTGTCGTTAGGAGGGAATGATTAATGGGCACTCCATAAACAGCACTGCACAGCTACTCTACCTAATAGAGGTTGGCCTGTCTCGTAAGTCTCCGACCTAATTGGACCAGAGAGCAAGCTCTAACGTGACACCTCCACCACAGCCTGTCTAAGGGCTGGTAACTTCAAGCTAAGAACTCAGAAACCAAGGCATGAAAATGTACCTACAAACTCAAAAGAATTCTGAAATCACATTTAAGCCATATTTCTTTTTTTCCTCTTCTGCAGATAAGACACACGCAGCGAGAGAATTAAATCACCCATACAGCTCTCAGTTACACTTACATTCACTTAACAGATGCCACGTTTAGCAGATTGATTAGGCTCATTATGACAGTGATTTCATTAGCTTAACGACTCATTCAGTTTACACTTGTTTTCCCTTTCTTTACCATACAGTGTTCATATGTACAGTGCACTTCGGTAGAGTCCAAAGCACCATGGAAACTCAGATTTCCTCTTGCTGCACAGCACCCTACTCAAATTAACTCAACTGCCCTTAAATTTCAGGCAGTAATGTTAAGATAATGAGTCTGTCTGTTCTGTATCTTATTCCCTGCAAAACAATCATTCTTACGGGCCATTTTTATACTCTGTCCACGTAGGTCTGAGGATTGCAGGCAGCCAGCCTCACAATTGTTTCAGTGGATGGCTCTAGTGATGGCACCCGTTGGAAAACAAGCATCCAAGCTGCTCAACAACTATCCAGCCATATTCTGAGAGTGAGAAACATTATTCTCCTCAGGCCAAAGAAATGCATAGGCACAGCGATTCTCCACAATGCTATACTTAAAATGCTAACTCAGGAAGGGAAATGCCTGCTGCTAAATGAGGGCACCTCAGTTCCCTATTCATATAGAGGGGACTCAGGTAGCAGACAGGACTGTGATCTATAAGACAGCAACATTGAAAGGAAAGGTCTCCAAAAATTCCTGAAGGCTGTCCTGAATTTTGGGACCCAGTTTGATCTCCTGAGCCCAGTTGTCAGCAGTATCAAGCGCTTCAGCACTAAGAGACTGGCACTGTAGGTACCTCTCAACCCCACAAGGTTTGGACCTGGCTAGCAGGTGACCAGAGAGGAAGACAGATGGGGAGGCAGTTTTGTGGCCTCAAGTGAATGCTCAAGGCTGTCTGTATGCATGGTCTGAGCTTGCACTGAGTCTGTCAGGGCACCAACACAAAGAGTTGGCCTAGTTGATGAACATGAAATCATATTGGGTAGAGGACAATGGTTCAGACATTCACACAAAGAGAGGTCGTCTTGCCCCTAGGTGAATGCTACATCAGGTACCTGGCACTTGAGTAAACTGTAGAGTGGAAGTTAGGCTCTTCTCTTAGGGACTTGACTCTTAGTGAGTTATGACTGAAATTTTGGGGCACTATCAGATTCTAAGCGCCAAAATCAAGCTTTAAGTTGCTGTCTTTGCCTCAGTACTACTTTGGATCTTTGTCTGAGAGCTAGTAACTACTACAATGAATCCTCTGCAGGTAATAGATTGTGTGTGCTGAAGGGCTTTGATGCAGGAAGGAAGTTTTATCTGATCAAATATAGACATACATTTCTAAGTGAGTTGCCTGAGGCTCTATTTACATTCATGGGAGAGAAACTCAGATCTCCTGGGCACAATGTCATCCTACTACAGAATCAAAAAGAAGTCAGATGAATCATTCTGTAAAATGTGCCCTTATTTTTCTCCATTGACTGTAATGAGAGCCCATGTTGACTTGGTCATGTGAACTCTATGCTGAGGGATGTTGAAAATCAAGCAAGATTATTTCTAACCAAAGTGGACCAGAAGTATTTTTCTTTCTTCCTGTTTGTTTGTTTTTCCTTAGACTGATATTTGAATAACCATGAGATTTGCTACCTGTTTGCATGTAGTCATGCATTTAGCATTGCACAGGTATTCAAGATCAACAAACAACAAATGAAGATCATTTAACTCTGACTTTTCTCACTACTGTTTGCATATTTACCTAATCCACAGAACCTCACATATGTATCACAAATAGGTATAGCCTCTACTGGAAAAGTAGCATGGGTCTACTGACAAACAAGAAGATCGGAACCGACAAAATATCTTCACACACATCTATTCTAAGGTCTGCAGCCAATTAATCACCTGATATGTACCCCAGACCACCCCACAAATGCATCATATGCCAGCTTCTAATTTAAGGTTTGGTTTTGGTCATTTCAGGAAACACATATTCAATGGCCAATCTGAAAAAAAAAAAAAAAGGATTGAGTCAAAAAGCAATCCCAGAAAATGCAGTGGGACACTGTCACACAAGGAACGAAACTGCAGCACCAGAGTTGTTCACATTTTAACGAATGTACACACTGGCAGGTTTTCTCTGCTCTTTCACACAGTACCTGTTTGGATATGTTACATTAGGTGGTGCTCTCCCAGGGTAATTCTCATTAAGCCACCGATTTGCAAGTGCCTGCTGGATATTTGGTCTCTTTGCAGGATCTGGCTCTAGCAGGGATCGTAGAAAATTTATGGCCGCTGTGAAGAAATCAAGAAAAAACAAGAGCTATGTCATATGCTTTATGACTTAACACGGTAGTTGAGATGTTATGCTATGTAGCCTGACCCCAGAATATACTAAAAATCAACCTTTTCCTTCTAGTATGCTCAAATGTCCTTGAGAAAAAAGAAAGCCTGATAAGAGATTAGTAACTAAAATAAACGAAGATTTATAGAGTAAGAAGGAGAGGAGAAAAAGAAATTTTTGTTTCAGAGCTTGTTTGAAGTTTCTGAGCACGCTAGTCAAAATTTTTGTTTGAGAACAGGAGACTGGAGTGAGATTAGAGGCAAATCACTCATACTCTGTTTGGAGTAGAAAGAGAGTGACTGGGAGTGAGTGCAGGGGAGGGAAGGGATGCAGAGCTGGGAGGGAGGACATGGAGAATTGGGTTTTCTGCTCCCATTGACATGGGGAGAAATTCTCTTATGATTTCCATCCAAACTACAATCAGTTGCAGGAGATTTTAGTAAAATTAAAAGGGTACAGTAAAATTAATGGACTTTATTCTGTTTTCAAATACCATAGCTTCAACTTTCAATGACATTCCATGACACCTTGGGATTTTCTTATGAAAAGCCTCAAAAGTAATTTTCCAATATTTGTAAGTAAAGTGCTTCTTATATGGTTATGAACAATGAAATCAAGTGATTTGCTAAAAGACTCACAAGAAGTGAATATCTGAGCTGAAAATAAACTCTAAGTTAACTATTTCTGATCTTTACTCCTTAAATTATCAAGGTTAGATTTAGTTTATCAGCTACAAAACAATAAAGAGTTAACTATGTCCTCTATCATTCTCTAAACAAAAGACAAAGAAACCTAATTCTGGGAAAACCAAAACCAGAATGATACAGTCCAGTGAGATGCTGAGTGCACCCTGAACAAAGTCATTGGCAAACAAAAGACACAAGTGATGGTTTCCAGCAGTTTTCTCCAACTCATATGGATGACATCTTAGAGGCTTTTTTCCACCTCATTCTGCAGTAGAGCTGCAGCTTCCCTCCCAGACTCTCCTGAGAGTGCCTCATCTACTTGTTTCCAGACGTTGGAGAGACCTTGCATGGAGACCTTGGGCAGTAGCAGCACAGGACCACCGCTATGCCTTGCCTGCAGCTTGGTAGGGTTTCTGAGGACTGAAAAATTTAACCCCACTTCAAGTCTTTGGATTTAACAACGGTGTTTTAGATTAAATGGAGTCTTGTCTCATGTATAAAAGTTTTGCCAGAGCTGCCTTGCTCATTAGGCATATAAAATGCACTGCTCCTCTCACGGACAGAGCCTCCAGGCAGACAAAGCACCGCTGCCTTTAAGAATAAAATTCTTTTCTTCAAGACTTCTTCATGTTTGCCTGGTTGTCCACCCAAGCATTCTCAGGTCTCCAAGCCCACCCGCAACAAGGGACAGGCTGGATGGGCTGATGTGCCAGAGCAGAGCAGCAGGAGAGGAAGGGAGGGTTTCTCATCAAATAAATCAAGGTTAGACGTGATAGGTGTTGACTCTAGGCAGCTTGGGTAACCTCCGTGTTCACCATCCTGCAACCATCAAACATCAGCCAGAGAAGGCCCTGAGAGGATATCTGTTTCAGTGCAGGCCTAGTGTTGAGAAGTTTATATTTGGAAGAGAGAGAGTTATGATTATGTATTTACCAGTTCAGCTAGGCACGAGCTCATTTTTTTTTCTAAGCTCTGTCTTCACAAATAGCTGATTTATGTGAGGTACTTCACTTTAAATCTTTCCCAACATTTTTGTTATTTTCCTATGACAGCAATATTGTGGAAACAGCAGGAAGAAACTACATCCAAGTTCATAAATCTCCTGGAAGCCGATGTTAGGACTGCTCCCTGCGTACCCTGAAAGCCCGCACGTCAACACGTCTTGGGCGCAGACCCCTGTTATGGGAAACAATCGCCCCATTGTTCTGCCATTTGAGTTCCTCTCTTCCCAGTGCTGCCCTGTTAGGAGCCGCATGCATCCCACGGCTCAGAGCATGCTTCTCAGTGCAAAGCAATCCCTCTACAAACTGACTGCCAACACCCTCAGCCCCCAAATCAGCCAACGGCTCCTTAAAAACCTTAATCTTTTTTTTCCCCTTGTCAAAAGACAAAGTGAATGAGGTCTGTGAAGCAGTACAAAGCACTACAGATTCAGAGCAGGAGAAACTGATTCCAGAGAGGGAAGCCCTCCAGGGAGGTTTCCTCACCAGCCGGTCCCAGGTGATGCAGCAGGGATTTTTAACAGCACCTTCGCTCACCTGAGCTGTTAGATGGTGTGAGGAAGACTGGGTCTTTTTCAGACAGCCATGCAGCTGTAGGACATCTAAATTAATCCCCCAGGAAACAAACATGAAGATAATGAATCGATTTTTGGACCCACGGCATCTGAAGCAGCTTTTCATGCTGAACCAAGTAGCTTCGTGAACAAAGGACACTGTGAATTATCCCTCCAATGCTTCATTATGTGAGGGAATGTGAGGGCCTCATTTACAACGAACTCGAGGACAGCACTAATCTGATTAGCCAGTGACCTGCACTTGATGGAATTTTGTTTCCATGGTGTAACTTTGGGGCAAAGTTTGCTCTTTTGACAAATGACAGACCAGTACCATGAGAAAAAAAAACTCTCCCTTTAAACTTCCTTTAGCGTATTGAGTTCAGTAATGAACAGAAACGCAGAGTGCTTCAGGTATGAACTACAAGACCTCTGCTGCTTTCATTTGCTTTGACATGAACAAAAACAGCTTAGTGTCTTGTTTAGAGAATGCCATGCTTTGAGTGGGCCCTGGCTAAAATCAGGTATACAGGTGCTGCTTACACAACCGGCCAGAGAAAATGAAATAAGGTCATTTCACTTCATAAAGCCATAAGTAAGCTCAGAACTACAGACGTGGGCAGACGATTGCTTGCTGTTCTTAAGAATTTACACAGACCTCGGCTTGACAACACTGCCTGTCTGCTCCTGGCAGTGGTAACATCTAGCTGAGGTGCGGTAACTTCCCAGGACTGACTTGATTGACTGTTTGCAATTAATCTGTACTTCACAGAAGAAATATAAGTCACCAGATGACACACGTATTCCTGGAGTTTAAGTGATCGACTTCTGAATGCTCGTAAAAAGTGACACTTCATTTCTGCTCCAAAAGCATGGGATACGTGGCCACACGTGCAGTGGTTAGTGTCTGATAGGCTTTCAAAAGGGAATCACAAGAAAGTAGCGTGTCAGTCGACGCTACCTTTTAGACTCTCAGCTATGAAAGACATGGGTTTCTGTAACAAAAAAACATCATCCATACAGAAAACTTATCAAGTAAAGGAGCTAAGGGTTTAAAAAACTCCTTTTTTTAGAGAGATTCTTCTAGTTTCCACTGCACTACTCTGTTCCAAAAGGAAGACCATAAACACAGAAGCAGTACATTGAGGAAAAAAAAAGCAATGTGTGCAAGGTGAATACCAACTTCCTTAACAACTGAACTCAGCTCACCTAAAATCAATAATCAGACAGCTGTGTTGTTTAAGCAGCTTAACAAAAAACAGTTTCCTAAGTGGGAAAATCAAACACTAACCCCAAATTTTCCCTGTTGCTACACAGTTGCTTTGGGTGTCCATGGTCACACAAAACTGTAACTAATACAAATAAAATATACTCTTGTTTAGTGATAAGAATAGCTATTTTTACAACAAACCCTGCATTCAGTTGCTGTGAAATTAAATGTTGAAAGAGAATATAATGAACAAGCAAAACAGACTACTGCAAAAAATCTCTTCTGTGGTCTCTGTGTGAATTAACAGAAAAAGAAAACCTGATTTAAGAAAAAGATCCATATACCTAAGGAGTTAACTAATGAAACAATTTGCAGGGCAGAGGAGATTTTCTATCTACTGACCCAAAGCCTAGCTGTGGCAAGAACAAATGTCATCTTAAATCACACTTTGCCATGTTGGTGAATGTGCAAGCCTGTTGACTTAAATCAAGAACTGATGGATACCTTTTTCACAGTGAGTAAAGGTTAAGATGTTTAAATCTGTTCCATTAATTTTCCATCATCTCTGAAAGTTCAAGCTGCTATTGTTCTCACAGGATAAATAAAATATTGTTTTCACTGGAGACCATATTGTTAGTGAGCCACAAATTCTACAAGAACACGACTGTTAGAAAATTTGATCTCCACGATAAAATTGTAGGATGACTGAAACAGTAAAATGAAACCTGTCAAAAGTAATGTTATCTTTTTTTGCTACACAAAGTCTGGTCTTCTACAGGCCTTTCATGGATGATTCAGACTTTAACACAGGAGTTGTCCCTGTGAAGTCAGTGAAACCTCCCACTTAAAGAATGACTCTGGTTGAAATAAAATGATTGGGGAAACAGTACATTGGATCAAAGCGACTGTACAGTCATTTTACAACAGCTATTTTTTGGTAGAAGCCTCACTGTGGGAGGTCCATTTGGTAAAATATTTGGCAAACTTGGCAAATTTTTACTACTATATCCAAGTCCCTGAATTCAAGAGTAACTTTGCAATTGATGAAGGATTTGGCTTCCAGATCAATGCAATATGAAGCAGTCATCTGCTTTATACAGTATAATCCGCTTTTTAATTTACTCAATGGGGCTTTAGAACATGTGCTAGAACATTAAAATAGCAATTTTGTGCAACTGAATCCTACAGGGGAGTCCTCAGAATGGAAATACCAAACACTCTAACTGCATCAAATACATGGCAAGACTTGAAGCATCCCAGCTCACTTGTAAACCTACCACTTTACAGCATGCCAGCAACATGAACTGCTGGCAGAAAATATGTACTTCATACAGATGCTGAGTAAATGAGAAACAATATACACCACTTGATTCACAGATAAACCATGTGAGAAAATCCTTAACTATCTACTTCTTCCACATGCAGGGAAATCTGTCCTTGGAGAACTCATCTTGCGACACAACTTTCAAAGGCTTTTTCTTATACCCCATGGCAATGGTTTGCCATTATTAGTGATCTAAGTGAAAATGTATGATCTTTCAAATTTTTCCTATTTGCAGTCTTTTAAATCTATTGAATGTCCCTTGCAAACTGTCTGCAGATAAGAACAGAAGCTCTCCATGAGCATCAAATTTAGCATACAAAAATAAAACCTAAGTACAAAACATAGTTTGTTCCAAATGCTGACACAGTCTTGCTATAAGCTGAAACATGATTCTGTTGCCTAGTGACATGGCTTTGAAGAAGGAATTAATATTTCTAATATTAATGCAATGACAATTTTGCATTTTCTGAATGCACGAAGGTTATCACAGGCTACTGTCCCAAAATAACTTTCTGAGTGCATGTCATTATTCCATAATGAATGTGAGGTCAATCAAGGTAGCTTATCACTCAACTTTAATCACGATAATGCCCAGAAATGTGTTATTCCAAAATAATGAGTTCATGCATCCATACCCTACACTAAAATCATCCAAACATGCAAAACTGACCAGCTATTTTCTGAAAGCAATTTCACAGATTTTCACAGATTTGTTCCTCTCTCATATTCTGTACAACTTGGCGATTCTCCAGCTTACATAGAAAAGTCAAAACAAAAGGAGTTATACTACACCAACACCCCCAGATCTTTTGGAGAATAAAATGAAAAAGAACATTTTTCATGATTAGCATGCCATGCTGGTAGAATGACTCACAATCCAGAATTCAATGCAATGGTTCCAACCAACTGGATCTGAATAGGTACAAACATACTCCTTTGATTACCTGTAGAGAGCTGGGTGGGAAAAGGGTTCATTTCTTTGTCCACCATTTTCTGGTATAAAGCTCTCAAGCTGAATGGCTCCACAGTAAAAGGTAACGTTCCAGTCAACATCGCATACATGTTTACCCCACTAAAAGAAAACATACAATAAAAGAAACCAAAATGATCAGGAACAAGGAAAAACTTAGTTTGAGGTTTTAGTGACTGTTTTCAGTGCCTAACAGCTACTAAAAAGGATGAAAAATGTTCTCCTTCTGTTGCACACAATGATTTGGGCAAGAGTTTACAGAGGTTTGCTCATGGAGGGTCACACAATGTGTAAGACATAAGCTGGGAGTCACAGAACCGAGTCCAGCTGTTAGGCAAGTTCTCAGCTAAATGCCAATCCACAATTATGTCACTCCTCAGGCTGCATAAATACTTAAAGTGCTTTCAGGGGCCTTATCCCGCTGCTTCCCTGGGTGTGGTATAACTGCTCATGTCAATGGGTACATCGCAAGTCCTGGCTTGATGCCCAAAGGCTTCCACTGGCCTCTGGTGCAGCTCAAAGATCAGGTATGAACAATTACATTTTTTCATAGCAGAAAACTTATTGCTTGTTTTTACCCAGCACAGTCAGTGACAAAAAGTGGGTTGGGTACTCTTGTTCTTCTCTCTCGCAAAACGGCTTTAAATTCAAGTGAGTGGAATCCCTTCCTTTTGGGAATTTGTTTCCCCAGTCTGCTGAATAAACGTATGTGAACAGAAAGAATCTAAACCAGTGTGCTATTATGAACCATTGATCACAGCAAGCATTTGTTCAGCTACGAGGAAGGGTAGGGGTTAACTGTATGTTTCTTTCTTAAATTAAAAAAAAAAAAAAAGAGCAGGATATTATTACTGGAGAAGTTTAAATGGTTTACAGGAATGACTGTGCTCTGTTTGTCTGCATTCCAGTCCCAGTAAGAGTGCCTGCATTCCTCAGGGCTGATAATCTCCCCCTTGATGCGGAGGGATGGCCCACTGCTGGAGTGAGAAGTGAAGTAGCCATGTGATGGTTTAGGTGCAGGTCTCCTTGGAACACAGACTGCAGATCAGGCTTCTGTGGGGGAAGTTTTAAAGAGTATTAAGGTGTCACAGGGTGCTGACCAGATCAACCTGAGAGATGAAGTTGACTCAGGTCCTAGTCTCATATATAAACTATGGCCAAACTTTCTTAGCAGTAGTAGCACTTATACAGCACTTTATGTTTTCAGAGTATTCCAAATACTTAAACTAGGGAACCACTAAAATCTATTACTTTATTTAAATTGATTTGTATTTTACTATCCCCTGTTCACTGGTGAGGGAAAATATTCAGATCCTAACACAAAAGCTAAAACTCAGCTAATCTCACCTAATTCGTCTCCGGGAGAGACAATAACTGACACCATGGCCATGGCCAACAGGAGAGCAGTGGGAGTTACACAGTCTAAAAAAAGTACTGCAGATAAATTCACTGACTCCAGAACACATTTATAGCTTTCCCCATCTCTGGCACAGGTGATTTTTGCCTGTTCTTTTGCCTGAATGCTGCTAAGTGCTCAGGCTCACAAAATTTCTGCCCATGTCTTCTTCCCTTTTAACTACTATGCTTTCAAAGGGATGACCTGACTAGATTTCACATTTCCTGCTAGATGTGACTGTGGATAATGCATGGAGACCGTGTAAAAGTTTGAAGATCCTTTGGGGAAAACAAAAAAAAATGTTCCTCTTGTGCAAGAGCCATGTTTTCTACTATGTCTCAAAGTCATTGATGAAGCTGTACTTTACTGCAACCTTGCCATGTTATGTGTTCTACCAATCTATATACAGCTCTATTTTAAATCAAAATATCTGCATAACTTAGTTCACAGAGTCATGCTAATTAAACAGATTTTCTTGCTTTTTTCTCATTTGAGTAACGGGTAATGATGACAAGTAACAACAATTATAAACTAGACAAGTAACTCACATGGACCAAACGTCTATTTTGGGCCCGTATTTTTTCCTTGCCAGAAGTTCAGGGGCTGCATATGCTGGGCTCCCACACTGGGTGCTGAATGGATCAGAATAACCCAAGATGCCTGCACAGTTGCTCAGTCCAAAGTCTGTGAAGCATAGAGACACAGTTATGAAAGAGATAGATACAGTAAAAAAGCACTAAAACAGCACGGAAAAAAGCATTTTTTTTTTTTCAAAAGCTAAGCAACGAACTGTCTAAGAAAAAATCATCACATGAAAAATTTTTACAATTTGTGCTAAATAAAAAGAGATTTCAAGAAGCAATAAAAAACATCTTAGAACACACATGATCATCAGTTTCACAGACAAAGCAATTATGTTTCACTGGGAACTGGATGGCAGCGACTGGAGCTGAGTTTGTCTCATGCCCTCACTCCGTGATGGGCACGGGGCAGAAAGCAGCCTCGGGTTGTCATGGGTTCCGTACTGCTGCTAAGAGGCCAAGTGTTGCTCCTTCAAATTTTTCCTTTAAATCTTTTAAAGGAGCCATCAGATTTAAGGCAGGGAGGTTGCTTTCTGGGACTGTTGTGGTGATTTGCAAACACATGGGGTTGCAGAGTCGGCGTTTCAGCTCTGAAGCAACACAAGGGAGATTTTGGAGCAAGAAGGGGAATGTGTTGATTTGGCTCTCCCTCCCCCTCTTCTGTCTTGAATTATTGTATTTCTGGCCCCTGGGTGTATCTGATGTTCTCTGCTGGCAGTAATAGCAAGGGACTGGCAAAGGCTGGCATCATGAACTGATCAGGAACAAGACGCAGTCTCCCCGCACCAGAGGAGGCTGCAGTTTCACAAGTGCTCTCAGCCAACCCAAGCCCAGGCTGGCGCCAAGAAGGGAGCTCTCCCAACCTCCTTCGTCTGCTCCAGCGCTGGTATGGCTGCAGGGTGAGCTGTTTTTAAGAAAGGATCTTAAAAATTAAACCACTCAGCAAGGAAAGAAATTCACAGAGAGCGGCTGTGGAATGGGCTTGCAGCTCGCTCACACCAGCAGCAGAAGAGGCTGGGGGCAATGTGCAGTCAGGGGTGTGCAAGCCCGCCCTGTCTAGTGGTAGCCCACACTTGGCTTGGTAGAGAGCAATTATGAAACTACAGCCTTGGAGATGACAAGGGAAGGTGAGGAGAGGTTGCAGAGGGTCTTGAGAGAAGGCAGCAACTTGACATGATAAAGGGGAAGAAGTGAGGCAAACTGGCAAGGAAGAGGAGGATGCAGGCAAAGCTGACAGGCTGGGAAGTCTGCCTTTGCAGCAGGGAATCATATCCAGGAGCAGAGGATCTAGAGGGGTCACAATCAAAGATGTTCACATTTATTAATAGCTTCCTATTGATGACAGCTTTAACAAAAATATTGTTATTAAGAATACTGACATCTGTTTGTCTCCTTTTTCATTCATCCTCTCTTCTTAAAAATTCCCCAAATGTAGGTGTGTTTAAAATGAAAATTGTCTTATACATAAACAAGGCAGTGTGGAGAAGCAGACCACTGAATCCTGTTCCTAGAGACTCATGTCTTTTATCCACGTGTCTCATAAAACAGCCTTCTGTGTGTGCTACCCACCTGCCCGGCTGGGCTAAAAGCATTACGTCTTGGAGGCCAAATATAACAGGCTACTGCTAAGCCCATGCCGCCCTCCACCCAGTCACTGGTTAGGGCCTCTGTCCCTTATCTGCCTACGTATTTTCATGAGACTTGAAGTAACGGCCTGTCCTTTAGGATTCACCCTATGCCAAATGTGGCTAAAATTAGACAAGAGTCCCTCAAGATATTAAAAGCACACTGCTGGGGTGTTCACATAAGTCTTGTTCCCTTATGAAACTGGGCTAAAAATGAATAATGTTTACTAAAAAAAAAAAAAAAGTACAAAAATGACTATGTGGGTTGGAGTGTCCAAACGACTGCAGAGTGCTTGCTGCTTGCCTGGCTGACTCTCTGGGAGGGAGGCAAGCACAGCACCACCACATTTAAACAGCCAAAGAGGCTCAAAGGGGTTTGTTGGAGAGCACTGTAAAAACTGTAGGGAGGATCAAGGCAATTTCCTTGCCTCTGATGGAAAACAATTGTCTCTGGACACTGCTTAATCATCTCTGCTAGATATGTATTATCCCTGGGGCTTATACAAATACTTCTGAGGATCCATTTACTTAATTAATTTATTTATTAGCTATGGCCTGAGATGGGTTATGTCAGCTGTAAAATACTTTATAAAACTAGAAATAATACCTCTGCAGGGTATTACTCATGGTCTTTACCCTACTGTGACATACCACCTCAAAATTACTTGACTGTAACATAATGCTTCACACTCAAAATACATAATGGCTATATTCTGACCTGGTATAAACCAGCATCTGTTTATCATTATCAACGGAGGTATCCTCTAGTGAAAGTTTTCACTATCTTATTTATTTAAACTATAAACATCTCATTGACTTTTTCTCAGCCCATTCATTACAACCAGACTGGTATACTTTTTTTTTTTTTGCTAGTTCCTGTTGAAATTAAAAATGCGTGCAAATGCATGCATAGTGGGGACGGGGATTTTATTGCAAAAGAAATGGGAATATTGTTATGAATACTTTGGCAGCACATCGTGATCACAGGGTCATTTGTAGTAAGGATGCATTTTTATCATGGTAAGAATGGTATTACCACCAGCATTGATAATTTTACTGCCATTCCTGTCTCTTTCTTGGGCTTTTTTTCAATAAGCCTAGCTAATTACAGAATTCAGATCAAAGGCCACACTTGGTTTTCCAGAGTAAATATTATGACATGGGAGCTCCACCACCCCCACTCTTCATACTATCGAAGTATCGCATTGCACTACTACTTTTCAACGCCTCCAGAAAATCAACATTAAGCTATGGATACATGGCTATCTCTGAAGCTGTGACAGTTGGAATATGGAAAAAGGTATTTAACAGCACAAGCCTTAGAATAAAGTGAGAGATCGTGAACAAGGTTGACCTTTGTCTATGGCAGTAGAGCTCCACAGACCTCAGTAGAGCTACTTATAGGCAGGGTCCTTTTGGTGCCGTAGGTCCCTGAGCAGAGTGCCGAGGACTTTGCATGGTCTGTGAGTGGCCTTTTGTGGCACCTTTATCAGTCACCTACCGCCATGGGATGGTAGATAAAGAGAAGTGAATCACTTCCGGCGTTGCTAATCCTGATGTTCCTCAATTTGAGACTTACCAAGCAGCTAGCAGCAAGTCCACTTAACACAGCAAATGGAATTTTTCTAATAATACTATCTAAGCACGTATTCTAAACCATCTTATCACGTAGCTAAAAAGAGTAACAAAAAGCAAGGTGTCACTAAGCAGCTGTGTGAAGAAAGGGATTCAGGGGATTCAGTTCTCACTGAAATGCATGAGCAATCAGGGACCGTCAATGTCACTTTACGCTATATTTTTCGTCTTCCATTCACCTCTTCTTTTTTCTTTGTGTTTTTATTTTATTTTTTTCCTATTTTTTTATATTACACAGCTATTACAAGAGCAACATTTTCACTAGATACTAGAGTGTTCGCTGCTGCACAAGACATAGAGACTAAGCTCCTACTGCAAAGCAGTTAACGTCATCTGGTTTTGTAGCTCAAAGTCTCTTCTTGAAAGCATGACAAGCAGCACATAATTCCTCTAAACATACTCTTCTCTAGTGAAGAACCTTCCTGGGCAGCACTACATGACAACACAATTGATTCATCACATTTCTAGAAAGACAGACTACATAAAATATTTTACTAAATGCGGAATAAGATGAGTGAGGGAACAGGCATGGAGGAGGAAAAGAAGTAAATTATCAGGTCTATTCCAGCAGACACAGACATGTGCTGGAACATTTCCCTTGCATGAGTTGTGCAGAAGCAGGACACGGGACGCCAGCTTGTGTGAAACATGGGAAAACAAATCCTAACTGTTTGGGGTTGTTTAATAAAATAGTGGCTTCTCTGGAAAATTAGATCAGAGGTTTTCCTTTGGGAATGGGAGGAGATGAAACAATTGACTTAAGCTGACTGTTGATAAAACACAAGTGTTTGAGCAAACTGTGACTTTAAAACTGTTTTTACTTACAGTGAAATTATTACTAATAAAGCAACCTTTATTTTTTTATAACATACCCTGTTGGACGGTGCAATTTAATTGCTTTGCTTTAAAATACATACTGTGTACAATCTGCCTTGTTTAAAACATCAGGCTGCAGACCTCAGGACAATTTATCTCAGCTAGCTAGGCTATGGAAGATCTGTCTCTCTCTCTCTGTACGTCCCACACCACCCACTGTGAGGAGACCTTTCCATGCAACTGAAGCAACAAAACTGCAGGAACAGCTCTGAAGTTATTTTTTGGCATGTAAGTTTTAATTGTACACATATCATCTGATTAGATCTGGTTTTGGATGTCAAGTTCACATACTGTTGTGTAATCAAACACCCAATAACAGGAAAGTTATAGAAATTTTTAAAATCTATCAGATGTTCATATAGCACTGTTGCAAACCATCTGGTCTCACTTATCTGCTAAATCAAGATAATGGGTGGTATCCATCATTACTGATGAATGATTCATGGTAACATATCAGTATCCTTTGACCCGTAACTGAGGTAATGCAGCATTCTCTTTTGCTTTTATTTTCCCAGAGACATTTGATTCACTGCAGAGTAACGACTAGAAGTCATGGTAGCTCTTCTAGAGGCCAAATTCCCTGAGTAATTTTTGAGTATTTCAGATTTCATTAACCATGCTCTTCTTGTTTGTTTTGAGATGTATGTGCTTTATACATTACAGAGACTGTCCGTTTGACCTGAATGTTAAGTGTTTTTCATCACTTTTCAGGTGATGAAACTTTTCGAAGAAAGGAAGTCAGTCAAGTGTTTTAAGTCTGCAGCCACAGACACTGCTGTTGGCAAGAGTGTAGGCATAGAAATAAATATAATTTTTTTTTTTTTTTTTTTAGTCAGGGGCATATTTTCTTTTCAGTGCAGACATTAACATTAAGGGCAATTACACAACGGCAGTGAGAGACTATACCCACAAATGATTAATCTAAAACATCCGCATAACTTGAATGAATTGAGCACTGCATACAACTGACACCCGGATACAATCAAGTCTCTATTGTCGATCTTTTTTGTATTTTTAATGGCCCTCTAAAACAATTTCTTATCGGGTTCTGGAAGCAAACTTAACAAATATAAATAAAGGACCAAATTTTGCTAGATGTTAAAAATGCATGCAACTCCCACCAACTTCAGCGGAAACATATGCATATGGGGGCAGAATCCAACTCAGTAAATGCAAAATTATAAAGATAATAAAATAAGTTACTTCTGTGGTGTCAGTTCTCTAATTCTTTACAAAGTACCTGATTTAAATAGGAAAGCCGCTGGTTAGAAGATGAAGGAATATGCCCATACCCAGTTAAAGCTGAATTATTTGGAACATTTTTTCACAAGATGCTGTCAGGAACAGCTTGATTGCTATCTATACTCTCCCAGCTCCTCTCTGCAGCAACATTAGCAGTTGTCACATGGAGGATTATGAAGTCTTAAAATTCTCTTTATAAAACTACCAATTTTAATTACTGGAATTGCCGAACTAGTTTCATACCAATAAGCTTGATATTGTTGTCTTCATCTAGCAACAGATTTTCTATCTTCAAGTCTCTGAAAGAAACAAAATATTCTGAGTGAGCCTCCAAAATAATGAAGCAACTTCCCATCACTCTCATCAGTTCATTTACAAGATTCATATATATAATAACGGGTATTATGAAAGCAGTGCACACAGTTCCACATTCAAAGCAGAAAGCCCCATGTGCTGTCTCCTCTCCGTAATTACCAGTACTTTCACATACAGGTTCACACCAACTCTTCATGCACAGAATGAATTTACAAACATTTGTCAGTAAATCCTGTAATTAATCAGATTCTTTGAATTTCTCGTGTACTTATAAGCCTGCAGAAACCTTGTACATGGGAAACATTTCAAATATGTTTTTGAATTGGAGGTCATTTTCTCATTACTCCTCATAACCAAAGTCTCTTCATTGGCTGTAGCTGGAGAATAAACTGCAGAGATTTGAGGAGCCAAATGTCTCTTCTCTGATATTGTCTACAATTCTGGGGACCAGAATCAGCCTCCCCATGGGGATGAGACATCCAAACACTTTACAGAGGTGGTCAACAGTAGAATGCTAGTATAAGGATGAAATATAGCACAAGGAAGAAATTTTTCACAGTGAGGGTGGTGAGGCCCTGGCACAGGCTGCCCAGAGAAGCTGTGAATGCCCCATCCCTGGAGGTGTTCAAGGCCAGGCTGGATGGGGGTTTGAGCAACCTGGTCTGGTGGGAGGTGTCCTGCCCACAGCAGGGGGGGTTTGGAACTGGATGGTCTAGATGAATTAGATGGCCCCTTCCAACCCAAACCATTCCACGATTCTAAGATTCTCACATGCTAGAGCTGAAAACTGAGGCTGAGGGATTGAAATGGTTTGCCCAGTGCCATCCAGTATGCTAGTAAGAAAGCTGAGAGAAGTCCTCACACAGGTTTTCTGAGTGCCACTTCAGTGCTTTCTCCACCATGCTACTCTGCTTGACCTCCCCAGAACCACTTCACAGACTAGGGTCCGGAACAATGTTGGGGGGACTGAGCATAAAATGAAAGCAGCCGTCTTCTACAAGACTACCAATCAGTCTGCTGACATGCATTTGTTAGCACTTAGTTCACTTTACATGTGCTCTTTCATCATTTAACAATGTGGCTGTGAATTTCTAAACCATGTTCTACATAAGAAAAATATCCCAAAGATTATTCTCCCTAAAAATAAAACAATGAATAAATAAATAAATAAATGCTTTAAGTACAGTATAAGCATTAAGTATAACATGAAAAATCATTTAGGTTGCTACACAACTTGCCCATGACTTCTAGGAATTACTTGTGTCTTTCTTACAAGAATTTTTCCACAATCCAGACATAAAATATTTCTATTAGCATGCCAGGATATCAATAGCTCAGACTGCCAGTGGTGTTTCTCTCAGTACACTTCGGAAAAAAAATGGATAATAAAGCCATCAGCTATAATTATGGGAAGTTAGTGACATCCATGTTATTTTGCCTTTGTAAGGAAACGGGAGTAATGAAGAATGCCTCTGTTGCAGATGAAGATATACGCTTAATAAAATAAGACAAGTAAACCAACCAAACCAAACAAAGCACTTTCACAGGAAAGGATCTGGGAAACAAAAATAACTGTGACCAACTCCAAGCCTTTTTTTTTAAATGTTCCTCTCCCCTCATTTTATGTCCATGCTATCTTTCAAATAAATCCAAGAAAGAAGAATATTTTCATGTAGGATGACACTCACTTCACCCGTACAATCACAAGGACCTTCTCCCTATCGAACAGATGTTTCCATACCCTAGTTAGCACTTCTTGCAGATTGTCCTTGCTTCATGCATGAAAAGAAAGAGGGGAAATGATACATAAGCCTATCGAAGAAGAATATTTTGCAAATCTCTGCTATTCGGTGGCATTCCTCTCTTTGCAGGAAACTCCATGCATTGCAACGCGCTACAAACCCACCTCTCTGCCTCCTCCAAAGGGAGCTTCTGCCGTATGGTAACCACCACGGCTGAGAAATTGCTTGGTACAAGAGTGACGTGCCTTGCCAGATGGATCCAGATCAACCCACTTCCACTTCCCCCCACTGCCAAAAAAGGGCTTATTTCTTCACGTGTCACGCCTTTATTGCTTGCAGATGGAGATTTTTCCACAGACAGGGTGATTAGCCTCTAGAAAGATATCGGGGCCAGGTACTTAACAAGAGAGAGTGCCAAAAAACAGTATGGAAAAGAAAAAAGACTTGAAAAACCAACAGAACCAAGTGGGACTTCGAGTCGCACACTGACACACTCGGTACAACCTCTCAAAGCAAGAAGCAATGCAATTTGGAAGTTCTGAGTACACTAAACATTAGCTAAAAAGAGGTAAACTTTTAAAACTAGAGGAAAGAAAATAGAAAGATGAAAGCTGTAAGTTGAGGCGAAAAGACATGCAGGCAATTAGAATAACAAATGAGTGACAGAAGAACTAAAAATAAACACAGGATATTTAAAAGGATTCACAGTTAAAAAATAAAACTAAGGATAAATATTACAGGGAATCTTAAAGCTATCAGAGGAAAAAAAAATTAAATATAGCTTCAGTATAGAGTGCAATCAGACCTGGTTAATTAAAGCCATTCACCCATATGTCTATTCTCAGCAGACTTGCCAGTAAGCGGTAGCTGATCTAATAGTTCATATGTACCACATTTTTGTCAGTCCACGTCAACATGAAAGCCCTTTTTTTTGGTGTGACGCTGGGAAATAGGATAACATATTTTCACTCTTTGGTACAACCTAACAAGAAGATTCCATGTGAACCTGTCTCAGAAACACAAAGCAAAAGCTTTTACAAAACCAGACCAAGAAAAGCCAGACTAGACCATAGCTGGAGAACCACTGCTACAGAGACATGGACTCTCCAGAGGGCTCAAGGCAGGACCACCTTGCAGCCTAATCCTGCTGGGATGGCCACCAGCAGTGCTCATGGATGGCTGGTACCAACATACGGCAGGAACCTGGCACCCATGGCCAGGGCAGCAGGAGTGCAAACACAGCCTGCTCGTCAGACAGGATAGAGGGCTTATTCTGTGAATAGTTTAAGTGACTTTAACAATACGCCAAATCACCCGCTATTTCTTTTTGACAAAAAGTGTGGTTGTACAATCTGGTTTTATGTCTGTCTTAAGATCATCCTGTAGAGACAGCACTCATTTCCCTCAAGTTCCTAAATGTTTTATTATGTCAATTCAATCTGGTTCCAACATAAGTGTTTTTGTTTGGTTTTAATTATTATTACTATATTATTATTATCATTATTTACAGACAGGCTTATCTCAGTTGCTACTTTGTTTGAATGCTTCCATTAATTCATTGCAATGGAAAAAAAAAGCACCATTACATTGAAAAGTTAGGGAACACTGAATTTCATGCACAACATTATAAACGGGTTGACAAACAAACAAAAGCAAACATCCCACCATACGTATTCTGGTGAGATTCCATTTTGCACATTTTTTAATGGCAGTATACTGCAAGGCAGAATGTGAGTTGCTTGCTATGACACACATAATGCTTCAAGTCCTTCTTGGAAGTCAACGGGAAGACCCAGAGCAATTAAACGTTAGGCATATATGCAGGTCCCTGTAGACCCAGAGGTTCCTGTAATTTTGCAAGTGGCTTGCACTTTTCAACAGGACACAGCTGCTTTCTGACTGGGAGGGCCATGCAGCTGTACACGTACCACAGCATGTGGAACTGAGGTGGGGAGAAGACATGCAGTTGCTGGAGACCTTCAGTTCAGAGTGGGACGTGCTTCATAGAATGGCTTATTTAGGTTTGGAGTTTGTTCTTCTATTGATGGAGCTGATTTTTCCCTGGCTTTGCTCAGAGCTTCACAGACCACTTTGGAAATCCCTACTCAAGCCAGTGACTACACTGAGCAACACGAGCCTGCTTCACTTAGCAAACTACCTTAGGCTTGTGCCATCAAAAATCACATCTCAACTACCAACCCACAAGCTCACTTTGTAGGCCCATGAAAGAGCTGGGAAGGGTGCAGGGTTTTGGGTTCATCATCATGTTAACACACAATTCAAAGGCACTGCTTTGCTATCAAAGTGTTGTTTACTGAGCCTGATTCTTCTATCAGCCAGAAAGTCACTGAATTCAATGTGGTTGACTCTGTAAAAGCGGAATTCGTTCCATTGTCTTTACTAAAATAATGTTTAGTTTGTTTACAGCACAGCAGTCCAAGAGAGAATGCCCAAAGGTAATTTTGAAATCTGACATAAAATAGAAAGACAAACCAGCTTTGCACTTCAAAAAGAGACTTTGTTCTGTGGTGCAGGATCTGTCATAAATACTGCATCAGCAGCCAGATTACTGGCACTTAAAATTAATGGGATGGAAGTTACCAAAGCCAACACACATCAAATTAGCGGGTACCAAAGGAGGACTCCCGTAGCACCCTAAGCAACTTTATCATCATACCACCTTACTCTTCTTGGTGTGCTAGGGAAAGAGCAGAAGGGTATTATGGAAAAATATACAAACTCCACTCAAAACCTCAAGTATTTTCTTATGTCTCTCAAACTCCTGATCTGCTTTTAATTACAAAATGGCAGTGGAAGGTATGAATATACTGCCACGAAGACTGAAAAAGGGGGAACACAGAAAGCTACCTTTGCTACCAATACATTATTAAATTCTTTTCTTTGACATCCTGACAGTAATTGCACTGAATGGGATTGAATTTTGTTAAAATTACTTTAAAAGGGTTGTTGAGAATTTCCTGTGGGATGCAGTTGCAAGCACCAAGGCTTTCACTTCGTTTTCTCTGTTGTCCTTATGCTCCCAAGGGGCTTATTGTTCATCCTGCCTTTTGACAGCATGAAGGCCTGTGTAAACACCCTCTGAAAAGAGAAAGCTTCACCAGATACTGCCATTTGGGTTTGTTTTCTTCTGTCAGAGGGAAAGATAAATATTCCTACCTGATTCACAGTCGAGCTTGTTGCAAGTGTATTTTTAGCAACCAACCAGCTCTTCTGATAAAAGCAATGAAACACAAGTGATTACATGGAATTATATTTAGAATAGCGGCATTTCTTTCTCCAGAAAGCGGCCACTGAAACCTGGACACTCCTCATCAAAGATACCATTCCTACCCTGGGGTACTTGCAGCTTTCATACATCATAGGAGAAGAAATATTTATAATTTAAAATATGGTCAAACTCAAATTATTTTTTTAATGTCTCTAATTAGAGTCAGGTTTCTTGAAAATTTTTTGACTGCTTGCACGTCACACTGCTTCCTAAAAGAGGCATTTCTTTTGAGTTCTGAGTCCCAGCACTCGTCCAAAGATCAGAGTGCTTTTCTGCCGTGCCAAGTCTTGGTTGTAAATCATGAAGCTGGCTGAGTAATATTCATCAAATAATGTAACCAAATTTCATGCAACTTCTTTCTGGCTTTTTTTCCACCCAGAATTATAAAAGGGGGCAAGTCATCTAGATTATTCCCTGAATAATGTGGACCAAAATGCCGGTGACTTTTGTAATCAAAGGTTCAGTGAATACTTTTCAATGCTCTGCCTGATTCAGGGTGAATGATGAAAGCATTTTGAGAGAGGCAAACAGCAGACCGCTTCCTGGCCTACAATGCCGTGTTTTGTTTCACACACAGTGAATGTGAACACCCACAGATCACCACCTCAATGAAAGCTCTGTTATTTTTACCTGTTTTAAAAATAACAACAATAACAACAACAGAACACTGTCATTTCATCCAGGGTGAGCATGAATCAGACTTCTGCACTATTTTTTCCCCTCTTCAGTTAAGTAGTCTGTTTTTAGAACTGCCACGGTCAAATGCCCAAGAAGCTGAAGGACAATTCCTGCAGTGACTACTAGTCCTTGTCCCTCTCTTGCACATGGAGGGACGGCAGAAGAAATCTGGATTGGGCTGCCCGTGTTTTTCTTGTGTCTCTGTGCTGCTCTACATACCTTGTTAATATAGTAAGTCAAGATGCTAACAGTTAAGCCAGAGAAAATATTTTATCGGTATAACCAGAATCAGACCTGCTAGTTATCCAGACGTATAATGATGGTTTGGATCCTCTGACCAGCAAGGAAATCAAAGCCAGTCCTGCCAGCCCCCCATAAGCACACTGGACACCATGCCATTAAGCAGAGGGCAGATTTCTCCGTGAGAGGTACCTCTGCTGCTGCTGAACTCAGTGCTGCTACTAGAAGCTCAACATCCTCATCTGTTCCTGACAGGTTTTTCTCTGCCCTTCTCAGAAACTTTGACCTTTTTCTTCCCCTGCACCTCGTCTCCCTACATACAGGATATGAATTGATCCTTTAGAGCAATAAATAGACTTCTTCCTTTTCCATGCCCCAAACTGTAGGGTTAATAATTTAAAGAGATCAGCAGTTCAGCTGCTGATAGAGAACCTGCAGACAAGACCTGGCTGCTGCTCAAATATTTATAGTGCAGTGGTACCAGAAGCTTAGCTCGAGATAAGACCTCAGTGCACCCGAGGTTATAGGTGCACATAGCACCTACCCCTAAAGGACCGCAGGGAACAAGCAGAGAGACCTTGAGACCAAAAAAAGCAGCTTTCCAGGCGTGTGGAGCTGGGCCTAGCAGCGTAGGCTGGCTGTATTAAGTCCCAGATCTGCAGAAGTATGCAGGTGCCTCGCTCCTGCTACCCGAGAGGGTGGGGCCTACATGACTTGCTCAGCGCCACGTGGCAAACCTGTGGGAGTTCAGACTTGACTCCCGTCATCCCGAATTTAGAAAGTGTAGTCTCCTTCTTAGACAACTTCCTATAAATACACCTAGGAACAGAATAAGAGACATACTGGGTACCAAAGGTACATCAGCCCACCATCCTCCTGTCTCCATAGCAGCCAAGAGCACATAAGTGGAGAAGGAAATAGGGGCAGGCAATCATGTGTGGTATCTCCACCTGTGCGTTCCCAGCCTCTGCCAGGTGCTGCTCATGGGCTTCAGGCAGAGGTACAGTAAGGCTATTCCTTACTCCGAAACCCTTAGCAGACCTCTATTTGATTAACTTGTCCTGTTTCCCCTTGAGCCCAGGTAAACATCTTGCTTATGCACTGATTAAAATAAAGTCCTAAAGAAAGAAACGCATCACAGAGCAGTACAGCAGCTCTGGATTTCTCCTGAGAAGACACTGCAAGATGAGTGGAACAGCTGCATACTCTGGATTGTACTTTCCTTTCTCCAATCTTGCGAGGTCCTGTTGGGGCAATGCAATAGTGGAAAGAGCAGAGAAGCACAAGCAAGGGACTTCTGTGAACCCATTCAGGCTTCATCCTTGACAGACTTTGGGCAAATCAGTTCATCTCCCTATACTGCTGTATTTCCACCAGCAAAACAGCAGACATGACCTCCTCAAAGACACGGTGAAACCATACATTAGTTAATGTTGGCACTGAGCTTCAAAGAAGCAAAATAGTACTAATGTAGTACAGGCCTATGTTGATGTAGTACAGGCCTATGGTTAAGGACACGGAGTTGGTGCAGCTCCTGTGCACTCTTTCTGAAGTTAAACAGTTAGATAAGTGCTTTGTAGAGATACCTTTATTGTCTAAAATATGAACAACTAAACAATATCTTAAAGATTAGCCGAAAAGCTGGCTGGAATACACTTCCAAAAGGAAGTCACCTTGTTATATAAATACATGCATACACACCACTTTGAGGCTCTGAGGTAAATTTGTTCCAGAGAGGGTTTTAAACATTACCTGTGGACTACTCCTGCCCGATGAAGATGTTCTACTGCCAGAATAAGCTGCCTGATGTATTTGCGTGCTTCATGCTCTTCAAGTCTTTTTTTCTCATAGATCTTGTGCATCAGGTTGCCACCAGGGCACAGCTCCATGACAAGGTAGTAGCTGTTCTCAGTTTCCAGTATGTCCAACAGCTGGGCTATATTTGGGTGGCGGATCATCTGCTGGATCTGCCCTTCCCGTCGCAGATTCTTGGTGACATAAGTGTCCTTTTTGGCTCTTTTCTTGTCAATTACTTTCACTGCCACCTAGTGAAAAACAGAGGAGGGGGGGGCTATTAGCAGTCGCACACTAATGATTTATCGCTTTAAACCTGCACAAACAACCTCAAAAATAAAAATAAATAAATAAATAAAGGGGTGTAATTCGCAGCTGATATGCCACTGTTTCAGGCACAGCTGCCCAGGTCAGAGAAACAGCTGATTTTGCAACCCCAGCCTCCACTGACAATTACCCCCTTGGGCGGTGACAGACAAAAGTTATTGCAAGGAAATAGGTAACAAAGGGAAGACAATGATCTCATTAACCACTCCCAAATACTAAGCATATTTAATGCTGGACATTTAATTTCATCTACTATCTCAAAAAGTCTCCAAGCTGGTATTTACAAGTTGTTAACTCTCATTTTTGGCTTTTCCTGGCTTAGGACATGTGACTTCAGATGATATGCTTCCATGACAAGTTCCTGAAACTATAGCCAAGCGTTAGTTTTACATGACTGGAAAGAAAAAAAATTTACTAAGAAAAACCACTGTTTTGGTACCACTCTCTTGGCACATTTCTTCTTCTCTTTTAAAACATACAGGAAAGACAATCCCCTTATTACTTTTAGAACCAAGCAACTTTGCAAAATCCAAGAAGGCAAGACTTTTTTTTTTTTAAATGCAGGTACTAAACTGCATACCACTCAGAGCTGTCCAAGTCAACTGAAGCCCATCATGAAAGTACATAATAAAAGCAAAGAGACTCTGCACCACAGCCTATGACACAGTCTAGCCCCTGTCGAAGTGCTTTCATTCCTGCTGCTGGTGCAGACACTACATGAGAACAAAAGGACGGGACCAGTGAGGATATCACTCTTTTCTATGCTTAAAGAATCTGATTCCTTTTAATGAATTAATGGAGGCACTAAATAATTGCAATAAATTAGTGTCTGCCTTTATCTGCCTCAAATTTATAGATATTTATTTATTGAGATTTCTTATTTAGAGTGCGTGCCGCAGACTTCCAGGTCATCTGCGCCAGACAATGATTTAACAACATATGCCAGCAGAGCAACAAAAGGCACTGCTGGATCCTCCTCCCCTGCCCCTCATTTCCTCAGAGCTCTGCAACAAAGGAAGTCCTTTAACGCATGCACCAGCCCCAACAGCTCACTGATCATTACCCAAGTGACAGTTGTTTGTCAGGATGAGGGGAGGGAAATACAGTGCTTAGTATTTCCATGTGATGCTGAATTTTACATGAAACTGATTGGAAAGGTTCTTGCTTGCACACGTACAGGTCCAACAGAAGGCAGAAAAAATGCCACAATCCCTCTGCCCTCCCTGATGGAGGCACAAAGATGCTACACTTGCATCTTTGCTGCGTGCCTTGATTTGGCCTTGGAGGATCTCCTGCATTACCTTACTCCTACAATGAGGAGAAATAACAAACATGGGGAAAATCTTGGAGTTTTACTGACCCAATTGCTAATTCTCAACACCCAGACAGCAGCTCAAGCCAAACAGGTTTCTTCCATCCATTTCCATCTCGTACAGCATCCCTCCTCATGGCTGACAAGCTACCTACTCACAGCACGCTCGCTTCCAGCTACAGCCAACTACATTGTTAAAATCCATGGCATTGTGGGCTGCTGGTCTTGGGCAACAGGGAGACAAAGTTGTTCACAAAATGCCTAGCTGCCCTCCCCGCATGAGAAAGTGTCACATAAGGCATGTGACAGCTCCCAGTTTGGCTAGCCTAGCCTTTTTTCTACAAGAAAAAGAAAGGTTGAATTAGTAAACAATTTGGTTTTCCTTCAGAAAATTGAAGCTAAATAAATAAATAAATAAATAAATAAAAATGAACCCAGACTCTTTAACACAAACTCCTTGAGTCAAAGTCAAGTTTTTATCAGCAGATGAATTGAGGAATAAAACTACATGAGTGTGGGCTTAATAGTTTGTCTTAACAAACAGAAGTCAGCATCGTGGCATACGTTATTAGCTGGATACATTTCTGCTATTAAAAGATGATTCTAATGAAATACCCTTGATAAGAAGGCAAGGCTAAACACCACATGCATGACAGCTGCCTGGGTGAAATGTGGAGCAGCATCAGAGCCATAAATGCCTGGAAGCTACGTTCCTGACTAGTCACATTAAAGAAAGATCATTTTGTTTTAAGATAAGACAACAGGTAAATCAGAGCTTTACTTAACCATTTTTGAAAGCCTCAGGTGATTCACCAAGGAAACAGTCTTAAATTAGTATGTTTTTCAATCTAATGAAATAAGACCAAGAACACAGAGGCTTGCATGGATTATTTGGACAGCAAACCACAAAAGCTATTCTGGTGAGGACAAACAAATTCATGGGTAACAGAAACATGATATACCAGTTTGTTTGCTGGCAGCACAACACAACCTCTGCTAAAGCTGAAAACAATGCACACCAAAATGCTGCTGTTTTCCACAGCTGCAGGATATACAACATGGGTTATTAACAAAATGGAGCAGTAACCTCTTGTCCATATCAGGAAGTCATCCTGAACTCATTGACTAAAAAAAGCATATTACTAAACACATGCATATCTCCTACGCAGGCTGAGCATGGTTGTGGGTAACACGGGCAAACACCTGAACCCAGGAGGCAGAGCCAACTACATGACTACTTGCCAACTTCTTCACTATCACAAAGAATTAGCTATCTGTGTCTTAAGGATGAATCTTCTCCTTGATTTTGACAGATGCTTGGTCAGGCACCCTATCTATCTCAGCAGAGCTGCCTTCAGACCCAACGTTGAGTCTGAGCTACTTTTTCCATATCTTCAACATCCTTTGCATTGGGCCCAAGAGGTCCACCAGCACAGCTAACAGCCAGCTGACAAAGGAAGCAATAACAGTTTTGTTTCAGCAACAGCTTTGCATAGGGGAAAGAGAAGAGTAAAACACCAACTAAGACTATGGAAAGCTTGCATTTCCCATATCAGAGAGGGCACGAGCTTCTGTGATACCTTGCTTGCTCCTGGGACAGTGCAAGCAGGACCTTGCCTCCTCTCCTAGTTCCATGCTGCAGCACAGGGTACTCCAGAAGTATTTCAGATGGATGCCCCTCTCCATCTCAGGGACAATTCAAAAGCTTTAAAGAAACCTCCATATATCTAAAGAAAAAAATACACAGTTGACCCAACACATAAGCATCCTATTGACTGTCATACAGGTGTTCATAATTGCTTCTAGCTGTTGTGCCTCTCTGTCTCTCTTCATCCCAGCTCATCTTCATTACAGCTCCTTTCATTTGTTCTTTTGCTCTTCTAGTCAATGCCCTTTTCCCTGCACTGCTCTTCTTGCTTTTGTTTTCTCTTTCTTTTCTTTTTCTTTCCTAAATGAAATGCATCCCATGACAGGGGGTCAGCACTGTCAGGCAGAGCTCCGGTGGTTTGGTTTGGTTTGTTGTTGTTGTTTTGTTGTAGGTTTTTTGTTTTAGTTTTTGTTTTTGCCTGTTTGAGTTTCTTGGATTTTTCTCAAATTTACAATTAATTCTTAAGCATACAGAGAAAATCTATGGATCAAACTGTGTGCTCAGTAACTCCAGGGTTGACCTAGCTCAATATCCCTGATTTTGAGTTCATCCAGAGTTACACTGAGGTAAGTGGAGACGGAATGTGCCCTGACACATTTAATATGCACGGACTCATGTATGGTGCCTTTGCACGCATACACCTGAAATTTTCATCCATGCAGAAGGAAAAAGCATTCAGTACAGAAAATTCTGTAGATGCTAGCTAACCACAAAGCAAACACATTCAAGCTTTCATAACCTACTCAAGATATGACAATTATTCTGTTTTGCTCTCCCAAGTTTCACGTGGGGGTTCTTTGCATCACGCTTATCTCCTGACTTGAATTGCCAGCCAATATTGGCATAGAAATAAAAATAAATGATAAAGCAAGTAATTACTCTGAATATGTATCAACAGTGGCTCTTGACATTCAACACTTTGCTTTTGGCTAAATCTTTGCTGTGTAAATAAATAAATGGTTTAGGTTATTCTGTGTTATGAGATACGAAGATGAGTAATAGGCCATATTTTTGGTTCCAGAGTCCTAGAATTACTGTTGGAATGAATTACTTTCCTGAAGTTTATGGTGTGACACATCATATGAGCAATTGCTGCTTCTCTCGATCGTTGCACTAAAATAGTTCAGGCTGGGCTAAAATGTACTGGAACGGAGGTGAGGGGGAAGTGTAAACACCACTATTCTCCAAAGATAGTTGTAGGAGACGGTTGCATTGCTTGCAGAACCCAACAGCTAAACCAACATCGGCAAATACAGGCACGTGCCATCACCCAAACAAAGGCACACGTTTGACACGCGTGGGAGGAGGATTTTTGCCACTTAGTGCTTCAGGAGGGTTTCTGAAGCTGCAAGATAGAGGCAGGGGGTGGAGCTGGCTGGCACCAGACAGCACAAAACCAGTCACAGCAAGGCCCTGAGAAAAAGCAAGAAGAGACAGTTTAAAGGACCAGATGTTGCCTGGAGAAAGCTGGGAGCAAGGGCTTCAGCATCCAGAGAAAGCACATTTTGCATGCTCTTTATAAACAGCCATACCTTCACACATAAAATTGCAACAAAGCATGGAAGGCGGCTCAGGGGAAGCGTTTGGCGTTTCCCCATGATCCCAAGTGAGGACAAATAATGCCTTGGTTCCTCCTTGCCTATTCCATCCTTCCCTTCTGCTCCTCAAACACAAGGCGGGGAAAAACTTTATTACGGAAGGAATGAGTTGCCCAAAAGACAGACCCCTGCCTTCAGACCTGACAACAGGCAGACCTCAGCAGACCACCCTACAAAAGGCTATCCATACCCAGTATCCTGCTGACGAAGCTCTCTCTGCCTTTCCTCCAACACACGCTGTCTCGGGCTGACCCAGCACGCAGCACACAAAGGGTTTCTGCTGGGCTCACCCTGCCATCTCCCAAGAGAAGCCCTGGGGCAGCCTGTATGTCTTTGCGAAAGACACACTGTGCAATGCCAGCTCCCCAGATCTGCACCCTGACAGCACGCCAGGCCCACAAAACTGGGGGTGGGGATGCTGTGGTAGGAAGGAGGAACCTCCTGGTGCTTGGTGTGCTGAAGCCACCGTCATCCCTTCCCCTGCCCCTTCTGCGGCTTGTAACTCCGACAGTGACATTCAGAGAAACCATGGGTCAAGGAGTAATACTTCTGATAGGTATTCCTGCAGTGTCCTGCTGATGCGAAACCAAATGTTGGAAACCACAATGAAGTTGAACAAACACACAAAACAAAAGAACATTGGAGGGGGTGGCAAGCCAAGCCTGCTACGGAGCTGATTTTCAAATATATGCAAAATTGATGGAGGGTAATAGTGGGTTTTTTTGTTTGTTTGTTTGTTTTTGTTTGTTTGTTTTTTGGGTGGTGTTTGTGCGTGTGTGTTTTAAGTTACTGGGTTCTGTTTGCTTCCAAAGCTGCAAAGAGCTTTATTCAAGCTATGATTTTGCAACAAAAACCTCTCACTACCTAGCTTTTCCCTGGGGAATCTCAGGCTTTATCCAGTTAAGACACACCATCATTCCGCCCGAATTAAACTAAGTTAGCAAGCATATGACTACCAGTGACTTCAGTCACGCAGTATGTTAGCACCCAGGGAACCCAGGTCCTAATTTCGCCTCAGGTTTCTGGCTTGCCAGATTGGATGCCTTTACGCAGGCTGTCTCTTGGCAGGCGGATGAATCTCAATGGAAGCAAGCCTTCCGCTTTGCCAGAAAACGGGTTTTCTCAATGGCCTGTTTGCTGAGTTGAAGTCAAGAGGTCTTAAACAATACTCATGTCAGACGCTTGCGGTAACAACTGGAAGAACAGTTTCGTAGCAATAGCCCCAGCCTAGCAAAAAATGTTATAACATGTTTAACTTTATAGAGAACAGAAGACTGCACGTGACCTTGCAAAATCAGGGTATGATATTTAGGGGACTCTTAGAGAGTTTTCCCACTTATCCAGCCACTTGAATAGTTTCCTTCTGCAAATTCGCTCCTAACTTTTAATAAGAGGAAGCCAGTTCCTGCAGATCTCTGCCAAAAGGAGCTCCGGCTGAACTGAGAGGAAGCTGGTTTGAATAAGAATCCAGCAGGCACTGTGGGATTTGGCCAGGAGACCAACACAACACGAGAAACTTCAGCTATAGACTATTGGAGGGACACCTCCTCCCCTCCCCACCTCCACATCCCTCCTTTTTTCTTTTTTTTTTCCAGGAACTGCTGGTGGCAGCCCTGCTGGAGATGATGCCAAGACAGGCAACAGAGCCAGTTCTCAGCACTGTCCCAGTGCACCCTGACCATTCACATGAAACTCAGAGCTGCAGGTTACTGGGTGCAGCCAGGAGGACAGCCAATGGGAAGGACTGAGCCTCCACCATAAACCAGACCTTTATTTCCTGATTTATGCTTAGAGGAGAATGAGACAAAGAGCCAGACCATGTAGATATTTCATACAGCCATAGTTAGTGTAAGTCGATCTCCACTTCTTTTTTGAGGTGCCCAGAACAACTCATGCAGTGAATTCATTTTCTTTTTTTCCCTCCTTTTGGTGACAGGTGTCTGGCATCACTTGTAGCTTGCTTTGTAATTACCACTGCTCTCACTACAAAAATCTGAGCTTAGTTTTCAAAGCTGGATGGTGATTTGGGGGGGGCCAATTTAGGTCATACTAAACGGACCTAACTTTGAAGCCTGCCCAGTTCTCAGCATATTCTTGAGAGCAATCCCTTTCAGGGTATCTCAGGTTGGGCAACCAACCAACCAACCAGGCATATAATAAGTTGCTTTTCATAACTGAATCCAAGGATTAGAAAATGCTAACTTCTTTCACCGGACAGTGTTTATTCTTTGCTTTAACTGTTAAAGCTTGGTAAATTTTATAGTACATCAGGGGAATATTTTCATAGATCATAAGTACCAATATCCCAAGAAATAAAGCATTAAAGGGTCATCCAAGTAGATGCATACCAGCAATCAATAAGCTGTACACCTTCAGAAAGGACCACGCATACTCTGCTCAAGACAGAGAGAAGTCAGAGCTTTTCTGCTTCGACTGTCAGACGTGGATGAGTCCATGCACCATTTCAGAAACACAAATTTAACTTTCTCCATGGCCTGACACTGGCATTCACTGAATTACCCAGCAGCCTGTAGCAGCCAATTCAGAGGATCTGCCTGAAGTGGTCCTGGGGTGGCACTTCTGGAGGAACTCCCCTTGGCTATCCTGCTCCGCTGCCCAGTTCCTTAACAAACACCAGCATCCTTTCAAGAACTGCTCTCAAAGAAGACTGCAGAGCAATTCTAAAAGTGTTACAAAAAGATAAACGCTTGTTAACCATTCTCTTTACAGCCTAGCCATTCACTTCAAGGAAGTAAGCAATCATCCAAACCTACAGCAACGCATGAAGGCAGACTTTTCCACAAGAATGACATCTGTTCCATTTATCAAGGATAGAAAAGACCAACCATTCAACCATGGCCATCTGATACCTTTTATACTTGCCTTGTGTGCTTGCTATGAATAGAATAGGAGGATCAGAGACTGAGTTAAACATGCATGCATGTGCATGTACACACACTGAAAAGGCTTCTCAGTAGCAATACAATTAGAGATGCATTGAGATTTCATGTTAAACAAGCAGTATCATCTCTCTGCTTCACAGTTGAGTGGTGATGTTCAGCCTTTGATAACTTTTGTGTTTGCTCTTTGCAGGACAGCTGAATTATATATTCTGTTTCATTTGTATTTGCTCTGGAATTAGTAAAATCAACAATTAAAAAACGTAGGGAGGAGTCACTTCTGTTAAATTATTGTCTTCTCTTCAGAGTCCATGACAGTGTAAGCCAAGAGTTTTGGGTTTAGCAAGAGATAAAAACAGCTGCTGGAGAGATAAGTACAGGATAAATGTCTTAGTACGCAGGGGACCACTCTCTCTGTTGGCAGACTAGACAGTCAGGAAAACTTTAAATCAGCCCCTAAAGGAGAATAAACTTTTATAAACAGGAAAGTAGCTCACAGTATGGTCATTTGTATACTTCAGACTGAAGGTAGCTTGAATGGAAAGAATCAAATCACTGGGAGATAAGAAAAAAATCTTACCATTACCTACAATGCAAAGACAACAGTATCCAGCAATGTGCAAAAGGATTCAGATAAGCAAATGAACCCTCTTGATGTCACAGCTAACTTAAATGTAATCCTTAAAAGCATAAGCAGGATGTATTTGTTAAGGTAAGAAAAGGTATTAATTACACCTGTACATGGCACTGGGGACTATTATTAGATTACTATATCTAGTTCTGGTGCAAGCACTTCAAGAATGATGTTAAAAGTTTGCAAAGTGTTCTGAAAAGAGCTTCAGGAACAGTCTGAGGTCCAAGAACTTCTTGTCATAATATCAGACTGAAGCTCAGAAATTTTAATTAAGAGAAAATTAAGCAGTGACGATGATTTTCTGCAAGTACCTGCAGGAGGAAAGGACTGCTGATAACAGACAGCTCTTTAATAAAATAAAATTAACTGCCCAAAAGGTAATGTTGAGCAAACTCAGGCTGTAAGCACGATCCATGCTTTTTAGGTGCAGTGAAGCAGTGACAGGAACATCTTATCTTACAGAGATGAAAGTAGATTTTGAATCCCCCCCGCCCCCTGAGTGTGCAATAGCTCAACAAGACATTGATACAGATACTCCCAAAGAGAACACTAGATCTTGTCTTACACAGGAGGTCAGGCTGGATGACCACCGTGACCCCTTTGAGCTTTAGTGATAGTACAAGTGAGAAGAAACACTGGTCCCAGCAGAGACAGGGGCAAGGCACAGCACGGGAAGACTGGAGTTGAGCTAGGCAAGATAGTCTGGGAGCAATCAGCAGTCACATCAAGGGATGCAAATGTTGAAAGCTCCCTCCGACATCCTTTCCTGAGCTCTGTGGCACAGAAGACACGAAGTGTCACGAGGACTCAGGCAAATATTGATGCTCCTGCAGACAGCCCTACTCGCCCACGCTGCTGCTGCTGCCTATTGCATCAGCACAGTCGCATTAGTGTTTCCGTGAGGAGCCAGAGTCCTGATGTGTCAAGGGACTGGTGTTTGTAAGGACATACTATAGGGCTGCTTCCACCATGCTATGTGCAAGGGCAGACCATATGAAGGCTTTAAAACAGTCAATATTGCAAGGCTGTGAGCACAGACTGGTCAGAGCTTCCTCGTGATCTACCTTCATGCCCTTTTACGTGGTACGGCATTCCCCATATTTCTGCAATGCTTCCTCCTCCTTCAGTCAGTCAGGAAGGAAACAGAGGTAACTGCTGATCTAACACACAACTAATGCCTTGTTCGACATGGTCTATTTCCACAGAGCAGCTCAGCTTCACTGGAGGAGAGCCGTTCCCAGCCATATTTCTCTTCAACATGCTTTTTACTTCATGCCATATTTACAGGTAACATCAAGCCATACTTCACAGGTAACTACAGATATCCTCTGCTGGACATACTTCTGCTCTGCTGTTTCCATAATGCTAACTACCTCCTTCCCCCTCATCTTCTGCTTCACTCCATTTTCGAACTGAATGATATACCCCTATCTGTGAGCATCTCTGCCACCTGACACGGCCAGACCTTCAGCGACTGCCAGGAGATGGTTTTGAGGTAAGGGGCTGCAGCAATTCTGTCCTTTCCCATATGTTCTGTACGGAAATCTCCATGAATTACACTTTTTCTTGGAGCTCTATGTCCAAACCAGCAGAATGTGTATGATGTATGGATGCAGGACAGTCAGAGCCCAGCACAGGAGCCTGGTAAGCAGGAGTCCATGCTGCTACAGTGCCAGCACATCTACAGGCAGGGCACACGACTTGTCCTGAGTGGGTCACGGGTGGGATCTGCCTAGCCTTTGGCAGAAGAAACCAGTTGCAGTGACCTTTCACTGCTCTCTTGGTCAGCTAATTAAGGGGGTAGCAATAACTGAGTCCCCTGACGGATGGGAGCACGTTTTACCTCGCTGGCCTCTAGCGATATCTACACAAGTCAAGAGAGATTACGCAGAGACCGATGGACGTGGCGGCGGCAGAAAGCCAGAGGCGGAGATAAACGAGGATGTGATACTGAGGTTCCCCAAAAAATCCTAACGAGCTTGTCAAAACCAGCCTTCAGGCCTGGGCCACGTGCTGCGAGAAGAAAGCGTGTATCTGAGTGTCTGAAACGGCTGGATTTGCCCAGCTGTTGAAATGTAAAAATATTTGCCCGGTATCACTTTCCAAATATTAGCTATTTTGCAGAAAAGGGCTCTTTGACATGCTAAAAGACCATCCATCACTCAATTCGAGATCTCTTTTGAGCTCAAGGTATTAACAGCTAGAGGGAAAGATGTTTTTCAGGTCCTGTTACACAAGCACATGGGGGCCTGATGTGCAGCCGCTGCAGCTGAGGGAAAGCCTGCTAAGAGGAGCAAGGTCCTTATTTTACATTGACCAAAGCTGATGGCTACTCACAACCAGCATGAAGGAAGCTGTGTGACAACTGCTGGGGAACCAGAGGTCCTCTTCACCCAGACACGGCCCCAGTAAGCTGCTAGGACAACAGGAAGCAGCGAGCGCTGGAGCACAGCAAGGCATGCTCCACGCCTCGGTCACAAATGAACCGTATCCTATCCAGCTGCTTCTGATAAACTAAAGCTCGCTTTTTTAACGCTGAAAACGTCTTCTGTCACAGTGAGATGGATGAGGATCTCGGATTACTTGTGGGGAAACAAAAGCGGAGAAGTGATACGGAGTAACATTCCTCCAGCACCACTCCTCAAAGGAGAAACCTTGCGGCTAATGCCGCTTGCCCCTTGCGTGATCATGGACCTGTGGCATGTTTCATATTAAGCAGTCCCTGCTTCACATTTTAGTGATCAAATCCATAACTGGACTTTCAGAAGACCAAGTGTCCCTAATTTAAAGCGCCTTAACACCAATACAGCTTTATGATTAAAAAAAAAGAGGGGGAAAAAAAGGGGGGGAAAAAAGAAAAAATATGTTTGTTACATCAACAAGAACCACTGCTTTCAAAGCCCAGTTATAGCAATTTAAAATACAGTAGATAAAACATTTACAACCATTGGGAACCGAGAAAAGGGTGTCGCCAATAAAGTTTTTTTGTACATATGTTCTCTCCCTTAGTTCTGTGGACATTAATCACAGAAAATAAATTTATTCTTTGGAAAAAAAAAGAAAGAAAGCAAATGTTTCCATGACAATCTTCCACAACAGGCAGAAAGCAAAGGAACTTCATTATATATAACTTATCTTTTTTTAGTTCTCTTTGTTGCAGTGATTTTCCTGGTGGCACCTGATCTCGCACCAGGAACGAGAAGAGCTCAACTGGGTCCCGCGTTGGAAGTGCCAGACTTGCAGCTCGGCAGCGCAATACTGCAGCAGAGCATGCACAGAAAAGAAAGCTTTGGTTGAGGCAGCACCAGCTTTTGTAGGTGGTCTCCCTTGGGGACCACGTTAAATGCTCAACCACTCTTTCCTGAAGTGGTCTTCCCCCTCAGGAGGAGGAGGTTTGACTCTGTCCCCTACAAGCACCGACACCAAACACGGGTTTGGCAGTGCTTCACCTCAACAGCTTAGAAACGGGCACCTCTGTCCTAGCACGGGCCACAGGGTCGTGCTTGTGGTTGCAGCTTCTCTCCTTCTGCAGTAAAATTTACCAGGAAAAAACTCCCTGTCTCTCTTCATCAGCGCCAGCTCCATCAGCCCACTGAAAACACTGGCACCGCTAAGTTCATGCCCTCGAGGAGATTGGCCAACAGACAGCACATCAGGAAAGTAGAGCAGAAAAGGTTTTACAGAGACACAGAATGAAGAGGTTTGAGGTTTTTGCTCCTCGGATTAGCTGAAGATAGTAGTTAAGCCAATCTGAAAGAGAAGTAGTGCAAAGTGAGACCATGCTGCCAGCAGAAGGTATTCGGGATAGCCTGCATCTATCCTGGTCCAGCTGCACCCCATGCTGCCAGGTGAGCACCAACACAGCAACCCACATAACTCTTCTTCTGGCCAATATCTACATAACCACTGGGTATGGATGGTTTTAGATCCCTCTCTAAGATCTCAAAGACTAGCGTAATCAGCACATGAACTTTCAGCCTATTTGTCTTTTGTCGTTTATACAAGACAACAGCTTGGCTTTTAGGCTATTATTACAATTCAGTCACCAGAAGGGCCATCACGTCACCTCATGACTGCTTCACTTGTGAGGTAAACAACGTTAATAACAACCACTTTCCCGAGTGCAGGCTAACAAATAACTCACAAGGGCAGAGGGGCGAAGATGCCTAATGTGTTATGTCCACTGAAAAGCATGAAGCTATGGTAGCATTCCCCAGCTCATTAGTGTGAAAAGAGATACAGCAAACTGCAAGACGTGGAAAGCTAGACGTGTTTTAATTACTAACACTCTTGTAGGTAACGCATGCCTACAAAAACAGCCTCGCAGCTTTACACATCATTAAATATGTTAAAAACACAAAACTTGTGAGAACAAATACAGGGATCCAGATGTGAGTGCCACAGAAGAACTACACCTGGTATCAATTCAACCTAAACACTCAGCTTCCCTCAATCCTGCCTATGCCACTAAAATTATAACAGTCTGTATGAAAAGCAGCACATTGCTGACATGCACTGTTAGTGACGTCCTTAAAACTGCTGAATGTAAACTTGAAAGCAGATTATCTCAAGAGGATAAGCAACTGCCACATGTGCATCAATTCAGCTCATTGCAGAACAAGTTGCAAGCTACAGCTGATAAATATTAAAACAAGCTTCCTGGAAGAAGCAGACTGCAATAATGAACAGGCTCTCTTGCCTATTCAGGCCTATTCTTGCTTACTCCAAGCATGCAACACAGAAAAGGGTTAGAGTCAAGAGTGTGGCTTTATAACAAGTGCCTGTTGCAACTGGTTATTCTCCCGATGAACCAACTGTTAGCAGGTGCTCATACAAGAGACTGAGCAGGTGAGCACACAGCAGCGGTCTGGTGTTTACTCTGCCCCGCGCTCAAATTCTTAAATGAACACGCTTCGGAGAACTTTGTGCTGACAAAGCATCTGGTTGTCTGGTCCTGCTTCCAGCCAAGTCCTTGCTCATGTCACTGCAACCCTGACAGCCCCCTTGAAATCCTTCTCTGAAGTATCGCATGTTAACGAAAGCATGTGTTTAGTGGCTTCAATACAAATTATGCATCTGCGTGCACGTACACAAACCTCTCTGAAAAGAATGGTGTCAGAGCTGTGAAAGCAAGCACTTAGAAGCACAGAAATGTCAAAATTAAGGCTGCAGAAACACCCTCATTTCACTTCCTCGGTGCATATAATTAAGAGCGGCATCATAACACATCATCCAGGTGTAACAGTTGGCAGCTGTTAATAAAAATCCCAGAAGAAAGCCACCATGCAAATTTATGTTAAGTACTTTCTTAAGCAAGCTTTTTTTTGGGGTATAGATAAAATTTTAAAATATGTAGAGGAACAGCTAAGAAGAGAACTACTAATTAAATACAGTGAGAGCACAACTGCATTGAGGAAACTGATATACAACTATCACTGGAGGAAGGACAATCTGCAGCCTGATAGTATTTGGGAGTAAAAACAAATGGTTGAACTGAAAGACCAATGGTCACATTAGAAACTCAACTTTTATTTACAGTGAAGTAACTTTCTGGCCCACTTGCTTGGTAAAATGGCTTGGAAGCGACCCCCATGCACACACAGCCCCCCAAACTCAAAAAGGTTATGATCCTAGAACTGACTACGTATGAGTATAAACCACATTTCTCTGATCCCAAGCCAGCATTACTACTTGGGCAGCCCTGGATCTTGGGATACAGGCACGGCTGATGATTGCAAATCCTGATGCAGAAGTCCTTCATGTGAAGCCCCCACCAGGTTTTGGTTTCCCAAACAGGTCACAGGGGTGGCACAGTTATCGAGGGCAGGAACAAGGCAAAATCTCAACTGCCAATGCACCCAAAGGCTTTTGGCCACCAAGTCAAGCCCCAATTCCCTCAAGTCCATGGCAGAACATAAGAGGAAAAGAGTGAATTTACTCAAGGCAAATTTAACTCCATAGCGTGTGTTCACTTTGCATAAAATGCAAAACAAAAAATGTGCATGGCATTGTAACATCTACTGATGTGTACTGGCATTACTTCTGTCCATGTTTCTCTGTGTCCATCTGGCTATATTATCCTGAAGGGTTGGTGAGTTTCCTAGGGGACACTGCTGGAAGATAGGAATTATGCAAAACACATCACTCCAGCCTTTGCTTCTGGTAGCGAGCCCATAAGCAACTCAACAAATGTCCTCAGTGCCAGCAAGGGATTAGAAACGGGATGTTGAGACTAGGGTACAGATTGTCTGACAGCCTTCCCCGCCACAGCAAGGATTTTAGGAGCCAACAGCCTTGGCTGGTGTAGGGCAGCAACACAACCTGCCCAACCACCTCTGCATCCCATTTTGCCTCCCTGAGGCAGCTTGAGCCCCATGGCTCAGCACCCACCGCAGAGGTGCGGAGCCGTGCAGCTCCCCCCAGCTCTTGCACCCATTGATCTGCTTCAGAAGGTGACAACAGACCATGATGTTCCAGCAGAAACACACCCGCGATGCTGCCAGCATGTAATTCTGCAAAACGCAGGCAGAGCAATGTGCCACCAGCAGGGGACAGAGCCTGCGGGACCGCTGCCCAGGTGCCCTTTGAGAACACCTCCCCTGTTCCTTTCCTAGGGTGCAACTGCCCACGCAGCCCGCCCCGGCACTTCCAGGAGTCTCAAATGCAGCTTTTTAGTTTTTTTTTCTTTTCTTTTCTTTTTTTTTTTTTTTTTTTTAGCAACTTTAACACAGAAAAGCATTCTGAAAGCAAACCCTTTTGTGAAAAGGCCACTTTCGATATTAATTGCTTTGCCTTCATAGAAGCTGGTAAACTGCATTTTTAGCAGCCACTTCCCACTAAGTAGCATTGTTACAGAAAACCACTCGATTCACTGTAACTAAAAATGTCCCCTTTTTGAGCTTAACAATAGCGCTAAAGAAACTGATAAACACATTTTTCAGTGGATGAGAAGTCAAATGATTCAATTTGCTTCAATGCCTTTTTTTTTGTCGAGCTAAAGATTGTACCTAAAAGTAGACAAAAGCAATCTCGGGTCAAGTTTGTTTATAAAGACTCACGCTCACGCCGTTTTCTCCCCTCAACATACTGCCATCCTGTGATGCTGTACGGAGTTATTGAGACATTTCATTGGGGTCCACAGCGGATAACACAATCCGTCTGGTCTACCAGTAGAGCATATTACCCCCCTGCATTGACAGGAACCCAATTTCAGCTGTCTGAAACTACACAAAAATACTATCTTGCAATATTGCCTGCTTTCTGCTGCCCAGAGATAGACCATGCCGAGCCTCAAGCTTGAAACAATCCGGGAGTATCTTGTGCACAGGCTGCAAAAGTTAGCTGAATAACAATGCAGCTAGCTCAGCGGGGTTTCGTAGCCACAATTTAAATCTAAATTGGCCTGCTCTTCATAGAGAAACTACGTTTCCTTAGGACTGGCAATAAAGACTGCCTGAGCTGATCTGACAAATCAGCCTTTTACTCCAAAATGTTAGATTATAGGCTGTGATATTTTTGTTCAAAAGCAATGGAAAGAATAATCTGTTCAGCATTCTCCCATGCTCAGCTAAAATATACTTAATTGCATCAGGCATTACCAAACATTTTTCAAGCCCAGAAAATAATAACATGCCTTACATTATGGTAACATAAACCACAAGAAGCACTGCAACGGATTGGATTTAAAGCCCAGCGCTGCAGACACTCGCAGCTAAGGTTTAAGATCTCACCTTAGCTCACCCTCCCATGCTCAGGCGCTCGTAAGAGCTGTTGGTTGCAGTCCCACACGCTGTACTCCAAATGCATAATCCAGCCAGCTGCCCTTGGAGCAGCTGGTAAAGCAACTAGCGTTTGGCCCAGAGCACACACCATCTCATGCTCTCTTGAAGACCTCTTTAGCTCCTAGCGATTTCAGGGTGAGGTAATGGCAGATTTTTGGCATTCACTCCGCATTGCCTTGATTCTGTACAATGCATTGTGTCAGTGCAATGGATCCGAGCCTAGCTGGGGACTCATTAATCCACAGATTTCATTTCTAAATACACAATTTTCTGAAACAATAATGCGCATTAACTCCTCCAGAGTTGCTAAAGTCTGCTGCAAATCAAAACCTGGTTGGGCACCCCTGGCTGAAGTCAGATAATCTGGTGACCGTAACAGCTTGGGCTGTGCCAAACCAGCTACCAGGAATTAGCAGTAAGACCCCTACTTTACACTATCGCTGCAATTTTATTGAAATTCAGACAGCGCCCTTGCTTTACAAAACAAAAATCAGATGTCAATTATTATTTTTTTTCCTCTGAAAATACATGCAGGCACTAATCCTGGAATAACAGACTCATAAAACATCAGCCTAGAAAAATGCAGCGACTGGGACGATCCAGCAGGCTGTCCGCAGGAGAAGGCTTTGTTTCCACAGCTCACTTTGCTGAACTCCACTTGCAGGCGCACTGACTACACACTCCTGCAGATTAACTTTTCCTCTGCAAGTGAACGGACTGGAAGATAGTTTCTGGCTCACCCCAATGACCAAGGGTCAGGCCGTAACAGGGTGATGCTCTCCCCCAGCCTTGCGCCGGGGGGATGTCCTGAGCTGGGGGACGGAGGTGGGTATGGAGAGGTGGCAAAGGGTGACTGTCACATACTCATGCGCTCCCGGGCAGCCCTGATAATGCCAGCCTGACCCTGGTTTCCACCCCAGATGAGGTCTGTGCTTGGCCTCTGGTGGCCTCTTCCCACAGGGCCTCCTTCCGCGACCCGGTGCCGCTGATCCCAGCTCTCCCACTGCCTCATGCTTTCCCTCCCCATTCGATGCACACGCTTGCTTGCCAGCCCCAGCCTCCTCTCAAATGCACTCCCAAAGAAAGGAGCCCGGGTAAGCAGATGTTTTTCTTCTCTTCCTCATGTTACAGCCAGAGCTCTGTCGCCTGTGGTGGGCTCCGTGTAGGCAGAGCTGCCGGCAGCTGCGAGGCAGATCCAGTTTGGGCACGTTTCAGCCTCCTTTGGCTGGAGGCCACGCGAAAGCGTGGTGGAGGAACATGCCCGGAAGAGCTGAGTGTCCATCAACTCTCTCTGCCGGGCACGATATTGGACCTGATGATCTCTTGAGGTCCCTTCCAACCCCTACCATTCTGTGAGATCCTCACGTGGGGTCACGCGTGGGACGGAAAGCGTTCCCCCCTCCGGTTAGAGGGAGGCACCTCGCTGAGATAGGGCCTCACCTGAAGGAAGTCATTAGCTGCCCTTATCTCCCATCCGTTAACTCAAATAGCTCATCCATAAATACCTGAAATTAAAGAGGTGATTTTTCTGGGCGGACGGACCCTGAATGTGTGAATTTGAAGCTATGCGACCAACCTTTTACCCGCTGAAGCCGACAGCGAGCGCCTCCTTTGACCCCGTGGCACAAGATCAGGTCAGGCAGAGCTCAGAGATCATCGCACCCGGCCACAAATAAGGACACGGGGGCTCAGCAGGAGGGAAGGGTGATCCTCCTAGAGTTTCTGCTCGGCACTTTGTCATAACATGTGTTATTCAAGAAACTGGGGGAAAAAAAAAAGGAAGGCAGCAGGCCTGGGAGCTGAGACGGAGGGGCGTGTGGTGGGCCTTTTTATTTTTTCCTCTTAACAGACTGAGATAAATGTAGCAATCCAAAAAAGTGGAGGTGGGAAGGACGTGTGTGTGCATGTGCCTTTTATCAACGAGAGGATCATTGGATGTATCTGTTACCAAGGAGAAGCACACGCTTGGTAACAGAAGAGCACAAAATTATTTTCCTCTTGCGTTCCTGTATGATAATAATCACTAACATTACCATTTTTTGTCCCGATGAAATCCAGAGCCCTAACTCCAAAATTCACTCCACGACAAACTTACTGGAAGGGGAAAGAAAAAGGACCCAGGAGTGCAGGAACGCATACTACGAAGATGCAACCGTACCGACAGCATATTTAGGGTGCTGCTAGTGCAGGAGGGAATTTCTGGAGGTGCTTAGTCTTGGTGGTCCAGGGAGCTTGCAGTAGTGGTAAGGTGTCCCGCTTTAGGTAGAGCTTTGTTGCCTCGTCTGATCCGACAGGGCAGCTCTAACGGGAGCAGGATAACTCCTCCGCGGGTCCCAAGCCTGGTGAATCGAACTAAAACACCCTCTGCTCTTTATCGCGCGGTGACACATCCTGATCGATGGGCAGGAGGCTCCACTAAAGGGCTGGGGAGAAGAGACGAGGAGCAGAGCCCCTCGGCGGACTTTTCTTACGAATACCCAAGGGGGGAAAAAAGCGGGGGGGGGGAAGGTTTTACCGTGCCGACACTCAAAGCGGGCAACCCGGAGGGGGAAAAAGGGTCGGTGCGCCTCCAGCGGAGCATCCCCGGGGGGCAGCAGAGCGCCCCGCCGCCCTCCCCGCGCCCAGCCCTCCCCGGCCGGCCGGGTACCTTCTCTCCGGTGAGCACATGCAGCCCCTCTCGGACCTTGGCGAAGGAGCCCTCGCCCAGCTTCCTGCCGATCAGGTAGCCTCCGACGCGCTTGGTGTGCTGGAAGTCGCGGAGCCGCTCCCGGGGCGCCGCGGCGCTGAGCCAGGCGGCCAGCAGCCTGCCCTCCGCCGCCACCGGGCCCGGCACGGCGCCACCGCCGCCACCGCCGCCGCCGCCGCCCGCCACATCGCCCAGGAGCCCGTCCCCCGCCGCCGCCGGCATCCCCCGGCCGTGCAGCCGCCCGGCAGCAAAGTTGCTCGGCGGAGGGCGCCGAGGGGAGGAGCGGGGCGAGGGGGGGCCCCTTGCTGCCGCCCCTCCGCCTGGGGACGGCGCCTCCCTCTGCCTCCGCCTCCTCCTCCTCCTCCTCCTCCTCCTTCTCTTCCTCCTCCTGCCGCCGCCGCCGCCGCTTTGGGCTGGCGGTAATTTCATCCCCGAGAAGAGGGAGCGCTTGCACAGCCCGCAGGAGGCTCGCGCAGCCCTGCCCCGGGGGCTGGGGGCTCGCTGCCCGCCCTCCCCGTCCGGACGGGGAAAGGGAAGGTCGGGGAGCGGGGTCCGCTTCCACCGCCACCTTTGGGACGCTCGCACCCTCCGCCCTGACACCCCCGAAGGCTTTGAGCTGCCTGCGGCGGGGTGTCGGACGGCCAGCAGGGAGCCCTGCGGGCAGCACCCCCCCCCGAGGATGCCGGGGTACCTGGCCGCAGCGAAAACCCCGCCGGCGGCTCGCAGGGCTGCTTTCCCGCTAGGGGGCTTGCTCTCCCGTGCCACCACCTCTTTTTTTTTTTTTTTTTTTTTTAAGGCTCTCCTTTCACTCGTTCAAAAATGTCGAAGCGGTTTTACGCCGTGCTGCCGTCTGCTAGCCTGCGCGCTGCCTCCGCTCCGCGCTGAACGCTGCTTGAGCCGCAGCGCTCTGCTCCCTGCCTCCTCCGGAGCCCAGCCGCGGCGCTAATAGGATCTCGGCTGGCACAGGTCTTGGTTAGCCGTGTGCTCCTCTCACACCGGCTGCCGTTGACAAGGCTACGCTGGTAAAACTTCCTAATTTAAGCCAGAGCTGAGAAACATCGTAGTTTTACCCTCCCGACTGTAGCGAATGACGACTGGGAGCCTCTCCCACGTAAGTCCAGGCTTCCAAGCCACCGGTATTCAGGACAAACACACGGCCAGGGCTGCCTTTAGGCAAGGCAAAGTGTAGGGAAAGAGAACCAGGGAGGCAGACTCACTCTACACCCTTCTGGAGCACAGCTGGCTACCTTCCCCTACCCCGCTTTAGCTCCCTTAAACTTCTACCAAAGCCTCCAAAATCGATTCCCTGTGGCTACATGCACCATGGTTCCACTTCTGGGCTGCCGGCTGCTGTGCCAGCTCCGTGCTCCCAGCAGCTGGGGTCCCCTTGGATGCCGCGACGTCCCTAGTTTTACCCTCAGCCGAATTTCGCGCCATTATCAGACTGTCCCAGCCCCGCTGAATCAGCTGGGGCTGGTAAATCTGTCTCCCGCCCATTGTGAGCGGTCCAGGAAACAGCTTTGTTGACGCTGCCTAAATCAAAGCTGGAAGCGGGGAGGTGCCCGGGGCGCCCCGCTGTTCGCAGGGAAGGTGACCCCATCCTTCCGCAGGTCAGGACGTGGTGTGCGTGAGCTTTTTAACAACACGGATGTATGGGGGGGGAAAGTTGTACTGCAGAATGGAAGGGGAAAAATCCTTCCTCGCATACCATCCTCAGTATGCACGGAAGGAGGGCACAGTACTGCCACTGAGTCCTCGTGGGTCAGGGAAGGCGGGCAGGGACACCACATGCGCCAGGGCATTTCCTTCAGCGCCTGCATCCCTGCTGGTGCCACCCTGCCGCCGTGGGGCTCTGGCACCTGCCGAGCGGGCCCTGAGCTTGCCCAAAGGATTATGCTGAAAGACAGACAGACAGACAGGCAGGCAGAGGTACATGCCCTTGTTTAGGCTCACAGCTCTCACTCAGCTAACAGAAAGGTGGTTTGGGGCCACCGTGAAGGTTAAACAGTTGTTAACAGTAGGCTATGTTTTTTTTTTTCAGTCAAACACCTGAAAATCAGCCTCTTTTAAAAATTAAACGGGCAAGTAGTGGCCATTGCAGAAAACATTAGTGGAGCTCCAAAAGAACCCGGTGAATTTTATTTTATTTTTTTTAATTTGCTCAACTTGAGGACGTAATGAGTTGACAGTGCCCTTTTAAACAGGCGAGACTGCTCCCTTCTCACGATTTCTATCCTGTCCAGCTGTGCCCATCAGGGTGCAGTCTGGATGGAAGGGGGATCAAAGGCTGCATTCATTTCTGTCCATGCTTTAATTTAAATGTAACTCCAGTGTGCTTTATTTTGAGCCGCAGTCCTCCTAGGTAATGACATTTTCTGATTAACTGTTGAAATTACTAATGAATTAAAGGCAGTAGTCTGTCTTCAGGTTGCAAAAGCTGTAATAACAAGCTACTAAAAATAATTTAAAGCTTGATTTAAATCTGTGAAAGCAAAGAAATTCAGAGTTACCCTGACAGTATTGTCCTTGGCCGTCTGCACCATTCTAAAATACCGTAGTAAAATGCATTGTCGGTGGGCAGACGGGGAGTTTTGCAGTCCCGAGGAAGGCTGAGGCCCCCGAGCCCCATCCCCAGTGCCAAGGGCTGCGTCCTTCGTGGGGTCAAGCTCTATGGCTGTGTTCCCAGGCTCTGCTGCCACGCCAGGGGAGGATGCGGCTGGGGACAGAGCTGGAAAGTGCTGGTCCAGCAGCAGAACGTGGTCCTGCAAAAGAAATGTTCATGACCCTGAGAGCCCATCAGCAGAGAGGCTCATCTCACCTTGCTGGTGCCTCCTCTGGTGCAGCTGCCGGTGGCAGCTTGCCAAACGCTCCTTGCTGGAGCACAGGGCTGTCGCCGGGGATGCTTGAATTCTCCTTACACCTCACCTGCGCGTGCAATCCATATTAATTGCTTTCTGGAGCGGTCTGAGGTCCTTGAGCAAAGGAAGGAAGAAACTGCGTCTCTTTTCAACAGCACAATGGTAAATTAAGAAGCGGGTAAACTTGTAAACGTGCTGCACAAGAGCAATGCGTAAATTCTCTTCAGATCAAATTAAAAATGGAAAGCTCCATCTACCATCACCAGGCCTTTGGAAGGCAATGGTTAACTGCTGACTTCAGCTGGATTGCAGGAGGAACACTGGCTTAGTACCGATACCTTAGGTTAAAAAAAGTTCTGCTGCTATTGCTTATTCTCTCTTCAGCATTTCTTTCTGCTTTAAAATGGCAGCTTGGTTTTGGGGTGCTTTTTTGGACAGATGTCCACGTTTCTCATATTTGGGTTTCAGATATTACAGGGATATTTATTCAGAACAGTTGTTTTTATTATAGTTTTTGAAGAGGGAAGGTATTTCCATTTCTTCTTGACGGATTTATGGGGCGTGTTTTTTGCAGTGCTCAAATCCCGGTCCAAGTTCAGGCTGCTGAGGACCTTCTACATTTACTGGCACAGTAAAAGTCTGCAGTAGCAGATGATGCACCCGGTACAGCAAGGGTGCCCTTGCCCCTGCACGTGGCAGTGCGGACAGCAGTGAAGGACACGTCTCTTCCAGCACAGCAGTGATGGCCAGGATCGACTAATAACATTATGACTTCTCTTCCTACGGGTGAATGCTGCAGACACTGTCTGGCTGATGTTCACAGTCATATTCCTAAATCCTTGTGGTCTTGTAATCGCAGAGAAAGATTACTTCACCTTTCAGCAGCAGCAGGAAGGGGACTTTCACAGTTAAGCTTTCGTAAGCTTAAAGCTTGTGTTTGAAAAATATCGAACAAACATTTGTCCTCAAAAATATTCAGGACGAATATAGGTGCAAAAGTGCTTGAGTCAGTAAGCATTGAAACTATTTGCTGACTTTTACACAAACGTGTTGGCAATGGGTTTATCTGCTGCTGTCTCTCTGAGCTCTGATCTAGCTTTCCCTGTGCTCCCACTGAAATCTTCAGCTTGCTCTCTGCCCTGCAGCCTCTTTAATGTAGCTCTGCGCAGCTGATATAAGAGTCAAGAGTGTGTGATGACTGGGAGGTATCATAAAAGAAATTGAATTTAATATCAAAGCAGGCAGCAGGGGGTAGCTGTGTTGATGTTGTTGTTCTTTTCCACATTCCACTAATTAAGAAGTTCAATTTTTGAACTTAAATTGCTGTGAAGCCCTTCTTGCAGCACATGGTGTCAAAAGCTAGCACCTCGAATTTAAGCTTCATTTACATGTGAGGGAACGCAAGAGTATTGCTTAATTATGCCTATTGGAAGTCCTTATATTTTAAAAAGCCTTTGGATATCGGTGATGGAGGACATGTAAAGGAAAAGGAAATCAGACTTTTGTAAATCTCTGGAATTAGTGTATCTTTTCATACTACATTTCTCCTGAAGGTCCCCGTGGTAATTTTTTCAATAACAGTAGAGAAAAAGTATGTTACTCAAATACTGGACTGTCAATACAACAACCTAGACCACCACACATATGTGAAATTTAAAAATAAGTACAGCCAAATTCAGCTTAAGGGTCTTGCAATGCAATGGCCTTGCAGCCAAGGAGGGCTTGCAGAAACAGGCACGAGGTATTACAAATGCTGTCAAAACCCCCACAATGGACTGCCAGGTCAATCCCTGGTGTCATTGGTACACTGTTAATGTGCTCTGAGAGAAATTTAAATGAGCTTGTAGTTGAAATAAAGCTTTAGATTTGAGTAGGGACTGACACTAGTCCAAATGATCCTATAAATGGTAAATGTGATGCTAGACAACATTCAAGTAAGTAACCTGCCATCAAGAAAATTCAGAATCAAGATGCCTGCAAGCCGTAAGGTTGCATCTCCCTCTTCTCCTTTTCCTTGGCAATAAATCAGAAAATGTGCCAGTACTGCAGAGCGTGATTTAGGACTGGCGATTTTCCCATTGTTGCTGCAGGCTGAGCACCATCAGCCCGTGGCTGCTGTGTGCTCGCACCTACAGTAATCACTGATTTTGGGGTTGAAGCAAGTCAGCTATTTAAATGCTTTCTTGCAAGACAAGTTCCAAGCACCTTGTTTACATCAGTGCTAAAATGTGAACAAACCAGTGACTCACTCCTGAACTAAGATTTCCATGTTTTGTTTAAGCCTGAAAGAATTTCTTATGACTGAATGCATTGTTGGAAAGCACAGTTTTGCAGCGGTGAAAGTACACGTTACGCTATCACAAAACTATTACGGATATGTACTCTGTACATATGGGCTCTGGGAGGGCTTGAGGGCTCAGGGACAGGGTCTGAGGTGCTCAGGTCCAACTGGTGTCTGCCTCTGCTCGTCCTGCTTTAGTCCTGCTGCAGGCTTTGCCCCTGACTTCTCCACGGATAGGGGCAGCAAGCTGCCTATACCTGTATGTAGCCAGGTGTGTGCAGGGGGCAACTTTGCCGTGCTCCTTCCCTCAAGGGAGGTACAGAGTGCCGTGTTAAAGCCAGGATTTCATGCAGAGCAACTCCGCGCTTCTCAGCTGTGGCCCAGCTTCCTCTGTTCCTAACTGATGCAGGTTCCTGTAGGCTCAGGATCTACTAGTTATGCAGCCCGCGAACTATGCAGGACTTCGTCTCTGACATACAAAAGGAGTGACGCACCTCCCTGATGGCATAGTCTGTCAAGGAAAACAAAAAAATATATATTTATCCAGTCACCGTTCTATGCCGGTCATGCAAATCCCATCACAAAACCGATATAAATACAAATCTTGTGGGTATAGTTAGTGTTAATTAGAATTTGGGAAACCTTACATATTTAAACAGATTAAAAACCTTGACATGAATGCAGTCTTGTATTCAGCTATGAAAACTCATCTTGGTGCTCTGAAACTGAAAATACTAATTTTCCAAGTGCCTTCCATTATATACAGATAGACTTCCTACATGATTACTGCAAATCTCACCTGCATGTCATGGTTAACTTGCTCCAGTCATGTTGCTCTGTATGCCACTTTTCTAACTTGAAACCACACCAAAAATTCAGAGCTGGGAGTTTCAGATATGAAGTGTGCATTTTTTAAGAGGTGAATACTTTGACATACCTCCAAGACTTGGCACAGTCCTAAAACATTTCCAAAGTAATATTAGCTTAGTAATAAATAAAGAAAAATAAATAAATTGTGAATCCTGTTTGAGTGATTTTACCTAAATGGGACTTGGTATCTGAAATTTCTAACAATTCCCAATTAGCATAATAATCTATGTGTGTCTATCTTTAATTTGAAAAATTAGTTTATTTATGAGATTTGTGTTTTGGTAGGACAGCTCATGCAGGAAAGAAGACCTGGCTTTTGGTCCTTGCTCTAGAGTTCTGCAAGCAGTGAAAGGCGGCAGCAGGTGTAGAGGACAAGCTGTGGAAGCAGAAACAGCGTAAGGATGGACCTGACGATGCTGCACAGGAAGCAAAAGACCACACTGAGCAGAGGTGAATGGAGGTGAACTTGGAGGAACACATCTGATTTCAAGTGGAAACACGGTTATACAGCATCAGGGGCTCTACAAGAGCTTTTAGGTTGGAACTACGGTACTTGTGGCCTAAAGTACTTTCCAACAGGTTTTGACACCTTCTGATTCCCCCTGGTTTTATATCTACGACAAAAGCCTGAAGGAGTTAATCAGCACCTGTTCACCACCCTCCATTTAGTCTACAGGTATTTCAGTCAACAGGTAACCCAGCTGGATGCCAGGCTTGCAGTGCTTTCCTTTGCGTGCTTAAAAGAAGGACCAACCAGAGTGAACTCAAAAAAAGAGAAGAAATACATTTCTTTCTTTGTTACCTTGAAATTCTTTAAGTTTTAATAAGGGCTTTGTGTCACACAAGCTTCTTCTGTTCAATGATTCAGTGTTGGTTCAATCCTGAGCGTACAATGTGTGCCCGTCTGTCGTTACGGAAGTGTCTGTGAGGTGATTCCTTTGCAGGACCAAGGAAGAAGAGCCGAGGAGAGATCACGCTCTTGGTCACGCATGGAGAACCCTAGTGGCACAGGCAGCAAATGGGGGTCCTTTCAGTGAATCTATTTACTGTAAAATGCCTGTAAGGTTAAATTATTTTGTTTAATTTCCCTACAGTTGTTAACTTCCAGATAGTCTGCATGCATGCAGATTGTTTAAAAAACAGACACGTAGCGCGCTGGCCACTGTTCTTCTCGCACAGACTCCCACGGGACACGTTAACCATAAGCCTCGCTGCCAGACCCTCCGGCACAGATCTGAGCAAACAGATGGGCCTTACATCGTGCCCTGAAAGTCAGCGGACTTTGGCTCTGCTAGGCCGCTGGGAGAAGTAAATTCCTGAGCTGAGCATGTTTCACAAGGAAAGCAGAGCTTACACTCTCCAGATGTGCAGATTCAGGGTGTGCCGGCGAGAGTGCTCTGGCTGCTCTCAGCTGTCAAGATAGCGCTCGGAAGAGGAGAGGAGGAAATTCCTCGGGCAGCCCCAGTCCCAGCCACACAGCTTCACTGGTCCAAAGGGGTCATTGCAAATCCACAGCCCCAGGATCAGTGCAGGAAGCAATGATTGGAAACAAACATAGCACGCAGACAGTGTTTATTCAACGCGGGACGCTGCTCTTGATAGCGTAGTTCATGCATGATATTCTGGTGCAACTCTTTTCTAAATGATCCGAAGTTTTCCTGCACTACATATATATTCTTTGTTAGCCTTGTTCTTTTGCTCTTCCTTAGGAAAGCCTGAGGACTCTGTGCAAAGCCCTCCTTCCAAGGCTCGCTTGCATCCCACTTGCATTTCAGCCCACAGCTGAATCTCCACTGTGCCTTCTGCACACTCAAAAGGGATGTTTGCTCCGTTTATTTTCAGCTTATTGCTTCTCCCTTACGTGACTTGCAGTCCAGAAGTGCTAGCAACAACCTACTTCATTGTTTCTGCACAAAGATCCTGAATCTACAGACTCAAAGCAGCCTCCCAGCACTGTCAGCTCACCTCCTCGGCCAGCTCACTTGCAGAGCCTGCACTAAGCTGGGCATCTAAAAACCATTACTCAGGCCTCCAAAAGTCATGAAACTTTCCTGAAAGTAAGTGCTAGCTCTTTACATTCTCCCCTCTTGGTTTCTGGCTTTTTATGTCAGTGTTGTGTAGGACATTTAGTCTAGCTCTGAACATATGTGCTCCTTCAACCATTTGTTTACATGGGTAGTCCATATTCATATGAACACTCCTGTTTAACAAAGTCATACTAGTCCTTATCAGGAAGTTTTACAAATTAGGTCCTAAATATGTGTGGGATGATCAAATCCATTTTGACTATAAAAAGTTATTCACTTTTTTTTTTTTTCTGCAGAGAATTTCCAGTAAGCATGTCCTTGCAAGTAATTCAATGGAAAAATTGAAGCCAATAAAGCCCTCACATTTTTACAGGTACACTTTCTAGAGATATTGAGAAGGGAAAAAAAATAGCTATGGGTTTGTGCATTTACGTGATTGCAGCACCACTCAAAGATGTGTTTGAATATGCCAGGATATCAGGTTGACTATTACAAAACTCAGTAGATTATTCATTTCTGCACCTGTTTCTATAGCAAACACTTTCTCTCTTGAATCAGCACTCAGTTATCCACCTGGCTGATGAACACTATGTGTCATGAAAGATTTGGCACGGAAGAGGAATTGCACATGAAAGCTTTGGCTTTGGTATCATTCAGACCCTGCCACTCCCTGTTTGCTCTTAACTTGAATGACCAAAAGAGAGAATGTGACTCAGGCCCTGGGTGGATATTTCTGCCTATCAAAAATAACATCTTAGTCTATATAAAGTGTGGCCCATAAATGCATACACAAAGGAAAAAGAAGGAGGAGGAAAGAAAGAAGTTGTTAAATTATCAGAATATCCTGCACTCATGTAACCCCATCTGGAAAACCACATCTGGTTCTGTTCTCCACAACTCAAGAAGTGGGCAGACCGAAGAAAATTCTGAAAAGAACTATGAGAATGATTAAAGACCTAAATAATACGCTTCACAGTGGAAGAACTCAGTCCTTCTAGCCTGGCAGAAGGAGATGATGACTGTCTGTAGTCTCTATTGCTCAGAAGTATAAGTGCACACACACAGACAAAGCTATAATGAGATCCAGCGGTTAAGAGCTGAATCTAGACAAATTCAAGCTGTAAAACAAGGCACACATTTTTAACAGTAAGGGTAATTAACCATCACAGCAACCCAGTGAGGTGCTATGGCAAATTCTCCTTCTTTGGAATTTTTTTAATCAAAATCAGATGGTTTTTTTTCTTTCTTTTTTTTTTTTTTTTTAAAAAAAAATGACTTTCTATTTCAAGCAGGAAGAAGCCTGACGCTGTGTCAAACAGGAAGGAGGGCTAGAGCATCACAGTAGCCCATCTGGCGTCATGAACCACAATTTGGAATTATTCTTTTGTAATGAACAAGATTCTCTGGGAAGAAGCAGGAGGAAGATTTGCCATTGGAATCAGAAGTTATGTTGTTGGAAGACTGACAGTGAAAAGGTGAAGCAAAGCACTATTTATAGGCAGAGATGCTATCTTTCATTCAATCCACTGATACAGTTTGATCAGCTTTCACTAGCTTGCCTGGAGTTTCTTCCAGCTATATGCATTCACCTAATAAAATATTTTATCTCCTGACAAACCCAGCTTCACTTACCATGGAAAATGATTGAAGGTCTTGTCACAAGATTGTCAGTATGAAATTCAAAGGGAGAGAGAAGCAGATTTACAATGAAGATGAGAAGCAGCTGTAAGACATGGAAAGGACAAGATGGATAAATCTGTGTTTATGCGAAGAATCCAGGGGCATATTTATATACCTACTGATTAGGTACACAGTCAAAAGCCAGAAATTCTTGGTTTCTTCATTGCAAAGGTGCTGAGCTCCTGAGCATGCATGGAATTTGGCACAGAAGTTTAGAAAAGGGATAATGGCTAAATTGCTTCATCTTCCTTTCAGTCAGGGACATCCACCTCATTTATGGAAAATGAGCTCTAACCTTTGAAGACATTGTGCCCCTCTTCTTTCCCTCACGTGCATTTTACACAGGCGGCCTGGCAAATCATCTAGAACATCTGCTCCCCCTCTCGGTCAAGGAATTGAAATCCGACATATCCTTAGGCGCAGTGGTTTCAAACTATCTGGGCATGGCAAAGTGTTAGCTGCATGCACAGCAACGGGATAAATAATTTACAGAAAGACAACTATGTATGGCTACGTATAATATAAAGCACATCCTATTTTTTCGAGGCAGCCCTTTCCCACACCTGCATTATATTGTGTGAAACTCTCAACCCTTCAGAACCAAGAGTATCACAGCTTAAAATTACTGCTGTAGTAAGAGCCATCACTAACAAGCTTAATTTTGCAGGAATGTTCAATTGCAGGACCAGGGTACCTTGAGCTGCCTTCTGGCCCCTAAAGAGACCTGAGATGGAGCAGGAAAACTGAGTGTTGAGCACCCAGAGTGCTCTAAGCTTGTTTCTGATGCCAGTAATCCTGCAAGTCCCTCATAGAAGCAGTTTTACTGTGTCAGACAGTCAAGTGAGCGTGAAAACCCAATCGACTGACAGACAGTGAAGATTATGTACCAGGAGGATTATAATGAAATACCTAGTTATTAAGTGCACTGCAGCATTCTGAATCGCTTACAGTTATGGTATAAAATACATGCTCCTTATGTGGAGAGCCTGACTGCTAAAATACAGTAATAGAGGATAAAAAATAAGACAGCTGAAAAGAAATAGGTCTTCTTCTTGAAACAGAGTAAGCAGTTTTATGTGGATCAAAGACGTGCACAAATATGTTAAAAGCATAATATTTAAAATCAGTCCATTGTTATGAAAGTTTATTTCTAGAAGCTACCCTACTGACAGAACAGGATGATATATATATATACACATATATATATTTATATATACATATATATAAGGATCAGTACTTGAGGGAGTTAAAGGTTTGGGCTCTCAATAGCCAATCAGTTAAGCAATAAGGAGGGATATAAACAAGTTATCCTCTGACTAGAGGAAAGCCTGATTTCACAAAAAATACTCAAAATAAACAAAAATGCGTACAAAAAGCATAATGACATGAGCTTCAGTTTCTTGGTATTCTAAATAAAATGCTAGCAAATGTCATGCTCATTCAAAGCTTAACGCACGCTTCTTCACCATACATGCAAAATGTATCTCATTTCCAGTTGGTTGGTTTCCAAATAGCGTTAATAGCAAAAATACAGAATGGTTTTAAGAATCTTTCCAAATGTCAGAAATAATTACTTCTGAAGTATGCCTCAATCACTACGTTCAAGTAAAATATCTAAATAAAAATCTTATTTAGAACCACATGTATTCAACATTAACGTGTTTCCAGATCTGTAAGCTCGTGGCAAGATATTTTTCCTGGATTCCACTACAAAGTTATATTTTTACAACATACCTCATATTTGTAGATAAAGATTAATCACAGGAAAACAGAATAAAGTAACTAATATATCAGAAAATGTTTGCAACGTACATGTCTCACCACACAAAAAGCCCCAGCCATATAATCATTAGGAGAATGATGCACATTTATACATGCATGCAGGACAAGGATCACACTGACGAAGGCAGTGTGGTTATAATTATGTTATCAGGAGAGTCTTTGCAAATATACCAAAATTAAAAGACAGAAGTTATCAATCTATTCTGGTTTAACTTTAGGATAACATTTTACATATTACACTTCTATTTATATACCCACTTACATGGTAGGTCAACAGAAAGTATTGCAGTGATCTTGTGTAAATAACTCACTCCAGATAACGTACTGCGAATCTCCTAATAGAAACTCCTGAGTTGCACTATAGAGTACAAAGGACACATCTATAAGTACAAGGATGTCAGGAGTGGCCACCTGAAAACAAAGGATCTACAAGCCAGAGCTCGCTCGAACATACAGGCTAAATGCTTTGAAGGCCTGCAGCAATGCCAGGAATGGCGCGCCGTGGGCCTACAGGGCAGCCAGTATGTCCTGTTTGTGCCAGTACTCAATTTTTAAACGCACCCTACCAAATTACACACCGTAACTCATTTCAAGCAGGATCAGAGGCAAGACCCAGGCAAGGAGGAGGAGGCTGGTTGTGGATGGTCACATCGCCAGCTTTGGGTGGCATTAATTTCTGCGTGTTGATATCATCCAAAGAAAGGGTCATGCAAATTGCTATTAGTGTTTCATCGCCTAGCAACAGCAGAGCAGAGAAACCAAAGTATTGCCAGACTGTAGTTACAGCAAGCTCTCACAAGGCAAAATATTGCAAATATATAATGAGTCTGCAGAGTAAGAGGACAAAATAGAGTAATACTGCTCTTTTTAACAGGAAATTCAAAACAAAAATTCTGAAAAATCCAAATGTCTTAATTTCCCTGAGATACAGGAAGGCTTGGGGCTCAGAAATGTTGACCCTCCAGCAGTTTTCCACAGGTCACCCTGGAGTCTTGTCTTCTCTGTTCTTGCTACCTATGCTAACTGCATTAAAGCTGAGAGGGGCCTGCTTCTCTGCTTTACAGTCAGCCCCACTGCTTGCATGGCAGATGCATATTCCTACAAATAGAAACTGCAGGCGAGATGGATGGCTCAGGGAGGAATAAGCTTCATTTCCCAGATCACAATTATTGAATAAACCCGTCCAGTTCCGTACACATCAACCACCCAGGAATATCACTAGACTACCCAGGGCCCACACTGGTCAGCAGCTAGCAGACACCACTTCTCATCAGGACCTACCTGATGGTGCTGGGATGCTACTCACGTGTTGGTAGGTCATTCTCAGAAGAGTCTGAATGGCTTGGAGGACAAAATCCTACCTTCAAAAGCATTTGAACCTACCCAGGTGGGTGGCACTGGGACATCTGACAAGGGTCCTTCTCCCAGATGTCTGTCTCGCCTCCCACAAGAAACAGCGTGTCTCATGGCCATCTGGTTCCTGTGGACTTTTGTGGGATGCAGTCTTCTAAATACTTTTGTAGCTTCAGGAAACACTTTTGCATTTACTTCTTTTTAAAGAGAGCTTTGGGCCTTCCTTCAAAAGTAGAATTCGCCATCTCTGTAAATAACAAGTGCAGCTGAAGGATATACTGCCTGAAAATTTAATATGCCACCACTCAGGCCTGGGATGGCTACCTCTACCTATCTCCACGAAGTAACCAAAGATTACTTTACATTCACAGAAGGATGTCAAGAGTACTCTTGAACTAATCTAGGAGCTTCAGCAACCAAACAAACACCTCTCTAACTAGAACCTTCTGGTTGTCTCAGCAAAGTACATCAGCTGTGTTTCCATCCCAGCCATGGTGGCAGAACACTAGTTGTGCTATACGGCACCCTGTCAGGAAGTTATACTGACACAAACAATACAGCTTTTCTGCAGAAAAATAAAGGGCTCCCATCTGCAGACCTGACTGATTAGCACCCTGTATGATAACTTCACATGCTCACAATGGGATTTGTGTGTTTAAGTTAAAACAGCCTACATATGTTTTGTGGGAGGCTATGCAATTAGCTGAAAAAATCACCTCACCAGTGGATTGTTATTTTGATAGACTTAATTTCAGTTAATGGGTTCAGCAGCTGTTTCTAGACTCTACCCAGTGAAATGTAAATACATCTCCTAACATATTAAGGAGAGTCAAACACACAGCAGTATGTACTGCAGTTTCCTATTTTCTTGTTTCGCAGTGGAACACGTATAGACCTTTACATCTCTTCATAAATGCCAACCCCTCTGAGACTGTCCAAGTGAGTAATGAATTCACCCTAGAGGAACCATCAATTACATCTTACAGAAGGGTGCAAGGGCCAAGGGGCTGAGCAGTAGCACAAGGACTCTGCAGCATGGCTACAGAAAAGATGCCAGAACTGCCACAGTACCCTGCCTCCCCATCTCTGTTACATACAATGCAGACTGTTATATCAGCCATTTCTTTGTAGGACTTGATTTTTTCAGAGTAGCAAGGCAAACCACACACCCATCATATAACTTGTGTTCTCCCTTTAAGTAGGGAAAAGAGTCACACGTGCAGAGTAACATTTATTTTGGCAAGGTCCATTTTGATAATTATGTATATTTGAAATGAATGTATTTCTATTTTGCCAAAAAGCAGTGAGTTTTGCAAATGAAGTAACAGTTGAGCTGAACAGTTCATGGTTACAGAAGGCAGTGCATAGCACATGCATTTAGTAACAGGTACACTCATACTACCAAGTACTGTTTGAAGCCTTTGACCTAACAGAGCAAAACAGCAAAAGAAGGCTTACAACTCACTACCTAGCACCTACACACATCCAGTCAAAGTACTGAGACCTGATTTCCACAAATAAATAAATGAAAGCATGCAGTCTGGAAAACAATTGTGCCTCATTCCAACTAAGACCCTGCTTGGGACCATCAGCAAGCCAGCCCACCCACAGTGCTTCTCACAGCCCTTCCTCCTTTGCTCAGCTCATGATCTTTCATCTCCTGCCAGTGGTCAAATATTTGACATTGGCATACAGTCGACAGCAGACATTTTCCAACTGCTTTCCTGTCTGTTGATTGCAGTCTTCATACTTCCTAAGGCCCAAGACCCCTTTCCAATGGCTCATGTGCTTAGTGCTTGGATGTGGCTCTTCGAAGCTCATGCTGGGGTTCCACACTGCTTAATTTGGTCTTGAATCGCAAAACTACCATCAGTGCCAGGGGATAAACCATCTTCTGCAATTATCTTTCACATGTAACATCGCAAATAAACTCGCTGTTAGTGGCCATGGTGCAGTACATATGTAAAATATAGCTAGACAGCTCAGGAGAACCCATATTATGAATTTTCTTACATTATATTATATACATTAAATGCTTTCAAGTTGTTAGCAAGTATTTTTCTGACCTAACCTGGATGCATGGGCTGGGGAAGCTTGAAGACAAGTTGGCATTCTCTGTTACGATGCTTACTGCTTTTACACAGAACAAAGCAAAGGGCCTGGAAGTAAATTCTAAAAATAAATCAGCAAAAAAAAAATGGTAGGGGGAAGAAGGCTGTGGGTAATGGCAGGTGAAACAGACAGAATGTCATGAAGGGCCTGGAAGTACGGCTATTGGTGTGAATTGAAAACATCAGTGAGCCCCTGGAAGACACCGATAAAAGGTTTATTCAAAGAGCTGTGACCCAGCCTCCCCATATCACTACCCTGTAAGACTGCCATAGGCACCAGACCAGGGAATCCACCACACCAAGCAGAGCAGGCCAGATGAACCACTCTGACTTCTGTGCTGATTTAGATGGGCCCCGTGATCCTCACAAAAATTCACTGTCAGCCTTGGGAAGCTGCCTAGATAGGTTACAGCCACTTTATATCTTCCCCCTTCTCTGGCCCTTCTCCTATGTGCAAATTCAGTGCTCCAACCCTTCAAACTTGGCTACATAGAAGAGCTGCATTGTTTTAACCAGTGTAGTTTAGAGTAATACCCATGATGTTTGATGAAGTTACGCAGGGACAAATAGGTTCATACTGGAATGGCTCATCACAAACGGGTGTGAGAAATCAGTTATAATGGAAAACAGGGCAACTCAGTATCCGCTAATGATATAAATGCCTTAATTTGGGGAGGATGAGCAAGCATAAATACAAAAAATGATAAAGGGGAAAATCATTCTTTATACCAGGCCTTAACATTCTGCACAAAAACTCATCTAGAAGAGAAGGAAGTGCTAGAAACCGTTTTTAGACTGTTTTAAACTCTCTTTAAACAACAACAAAAAAGCAAATTTTTTGTTTGATGATCGCTTTCTGAATTCAGGGGCAAATCAGATCCTTATTACTGAATAAAGAAATAAGAAGTTTCCATGTGGAGCAACAAGTTCCTGGACTTTGTTCTTGAATCTGTGCTCCTCATGCGCTACAAGATCAAAGTGTTCTTTTATCCTGTGAGTTATTGTTTCCCTAAGATATTTACTGAAAAGAGTGAGCAACAATACTTGTCAACATATTCACCATGCAGGTAGTTCCCAGAGTTGTGACCACACACACAGATATACCCTTTAGGCCCTGATCCTTCATTCAGGTCTGCATGTAAACATTTATACTTGGATAAATGTCAACAGCAACTCATATACAAGGTCAGAGATAAGTCCACGCTAATAGTATCAAAATCTGTAAATATGTATATAAATATATATATATATATATATAAAAGATTCATGCTAACTGCGTGAAGCAAAATAAATTTTAAGTGAAATTTGTTTTAGACTCCTTCTCCCCTTCTTCGTGGTATACAAATGCCATCTTCTGGCCACAACCGGGAATGCAAGAGAAGTGGTAAAGTTTTGTTTGTTTGTTTTTCTGTCTTCTTTGTCTTTTGTAACGACTTGGAGTAAAACCAGTAAAGAAAGAATTATTTGCTCTACAGTTAGTAGTGGAGAAAGAATAAGTGCACATAAATTTATTGTGAAGAAATTTTATCTAGAAGTTCTTCCTGAAGGTCAGAGCTATCACATCTGCAAGCATCCTTCCAAGGCTCACAGAGCAGCGAAGGATAAACGCAAAGCTTTGCTTTTACAAAGATCTTAATCAAATGTTACTTGCCTCAGTTGGATGCAGCTGCACCAGTGGCCCAGAAAGTCCTTCTTACCCTGTGTTCCCAACATCAACATGCTGAAGCCTGAAATGCTCGATGTAACAAAAAAGGATTGTGTCACTGGTATTTCTCGGAAGTATCAAGGAAAAGTTTTCACATCCCATTTAGGGCACTTCAGTAGAATTTCAGAGAACCTGGCAGCACTGTGTTGTTGGACTATGGCAACAACACCAAATCCTACTGAAAGTAGGTACTTGAATCAAGCACATCTCTGCAATGTATCCATGCATCTCCCATTTATACAGAGAGGACTACCTGATGCCACAGTTTAGAAACTTAGCCAAGAGTCATTGTCACTTGCATAGGATTTTTTCTCCCCTCTCAAGTATAATCAGATAAGAAGTGTTTACTAGTATATTGTACAATCTATTTAGAAGTGATAAAATTGAATGTTACTTATCAAGCACGGCATTGCTAGTCGGTCGAGGGAAGTGATTGTCCCGCTCTACCCTGCGCTGGTGCGGCCTCACCTCGAGCACTGTGTGCAGTTCTGGGCACCACAGTACAAAAAGGACATGAAACTGTTGGAGAGTGTCCAGAGGAGGGCGACGAAGATGGTGAAGGGCCTAGAGGGGAAGACGTATGAGGAGCGGCTGAGGGCACTGGGCCTGTTCAGCCTGGAGAAGAGGCTGAGGGGGGGACCTCATCGCAGTCTACAGCTTCCTCACGAGGGGGAGTAGAGAGGCCTGCGCCGACCTATTCTCCTTAATCACCAGTGATAGGACCCGCGGGAATGGTGTCAGGCTGAGGCAGGGGAGGTTTAGGCTGGACATCAGGAAGAGGTTCTTCACCGAGAGGGTGGTTGCACACTGGAACAGGCTCCCCAGGGAAGTAGTCACTGCACCAAGCCTGTCTGAATTTAAGAAGTGTTTGGACTGTGCACTTAGTCACATGGTCTAAACTTTGGGTAGACCTGTGTGGTGCCAGGAGTTAGACTTGATGATCCTTATGGGTCCCTTCCAACTCGGGATATTCTATGATTCTATGATTCTATGATACATATGCCTCCTTATCTACTTCATGATTACATTCCCATAGTAAACACACTTACTGCTAGACACTTGTCTGCCTTAAAATCCCATCTTCTGAAGTAGCAACTACGTGATGATCTTGGGCTTTGGTAAAATAAATAAAACCAAATTTTCTCAGCAGTATATAATAAAGAAACACCAAAAAAAAAAGGCAAAATTCCAAAAGATAGAAAGCAAGTAATTTTTTAAAAGTCTGTTGTTCTTGGTGATTTTTAAGTCTCCCTCATCACACCAAGAAGAAAGGACTGGATGTGGATGTGTTTTTTTCAATGCCTGATATAGATAATATAAAATGAGGTACTTTAACACAGGTTCAACAGAATACAACACTACACACAAAAATCAGTTTAAAATCTACCACCGCTTTTACCCTAGACAATATGGAGATGGAAAAAGAGAAGCTAAGAAGGAACAAAGGGTGCCATTTATTACCGTTTCTGTGTAGGATGTTTGGCACACACTCTTTTGAGACCTGAAGTAAGTATAATGGGGTTTATCATAATCATGAGGGACAAAGCCTCCAACACTTCCGATCCACAGATGCCAGTAGGAGGTTATGCACAGAGTAAAGGAACTGAGTCCCACAATAACATATCACCGAATCCTATAAAGTCCCACTGAAACCTGTGGAAGATGCATCTCAGTGAAATAACAAAGAAGTACAGAACTTAAATAAGGAAATCAAGGTTTGATCCAATGTAAAAGTGTTTTTGCTACATACGCATCAGTGCTAGAGAAGCGTATACGCCTACGTTTTCCTCACACGAAACACAGCAAGCTGAAAGTTGATTTCATAAAGGCAGCATTTTCTGCGTCTGTTAACTGTGTAATGTGATTTTTCTTCTCCTAAATAAACAAGCAAACACACAAAACAAGAAACATAATTCCTATCCAGATAGACAAGAACAGTTTTTTGCTGCTTCTCAACTCACTTGTTGGAGGAGTGGGGAGGAAGAAACCTTCTGAAGTCAAATTTTATTGAATCCAAAATACTTTGTTGTACAACATGTAACAGGGCGGGGCATAAAGAAAGAGGACCACAAAGATGCCAGAGAAATAGCCAGAGGTTGTACTAGTGGTGAACGCTTTCACATTTATAAAATTGTTATTGCTATTGGCTTACACACATTCCTAGAAACTAACTCAAACTCAGAATGTTGATTCTTAAAAAAAAAAAAAAAGGTGGTTTGTGATTCCTAATAAAAGACTTGCTTTCTATTGTACAAGTTTCTGAAAACACTGAATAACTTAATGTGACAACATGAACATATTTGTTACAAACATTTGTTCTTATAAGCCCCACATTGTGTCAGACAAACCGTTAAATAATCGCCACATATAGTACATATTCCTGTATGTTCATTTGCCCTGTATCTTAAATTCCGTATGTTCACATCATGTCTTAAACCCATAGCTAAACACTGCAATCTTTGTTTAATGGTTATTAGCTCACACCAGTCTCTGTTCTCATGTGTCTGTTCTCATGTGTCTACCGGCAAAAGCAAGAAAAGTCTAGATTCCACAGAAAATGCAAATGGCAGTTTGTCTTCTGTCAGGTTAATGTTCTATCCCATAGGCTTTCATGTGCAAAACCTCTATTTACTTAACAAGGAGTTGCACAGAGATCTTGCCAAATGTGCTCCTTATTACTACCTTGGGGTATGGCTTGGAATCTCTGTAAATACTGGGGTAAGATTCAAGATTCCCTGGAGGTGGGGGATTAATGGGCTGTCCCATTTCCACATGGTTATCAAAGGTATGTTGTTAAAGGCGGAGGTTTCCTCTTATCCGCAAAATATTAAAATAAATGGTTACACTAAGCATCAGATACAGACAAGCCACACCCTCAGCAGTTAGATATCCATCAACAGCACTTTTAGATGTTGTCTCATCAATACTCAGAAAACAACTATTAATTATTTTTATACTGAAGTCCACAGTAGTAAAATTATGGCAGAGCATAAAAACCTAGATGATCACAATAGACAAAATTACTGAATTTCCACTGTTCTAAACTGGTTCCACAAATCGTACAAAAGTAAGCACTGACCAGAAAGAAGTATTTGCACCAGGCTCAAACCTTGGTCTTCATTAAGAATACAAGAGAAAGTCCCATAGCTAGACTATCTTAAGTGCAATCATCATAGATCCAGCTGTCTACACGACAGGGCTGTCTGTAGAAACACTTTTTTATTGAAAGCTAGCTCCACCCAAAGCTCATGCACACAGATTCACCCCACTGAGCAGGCAGGTAAAATGCTGTCTGTGCTATGAAGTTCCCCCAAAGGCGCTCAAGCCCAATTCCACTACAGTCTGCCTGTCAGTAATACTTGAGTCTACAAACAGTAAAAAAATGGAAGATCAGCATTGATAAAAGGTTTGACTCCATCACGGAATCACAGTGCCAGCCCTACAAGTCTAATCCTTAGAGAGTACAGATAAATGGCGAGGGAGAGAAATACTCTTCCGTCAAAGACCTATTGATTTCAGGGATATATTTTTAGTGTTGCTTGTATTTGGTGCCAACATTTAGAGAATAAGGAAATCCTTCCCCATGATGTGAGGTAGATCCACCCAGAGTGCAAATACCTATAGATCACAGTAAGCTTACGCAGTATTAGTTTAATAAAGATTACAAAACCACAGCAGTATACTGAACCTATCAAGAAAACCAGTTTTGTCTTTCTATAGAATACAGGACTTCAAGAAATAATAGTCAAAAGCAGTTGCCCCATAAACTAAGTTACACCAACAAAACATGGACATGGACATGGATCATGGACAAAACACTAAGCAGTAACTAATCCTTATTGAATAAGTCAGAGAAACACTGATAGTCAGACAAAGATAAACAAAGAACAGGGAATGACTTTTTTTTTTAATGGATGATTTCTGTCAATAATTTTGTCAATAAAGATGCAAAATGCTTATAATAATTTAGCAGAAGGAGCAAAGTTAGGCTTCTGAACAGCTTGAAAGATCAAGACGACATCAGTACAAGAAAAAAAAAAAGACATCATTATGTAAAACTTCCTAAATGCTCAACTAAGTGAAATTCAGTTACACTTGTACTTAATTTTATGTAGAATGACAAGGACTATAGTGAATTCAAAAACTTTTCAGATCAACAGACTTGAATAAAACTACCATCTGATGAAATTTATGCGCAAAAGACAAAAAGAATCATTATTACATCAAGTAACCATAATTTGTTCTCAAGCACAATTTCCACACAGTGGAGTGCATATCTATTGCCCTTCAGTCAAAAACCAAAAAGTAAGCAAGCTGAACATAACCGAACTCATGCACCATGACAAATCAAAACTGCTAAAGATAAGATATATGGAATAACAAGGAACAATGATTAAAAATATGTATTATATAAACAATTGTAAGAAATGCTCTATGAGGCAAATTGGATTGCATGATCCTTGAGGCAAAGGCCATCCTTGATATTGTACAAATATACAAAATAATACTAGGCATCGTGCACTGTATATTTGTACAATGCCTAATGTTGTTACAAAAACAGTTTTAAATAATACGCCTGCTGTGAGCTCAAGTATCTCCAAGTGTAGAACTGACAAAAGCACAAAGAAAATGTTTTTTATTAAGAAATTACACAATTGCCTCCTTTGTCTCAACAGGTAGTCATAATAAAAGCAATGGCAAATTTTAATTTAAAATTGCTGAGCATATTATCTTGATGAAGCAGATTTGCTTTGAACAGCAAAACCATAGCCCAATAAAACCCAACTTAAGGCTAAATCCTGATTCATTAACCTGCTTCACCCTTCCTCAGCCCCAAATCCTAACATCCAGCCCCCAGGGAATCAGAATTTCATTCTCAATGAACGGAAGTTGCCAGGGATAACTCTGCAAGTTCTAAGGATTTCTCTGTACTGAAAGCAGAACCAGGACCTTATTATAGCAAAGATGAACCACAACAGATTTTAGCTAGGTAGTGGAATGAGAGTGGAGCTCAGCACAGCAAAGCAAGCACTAACAGCCAGCCCCATCCAACGCAAGGCACTGCACCTACCAGTGCTTTTACTAGAGAATTTTGAAACACATTGGGGTGTACCTAGACTATTTCCCCCCACAGATTATAAAATGTAATTACACAAACACAGTACATACAAAAGCAGGTGCTTTTGTGCTTTTTAAGGAAGATTCATAGAATTATTAAGGTTGGAGAAGACCTCCAAGATCATCTGGTCCAATTCATAATAAAAACGGCCAAATACATACATAGCAATGAGGAAACCAGAATGCATTTAACACTCAGTTTTGGAGGAGTCACTTCTACAACCTGTAGTGATATCTTGTTGCAGGCACATACACAATATTAGAAACCTGAAAGGTTTGAATATGCAAAAGAACTACCAAATTTGATATGAATTTCCAGTACCACTCACAGCCTTTCCTGTCCTGCGAAGACCGTTTTTTCTGTACTCTGCATAAGCTACTGATGTTGCGTTAAGAGAGATAACTTTGCATTACCAAGTATATACAGATGGAATTTAATGCCAGGTACTCAGCAATGGCTGACATTACAGGAACAGCTGTCACCAATTAACATCCAGGTTTCAAATCTGAAAATTATTTGCCAGTTCAGGAAGTTGCATCTCATTAACTCACTATCTCTCCCTAGGCCAAGAACCCCCAAAGAAGTGATTCTTACTTCCCAAAGAGCTTTTCAACTGCTGTAAGAACTGGAGAGCAACAACGAACTTTTTCAGTCACTCATCACATACTCCAGTTCTACCTTTGTTTGTATTTTTCAGGTGGCAGGAGGAGCTACCTTGATTTTTGTGAATTTTTGAACAGTGACGTGAGCAAGAATAGTAGTAAAAGCTACTCATGAGGCAACGTGCCATGTTGAAACTAGCAAAAAAAATCTCACAGCAAAGATATTGACACTGGAAGGACAGTATTACCTTCCTTTTCTATTCTTCTCCATCTTCTCAGAAAGGACTATGAAAGCTAGGGCTTTCGATATTTTTGATTTCAACCTATGGAAATTAGTGGCATATGGAAGAGCTTTCCATTTGCTACTAGAGCCTATTTTAAAAATTCCTCTGAATAACAGCTGTATTCAAACTGTGCTTTAGAGGTTTCATAGTCTGAGAACAAGAGGTCTCATTCCTGTCAGTTTTCTTAACTTGAATTGTATAATACTTGTTTTTAAAGAGGACTAATTCCAGAACAGCCATGTATTGATGGAGGAGGAAGGAGACTCCTAAAAGCAATTTGCATTTTATTAAAAAATCAATTGAATACCAGGCAGAGTCCAATTGCGGAACATTAAATAAAGCTAAATATACTTTCTGTGAGATTTCTGTGACACCCTGCATCCCCACCTTTCCAATTTACTCCCTAGATGACGTATCCGACCGAACAGTTGAATTTACTCCCTAGCTGATGTATCAGACTAAAGAATTAAATAATATTTACACTCCCTAGCTGATGTATCAGAGTGAACTGATAGAACATAGCATATCACGTGGAACTATACGAATTTCAAATCGCTAACAGTAGTAATGCATCGCTATAGGGAAGTGGTTGAGTCACCATCCCTGGAGGTCTTTAAAAGACATTTAGATGTAGAGCTTAGTCATAGGGTTTAGTTGAGGACTTGTGTTAGGTCAGAGGTTGGACTGGGTGATCTTGGAGGTCTCTTCCAACCTAGATGATTCTGTGATCTTCTGTCAGTTAACAGCGCGCTTAGTAAGGGTGCTCTTTAATAGGTGCCGTAGCCATGTGTTGTCCTTGAAACCACGTCTGGTAGGATGTATGGTTTTCTCATGAACATTAGCTCCACACTTGGTGTGAATGTAATCATTGATTAACCCATGCTTTTATTGGTGCAAAACACTTGAGTTTGGGACAGAACTGAGAGGCTGCTCGATGTGTGGGACGACCGGTGTAGCTTCTCCCACCACATAAAACACACCAACAAGCGGCGGTTCCTCAGTTCTTCTAGACAACCTATAAGACACAATTACGGGATTTTTTTTTTTTTTAAGGGCAATTTTTCAAGGGTAAGCACGGAAAGACCCGCTTCTTTCTCCCCTCACACCGATCCCCCCCCCCCGCCGGCGTCCCCCGCTCCCCGCCATTTCCCCTCCCCGGGGGCGGGGCGAGGCGCTGACATGGCGGCGCCCGGGGAGCTCCCCCGGCCGCGGGTCACGTGACGCCGCCTCGGCGCGCGCTCCCGTCGGTTCCGTCCCCTCCCCTCCCTCCCCTGCCGGCAGGGCCGTGTCGCCATCCCGGCGTGCCGCGCGCGGCGTGGGGGCTCCGCCATCCCGCTGGGAGCCGACGGGCAACGGACGGGGCCCTGCCCGCCGCACCGGGAGGCGGGAAGGAGGCGGACGGGGAGGGGAGGGGGCAGGAGGAGGAGGAGGAGGAAGAGGAGGGGGGGGCCGCCCAACGGCCATGCCCGCGCGCAGCCCCTGAGCGGCGCCCGGCCGCCCCTCCCCCGCGCGGACGCCCGCCCGCCCGCAGCAGCCAGCCGCCAACATGGAGGCCGTGAACGCCTTCAACCAGGAGGTGGGAGCCGGGGGGCGGCGGGGGCACGGCGGAGGGGAGGAGGAAGGAGGGAAGGGGGGCACGGCCGCCATCGTTGTCCCCCCCCCCCCCGCCTTCCCCTCAGCGCTCGGTTTCCGGCTCTGGGCCGCGCGGGCCCGGCCCGCGGCCTGCGCTGGGGAAGGGCCCGGTAACGCCCGGGCTGCGGCCTGCGGGGGGTGAGGGGAGGTCGGGGCGGAGGTGGAGGCCGGCAGGGTGGGACAGGGAGAGGGGGAAAGCGGCGGGGGGCGGGGGGCTGCCCCGGCGTGGGGGCAGGCTGGAAAGGCGCTCGGAGCCCTCTCCCCTCGCAAACAGAAGGCCCCCGTCGGCCTCTGGTGGCTTTTTGTGATTTTTTACTCAGCCAGCCAGGGTTTGGAACAAAATGGACAACGGCTGGCTTTGCGTGTTGTGGAAGGAAACGCTTCAGCCCCTATTTTATAAACTTTTCGGCCTAAACCAATTCCCAGCTAGACCTCACTTTGCAGATTTGACTGTTGCAGGTCAGGTATGGGCTACAGAACGTGCCTATCTTCCTCACGACTAACCAGTTCAAACTAAGCCAGGACCTATCCCGGAGCGTTTAGTGCATTTTGAAGGTTGCCGTGCGTGTTTGCTGAACGGAATCGAGAAAAATGGCAGGCTACCCTCATGTGATGAAGTCATGCTGTGTAAAGTTCACTCCCTGCAACTAACTGCTTGTCATACACACTCGACCAAAAATCCACTCTTTGTTAACAAAAATACATATGTATAACAGTACAAAGTAAAAAATAGATAGCACATGCGTCTTTCTAACAATTTCTTTCATTTGTGCATGCTACATGTTGAACCAGTCGTACAAAAAAGCATACAAAAAACCTTCCCAAATACATTGGAGCAGGATGGCACACGTGCTGCATTTTCAGTTTTCATGCAGAGTGCAGAAATATTCTTAGCTGACTAAATATAAACAAATTCTAGCAGATGATTGCTTTTACCTCATTCATTTCAAAATGATGCTACCTGATAAAACTTAATTGTACAGGTAGTGCTTCGCGTTTCTCATACAATAAAAACCACTTTTTTTGCTGATCTGGGGGTGAAAGCATGTGCGACTTTGGAGTAGACATTAGTGTGCCATGGTATTCTGTGACTAACCACAGTTTTAGAAATAGGCATGTTTTAATTAATGCATCCTCCTTTCAGATGAAGCAAAAGCATAATTATTTTGTTTGATACAATCAGAAATTTATTGTGTAATTTATTGTGTAAGCTGAAAGGTATTGAAACGCTGGATTTTATTTCAATGTCAGTTATGGAGAAGAAAACTACTTGGAAAAACTCCTCTTCTGCAATCATTGGCACACAGGAGTAGTTCCATAGGACTGCTTCTGCATAAAGTTAGAGTGTTAATAAATTTAATTTTTTTTGTAATTACTGTGCTGTTCTTAGAAGGTGTGTTTATGGTATTAGCTAAGAACATAAAGTTCTTCAGCTGTCCTTTTAGCTTTACAGAATGTATGCTGCCTGAAACTGCATGCAAAACAATGCAGATTAAAATAAAGTTTCAAACAGCTCAAGCTTTTTTTGAGGAGGGAAAGATTTACGTTAAATACTGCTCTTTTTCTGGGTTTTCTCACTGAAAGCGGAGAAAGGGCAGTTTTACAAAAGTTGTCAACATTTTCACAGGGTGATGGGGATAGGGCAGGCTGGCGAGTGCTTGAGGACTCATTTTGTCCATAAGACTATCTTAAAATGCATAAATGACGTAAGGACAGCAGAGGTATTAGTCTTTGCTAGTCGAATAGTTATTTTATTGAGAGTAAAACAGCTTCAACAACAAAGATCAGGGTTGTCCCCAAATACCCTGTAGGTCAAGGATTCCTCAAAATACTGTCTGACAGTTGTACAATACCATTGTAGAAAGGGACTTGTGGTTTTATAATGGCAACTTCAACTGCAACAGCCGTGAGTTTGGTTCTGGACTTGCCATGTATGCTAGAGGGGAGGCGTTTCCAGCTTTGCTGTCCCTTCTGGTGTGGAGGTGGCAGCTGCCAGCTCTCAGCCAGTCTGTGTGCCAGCGGAGACGTGAGCTACTGCTTCAGGTGGTCGTATGATCTTTTGGGATTTTGGGGGCAAGTTTGGTGATTACAGTGATTTATGAAATGGTGAGAGGTCCAAGCTCAAGTCATGTAAATTAGGCATCCTCTGGGCTATTATATTGGTATCTTCTTCTCAAAAAAGAGAAAAGCACCAGCAACGTTCTTATTAGTGCAAGCTGTACTGTTTGTTTTGCCTGAAGTTCTGTACGAATCATTCATAGCTTTGGCTGACTCCAGTTTCGCTCAGAAGTTCAGGTTTTGGCCTATGAGTTACAGGCTTCTGACTGTATACGATCATGTTGCAGTGAAGTAACAAGTTTCTGCCTGTTAGCTAATTGTGATAAGTATGCGATCTTAGCTGCCCATCTGAATTGTGAGGTGAAACTTAAATACTGAGCTTTGAGCTTGCATGTTGTGCTTAGCAATTGTGGCAAGCTACAAAAGAACACTCCGAGTCCATTAGTTTGGCTCCGGTGATGGGTGGTAACTTACAGGGGTTGCGCAATTTGATCGTGTTTGATTGTGTTGCCCATTCCTTCAAGTCCTGTTCTTTGTACCTCTGTTTTGAATGCAAGTTTACCTGTCAGTGTGCCTCTGAAATTCTAATTTTTCTAATGAGCGGGCACATATTTTGTATTCAGTGAACGTGTTTGCGGCTTTACTTTTATCCAGCTGCGCTCTGAGCAGATATTACCAACTGAATAGGTAGGATTTGACAGTTATGTAGTATAGTGTATTTTCCCTGAGGAAATCAGTTCAAATTGTGTCTTCGAAGAATGAGTTAGAATTCGTGTATTTTTTGATGTATATGGTTTGTTACATTAACAGTGCAGCGTAAGTAAATCACAAAAGGTAATTTGATAATGGTACAAAACTTAGATACATCTTTAAGAAAGCAAGTGAATGTTTTCCTAAAACAACAAAAACACATCTGCCACAGTTTGTAAAGGTTTTAATCCTTATCATGTTTGAATTTAGGGGATATATGTTTCCTTTTCATTACTCTGAAAAAATTGGGGGATAACTTAAAGGTTATAAAAGTTTGAGACCAGAGGTAGAGACTTCTTTACGGTCTTGGTGGAAGTGGGATAAAGTCAAGTCTGCTATTTTGTAATCTTACATTTGTATTGAGTAATGCAGTACGTTCATTTAATCATATGTCTCAGGTTGGTAGCAGGTAATCTGTACCACTACAACAGTTGATATCCCCCTAGACTGCAAATGGAATAGATATTTTGTGGGCAGCTTATTTTAAGTTCCAGTTGCAGCTTTCTTCTTTACCATTTATCTTTAGTCAGTGAACCAGTCAGTTGTATTTTTGTTCCATACAGCTATCTTTCGCTAGTGGTAGACGACCTTTTGCGTATTCTGTTACAATCCCCTTCCCCCCAGTTGTTTTCTTCTTCATTTTGCCCTTGCCAGCAAGCTCCATCTCCCTCTATGGAGAGGGTGGCATTCAAAGGTTTTAACTTTGGTGAGCGAGATGTGGGTAACCTATATTCTCTGTTGCTCCCTGTTCTTCCCCTCCCCACCCCAATACCTGTAAACAGAGGTTAGCAGGATGTCCTTTGCAGTGGTTCTTCAGCAATTTACTGAAATTCACGAATCCTGGTTAGATTCCCTCTAATGTATGGCAAAGCAGGAAGAACACAGCTGCCAATACCTGTGGTTGGAGGAAAAACAAAGGTCACAGACTTCTGTGCATTTTGCACCCCCCCCCCCCCCTTGTCTCTTTCAGAAAATGGTGAAAGCTACTGCCTGTTGCAGCTGACTAAAATATATCCTATATTCTAGAAGGTGCTGCAGAGTGTATTTTTAAGTGAGCGTTGTCTCCCACGTGTCCTGGGAGAGTTGCTCAAGCAGCCCTTCAAATGATGTTTGGATGGTGTAGAGGACAAGAAGGATAAGAGAGTGCTTCTAGAGTTTTAGGCAGAATTTAGTCCTTCTTTAGTGGGTGACGGAGACTGGAATCATTGCAGAAGTAGTGTGCAGCTCTTTGGGGACAGAAGCTGCTTTGTTGCTTTTATGACTGCATCCCATTAGTTGAAGTATCATCGTCATTCTGATAGTGAAAGATCTGTGTCTGTTTCTTCTGGACTAAACCGTTTCCAAGAATATGGAAAGCTGTGATGTCCTATTGGAAATTCTTGGAAAGAGAAGAAATGAGATGAAAAGCTTCTCAGGAGACAGGCCGGACTAGTGAACATAGCACTGACCCAAAGAGGCAGATAAGTTTCAAAAACGTTTGTGTAGAAAATAAAGTTCTTGTCTGTGTGCTTTTCTGCTGTCATCTCCATTTGACTGTGTTTTTTTTTGTTTATTTTGGTCAAGATTTTTCTCCCCAGTGATTCTGAATTTGTGAATAGTCTTTCTGGGCTGTAGAAATAGCTTAGTGGATTGAGTATTCTTTTTGCTGGGGTTCATATCTGATCAAATTTAAATCTCACTTTATTTTCCAAAGAATATAGGCTGGCTGCCGTGAATGTTATGGTGATCTCTGATCTTCTGTGACACCTAATACTTGGTATGCTTCACAGCTGATGGTTAAGAATTTAAAACTTACATTGATCCTCTGAGACATAGCGTAGGAACAGAAGTTTGGTAGACATTGTTATCTTCCTTTTCTTAGCAGCTCAAGGAAGAACTGGGTGAGACCTTAGGAGGAAAGGAAGCAATGAGTTTTATAGGGGAAGGAAAATGTGTTTAACCATTTTTTTTTTGGACCCATGTGTATTTTTTTTAAACATCTGACCTCTTAAAGATCTGGTCATGAATGATTTTGTTAACAAAGCACCATTACTGTTATTGTGCTGTCTGTGCTTGGTAGTCATGTCTTCTACCATCCGTTTCTCTCTAAGTACATGAACAAATAACTATACTATATATGTATAAGTGACTTGCCATTTGTCTGTCTTGTGTGGTTTCTAAATGCATAAATGCATTTCAAAAAATAACAAGTGAATATACAGAGTAATAATATGCAGAGTAATGACTGTATCATATGTGTGTGTGAAGCCTGCTTAAAGAAATGTTCTTGGACACGTGAGACTTGCTAAAATTGTTGAGGGCGTGTTAGACTCCTGTGTTAAAATTGGAGAAGGAAGTTCGAGTGAGAATATTTTAACAATGACCCGAGTGCTTGATATCCACTAAACACTGCATTTTTTTCAGTAGGTTATGTCTCCTGCTCCTTTTCTGTGGGTTTTATTTAGTGAGTATATAAAACTGAGCCGTACCTCCATATTTGTAAATAGATCTCTTTATAGCAAAGAGACTTAACCGGGAGAGCAAAGCCAGAGAAGTCAGCATTACTTAAAAGGTATTTACCTTCCTAATATGTTAGCTGGTGCTTAAAACAGATAAACAGACTTAAGATCAGGCATCAAGCTCAAAACACAACAAAGATTGTAAGCCTGATTTTTTTTTTTTCCTTCTGTGCCAATGGGGTAAGTCTCACAGGATGACACTGTTTCACTTCTTTCCTAGTAGTTTCGGTTTTGGGAAATGTATGAGCTGTTTCTTTTCTCTGGCTGTTTGTATTAGGATAGAGTAGAATAGAATGATTCAGTTGGAGGGGACCTACAACGACAATCTAGTCCAACTGCCTGCCTGCTCCAGGGCTAGCCAAAAGTTAAAGCACGTTACTGAGGGCATTGCCCAAATGCCTCTTGAACACTGACAGGCATGGGGGCATCAGCCACCCCTCTAGGCAGCCCGTTCCAGTGTTTGACCACCCTCATGGTAAAGAAATGTTTCCTCATGTCCAGCCTGAGCCTCCCCTGGAGCAGCTTTGTGCCGTTCCCGCGTGTCCTGCCATCGGTGACCAGGAGCAGAGGCCGGCAGCTCCCTCTCCACTTCCCCTCCTCAGGGAGTTGCAGAGCAATGAGGCCGCCTCTCAGTCTCCTCCAGGCTGGACAACCCCAGTCTCCTCAGCCCCTCCTCACAGGACATGCCTGCCAGCCCTTCTGCCGGCTTCGTTGCCCTCCTCTGGATGCTTTCAAGGAACTTAACATCCTTTTTATATTGTGGAGCCCAGAATGGCACAGAGTATTCAAGGTGAGGCTGCACCAACACTAAATATAGCGGGAGAATCACCCCTTTTGACTGGCTGGCTGTGCTGTGTGTAACACACCCCAAAATGCAGTTTGCCCTCCTGGCTCCCCGGGCACACTGTTGGCTCACGCTGAGCCAGCTGTTGACCAGCACCCCCAGGTCCCTTTCTGCTGAGCCTCTCCCCAGCCACTCCTCTCCCAGGCCGTGCCTGTGGCCAGCGCTTCTCCATCCCAGGTGCAGCTCTCAGCATTTGCCTTTGTCAAGCTTGATGCCGTTGCCAATTGTCCAGTGCTCCAGTCTGTCTAGGTCCTTCTGCAAGGCCTCCCATCTCTCTGGGCGTCTGTTAATCTCTTCTGGCATGCACACATCACTGCCTGATTTTGCCTTTTTTGTAATGAACTCAGTAATAAAGTGAAGCCGATAGTATTCCTGCATTTCATCTTTTTCTTCTTGATAAGATACGCTGTGCCAGACGTGCTGTCTTTTTAGGGTTCTAAGGTAGGGCTGTGGGCAAACTTCCAAGTAGAGCATCTCTCTTATGTTTAAAAAAACATAGTTTCTCATGCTTCTGTGTAAAATAAACCCTCAAAAGGCATTGATGGTAGAATAGCAGAAATGTGTAATTTGGTTTTTGGAAAACTAAATTAAACTATTTTGAGCAACCTGATCAAATGGGAGGTGTCCCTGCCCACAGCAGAGGGGTTGGAATCAGATGGTCTTTAAGGTCCCTTCCAACCCAAACCATTCTGTGATTCTCTAGGTCATCAAACTGTGCCTTCTCCCATTACCTACTTCTACTGCACCTCACCCTACACCTTCGATATGAACCAGAGCGGGTTCTACAGTTCGAGTTGGAAGGCCCTGTTAGTTTGCTCAGTTCTGCCACATGTTCTCCAGTACTTCTGCATTTTACATTGATCTGGGGGGATGTTTACTAGCTTGCCCTTTAAATAACGTGCAGAACAGGTCATCACCTTTTTACTGTCTGCTAAGCTTTAAGGAGTGGCTCTTTTTTTGGTATTTAGTTGCATTTATTATTCTGAAAACTAGGAGGTGATTTTCCTCCCTTTGAGGCTCTTGGCTTTAGAGGTATTTTGTCCTGTATATCCATACTGTTATGAAAAGTATGCAGAAATATTCTTGAATGAGTATTTTGTATTGTGGTTTGAGTTTAGTAGGTTCTTTATTACTTCCTTTATTTTTGTAGTACATGGGTTGATACAGAGCAACAAAGAAAAGATCCCTTTAAAAACATGGTTCTTTAAAAAACGTGCTGCCACAGCACACAGACTGTCAGTTATAGAGAGGGAGATTCCAGAAATGTTCACAGATTCTTGAATTGAATTGTATCCTAAGCCAGAGCTTGTGTAAAACAACCGTGCATTTTTTCATACTACTTTCAACAGGTAGGATGGTTTCAGCTGAAACAGTGAAGTTTTTTAATGACCTTTGATGATGATCTTGATAGCATTTTGTGACTAAGTCTTTCTGTTATTCTACCTTGTTTTTCCCTTGTGTGTGAAAAGATCCACACAGATGGCAGGATACAATTCGTCTTAAAGTACTGAAATTATCAAAAGTAAACAAAAGTACAAGTCTTGAATAGTCCTTGGGTTCATTAAAAGAAGGTTTCACTTCATTTCTTCTCCCGTGCTACCTCTTGCCCTGTTGTGCCCCCCCCTCCCATCCTTGGCAATGGGATACCCATTTGACTTCTGATTGCCAGGTGAGCTGTTTGAGGGGCAGTAGCCTCTGCTTGTTCCTTTAACCAGCAGTGTCACTATACAGGGAAGGAAGGCAGGGAGCAACTACGAGCTGTTTCTTTTCCCCAAACATGCGGTTATGGTTGGTAGGAATGCAGTGGCGAGAGCAGCAAGTCATTTCCAAGCAGGTCACAGGCTCTACTATTGGAGGCAGCGTGCTGGAAGTGCTCTTAAAGCTAAGCTTTTGCACCTAGGTTGCTTCTTGAATTGATCATAGTGCGCTTTGAGGAATTAGATACTGCAGTACTCTTGGAAGAAGATTCCTCTAAAAATAGACTTTTTTTTGGCATACATTGGTTCTGGGAATGTGTATGAAAAAGGATTTAAGTCTAGCTGAATGGGCATAATACTGAACAATTTCCCTTTCTAACAATGAAAATTCATAAGGAACTAGTAAGGCTGTTAAATTTTAGGTTTACCCTTCTTTACAACACCGTTTTGACACATGTAACTGTTATAGTGAGAATTAAGTAAAAACCAGGTTTAAAGTACTCATTTGGTATTCTAAAATCTTAAGAAAATCCAAAAGGCAAGGAAGTTTTGGTGTGCCATTCAAAAAGCTAGCTGTATGTGTGAAGAGAGAGCAGAGTATAAATACAAACGTGTGTGTATGTATGTGTGTTTACGTATAAAAATATTTTCATCTTAATCTGATAGATGTTTCAGCTGTAGTTCATCCTGGGCTGTACTCTCTGGAAATATCCGCATGTACTGACCTCATTGCTTTTACTGTGTTTTTGTTGCTGTTGCCCAGAGTGCTGTCTGTAACAGCAAATGAACAATTTACAGTCATCTGCTCAGTCCTGTTCTTCCAAAGCTTCTGTTTATTCCTGCCTTATTAGCCTCAGTTCCAGCCTCTCAATGTTCTTTAATTAGTGCCTTCTTGAAGCTACCATGTTGTTTATTGCATCCTCCCTGGCTACTTCACTGCATCTAGCTGGTTCCCTTCTTCCTGCCCTCTAGCAGTTTTGTGCTCCTTGCATTTTTTCCCCCAGTTGTAACATCATTCTTGGGATACCTTTTCAGACACCATTTTTTTTTCTTTTTTCCCCTCTTTTCTGCAACTTGTTTATTGTCATCTGTCCTGCTATGAGCTCTCCCAGTTTCCTGGTTCTCTCCTGTGGTGTTCCTGAAGAAGGAGCGCTGAAGTGCTGCTTTCACACTGGCTTCTTTGTTCTTGGAACACGGGGCTGGCTCCTTTTTCTGCAGGGCTGGTCGCTTCTTGGTGCGTAAGGGAAAGGATACGGAGTGGCGGTCGTGAAATGTTGGCTCCTTTTTCTTCTGCTCCACCTCATTTTTCAAGCCTTCTGGTGGTCCATTTGTGGGTGTTGGGTTCTTTGTTAATTTTGTTTTTCATTGCATCTTGAAACAGATTTTCCATTGCTTTAATGTAAGCATTGGCTTTGTTCATCATGAGCCTTTGCACTTATTCAATAGAAAAATATAATTCAGAATTGAAATTAAAACTCAGACACCTCTCTCCTTCTGTCTTTTATCAGACAGATTGCATTTGGCCATACTGTGATTTGTCAGCAAGCAGAGATGTTAGCTGAAGTGTGTCTTACAGCTTGACTGGGTTTAAAATGAAATATTCTGGCACTGGAGCTTGCCTTTTATGGAGATTCGTAACGAAAAGCCATGGTTTTGACTTGTTGTTGGTGTTGGAAAGGATATCTGGCTACCACTCTCTTGAAGGACAATTTTTCTTCATTCCTATTTCTTGGAATAGGAATAATAATTAAAAGTTTACATGCATATATTCTTGCTTACTCTTTATGTTTTATTGGTGTAAAGCTTTCTTTTTGAACTGATGAATTAATAAGTTGTCAATCTACTTGCCTTCAAATAATTGGCTGTGATTTTTTTTGCCTTCTGCATAAACATACCTACTTTTTTTTCCTTAACTGAGACAACAGGTGAATCTGCGTAAGTTGGTCACTTCAAAAATATCTTGAACCTTTAAATTCGTAGAAAAACAAGAGTGATTTATAAATGATTTCTTGCTTTCCATTACACTGTCAAATGAAGATATTTTTATTCTGTACTTTGTTCTGTGGCAGGCAATTTATTACATTTTTGACTAGTATTCAAGGGCTTTAGTTTTTCTTTATTTCATTGTGATAAATAAAATCACTTATGTAATGCAAAACATTTTTCTATGATTTGTGGGGAAAAATTCAAGGTAGAAATGATTGTGTAGGAAATGTTGAAGATCTGTTCCTTGCGTTACAAAAAAACATGACAATATGAGGATTCTTTCTGCCTTTAGTAAGCCACAGCTAAGATAACAGATTAAGTTCGTGGGAAGAATAGAAAATAATATTTAACGGGGTGAGAGCACCTAACTATGAGGTGTGATTTGGAAGGAGGAGTTAAAAAGTAGTACTGGAACATCCTGGCTTCTATTTCTGCCTGGAAGATGGGAAAGAAGATTGGAGAAAACTGTTCTTACACGCCAACGTGGATTGTGCTTCCAGGTCTGCAGACGAGCAGAGTAGAAGCAGTCACAATACGCCATAAAACCCTAGTGTAGCATATGGTGTAGTTTCAGCAATCGGCTATTTTTACGATGGGAAATTACAACAGCAGCTTACGGAGTACATGGAGTTCGCTGTAGATCCAGAGTAGGTAGGCTAGGCTGGAAAATGGTGAAAGGTGCACAGGATTTTGGTGTCATGTGTGTGCAGTGCATGCTTCTGGGTGCCTGACTGTAGGACTGGTATTGAAAAACAGCCCTTCCAAAATCTCCTATTTCCCTGTTCTCTTAAAAAGCTCTACACACAGCAAATTAGAGTAGGAGAATTATGCCATTGAGATGATGCTGGGGACCTGGGGAGAACACGGTGCTCTTTCCTCAGCTCTCTGTGGTACCAGCTGTGACAGTTCTACATCCAGGTTTTAGTTTCTTTCAGTTTCTGAAATGCAAATTTAGTTCTTGCTTCCAGAATCATGGTTAACACTGGAAGACCAAGTGGTGTTTTTTTCTCAATGCCAAGATTGAAAACTTTGTGAAACTGTTTTGTAATAAAATTTCCTCCTGTGAGATGCAAGTCACACTGATGCCACTTGTGAATGTGAAGTTTGTTTTTTAGCTTGGAGTCACACTCAAATTTAAAGAGATGGATATCCTACCTGTATCCTATCTGTTTTGAGTATAGAATGTGCTTTCAGTAATTTAGACTTGAAAAAAAATAACAACCTGGATTCTGCATTACTAGATTTAAATTCCTTTTTGTTCTTAACAGAACAGCACTTGGGGTTCTTAAATTCTGGTAGGATTACAACTTTTTGATACAGTGTACCTGGGCTATGCTTAAAGAAATTAGGATATGATTATTCTGTAAATCTGGCTCACAGAATGCCACAAATTGCCGTCTGTATTAAGACTAGTCGCTTCTGAAAGCTTTGTCCTTGAGGATCTAATTTTTCCACTGGGCAGCATTAGTATGGAGAACAGTGCAGAGGATTCTACAGAACAGTTGGTGCAGTTAACTTTAATAATAATATGGGATGTTCATAGCAAACCAAGTGTCTCAGTTAAAGACATTTGCAATGTCTATATATATATATAACAGGGTAATTTGAAAACTTAGCATTGATTTGATGCCTTGATGGACGAAAGTTGGAATACTTTTATGCAAATTATTTTAAGATTATAGGATTATGTCAGTCTAGCTATCTGTAAGGATATCCTAACATTTCTATTTTTTAAGGAGACGTTCAGGCTAATTTAAATCAAGATGCAGTTAATTGATTTATATTACTTCTGTAAAATGGTTCCTATACTATAAGCAGATACCTGGTTTTGGACGTAAGTGGGACTTTGACAGTAGCCTTATCTTGCAAATTGCTGAATGTGGGCTACTTCACAAGGAAAACAGCTTTGAACATTGCCTAGAAAGATCTGCTTGGTAGTCTCTTTGTTTCAAAGGCCAGCCAACATTGCAGTGATGTGTAACGTGGAACATCTGTAATCAATCAGTTGTCTGAAATGTTGTCTTTTTGGATAACAGCTTAAACTTCATAATACATTTTTAATATTTGTGTTTTCTTTTTCTCTTCAGCTCTTTTCATTGATGGAGATGAAACCTCCTATTTCCCGAGCAAAAATGATTCTCATCACAAAAGCTGCCATTAAAGCTATTAAGGTAAGGTACAATAGCCTAAAAATAAAACAATAACAGTAGCAATGTGTTGTTGTTTTACTTCTAAGTAAACGCATCTCCGGACTTCCCAGTCTTAGCTTCATGGATGTTTTATTCTAGCTGGCATTAAGAAACAAGTGGGTGGTGAACATCATCTCCTGGTTTTAGATTAGTAGCATAATGACAGCTTCATTTTTTTGAATCGTTGCTTTTTAATGCCACCCACTCTAGTGTTATGATTTCTATGTAATAAAGCTTTAAATGTTGCAGCATGCAACTGAGTCGTAACATATTAAAACATATTGAACTCGCTTGTAAAGTAAATCGAGAAAGTTCTCAGTAGTACTTGAGACGCAGTATGTCTTTTGTGTACACGTTGAAACACTTCTGTAGAAAGGATGGCTTGTGTCTGTCTGTTCTGTGATTTTTTTCCCCATTAGCTGTAGACCTTGATTAATTCTAACATGCTTCTTTCTCAAATGTGACTTCAATGTTTTTGTAGTCCTTCCTAAATGATAGTAAGCACAGAGTTAAAATACTTCTAAAATTGTGTCACTGTCAAGTAGTTGATAAATTAATTTATGTATTTATTTTCCAGCTCTACAAACACGTTGTCCAGATTGTAGAGAAGTTTATCAAAAAGGTAATAAAAAAAAACCAAACCTGTCTGCGTCTGTTACTACATATGATTAATAATGCTGGTAAATAGCCAAAAAGGCTGCTGTTATTCAGGGATTGACGGAAACAATCAATTTTTTTAGTGTTTTATATATTTTGATATCTCTTTGAGTATATAATCTCCTCATTTGAATTTTCTGTACTACATTAGGAAGAGGAAGAAAAAAAGTATTGTAAAACTTCTCCAATCAGCAACTAGGGAGGAAACTAGCAATATGGAACTTGAAACTGATTTTCACTGGTGAAGATAATACATATTTTAGGAAATACAATTTTTATACTTGCGTAGGCATGTAAAACAACAGGCTAGAATGTAATGATTCACTAAAAGGAAACTTGCATACTGCTGAACATAAGTTCCTCTGAGTGAACAGGAAAAATACCTTTTCATTTGTGGAAGAGAAGAACTTGTTGTTCTGCAAGATGCATTAAATACCAGAACATAGAGTTGATGGAAGAAGTCCAGTGCATTTGAGTGTAAGGTAGCTTGACAACACAATTGTGACAGTCTGTACAGGAAAGTAGTAGATCTGTTGTTTCAAGCTAAAGATACTTTAAAACCAGTGATAGGGAAGGTGAAGGCTGCGTCAAGTTATGCAGCTGTATTTTACTCTGTCCCAAATGTAAAAGCATTTTTTTCTTCCTTCTCGATTTCTATCAACAAAAGTAAAGCAGTAAAAGGATTCTACCTAAGCATGATACACAAGTCTCTTCTGTATACACGCCCAACTGTAACTTGTGTTTCTATAAAAATGTTCGTGGCCCCTTTCTCCAACTTAATGAAAATACTACATTGTGTAGAAAGTTATTGTTATATAAATTAAAAGGTTTTTTAGATTAAAATTCTTAAACCTTTTCTTACTTATTTGTCATTTTGGCTCATTAATGATGCACAATACCAACTTCTTTCAGTACTGTAAAATAGAGTCTATATCTTTTTGTAGAAATTTGTATATGAACCTGGTATTACAGTTCACTTTTTGTTGTCTTTAATAACTATTACTGTTGAATCTATTTAAATACTTGTTTTCATTTTTTAAAAAAAAATAACATCTGCAAAAGAACAGGTTTTTTTGGTGGTGCTGCCATAAACATTAAATCTGTGGTCAGTTTGAAATTCATCATTCTGTTTGCTTTTATACCATCCATGATCTACATAGGCTGAAGCCTCTGTAGTTTTAGAAACAAATGGTAATGGTGTTGATGTGTTTTTTTTCCCTGCCTTAATATAGTAAGAGTAGACTCCTTGTAGGGAACTGAGGTGAATGCATGCTGTCTTCTGAGTATCACTGCCTAAAGGACGTTTTTTTTGTTTTCAGTGCAAACCAGAATATAAAGTCCCTGGATTGTATGTTATTGACTCTATTGTTCGTCAGTCTCGTCACCAGTTTGGAACGGACAAGGATGTCTTTGGGCCAAGATTCTCTAAAAATATTACTGCCACATTCCAGTATTTGTATCTCTGTCCATCTGAAGACAAGGTACAACTATGATTTCTCAAGTGTTGTTGTGAATTGATAAGTGTTCTTGTGACATTTCCATTTACACAAAAGCTAATTCGGTGGTTTTCTATGTCCTTGTAGTGACTATTTATTATAATGGTAAAACATGACAAGAAAGATTGTCAATGGTAATAGTTAAATGGAAGTTCTAAGTTATACCAAAAAGTAAATATTTTGCCTAAGTTCATCACTTTTGCTCTGTGTATGCAGACACGTGAACAGTGTGTGAGTGTTTGTGACTATGCCAAAACTTTTCTTCTTGAGGTTTCTTCAGGAAAACTTAGTGTGGAAGGTGGTGTCTCCCACAGAAAGGTGTTGCAGAAGTGCCAGAGTTGTAGGAAGTGAAGGTTCTGCTCCTAGACTTTTTCTAAGAAAATGACTATCTTTATTTCTTCAGTCTTGACAGATCCCGCATTTGAGAATTTAATTGCTTCTCTCCATTGTGAAGACTTATTTAAGGCCTCAGTTTTCTTAGTTTATCCTTAATTTCTTGATGGTCCCAGTTGCTACCAACAGAAGATGGCTTTTATGCCCTCTGTTGGAACACATTCAAAAGGCTTCCGAGATAAGTGCATTTTAGGAGTTGCCAGTTGGTTTGCAGAAAATTGCCTACTCACTGCAACACTAAGAGCAAAATACTCTTTTTCTAAGTGACTTTTTTTTTCTAATTTCCTAACTAAGCTTTTGAAATCTTTTGGTACTCTGTTGTTTTCTAGGATGGACACTGAAGACCTTTAGACTGAGCCTGATACTCTGAAACTTAATGCGTGAATATCTAGAACCTAAACAAAAAATGACCTGTAGATGCAGAATAACCATGGCTGATATCAAAAGAGAATGATATTTGTATTTTTAACAGCCTTTCTGTAAGATTAGTGTGGGATTGAAATTAGTGTGGGATTTTCAAGTCTTTCAGAGAGATAGAATAGTCGAGGCCAAAAATGCTGCTGTTTTGAAGTTTAACTATTCTTCAGTCCAAAATCTTGTACAAAAATAGCCATTCCAAGTTTCTGTCTTAATTGATACTATTGTAGAAATATTTTGTTAAATTCTTCAATCATTTAGCTTATGACAGTACCAGTGGATTTGCATGGGTGTATGTAACTGAAACACAGTAAGGCATTTGACTGTTGAAACAAGAACAGAATCAACTCATTCTTGGAAGCTGCATTAGAACTGAGAAGTACTTAAAATGTATATGTGTAAGTCAGATGACTAAGTATATAAAAAGGATGGGTATGCCAAGATTAAATATAACATTTATTCTGATTTCTATCTGTTTGTATGTTATACCTGAAGCAGCACATCTAGTTAGGTATTATTGTTTAATGCTAGGCTAAAGAAGGAAAGGCTACTTTCCAGCTTGTTCCTTAAGGTTTATTAAAAACAAACAAAAAAAAAGAGCAAGCTTAAAATAACAGCTGTCAGTTAGAGGTTCTAATTTAATCTTCCTTCAGCGATCAGTTAGAGAATTTTCCACCCGCTTTCCTGATCTTTTGAATACTGATAGAGATGAGTTTTCTGGTGCCAACATAGAATTGGTTGGGTTAGTAGAAAAAGTTTTGAACAGTCTTCACTAACTTTGAAACTTCTAGTATTTTATGGTCTAATTGCCCCTCTCTCCCCTGGGCTTTTCCAGCTCATCTTCATTTTCTTTCTCATAACATTTGTTGTTTGTTTCACTCCTTTATGACTGTGAAGAAATGGTGGTGGGGCTAATGTGACTACTTCTACTGTTTATCAAACCTGGATTTTGTGATGGGACAGAACAGCTTTAGAAAAATGGTACAAGGGGATAATAAGTTGGCAGGTTGTATCTTTGCCATATGCAAGGTCTTGCTGACCTGTGTGACAACATAGAGGGTTATTTAAAAGGTGTGCCCAATTCTGTTGAACTACTATACTGATCAATCCTTTCTTCTCAATGTTTAAAAAAAAAAAAAAAAGATGAATTTGGAGTTTGTGAATTAGGAAAGCTGTATTTAGCATTGATGTCTGCTTTTGTTTCGACAGAGTAAAATAGTCCGTGTCCTGAACCTTTGGCAGAAAAATGGTGTTTTTAAAATTGAGATCATTCAACCCCTTCTGGATATGGCAGCAGGAACTAGTACTGCTGCTCCAATGACAGAAAATGCTGCTAATAATGAAGGTATAAATGACATTATGGCTTCTTCTACTTGTTTTAGAAAGGTGAATGGTATTAGAAACTCTTGCTTTCATGTTCAAGTGCTACTAGTAGTTTCAACAGGAACGTATTAATAAATTCAGCTTTGCTGTCACAACTATGTGGGCCAGCTGTAGCCCGTACTGATACTGTACTTCAGAAGTTATCAGAATGTGAATGATCATTTTCAAAATACCTCAAATCGATACTGCGTGAGTGCATATGGATGCACATCTTTTCCATAAAGATGACTTAATGTTCACTCTTAAAATAGTCTTTTCTTTATTCTGAAATATTTTTGTTGCTTCTTAGTTTTATAATTCTCATGTCCATTTTTTTAATGTTAGAATCTGGATCCATAAAGCATGATGTTCAGTGTAAGAGCTTACACTGAACCATCTTAATGTCTGAAAGCAACAGCTATTAATATCTTTCAGTGTGAGACCCCAAAACATTTTATGCTGGTGTTTCAAATCCAAATTCCTGAACAGTAAATTTAAGACGGATGGTAGGCTTTTACACGGACTACTGGTAGAAAACCACTGACCTAAAGAGTAAAGTAATGACTGCCCTCCCACAATATTTTCACTGACCTATTTTATGCCACATAAAAAGCTGGTAGTGAGGTTATTGAATTGTGGAAGAGCAAATGCATACCACAAATCCCTCTTTCTCTGGAGGGTCGTCTTTTTGAGTTTCTGTATTTCAGTCTTAGTTTTCGTGACCTCAATATTTGCTGCACTTGTATATGTTGGAATAGGACTGGCAAAAATGTAATAATGTGAATGAGGTGTGGTGACAGACAACAAAATAATGATGCGCAGTAGCATAAATAGAATATTCTCCAGTGGTGTTCAGGAAAATGTATTTTTTAAACATGGTGAGTTAGGGGGGAAGTATCTTAGCATCTCAACTCAGATGCAGACTGCTGGCTATATGGTTTCATTCGGTTATAACAGACAAGTGGCACTATTGTTCCGTCTCTGTCTCATTACTGGTAGCTAACGGATCGGGTGCCTTTTTCGTAGATGTTCATCCTGATTTCAGTCAGATTATTCACATGCACCAGAGGGGATAATTTGGCCCTGAAATAAACATGCTAATGATTAATAATAAATATATTAATGCATTATATGAAATAGAATCTCTTTCACTTACAATGCTGCAAAATCTGTTTAGCCAAAAAGAGAATTTTTTTCTCCATTGAGCAAGCAAATATCCCTCTGAATATATACAGGAAGTAATTTGGGAGTTAAAGTATCTTTTAAATCAATCACGGATCTTTTTGCAGAATTTTTATGTAACATCTGACTTATGGGAAAATGTTATTCAACATTTGACTCTGCTTGCTGCTTATCAACACTGCAGTAGTTTAAACTGCAAACAGATGAATGGGTTTAAAGAAGTTGTTACTGTGATGCAAACATTAGCTTAGTTTCTCAAAAAATATATTTTTTTTTAAACTTTATTCCATTGTACAATTTTATAACATTTCATTAAAATATTTTCACTGAAGAATAGTTACTTGCTCACAACATGGAGAAATTGCTGGTATTGCTGCTAATTTATATTGTACTAGCAAAATGTTTGTTAAAAAACAAAAAACATTGTTACTTAAAGCAAAGAGAATGGAAAAGCTCCATGTGTAGACAAAGCTAAGAGCATGCCTTAAAATGTGGTTTCTTTAGTGGAGTTCAGTGGAAATGAAACTTTTTCTGGAAGAGTTAGTATATGGTGGTTTATACAATGGGAGGATTTATCTAGCAGATGCAGGTTTGGCTTATGTCTCTGCAGAAGTGGCATGTGAACAAACCTTGCCAAAGGAGTTGCTTGGGAAATAATTTTTAGAAACCTTTAATTATTACCAGACTTCCCAGCAAAAGTTCTGCTACTGCTAGAAAATAGTTATCAATATTTCAAAGGAATATGATTAGAAAACTCAATTTTTCTTGAAGTGAACCGTTAAATGATTTATTTAAAATACTCCTGAAAAAGGAGTCCAGATTTTTAAACTTTGAAAATGGAACTAATATTTTAAGTGTATTGATTTGTATTGCTTAATGCTGTCTTGAGTAGTAGTTTTGCTGTTAACTTTCCTACAATTGTAAAAATGTAATCACCGAGCTGTCATCTAAAATACCATGCTGGACTAGCTTTCAGATAGGCTTTTTTTTTCTTTATTTTCTTTTTAAATGTGTTTTCGTAGTGTATCCAACGCAGAGATGTGAGCAGTGAATAGAGCAGTTGAAGGCAAAATTAATATAACATATAATTGGGGTAGTTCAGATAAGAGCACGGACTTGATTTTTTTGGTTTAAATAAGCTACTGTGGATAGACGGGTGTTTCAAGGAGGTAGATGTATGCACTGATGAGTACAATTTTTGAGTAATGAAGCTTTTTGTTCATTCCTACGGAAATCTTAGGTTCACCGCCCCCTCCAGCAAAGGTTGCTTCGGAGCCCCCTCAAGTCACTGCTAATTCAGTACCGACAATGCCACAGTTGCCCAGTTCTGATGCCTTTGCAGCTGTAGCTCAGTTGTTTCAAACAACGCAAGGACAGCAGGTAACGTCTTTATATGTAAGATGAAAGGTGGGGAAATGATGGAAGAAACATTCTTGATTTGAAGCAAAACGAAAAACAAAACAAAACAAAAAAACACTGCCTGAGTCTTAAATGGAAAACTTGTAAGAGCTGAGGTCGGTATTTGAATCTTCCATGGCCTTTCTATCCAGAGATTATTGTATTCAGGAAAAGTCAGTTATGCGTTAGTAAAGAATTAGTTCTGAATTGGTACAGTTACAAAGTTTCAAGAGTAGGCTGAATACATAGAATGAAAACTGAATTTTATTGTTTGGTACACTCAATTAAACAGCTTCAGTGTTGGAAGGCCTAAATATTGAAGTCTTCTGATGTGCTGAATTGTGCCACTGATGTAATTTAAAAATGACTTCTGGTCTCGCTGAAAGTTCTCCACCTTCATAGTTAAGTCAGGTTATTGGTTGTATGCATCCTATGCTGTTGGTGTTCATTCAATGCTATAGGCTAATTTGATACAAAATTTATATCCTACAGCTCTAATAGTAATATATACAATGGCATTTATTTAATACTCTGTTTTTTTTTTGTAGCTTCAGCAAATTCTTCAGACTTTTCAGCAGCCTCAAAAACCCCAGTCACCGGTCATAGATAACACTGTGATGGCTCAGGTTCAAGCTATTACTGCTCAGTTGAAAACTACAGCATCACAACCACAAGAACAAAAAGCTGCTTTCGCACCACCTGAGCAAAAAACATCCTTTGACAAAGTAAGTTTTCCTTTGTTCCTTGAGTTTAACATCTTCAATTCAACAGGAAGCTTAGTGGATAGTTTAGTGGATAACTGAATGTCTTCCAGATGCTGGGGGGAAACGGTGCAAATTGTTTCGTCTTCAATGTGGAGGTTGCCTTCCTGTTTTTATAGACTTAGCATTTTCTGAAGCTTATTAAAACTGATTTTGAACAGCTTAGTTCATTTCAATATTTTTCCTGCTTCTAACCTTTTCTTTAATTCTAGAGCTGTTAAAATTTTGGTTTCTAGTAGTATAAAATATGGCAAAAATAGTAAGCTCACTGTAATTCCTTTTAGAAGCTGCTAGATCGGTTTGACTACGATGATGAGCCAGAAGCAGTGGAAGATTCAAAGAAAGAAGATTCAGCTCCTTCTCCTTCAGTTTCTCAGCCAGCTTTGTAAGTATTTTTTTTTTGTCAGAATAAAAGTTAAACCATGTTTGTTATTAAAAAAAGATTTTTAGGTTACAAAGCTTATTAAAATTTCAAGTTACTTCGGTGGTTAACTGTTACAGTCCAAAGTTAAAATGTTGTTGTGTTTTTTTTATACCTTGGTGATTTAGTGTGGGTTTGGCATGTTGCATTATTGGTTGAGGAGTGTGTTTAGTGGAAAAGCTCAGTTTTGCTTTCAAGATGAGTTCTGTATCTTTATTGCACTACTGAGCGTGTCAGGGCATTGTTAGTAAGCAGCTGGATTGCTTTGCTGGCTGGGGAAAAGATGCTTTCATAAACAAAGTTCGATTCATTAGCTATTAAAAGAAAATTGACTTTGCAGCTTTAAAATCTCGAAGATTAAATACCCATGCAAAATAACTTGGACTCCACTTTCCCTTTTGCTATGCATTTTGATAAAGTCTTAAATTACATGATCACATACTAGTTTTTTCCACAGGACCTCTCTCTCATTCAGTGCACAGGCTGGATGGTGCTCAATACCTGGGTTAGTCAATGTTTCTTTTTTCCCTGCTTCAGTATGTGGCCCCATGTCTTATTTTCTGCTTATGCCATCCAAACCCTGCTCTGAAAAACAAAATCACTAACTTTGTCATCAGCTTTCTTGGTGTGTTTTATCACTTTAATGTTCCACAAGTATTAATTAGTTAATTAAAATGCCTTGTAAGTAAATTGGTAGTATTTTCCCTGTAATACAGATGGGAACTCTGAAGTACAGAAAGATGAGGTAGGTCAAATATATCCACTGCTTGTATATGCCCAACTAGTGATCAGTGGACTAGGCTTTTCAGCTTGTTTATATTCTGTTTGTAGCACTTCTAAGCCTCTGTCCTTATTGTCTTATACTTGCGTAAGATGCTTCTGAAAATTGGATTCCAGAAGTCTCACTTTGGGCAAACAAAATCAGAGGTATCCCCTGAACATCAGAGGTATTTTCAAATCTGTATGAAAAACTGATTTGTCCAGAATCGTGTAAGAATTGTATGGTGCCTGTGTTTTAAAATGGTACGAAGTTTCATTTCACATCACCATTAGATTTCTTTATCTTCCTGAAATCCTGTTTGTTTTCTTACACAAACTGCATCCTTTAAACAGGCTCTATTAACTGCACGGACCTCATTAATTCCCTGAGCACTGTCCATTCTGTGTGTTGAATCAGGAAGTGAATGGTATCACTGTGATCCTTGTGTGATATACATATCCCTTTCTTCTCTGCCCTAAATTTCTCTCAAATGAAAAGGTTTTTTTCCCAGTGAAAGTACGGTCACTGTCTTTTATTCCCACAAGATGAACTGGAAAAGAGGATAGTTAGCCTAAGGTAGACAACCTTCATGAAAAATTTCCATAAACTTACGGCTTTAGCAAGATAATATAAGAAAAGAAGGGGAAGAAAGAGAATTAATTTTTTTTGTAGCACTTCTTTATTTGTTAAAGGACTGCTCTTAAAATGGAGAAAATATAAGGAAGACATTCTTTCTGTTTTCACTTTCTAGAGAGGAAATGGGATCATAATATATTTTTTGTCTAAATTTAAAACAAGAATGTGCGTACAAGTATGTCAAAGGCAAAAATAAGTCTGTATGTCTACTGACTTGTCTCACCAAATATTACTGTTTTTAGTGGATTTCCAGGAGAAGGTATACAACAGCCAGTATTTCCTCAACTCCCAAATATGGATCCTTTTCAGCAGCGAATGATGGGAATGCAACAGGATCCAATGCGCCACCAGGTAACTTCAGGGTTTTTTAGTTTCTCCCTTATCCATTATGTCTTCTGTGTTTTGTACTTTTCTTTGATGGAGAAGCAAGGAAGTGATGTTTCTGTTAGCGAAAAGTGAATATGGCTTAGTCCTTCAACTTTCCCAGAAAAGAGAATTTTGTTGTCTATTCTAGTTAAGCTTTGAAGAACTTGTTTTTTATTCTGTACGCATAACTGCCTGACCTACTTCATTTTTCTCAGACTTCTGGGTTTTTATTGTGACTCTGAAGCAGAGAGACAAATTTACTTCTGGAAAACCTAATATATTTTTCCTAACTGAAGGGTTTTGTGTGTTTTGTTCTTGAAAGGTCCCACTTCCTCCTAATGGGCAAATGCCAGGTTTTGGTCTTCTGCCTACCCCACAGTTTCCACCAATGGCTCAGCCTGTGATTCCGCCAGCAGCACCTGTGCAGCAAACTTTTCAGTCTCCTTTCCCAGTACAGAGTGAATCACACATGCAAAAACCCCATCAGCAGGTAAGGACCCTTTGAAATAAATAAGTTTTTAATTTACAGTGCTCTCTAATACTTGTCTTTATCAAATGCACATACTTTGTTCAGGAGAGGAAATTTCATGATAACTACCTCAAGTGGTGGCTGTGAGGTTTGTTCATCTGAGTGAACGTTGGATAGCCACAGTGCTACGTGATGAGTTAGGTATTTCAGGAATCTAGCAAAAACAGCATATGTATACTTTATGCTTCTTCCAGTATCAGACTCTGGATTGCATTTTCTGTCCACTGAGTTCTTGCTTCCCCTCATCATCCCTTTCCTGTCTCCATCATGCTTAAGGAATATTTTGTTCTGAGAAGTTCTAACAAGGCAATCCCGTTCTGGGGAGAAACAGCTTGAAAAAGCTAATTTTAAAGGGTTTGGTGGACTCTGAAATAGAGAAAATTAACTCGGAACTCTGTAAAAGTTCTAAAAATTCAAAGCATATGTATGTATATGCCTCTGTCCTTCAGAGGATATTGTTGGTATGGTGACTGCTAAGAAGAAATCAAAGAACAAGTCTCCATATAAGCCTGTATTTTAAAAAAAGTTTCTAAATTTCTTACAGCAATTGAATATATTTACCTCATTTATTCCAAGGAAAATTCTAAAATGAGAAAAAGAAATGATACCAAGCTGTCGTTATGTGGTGACCTGTGATGTCACAGGTTCTATAAATAATTTCTGCTTTCCACTTGTAGTAAAGAGAGAATTCTCAAGACATCTTCCTAATTAGTTTGTTAGTCTTGAAGTGTGTTGAATCAGTAATTCTAACAAATTGTCTGTTCAGATGTTTCCTGCCAGGGCCTATGAGTTTGGTCACAGAGCAGGATCTGCTGACTGACTTTAATGATATCCTTTGGACATCTGTATGGTGCTGAAATAAAGGAAAATGTGGAGAAACGATTTACAAGTTGAAGATGAGAATTTTGTCCAAATTATTCTTGTGTTTTTCAGTGGTTGTATTAAATTAATTTACTACCAGGCTATCTTCCTGTTGGTGGCTTTAGTAGTGGGGAGGTTTCTGAGGAGAATGGCATTATATTTTAATTTCATGTATGTGACTTTTTAATATAGTTTTAGTGCTGTTACATAATTCAGTATAGGCACAAAACAAGATAAAATGCTTGCACCTGTAACACCAGTCAAACTTAATATTTTAGGACATGGAAGTGGAACAGCCACCTATTCAAGAAGGAAAACGACATATTTCTGACAGCAGAAAGTCAAGATCTAGATCTGCCTCAAGGTAAATTAGTGAAATCTCTTTTAGTTTAGTGAGGGTATATGTTATATTGAGTATTGGATTTTAACATAAGGAACTTAGGTGTATCATGTCCAAAGATTTGAAAGGGCATTCTGAGTACTGGGGAGAGCTAGGCTGATTGGAGCTCAGAGAACCTGGTTCTGTGCTGCCAAATCTACTGTGGGGGTGATAATTTCTAACTGTCAGACAGCAGAGAATAGTTCAGAGGTGAGCTAATTCCTCAGACTGTTGCAGGAGTTCATTTTCAGTGCCTTAGGACAGTCTTGTTACTTGTATTTTGTGTTGACTTTGTGGGACCCTCACTCAGCATACTTACTTGCTTTGGGGACCACTTCACAGAAGTGCGTAATTCTGCTGTGCAGGTTGGATTCTATTAGTGAATGCCAAAACGCAAGTTTAGCAAGAAAGTCTCATTTTGATTTAATCTTGGGATTATTTACACAAAATTACTGTTCCATATATGATTCTGTGTATGGACAACACTAGTGAAACTTGGTAGTCATAGTTGTCGAGGGCTTTAGTTGAATTCCTTCCCCTTCTGTAAGGAGTAAGGAGTAAAATAATAATAATAAATTAAACAAAAACAGTAAATTGTTGGTTTAAACTAGGTCACCTAAAAGGAGGCGTTCGAGATCGGGCTCACGCTCTCGAAGGTCACGTCATCGTCGGTCTCGATCACGGTCCAGAGATAGACGCCGACACTCTCCGAAGTCTCGGTCACAAGAGAGACGTGAACGTGAGAGGGAGAGAGAACGTAGATCAAAAGGCCTTCCGCAGATCAAATCAGAAACTGTTAGTGGTAAGTTCGCTTTTTCTGTTTATCATTGATAAATTGCTGTAACCGTGAAAATTCTCGTAGTACCATTTTTCATATGCTCAGCATCTTCATGGTTCATACCTGGATTTTTTTGTGTGCATGTGTTTCCAGTGTTTTCTGTAATGAATTTTAGAGTTCTGTAAAGTTGAAGGCGTTATATCGTAATTACTGTGCCTAATTAAAAGGAAATACTAGCAAGACAAACTTAGGTATTTTAGAAAAACTGTAAATGTTGAAAAGATACATTACTTAGACTTATTTTTTTAAAATTTAATGTTGACTAGTCCACTTACCTTTAATATATGATGTGTGATGAGAATCTCCCAGAAGACAACTCTAAATCTGATGTGTGTTAATTTTTTTTTTTTTTTACTTATCAAACTACCATCTTCCCAAAGAACATACCAGAGATAGCCCAGTATATTGTGACAGGGAAAAAAAAAATCAGGTTGTGTAATTTTTAACCATTGTCTGTTCTTGCTCTGGTTCCATTTTTCATTCATTTCATTCATTCATTTTCCATTTTTTTAGTACTAGAAATCAGTTTAAATAAGCATCACTTCATTGGTGATGTATAATTGTAACGTCAAAGAGCAAGAAAGCTAAAATCTGAAAAAAAATTAGCTATGTCTTAGGTACTCTCCCTTCTCTCCTTGGAGTGAAGACGCTGCATGGCTTAGTACCATTTGGAATACTTTCTCTGATCTGACTCCTCCTTTCCCTCTCCATCCCTTTTTCTTGCGGTTTGTGCTATTTGATATGATCTCTAAGACTCAGCCAAACAAAATAGAAGTAAACTGTACTGTGAATTATTTTCTGAACTATTTTAAAGCTGTCAAGAATCAAATCCATCACATTTCTGTTCTTCCTTACACTAATAATAGACAATTGGGCCTTTGGGGATATCTCTTAAGTCAGAAGTGTTTTGGCTGTAAGGTAGGAAAAGAAAAAGATGAAACACCATGTTTTTCTTTTCTTTTCTTCAAGCCATACAACGTAAAGCAAATTGAGCACAAGAAGCTGAGTGCATGGTTGTGATTTTTTTCTAATGATTCAGTGCTGTGTATCTCTCCAACCTGAAGGAGATCTTTGACCTGGAAAACATATAGGCTAATGTCACGACTTCTTAAAGAATGTTGGCTTTGCCTGTGTTTGTAGACAACGTAGTAGCTGTCTTCTAAATATTCTTGGGGGCATCAAATCATATCAAATCAATCTTTTTGTATAAAAGGGACAAAAGATACAGAGTTCTAACTAGCCAAAACCTTGTGGATGGCAATAACAGTAGTTTAAAGAGACTGCAAAGAATTAAAATTTAATTTAAAGTATCTAATGGCAGTGGTGTAAGATAGCTTTTACTAACATCTCTCTCAGATTGTCATATAATGCCTTTTATGTTAGCGATTTTGTATCAGGTAGTGGGAAAAAATAGGGGAGTACTGAATGTTGTGATGGTACTCCTGAGGCAATGTGATACCATGTGCTCATCTGCTGTTTTACTGCCTTCAAGAATGGAGTGAGATAAACATATTGATTACTTTCTCCCAAAAGAAAAAGCTTGTTTCAGTAATTTTTCACTTAACCATTGAGAGAAATGGCACTGACTAGGTTGCTAAAGATGATAAAAGTACTGCTACTCACTGTAGTTTGTCACTGCGTTCTGGAGGAAAACTCCGCTAGTAGCATGCGGGTCACCATAAACAATCTAATTCTCATCTTGCTAGTAAGTACCACCCATATTGTGATGCTGGCCCATAGTTTGGATTTCATACTTAGCAGTTACATTGTTGTGAAATATCCATTGCATGCGTAAGGGTATTTCATGGAGCAATCTTAGCAGCAAAGCATACTTTCCTTTTTTGTAATTATTTGCAGAGCTGATGATCATCAGAACTTGTAAGTCATTTTAATAGTAGTTAACTGGACAGCTTCTCAGCATGTGCAGTTCAGGGATTCTGATGCAGTCGCTGTGGTTCACTTTTAACTCAGCTCTGGGCAGGAAAAGAAAGAGGCCTTTGTCAAATACTCCTAAAAATACATTTTTTGTTGTTGTTCTGTTTCATTTGGCTTTTTCATTTTGTTGTAACTGGCTATTTTAACATGACTATTTTGACTATTTTTGGCTTATGAAGTGTGTATTTACAAGTGCTCTTACAGGCTGTGTTAACTCTTTGCAGTTTGTAGTACTACGCTTTGGGTAGGACAACTTGACAAAAGGACTACGCAACAGGATGTTGGCAGTCTTTTGGAGGAGTTTGGCCCAATTGAGTCAATAAATGTAAGTATAAATGGTGCAGTGCAAGCTTAGCTTTCAAAAATGATTTTCAGACTGTTCTAAGCTACCTTTATTTTTGATACATTCAGAAGATTCAAGAGCTGTCATTTCCTTTATGATTGTGTTTTCTAATGTGTAGACTCAATTTGTTTGGCGACTTTGAGGGACGAAAAAGAAAAAAGGGCAGTTGCTTTCATTGCTTGCTCTTTATATAGTGATGCCTCTGTGATGGGATAATTTTCGTAATTACCCCAACTTCATGCAACTTGTACTTTCTCTAGAGGGAATTGAATGAGAAAGGGTCATTGAAGGGAGAGGTTCCTGTACCTACTGAGCTTCTTGTCTGCTCCATTTTGTGGTTGATTATAGGAATTAATAGGACTTCAAGCTGGTGTTCTTTCTTTTGCTAGTTTCTCTTCGGTCGTTTTAGACGTAAGCATAGAAAACCATTATTATATTGCTGTATTAAGGATATTTTATATGTAAATAAAAACTATGTTCCATTGGCTATGATATTTTATTGAAACAAACTAAAAGATGTGACTAATTTTCTTGCTATTCCCAAATTTTGTTAAAACATCATTGAAGCCTTTTCTCAAATCCATTGCAAAGAATAAAAAATTTTTACAAAACTGCAGGTGAAACTGAATGGAGGTGCAGATAGCAATTTGTGCTATTTGGAATAAAGTTGGGGGTATTCTTGTTTCTTCCAACAGATTAACTGATTCCAATGCCGTAGCGCTTCCATATACACTACTATTTAAAATTTTTAAGGATTAAATATGCAACAGGAACCCATATTTTAACATTTAATAGAGTTAAAAACTTCCTGCATAAGAAGTTGCTTCTAATTTATTAGAATTTTTTATTTTCAGAAGATGCTGGCTATTTCAGCCTCTTAAACTAACATTCTCTTTCATATTTAATAGTCTTCTTTGAAACACCTGCTGGTGTTCTAGCTTACTGTAATTTAACACTTGTATGTTGCTCATTGCTTTGTTACTGTTAGCAAAAACTATTTCTTTTTTCCTTAAAATACAAACAGATGATACCGCCTAGAGGATGTGCCTATATTGTAATGGTCCACAGACAAGATGCTTATCGTGCCCTACAAAAGTTGAGCCGAGGCAACTTCAAAGTCAATCAGAAATCTATAAAGGTATTTCTTGGAAAATGTCAGGCTGTTCTAAAATTGCTGTAATTACTGGAATCATTTTTCTTATAATCTAGACTTTCTGATATTTCAGATTTTTACGTAGTCTGCATATGATATTCCATAAATGTATGTGAATGAACCTCTTTTTTTATTGATAAGTATTCTTCTTGTTCTGTCATGCGATTAAAGGAACTTGTATCAGTTTCTGTGAAAGACTGTCAGTGATTGTGTATCTGAACAACAAAAATGGTGTCCTTTTAGTCATTCCAGTGGACCATAACTATGTTTTTTTGTTGTTGCTGCTTATTTGTCTTACCATCTATAATTAAACACAGTTATAATCCTACAAATAGTGCTAATAATTAAGGAAGAATGCATTCATTGGTGAAATTTTACCTTTTGCAGAACACCATATTAGAGAGTGGCACTGTCTTCTGAAGGGGAATAAAATTTATTACAGTGATGGGGGAACATTTAAAGAAACTGCCTGTATAAATTTTTACAAATTACGTGCAAGAGACAAGCCAAGACATAAGAGCTAGTTGTGCCTTTAAAAAAAACTTATTTTCAAAGTTTTTTTTCTGCTGTTTCAATTAGAGTATTCTGTTTGCTTTGTAGCCATTTTTGGTAATGCTATTTTGTGATAACAGATTATTAAAACCATTAAAATCAAAACATTACTAACTGCATCTATTTTTTTTTCCCCAAGATTGCATGGGCTTTGAATAAGGGAATAAAGCCAGATTACAAGCAGTATTGGGATGTAGAATTAGGTGTTACTTACATACCATGGGACAAAGTGAAACCTGAAGATCTTGAAAGTTTCTGTGAAGGAGGAATGTTGGACAATGAAACTCTTAGTCCAGGTAAGGTATTGCTACATCTTTAAATGCTTTTTAAAAATCGTCCTTTTTACTGATACACTGAATTTGGTGTGGCTAACTTTCCTGAGTCTGAGGTGCTTGTGAAATTGTTGAAATGGCTACAAAGAGCAGGATGTGTGACCAGTAGATCAGAGAGACTTTGTCAGTTAATGACAGTCCTCAACAGGCAGGGGTTGTGCAGCTGGATTATTGGTCTGGGCTAAAATTGCACTTGTATACCAGACAAACTGAGCTGCACTCGGGTTTGCCATTGATAGTAATCAATGTTGCAAGTGCTCACTAGTCCCAGACCAACCTGGTGATCCACTGGTTTGTGTGAGGTATCCCTAGCAGAGGAGCCTGCCTTTGGAGTATTTGTATAGCAGCTGATGACAGCAACTTCATAATTTCCATTAAAAGTGCCTTTTATTTTTCTACTTAAATCAGTTTCAGTTCCATTAGCAAGTTTTGTATTTTTCTTGACCTAACTAGAATTCTTGTTATTTTGGGTGTAAATCAGTGAAAATAATAGGCTTCTATTTTGTATTAAGAATGTATTAAGAAAATTACACCTGTTTAAAATCAGCAGTTTCAAATTAATATAGAATTGCTAGCATGCTGGCTGTTGGGATTTCTAAAAGTAATACTAAATGAATGTACTTTATTACTAAATGAATGCAGTACTTAAGAAAATGAAGTTGCTTAAGGTTCCTTGAACTGGTGCTCTAGACTACTGTGTTGGCTTTAACAGTGCAACCATTGTGTGCTGTTCTGTCTCGCTCCCAAAACACCATTTCAGGATTGTGTCATTCTGTCTAACTTGCCCTAATTGGGTGGTTATTACTCTAAATAGTAACATGTCTTCATCATAATACACATAAATAAGTAGAGTGTGTTTTTAAATGTAAGTCTGTCTAACTAATGCCTCTTCTCTGATCCTTTCTTTCTCTTCAGCTGTCTTTTCTCAAGAAGTTCTGACAAACAATAGGGGCCAACTTCTTCTCTAAAATGAGCTTAAAGCTGTGTTTCATATTTTCCTTTTCCTATTTTGTTGCAATTGTTCATTGTTGTATTCTCCTTTTCCTTTGTTCAAGACTTGAAAATTCATTTTTTTCAGAAATGAATTCTCAAATCATTTAAAAAAAATAAACCAGCTTCATTCTTGCCATAGAATAACAGAATCTGTTGAAAGCTTGTCCCAAAACAGCCTCACTGTTTTTGCTATAGATAATGTCAAAATCTCAGACATGTATAAATGCTCTGAGTGCAAAGAGTTGTTAAATGACTAATGAAAAGAATAAACTTACTTGCCATTTGTCAGTGATTTGTTGTTAGTGTGTTCGAAGACATTGGATTTTTTTCTCAGAAATACATGTAAATGTTTCTTGGCTCTGTGTGCTTCTCATCTAAAAAAAAAAGCTTTAATTAGCTCATTCTTGTAAACATCACAAAGTATATGGCTTTTACATGGCTTGACTACTTGTCCACTTCTTCTGAACTGATTCACATATAACTTATTTGCAGAGTGGAAGGGAATTCCCAAGAAGTCTGAAAATGAAGTAGCTCAAAATGGAGGTGCAGAAGCTACACATAATGAACCAGTGTCACCTATACCTAAAGCTTTACCTGTTCCAATTCCCGTTCCCATGCCTGCACCAATTACAGTACCTCCTCCACAGGTGAGAGTTGCTTCCAATTTGCTCTGGTTATCTGAACAAAAACTTAATTTAGATAATTATTTACTATGGCAATACATAAATTAAATAGAAGGGAGAAAATACGGTGAATAACTAGTTGATCTTGTGTGCATATTTGTTGTGTTGTTGTCCCCGCTTAAAAGTGCTCTTGTTAGCAGACTGGCTGTGCTGACATCTTATGTAGATAACTTTCCTGCACCATAAATCCAGTATGCACCTGAAAGCCACTACTTGACCTTCTTTACCTAGAGGAGCAATACAGTCGAACAGACTCTTCTTTTTCTGCTGAGTTGCAGTGGCAATGGAAGACTTGAAAAACTTAACGTGATCCAAACCCTAATGTTTTTTTTGTGCCCAGCAGGAGCAGAGTATCTGGTTTGGTTTCCGTGAAAAAGGATGTAGTTTGCATGTACCAGGACGGCCCTGGGAATTGAATCAGCACATAGCTAGCAGGAATGATGGACAATTTGCTCCAAAACCTCACTGCTGCTTTAATGCTAATGTGGCAGACCCACATACGCTTCTTACGCTGTTGGAAATGTTTATTGTAGGACTGCACTTCAAATACCTGAATTTCAATCTGAATAAATTATTACAGTAGATTATTTTTACCAATGAGATTAATTGCACCCTCTCATTTTTTATGAATGCATTAATTATTTTTCTGTGTTTTCCTAATTAGTTTTCCTTACTACTGGTTTAAATAAGCTATAGACCTTCTAAAATAGCATAGCGCTTTCATCTTGGTTTGTATTGTGTATACTCTTTTTGAACAGCCTTTGGGAATTGCATTTGAAAAATTTCATATTCTGCCTTTGTTGTTATAATGGTTCTTTAGTCAAAATTGATGTTGTATGTTTGTTTGTTAAAACAACGCTGACTGAAATTTTACCATTAGTTCAAGTAATATTTGACAAAAATTATTCCCTTTAGTGTTTTACAGTCTATTTCTTTTAGCTTTATTTGTTGGTAAAAGTCTTACTAGTTTTATAATAGTTTCTTTCTTGTCACTTTTAAGATAGTAGTATACCTTCTTTCAAGTGGGAGGAAATTTGAATAAATCTATTTTAAATATTGAGAAAAATTATGAATTGCAATATGGCAGACACTCAGTAAAGACCAAAAACTCACATTATTTGAAGACACAATTTAACAGTTATTTGATTTGAGAACATAGTAAGTTGAATTCAGTGTTGTTTTGGCACAGAATTTATGAAATGCTCTAAGGCATTTTAAGGAAATGAACATTTGAGTCAAATGTCAAATTTCAGAGAGCTTTAATAGCCATTAGCTGTAATTAGCTTTAATTAGAATTAAGTGTGCCAAATATTAGCAATTTTATTTTCCTTTAAATTCATGCTGGAAAAGAAAACAAAGAAAAAATCAACCAGTTTCAGAATATATGAGTGTGGTGATAGTTTGTCTCAGCCTTGCCAACTTCAGTGTTGTTTTTTTTTTTACCATGGCAAAGATATTGCACCTGTACAAGTTCAGGCCAGGATCAGAGAGCTGGCTTTTATCTCTGGTTTATCGTATTTGGCCTTTATCTCTGGTTTTGCTATGAACTTCTTTTTAGGCTGTGTTATACTTGATCAATTCATTTGTCTTCTCTGGGGTGTCATAAAACTAAAACAGTTTATTAATTTGTAAATAGTTCTTAAAACTTGCAAATTAAGTTCAGCTGTGATGATGGTAATGGTACTAGTGGTAAAAGTAATGTGTTCAGGACTGTAAGATGTGGGGAGGCTGTTACAAGAGCTGGGTAGCTGCTGATTCTGTCCAGCCTGGAAATGGGCACCAGTTCAGTGATACCAGGGTACACAGTCTGTCCATCTGCTCCCCTTTCAGCCGGGGAAAACACCCTGTCCACCCTGGTTCCTCTGACCAGATAAGCAGGTTTGGTCCATGGAATATGTCAGAACAGGTTTGATGCATTGACTTTTTTTGGGCTGGGGTGATCAAGCATAAGGCTGCCTGACAGATACACCCAAACAATTCTGATTGCATCATTCCCATACCTTACTCTGTTTTCTCACTTCTTTACCCTCTTTTTGTTATGGTTGTTCCTCTCTTTATTCCAGTCTCCGTGCAAGTACCGAACTCTAGCTTAATCAGTTTTTCCACATTGATCCCAGTTATGCTGCGTCCATAACTAGTTCTGCTATTTATGATACCTTTACCTAAGTAACGTTGTCCTTATGCTATTCCTGGATATGGTTACTTAGGTGCTGTTGGCTTCGCAAGGTCCTTTTCCCTATATAAGATGCCTCTTTCTGATTGGGGAGTGGGAAGTGTCTGTTGTTCACAGAGCACCCCGCTAACCACCTGACAAATCCAGCTGTCCCTAATGGCACTGTCTGTAAGCTCTGTGATCTGCCTGCAGCCCTCATGATGTCCCAATGAAACATTAGGATCAGAAGGATCTGCATCATTACTTTCTCTGGCAGAGCCCAAACGGGCCTCCATTGTATGGGCTGCACACACAGGAGCCCTGCTCTGCTCGACGTTGCCTGTGCAGGGTGCAGCCGCCTGCAGCCTGGCCTCCTGTCATAGCCAGTACCACTGGGACCCATCAATCTACCCAGTAGTAAGGTGTTTAAAACGGATAATGTCCCTTTACAAGTGATAGCCCTCATAGGTAAGTCTGGTTCTTTGGCCTGATAGCACGCACAGCATGTTTTCAGCTGCACGGCCGTGGGCTGTTGGCAAGATAGGTGGAATATTGTTGTGTTGTGCCGCTGGAGTGAGCCCTTTTCTTGCCTATAGATTCAGACCTCTCAGCCGTTGCTGAATCTGGTCCCACTCTGCAGGTCTAAGTGATCCACCTCAGTGGTCCACTCTGAGGGTAGGTCTGTGTTGAAGTTGTATTGCAGTGTCCGAGATCAAGTTAGGTAAATCTCTTGGTTGCTGAGAGTCAGTTTCAGTTAATGGCACTTGTGATGTCAGTTGTGTTACACGTTCACTGACAAGCTTATGGGCAACTTGATGTTCCATTTTCCTGGCAAAGCTTGGTGGTGCCATACCAAAACTGCCGTTCTTTCACAACGAAAGCATGCTTGAGGCTTTGCTCAGGTTACAAATTTAAGTTCAGGGATTTGCTGTGGCTACCTTTCCTCTAAGTTTACCAGTCCAACCCCAAGTCTGTTTTTTTTGGTTGTTTGTTTGATGGGACTTCAGCCAGAAACCACGATCTGAGATGTGTGTACCTACTGAATTTCCTGATATATTACCAAACCCCTCATGCTCCTTCACGTAACTGGATATAGTAGTCGTGCATTGATCCAGTATCCATCCTATCCTCTTCATATTGAAACCAGCAGGCTCCTTTCCAGCCTTTCCACTGGAGACTCCAGGTGCTCTTAAATATGTATTTACTTGTCTTGGAGCATGGATGTAGACTGTGCTACTTTAGGTCACTGGGCCAACGATACTCCTTCAGTTCTCAATCTGAGAACCACAGAATCATTCAGGTTGGAAAAGACCTCTGAGAACATCTAGTCCAACCTTTCAACTAGCACTGACAAGTCCACCACTAAACCATGCTACTGAGTTCTATGGCTACACATTCCTTGAAGACCTCTAGAGATGGTGGCTCAACCACATCCCTGGGCAGCCTATTCCAATGCCACACAACCCTTTCAGGGAAGAAATTTTTCCTATATCCGACTTAAACCTCCCCTGGTGTAACTTGAGGCCGTTTCCCCTCATCTTATCACTTGGTGCCTGGGAGAAGAGCCCAATCTCCACCTTGCTACAGCCTCCTTTAAGGTGATTGTAAAGTACAATAAGGTCTCCCCTGAGCCTTCTTTATGCAGTCAGAAGTAGTTCTATCTGGACACAGGCCAAACCTTAAGACATGTTCATTGAGGTGTAGCTGGTGGTTTTCATTACACAGTTACAGAGAAGTCAATTACTCCAGTTTCAGTGTTGCTAATAAAATACCAGTTTCTCCCCAGTGTTTGTCTCCCCATTAATAAAGGGTCTTCTCAGTAGTGTTTGTATTACTTCATTTTTTCCAGTCCACTAGCTATTGTTGTGAAACTGTTCACCACTTTTGGTTTTGTTATCTGTTAGTATTTATTGGCCATTGGTTCCATCTCTTTGCTTCATACACCATTTTCTCAGCTTTTCACTACTCCAGGACTGCCAACACTTTAGAATTTCCCCCAGTTCTAGACCTCTTACCTTCTTGATACCCCTGCTCAATTGCACGCACTACGTACACACTTGTTTCACAGAACATTTGTGCAGTCAACAGTTCTATCTTTGTCTAACTTCCTTCAAGTTGTTTTTCTTTGCAGGAGTGTCTGCAAACAAAAGGACCTACCAAGACTATTAGGTTACTGTTTTCACAGCACTTTTTCTAAAGCTTTAGCTGGGATTTAATAGAAACAGCTCTAGAATTACTCAAAGTTAATGTTCACCTAGGTAATCTCAGCCACACACAGTATTCCTGGATTATGCTTAACTCTTCAAAGTTGGCCTTGCAAGGTCCTAGTCCTCAGAAGATCCCCAGTGCTCCTGTCTGGTTATGTGTGAGGTTTGGCGGTTGTTCGCATAACACTCCCTAAACCACCCGCAGAATCCAGCCGTCTCGTATGGTGCCACCTGTAACTTCTGTCAGCTTCTCACGTTGTTACCTGACCAGCGGTTTCTCCTGTCACACCCAGTAGTGTCTCAGATCCTGTTAATTTAGTTTAATTTCAGGCCAGGGTTTAATCAGCATGTTATTATAAACCAAAGATAAATAATGAATTTAAAATTAAAAGATGCAGTTCTATATTAAAGCCCAATAATCAAAGAATTTGAGCCTGTTTCTTGTAATTGATTTTGAAATACTAATGGTACAAGCTGTAACATGCCTCAGCTCACTAGCCATTGGTAAAGAAGCTGAAACAGAAATCTGAAGTGATATCAGGTGCCTGGCAGCTTTAAACATCTGCAGGTTTAAGGAGAACATTTTGCTTAGTTCATTTCTTTCAGTTCTGAGAATAAGATAGGAAAGACTTTTCCTTCTTTACTCTAGAAATAACAATTCAAAAAAAAGTCTTGGTGAAGTAGTTCTGAAGGTTTGATGGTCATGCAGATGAGTCAGTTATGGTCACTTGACTACACAGCTCTCCTTCAGTAAACAAATTTTAAATGCAAAACATTTTGATTAAGCTTTTTTGTTTTGATTGCTTTGAAACAAACCACTCTAACATACAAACTCAGGTAGAAGAAAAAAGAAAGCTTTAAATTGCTTCAGATTGGTAGCTTAATAGGGCATCATACTGAATGCTAAAATGAATTCCAGCTACTGTGTAAGGTGTATATTTAGATGAATTATCATCATATGTTAATAACAGTTTACCACAAAGAATCATTTTTTCTTCAAGAACAGAGGCAAACAAGATCAATGTTGATATTGTAAGTTGCAAGAATCCTTAGACTGCTAATTAGATCACCTTGTTGTGAAGCGGTTTAAGGTAGTTCAAATTGTTTTGTGTTAATGAACTGAACACAGAGGAGAGTAGTCCACATCTGAACAGCAAATAATCCATTCAGTCTTGAGGTAACATGCTTTTTCTCTTCTTTTTTCCTTAGGTTCCACCACATCCATCAGGTCCTCCTGTGGTTGGTGCGCTCCAACCTCCTGCTTTCACAGCGCCTTTAGGAATCCCGCCTCCTGGCTTTGCTCCTGGCGTGCCACCACCACCACCACCTCCATTTTTACGACCTGGTTTTAACCCAATGCATTTACCTCCAGGTACCTATATATATTTACCTAGTAATAAAGTTCTTTTTTTAACCGTGTAGCAAGTAACAGTATCTGCCATATAAACAACACAACGACGTTTTGTTAAAGTGATGCTCACTGTTAATATGTACTTTTTTATAGGCTTCCTTCCTCCTGGACCACCACCACCTATAACTCCCCCAGTATCTGTTCCTCACACTCCAGCAGTAAACATCCCAAACTGTAAGTGTTTAAACCTTGAGCAAGCAGCAGTAGAAGGAAGGTATCATGCAAGCAGAGAAGCTGATGTATTTTTTAATGTGCCAATGCCTTATTCCTTAGCTACAGCAGCTGGAGTCAATGAAGACACTACAAAAGATGCATCTGTAGGAAATCCCATCCCAACAGTGGTTTCTGGATCCAGAGGAAATGCTGAAACTAGTGATAGTTCCAAAATATATGGGACTGTTCCACCTCCCGTAGCACCTACTAATGTACCTGCTCCTGTCACCCAAGCTATTCCGCTTCTTGGTAAGTTCATTTTTGTATATATTCTTCAAATTTTGATTTTGCTGTTGACTTAGTTTGTGGGAAAGTAAAGCACATTTTTCTATTTTTAAGATTTTTCTGTCCTTCTTTTTGGCCTTTAAATAATTTTTAGAGGCTTGATTTTGCATGGAAGAAGCAGTAAAACTTCTATTATTCAAGATTTGTTTTCTGAAGAAAGAAAAAAGCCATAACATTTAAGTTACAAATTCAGGACAGAATGACATGCTGTCTGCTTTAATAAAGTGAGGCTTATACCATATAGAAAAGTAATTTACAACAAAACATCTGTATGGCATATGAACTGTGTTCTACACTCAACTATTACATGTATAGAGGTTTCTGTAAATTATATCTTACAGAGGAACAGTATTTATTTTAGTGTATTTTTTTAATCTCTGAAAATACAGTATACTTTTTTATGTATTGAATGAATTATCTGAATAAAATGGTTTTTAAAAAAGCTATTACTTAGTCCTGCGGTATTACAGGTTCTGAAACCTTTTTACCTATATGCTGCCTTACAAATGCGTCCTTTCATGCGTCAGTGTCAAGAATACACTCAAAAGACGTTTCCTACTGAGGGTTTATATTTATGGTATTTCACACCTCTGAAAGAGAGCCTGGCAAGCAAATGGAAAACATACTTTTAAGTGTGTTTCTCTCCAGAAATTTTCATTGTATACTGCAAAACAAAGAAGGATTTGTCTCCCTGAGAGCTGAGCTACGCTATTGGGTGTGATGACTCCATTTTTCAGTTGTTTACTAGTGATTTTTGGTTGCTTAATGTTAGAAAAACAAAATCCCTTTTAGAGGGATTTTTTTTAAAACTGAGGTGCCTCTGCTCTGTGAAAATCAGTCTTAAAATCTATCAAAGCAGACATCCAAGACCAGCACCTAATTGTTTTAGAGTATCTTGGGTATTTAACAAGTAGAGAAAAGTTTAGAATAAATAAATAAAAATAATCCTGCAGGGATACCATAAGTTGAGAGAATTTAGTAGCGATAAGGATTATTGGACTATATATTTAAGACATTCTTGTCCCAATGGCTGAGTGACATTTTTAGTATTTGTAATACAGTATAAACCAGATTTCTTGGAATTTCATCGTACCTAGTCTTGTATGGCATAACTTTAACTTCTTATTCCAAGCTTTTGAAACGTATTAAGTTACTCTGCAGTTTGCTACATGCATTGCTATACACAGAAGAAAAAGATTTTATAAAATGAAGATGGGAGTGAAGTAAATGAAGTACTCATGTCAGTTATTCAGACAGTAGCTTTCTTGCAAATTTAAGGAAGCTGAATTTGATAAATCTGAGAATGGAGAATCTGCCTTTGCTTTTATTGTTTTGTTTACCAAGTACTTAAAGAGGATAAAGCTGCCCATGGGGTCAGAGTATCTGCTCTCAATGTTCAGTCTTATCAACAAGCAGATAGGAGAATTTTTTCTTTTTATGGGATTGCAAGTCTGTCTTAATGTGTGAGCTGACAATGTAGACTTGAACAGCTAAGAGATCTGTGTGTTTACTCATCAACATAAAATGCATTTACTTAAGTGTCTTATTTCAAGAAGATACTAAATGAGGGAGTTGGGTAAAATCCTTCCATCCTGACATCTCAGAGTTAGGGGGAACTTTTCACCACGAGGTGTATGATACAAGAAAACTGGAAAAAACAGATCATAATATTTTATATGATTAAAAGTAAAAGATTATTATCAGTCTTTTTTCTTGCAAGGCTTTCCAGTAAGTTAACACAAATGAAACACTTTTTCTAAAACCACCTTGATTCACTCAACAGTTGAGCTTAACTCTGCATGCGAGAGTCCAGTTGTGGTCTCTCCTTAAATGGGAAGAAAAACATGACAGAGGTGATGTTTAGCACCATACATGCTGATCTAGATTGCAAAGCAGTGTCCCTTGAAGTCTTAACCTCCCCACCATCTGCATTCAGGAGCTGGCCAGGCTGCATCGTCATTCCTTCCTTCTCATTCTGTGCGTCGGGTCTCACTCCTGGGGCAATCAAAGTGTGGGAAATGGAGTGCGCCAGGGTTTCACCGCGGGTGCGGATGGGAGATGCAGTCTACGTCTGCATCCCAGTCCTGGAGCCCAGAAGGACTTGCAGGCCTGATGGTTTAAATGTAGCCTTAGTGCACAGTCTTGTACAGGTCAGAGGTGGATGAACTGGACAAATAAGTGAATAGCTGCGGCATCACCCTCAGTTAGCCATGGGGAAGTATAGGCGAGGGAAATGAAATGCTTCAGCTGAAACGAACTTGTGTTTAGAAGTATATGGTTTAGCTATTTGAATATATGACTGATCGTGTGAGTAGTTTCTCACAAAGTCCTCTTAAACTGCTCCTTAACGTGCCCATGATGGGGCTGTGCAAGCTGAGATAACAAGGTGGAAGAAAGATTTGTGTGACGGCATCATGAAGTATGGCATGAGGACTCTGCTTGGGGAAGTAGGGATGAAGGGGCTTGAGTAGTTTAACAAGAAGAATGAAGAAATGTTCTTCGGATATGTGGGCAGGATAGAAGAACTTACTGCAGCAAGCTGAATGCAAGGAATGAAGATTGCTTTGAAGAGACTCTCAAAAAGCCAAATTTAATAACCTTGCTTGAGAATACCTTATGTAATCTGTACAAACAGAGGAGCTCTTTTCTAATTTTTGTAATTTTAAAATTAAGCTTATCTATCTGTTCAGTTTTTATATGGAAGATATGTTACAAAGTAATTCTAAGTTGATTATTGTAAGATTTCATATGCTTTCTTAGTAATGTAAGTTACATTGTTCCACCTCCACTAATTTCATTCGTTCCTCCAATGTAATTCTTTCATCACTTCGAACAAAGGCGTGTTTGTGCTTCAGAGAAGTGATCTCTTGTGGACATTACGTCTATTTTTTTGTGCTTATTTCTAAAAACCACCTTCAGGTTGTTTTGTTTTAGTTGTATCCTTGGTCATATTCACTGTTGTTACAGCTTCTTGTTCTTAATTTGAACAAGATTATCCAGATTGTAACCGGTTTTGTGAGTGTGTGCTCATGTCATTTTTAAATCTTCTGCTGAGCAGATATTTTAGACTCCTTTTATGTGTACATACTGCAGAAAGTGACAGGATTTTAAATCATTTTTGATTCGTCAGCTTGTTCTTAGTGTTGAGCAAATGCTGTAATTTGGACCAGTAATAAATCGCTGTTGCAGATGCTGTGTTTCAAATATTCAGATTCTGTGATCTATTATCTTGATTACATACACCACATTGCAGTTTGTAGGTTCTGGTCTAATGCTCTTTATACCAAAATTTCTACAATGATAATTACATATTATCAAAGAATAATATACCATAGTTCTCAATGAGCTTGGTATTCATTTCTTGTTAACGCATGCTGAACTACTTGTCTTTGCTCCCTTGCTGGGTTGCTCTTCAGTAGCCATGGTCTTTTTGTAATATCTATTAAATTATAAAAGACAGTGTACATTTTTCTGAGCTCATCTGAGTATTAAACTATTATAAACTGTGTATGGGGAAAAAAAGAAGTAGGAGCTTTTTGTTAATACAGGATATGAACCATGACAAACCTAATACATTTCCAACTTACGATAGCTCATTTGAAAAGCATAACAAACACTGCACATTTGCTAATTACATATATGTGAATGTTGCTTTCATAATACTGAATGGGAATTCAGAGGTAAGGGAACATGAATTCTCAAGCACCGTTCATGGAATTCAGTTTTGCCTTGATAAATCCCTTGATCTGGATCAATTTATGTTGTATAAAGAAGGAATTTTAGAAATCAAATACCAGCAATCAACACTATCCACATGCGAGTTTGACTCTTGCATCCTTGTTGAAGCATCTTACATGAATAGGAGCAAGTTCCTACTGGCTTCAGTGGTGGGCGTTGACGACGGTGAAAACTGTTGGTACTTACGGCAAGTTATTTAAACTGTGAGTTGGTATTTAGACTCTTAAAGTTTAGGCTTCTTTACATTCTTGATGTGTTCTGAAGGATTCCTTATGAAACACCAGAAAAAGACACAAGACTTAAAACGATGTATTTGATGTTCCTGATAGTATTTAATGTTCTAGTTTAAACATGCAGAATTCCCTGCTGGAGGATCCAGTGTGACATGTTGAATGCTGCAGAATGTGAGCATCAATGTCATTGTGTAAACCTTTCATTTTGTTGTTTTGCTAGATCCCTAGGCTTTTGACTTTGTGTTCTCATATGTACTTCTGTCTCATTTGCAGAAGGAGGTATATTTGAAGTAGGGTTAGTATGTTAGATACAGAAAACACCTCCACTTGCTTTCTTTTAACAACACAACTGAGAAGTAATTGAACAATTATGAGACGCTGTCGTCGCTTACTGAGCCGAGTTCAGTTCAAAAACAAAAAAAAAAAATCAGGTGCTGCACTTCTGCCTTAACACTGATGATTATCACAAAGGCACCATGGGCTTTGTCCAGACAGAAGAGAAGATGATCAGAAACGGGATTACAGTGACACAGAAATCTGGCTTTTTACATAGTTTCTCAGAACAGTTAAAAACAGCTACTGGGACCTCTGTGGATAGAAGACACTTCTTCAGGACAGCCGTAGCATTTTGGGCTATGCTTTATGAGTAAAGTGAAAGCATGAAACTTGATGCTGTGTGATTGTTCTTACATCTCTGGAAACACTCAGGTGGTTGGTGATGGGGTCATTCTTGCATGAGTTCTTCATGTTAAACTCTTGTCAAGTTCTGAAGATCTTCTGTTACGCATCAATGGTAAAAGTCACAAGTAACAAGAAGTTGTGAAAGCAGTCTCTGTTTTTACATGTTTAAACAGAATTAACATATTAGGTGTAAGGTCCGAGGATTTTATGTCACCAGCAGTAGAAGCCAGGTCTCGTAATAAAAAGCCGTGGCTTAGCCAGCTTGTGCAGAATAAGCAGCTGGTGAGAGGTCTGGCTGACGATCCATATCCATAAGCAAGATGACAAGGTTAACTACAAAAAGGCTTATATTATGAACAAATTAATAAAATACAGGTTGGGGCAGATAAATTTCATCGCTCATTTGCACAGGTATGAGATGGTCATTAAATCACTTAATTGCTTCTCTAAGAGCTGTGCTATTTCTTTTTAGTTTGACAAACTACTTAAATTTTGCATACTGTTTTTCTCTATATAGAGCAACAAAGAGCTTTAAATATTCCCAGGTGCTGCACATGATCTGTACCGCTCATTTTACTGACCATTTTCAGTAAATTTGGATGTATTTCTGGAAAGCTCTTTCGGAGTAAATTTTTAATTAGTGCCTAATTTGTTAGCGCATTAAGGAAACTAGTAGTACTTTCTACATTGTACTCCAGCCTGAAAATTTGAGAGGGCTTACTCAAAACAAAAAGTGTTCAGCTACCTTAATGATGCAATCCAGATTGAAAGAGAATGACTTTCCAGATACCATTGTGCTGCTTCCATGCATAATTTTATGTAGAAGTACAGCTGAGAAATGAAATGACTGATAACTTGTTTAGTTAGAAAAACTTTTATCACTTGTCTCACATTCGTGCTGTCATAAACCTCACCTACTCTGCTGCTGTAGAGTGAAAACATATGCTTATCCTCTTCAGCTCATTAGGTCTCAGTTATTCCTTTCTGCCTTACTTTTTAAATTCTCTGGATGAATTTACATAAAAATATCCCCAAACCTCAACATTCAGCAAAATAAAGTTCCTGGGCGTCACTGGCTGTATGTCTGTCTTGCCAGCTCTATAGTAGTAAGTCACGGGAGGAGTTTAAGCAAGGTGACTTACAGCCCAATTATGAACACAAGGAGGGAGGGCTGCTCATTTTATAAACAAAAAGAATCCCCCCCAAAAAAAAAAAAAGCTGTTGCTGATGGATCGTTTCTTTCAAAGAGTGAGACATATCAAACCGTGTCTTAAAGTGACTGCTTGGAGGGGAAGGTAAGATGATACCGTGGACTGGAGGAATATTCACGTCTTTGCTACCTGAATTTACTGATCACAAAACGTAATGTCCTTTGAGTACGAAGAACACTGAGATAAAAAGGTTTCTGTTAAGAGATGTTCTTAGGGTAAGAAGCAGTGTGGTGACCGGGCAATAGCTCTTCAGAAGGCTCGCGCATAGCTGGGATAGAAATGCTAAATAAATTACTTGCAGGGAGAGGGAAGCCGGGATGGCTGGTTGGAATGTGGGGTATCTGCAAAATGGCACGGCCGCTCCATTTCACGGAAAGGTTGGACGTGGTGCTTAGGGACATGGTTTAGTGGGTGACATTGGTAGTGGGGGATGGTTGGACCAGATGATCTTGGAGGTCTCTTCCAACCCTAACGATTCTATGATTTCACTCCAAGTGCAGTTTTTGGTGTGACACTGCCAGGTATTTAATTTCAATATTAACTTACATGCCTATTTGACATCGTAGTTTTACCCAAGGGCAGGAGTTAAAAACCTTCATGTAACCTGCATTCTTAACTTCATTTTTATTAAGACATGCAAATAAAACAGTATAGTCTCACCACATTTTAAAAAGGAAAGCAAATCTCTCCATAGCAGGAGAGATTTTTGCTCAGTCTGGCAACTGTTAATGACCTCTTTAATTTTGGAGTTTGCTTTAAATATGTATATGTGTATATAAATGTATGGTATATATAGCTATGGTTTCTTAGATACACGAAGCTCATTTTCAGGTAAAATGCTAATGAGCAGAAGGGCCCAGGGCTGGTGGATCCGGCGTAAAAACCACAGAGGACATGAGACAACTGTGTTACTTATTTAAACAAAGTTTTGGAGCCACAGGAGAGGAGCTGGCATACACAGAGGTGTGAAGTACTCATCTGGAGCTCAGTACTCCTCCGTTTTCAATCGCAGCTCCTTGTGCTGATGTCAGCAGGTTTTGGGCTGAGCTTTCTGAAAGTGGGATGTTTTGGGAGGTCCTGGGTTTCCTTTTCTGAAGACCATGCTAAAGCCAAGACTCCAGTACTCCACGAGTAAGAGTGGAAAATAGTTGGCATTGGATACGTACTACAAAAGATACAAAACTGTATTTAAATTAATAATAATCCAGAAATTACCTCTTGCATTTCCATTTAGTTTTACATTGCAAGTTATATTTTACTAAAACTAAACTTAGTTTGTTTTATGCGTTTTCTCTGGAACGGTAAATTGAACTGTGCAATTTCCTGCTCCTTCCGCGGCCCTGGCCTGGCCTTAGCTCTGCTTTCATCACTCGCTGTTACCTGCTGCCTCTTCTGCGCCTTGGAAATCTTGTTGATGACACAGTTCACATTTCAAACAGTTGAGACACATATGACTTAGATCGTGTTTGTAACAGAGGAGAAAAGTTTCAAAGACAGCAAAAGTAGATGATGTGCCTGTAATTAGGAAGCGTAACCTATTGGGAAGGTGTTTGGCCGGCAGTCAACACGAGACGCTGGGCTGGCGGTGAGGAAGAGCTCTGACCTGCAAAGCAGCGATGGCTTCTTCACAAAGGGAGGCCTTAAGGATAAGTGAATAGTTACTGTCCATTCCAACGGTAATTATTCATAGCACAAAAGAAATTTCTGTTTAAGACGGCGTGCTCTTTACGGTACGCAAACCAGCACAAGACACTTTGCCCGCTGCCCTCCCCACACACAATTCTTGCGTTCCTCATTTCTTGAGAATTTCCGAATGTTTTTGAACGGGTGAAAGCGCTTTTTTCCCCTGCTCTTCTTCTAACTCGTGCGTCTGTTCCTCTGTTTCAGGCACCCAAGGTGTCGCGCCACCCCCGCCCGCCCCTGTTGTTGGGTTGCAGACTCCATCCACCGGCCTCCTGGGCGCGCGGCCCGGTTTGATACCACTCCAGCGACCGCCAGGGATGCCCCCGCCGCCCCTGCAGCGCTTCCCCCTGATGCCGCCGCGCCACATGCCTCCCCACATGATGCACAGAGGGCCCCCTCCGGGGCCGGGGGGCTTCGGGATGCCTCCTCCTCACGGGATGAAAACCCCCTTCCCGCCGCCGGGCCACTTTGTGAGGCCCGGGGGGATGCCGGGCAGCGGAGGGCCGGGCGGACCTGAGGATAACCGAGACGGGAGGCAGTTCAGGAACGACAGGCAGACGTTCACTCCCAACAGAGACCAGGAGAGGTTCGGAAGGAGATCTTTTGGGAATCGGGTAGAGAACGATCGCGAGCGCTACGGCAACCGCAACGATGACAGAGATCACGAGCGACTCGGTAATCGGGAAAGGAGAGAGTGGGGAAGAAGAAGCCCCGAGCGCGATAGGCATAGAGACTTGGAGGACAGAAATAGGCGGTCCAGTGGACATCGAGACAGAGAGAGAGATTCTAGAGATAGGGAGTCTCGTAGAGACAAGGAAGAGAACCGAGGCAAGGAGAAAGCCGAGATGACAGACAGGGCAGATGGCGACAAAAACCATGAATCTCATGGTGGCAAAATGGAGGACGCAGACATTGTTTCAGAACTTCCTAAAGGAGAGTCTGAACCTTCAGGTGTAAAACCTGACGAAGCGTTAACATCTGAGGCTACCTCATCTGTGGAACAAGCTGAAAAGGATATGGGCTCAGTTGCCGAGGCTCCTCGTTAGAGACTGGAATTTGTCAGTGACATTTGTGGGAGTGTAGAGCTTTAGAGTTGTACAGTCTGCTGTATTATATTTGCTTCTGCTTATATCACAGCCCCTCAGTAGTCGGTGGGGAATTGTAAGCAATTTGATTGCTTCCCTTCTATTTAAAATAGCCACAACATAACACAAAAATACTGAAGATATGATTAAAATATTACCCATTTTTGCTGTAACTTTTTTAAAGTTTTGACTTTAAAAAGTTTACAAATCAGAAGTAGAAGTGCTTTCTATTTTTTTTTTAATTTAAGAAAAGGTAACGGTGAAAGCTCCTCAAAACAATAGGGATGTGTTTTTAATAAACTCTATTTTCGTAACAAACTTTAACGTGTGCTATTCTTCCTACACTGCACTGAAGTGGAAAAGGATTGTTCAACATCTTAAAGTTTGAACTGTTGATGCTGTACTGGAGTCTAAATTAGACTTTTGTTTATATTTGTTCTAAGAAATACATCTGTTTGTGTAGCTATTCACAGAAGCAATTTTTAATTGTAATAGTCATCTTGATTTTTAGATTGCTGCATTTTAATGCTCTACTTGACCATACTAGGTGAAACTTAGTTTTAAAATGTTAATTGAAGAGGTAACTGTTTAGTGTTTGCAATGCAATCAATTTTTTTTCTTTTTTTTTTATTTTCCTTTTTCCCCCCCTTCAGCTGGTTTTATGGTAAATGTTGCCCTAATTAGCCTTTTTTTAAAAAAAAAGTGGACACCTTCAGACATACTTAGTCTACTCTGCTTGTAATGTTATGAAATTATTGTGTGTGCTGGGCTAGGGAGCGCACCAGTTCAGCATCTTTTGTACTGTTTATTCATTGATGCTTTTTGGAAAGTGGGGTGAGAGAAATCAAAGGAAGACACCAAAACACAATATGAAATGCTAACCTATTTTTTTTAAGCGGGGCTGGGAAAAGGTCGGGGAGTCGCTCAAGGATTTTAAAATGCTGCCTGTTCGTTCACACAACTCTGGGCTGCTACTGTTGTCTGTGTTAATGATGTCTACCTCCTGTAACCCTGCAAGAGGTAGGTTTAAAATTTTTACTCACCTAGTGTTGTACCTATTGGACTGATGGAAAAAAAGAACGCTTATTCTTGTGTTTGTGTAAGTTTTTACCATCTTCTCGCCATATTACTTAAATAATTTTGTCAGATTTTGAGAGGGCGAATCCTTGTTCTTCGTGGTTGGCCCTTCAGGTGCAAACAGTTTTGAAAGACCGCTACATTATTCTGGGGAGAGCCAGAGCCCTGACGAGCCCACGCTGAATCGCACTCTCCGATCAGCCCCCGCACTGAACCGCGAGGCTCGCGTCGCACCAGGCGTTCAGCTGAAGCTTGTTACGCTCTAGAGGTGTAGTGGAAAAAATTGTATGAATCCTGTGCATATTTAATATTTTTTTTCTCCTTGATATAGGTGTGTTCTACTTTTAAAGTTGGGTTATTTTTCCCTAAGTGAAGGGCAGCTGCTTTCTTACATCAGTACTTTTTCATAGCTGCTCTGCGGCAGAGGGATTTTTTTTTTTTTTTTTCCTGGGGGAGGGAGAGGGGAGGGAAAGCAAATGTGGCGTTATGGACTGGGGAGAGGACATATATTTTTATGTTCTTGCAATAGCAGAATAAAGAGAGAAAAAAAACCTGTTTACATACTTGTAGTGAACTCAACTTCCATGTGTTGAAACTCGTGTCCTTAATGTTTGTTTCATGCTGGGCCAGTGGAACTTTTTTCATACTCAGCCAGACATTTACGTTTAAGACACTTAGTAAGAACTGCTATAAGTCCGTAAGGCGATAGATAGTTTTTTTAAAACAAATACACTTTATTAAAAGATTTTAAGACAAGAATGACAGAGATGGAAGGCTTATCTGTTACAATTCACACAAATGCCACCTCACATTCTCTCCCTTTTTAGGAAGTTGAGAACAGCGCCTAGGATGAACCGTAAATGTCCTTTGCAGAATGATTTATTGCTGCCTTCGGAAGCAGCAACTGTACAGTGAACCTGCTGGGAGGCATCACCTGTATAACTATATCCTACTCCTGTATCAACCGCCCAATTTCTGGCTTTTGGCTGAGTCAGCTCAGTGTAAGCATCCTTTCCCAGTAAGAACATTATAGTGTTAGCAATTAATACCTTGATTACTGAGCCTGTGCCTGCCAGTTACGGGTGTGTTTATGTGTTAACCACGTATCGCTCCTCCATCCTTCAGTACAGCGCTGACTTCAGCCGTTTAACCGCACCGCGGCAGGCAGCTGAGCACAAAGCTCCCAAAGAAGGGCTGAGAGGGGCAGGGAGAGGAGGAGCCGTGGAGCTGCCACAGCTCTCGTTGCACTACAGCTCCCCAGGTACCTGCGCTGGGCAGGCGACGCAGCCGTCCTCTGAGCTTCTCAAACACAAAGAGGTGCTGGTGGCATTTGCGCACACCCAAAGCCTTCCGGACTCTCTGATGCTCACGCAGCAAGCTGAAAGGTGCATTTACCACCTTCCTTCTGCTGCAGCGTAAGGGGAGTGCAGGCTAACCCCGGGAAGAAGTGCAGGTGGGTCGGGGCTGCACTCACAGCCATTTACCACCTGTAAACAATGCAAGACTGAAGTGTTTTTTTTACAGTATTCTCTCGCCATACGAAAAGCCATCCCATTTGTGCCATGCTAACACTGGAATTTGGGTGTCTGAAGTACAACCAACTGCTTCCATGAATCTCAATTATGTACAAGTGAAAGGAATGTTGATGCAAGTCTTCATTAAAACTAATAATTTCCTATTAAAAGACTTGTCAATCTGTGTCTGAGAGGTGCATACAAGCAAACCTAAAGCTGGCACTACTACACAGTGGTTACACCACTGGAAAGCTTCAGGAATTTGAATACAGAACTTCTGGCTATTCATACCAGAAATACTTCTGGTATTTCTTTTCAGTCAAGTCCCATTCCATATTAGATGCTTCCGTGCAGGTTGGAGGAGATGCCTTCACCAACACAGCCAGACTCTTTCCACTGAGGGGAAGCTCTGGCACGTGCCCACAACACTCCAACCCACACACCCTGAGGTCCACACAGTGACATCGTTGTGTCAGACCATTTGATGCTCACAGCTCCCCCAGCACTTCAGGTATTTGCACAAAGTCAGGTACATAACATGTGATATGCTCTGGGTATCAGGCTATTACTACAGGGCATGGAGTACTTTTAAAGGAACACACAAGTTCTTTGCTACTCACAGACCAGTTGAGCTGGTCAACAGTTCCGGGGTTGCTACCTCAAAGCATTTTCCTGGACGCTGTTGGTGCCTAGCAAGTACCTACTGATGTTAGCAAGTCCAAGCCTTCTTTCCATGTTGCCAAATCAGCTGGTAGCTTTTTTTTTTAAAATAGACTGCAAGACCAAGGTATATTTGCCAGCAACTTTATTACGCAACTTTGAAATGTACAATGTGGCAAACTGTGCCTACTGCTCTCTGGTGAGTAGTCCTGGCAGAGCTCCTGGGGCTCCTCATCTTCCAAACCCGGCCATACACTAGAAGCATTGTGTTCAGCGTGTGACACTACCGCCCCTCTCCCCTTACACAGAACGGGAGTTGTTCCAGTTAGTGAGGATCATACTAAGAATGGTTACAGCAGGTGCTTTAGCAGGAGACTACAGAGCTTTTCCATCAACATCACTTTAATTGCAATGTGCATGATACAAAATTAAGTCAGTCTTTACCAGTTTAACTGATACTCAAGAATGCAGAGTAGTAATGAGATTAACTGAAATCTTTTGCTTGAACGAGGAAGAGCAAGTACAGCGATCACAATGAAAAACAGCCCATTTCTCACTGTCATCTTAAGCATTTCAGGCACAACACTTAGCACTTGGCTATTCCAATGACACCACAAGCTAAACGAGGTCCGGCATTTCCAGTTAGCGTGCTCTCGTTATCTCCCCCTTTACCCAGGTCATCGCTTTTTGCGTGGACCTAGAAGAGAATGGAAGATGCTGGTTAGTTACACAGTGACATGAATTAAGGTACTTCACTGCACACACAGGCAGTGACAAGCAGCACTGCCAGCTACCAGCAGGGCCTTACACAACAGCGAGCACCTGCCCAGTCTGTAGCACTGGATGCCAAATCAGTACTCATGCTGAAAATTTAAGACCAGACTTGCCCAGAACGATTCATCGCCTTCAGCTGAGTTTGTCTGAACTGGAAGTCACCAGAACCCCAACACTCAAGAAGTTATTACAAATCCAGGGACAAACTTGGACTCGCAACCCAAGTTCACCCTCGCAGCACAAGGCTGACCACTACTGTGAAGGCGCAGAGCCCAGCACTGTTACCCCACCCATCTCCTGTGCCTGGTCATCAGACCAAGCCCGGTGCAGGAGAGGCGCACAAAGCCCCAAGGGGAAGTGACCACTGCCAGGCTTTTCAGTGGCAGCATTGCCAGTTCCTTCCTCAGCTCAGTTTGCTTTAATCATGCACAACCAGAAGCGAACTGAAACAGAGAAAAATATCCTCAAGAAGGCCAGAAGCAAATTAATATCTCATGGTTACAAAGTGTTAATACATAAAATATTTTCAGGCAAGGCTCCAAAGAACCCCCCATATCAGAAGTCTTGCACCACAAGTCATACAGCACACCAGGAAGCGGCCTCCAGCATCAAGAAGTCTCCACTCAGTGGCAGCGCTGCCCTGGAGCTCTTTAGAGCACCCAAGGAGGCAGCAAGACACCTACCACCATGGTGCGCCCAATGATGCAGTGTGGTCCAGTCAGAGAGATGACGGGATCTTCTATTTCGACTTCTGCTACTCCTCCTTTAGCAGTCACGTTGCCGAGGTCGCCCACATGCCTGCACAAAGGCAGAGGAACCCACAGAAACCCTGGTTAAATCGAAAGCCCTAACAGATGGTTGGGGCCATACAATACCCAGGGTTACTGCACTCCAGGACCCCACCACCTTATCTTTCGCAGCACACGCTTTCATTTACCACCAGTGAACCCTGATTACTTCCACTACTTTAACTCTTTCAGTTCAAAGGATTATTAGAATTCGGTCCTAGGGAGGACCTGAAACTGGCAGGCTGACCCACTTTGGGGGAAGAAGTGCTGTTGCTGCCTAGCCAGGTAAGCCAGCAACACACACCTTCTACAGCTCACAACCCCTCTGTGCTGGTGGAAGGTGACTGCCTGCTCAGAAGGGAGCTCTCAGTTCAGTCTCTGAGCCTTTCCTGCACATACAAGGCTGGGTATAAACACTGCTCCTATACGTAACTTTTACTGTATAGCACAAGTCAGCTATTCTGCAAGCAGCCACAGGCTTTAAGCTTAAATAGGATTAGTAAAAGCGGTTTGTCAATCACTAGGTCAAAGGGGACGCAATAAGAGCTGGCTGAGTTCTAACCAGCACTAGGAATGATTGAGACAAACTCAAGTTTGCCCGGTGTTTTTCCATACGGACAGCATGACACCCTCCTACACAGTTCCAGTCACAGCTGGTTTGCTACATCTTGCTTTAAAAATTAATCCTCGGTCAGCTCAGTTTCCACAGACCTGTGGGTCATTCCAGTGTCTTGTTCCCTGCACATCCACCCCAAATAAAGCATTCACTCGAAGCTGGTGTTCTGCAAGACACTGTGGATCCAGAGCCTCCAACACCAGCTTGTTTCTGACAAACTCTCCGTGCACAGGGCGACCAGCTCAGCTACATGCCGACTACCGGCTTCTTGGAGAGCAGGGTGCAAGTTCCACGTTTTTAACACAGCCCTATAAAATGAGGACAAGGGCAGTTTTCCCTTTAGGGATTTGTTTGATGTAAGCTTTCAGGAAATTTTACTACCACCTGCCCCAACTGCAGACTGACAGTCATGACCTGGTTCTTTTACCTTCGCAGAGAAATCCCCAGCCTAGAGCTGCCTGAGCAGACAGTTACACCAAAAGCAGCGTCTGACAAAGCAGGCCCAGCAGAAGCCACAGTGTTCATGCAGCTGTGACCTTTAGCACTGGAGCATTCGCGGGCCTGTGAAGCCCGTAAGCACATCATTGCATCCTGCTCTCAGCCAGGCAGCTGGCTAGCAGCCAGCCTGCTTGAACTGCTCGCTCCGCTATGGATTGATCAATCAGAAGCTGCAAGTACAAACTTGGATGCAAACGCTTGAAAGCCCGACCAACACCGCAAGTTGGCCACAGCACTTGTCCAGAACTGATGACCCCCCTAAACCACACGAAGAGCCTGTGTGCAGCTCAACAGGTGATGCTTTAGGGCCTCTGTCGTCAATAGGCAGCCCCAAAACAGAAGCAGAGCACCACTGACTACATAAGGTATTAACACATGAATTCTCTCCCCTTTTCACTCATATCCTAAGGAACACTCACCAAGAGCCCTTAGTTGTTCTTCTCCCCAGGCCACAATATAACCAAGAATGCACTAGAAACTACATTTCACACACTCTGGGAGCTAAGGTCTCTACAACACTGCCCTACAGTTACCAAACATTGTTAACTGACCTCAGAAGTCCTGCTGGAAGTACTAGTTTTCTCCTAGAACTAACCCAGCATTATTCATGAAGTTGCCTTCCTAGCACAAAAATGCAGCTAACCTGTAAGAGGTCAGGCCCCTCAAACTCACCTCTCTGCATCAGTTGGTCCACCGTGCTTCTTGCCCTCAGGATTGAAGTGAGCACCTGCACTGGTACATCCTGAAACAGAACGCAGCCAAAGTAGACTTGTTGCAATAACCAGCTTAAATCTGCTGCTCATGCAGTGTACCAGGGTAGCACTCCTGTAGCCCACACTAGTAAAATCATTAATGAAACAGCTACTCTCCAGCTAGGTCCACTGATCCTTTGGATATAAGGAACTATTACAATGTCAAACATTACTCCAAGTTCACTAAATTAAAATTATTCATTCCAGAGTGTTCCAGGCTTAGATGCAAGTGTTCTCATTTCTTAAGACTAGAACGTCAAAGTATTTAGGTTAATGCTTGATATAGTACATCTTGAACACTAGCCTAAACATGTTTAATGTACTTAATAAGAATCAATTCCTTAGGAAACACCATATTTCTTAAATCAGATTTGCAGTCATGAAACCTAAGTACCCTTAATACTAGTTGCTGCTGTAACACTAAAAGAAGCTCTTTAAAGGTGAGCAATCACAGTACAGCTGTAACTCAGAAGCCTGGATGTACGTCTTACCATTTGTGTTGTCTCCAAATTCATGGACATGGAAGCCATGATCTCCATCAGACAAGCCGCTGATTCTTCCAGTAACTTTTACTGGTCCATTACCCTGTAAGAGAAAGAGTTTATAACTGCTGAAACAACCACAGCAAAAGGCTTCACATCAGGTGAGGCTTCCTAGACAACCTAAACCAACAACCTAAAAACGCCGCTGTAAGTTCAGCTACCAACATAAGCAATTACCTTGCTAAACTGAGTCCATAAGCCAGCAAAAGTAGATTTTCTATGAAATGCTGTATTTAGCCACCTAGAACACTCTTATTAGCTATCACCAAGCAAGAGGAACCACAGAACAGCTGAGGTTGGAAGGGACTGCTGGAGGTCACCTGCTCCAGCCCGATCAAGTAAGGCCACCTACAGCTGGCTGCCCACTGCCATGCCCAGGCAGCTTTCAAAGACCCCGAAAGAGGAAGGTAACAGATTTATCAGGTTATTTCTGAGGCTGCTCCCGTCTGTTTACAAGCACGAGCAACCCAAACGCCACTCCTCCTCCACAGACTGGCCCACAGGCAGCCTCACCTTGCTCGGCAGGTCAGTGCCTCGTGCACTAACGGTCACAACGGTCACACCCCCACACACCCCCAAACCCCCAGCGGTGAGGTGAGGAGGGGAGGGCCGGGCCTTGCCGCCCGCCCCTCGCCATGACTCAGCACCGCAGCCCGGCAGGGTCGCTCCCGCCCGCCGCCGGCCATAACCTGCTGCTGGAAGTGGATGACGCCCTCCACGGGGCCGTCCCCCTTCATCACGCACACGGCCTTCAGCGTCGCCATGTTCCTTCCCGCAGTGGGCGGAGTGCAGCGCTACCTCCACAGCCCCCCAGCGACCGAACGCGGACTGAGGGGACGGCCTCTCCCGCCAACCTTATATAGAGTGCCCGCCAGCGCCGCGGCCAATCAGAGCGCGCCCTCCGTTCTCCTCGCGCAGTCATAAGGCTGGGGATCGATCAATCAAGACGCGGAGGGAGGGAGTTGTTGCGCGGGAGCCAATGGGCGGCGCCAGCCCGTGGGCCAATGGGCGGGTGAGCTGTCCCCAACCGCGCGGCTGTAGCTGCGCATTGTGTAATGGCGGCGCCTCGGGCGGGCGGTTGGTGGGGGGCGTGTCTCCATGAGGTGTTTTCTGCACTTTTATTTATTTTTTAACTATATCCTCACTCCCAGAGGCTATCTTGCAACATTACCGCAACTTGAGTTATATCACATCGTGAACTCCTGTTTAAAGCATGAATACTGCCCTGAAGTTCCCTCTGAATAGCTTTATATTTCAAAATAGCCATCCTGTCCAAAAGATGTTTGGTTCCCTGTACAGAAAACTCAAAAATACAATCTGAAGCTGGTGCTGCTCAGCTGCTGGCTTGGTGTGCTGTAGGCTTTTTAGAGATGCCTTTGCACGTAGACTACCCACAGTGTAACAGGCAGGGTATCCAGTAGACAGCTCTGCTTCAGGTTGAGTCTCTTGGTGTAGCCTTGGATCAGTGCTGGAGAGAGGTGACAAAAAACATTTTTTTAAAAAAGAATTATCATTAAAATATACATTAATCACAGAATCTTCACAATCTTCACTCACACCAACAAAAAGAATTCCCCACATCATTATATCATCATAGACCTGACAAAGGTAGACAACCTACAAACATCCTGCCCTTTGTCCCTCCACCACATTGCTGCACAAATTCTCCACAGTTATTACACTCTGGCAATGTCCAGTCCATGTTTTGCCCATTACCTCTCCTGATTATCTCAAATTCCTCAAACCCCACATTGGGCACCAGAAAGGACTGTGGTGGTTTAATGCCAATGAACAGCTCAGCTGGCAGAGAAAATATGAAAAAAGGCTTATGGGCTGAGAAAAGGATGGGGAGATTGCTCACCAATTACAGTCACAGGCAAAACAGTATAGGGAGATTAATGTAATTCTTTGCCTACCAATAACAGACTAGAGCAGTGAGAAGTAAAAGCAAACTAAAAACACCTTCCCCCCGTCCACCCTGTTCTACATCCCCCCTGAGCAGCTCAGGAGAACAGGGAATGGGGGCTGCGGTCAGTCCCTGACGCTTCGTCTCCTCATGGTCACTCTCTGCCCCTGCTCCACGTGGGGTCCCTCCCACGGGATCCCGAACTGAGCCTGCGGGGGCTGCCCACAGGCAGCAGCTCTTCAAGCACTGCTCCCACACGGCTCCGTACCACGGGGTCCATCCCCCAGGAGCAAACTGCTCCAGCACGGGTCCCCCACGGGCGGCAGCTCCCCCCAGACCCCCTGCTCCTGCGTGGGCTCCTCTCCACGGGCTGCAGCTCCGGCCCGGGGCCTGCTCCTGCGGGGGCTCTCCATGGGCCGCAGCCTCCTCCAGGCCACATCCACCTGCTCCACCGGGGGCTCCTCCACGGGCTGCAGCGTGGAGATCTGCTCCGTGTGGGACCCATGGGCTGCAGGGGGACAGCCTGCTCCACCGGGGGCCTCTCCACAGGCCGCAGGGGAACTGCTGCTCAGTGCCTGGAGCACCTCCTGCCCTCCTGCTGCGCTGACCTTGGGGGCTGCAGAGCTGGTGCTCACTCCTGGCTCTCCCAGCTGCTGTTGCACAGCATTTTTTTCCCTTTCTTAAATCTGCTCTCACAGAGGTGCAACTAGCATTAGTGACTTGATGGGCTCGGCTCTGGCCAGTGGTGTGTCCCTTTTGGAGCCCCCCAGCTGCCAAGCCCTTGCCATGTAGATGCAATACTGATGCACCTTAGACTCTAAGGGAAAGTTAACATCAGACTTGAGGAGCATGCACCTTTGTACTTTTTTTTCAGAGATCTGCAACCGTTTGAGTGTTTTAGGAATAAAAGATTGCATTTAATGAATTCCCTTGGCAAACCCACATTGCTTGTTTTCCTGCTGCGTTGCTGAGGGAGACATTAAATCAGAAACACAAAAATGTTTTTAAAGTTCCTGTTACTTTAGGAAGTCTGTGTATATGACTGAGAGGTAAAGCACTTATAGCCCAGGTAGTCTTAAGACACCTGGCTGAGAATTCCCTATGGCCAGGGAAGAAGTACAAGGTTTGTTTCACACATTAGGCTTAGCCATGAGTCCTAGAAGCTTAATAAGTCCTGTTGTTAACTATCGTTTGAATGGTGTGTATCTCCACTTGAAAAAAAAAAAAAAAGGCAGAGGAAACAAGAAACACAGAGTTTTTGTCTGAGAGAAGAGCATTTGTTTAATCCTGGAAAGAATCCTGGACTGCTTCCTATCTGGGAGGCATCTTGGCACTGCGAGTAGTTCAGCTCCCTGGAGTTTGTTTCTGATGCGCCTGGAGAGCAAAGGCTCTGTAAACTACTGGTGAGCAAACAAATTTGTGTGCATGGCACAACCTGCAGCATCCTGAATGCTGGCTAGATCAAAAGGAAAAATTCCAGTGCCTGCAGGGCAAATTTCATTTGATTTTTTTAATGGTTTGTAAACATGAAAGGATAGTAGTGACTCATTTTCCTTTCACTCACCTCTGGCTTCTTGTATCACTATCTTTTTTGTCAATGTCCTTTCATAAAGATGGACATCTTGAGTGCTGTGCCATAATACTTTTTCTTACTTTTAGGCCAGTCTCCAAATCCACCTACGTTTATATCAGCCAGGTTCATTCCTTCCTTCCTGGAGGTAAATTTTCAAGATCTGCCATTCTTATGCCTCTACATGAAAGTAGGGCAAACAGAGGGCTAAGAAACAGATGTTGCCAGGCCTCTTAATATGTCAAGTGAATGAGTTCTAAAAAGTTATTTCAGAGATCACATTAGGCAGCAGCAATGGGCAGTATACCTGTGAAAAAAAGCCTGAAGCCTGAGATGCCTGCTGCCTAAGTTAGACAGAAAGCAGCCAACAAAGATGACATGCTAAGAGACAGCATGGTGAACAGATCAGCAGTGGAAGGCTAAAGGAGAGAGGTAAATTTCAAGGACTAATGTACAAGAGTTTCTGTGGCACTTGGAGAAAGAGATCAGTAATCTTATATAGTTCATGGCCGCACCCTTTGGAGTGTTTTCTGTTCCTCTTTTCTTTCACAAGTGCAATAGAAATGCAAAAGTATTGGTTTACAAGTGTATTGTTTCACAAGAGTCTTATACAAGAAGCTAGGGAAAGGTTTTTGATTTGCTTTCTCCTACGTACTTCCTTTTAACTCATTTACCTTCTGAAGTCTCACCAATAGGGAACAGTTTTGTGAAAAACCCCCCACAAAGAAGTGGAAACAGGGTGTTTGGTAGCAATTCCTTATTTTAGTGTTTGGAATATCAGACTCAAAGGAGAGAGAAAAGAAGAAGTGCAATATGTGATTGCTAACTTTGATAGCATGAACTGAGGTAAAACAAGTTCCAGCCAACATGGTAAACAGCTTGTTGTCTTTTACAACGCTGCCACCTTTGTTTGACATCCCCTTTTGCCCCATAACCTTGTTCTGCTGTCCTGGCTTGGAAGAAGTGTAGACTTTGGGCCTGGCTGCATCTTTATAGATAAAATGGTGATAAAGGGGGCTGACCTGGAGCCCAGAGGGGTGAAACAAATACAGGGGGACAGACTTAGGGATGGGCGGACACACGGTTTTCCCTATTCACCCTGTTCCGCAGTTGCCTGCAAAATGCATCTGTTTTAACAAGGGAGTGAAGCACTTTTTAGTGTGGATCAAAAGGTTTGCTTGCACTGCATAATGGTAGACATACAGGTATCTCTGAAGAGCTAGGTTTCAAGAGAGCCTTGGTTGTCTCCTAATGTTCTTGTTTAAAGGACAAATGAATTATCATGTAATGTAGGTTAATAGAAGTCTAATCTACATAGAAGCTCATCAACTTCTGGGCAAAATGTGCGTAGAAGCAAAAAATCCCAAACCCTTATGTACTGTAAAAGCATGGCGTATCTCGAGCATAAAGCCCCTCCAGCAGATTAACGTGCAATCAGATCAAGATTTTATATGAATTAAAAAATTAGAGACATTTTGAGGGTTGTGATTCCCATGGCAGCCATAACTCTGACACCTTGTGCAAATACATAGTATTTTTACTTGTGATGAGTCTTATGGGAAGATGCAGGGTGAAACTAAGATTGTGATGGTAGGTGTCATTCCACATCACCTGAGCTTGCGTGCATAGGTGCTCCCCCATCAAAATCACTGATCATGAATCTACATTAATGCTGTTTTTATGTTTATTCCCTTTTATTAAGAAAAGCAAACAGAAACAACATGAATTTTGATTAATATTCCTTTATATCCCTGAATGTGTGTTTTTGAAGAGGAGACTGCTGGTCTCACCCCAGCGCGCAGGAAAGCAGACAGCTGTCCCTTCTCTGCAACCTCAGGCTCAAACGGTGGAGAATCCCCATGGGGTGGGTCCTGGTGCAGGTCTTTCGCTATTCTTAACTCATGCTTCCAGCTCAGCAGCTGAGTAGCCCCTGTCACCCAAAAGTGATGAGCATTGGCTTCTCAGTGCTGTAATGGACAGGTTGCACAGTGTTTTCATGTAGAGCTACTCTGTGGAAAGGTGGAAGCTGCATTTCCAGTTGGTGGGACCTTGTGCTGTGGCACCAGCGAGGACTTGCAGCATTTGTGAGTCACCTAATGCACACAGAACACAATATACACGTGCTTGTTCAGGCTTACTGAGTAAGGAGAGTGCTGCTGTTCCCTACCTCAGCCCCCTGCACATCCCTTAAGGTGCTCCCCTGCATCTCAAAGAGCACTGGACACCTCTGCTGAGGAACCATGCCAGACTCCGAGCCTTTGCATTGTCCTGGGGAAAACACCGTGTGTCATTGATGTCTTCCCATTTGATTACATGTGGGTAATGACACTTGCCTGCCTCTAAGGGACGCTGGGAGAGGTAATTAACTCAGTTAATGTTTGTAGAACATTTTGAAGTTGACAAGTGCCCTGGAAATTATTAAATGCTATTTCACTAGAAACTTTGTGATGGTGGCTCCCTAGCGAAAAGCCTGCCGTACGATTAAGTGATTGTAGCGCTGATAACCAAAGCATTCGTGTAATTAAAGCAGCACCAGCCTGGGAAGCCTTTAAATGGAATGTACAAGATTAAAAATATCATTCACTTTTAACAGCTGAACTGAGCTGATCTGCTGTACTCCCTGACTCTCCATTGCTTTATGAGCAGAGTAACCCTGAAACGTGAGACTCGGAGGAGAGGTTGTGTAAGTGTCGATGAAGACCTTTGTACCCAGCACAGGGCTTGCAGCCACAAGTTTGCAATCACTGGTGCTATTCAAGATCTGACTGACGATTTTTTTTTTTAATTATTATTATTTTTTCTTTTCAACATTCGCCAAGGGTTGGATGTCAAATATTCTGTGCAGTCAGCTTCCTAACATGCCACTGCTCTGCTGTAACACTTGCAGGTTTTAATTTATATTAGTAAGGCTTTGCTAGTGTTTACCTCCGTTGACCTGAAGTACCAGAAGTGGCCTACAAGCAGATCTGTAGAGCATGGTGTTTGCTCAGAAGGTACTGCACAGCTTTGCCCAATAAAACTGGGTGAAAATGGGGCTCAGGGGGCTTGTGCTGAGCTCGGCCGGTCCCACAGCAGCCCCCTGCTGCCCCTACCCCAGGTGGCTCCTGCCCCATGGCCCTGCTGATGGAGGGCACGGGGCAGCTGAGCGCTGGGGTGGGCCCGTGCCCTCAGTGACCAGCTGCCATGGGAAGTGTCTGCCCCATGCGCACCCTGCCATGGTGAGGGCACCTCTCCTCACGGCATGGCCGCCCCCACAGCCTCTGGGCACCCCTGGGGCAGAGGGCTGAGGGCGAGCAAGATGGTGGGCTGCCGCCCGGGTCACCACAGCTAGAATCAGGCCCGCAGGGGCTGGTGTGCTGCTCTCAGGGGAACACAGGGCCGTCGGCACGGCCAGCGTGGGGCAGACCAAAGTCCTGCGAGTCTTTCACCCCATTTCTGGCAAATAGCCGTGCCTCCAGGCTGCGCCAGCCCAGCTCCCCGGCCTGATGCCAGGCTCAGCCGTGCCAACCGCAGCAGCCACGGGGATGGAGCCACTCGAGCTCTGGCATCGTGGCCAGCGCTTATCAGGCCTGTGCGTGGTGCTGAGGAGAACGGGCACACGTGTGTTGTTGGGCAGTGCTCAGCGTTGGGAGGCCTCTGCCCAGGGACAGAACCAGCCACACCTCATGTTACTGGTGATTAAAGACTTGGTCATGAGTTAGTGAAAATACTACCTTTAAAACTGGTCAAAGACAGAATATTGTCCAGAAAACTCATCTGAAAAAAAAGCATATGTATGTATATTAATTAGAGACTTTCAAAATGTTTATGCATTCAGGAATGTTATTTTGTCCACTGGAAGAGTCCTGGCACCTAATCAAATGCAACTAAAAGAGGTAGCAGGAAAATATACTTGAAATATCAGGTAGGATAAAAATCAATGAAGTTCAGGGAATGCCTGTATCTTTTCATATGTTTCATATGTTTTCATATGTTTTATATATATATATAGTATAAAAAATGAGCTAATAATTTTAATTACATCATAGGAAAACAAAATCCCAATTTTATACTTTTAGCTAGGATTTTCTCTGTGAATCCTTGTAGTTGTAACTAAATTTTTAATGTCACTTGGAATGCAAGTTGCTTTTTGATTCCAACCCACGTAAGCATACGCTAAAGTAGCTTCCCAGGCAGTTTCACATGGATATACTGTTCAGCTCTTCCTGTCACAAACTGTTTGCACTCTCTCTCCAGTATTTACCACATTTCCATTTTCGTAACACAGCAGGTGTTAGTATACCAAAGAATGAGGTGGTTTTGTTGTTGTTGTTGCCTTTTTCTTTTTTTTTTTTTTGCTTAACTCAGCTGTGTGGGATAATCCTGGAGATGCAGCCATTTGATTCAGTACAAAAACACAGTGAAAATGCTAATTAATATACAATTAGAAACTACCTAAATGTTTCAGAGGCATAAACTACTATGTTTCTGCAGTAAGAAATCAAGCCTGCCAAAAGCATTTGAATACATCTAGGCAGGTCTCCAAAATAACGAAGATGTGTTTTGATTTGAATCTTTAAAAGCATGATTTATTGTCCCAGGACATGAGGTGATCAAATAAGAAACAGGACTCAGGGAGCATGGGTTCGTACAGCAGTCAGTGAAATGGGGCTCCTGGGTGCTATTTTAATACAAATAACCAATAACTGGGAATACAGCTACAACATGCATTAGCCAGGTATTACAATACAATTGCCATACTGCTGCGTAATTAATATTTATGTGACCACCTTTGCATCCATTAGGGATTTTTTTTCATAGGTCAGCAAACATCTCCAAGCCTGCCAGAAGCGCAAAGTACACCACAGGAAAAAGCATGCAGACTTTGCACCCAGCGTGCACACACGGGGCTCATCGTCTCTCTGGGTTAGTATGATCCAGAACGCTTTCATAAAGCGTGCCCAGAGCAGATACGCAAATTCCCGTCCGGGACTCAGGCATTATGACTGTTAGTTTTGGTGGACAGAAGAAAAAGTCCCCTTTCTGTTCACTTGTAAGCTGCTAGAGACTTTTAAAAGCCAGCCCGCGTGTCTGTCCCAGGGCCAAGCTTCGTAGCTGTTCTGGAATAGGCTACAGCATCCGCTGCAACGTGTGCCTGCATTGAGCCACGTCCAGCCCTGTCAGCAGGCTCCCCCGCTTGTCGGCGCCGGGGACTCGTAGCGAGCACGTGGGCCCGGCAGGACGGGCGCTGTACGTTTCCAGAGCTGGAGTCATTTCAGCCTGCTAACGGTCCCTGGCACGTGGCCCACTTCACTCGGCTCCGAAACGCTCAGATACGCCGGTCTGCAGGCAACGTGGAGGAAGAGGAGGCCGCTGCAGCCAGCTGCCGGAGATTAGCACCAGTTCCTAACTGCATGCATAGTTACTGCCTAATCCAGGCCTGTCAGTAAGGTCCAGGCTAATGTGCACACTTTTAATAGCAGGGATTTCCTAGCCTGGATCGTTCTGGCGAAGGAGTAACGCCACGTGCAATCATGGCAGGAGGTCTGGAGGGTGAAACTTTGCTCGTCAGACTGAACGAGCTGCTCCATGTGGGCAGGTGCAGTGCAGCCAGACGTGACTCCAGGCCCCGATCCTCACTACAGATATTTCCTGCAGCCTCAGCCGGAGCCCCTCTGGTGAACACCCAGGCCAGCCAGCTTCCACCAAGCAGTCCTCATTCTTCTGTTACGGTGTGTGAGCACCTGCCATGGTGCTGGCTCTGCGCAGGCACCACAAGCATTTGTGGTGGGAACGCTGTCCTGTAATGATCCACAGCAGGCCAGTCTCTTCAGGACATGGAAGGCCATTTCCACAGCACTGGCTCTGGATGTGCACTTTTAATTGTCTCCCATTTCAGAAAGAGGTAGGAGTTACCCTCTGGCAGCTCTGCTTTCTGGCAGAGCCTGACTGACACCCACTGACCAGAGCCAGCAAGTACCTCGATGCCACCACCAGCCACCAGGAGCCCAAAGCCACCTGCTGCCTGCTTTCATCAGCACTCGTCTTCATCCTGCTTTCTGCAGCTGGAGCGACCACCCCCACCATGGTGGCTCTGCTCCATCATGCTGTGGGAAGGTGAGTTGGAGGCATTTTGTGCACAGCCACGTCACCTGCACCAGCTACATGCGCAATGCCCAGGTGTTTCAGATCAACATTGCATTTGTGATCTTCATCTTGACGATGTGCTGGTGAACACAACAGGCATGCAGGCGTTTCAGGTGATTTATTCTACTTGTGCCTGGCTCTGGCTAGCTGAGGCCTGCCGGTGGTGCCTCTGTTATTTTTATTTTTTTTTCAGAATACATTCTCCAGATCCTATGCATATGGGGATGGTGGAGAAGCCTTTCAGGTCCTGCTGTAAGTTATCACCACAGCCAACGAGAGCTCCCATGTCAGAAGGGTCACCTCTGAGTACTTTGGTAAGTCACAACCCATATCTTCCCAGATACCATCACAGCATTGGTTTGACTGTGGGTCCCTCAGCTTCTCTCCCTTTCAAGCCACCGCCCTGCTTCTTTGCAGAGCTTTCTTTCAGCTCAGCAACCTCTGCGTGCCAAACTCCCTCCTCTGTGCCTGGGATAGCAGTCAGCAACCGAACTGTCCAGGTCAGCCCAGGCAAGGGCTCCTCACCCCTGTCATGCACAAAAATAATGAAATATTTCCCATTTCTGAAAGCATTTCTTTTACTTTTTCAGGGTAAGCATTGGCTCTGATAGGACCAAGGGGAAAAAACACAGCATGAATGATTGTAACGCAGTGTGTGGGGGGTGGAACTGAGCATTGGTGTCTGTTCCAGTGAATTCAGGGCTCCTTAGCGATGTGTGTTAGTGTGTGCTGACCGCTGGATGGCATTATTGGTCCAGGTTTCCTTTGACAGACGCTACGTTTCACAGTTACCATCCACTCCTCCTTTGCTAAAATGCTTAAAAATGCATAATTTTCAAGAAAAAAAGAAGTAAAATAAACAGGGACATTGGTTGCTTTATACAGACACACGACTCCCCCTGCCTTCTCCTGTAAATATTACCATCTTCATCCTTTAGGAAACCCGGAGGCAAGAGGAGAAATTTCAGCTGTGCCTCAAAAACCACCATACTCCTAACCAGCTTTTCTAAAATGCCACTCACCTTCTGCGGCCCATCTCAGCCCGTTTTTAGGCACTCGATTTTCAGCAGCCTTGCATTCAGGCAGGCCCTGCAAAGCTGAGCCAGAGCTGTGCGTGTTGCTGGTGTCAGCCCCGGTAAGTGCTTGGCTCTGCAGAGAAAGTCCTTGGTGGGGAGCCCCAGCACCTACCTGCCAGGCATTCAGACATAGGGACGGTGAGACACTGAACCCTGCCTGAGCCAGGCAAGGTTTGAACGTAGGTCAGCCCATTTCAGTTAAAACAAAGACCTATAAGAACATTTCTCAAAGACATTCTTTGCTCCATTAAACAAGAACTGTTGTGGTAGAGTCCCTATTGCCCTCATCCCAAGATATCCCTTTACCCAACCAACATGCTTCCCACCTAATCCTCTTTTATATGGATTCCAGCCTCAGACCATCTGGCAAAAGCAGGACTTGGATAAGACCTAGCTGCTTGTTGCATGCGTTTGATAACTTTAAGGTATGTGTGTGAGAGGTCTGAGGAAGCAAATGGAAGAAATGATGTAGGCTCCTCCACTGAACACAAATAAATGTGCCCTTTTCTAAGTAAGTTTGTGATTTGGAAATCTTCATGTATCTTTGGCTGTGTGACAACATAAACTGTGAAAAAAAATCTCCTTTCTTATCTCACGATGTCTGGAGAGGATGGCTGATAGCTTTCTGGAAGAGAGAATTTGTCTCACAAGGGCTGAAAACAACATATTTGAAAAGAGATCAGAAAGCCTTCAAGTTAGTACAAAGGGTTGCTCTAATTCCTGCGGGAACTCAGGGAAGAACTTTATACGGCATCTTATATCAGACTAATAAAAACAAGGGGGATAAGACTTGCTTGTGGGGAAGAAAACATCCATTACAGAGCATGGAACCAGCCTGTCATGTTCGCATTGTCTGCCTGGGGAAAAAAAGGGTTTAAAACTGAATGGCATGGAGACACTTAGTGAGTTTTGCAATAATCGTGTAATGCCAATGCCTTCAGCACAAACGTCAGGATGCGATGCCTGGCCCTTTGGCGACACGGGGAACATACCAGTCCCGAAAACCAGAATCCGCCTGCATGCACGAGGCAGGAATATCAATGTAGACAACACCTGGCTCCTCCAGCAGCATTTCGCAATCACACGGGCCACTAAACAATTCGCCATTCTTCAGAAATGAGAGCCAAGATGCTGACAACACAGGGAGCTAATCCCGTAACAGGATTTCACAATGAGAGGGTTCAGGGGTAGCACCGCTGCCCACCTCACACCGCAGGGGCTGGATCCCACAAGGAGCCGCCAAGCTTTTGGCCTCCCCCTGTCCCCTCGCTCTGCCAAAGCCTGCAAGAGCAGCGCTTACGGCTTGCTATAAGCCCTCTGCTTGGCACAGAGCCATTTTGTGTCCTCCACCTCCAGCACACCAGCTATGGGTTGTCCGTGTAGGTGGAAAACAAAGGCCCACCGTGGCCAAACCTTTTGCTGGAACTGGAGGGTTGGGTGGCTTATTACCCGCACTAGCCGGCAGGGACGAGTTATGGGAGGACAGCACAAGCACTTGTGTAATAGAAATAATAGGACTAATAAACACAAATCAATAGGCACAAGCGTTCAGCAACACTTAACGCCCTCTGCTGCTCTGTGGGGTGGGATCTAACATCCGTCACAGCAGGCGAGGGCAGGACGGATGGGTATGCTCCCAGCCCAGGCAGTTCTGCACTGCCGAGCTGCCCAAGACTGCACTGGGAAATGGTCTTACATCAAAGCAACCCAGAGGCTTAGGGGACAAAGAAAAAAAATCAAAAAAAGCCAGAATTCACAGAAATCAAGGGGTTGTTTAAAACTGCCCCATCGTGATGTCATCCTGAAGGATGCATCTCCAGAGAGGAACAGAGTGATCCTGTGCTGCTCATGGACAGCATATACTTCTGTCTAGATAGCTTTGCTACCTTTGTCAAACCAGTAAGCAAAAGTTTCACCTGTTTTTTGCCTTCTGAGTCCTACAGGACTGTCCTGGCTTGTGAGAGTCTTTGCAGGACAGCACCTTCCCACCTAGCTTCTCAGGAAGACGGTAGGTGTGCTAAGCACTTGCTAAGCACAGAAGGACCAGGGAGTAAGTTCATAAACCATGATCCTTCCTCTCCTCCTACCAGCAGATGTTCAAAGCTGAGTTAGCAATAGAGGTCCAACCCAGCGCTTTCCCACAGTGGCCAAGAGCCTCTTAATTTAGGTGAGACACATATGCAAGGAGTCGTCTCTTCTGTCACCTTGTCCTTCACCTGCCAGTGCATCTTAACCATACCTCCAATCCCTTTCACGACCATGTCCTTCCAAAGGGACTGTAGGTGCGAATGCCTGGGCCAGCTGCTCAAAGCGTGTGGCAGCTGATCTGCCAAACCACTTGTTAAACTCTGTCTTAAATTGCAGCAGGTAAAGCCAGGTGCTTGGTTGACCTTGGGAAATACCATGAAAAAAAAAACAAAGGGTGGTGATACCTGGGATACCTTTGGCACCGTGGATATCAGGAGTAAAATGGGCACAGGTTTTCACTGCCTGCTTAAGTCATTTTTCTTTGAGGAAAGGCATTGCCCCCAGCAGTGGCTACCTACAGAAGCAATGATGATAAGCACGGCTTAAAAAATTAAATAAACTGACGGAAAGCTCTTTGAGTCACCACCCTGCCCCATCTCCTTTCCCTCTCCACCTACACACGTGGGAGAGGAGGGTCCGTAGCACCTCTGAGCACTGCTTTTCCTCTCCATACTGTCATCTCCAAAGGGGCAGGGTGCTGGGAATGCTTCCACTGCTCTCCTCCCTGGGCCAAGGATGGCCTAGGCAGGCCAGCTCTAACCCACTCTTAAGTAAAAGTTTGCTTCTCTCTGGCATTAATATTTTAAATGAATTATCTAATGCTTTCAAAGAGTCTGCAGGCACAATCACCTTTTCATAAAGAGCAGGTAATCAGAAAAGCATTAATATTTGAGGAAGAGAAGCTCCAGGCTAATGATTTAGGCAGGGAAGGCAGGGGGGATTCTCTCCCCATCCTTCCATAAGCAGCCGTGTCTTTCTCAAAGTCTCGAGGTCCTGACACATTACAGGGTGAAGTATGAGTAATTCTCCATAAATATGCTTTTGCTGTAAATTTGCCTGAGAAAGGCATATTGATTTGACATCACCGGGGATGGAAGAGCAGGCTTGAAGGCTGGGGCGAGGCTTGCTGCAGCCTGCTCACCCCCGTCCCCGCATTGTCCTGCAGGCTACAGGCACGTTTCCCCAGGTAGCCCTTTCAGGAGATGGGCTGGCAAGCAGTTCCGGTGGCCTACATGTCTGCAGGTGGCACCAAGTTGTGTGGGAGTGTTGAGCTGCTGGAGGGAAGGAAAGCTGTGCAGAGGGCTGTGGGTGGGCTGGATCAACAGGCTGCCTCCAGTGGTACGGCACCGGGCAAGGGCAGGTGCTGGGTCCTGGCTCATAACAACCCCACGCAGCGGTAGGGGCTCGGGGCAGAGCGGCTGGAAAGCTGACCAAGGAAGCGGTGGAGTCCCGACCCCAGGAGGTATTTAAGAGACATGTGGACGTGGTGCTTAGGGACATGGTTTAGTGGTGGACTTGATAGTGTTAAGCGATGGTTGGACTTAGTGATCTTAAGGGTCTTTTCCAGGCTAAATGATTCAGTGGTTGCATCCAGCCCATCTCCTTGTGCCGGGGAGCAAGAGCGAGGTGCCTTAGTCCTCCACTGCTAGGGCTGCGAGGGGAAATGCAGCCCTGCAGCACAAGCCCACGCTCACCAAAGTTGTAAATGGCCCATGCTGTCCCTCCTCAGAGGGGCGAGTTTCACACGGGGTAAATTGTGGGATCAGCAGGTTTTCAGTCACCTGAAACAAGTACTCCTTGAGTTCCTCCTGTGACGCCAGCTGCTGTAGGAGAAATAACTCACCCAGAGGAGAAGAAGGAGTGGTGGGGAGAAGAGAGGCACGGAGGTTATGAGATGCTACAGTAAAGGAAGAGAGAAACGAGAGCTGTAAGAGAAACACGGAGATGATGTTTCTTTGCTGCCACCAGCAGATGATGCTGCAGAGCAAGCTATCAGAAGCATGAAGGCTGCATCTGTGAACCCACGTACCTGCGAGCTGAGTAATGCCCCTCCGAAGGTAAAAAGACCTAAAAAAATCCATTCTTATTAATCATACAGGCACTTCTTACACATCATCTCTGCAGAACACCAGCGCCTCTCTTGCATTACTCACCCACCAGCGCAGCAAGGACGGGGTGCAGCACCCACGTGTAGGCACCAGGCTGATGTTTGCTCCGCTCGGTGCACCCCTGCCTCTGGGGGAAGGAAGGGGGGCATGCGGCCTCTGGCCACCAGAATTAACTCACACAAAAAACCTGTAGAGACAGAAAGCCAGACTGAAAGCAGGGATATTTTTCTTAAAACAGACACTCAGAAGACCATTCAAAACATCTTCAAAAGGTGAAGCTGGAAGTAAAGAACCTAACTGGCTAAAAAGACAACCCAACTATAAAGAATATGCTAACTTTTAAGATATATTACTGCTGTTCCCCTCCTACTGGCACCTCAGGCTCCCACAAGCAGTATTTACCTGCCTCTCCTACCGCCTCTACTGTGCGCACTCACAAGTGCTGACTAAGCTTGTTCTCAGATGGTCCAGCTGATTAACATAATTCAATTAGACCCAGAACAACTGATCTCAATCTGCTCTTCACAGGAAGATTGCTGCTTCTCTTTCAGAAAGGAAGAAGGGCTTGTGCGCCTGAAAGCTGCTGTTTTCAACAGTATCAGGTGAAAATTCCCAACAACCACCCAATACCAAAGCAAATGTCCTTTTCCTACAAATACCTGATTTACAGGCTTAGGCTATGCTGCCCCTGTCCCATCCACTGCCCACCTTCATGCCACCCTTGTGATTCCTTTCACAGAGGCAGAAGCCAGCCGTGTGGGGCTGGGTCCAAATCCTGCTGGTTTCGTGAGATGGTCGCAAGGGCAAACGTCCCCTCTGGGATTTAGTCGAGGACAATAAATGGTTTTCTGTCTGTGACCTACATCAGGGCTGAGGTCAGTTCTCCAGAAGTAAGAGGCTAATGTAATAACACAGGTTTTGCTTAGGTTTACATGTGTGGGTTAAGCTAATCCAACAAGAAACAAACATTTTCAGTGATGGTCCTTTTTTTTTTCATATAGGCTCATACAGGCTTTTCAGTAATGCATTCTTTATCCATAAATTAGCAATGACATTGAAAGAAATCCTTTAATACCATAAAATGACAACAAAACTGGGACTGGGAGCCAGGGCTATTACCTTCCCCATACGTGTACTTACAACATGAGCAATCATACCCCCGGGAAAACTCCGACCTTACCATTAAGCAAAGTACTCTGTGATTTTACATATCGCTTCGCTTGCAACTGGCCGTGAGCACAGATAACAGCATTTTTTCAAAGAGAGGCTAAGGTGGACAGTAATTCATGAAAAGCACCTCTGCTTTTACATAATCCTAGAGGTGCTACTATTAGCCTTGCTGCAGACTGAAAATTATTCCTGTAAGCACTGGCTGAAAAAGCAGGGAAGGTGTTATTATAATGCTTGACATACGCGAAGGCCTGGGTGAGCTTCTTCAAGGGACTATTAGAAGTCCCTTGAAGGGGCCAGCCTGAGTTACTCTTACTTAAAAGCCAGAAAAAAACCTCCATTATTACATTGTCTTTGATGTTTTCAAAGAAAAAGAGAAGGCAACAACCTCTGGGTTGTGATGAATGTCTTTTTTTTTTTTTAAGCTAAAGGCAAAACGAACAGGAAAATAAATAAAAGGACGTTCACCAGTATAGAGCAAGTCCCAATTCAATACGATTTTGACAGCTGGGTTAGGACTTTGGTGGTAAGTGGTCCTTCTGCTAACTGTGTGCAGTAAATAAAATGTCAGCCAACGTGCCTGCAACAGCACATCCTTGAAAGGGTACAGGGAACAAGATACAACTATTTTTCAGAGAACAATTTCCGTAATATTTTAAACTCCCTTTCCATTTTTTCAACTCAAAATGGCCTCTGCTATCCCTGCCTCTCAGGTACATGAGTATAGTGCTCAGGAATAAGTCTGCGTTTGTGTTTAGAAGGAATATCAAAACAGGCATTACAAAGGGGAAAATGCTTTATTTGCAGATTATTAATTTTACGAATGGACAATGAATGTCTAATATAGAGATGTAATTTTGCTTTCAGTTTTCCTCATCCACACAAAATTTTTGGTGAACAAATATTATTTAATGTTTTCAATCACGGAATTACCATTCTTGCAATACATTACGCTCTGCTGATTGTGAATTGCCAAGTTTTTTGTTTGTTTGGTTGTTTTTTTTTGTTTGTTTTCCTGAGTGAGCTACTCCTGGGTGCCCCATGTTCCAGCTGTGCCAAAAACAACTGTTTTTTGCAACTCAGATCATAAACTCAGACACAATCGTCATAGGTGGATGCTTTACTTATGGTAAATTACCTGAAAACAAGGTTTCCTGATGTTGGGCAAATGGCATTTAGCAAGGGGAGTTTTCTGTTCAGTCCCTCACTCTGCTTCCTTTTAAAAAAATTTGGAGGAAACCAAGCTTTCTATGCACACGATTACGGCGAGCCAAAAATAACAACCTTTAAATTAGCAGGGAGTAGGTGGAGGGGTACAACTAGCACACCAGCTTCCCATAACAGTCTGGATGTTTAAATGAAGAGATAGGACTTGACATGCAGAATAACTAGAGCTGTCAGATGACTAATGGGTTTCACTCATTATAGACCCAGGCCCTGGTAAAGTTGCTAATGAAGTGGGATTACTTAAAAACATGCCTCTATTAGCTGGCGTGAGCCCCAGCTCCGCAGGCAGGTCTGCTGAGGAGCCGCTGTCCACCCACACGCACCTGACCGAGGGGTTTTTGGCCTCTGGACCCATCTTTCTGCCCAGTGCTGACAGAAGCATTGGCAGAGCAGGGTGGTGCATGGGGCTGGGAGCTGAGCCCCCTCCTCTGCTAGGAAATATCCTGCCCTTGCTTCACCCTTAGGTCTTCTTCATCATTCTTCTTCATGTATTGCAGAGGGCACACGGGAGAGAGTGGTTAGTGGGTGTGAGAGGAGCCTGGAGGCTGCAGGGTGCCCTTCAGGAGCCATAGGCTGAGAAACGGAGGAGGCAGGATGCAGTAGGAGCTGCTGGGTGATTGCTTGGTTTATGGCCTTGTGTTTGTCTCAAAGCATGCTGGCAGCTGAGGGATTTCTCCTCTGGACACCTACAAAAGCCAACCATGAGCAGTTTTGCCCCAGTACCAGGGCAAGTCCCTGCACAACCTCCCTGATGTTGAAATTAGCCTTGTTTTGAGCAGGAGATTGGACTAGAGGCTGCCGGTCCCTTTCAGCTTCACTCTCCTGTGAGTTACAGTCCCACTTATGCCACCTGTGCCCCACGCAGGAAGAAATTTCTGCACTGCGCTGCCAAACCTCAGCCGTCCAGAAAATGCCTCCACTCACCTCTGCTTTTCTCCCTTCCCCTGACTCATTTTGAGGAAGCTCTCTCTGAATTGCTTTGTTTACCGTGTGGGGTGGCAGCTTTGTATTCTCATCTGTAACGCATGGACAGTTCAGCATGCTGAGCTTAATTTAGTCCTTCTGGCTCTTCTTTGCTGCATCACATGAGGGGGGAGCGTTTGGCTCCTTGTCCCGATTTTGCTCTGTGAGGATGGCTCATTGTCAAAGCGCTCTGCTGCTGGATGGTGTTGGTCAAGCCGAGGAAGTGACGCAGCCTTCCTCAACCACTGCTTGGGCAAAGAGGCCTCCATGCATGGGGGATCTTCTGCTTGGTAGTTCCACTTTGGCTGATGTTTGAAATGGTGTTCCTCCCCGACTCTCTCTTTTTTTTTTCCTTTTTTGTTTTTTCTTTTTTTCCTTTCCCTTTCTCCAGAAGTTTTCCAAAATAGCAAATCAGACTGGAGTTACAAATCAAGTTAACCATGCAACTACAACCCAACTGCGAGACCTTAAAGAATCACAACTCGGCAGGGCAGCAGGTCACCACCAGCTTTAGTTGGCAGGTGATGACTTGCTCCTCTACAAATCAGCATTGCCTGGCTCCACTCAGCCAAGCCAGCAGCTCACATCTAATGCAGCCCAAGATACCAACGGCCTTCTTTGAGGCATGGGCACACTGATGACCAATGCTCAACTCGGTGTCCACCAGCACCCCCTGGTCCTTTTCTGCCAAGCTGCTCTCCAGCATGTTCTCGTGGTGCCTAGGGTTGTTCCTCCCCAGCTACAGGACCTTGAACTTCCCCTTGTTGAACACCATGAGGTTCCTGCCAGCCCCTTACACCAGCCTGTCAAGGTCCCTGTGGGTGGCAGTGTGACCCTCTGGTGTATCAGCCCCTCCTCCCTGTTTTGTGTCATCAGCAAACTTGTTGAGGGCACAATCTGCCCCATCATCCTGATCATTAATGAAGATGTTCGACAGGACTGGAACCAGTATTGACCCCTGCGGTATACTATTAGTTGCTGACCTCCAACTAGATTTTGTACCACTGACCACCATCCTCTGGGCTTGGCTGTTCAGCCAGTCTACATTACTCATCCAGCCCATCTTCATTAGTTGAGTTTATGAGGACCTTAAGGGGGGCACTGTCAAAGGCCTTACTGAAGTCTGGGTAGACAATATCCACTGCTCTCCCCTCATCTACCAAGCCAGGCTTTTCATCCCAGAAGGTTCTCAGGTAGGTCTGGGATGACTTCCCCTTGTGGTCCTAGGTGTGATAGGAAGGCTGTGGTGGCTGGGGCTAGTCTAGCATGGCTCTCGGCTACCTGTGGATTTTGATGTGCAACATATAGTCTGATGAGGTACTCTTGTTCATAAGTGGGCACCTCGAAGATCTGCTTTTAAGTTATGCTGTTGTCTGTGAGGTATAAAACCAACTGTGTGCCTGGGATGGCTGCTGCATGCTTGGGTTCCTACGGTTGTTCTGAATGGCTGAGTGACTAGCTGAAATCTCCTAATCCAGGGCTGTAGCACACTACCAAATTTTAGTAAGACCTTGTGTTCAATCATTGGGGGATTTCTCATAAAAATCAATGCTGGGGAAGGGCCTGCATTTAATCTTGCCGGTTAAGTGGCTCGACTACCGTGCCCAGTGTGGTAATGCCATTTAATTCCTAACATTAATCAACGTCTTGACAAAGAAAACTGATAGTTTGCATTCGGATTTTGCAAGCAACATTAGAATTAGGGAGATTTTGATTACTCTTTTTAAAGGGAGGGTCAATATTTGGATTTGAAAGCAAATACTTTATTTGACGGAGATGCGAGCGTTGATGAGGAGTGACTTGGATTTCCCCATCGCCACGTTCAAAGCGGGGAGGGGCTTCCACCTCGAAATTACAGGCGTGCTTGGCAAGGTTCGTGGCACATTTCAACGCGTGTCTGTTCCTGAGGGCACTTGGACATATTCAGGGGGCTGAGGCGTGAGGCGCTGACAGGGGCGGGCGCCGCGAGGGGCTCCCCTCAGGGCGGGCCGGGCGCGAGCCCCGCGGCGCGGGAAGCTCGAGGCGGCCTCGCACCCCCCGCCCTCAGCCAATCCCGCCGCGCGCGCGAACTTCGCCCCCCCCCCTCCCCTCCGCTCCGCTCCCGGCGCGCGCCGCGTGTGCCGTTGTGCCACACCATCCCCAGTCCGAACGCCGCGCTGCTGGCCGCCTCCTCCTCCCATTGGCCCGCCGGGCCGCGATTGATCGCCGCCGCGGCCAATGGGAGGCCCGTCTCCATGGCGCCCGTCGGCACCGCCCCCCTCGCGGCGCTGGCGGCCGCAACATGGCAGCGGCGCCTCCCGGCGGCGGCTCCGCGCTCTGAGCGCTCCGGGGCCGGGCCGAGGCGGGGCAGCGGCGGCGGCCGTGAGGGGCCCCGCGGGCCTGGGAGCCGCCGCCAGCACCGCGACGGCCCCGCCGCTGCCGGCCGTGGTTGTGAGGGGAGCCCGGCGGCGGCGGCCGCCCCGCTTTTGTCCGCCGGGAGCGGGGCCTGGGGGGGGCGTGAGGCGACCCCGGCCCCCTCAGTCCGTCCGTCCGTCCGTCAGCGCCTCTCCGTCTGTCCGGCCGTGCCCAGCTGCCGCCAGGTGAGCCCCGCGGGTGGGTGGGAGAGCCCTGGGGGGCTGCTGCCCTTCCAGGCTGCGCAGCGGCACCAGGGGGGTGCGGTGGGGGCTTGGGTCTGCTGTCCTGGTGGTGGGAGGGCAGCGGGGACGGCCGGTGTCCCAGGGCAGCACTGCCCCCAGGGTGAAAAAGCCATTTTCCTGCCGGACAGCTATATGACCTGAAGCGTTTTCATAGAGGCTCTCCCAAATGAGGGCTCGCTGTGATCGGTGTTGTTGCCTTGATGACCAATCTACGCTTTCCAGTACGCTACAGGCAATATTTTGGAGGCCTTAAGCAAATGGGGTGCTCAGCATCATTTTAGCAGTCTTTGACTTTGAGATCTCTCCCTCCTTAAGCTCACATAGAGCTCACTCTAATTTGCCATGAAAGAAACAAATACTGCCGTCTCTAATGGCCCGTCTGGCTTCTCTAGCTGTTCTAGGCTGCAGTAGGTTTCTGTGAGTCCAGCTCGGCGTCTCTCCGGTGGTTCACCTGGCCTTGCTTGGAAGGCGGCGGTGGCTTTCTGTCAGAGGTACACACGCAGGGTGGCCATTCGGTGGCCAGGAGCATCGGAAGGGACTCGATCAAACGACCAATTAACGCACTGTTTAAAGGACCTCTGCATGCCACAGGGGGGAACCTGTTTGGTGCTGGAGCTTTCCCTTTCTCCAAGTTCTCGTGCCGTAGCGAGGCACATGGTATAAATAGAAATGCTAGGGGTTTTAGCCACTGAATTCAAAGTTACGGTTTCCACAGCAACCGGCACTCAGGCCGTTTACTACGTATGTAATATTTTCCTTTTTTTTTTTTTTCTTTTAATCTGGCTTCTTGTGCTGTGTCAAATCCTCCTCCACGAGCATCCAGTGCTCGTTCCTCCTACTTCTCTTCTGAGCATCTCCCTCCACTCCCTTTCACCAATTGCCCTCTTGCTCCGCTGCCAGCTCCAGCCTTCCTCCCGTCTCCTCCAGAACCAGCCGCTGGCGGAGCCGTGCACCGCGTCCCACTCATCCACCGTGTTCGCTCATCCTCCGAGCCCTCCGTTTGCTTCCAGCTTCCACAAACACAGGAAGAAGCAGCCGCGCTTTGAACCCCTGGCATATCCTGGAAGCAACCGTGTGTGTTTCCATCTCTCCCTTATCTGAAGGGCTGTTGTCGTGACAGTAGGTCCGCACGGCTTTTGAGGCGTGAAGGAAATGCAGCCGGAGAGCTGCGCTGAGGGCTACGGGACGTATTGCCTCCTAGGGAGGACCAGGGTGCAGCGCTGTCCCTGTCACGTGAGCGTGAGGAGCTGCTAACGTGTATAGCCAGCAGGTTGATGTATAGGCCTGGTGGTGTCCGAGCTGCAGTTTCCAGAGCAACTGGAGGTTTGCGTCTGCGAAGGCTGTTAACTAAAACATGGAACATCACATCCAATTTTCCTTTCTTAAATCCTGTGGTTTTTAGCTACTGTTTGCAAAGCAGCTGGGCTTACCTATCTGAGAATACGTGTAAAAACCTTCTATGACCAAGCAGATCTTCCTCAGGTGTGTGCTTCTGGGATGAGAACAAGAATGGGAAATTTCAGCCCCCAAAGTAATTATCCCTAGGGTTACAGCATAAGGCTTAAAAAAGGGGGGGTAGGGGGAGAGAATGGAAGTGCTTTTTTTTTATATCTCATCTGTATTTATAAAAAGTATTAATGGCAAAAGTGCAGTTGGGCAAGAATGAGTAAAAAGGCTGATGCAGGCTGAAACCAAGCGTCAAGTGAAGGGTTACTGTGGCTGGAGAGTCGATCCTAAGAAGAAGGGGACTCGGGATCCCCTGTAGGTGGGAGCAGTTGGGCAGACCGTGGTGCTGGAGGCCTTTTAATGTATGTATTATCTCTTTGGCTGCTGCTCCACATGAAACTGGATCCCTCGTGCAGTTTCACAGATGGTTTTGCTCTGAGCAGTCATGCCAAGGACCTTCAGCGTCAAAACAGGTCACTTTCCCATTGTGACTCAGTTCGAGCCGATGTTACTTTCGGAAAAGTTGATGCATCTGCATCGTGGGTTTTCTCCTTGCCCTGCGGAGAACGTTGTCAGTAACAGGCATGGCGTTCCCTTATAAACTGCTTGGCTGGACGGCCAGATTGGTTTGGGCAACGGTGCCGTAAAATGGTTTGTAGGCTACCTGGGAATCTGAGGCAGGAGGCTTTAAGCGTTGGCTTGAGTAAAAAGGAATTGCAAAGAGAACGTCCCAGGGGTCTTCCTTGCTATTTTTGTTAGTAGCCTTCCAGCTCAATATTTTTCTTTATATGTTTTATATATATACATATAACGTTCCATTGATGTTGCCGCCTGTAATAGCATTGTCAGCAGCCTATGGTTTTTGCTTAATAAAATGGAGGAATGATTCTTCTCCTGCGAGGAGGTTTTTAAATGAAACTTAAACCCAAACCTTTGTGATCTTTGGTACGCTGCCCAGATTATAGAAGCAATGTGATTGAAGCAGCAGCTGGTAATGGCTTGAAGTAAATTGAAATACCTTGAACTTCTTACCGGGTCTCCTTTACAGAGGTGGGGAGCTCGTCTTCTATGTAATCAGCCCAATCTTTGCGATACTGTGTGGGCTGAGGAAGGGCTTTCGATCGTTTGCCTAGGAGCAGGCTGTTGTCAGTGGCTGCTGCCCCCCACCTTCACGGCTGGCAGCACTGCCTGCCGGGTGGTAAAGCAGAGAGAGACAGTAACAAACCAGGGGAAGGGCTCGGTTTTCATGGGAGTAACCACCTATTTCTTTCCTTGGGTGCTCAGAGACTGCCTGTGTGTGCCGTGCTATCAACTTAATTGGCCGTGTCTTTGTAAATAAAGGTACTGGTGCTGGGGTTCAGCGTTGTGTGGTAAATGCGTCCAGTTTTACCTTTCACCAGTCTGCAATATAAATACACTTTTTTCTGAACTCCTCCATTAACTTGAGTGGATAAAGCCAAGTCTGAGCAAGCGAGCATCCGCGAGCTGGAACGAGATGCCCAATGCATTAACCTCAGCCTTGTTTTAGGAACTTCTTCCCTTAGAGGAGCGGGCAGGGAGCGAGGGGCGGAGGGAAGGCGGCGTGCTCGTGAGGATGGACCTGGTGTGTCACCGCAGCTGCTTGGTCTGCCTGGGGACCAGCAGCTTTAGCTCCTGAGCAGTGTCTTCTGTGGTAAGTACCGCAGGGAGCCATCTCACCAGGCTGTGGGGTCGCTCCCACCCTGTGTATCTTCCGCCTGGGAGGTCTCCTGGCAGCTGTGGCCTGGAGAGGAGAGACAGCAGGAGAAAGGCAGGATCAAAGAGGAAAGGCAAAGGGGTTATGTCTGCTGGCAGGTGATGAGGAGAGATGGTCTGGTCCAGAGCACTGGATGTCACACATACTTACGTAAGCGTAGGTCGTGAAGAATGCAGCAAACTTCTGTATTTTGCATTTTGCAGACCAGGCTGCAATAAAATGCATATTTGGAACTCATTATGTCTTTAAGCAAAAGGGGTTTTTCTTTATTTGTTTTTTAAAACCTTTGGCCATAGTTACCATCTGCATCGGAGAACTCCGTACTGCTTCATATTATTCAGCGTGTCTTTATGTTTAATTGTTTTTCCCTTTCATATGTTCTGTTCTGAAGGTTAGTACAGCTTTCCTCTTCGTGGATAAATAATTTAAACACCTGAACTGATTACATGCACGCATCCGAGCCCAGAGCAGTCACGACTCTTTTTTGCTTCAGAAAGACTGGCTTTTCTGAAGAAGATTCAAAGCGGCTGAAAATAGCTTCATCAGAGAAACATCAAGCAGCACTTTAAAATTATTACTCTCACGCCACGGATGCTGGCAGCGCGCATCTGCCATCCTGTTTGCGCCATTTCGCCGAGCGATCACAGCCTCCTTGACAGCTCGCTTGCTCTGGCCAAGCGTGCCCCTTCCTGAAGGGCAGGGCCCTCCTTCGCTTCGCAGAACGGGGGCAAAGACCTGGCTGCAAAGAGGTCTGGGCTGTGCAGGCAGGTTGCTGACGGCAGGGCTCGTGGAAAGCCCTCACGCTGGTGGGGGCAGATTTGCCCCTCGATGGAGAGTGGGGGGCTACGGTAGCATTTCCCACTGTCAGGGGAAAGCCTTTTCTCTTCTCTCTTCGTTCTAAAGTGTATTTTCAGAGAGGAACTGCTCTCCTGCTCTCCCCAGGTAAAACCACACGGGCTCCAGAGCCTCCTTGGGAGATCTGCAACCCGAACCAACTACCGAAGGAAAGAAGTCTTTTTCCTGTCTCATCCTGCATCCTCTTCAGTCAGTGCTTTGCTGTTTAATCTCAGCCTGGCTGACGATAGCACTCTTGGATTACTGGAGTTTCCTCTCCTTTTGTTGCTTTTTTAAAAAAAAAGTATTCTTAGGAACTACCTTTGTAGAGCAACTGCATATCTCTAGGCTAAAACTAAACCACAGCTGGAAAACATCTCTCATCTCTCACTCAAAACTTCTTATATCTGAAGATTTAAAACCTCATGCCAGAGAGCCGTGGCCTAATAGTTTGTCCACGGCTTCCTGCTTTATCAGCATTACTCTGCAAGAGCACGAATACCTTGATCCCCTTTATCTCGTCCCTCTTTACACACAGAGAGAAAACTTGTGATGTTGTTACAGAAATTCTACCTTCATGTTTTGACTTTTTCCCCCCCCCAGTGTTCTTGTACAGTAGCCTGTGTGGCCCCTCTGGATTTGCAATCACATTATCCCCCTGCCTGGCTGTCTGCCCTCCCTGGCAAGTGACGCACCGCCCAGCACCAGGCTTTCAGCAGGTGGGAGCAGTTCCTGCTTGGACCCAGTTGCTGTGTGTCTGTCAGGCCCATCCGTTACTGTAGCAGCAACATTTTCCTTGTTTTGGATGATCTCCTGCCTTAGTCCATCACACTTGGTTTCCTTTTTTCTTCTAGAAAGCCGGGCGATCTGCATCTTGCTGCTTCGGTTGCGCCAGCTCCTGCCATCTCTTTGCTTTCTGCTTACCAGCAGCATGTCTCAAAGCCTTCAGAGTACTGCTTACTAGCTGCACACCAAGTTGCTGGACAGTTTTGGTGCTCTTTGATGTTTTTATTAGTAAGACCTTCATTCGTGCCCTACCTGTGTTTTTTTCCGTGTTGGCGTAACTCTCATGATGCCTCCGTTTGGTGCTTGTTCCTTCATCGTGGACCTGCCCTAGTGTTTGGGTGGGTGTCTCGGTGGCACAATGTCAGAGGCGCTTTCAAAATTATCTGTGTGACAGGTAATCTGGAGAACCTTAGCCAGAAAAACAAACAAGCAAACCCACAGATAGGGCTGTTTTAGTTTATTTTCCCCTTAATACGATGCACCTTTACCGTCATGCTTTTAAGAGGGGACTGTTTTTTGTTCCGGAGGATTTGATGTCCGCTGTGCAACAAGGTGGAGTGCTGTTACGGTGACAGAGCTGCATGACAGCGATACTTGACTTGTTCCAACCCAAGAACAAAATAAAGGTTAAGCATCTTCCCTGCAGAGACTTGGGTTCCCTGCAGTAGTAGCCAAGACCAAGTGAGAGGGAGGGGAGAAAAGGCAGCAAAGCGGTGCAGGGAGTGCACAAAGTGGACGACTAGAGAGGCGTTTTGAGGTGAGGCTGTTGGGTTCCCACCGTGTAACTAACTCAGCTTGAGACGTCCTCGGCTGCAGAAGGCTTGAGCTTAGCTGCAGCTCCACGATAATGCCAAAGAGCCCTCCCGGAGGCTGAGGGGCGCTGGCACCCCCTTGCCCCTGGCCACGGGGTGCTCCGGAGGTGCACGGACCCGTGGAGGCAGCGTGGGTCCCAGCTGTGCTTTGCAGAGCTGCTTGGCAGCATTTTCTATACGGCTCTAACCGGGAAGAAAGACCGTCTGCATTAAGTCACTTCTTTTGTGAAGCTATTTGTCTTGTTTGTCTTGCAGACAGTAATGGACCTGTGTTTAGAAAAGAGGAAAAAAAATTAAGTCCTGTTAGCAGGGGAGGGGGATGTTGAGGTATAATGTGGTTATGTGGAGTGTAAGAAGAAAAACCTTCTCTGAAGATTCATCACGTGGTGGTGAGAAAACCTGTTGCGCTCCTACAGCGGGGGATGACAAATGTGGCTCCTGTTTACTCTGTGCTATCTGTATGGCATGTGTTAAAAATGCGCGTGATAAATGTACGTGCTGCATCCACGAGAAAGGTGAACCTAAATCCTGCTAGGCTCGCTTGTTACTGGCAAAATACGTTTCCTCGCTCGGTCAGCGTTGTCTCCTGGGAAAGTCGGACCAGTCATATTAATTTAATGGCAAGACTGCTAATGAAGTCAATGGGTTGGGGATTTCACCCCGTGATTCAGAGAAAACTTTGTTTATTCTGTTGCTAGCGGCTGTGCGGTTATAAAAACGTGATTGCTTTGTGCTCTCGCTCTGCAAAAGGGTAATGAGTAAGGAAACTTGAGCTGACACAGTTACTTGCCAAAATAATTAAGTGCAGAGCTAAATGAATATAAAAAGACCAGGCAAGTATCTGGAAAAAAATACTTTTTTTTGTTTTTTGAGGCTTGCTGAGGTGTGAAGCTTCCTCTGTGAAAGTAAGGTGAGCAATTAGTATTAATTGATTTGGTGCTTAATATCAGTTGGGAAGAACTTGCCGAGGATTAATGTGGGGAAATGTATGCAATTTCAGGAGAAATTGATTGTGTTTCATCTTTTCTGCGTGTAGCTTTCCCTCCAAGTGCTAATGAAAGTTCAATAACTAATGAACAAAACGTTTCATTAAGCATGCATTAAGCCTGGAAGGGTCACCTAGTGCCTCTTTGGGGGTACCCTCTCCTTGCTGGCCCCCTCCTTTGGGGCATGCACTCTTCATTTCTGTTTGTTTGTTTGAAAGGATGTCGGCGAAGATAAGGCTTCTGTGTCCACTCCTGCGTCCCCCTTTGGAGAACATTTGGCGTGGCGAGGCTGTGCTTTGTGTTTTGCCTTTGGTAGCAATTCCTGCTGCCTGCAGTTGTGGCTTCCAGTTGGGAACAAAGCTGTGTTGTGTGTCTAGGGAGTAATAATTGTTGGCAGTCGATAATGCTGGGGACCTCTCGTTGTGGGATCAGAGTTACACCAACTGCTTCTGAACTCGTCAGTTATACGTTTGTAATTTTAGCTTCAGGGCTTGCCGTGCTGGAATATTCTCTTTTTCCTCTGGTAATAAACCTGAAAAATACAAATACTGGTGTTAAAGGTCTTTCCCAAATGTGCCAAGCGAGGTGCAGAGCTGAAGAGTTGGCAGCACTTCCTGAAGTCCCATCCTTACCCGTGCCAGCTCGCCGACCTTCCTGGTACCACCTCGTTACTGCATCCCGTGATGCCTTGCTATTCCCCTTCTGCTGCTGGTGGTGGCTTTTGGGGGCCAGCGTGGCCAGGATCTAGCCCGGGTGGATGTTTGGTCAGGTGCCCTCTGGCTGCTGCTGTCTGCCTCCAGTGGGACCACAGCCGCAGGACGAGGAGGGCTGAGGTCTAATCGCCAGCAAAGGTTTGCTTCGCTACTGCCCCGAGCTTTGTTGTTTCAGCTCGTTGCACAAACGGTGGCGTTTTCTTGAAATGGCTGCAACTGCTGGGTAGTAGCTTGTGTTTGGTGTGCGTGCATTGTGAGGGTTGCTGGGGAGAAGCTTTATGTTTCGTTTAATTTTATTTTTTTGCATTATGATGCCTTGAAATGCATTAGAAGTCATTAGGGGTTTCTGGTGCCTTGCCATACGAGCAGAAAGGCACAAGCCTCGTGCCAAATACCATGGCATAAGGGATGTCATGTCCTTGTGAGCGTGTCACAGGGCGTATGAGACAGCATCCTCTGCTACAGCCGTACCCAAGTGCTGATTTCTCCTTTCTTGCTAAATTTCTGATGGTCTGCGCCAGTTTTTGTGATGACTGCGTGCATTTCTCTGCAGATAATGTGAGCTTGAAATTTGGCAGCAGCATCGTTACAGATCACACATCCTGCGTGTAGGTTGCGTGCGGGGCTTGCCACGGGCCGAGAAAGGCCTGAGGCAGGAGAGAAGCAGATTGTACCGCTGGGCTTCAGCTGTCTTCCTCGCCCCTCCAAGTAGTCGCCCTTTGAAGGGGAAGCGTGGGACAAGTCCCCAGCCGAGGATTCGTAGGTGCTCCGAGCTTGTGGGAAGAAGCTGAGTGTGTAGGGGGGGGGAAGAAAAACACTTGGTAAATGTTTATGAAGTGTTATGGCCTCGGATGAAGATAAACTGCCTGCTGGTTTACTGAGGAAACTCAATCTCTCTTCTGTTTTTGTTTGCTGCCGGGAGGCAGTAACGCTGCCTCGCGTGTAAGTGTGCCCGGCCCGCGGCAGCTGTGGCAAAGCGGAGGGACTGAAGGACAACGTCCAGCGAGGGGATGCAGGAAAGCTGCCACCAGAGCCCTCTGGTGAAAAGGGCCCCTGAGCAAGTGCAGTTAACAACCGTGGCGTGTGTGGTAGGTGAGTTTCTTGGAAGTGGTAGCTGTGTAATACACAAGTAAGGTCTTCTGAAATGATGAGAGTATCCCTGGCCGTACCTTGGTTTCCATCTTCGTTAAATTAGAAAACATGCCCTGTTTTTAACAAAGCAGCCCTTGTTAACACAAGGCCTTGAATGTGGGTGCCCTTGAAATAAACCAGGAAAAAGCCATGCCTGTTGGGGTATCGCTTTGAAGCTGTATGAGAAGGGATTGTACCTGGTACAGGCATCCTCCAGCATTTCCTCCAGGGTTTCTTTTCAAGGGGCCCAGGCGGCTGTGCTGGCTCCGGGGACGAGGCAGCGGAAGGTGCGATGCACCCTTCAGCCAAACCACGTGGGCAACGTTGCTGCAGTGCTGGCCCTTGCTCATGGTTTGCTTCTGGGTTTGTACCTGTTTTTCTTGCCTGTTTGTCTTCAAAAGTAAAAATACTTGAAAAAAATCCAACTCTGGTCTGGCAAACAGCACTCTAAGTAAGACTTCTTCTCCTTGGTCTGGGAAAAGAGAGCAGTTTGGGGGCTTGTGCATTTGCTTGCCTCGATGGCAGACTGAAAGCCAGCGACTGGCTTAACTGGGGGATCGTGCACGTTGTCCCCTTCCCTCACCTTTTCTTCCCGTTGGGGCGTGGGCTCTGGCCTGAATTCCTGCCACTCTCATTGATGGGGGGTGAAAGGCTGAGGGAATAGCAAGGAGGCGTCTGCAGAATGTGAGGAAGTGAGGGGAAGCGCTTGTGTGTTAGGCCAACAGAGGGTAGATCTACTTGCTGCCTAGGTTTTTTTTTTTTTTTTTTTTTTTTTTTAACTGACTGCCCAGAGATGCTTCCCCCTTCTTTCCCTTTCTGGAAAAGAAGAAAAAAAGAACTGCTCAGAAGAGCCCCCCCAGGGTATGACAGGTAAGCCGTCTGCATTTTTGTGGTGGGGAGAGGTCTTTCCCCAGCCCCACATACCTCTCTGTCTGTTCCCCATCTGATGCGTGGTGCCTCCTGCCTTTATTAGAGAGAACTGAGCTGGCAGTCCCAAGAAACCTGTAGCAGGGGGACAGGACTGTGGCTGGGGGCCCAAAATGCTGGAGGGCTTCTCCCATCCCCCCTGGTTCTGCATGGGGCAGGCACGGATCGCTGCTGGAAGGAAAAGCAAGTCCTCAGCAAGTGCTCTTCCTCCTGCCCCGTGCCCCAAACCCCTGCGAGGTGAGCTTGTGCCTTCACTTATTCACTGCTGAGCTGCTGCTGCCGTTCTGGCCCTGGCCCCTCTGGTTCGTTTCTTAATCTGGACTGTCAGACATGAAGTACGGGCTCATCTGGGTGATACCTGCTCTCTCCGTGGCTAGGATTGTCCCATTCAAACGGAGCAGCCCTACAAGTTTAATCACATCTTTGTCAGCACTTTGCCTGTTGCCTCGTTTTGTCCTGAATTGGGAGTAGGAGAGGCAGCTGAAGAGGTGACTGCACCTTGTTCTTAAAAACAAAGCGCTCGGCTTGGCGCGGCTCTAGAAGCAATTTTTTTCTGCACAGGACCCAAATCTTGAAATGTGGAAGAGAGGGGAAGGGAAAGGGTACTTGGGGGTGCCGTGTTCCCCACCTTGTGCTGGAGGGGCGGGAGGATGTCCTGGGGCATGGGTCTTGCCCGACTTGTCTGCTCCATCCCGGAGTGGAGGGGAAAAAAAAGCGGGTGACATTGGAGCAGTGAGCCAGCAGCAGAAGAGACCGTTTCTCTAGGATGATTTGTGCCCTGCTGGCATGCCATGAGGGCCAGCAGCGTTAGCAACAGCCCAGTTTCGCTGCTGGTAGAGAGAGCCCTCGGGCTCCCTGCCAGCTGAAATCCTGAGCAAGGTCCCCGGAGGAGGTGGGGGCACCCCGACGGGAATCGTCATGTGGCGGGATGGGGACCGGCAGCGCAGGAAAAGCCTTGGAGAGCTGCCTGCTGCAGATGCTCAAGGTCTCCCGAGTCAGTGAACGACGAAGCTGCAGTCCTCAGGGCCGTAATGCATCCCTCCTCCTGATGGACAGGAGAGAGGGGAGCTCTCGTGGTGCCTCAGCACGTGCAAAAGGGAGTGAGCAGCAGAAGACTGCGAGTACCTCGGGCTGAGGATCCTGCTCGGGGTGGCTCAGGGCTGTGGTCTGGCAAAAGGGGCAGCTCCTCGGCCTTGGGCTCGATGCTCAGGTGTCTGCAGCGTCAGAGGACGCACCAGCGCTCGCCCTAGTAAACGCTGCTCCCTTAGATCTGCCCGGATCCTTGCTGATAGAGGGTGTGTGCAGGTTCTGGCCTTGCGCCACCTCTGCTCCTGCACCCCTTATTCACACACGGGCTGCCACAGGAGGGAGGCACCTGCTTATCCCACTGTCCTCTGGGCCCTCAGAAACCTTGGCTTTTGGGGCTAGAGAGCCTCCTGCTGGGTGTCAGCTCCTCTCTCAACCAGGGAGGGCTCGTTCAAAGTGTTGTTTTTTTTTTTTTTTTTCAGCATCCAGCTGCAAACACGGGGCGTCTGGTGGTGCTGTTGCTGGGTGGGCATCTTCTGGAGGCATCTGTGTTATGCAACCCTATTTATACATGGAGATGATTTTCAGCTGCAGGGATGCTGTCTGCATCTACGGCAGCTGCTGAAAGCACGTCCTGGGCTAGTGCAAGGGGGGAAGGATGGTGGAAATGTAGATGCAGCATAATGTCTGCAAGAGGCAGAAGTCTCCCATTAGGGCCGGGGGCTGTCTTGCTAAAAGCATGCACGCCCTCTCTCAAGCAGAAGCTGCAAATTATGTTTTGTACTTTTCAAGGGTTTCTAAGAAAGCAGTAAGAGTCATCAAGCATTTTGAATGTTACCTGGGGATGTTGCCCTGTCTGAAATCAGAATATGTTTTTTTTTCCAGCATTAGCATGTTTGTAATCTGATCTGTGATGCTAAGCATCCCTTTGTGTCACTACGTTGTTTTTTTGGTCTCTGCTGTCAGTAGTACTTTGGTGTCGAAACTGCTCCCATTTGAAAGCTGAGCCAAAAATTGCTTTGAGCTGAAACTGCAGGAAGAGAGGACTGGGTTTGCAGTCCGTAGGAGTTAGTGAGAGAAGACTGATGCCTTAATTGTAGCAGTTTGGCAAGCGCAAAGCAACAGGAGAAGACTGGGATTGGTAGGACTGAGCTGCGTGAAGGGGATGGGGCAGCAGCTTGTGGCATGGGCAGAAGCCACGTGGATTTGCCATCTTGTATTGCTCCTGCAGCGCTCCATTGACTCTCCTGGAGGCCCAGGTGCTGGAGGCCGGTTATATCCCGAGCTGCAGAGGGTCAGCGTACCCCAACGTGGGCACGTGTGTGTTTAGGAGATGCGGAGAACATCTGCGCTTGATTTGTTGTTTGTTTGTTTGCTTTCCCATAGGCCTCCTTGGTCTTTGGGAAAAGGATGGACTTAATCACCAGCGCTTTAGCGTTAGCTTTGAGTGCGTCATTAGCCAGGTTTTCAGGTATGAAGAAGACCTTTGTTTCTGTAGTGGTTCTGGAAATAAGTCAGCTGTTGGGGAGACAAGAAGGTAGCAGGCACCTTCACCCAGCTTGGGCTGGCATCTCGGGCTTTCTCCTCATGGTGGACAGAAAGAACAAGCTGTTCCAGGGTGATGATCGATCTTCTGTTTTACCGAAAATAGGAAAAAACAATCAAGTTTTCCCCTTCTAATATATATGTGCACTTAGTCTCCCGTTTGTACTACCTAGTTATTTACTGAAACGCAGCCTTAACCTGAATAACATCCGAGGGATGTACCACCGTGCTTCTACGTGCCACTTTTCCATTTCCCACTCTTCCTCCTCGTGCCGTGGTCACAGACCCGCAGTGTGTGCGGGAAGCCATGGGAGGCTCCGGAGCACGCACGCCGAGCCTGGCAAGGCCTGCTGCCTGTTCCCACTCATGCGAGGTGCCCACTAGTGCCTCCTCAATAACCAGGGTACACAGGAGTGGTTATCCCGTCAAAGTGCCTGATGCAAATGTGCCGTCTTCTCCTGACACATCCTTCCTTCCTTCCTTCCTTCCCCCGGGTACTTTAAAGGAGCTCGAGGCGGTGGGAGGAATTACATGCGAAACAACCTTTATCTTCCTGAGAGAAGGTGTCTGAACCTGTTTGTACTTCAGGGGCAGATCCTATGCCTTCTTTTATCCCCACGAAAGACCAGCTTTTCTGCTTTTTGTTTGCAGGATGCTCTGGGCTTGGTGGTGTCACAAGCCATGCAAAGTAGGAAGACGCCAGAAATAAATGAAGGGAGAGGGAAGTGTGTGGGCTGTTGGTTTACGTATTTTTTTTTTCCTTCCCTCCAGTTGACTCTGGTGAGTAAATAAATCTCTGATCTGTAGCAGAATCTGGCCACTAACTGCTTGCCTGATGAATTCGGATCTACATGAGATTTGAGGGTAACGTGTCGGGGAGGCTCGCTCGCTTCTCACCCTCCCATCCCGTGGGCAGCACCTGGGGGTGCCCCGGGAGCACAGGTGCTCTGGCAAGGCTGTGGGGTGCCCTGACCTGCTGCCTGCCCGTTGCACCGGTTGACACCGCAGAAAGGACACGCTGACACGTCCAGGGCAGGTTTTCCAGGGGTGGGAGGGATGTTTTTCCTCTAAGTAACTGCTAAGCTGTTTGCAGCCTCCTTTTAGCAGGAGGCGCTCTCTTCCCTCCTGACTGTACCCCATCTGCTAATTGATTTTCTTCCTGCCTGGGTTTCTTGGTGCATGTTCCTTCCCCTCCCAACCTTTAGATCCCTGTTTAAGAAAATGGATACTTTTTCCCATCCTCTCTTGCCAAGTGCTGAAAGCTGAATGCCGCTGGAATTGCCTCTCTTTCTCGAGGCACTGAAGGTGACCGCATTTCTAAAAGAATTAGGAGGTGCCAGGATCTGCTCTGTCTCCCGGAGCAAGCAGAGCATATTTCTCACACGCACTACCACATATTTCAGGCCTGGGACGATAGTTGCTGCTGTTTGGACTGGGCGGCCTGCTGAGATGGAAGCTTTGGCTGGGTCCGTAGACCCTAATGCTTCAGTGGGGACACGCTCATCCTGGCCGATACCAGCTCCAAGCTGAAGCCACGTTGTGCAGCGCCCTGAAACGAGCTCTGGCTTCGCGTGAGTGGGCAGGACAGCTGATATCACCCGAGCTCCACCAGCTTGCCAGCAAAACTTAATCTGCCCTTAAATCTCCTCTTTCAAGTGGGATGTAACGGTGTCACTCATCCGTGGATGCTTTCCTTCCAAATTCCTTCCTTAATGCCGCGTGGATCGCTTCCACCCTTCTGAGCTTTTGAAGAGATTGAATCAATTTCTCTTCTTTTGTTAACCTGTGCCAATGTTTCCTGTATTTGAAATGCTGTTTCTCCTAGCTGAGATTAAAATGTTGAATTTCCTGTTGCCATTTAGCTTGAAAACACCCTGCGTTCCAGGGGCTGCAGGCGTGCAGCGTTGCCAGAGGAGGCTTGGTGCCTGAGCACCTGTAGGCTCTGTCTCAGAGAAAGTGTTTAAATGCAAAGGGGGGTATTTTTGTGCAACTTCTTAAAGAGTAAGGTTAAAGAAATCTTTAGCAGAATTGAGATGCTGGTAGCCAGCCATCCACCTATGTGAGTAAAGCAGCAGTGATGTCAAAGGAATAATCAGATCCTGGGTTTCTCCCTTTAAGGTCCTCAAGGGTTTGTTTTAGCATTTGGGGCTGGTTTAATCTCTCTTTCTCGTTATCAGAGGCCTGCTGCCGCTTACAGCTCTGTTTGTACGCTGGTTGTAATACCTGCTTCCACTCCAGAAGCCTAAAGTAAACCTGCTGCTGCTTTGGTCAAGTAGCCTCTTCAGTTGTTTTTCGGGAGTTGAATGTAAGCTGGCATACCCTCGGTGGGTGTTTGCATTAACGAGGGCACAGGGCGTTTCAGAGTTTCAAGCAAACTAGCCCCTGTGTCATACTTAACACGCAGAAATATAGGAAAAATAAAAATAAAAACCCCGAGGTATCTAAACACGAGGTTGTGAGGATCACAGGATGCTGCTGCCCCAAGCTTCAGTCTCATCGCTGGTGGGCCTGGGGAATGACCCTGCCGGGGGCTGCGAGATCACCGGGTGCTTGTGTGCCCAGGGGCCTTGTCCAGAGAAGGACGTGAGTTTGTCTTGTCCTGCCATGTGTTGGCAATGCAACTGGTGGTCACTTCGGTTCTGAAAAGCTGGTTTTGGAAGGAGAGCATGTTAATACAGCTAATTAAGTACAAACTTAGGCTTGTCTGTGTGAGGCTAGCCAGCCTAGCTGTAATAGGATTGTTCTGGCTTATTTTAATTGTGCTGATCTAACTTCTATGCATGCTTTAATGCAAGGCAGCGTTTAGGAGTGGACTTCTCTCTGAAACCTGCCATCAGACCGAGCTGCTGCGACATCTGAACGCTTCCTTGGTGCCTGGTGGCCTCCAGACCCGCCGGCAGCAGTGAGCGATCCGGGTAGGAGAGAACATCGCTGCTGCTCGCTCTTACAGCCCTCGCTGCTTGTGCCGTGGATCTGAATGTCTCTACGCTGCAGATGGCCCGCGTCAGGAGTAACAATAAAAGTCTTTTAACAAATATTTATGTCGGGAGCTACTCATGCGTACAGTATTTATGTATTTATTTCACTCAGCATTAGGAGCAGAAGAGTTGAACACTCAGATGAGTAGGGGAAACCCCGAACGAAGACTGCTGGTGTGCATTCATCACAGTGGTCTTAAGTAAATGGTATGCGATTGTGGAACCAGTTTATTTTGTTTTCTCCCTTGGAAGTCTCCTTCATTCCGGATGTTTCCTTTTAGCAAAGAATTAATAGATCTTACATAGCATCCGAAGAATATTTTTAAGCAGCAGGTTGCTCTTTTCTTTTTCCTTATTGAATTAGTTTGTGCAGAAATAGCAGGGTGCATCTTTGGTGCGTTTTCTTGTTGTTGCTCTGTTTTTCATTTCTCTTGCAGCTTCAATGAATTACTGTTTCCCTACCCTCCTAGGCAGCACAAATTCCCTACAGGAGCGGTCCAGGTGCTAGGAGAACCCTGACTGCGCTCAGCGTTCATGGTGAGACCTGAACCTCTCCACACTGCTGAACCTTTGTAGGGCTAGGGAGGAGGTTGTCCTAACTTTCAAATTCCTATGCAATGAGGAAGGAGATCAGTACTTGTTCCTAAATCATGACCAAAAAAAAAAAAGGCAGAAAAGGCTTCTAGCATTGTTGCTGGAGAAGCCTCCTGGTTCTGTAACCGGCATCACTGTGTGATGGACCAGTGTCTCAAACTGAGCTGCAGCTGGAGTAGCCAAAACCTGCCCTTGCTTCTCCTTGCCACGCTTCCTCTTTGGCTGTAACCTCAGCATTAAAAACCCACAGACTACTCCCAGCCACCCCTGTCCCCGGTATCCCCTTCCCCTCTCCGTGCTCCAGGCAGTTTTCCCCAAGGGGCCTGGGGCAGCGGCTTGCTGGATGCTCTGCTCTGCCCCTCGCCTCCCCGGGCGATAACCCTGTCAGCGCTGGAGTCTGAAAGTCTCGCTCGGCGACTTAATCGGTCACCGGAGGAGCACCTGCCCTTCTCTCCTGCTCCTGCTCGGCAGCAGCCCGAAATGTGAGTTTGCACAGGGGTGGGCACGGGGGCTGAGGGGGGGAAGTGGCTGCGCAATGAAGACTGACGCCGGCAGAAGGTGAGTTGTGGGTGTTGGGTCACCGGGAGAAGGTGAGGGCATCCCCACGTGGAAGAGCTAAGGTGTGGGCTCTAGCTGGGGAAAGAGAGGCCAATACATCTGCTGTTCTCTTTCTTCTGTTTGGTTGGTTTTATTTTTTTTTCTTCCCTTTGGGGTTTACAGCAAGCTTTTGATAAAACGGAGTCACGAACTGGAGGAGGAAAAAAAAAATCAAACCCGCCACTCTCTACCTCTGAACCCTTTACTGTGAAAATATTTGACTTTAATGGCTTGGTTTAAGCCTTGGTTTCTGAATTCCTTTTAAATCACATGTATTGCTGGAACTGGTTTGCAATATTTATAGAGTTTTGCCACTGAATTCGCTGCATGAGGGAGGGAATTCCTCTCTTTTTGCACTGTGGATGAATTACTGTGAGATTGCTTCTCCTTTTTATGGAAGATGGCTTGCTTCAAAAGGCTAAAAATATAAATTCTCTATCTTATACTTGACTGGAGTGGGTAATACTGCTAAAAAATTAATGGAGTGAAATAGCCTGGATGGCGATTTCTCTTCTGATGTGAAGTTTCACGTTCTTTTTTTCCTTCTTAATTGCCTGGTGAGCTTTTGTCTTAGCTATCCATATATCTGTGTAATTTTTCTGTTTTGTTTATGCCCAATTCCCATGGATTATGGTGCTCGGAGTTGGGTTAGCGGTGTGCTAACCAACGTCCAGTGCTGGCGTTGCTTTCAGCGATCGGACTCGTCCAGTTGCTGACGCATTTGACACAGCTCTGCACGTTGGATGCTTGTGCTGATAACCTCAGGCAGTTTGGGGTGCTTCAGCTATGCAGAAACAGAGCTGAAATAAAAAGGGCTTTCTTTTTGTTTTTCCCAGGCAGCAGTGAGGACGGGGCAGAGAGAGATTTTGCTCTGCAACAGCGTTTTATCACTCTGCAACAGTGTTTATTTCCCATGGGCAAAACGGAGCCATAGGTACCTTTCACATTGCAAAAAAACATTAATTACTTAACACATTCTTCTCCTTGACTGAACCCTGTTTTAAAAGCCCGGGTATGGCATTTTTCCGTAGCTTGGATTTGTTTGTGTATGAGATCAGTATTAGATAATTAAAACAAACATGTTTTCCAGCAAAATGCTTTCCCTTAAATAAGTGCTGTCTATAGCAGGGTAAAAATATGTAATTAGTGTCTTTCTTGGGTTCTTTTTCTTCTTTGAAGCGTTTTTGTACGCTGTACCTAATTGGGAATTTCCAATATTATTCTGTGTAATTGTTTTGTGGTCGACGTCTGCTCTGTTTGGGAAGGCTCATTAGAGAGAGAAGTGCTTGATCCCCAGATGAAGAGTGATATTTACGAGGTGTGATGCGCTCTTGATTCGGTCAGGGTGGTTTGCAGAACGTGTTTTTGCTTCTTTGGGTCCTGTTGCTGACAAAAGTGATACTGATGAGGAAATTGCTTTTTTCCTGCCTCCCATACCTGAGCACTTCATGCGTGCACTAGAAGTGGTAGGTTGTTTGGGTTTGGGCTTTCTGGTTTTAAAGGCAGCTGGTTCTGCCTTGGTCCCCTTCCTTCTGCAGGAGCCGATCCCAAGCTGGGTGCAGGTATTTGGATGGCAGCACTGCTGCTGCATCCAGACCGAACAGAGAGCTCAGTGGGTCACTGAGCAAATGGGAGCCCACGTGGTCGGGATTACCAGGTTTTAAACAAAACAACAAATGTGCAAGCATGGTCTGGGCGATCTGCATGTCACTTGCTTCCTGCATGTCTCGAAGGCTTGTGCTGCGTCGTGGCAGGTTGCAGGACTGCAAGGCTCGTCCAGGAGCAGCTGTGCTAGTCACCAGTCCCATTGTCAGGTCTGTAGGTTTCTGCACCGGGAATGGAAGGTGAGGAGGTATTTTGCGGGAGTGGGGCCATATTTAGCCTTAGTGGCTGTGACTCTTGGGGTTTTCAAGTATAGAAATGTGTACAAACAAGACTAGCACTGCCGTTGTTGGAGGGGCTTCGTGCTTTTCTCAGTGTTGCAGTGGCATTAATACGAGGTACACCTGATGAGGTATGCCCTCAGCTGTTCCCTCTTTTCATGTTTGCCTCCTCATTTTATAGTGTCTCGATGCTGGCACCAATCTGAGCCACCTCAGGAATAAAATCATGTAGCTGAATCCAACTGGAAACAGGGAGCTTCGTTCAGCTTCACTGTGGTCACCAGGCTCGCTGGAGCCGCATCATATTAGAGATGCAGAGATAAGCTCCTTTGGTTATAGCACTGAAATACCAGCCGCCGGCCTGCTGAGATTTGGGCATCTGCTTAACTCTTATACTCACAATGTATGCATATAGACCCCGCGTAACTATAGAAAGCCAAGCGTGTGCCTTGCCCTCTGCAGGACCTAAACTCTCAGAGGCAGTGGGGAATAGCTTGAAATGAAATGGAGGAAGTAACTGTGTTCTCATTGTACCTAATGGGTAAGTTATGAGAAACAAACCACGGGTTTTAAAAACTGACTCTTCCAAAATAGTTGCGTTTTTGGCGCTCAGTGGTGTACCTCTGCCATGTGTGTGTGTCTGTAGGCACTTTGGAAGCGCTAGCCTCTGAACTGTGCTTACGGAGCAGCTCCCCATCTGGGGCTGACCCGGGGTCCTGCAGAGCTGAAGGCACCAATTAAACAGCCTGCGAGACGTGGATCCGTAATTGGGGTTTCTCATCCCCCGTGCGTCAGCGGCAGAAGGGGACGTACCAGTTGGTTGGAGCCGTAAAGACAGCGGGTTCGCGGAGATGGGCGCACGAGGGAGAGAGACCAGACGGAGCAGTTCTTCCTGTTCCTGCTATCCACGTTCCCGATCTTCTCAGAGCCTGCTCTTTCAGCAGCAAACAACCTGTGCTGTTACTTTGCCCGGTGGTTTTGCCGTGGCAAGTGAGGAGCTGAGCCCGAGGAGCTCCTGTGGGGTACCGGGGAGCCTCGCCCTATTCCCTCTGTGTCAGGGAAAGCCGTGCCTCCTGTTGGCATGGGCACTGTCCCAGCCCTGCTGCCTTCAGCCAGGTGTGAGGGTGCCGGGGGCAAGAAAGCAGCCCTGAATCTCCCCTGTAGTCCGCGCATCGCTAGGTCTGGCTGTGCAGAATCAGAGTCTCGTGTATTAACCTTTTCTCCAGCGCTTAATTTCAACACGGCCATTACCCTTTCTGCAGTCTGCCTGCCTGGCCGCGTACGCTAATGTCTTGGGACACGTCTGTTTGCCAGTCTCTCTGTGTTACTGTTTACTGCCTCTCTCCCCAGCGTAGTGTCAGCCTAAATATCCCTTTGCAATCGGGCAAACCAGTAGCTCAGGATAAGGGAGGAAGATCCTTCTACTCTTCTTCCAGATTTTAATACTAACTGTGTCAGTGGGCTGTCAGGGATGGGGAGAGGTTGCCTCTGAAACTGTCATCGTCCCCATCGCTGGTTCAGATGCTGCTTTGCCACTGAAACAAAAAGCAGAAAAGCTTTCCAGAGTTTTTTCCTTTCAGTTAATGAGAAAATGTTCATGGCTGCAGTTTGTGTTGCAGTACCCACAGCGGGGCTGTGCTGGAAACGCAAGGCTGAGTTCGGTGGTTGATTCGGTGGCGTTGATCTGTAGCTTGCTCATCCCTTCTCCCTGCCTGACTCGCAGCCCCTCGAGTGAATTACGCCTTGTGTTCAGCGCGGGACCATCTGTTTCCCTGTATGTTCTCTCTCTTGCTGCATCCTGATTCAAATGGAAAGGTGAGTCTCTGTACATGTGACGAGAAGCGGCTCTCCTATGCTTCAACCAACCGCTTCTCCAGCAGAGGAGCCAAGTGAGAAAGAAATGCTGGGTTTCTAGCTGTCTTACAAATGTGCCTGTAATGCAAGGGTCACAGGGGTTACTGAGAACAGAGGTACAGAGCTGAGCTCTGGGATTAATTTGGCACCTTGGATGCAAAGCTTTCTTGGGACCGGACCTGAGCAGCTTGTCAAAGACGCTGAAATTTGTACTGTGACCTAAAGGTGCTGCTAGATAACCCCCACCCCCACATCTCCTCCTGATTCACGCAGAGGAGAGAGCTGTTGCCATTGCCTCGTTTTTTCTGCACTGTCTCATTTTACACCATAAATGATAATTTAATTTCCACATTTACAGACCTTAATTAATTATGGATAAAAATCATTTGTATGAATCTTATAGCTGAAGATGAAGGATTAACGACTCCCTGCAAACGTGAGACTGCTTGACCAGAAGGGGTTCCGCATGAGAGTAGCCATGCCAGCTCTCCAGCTCTGTGCCACGGGGTAGGAAGAGAGGAGGATGAGGATGATGAGGGTTTCTGTCCCCTGGCGTCCTGGGAAAGCAGCACTGGGAGTTTAAACTTACCTGGCTGCGTATGGGGGGTAAGATGGAGAGGATGAGGAAAGTGCTGGTGACCGTATGATGAGGTGTTCAGGGAGCTGGTGTGCTGGAGAGCACTGCAGGTAGGGATGACTTTGACTTCATTACCCCAAATCCCCGAGCTGCGTGGTGCAGGGACATCCCAGGCTGCAGAAGCAGGGTCCAGGACATGCGGTGGGGTGGGAGGAGGAGCTGTCACCTTAGGCTAAGGGAAGACTTTGCCTGGCCCGAGGCATCTGGAGTTCGAAGCGTTTCTGTCCCATGGGGAACGTTCTCTGCAGTGGTTGTTTTTATTGCGTTTGATGAAGCAAGACTGGGTCCAAATTAATGTTGTTCCTTGAGACTTAGAGGCTCGGTCTTCTCATCCCGGTATCTTCAAAACTCCAGCGATCTCGGCAGACATCTCCGGCCTAGGCGTGAGGTCGGTTGCTGGCTGCCTGCAGGCATCGATCACCAAACAACCGCAACACCTATTGGGTGCTACTGGAGTAACTCTCTTCCCCCAAGGAGCATTTTGCATTTCGGAGCTCTTTACAGCTCCCTTTTCTCTGTTGTTGATGTTCTGCAGAGACTGGGGGCCCTAAAATTCCTTCTGCCACCTGCCTGCTGGCGCACGAGCAGCAGCGCCCGCGTGGTGCCCGTCCTGCTCTCCCTGCTCACTCTCAGGCCGGGTGGAGAGCTGAGTGCAGGTTTTGTACTCCAGACACTTTGAGGAGCAAGAGGGGATTGTTTTCTTTTCCAAGAAGCTATGCTTGCAGAAGTGAGCAGAGAGCCATCCAGCTCCTAGCAGTTTTATTTGGCACCTTCTCCTACTCAGTCGTCTCTAGCTCACTCTGCAGAGCTGGTGGGAATGTTATTTTTTCAATCCTAGCCACCTTCTTGGAGCCACCAGTTCTGTGTTCCTGGCTTGTCACCTCCCCGTGCACCGTGGGTATTTTATCTCCGGCTAGCGATCCCGCCGGGCCACGCCGTGCCCCTGGATGTGGAGCGGCGCTAGCGCGGTGTTGCGCAAGGTCTGCCTGTCTGGAGGGCAGATTGCCATAACCTAGCTTCGGTATTTTTTCATGAAACAATACTCAGCTTCAGGGGTCAGCTGGAGGTGATGGTATCGTGTTGCTTGGAGTGACTGATGAGGCAGTGACAAAGCTGTAAGCTGCGTAGCTTGGGTTAGTATCACCCGGTGCGATAAACAGCTTGCTCGGGCCCGAGAGTAGCAGCAAAGGCAAGCTGGGTTCTGGTTTTAAGTCCTTTATAACAAACCGTCAAAAACAGCCTGAACACAAGTGTTCAAATTGCTCTTGGGGCCCCGGTTTTGTATGATTTCTTCATGCTCGATCGTCTCTTTCCCCAGCTAGCAATCCTACTACAGCAGTTCTTCCACCAGGTTATAAGGCAGAGCCCGAGTGAACCAAGCGCCGAGTCTTTGCAGAGGTGAGCGCGGCAGCTGATGCTTTGTGGTGCTCAGGAGGGTCACGGGACTTGCCCTGGCCCTCCTCTGCAAAATACAGCTCACGTTGCTCTTTGAACCATCTCAGTTACTCCTAAAACACTGGCAGCGTGGCCCTGTCTGCTTTTGGTGAAAGCAAAAATTTGCCAAGGTAAGAGGGAAGCACAAGCTGGAGGCCTCTGCTGCTTTTGTGTGCGTTTACACCAGTACTTGCTGGGATAGGCTGGTCTTAATTTTTTATTTTTTGTTTTTAATGAGGCATATCTGCATGGATGTATAGAAAGGATATAGTTACGAAAACAAGACATGTTCAGCTACTCAAGCATCCACTCTGGCACGGAGCCACAGCCTCTCTTACTGAATTGATCGGGTGCCTTGTGAACCTAATCATAGAGGTCCAATTTACACCGGTAGGTTGTATATTAAAAAAGGGGGGGGAGAGAGGGCAGAAAAAGCAGAACTTTGGCGCTTTCCTGTCTGCGTGTTCCTCCCTAATCCTGTAACTTTTCCAGTTCCTTGACAATTAATGTGGCTGTTCAGTCTTGCTTCTATTTAAATCTGTAGTGTTTTTATGACCGATTGCTACAGGACGAACCCCAAGTTTCTGTAATAATAATACACTGCAGCGGTTGTTAATGAGATGGTGAAAATACCAAAACGAGGAGGACATAATTCTCTGAGATGACAGAGCACAGTAAATGTTGCTCTTTATTTGAGGTGTTTTTCAAAAAAAAAAAAAGAAAATAGGGAGAAAAATAGACCTGAACTTTGTGCAAGAGCTGGATGGGGTGCAACATTTTCCATCCTCCCCATGCTGCGCCTTTCCCACCCAGGCTCTCTTGCCAGAAGGACACAGTCCCAGGGCTGCGAGGTCCCCACGAGCTCTGGGAAGAGTGGCGGCCCCTTGGACACAAAAACCCATTACAGGGAGCAGCTGAAATAATTCATCTGTCCCCGTTTCAGTGCCAGGCAGCGAGTGCATGCCAGCTGGGAGCACGTGTCTGCCCCAATGGGGACAGCGAAGGGATGCAGGGCTCCTGCGTGCACCGACCAGGGAGGTGAGAAGGATTGGGGCTGCAGCCCCACGCGTGCAGGAAACCGGACTTTTCAGTATTTCTGACCTCTGCTTGCTGGCGTGTTTCCAGGCTGGGTTTGAACTGCGTTGTGGTGGCTGGTAGCCAGGTAAAGTGGTGGTGCTTGGGCCGGGCGCGAGCGGGGGGCGATGAATTCTGCCACTCGGGCTGCAGCCCTACATGGGCTCCCTGAGCGGCTGTCGGTACGTAGCCAGGCCACGTTTTTGGGCAAGGTGTTAGGGAGAGCTGTGGCCGAGCCTCGCTTGCTTCCTACGCGCACACCTCCGTCTCAGCTCTGCCTGCGGTAGCCTCACTACTCACTTTGTTGACTTTTGGCCATCTCTAAACTAGCTTTAAAAAGTATCTGGAGCAAAAATGGGTTGCTTAGCAACTCATTCCAGCCTGGGACCGCCGGAGAATGGGTCAGTGATTAACAATTATGTACAATCAGGGTTAAAAATACAGGGCAGTCTGCAACGCTGCTGCTCCGACGACTGGGATATTTCGGCGTTACGATGCTGGCATTGATGGCAGCGGTAAGCAAATGTATACTAGTTGTCCTTCTGCCCTCACCAACGGGATGACTCGAGACTTCGGTTGTATGAAATCGGGCTGAAGTCTCTTTTCTTTACCAGCGTATTACAAAGAAGGATTAAACGACCATCGGCTGAGTAACGTAGGCATGATTTGTATTGCACGTGTAGTTCTTCCCAAGGCTCGGGGCCTTCCCCTGGCCATACAAATTCCCACATGGGTGGAAAGGGATCTGTATGAGAGTGGAAAACGTGGAGCCCAGCCATGGAGCAGAAGTGCGGGGAGGGAAGGTGGCTTTCTGCTTCTGGTCACCGCACTGAATGCTCAGGTACCCTTCCTCCAGCCAAGGAAGCAACAAATGGCACACGAGCTTGATGAATATGTTTTTCTGAGCCTTATTTTGGCAATGTGAGCCTTTTCCTAAGTCCTCGGTGGTGCTTTGCTTTCTGGAGGAAGGAATCCTCGGCAGCTTTTTCTTCTTTCACAGAGTAAGAAAGGAGGTGGCTCGGTTGTGGTTTCATTTACCCCCATAAATGTCCCAGTGCTTATCAGTTCTGCAGGTACGTGTAGTGAGAATATCAATCACTGAAGCAGCACTCCATCTCTTAGATGTTTTTATAACTCTGGCAATGAAATCAGCCTTGTTTTGCCAAGTCATTTACTTTCATTGTCTAATCAATTTCTAAGGGTTCTTGCTTATTTGCTTTTTCTTTTTGTTTAATTAACCCTTCTTTTCAGCCTTGTCCCACCCCAGTTGTCATGCCAGGCTTGAGGAATAAAGATCAACTGGTAGTGCTTCTTCATCTTGTCCCAGGAAGGGCTGAATCCCGGGAACCTTTACCGAGGGTGATTTCTGTTCCTGAGGATTAATCTTCCATCACTGCCTGAAGCTGAAGAAGTCATGGGCAAGTGGCAGGCCTTTTCCTTCATTCCCTTGACCCTTTTTCCTGCTTTCTTCGAACAGGCTTATTTACTGCCAACTTAAATATCTATATATTTATTCTTAAAAGCCCCTTTTCAGACTAACATTACTCATCAGCTAACTCACCTGCCATCTCTGGTCAAGGAGAAAAATCACCTTAATGTCCCTTTCCACAAGAGTAAGTGGATGTCTTAATGAATGCTTTCCTGTCCCTTTTAATCGTTAAACACACTTTACCATCACCGGCTCTTTATGGCTTCTCTCTGCCAAGCACAGGGCAAAGTGGTGAAATCCGTACTTGAGATTTTTGCAGACGCTTTTAGGCGGCATTAAGGATCATTAATATGCAGAGCAAAGCCGCACAACAGCCCTCAGTTTGCGAGGGTAGGAAATGGTGTCTGTCATCTCTTGCTGGGGCTGCAGGATAACCGTAGGTCAGCAGAAAGCAGCTGCTGGGAATGGAGCTGGGCAAGGATTCCTCCTCCTAACCCCGGCTCTCCCCGCAGCGGTGTTGGTCACCGTGCCCCGCTTCGGGGGCTGGTTCTGCTTGGACGTGCTCGCTAAAAGCAGCAGGCTGTTCGTGGGCAAAAGGGAGGATGGGGAATGTAAGGCAGGGTGAGTTCTGGTAGGCTTGCAGATGAAAGCCGGCTCGACGCATTCCTGCGTTGAAGCTTTATAATCTCATCGTTCCTGCGCCTGCACAGCAGGGGCTGAACCAGCGTGCAGTTATTTACATACAGGGAGCATTAAGCAGCCACCTCTTTAAACCAGATGTGAACATGAAATCTAACAACCGCTGCTGAGTATCGGGCATCTGCGAACGAGGAGAGTAAAAACACAGCAGAAAGAAACGTAATGAAAAACTGTTGCTGCAAGAAGTAGCCGTGACATCGGTGTATTATTTCCCTGTGCTGGAGTGAAAACGTGGCCCTGTAAATCTGCGTCCTCTTTCTTGCCACTTGAATTAACACTAATGCTGGGACTCCTGCGACTGCGTTGCCTGAGCTGTGATGCTGCCGGCCATGTCACCGTGGGCATCTCGGGTTCGGCGTCGTTCCTGTGGTTACCCAACAGCTCCCCTGGCTCTCTGGGTGCTTTAGCTTTGAGATTGGTGAGAGAGCTGGGGCCCATCAGCGGTTTTTCCTTCATTTTTCTGGAGAAAAACATGTAGAGGGGCATCCTTTTTGGAGAAATCTATGCAATCTCTGTCATCTGAAGTGAATGCATGCAGAGATTTCCCTCAAATACCGTATATTTATGGCTTCTTTCCCTTGGTTGCTTAGTTTCTTGCAAATATGCTGCCTACCCTCTTGTCCTTAATGGCACACACACATATTTTGATCTAGGCAGATCTAGGTACAGTGGTCTCAGCACACAGGTCAGGCGCAGAGGTGGTGGGTGCAGCTGAGAGGGTCCTGCTAGATGGTCAGCTGAAGCCCTGGGTTGCTGGACTCCTCACTGGTGCTGGTGGTTGCAAGCCCTCAGAAGAGTAGCTTTTGATGATTTTTAGGGTAAGAGGAGACGTTAATTTCTGTGGTTTGGGGGGATAAGAAATTGAGTTGCTATCACAGAACTAAAATGTTGTTTCCTTTCTGCGGCCGTTAGCAAATACTGTCTTTTGCATCTCTCTCTCATCTTGTAACTCCAGGATCTCTGTGCTCTGAGGGGAGGGAGAGGAAAATGTGGCTGGTGGTAGGCTTAAGAATTGTCTCGTTCTTAAATCCCCACTATTTTTAAGTAGGATTTTAGAAATCGACTGTATTTTAATTTGGTTTGTCAAAGTATAATTACTGTAAATGAGGTAAGAAACGAATTTAAATACAGCAAGTGTAGTGGAGGATCCAATTTTCAGAAATCAGTAGAAATATAATTGGAGTCATTAAGTGCTGACTTCAGTAATTAAGAGTCAGCTTTTGACGTTTCAGACTTGCGTTGCTAATTGCCCATGGAGAGGATTGGGAAAATATTTTGTTCCCTGCAAAATCGGTTGCTCTCTGGCCTGGGCTTCAGGCGCTGGGTGCCTGCGTTGGGCAGCCTGTCTTGCTATCAGCGTTTGATCTTGGATCGCAGGTCTGACAAAAATAATTGCGTCTCTCTCCCAGGACTTAAAATGCTCTGAAAGTTTTTCATAAGAGGGATCAGTGGTGGGAGAAGTGCATCCCTGTCATTTCTTGTTCGTGAAACTCTTTTAAGAAGTCAGATGTTGCACATTTTTAACTCCAGCAGTTCAGCCAAGATGCTCAGCACTCTTTTGTTATGATAATGGAAAATCCATAAAAAGCTGAACGTGCTTTTTATGATGATAGTTATCATCATCTAAAGCCAGCCTTATGTTTACTGTCCTATTAAAAATGCTAATTTTCCAGAACAATGGCACACATAAAGCTTTTTTCTTTCACTCTGCTTTTATTTTTTTCCAGAAACCCGGATAACGCCATAGCTTGGGCCTCCAGCATGGAAACTGATGTGATAGTTTTCACGCTCTTTCACACCCACAAACAAATCCATCGGTGCCTGAGATCTCTTGCTCTGTCTTTTCGTTTGTAATTGCCTTACGGCCCAGCCGAGGCCAGAACTCAGCTAGGAGGTTGCTTAAAACACGTTCTTAAAACTTGTGTCGTGCTCATACCTTCGCTGTCTGTGGCAGGGCAGGCGCGAAGGCGCTGCCTCGTCCTCCCCACACCCTGCTCACAGCTGCGGATTAGGAGAGTAATGAGGATACGCTTTGCTCTGAACATAATTCCTTCCCCCTGTTTTTTTTATTCTCCCCCATTTCCTTTTGTTTTAGTCCTTTAGGTGGCCTGTGCTGCTGCCTAATTGGATTACCAAGTCACTTGCAGACTGCGGGCCGTACAGAATTGGGAGCGGTCCCCGAGGCTTTGCAGTTTGGGGAGCTGACGGGGGCTGGCATCCTGCTGAGCTGCTGCGTTCCCGCGGGACCTCAGCAGAAAATGGCATTTCCCACAGAACATCTAATGGCCGCCTAAAGGAGCTGATCCGTGCTCTGGTTTCACCTGGCTTTTGAGCTCGGGGAGGGGAGGGGGAAATGCTTTGTGTGGAAGTGTGCCGTGCGGTGACCAGTCTCCAACTGGTGCTGGCCGTGCTCTGGAGAACGCATCCGAACGCGGAGCCGTGAGTGCGGTTCAGGTGTTTGCACACGGGAGCTGAACAGCCCTTAAAAAGTGTGCTCTGCGTCTTAAACAAAACACCTCTTTGCAGTTTCCATGGTAAGCCCTCCTTCATAATTGAGTAACAGTCGTAAATGGTTACATAAAACACAAGCTGCATGCCACATCGGAGCTGAAGGCTGCACGCCTCAGCTCTGCTCCCTTGTCCTGCAGGGGAGTGCGCCGGCATCTCGCGCCTCGCAGCGTCGGCCGTGCGCATCCTGCTGCCGGAGCCCCAGTCCCCGGGGAGCCTCCTCGTGCTCGTCCCAGAGCCCCTGCAAGACTCCTCTCCAGGTCCCTCTGATAAGGAGAAGGCAGCGAGAGGAACGAAAGGTGTTAGTGGGACTTCATGGAGGGAAACTCAGAGCCTCTGCCTTCAAGGTACGTCTCTGCAAGTAGTACTGTTGAACTCTCCGGAGCTGCTGTGTTCACCTAGAAGTTGTTAGAGCTGTGGGAAATGAGAGGACTTGCCAGGGTGAGTACAAATGCTGTGTCAGACCTTGTTTTTAAAAGTTATTATTTTTTTTAAAGTTACTGATGTATTTTCAAGGAAAGAAAAAAACAAACTCTAATTCTGGGAGAGCAACTTCTGTGCTGTGCCAGCTCTTAGATTTCGCCAGTTTAAGTGCGTACTGTTTTTTTTTTTTTTCTTCTTGTCTCTATGCCTCCTTAGATATTCAGATCTGAGTCTTGCTTGCTTAAAATCTGTCACACGGCCCCAGCAGCTGTATAAAAACCCTGACTTGGAAAACCCCAGGTGTGATAAAGCCTCAAGGCTTTGAAGCTTGAAGCCCAGCAGTGCTGCATTCCTGCCGGTGGAGCTCCCTGCGGGGAGGGGGCTCACCCCCCGGGTGAGAGGATGCTCCTCTCTGGTCCCCAGTGCGTGCACCTCTGAGACCCTTATCGCCACCGGTGGGTGCGCTGCAGTGTGCGTGTGCCCTGCGTCCCTGCCTTCACATGCCCTTTGTGTTGAACTGGGAGCATACCCAGGGGCGTCGTGCCGCCTTGGAAAGGCTGCATGTGACAGGTGACTTGCGGGCCCTGCTTCGCTTTTTCTCCGCTCCCTTCGCAGCTCTGATCGGCAGGCAGTGGTCGCGGCGGCTCCCCCAGCCCCGTGCAGCAGTGAGCCCGCGCCGGTTGCTGCGCATATGGCGTGTGAAATCACCTGGCACGGCAGCACCATGAGCTCGAGTGGCACGGCAGGCCCAACTCGGAGGTTCCTCCTCTCCTCCAGAGGGAGGGGGCGTGAGGTTTTGGTTCTTTTGCTCCTTTGAGTTGTATGGAGGGGCGAGGCAGGGGCGCAGGGGAGGTGACAACAGAGCTGTCACCTTTGCTTTGCTTTCTCCTCTCCGTGTGGTTCGTCCCCATCACCAAAGGCCGGACCAGAAGCTCAAGCATTGCGCTTAGATGAAGGATTTTGGGGTTTTCCTCAAGGCTGTCACCAGCCTCCCTTTGGGCAAGCAGGAGCCTCGCTGCACCCGTGCTCTGGTAAGGCGAAGGCTGCTCTTGGTGGTCACCTGGCTCAGGAATGGGGTGCAAGCAAGAGGTTTGCAGCCTTGGGGAAACGCCTGGGCCCCCACCCCTCCTCTGCAGGGAGAGGAGGATGAGCGGCGTTGGCTCCATCCACGGCTCCATCCACCCGTGCCCCTCTCGCTGCTCTCTCGGCCCAGCAGTGGCTGTTGGGGTGGTGGTGGAGCACCAGGGCTGTTTGGGGGCTCTCGGGGGCATCGCTGTCTTGGCTCCTGGCCTGCAAGCGTGGAGGCCTCGCTTGTTTCTGATGGAAGCCGAAGCCCTGCCAAGAAGGCTGCCGTGTGCCTTCCTGTCCTCGGAGGATGCTCCTGGCCCCAGATGTGGCAGGGGGGCCTTTCTTCTTTCTTCCCTCTTTCTTTTCTGCTTTTCCCTAGGGTCTTTGTTAACCGCGAAGCCGTTAATGCGGAATGAAGGCATGGAAACTTCATATTGTAGCAATTAATCAGCCCTCCCTAATATTTTCCAGTTGTAAATTGCCAGTGCTAACAGGTACGTGCTGTTGCAGCCGAGCAGCTGATCCTGCCAGCAGCCGATGGCGTGCGGTTGGTTACCGCGTCACGGGGAGCCGGAGCGCGCCCCTGCCCAAGCGGAGCACTGTGATTAGTTTAACAGAGAGTTTCCAGTTAGTAGCGAAACGTATTTTTACTAGATTTACCTTTCCCTCCTATACTTAAGCTAAAACTAGAGGAGAAAAGGTGTGACGTCGTCGCGGGACAGCCAGGGTGAGTTTCTAGGCTTTGGCTCAGTCCCTGCAGCGCGTGACAGCTGCTCTGTGAAGTCCTGCGTGATTTCGGTAGGCATAGGATTATTTAGGCTGTGGGCAATATGCACACAGATCTCCTTGTCAATAATTTATATTTAAAAAAAAAAAAAGGTGAACAATTGTCCCTTTGACAACGATTTGTTGCAGAGACGTGAGATTTCCAGCCCTCTGGCATCACCACATACCCAAGGAGGGGGTTTGAGCGCCGGGTGTTGGTCCAGGCTGTCCCCCCCCAACGTGACTTGTCCAGCATGGTGCGCACAGAGAGGTGCTGTTCCCTTCTGCCCCGTATCTGCTGGATGTAGCTGGCTGGGGTGTTTGATTAAAATGTTTCGGGGAGGGAGGATAAAGGAGGAGCTAAGCGCGTTTCCTACCCTAGATTTAAAGAGTCTCTTAAGGGAGCGCACTCGGATGAATAAGGGCAGGGGCGAACTGCAGGCGGCACTTAGTGCGCTCATCTGGGGATTTCAGCCCTGTAGTTTGTGGCGTGAAAGCTGTGCTTTTCTTGAAGAAACGGCAATAAAAGCCGACAAGCCTAAAGACCCAGATTAATTTAGAAACTCTGCAGCGGGGGAGGCGGGCTGGAAGCAGCAGTGCGGTGACTCAGCCTGACCTCTCCGTAAACTCCTCCAAAAACACGGGAGCTGCCCGAGCTGTGGTCGGACCGCGGGGTCCCCCGGGACGTGGTGGGTCTGTGCCGGGCTGCGGCGGCGCTCCTCAAGTAGCGGTGCCAGGATCCATCCCGAAAGCGCCGAGCAGCGCGCAGGTGCCGTTTTGCAACGCGTAGCAACGCTTTTGTGCAACCTGGAGAAGTTGGCTGGCGCTTGTACGCGCTCTGTGACGCGGATCGGTGGCTATTATAAAGGATTTAATTATCCCAATGACCCACGGGAACAGCAGGAACAGGCCTGTTCACGTCGAGCCACCGTAGCGTGCGTGGTTATTTCGTTTCCCTCTGTCCTCCTCCCTCCTCTCCAGCAGAAAGCTACAAAGTGAAAGATGATCCCTGTATTCCTCGTTCCCAGGCTGGTGTATGTGATGGTTCCTGTGATCTTTGTTTATATAGATCTAAGGTAGATTAAAGCTCCCTTTACAATTACAGTGCTTGTCAGGAGGCTGGGTAAGCCTGTGTGTGCATCTCCCCGAAAACACTTCAGACCTCCTGGTACCTTCCAGCCTTCCCCAACCTTACGTTTGTGCAGCTGTTGGCTTTGTATAGCCACGAAGGCCCCTGCTCGAGGAGAATTTTAACCATTTACACGGTCTGTTAAAGCTGCAGGCAGATTCCCTCCGAACATTTATCAGCCTGTACTCCCTTCAGTGGCAAATCCTCTTTTGAGAAGGTGTTTGGTTTCTTAGCAGTATTTGTGCATACGTTTTTTTCTTTATGATCTTTAGGTGTCAGTGGCATTCATGCTCCGTTTTTCAAAACAGAGTTACTCAGAAGCACTCTCCTCTGTAGCATTACATAAAATGAACAAGACTGTTTCTTACCTCGCTGCACGTGTGTGCCCACATGCACGGCGTGGACCTTACAGGGTTTGAGTAGCATTTCTGGAGCACTGCGGAAACTCAGGAGTGCCTCGCTTCTGTGCTTTGCCTCCACGTACTGCAGGTAACCCTGCTGGAGTTTGCACTGCAGAATACGCTGTGGATATGGGGAATTAGCAGCTGTATGTGCCTGTATAGGAAGATCCCACCTATAAAGCAGTCCCATTTGAAGGGGTCATTGGGAGGTGGCTGGAAGAGCACAAAATCTCGTGTGTGTTGCTGTGTTTGATAAGGATTTAAAGACAGCTGCAGTTTGAGCCCTGAATAGTTGGGCTAGTTCCTTATCTTTTCTTACCATGGCTTTCCATCCAGTGAGAGTTAATTTGCCATTTCCTGAGCAAAGGAACAAAAGGAGGACTGCTGTTACAGCCCTGGGCAGCATCGAAGCTCTGCAAGTTCAGTCGAAACGGGGAGGACTTGCTGTCTGGTTTGGTGTGCTGTCCCGACCCGTTCCTTGGAGCCCCGCTTGGAAAGCTTGAGTTGGGGCCATGTCGCCATACAGGCAGGGACAACCCTTGCGGGGAGTCCCTACGTGACGCACATATGTGTGTGTGAGGGATCTGCAGCCCGCAGGTGAGTGAGTCAGCCCTAACTTTGTCTGAAAGCTGCTTTCATGAAGGCAGGGAGTAGAGGATGCACAGAAGGACGAACCGGTGTCTTGGACGTTGCCTGGCCGGTGGTTACTCCAGCGAAGAGGGTTGTGACCCATGCTGACCAGAGGCTCGTGAAGCGTGTCACAGGACTGCGGTGTGGGTTTCTGCCCCGCTGAATGTCAGTGACCCGCGTCAGAGGGTTTTGGTCTCGGTCCTTCTGCTCCCAGCATCACTCCCAGAAGCAGGGCACAGAGTACAGATGTTGGAGTCTGGTGCCTTAATGGGCGCCATTTAGCTCACGGTCTCTGGGATGCTTACATCTCTCATCAATTGGAACCTTTTTATTTCAGAAATCAAAATGGAGGAGGAGAACGTGCTAATTTAGTTCTAATGCCAGGTTTTACCGGGAGATATTTGTTACCAGTGAAGTGCACTTAAGTTCTGAATAAATCTTGGGAGGCACATTTCATTTGACTGTATGGCCTAAGTAAGATTATTATATAAGCCTCTTCTCAACAGTTTAAAGCCTAATTAAATATTCTCTCTTCTCAGTTGTAAGGGAGATATTATTTTAATTACAGTAGCTTTCTTCTGACACGCAAAGCTCTCTTCTATCAAGAAGAGTATGGCAGCTTCCTAAATTTGATATGCATGCTTTCCTATAATCTCGGTTGAGTTCAGCGCAAAGCCGACCAGCAGATAAAATGGCACTAAAATATAAATTATACAACCTTTTCCTGTTTGTGTCATCCAAAGCTGGTGTGTTTTAACGTTAGCGTGCAAGTTTCCATTCTTCATTGTTAGTGAAGAAAATGGAAAATATTTTATGACCCCCCCTCCTCCCTTTGTCCTTGCCTTACCATCTTTGCCATCTGTTAACCTTCAAAAGATTATTTCTAGAGCTAAAAGCTTAGAATTTGGATAGAAAAACTGTCGTGGGCTTTTATAACATGCGTAAGACTATCCAGATGTGTAACAGGTCGATGTGAACTGAGGCTCTGGTAATTTTGAAAATGAGAAGATGACCACGATACAGCTCCTAGAAAACTGATCAATGGGTTATTTGTGGTTTTCTAAACATCTGGAATTATTTCCAGATTTTGCAGGAGATTTAGTGTGCAATTGAGGGCAAATTGCTTCATTTCTGTCTGCCTCATTTACTCCCCTGTGTAAAGACAAATAAAACCGATGGGAGATAGTTGTACGAACAAATGTTTATTGTTCAGTAGTGGTATGGCCTGCATAAGGTACTGCTTAGGTGTAGTTAATCGTGCCTTGGGGCAGCAGGATGCCTTGTACAACCTTCTGAGATTTCTTTCAAGCCTGTGATCTGGGCTCTGTTGGCTCAAAACAACCAGGCGTGTTTCATGGAGGAGCTCAGCTGAGCCTTGATGGAAGCCCTAACCGTGTTTCTGTGTAGTGCGGCATTTCACTTGGCTTCTCACGTTACCCCCAGTTAGTCATTCCTCATCTTAATTTTTCCTCCCCTCCTGAATTGCAAACCAGATTCTGCTTGGCGGATGGTGCGCATCATTACAAGAATTTGCCCTAGCAACCAGATAGATTTCCAAAAATAACTTGCCCATCGTTGCAGAGCATCTCTGAACCTCAGGACATTATGCTGCGGTCTCTCCGAGTGGTTGAAGGCTGTCGTTTCGTTTCCAACGGTTGGAGAAAAATAAACCATACCGTGAGTAGACTTGACTTTGTGTGCAGAGTAATGCTATTTGAGACACGAGAAAAATTCCTGCAATGTTTACATGCTGAAGAAAAATGCCTTTGAAGCCAAAATATTTCTTCTGTGTATCCATGTGTATGATTTTATTTACAGCTCTTTATCTGAATAGGCATCTGCTCGCTGAGCACCTGATCTTGAAAGAGGTCTAGTGCCCAGGTAGGCCATGCCTTGTTTGAAGTTATCTGCCTAAGGGTCTGCTCGTGGACCTCTAGTCCCAGGTACGTGGAGGAGTGGGACAGCCGGTTAAGGAGGTTGTTCCTTTCTCGCTATGTGGGTGTATAAGTTTCTGCTGCTATTTCTGTTTGTTTGTTGTTTTGCTAGTCCGGGAAATATTTAAGCTACTTTTGGAGCATGACCATTTTCTTTTCCCTGTCTCTCCAATTTACAAATGGTCCAGATCCAGTGTTTGGGATATCGCTGCGTCTCCCTGGCACTGCAGGAGGATGAGGGTTTATAGAGATGTGTTCAGTTGCTGCCTTCTGTTGTGGCGATGCCGATTGCTGTGGTTAGTTTGTCATTTGCTTTCGGAGGGCGTTCTGCAGTCTGATATCTTGTTGTATTCCCCTTCCCTGCTTATCGGCTTCAGTTCTCCATTTTCTTTCCTCTAGCCATCTCCTTACTATCTGTTACACTTCATGTATTTTTTAAGTCCCACTCCTTCAGCTGTTTTTCCTTTTAATCTTAATGCAAACTCAAAATGAGGAATTCTAAATAACTTGGCAACAGCCCTGTGTTTTTTTGCATAACTTTTAATTGCAGTTGTATTGAAAACATAAATTCTCTCTTGTAAAACTTGATTATACCAAAAACGTTCTCACCGTGCTTGGATTTAAAACTGGATTTGCGTCAGAGAGAGAGCGAAGGGATGAGCATTGCCTTGGCTGTGGTCAGGGTATTGCTGGGAGGTGGGAGCCCTGGTTCAGGTTCCTGCTCTGCCTTCCCACCTGGTGGACCTGGTATTCTCAGGTGGATGGCCATTGGGCTGATGGGGCTCTTGGGATTTCTCTTCTCCTTTGAAAAGAAAGTTGCATCCCTCACCTGAAAGACTTCCCATCTTAAAAAATTTTGTAACTCTCGTTTTCTGGTATCAGTTTTGACAGTCACCTCCTTCTGCTGACGGATAGTTTGCCTGTAGACGTGGAGGGGCACAGAGATTCAAACCTGCAGGTGCAGCTCAATCTGTTAGCCAAAAAAATCAATTAATTTGAGTTTTACAGGAGAACCCATTGCAATGCTCACTTCAGAGAGAGGAAAAAGCAATCCTAGAATCATTTACATTGGAAAAGACCTCTAAGATCATCTAGTCCAACCTTTAACCTAGCGCTACCAAATCTACCACTAAACCATGTCACTAAGCTCCATATCTGCATGTTTTCTGAAGACCTCCAGGGATGGTGACTCAACCACTTCCCTGGGCAGCCTATTCCAATGTCTCTCAACCCTTCCAGTGAAGAAGATTTTCCAAATCACCAACCTAAACTTCTCCTGGCACAACTTAAGGCCATTTCCTCTTGTCTTACCACTTGGTGCTTGGGAGAGGAGACCGATCCCCACCTCGCTACAGCCTCCTTTAAGGTAACTGTAGAGCACGATACGGTCTCCTCTGAGCCTTTTTTTTCTCCAGACTAAACAACCCCAGTTCCCTCAGCTGCTCCTCACAGGACTTGTGTTCCAGGCCCTTCACCAGCTTCGTAGCCCTTCTCTGGACTGCTCCAGGACCTCGATCTCCTTCCTGTAGCGAGGGGCCCAAAGCTGAACACAGCACTCGAGGTGTGACCTCACCAGAGCCGAGTACAGCAGGACATTCACTTCCATAGTCCTGCTGGCCTCGCTGTATCTGATACAAGCCAGGATGAATCACGAAATATACTGTGCCAAAATGCTGGGCATGAGGCTCTGTCTGCACTCACAGATCACATTTAGTCTGCAAATTGCCCCCGTCACTGTCTCTGGGGAGCAGCCATGTTTTGGATGGGGAGGGTTTCTCCTGCTTGGGCCTGCTTCTGTGCTCAGGGAAATGGTTCACAAAGTAACGAGGCTGCTCAAACAGCTTAGCCCTCATCTTGAACGAGATGAACAGGTGTGTTCAATGAAAAAATGAAATATAGGCAAGATGTGCTGGATACCAGCTTCTGTTTAGTGTCATATGAGCCAGTATTGTACTAAATCCATTTTTGACAATGCTGATACCTTTACTCAATGGTAGACTTTGCCAAGGAGGCAGCTTGTTCTATGGGCACTTTGCTGAGAGGCCTCCTTGGCTTTATCTGGTACGAATTGTGAATGTGAATTCCGTGGTGTGAAGGGAGATCAGTGAGGAGCTACATTAAAGGCTTGGGCCAAAGCCCGATGAAGTCAGTGGAAAATTCTTAAGCTGTTGTTGGTGGGCTCTGTATTGTGTCCAGAAAGGTTTAATTTGATTTATGTTGACTACTGTAAATAGCTTCTAGATGATACAAAGAATATTGAGCCTTCTGCTCATTTTTCTCTTAAATGCAAGAGGTCTGGGTCAGAGCAGTGTTTGCTGGTAGGAACTGAGCTGGGGAGACAGATGTGTAGTACTTGAGGACTTGGCTTCTGATTTGATCAAGCTGTACCACACAAGCTTTTCTGACTCTTGTCTTTGCAAAAGTGAATTGTTCCTTAAATACCATACGCTTGTTTGTCTAGGTTTATTCCTTCATAATTCAGCTGTGACCTCTTTAAAAAAAACATAAAATAAAATTCAGAAGTGAATGAAAACAGTGGTAGGTAATTCAGTATAAATATGTGATGACATGCAAGATGTAGGTTCTCAGGGGCCAGAAGTTACGTAGATTGTTAGTATAGAAAATAGAGAACTGCAAAATTCAAGGGGGTTGCCAGACATTGATTTGCTCGTGTGGATGTGGGAGAGAAGGGACAATCAGATATAATATTTACTCTGAATTGCAGAGAGAGGGCCTTTCATTATCTGCATTCTCTAGAGTATTCTATATTCTCCAGCATATTCCTGCCATATGTGTTTAGTTTCCAGAAGTTTATATACATTATCTGCTTTTCGTTCCAAACAATATAACATTTATTACTAGTTTCATGAGTTGTTGTTTCAGGGGGGAAAAAATCTGTACAAGGCTGCCTGTAACTTTGATTTCTGCTCTGGCACCGTACCACACGCAATATATACCATCTGCGCCAGAGAGGATGATAAAAAATCTGCCTGTCAACCAAATCAGTGAGGATTTGTCTCAGTCATTCACAGCGATGCGGATCGTTTTGAGGAGGGTTACTAATGCTGTGCTGTTGGTGGGTGAGACGGCTTTTATCTGCTAACCCTTCCCCATGCCGTAGCAAGGGATCCCTGGAAAAAGCTCGTGTTTTCAAACTGGATGTGCGCGTCCCTGCTTGCACCTTGTTAATGCCATCGGCAGCCCTGGTGCTGCTCCAGGGTCCCATCCCTCATCTCCTCTGCTGGAAAGGTCCCGGTGCTCCCTGCTGCTCCACAGGTGGTGCTGGGGCCAGGATTCGGCCCTGGGGAGTTTACAGAGCCAAGGCCAGGCTGTCCCGTGGAGCTGCGCCATCCCCGTCCTCCGGGATGGGTCCTGGGCGAGGAAGGTGGCGAAGCAGGCAGGGAGAGCAGCGGCACCCGAGCCGTTAGACTGCAGGAACGGGGGCAAGGAGAAGAAGAACGGGCACCCACGACCCACGTGCACACAATGTGAAACTGTCTGAAAGGTGCTGGGTAAAGCTGGGGCCTGGGGAGGCAGAGATGGGCATCTTCTTCACCGGAGAGTTTCTAGGGTCCCTTCGCAGCTCCTTTTCCGAGACCTTTTCCGAGACAGGGGAGAGCACGCCAAGAACACAACGGCAAGGAAGTGTTCTGGGACATGGCAGAAGGAAGCTTCGTGATAATAATTTATTCTGCGTACAGTCTGTGTGCTTGCAGCCTTACGAACGATGGAAAGAAAGGCTGGACATAATCATAAATAAATCGAAGATCGCTGCAGTGCTGTAATATTGTTTTCTGTGCTTACCTTCTCTTTTTTGAATTACTCATGCTTGATTGTTACAATTGATTGCAATTGTGAGAGCTAATTTTAGTGCATAAATTTTGTAAGGGAAGCCTGCCAACTGTGTAATGGAAGACAACAACTACCCAGAATTCGATAAAGGGTTTATTTCTCTTGCTCCCTCCAACCAAATGTTAGCGACTGTTTCATGGGCTCAGACATATACATATATGCACTCATATAATGTGTGTGTGTGTGAGTATATTTGTATGGACAGTGTTTGCATTTCTTCTCAAAGAAGAAAATTTAGCCAACCCCCTGTGAAAACAGAACAGTGATGAATTTTAAGAATGAGCTGAATTTAATGCTGATCAGAAAGTGGTCGTTGCCTTAGGTATAGTACAAATACCAAAACCAATTGAGTTCAGTGTTAAACTTTGCATGATGAAAAGAGGGCAAATAGTGTTCTAACCTTAAGAAAAAAATCCAATACGTTTAGTTTATGAAGTTAAAGATAACCATATGGGTATATAGATCTGGGCCCTTAGAAAATGTCACGGCAGTTTTCCTAGCAGCCTAGTCCAATTTCCTTGAAGTTCAATGTGAGGACTCGCAGGAGAGTAGATGTAGTTGCCACAGGTTTATTCCTAAGCGAATTTTTAAGTCAGAAATTAATTTTCTTGTTTGAATTCTCCTGTTTGCATATATCGTGGATTCAAGGTGTAGTAATTCTTGGGGCTGTTTTCCAGGGCCTTTTCTCTTCTTCCACATGCATTTGTCCTAAAAGGAGGAAGAAATGTTAAGGAGTCAAGAGGGTGTGAAAAGTGCAGGTGGGTTGGTGGGGTTTTTTGGGCACAATTTTTCTGTGGGTTGAAAAACGTTACTTTAAAAAAAAAAAAAAGGCAAGCTCATCTAAGAGATTAATTTTGGTTACTTAAAGTAAGCTCATTTGTAAGGTAAGGTGCCAAACCTAACTGGAACTCATCATCTTTCTCCAACAGGTTTTTGGTGTCTCCTCTCGCTCATTTTTCATACTGTCATTCCAGTTGTGATTGTTTGAAAACAATTTATATTTTCAAGCTCACATTGTACAAACATTTATCTTGGTCATCCTCCTGGAGTTATCCACAGATGTTAAGCTTTGGCAAAGCCAGGGCCAAGAATGACAGGTGGAGGATCCATGTACTTGAATCAACTCTCTTTTTGTCTTGGTTTTTGGGATTTTTAGTTCAATTCTGTGCCATATGGAGTTTACTTAAGGAGATAGCTTGTCCCTGTAAAAGCGCCTTTAAAGGGGATAGAACAGTTTAAATATGTTCAAGAGAATTAATTAAAATGTCTTTCAATTGAAAGGGAACGAGAGTGGTGTTTTTTTTTTTCCTTCAAAATAAAGCTCCAGCCCTGTGAAACATTTTGCATCAATTACAAAAGGAACTTGAGTACATTTTTCTAAAACGAGGAATGAGCAAACTGCATCTGCTAGGTGTGGGAGTGACATTTCAAAATCCCACTGACAGTTGCATTATCAAACTAAACATCATCGCGCCCGTCCTGGTGCTAACTGAATGACTCCCCGCTTTCTAGAGGTGAAATTGTCCCTTTGGAAAACGCCGGCGGAGAGCCTGAAATAGGACAGAGCCCGCAATTCTCTGCCACAGGAAATTTTGATTTCTGCAGGAAACTTCAGAGCTCCTCGTCCTTAGCAGCCTCTCAGCCGCTGTGAAGAAGGGCTCCTGGATCTAGTTTAGGCAGCATATTTGCATAACTCAACCCTCCTTGCCTCACCAAAACAGACTGAAGAAAGGGAGAAGTAAGAAATATTTTCTGAATCACAGGGAATTTCACTGTTGGTTTATACTTAAAGGTTTTTCATGTGATAAAATAATAATAGTCGACAATGTTCCTCAGTCTTAAGCAGCCATAATTACCTGCTTATTTACATCAAACTTTTCATTCGTAGATCACTTGGTGTGTTGCAAAGGAAGACCTTTGAAGTTATATCTGTTTTAATGGGAGTAAATTCTGATTTCTTTGAGAGGTGAAACGTCATAGCAAAGGTCACGCTGTGGAGCTGCAGTGGAGCCAGGAAGAAGAAGGTCTCTGCTGTTTGCTGTCAAATGAACAATGCTATTTCCAATTTTAGCCTTCTATTATTTTGCTTCCAGAAAGATTGCAGGATCATAGAGGAGTAGTGTGGGTTAGAAGAGCTCTCTGATCCCACCTTCCTCTCAGAAAGCATTTATATATACGGTTTGTGTGTGTGTAAACATTGGTCCGGTGCAGGAGCATCGTGCATATTGCCGCCCTGTTTCGTATGGTTGCCCACGTTGTGAAAGGATTTATTTGTCACATTGGTCTGGCAGTGATGTACTCAGTCCTGTGTGAACTGGGATCTCGCTGCCTTATCACAAAGAGCAATGACATGGATGGGAAGAAGGTGTCCTTGAGAAAGTGATGGACAGGGTGAGTCTGAAGGAAGAGAAAGTCTGGGTGGGCACATAGAAAATAATTTTGGCAACATAATAAGCAATGGCCGGAGCCATGGGCAGGACCAGGAGACAAAAGAGCAGTAACGAAAGAGAACTGGTAACGCCAGAGAAGATGATCTGAAGGGAAAACTGGAAATGCAAGCAGAGAAGAGGCTGCTGTCTTTGATGCATTTGACACGCAGACCCGCAGAAGCTCGAGGGCAGAAGAACAGCAGCGATCACCTGCACCGGCGGCTCCTTGTCCGGGAGTCCTTGGGAATCTGCGAGCTCGTTTGCGAGGAGATCTGCAAAAGGTAGCCATGAAAGCAAGCTCATGTTGCTACAAGCGTAGGCGTGCTTGTGTAGCCAGGAGGCATTTCTGCCAGGGCTGCTCTAGCACTGGAGAAGTGCTTGTGGAGCAGGAATTGGAGGCGAAACCCCCCGGTCTCGTCGGGTCTGCACGGCAGCAGTCACCGTGGCACGCCACACCGTGTTGTGCTTCCTTCAGGGGCCTGGCTTCAGTCCAAGTCGTGGCAAATCTCCTCAGGTGCCGGGGGAAGCAAAGCCGGTGCCTGGCTCCTCCTCAGAAAAAAAATCATGTCCTCTGAATTCAGGCGTAAACTGTGTTTTAAGGAAAAACAGCAGGCATACACGCAACGGCTGTTACTCACCTCTCCTCTCCAAGGTCCTACTAATTATTAGTGTTTTTCCCCTCCTGAGGCTTTCGTGTTCCTAAACTTCACAGTGGTTAAACCCCACAGTGCATTTGCTAGCTGAGGATAACCGGCGAGGATGGAGCTGGAGGGTGCTGGTTGGTGTGGCAGGAGAGGAGGAGAAGAGGAGAAGACAGGTGGTGCCTGTGGGCTGGTGGACCTGAGCCAGGTCAGGGGTGGAGGGAGAGGATGAGGGTGATGAAGGGATGTCGGAAACAGCAGGGTTGGGGGGCAAGGAAAGGCCCCCAGGGGTTGGGCTGCAGCGGGGTGAAGGGGGCAGGGGAACAGCAAGAGAAGCAGACACAAGGGCGGGTGGAAAATGCAGCTCAGCAGTGTGGGCTGGGGTTGTCCGTAGGCACCCTGCAACCATTTCATTTATTATTTCTGGTAAGGCAATGCTGGTAGCGAAACAGGGCTTGGTTAGTTGGAATGCCTCGCTGCGGGGGGACACGCTGCGTTCACAGGGCAAGGTGAGATATTCCCCACGGGTGTGCTGAAGCCAAACCTGCGATCTGCGTTAGAGGCTTATGGGGAAAAACACAAGAAGAAACTGTTTTGAACAGTGCTGGTGGTGCTGAGGGATCGTGGCTTGGGCTCATTGCAGCACGCTCCCTGTTTGGACTTGCTTTTCAGAAAAAAAATGAATTACTTGCTGGAAAGTCGTGTGTGTGTGTGTGTGTGTGTGTGTGTGTGTGCGCGCGCTCCAATCCTGGGCTGCTGCTGAAGGGGACACTATTATCCTACATTTTCTTTTGGTGGGCCCTGCGTTCTTGCTGCCTCTCTGATGTCAGCACCAGTGCTCTGTGCCACATGTCTGAAGAGGAAGCTGGCATCATCGGGTGTGTTTTCAGGCACCAGTGTGACCAGCATGTGGCTGCAGCTCCCCTGGGTTTAGTGTCATGGTCAGTATTCAGAGCAGAATAAAACACTTTGCAAAGCCCACTTGTCTCAGTCCATCCTTTCTTCTCTGTGCGTGTGCATCAGGAAGGACTTTTTCACTGAGCAGGTGACCAAGCGATGGCACAGGTTGCCCAGAGAGGTGGTGGAGTCTCCCTCCTTGGGGATCTTCAAAACCCAGCTGGACGTGGTCCTGGGCATCCTGCTGTAGGTGTCCCTGCTTGGGCAGGGGCTGGACCAGGTGACCTCCAGAGGTCCCTGCCAACCTCAGCCACGCCGCGATTCTGTGGTAGTGCTCCTCAAGTACAGCTGCTTCAAGGCAAGCCCAAAGCATCCGCAGGTGTAGCTTCTACAGTAATAGCGGAAATAGTGGAAAAGGGCAGATTTCTAGAGAGAGCTGCCCGCTCCATGGTCTGTCCCTGGGCTGCAGCGTCAGAAGTGCTGAGGGCTGCGCGTTGAGAAAGCGGGGCTGATACTCTGACAGAGGTAGAGCCGCCTCGCCGGCAAATGCTGCATAGCCAGGGTTTAGACTTGCTAATAGTGACTAAACTATGAGTTGTCAAGAATGTGTTGGAGGCGTAATATGAGGAAAAAATGGGATGAGGTAAGAGACAGCTCTTGCACAACAGGAGGGGTACCACAGCAGAAAAGGGAGGATTTTCCTAGCAGGTGAATGGCAAGGCAGCATTAAAGCAGGGTTTTGGTATTAGACGTAGGAGATGATCCAAGAAATGTGAGCTCGTATGGTGGAGGATAAGCCTGTAGGAACAGTGCGCTTGGAATGAATGAAACAGAAATGTTTTATCTCTCAATTTCTTATGAACAGGTGGATGTTTTGTTGAGGTGTGGAGAGAGCTATGCGGTGGCTTAGCTTGCTGACAAATGCAATGAGTTCGCGTAAACAGTGTCAGGCACAACAAAGCCGCGGTCAGCTGGTGATGTCCCTAAGTTAAGAAGGTCCGTGCGGGGTGGGGGGATCAGAGTAAGAGGCAGGAGAGGCAGGGCAGGATGATTCCCCCTGCCAGCAGCGTGCTGGGCTGCTGTGCTTGTACCCTAGCACCCCACCTTCAAGTTTTGGGGCAAGCCATTGAAATATAGGAGTGCTTTTTTCCATCTCAGTACATTTCTCAGCACATTTCTTCCTCCATCCTCATTTTCACAGAATCACTAAGGTTGGAAAAGACCTCCAAGATCTTCTCGTCCAACCATCACCCTACCACCTATGTCACCCACTAAACCATGTCCCTAAGCACCACGTCCAGCCTTTCCTTGAACACCCCCAGGGACGGTGACGCCACCACCTCCCTGGGCAACCCGTTCCAGTGCCTGACTGCTCCTTCTGAGAAGAAATGTCTCCTCATTTCCAACCTGAACCTCCCCTGGCTCAACTTGCGGCCATTCCCTCTAGTCCTATCGCTAGTTACCTGTGAGAAGAGGCCGACCCCCAGCTCCCTACACCTTCCCTTCAGGTAGCTGTAGAGAGCAGTAAGGTCTCCCCTGAGCCTCCTCCAGACCAAACACCCCCAGTTCCCTCAGGAACTCACAGGACTTGTGCTCCAGGCCCCTCACCAGCTTGGTAGTCCCGTTTTTGTCCCTTTGCTGTCTCTGTGCTTGGAAGCTCCCGTTCTGGCTGCTGTGCTCTAGGCCAGCCCTTTGCCCTTTGGCTCATTGGGCTCCTGCTGCCACCGCTTGTGGAGTGCCCCCAGTCCTTAGAGGTGTGACAGGGTTCCTCCTGCCCTGCCACCTTGGAATGGGGGTCAAGGGGCCCCTTGGTTGCCCAAGTTGTCTTTTTGATAGCATCGCTTAGGGAAGGGATGCTAGGGAAATAGCATAACCAGCTCTTTCCACGGCATGCCGTAGGGGTGGCTATTAAAAACTGAGCTAGGGAGCTCGACAGTGTAGTGCAGGCTACGTGACGGTTGCTTTTCTTTCCAGATTTGCAGCAAGATAGGAGAAGCATTTGGACGTGACCTGTCTATAGCCCGAGATAATTTCTGCACTGGCAAACACGCAAAGAGATAAAGCAATGGGGAGCTCAGGGCTAAATCTCCTCTGTACAAATGCTAGGAGCATATGTAATAGGATTGTTGAATTGGAGTTACATGTCTGCAAGGACAAGTATGGTGTGGTGATACTGCACTGTCACGGCCATTCTTAAATCAGAACAAGGGCTGGGGATTTACAGGGGTTGTTGGAGATCCGTGGGTTTCACTGCAGACTTCTAGAATAGCAAAAGAAAAGAAAAGGCTTTTGTAGATGAGACAAAATGGGTCCCTGAGAAGGGCTGGAGCCCTCACGGAGGGGAATCCCAGCTGGAGAAGACAGGAATGCCCTGACCTTAATGTAGTGAGGTACCACAGGTTATTTGGACACGAAATACACAGGTAAGAAAACTGCTTATAGATCTTCTGGCAGAACTGTGGTTAATTTGCACGCCAAAACACGTCATGTTTCATTTTTTGAGAAGCCCGGGGTCTGCTTGGTCTGGTTCGTGGCCCACCTGTCTGCTGCTTGTGCTCCTCAGCCCCTCAGGAAGGAAGCACTGAGGGACGAGGCGGCGGGGCAGGTGTCTGGGCAGCGAGACCGGGCCGAGGAGCGAGCAGAGGAGTTGTGGCGGCTCTGGAGGAAGAGGGGAAGTGTTTATGCTGGAAGTATTTCTTTTTTGAAAACCTGGCTCTGCTGAGAGAGCAGGCGTCGGGGTGGCTGTACGGGAGCTCCCCAGCAGAGCGCAGAGCCCTGCCCCGGGCCCACCCCACGGATTCCTCTGCCCTCACCTCTCCTCCTCCTCCCCCCCACCAAAATGTCGACCGGCGTGGTTGCAGAAGGGTGGTGAAGGAGCTGGCACCGGCCACCAGGTGATTCCCAGCCTCTGCTCCGGCCTCTGTGCCTTTGGCTGCGGGCGGCCCCGTGACCGCCCGCCCACTTTATTTTCAGCTCGGTCCAGGGGATTGCTGCGTCTTCTTGCTTTTTGTGGTTGTGGTTGCTAAGCCTGCCCGCAGGCTGATCGCTCCCTGGTGTTCTCAGCTTTTATTTTTGTTTACTTTGTTGGTTGAAAATCGTCTTTTCGTGTGCGTTTTTTTTTCCATTTTTCACTCCGTGCCGGCGCTGGTGTGAACGAAGGAGAGGACGCCGCGCTCCAGCCGCAGCTTACCGGCGCCTTCCCTTAACGGCGGCGTGGCGAGGGGAAGCTCGTTTCTTCCAGCGGCGGGGCCACGCAGCCCAAACCTGGGCCTGGGCCCCAAATCTGCCTCCGGGGGGGCAAGCTGGCCTACCGCCAGGAGGCCGGTGGGGGCCGCGTGTCTTCTTGGGGTGGCTTTGGCTGCCTCCTCAGCAGGTCTGAGCCCATAGGGATCAGCTCTGGCCTGAGCAGGTTCCCCTTTGAGAGCAGTGGCACGAGGGGTTTGCTCTCAGCAGCTCCCTCCGCTCCTTTTGGCCGCGTAGCTGTTTGGCCGCGGCCGGTCTGTTGTTAACCAGCGAGGGGCCGCTCACGTTGAGTTAGGAACACGTGAAGCAGCAGCGGGGCTTTAATTAGGCGGCTATTCAGCAAGCAGGTGCTTCCTTTCTGGGTTTAAGTTACCAAATTCATCAGGGCATTGCGACTTGGTGCATTTTAAATTCCCTGCTCCTGAAGAACAAAGTCATTTTCTCAGCTCTGGAGGCTGACATCTGCTTGCAGAGATTAACCGTGTTCCTATAGCAGCGGGCACACATTTCCTTGGTGGAGGGGGATGCATTGGAGAGAGCATCAAACCCTGGTACAAGTTGGCTCACTCGGATGGAAATCGCTCTGCAGGTGGGGAGGGAGGTGTATTTATTTGAGGGATGCCTGGTGGTGTTACAGCACCTAGGGGATTGGGTTCGAAAGGAGTGATCACAGCCGGCCTCAGCCGGGTGATAGCTTGGGACGCCGTCAGTCAGCTCACACCTCCACTCGCGAACAGCACACAGTGATGACAACTGCTGGGGATGGACGACCCCTTACTGCTTTGGCTGGACAAGTGTTTTAAAGCCTTATTTTTAAGGTGCGTTTTCGTTTGCTGCTTGGAACCTATGTCAGTGCTTCCCGCTTATTGCTTTTTGAGAGCCCGTCTAAACCACGTTTGGCCCCCTGGTTTAATTTTGCTGACAACGTGCCATCTAGAGCCAAGCTTTTTATAAAACTCGAGATCGATAGAAATGGTGCAATTAATTAAACCGGAGTCCGGTGGAAAGAGCTGCTTTTAAATAAGTAAACGTTCCCTGCAGGATTTGCAACCGCAGCCGTGAGCGCCCGGAGTGAACTGACTGGGAACAAAAGTGGAACCGACTTAATTGGGTTTCGTGGCTCCGGCAAAACACAAACAGCAGCAAACAGTGAGAAGCAATTTAGACTTGAATTATTTCCCTCCCCCCGCATTAATAGGTCGCGATGATGTTAGTCATAAAAATCTGGCTAGCTCTTTGGCTGCCAAACTTTGGCAGAGGTCTGTTGCAGGTAATGAGGGTCAGGCGGATCAACGCCAGCTGTGCAGCTGGCTGGCTGGCTGGCTCTTTGAAGCTGACCTCTTAATCTATCTTTTCCATTCCAGGAGCTACACGGGACGACAAATGGTTCCCAACCTTCCTCCTTACTTCTGTGACGCCTCCATGTGAGTAACAACCCTAGTGGTTTTTGTTGTTGTTATTTTTTTTTAATAGTCTTAGTCGTGCATCCATTTGCAGCTGCCACTCCCCCCCCACACTGTGCTTGTGTTCCCTTTCCTTTCTCAGTCCCAGGGCGATGCCTCGTAGCCTGCAGAAGAGAGCGAGTGGTCTCTTAGGAATTAAAACGTGAAGACTTCTTTGTAATATGTAATGTAATGCATAGTGAAATGTTTATGTGAAAAATCGTGCCAGCAGCTGCATCTTTTATCAAAGAATGTATATTTGGAAATGTTTATGGGAACATGACAGCACTAAATCTGGGTAGCTGGTCACTAATCTTTGCAAAGATACAAAGCTGATTAAAAAATAATAATAAAACTCCCCTGAGGCAGCCTGTAAGTTGCAATATATATGTAAGACCCAGGCTGTTAAAGGTTCCTATCCTGCCCGTATTCGCTTCCACACTTCCTCCATGTGGTCACTCCAAATTGCTGCCAGCTGGCCTATTTGTCATGTGTGTTTGTTTGTACTGCTTCTAATTTTTGACCTTTCAAAGAGACAGACAAAATCTGTGGCTTATGCAAATCTTTGAGTTTACAGCCAGCTCAGCCTACTAGCGGGAAGGAAAAATACAGTGAGTTTAAGCCACAGAAGGGAACAGATTCAGTTCTCAAGTGCATCATTACTGACCATGGACCCTAGCGTGTGCCTAAATGGGTTGGAGCCTTGTCTGTTGTGTCTGAGGTTTTCTTACCTCTGAATCGCCTTCTACCCTTATTGCAGAGAGCACAAGGGGTTCCTTCTGGTGTATTTTCAGCTTGACAAACGTGCCCTGTTTTGCTTGTTCCAGGGTAAGTCTTTTCAAGTAAGTCGTTTTGTAGCGTGGCACATTTATAAAGACAAAACCACAACAAACGGGGGAAAAAAAAGATATAAAAAATGTCAGCATTGTAGAGAAAGAAGAATGAAACTAGGAGACTGATGTATCATCAAACCGAATGTCCCAGTGTGTGGATACATAGCAGGACTGTCAGTCTGTTAACAGAAAACAATAGTGAAATTGTGTGGTATTTCCAGTTTCCTTGGAGTGAAAAGTGCGTACGGTTTATGGTGGATAATGAAATGTTTTTTATGTGGAATATGTTAATTCTGCCAGTGCAGAAATCCCGAGGTTCCAATTCACCGCAAGGCTGACATTTATGTTATAAAGAGATGCACAGACATTTACTGGGGTGTAGACTGACAGTGCATCTAAAAAAACAAAGAGAAAAATGTGAATGGGTTTCTTTTCTTTCTCTTTTCCTTTCTCTCCCATTCCATCATACCAAATATTGACTAACGTCAAACGGGCTGCTGCTCTGAAAGGTGCTGCACCATTCATAGCAAACCCAAAACTTAATTCCTTTTTTTTTGGCATGGGGTAGGGGATAATATGTGTGACGTTTTCATGCTTGTGTATGGCTTAGGTTTTGTAACAAGTCTATGGCACTTCCAGCTCGGGGCGTTCCTGCCCTGCCACACAGCCGCATCGCCAGGCGGGTTGTGAATCAACCCAAGGTGCTGATCCAGTGTATAAACCGTATGGAGCTCACCCGGTTAGCTCTAGGTTTGCTCTGTTTCCCTGGTGTGCTTTGCTGCAGCGTGGTGGAGGCACAGCTCCGAGACAGAGCTGCCCTTTTAACCAGGGCCACGAGGGCCAGCATCGCTTCGGGAGACTTTGGCTTCACGCGACGCCTCAAGGACAATCAGGAATTTGCTACGGGCTGTAGGGGGAGGTCTCCCTCCTCTGCTGACCCTCCATCTGCTCTCCTGGGGCTCGTTCGGCTGCCCCGTGAGTCAGTCTGGCTGCAAAAAGGTTGAAGACGAACCTGGTGAAATTAAAACCGAAGAACGTGGATTTTTTGCTGAGTTCTCAGGCAGAGCTGTCTTACCTTGTCAGAGGCCTGGAGCTGGCACCCAGGTTGGCGAGGGAGAGCGCTGCAGGGCTGACGTAGGGTGCATGGGAAAGGAGAAGGAAGGGCATGCACATCCCTTCCTTCTGGGTGGGGAAGGGTCGGTTCAGATGACATGAAATTACAGCCTCAGCTGTAGTAGCACCAGAATACACCGATTTTGACTGAAGCCCAGCCTGGTGACACTGCGTTTAATAAAGGTGCAGCAGAGATCTTGCTGCCCTTTACTTAAGGGAAGCTCTGTGGTACAAATATGGCTAGTGCACATGCTTATTTTAATTAAGTTTAATTTAAAGTTAATTAAGTTAATTTAAAAAGTTTGTTGGATGTGATGAGTTGAAAGGTGCTGGCATGGATATGGCCACCTACATTTCCTTGGGCCTGTTTCTTTACCATCTCCCAGGGCCTCTGACTGCCCGTCTGCACCAGAGAACCGGTCAGCAGCAATCTCAGCAGCTTTCTGTGCCTGTTCAAGTAACAGTAAGTCACCATTCGCTCCTAGGTACCAAAATCTGTAAGCGTGGTGATCAGCTTTCTGCAAATACTGGGGCTTTGGAGGCTTTGACATAGAAGGAAGAAGTTCTTTTGCAGCCTGGTGCTTCCCACCATGATCTGGAATCATCTCTTCTTGCCAGTGCATTGGGACAATTTATGCCAGTGCTGGGAAGGCAGCCACCTTCCACCTCCTCTGTACTCTGCTGAAGGCTGACTGAAGTTTAAGAAATATTTTGCAAAGTTCCCTGCTCGTTGGTCTCTGCCCCTCTGAGCGTGCTGCAGAGATCTGCGTTAGGCTTGAGCACAGCCTTGCACCTGAGGTTAACCAGAGCTTCCATTATGGTGTTTGCTGGCTACAAAGAGACAGATTGAGACCCTTTAGCTTAAAATGTGTTGGGGAGGAGTTAACCCGTCAAAATTCCCTGAAAAGATGTAGAAGCCTGGTGGATTTACTAGTTTTGGTGCTCTGCATTGTCTGTCAGTGTTATTTTTGGTGTGGCAAGGAGGTATCTTGGAACCTGTTGAGCTCTCTCGTGGCCTCGGGAAACCATGGCATTAGGATTCTTCACTCCAAAGTCCAGCGATCGAGTGACATCCCTGATTAACACTTGCCTACCAGCTATGGGGTTGTGCTTTTTTGCTGTGGACGTGAGAGCTTCTTCAGTTGTGTCCCGAAGGATGGTGCCCCAGGAGATACCTGCCCTAAGGACCTGTGTGGAGAGTGGGGCAGCAGTGAAGAAGAGAACTCTTCCTGGAGTGGCTCTGGGTCACTGGCGCTGTGAGATCGCCTCATGGGAAGGCTGCAGGAGGCCTTTGGCCTTCCATGGCTTTTATTCTGCTTTTGCAGGGGTCTTTCCAGAGCTTTCATTCATCCGTGGTTGACGCAGGAGGCTCCCCTTGGCTGCAGCCGATGGATGTGCTGTGAGGCCCACCCGTGTCACCCAATTCTCTTGGCCTGACCTCGGTTCACCTCCAGATAAGCTCAGCCGAATTTTGCTGAGCCGCAAAATGTGGAACGTGAACACTGAAGTCTGAAGGGTTCCCTTATCTGCTGAGTGCGGCCGTAGTGGGAGAAGTTGGCCCGGGCTATAAAAGTAATTTCTTCAAGTGCAGCATTCCTGATACACTTAAGCTTACGATATCTGATCATTGTTTTTGTGCAAGTAATGCAGCTGATTAAATCAAGCTACCTTACAGCTCTGCAATGGATTTCTGTGTCCTCCCTGCCATTGCTTCATCTATTGCCAGTGTAATGCATACCCGCTGCTATTTATACCATGCAGCTATTCCACATGGAATTATGTGGATATTAATCACGTTTTTATGGGAGGGGGAATAGGAATAGAACAGGGGGGAAATACCTTTGGTCACACAGACTTTTGCAGAGGAGCATCTGTCCTGAATCATTGGTATCTCCTAGAGCTTCTTACACTTGGTGCACTTAGAGCAGGCAGCACTGCAGTCGGGCTTCCAAAAGCTGTATTTAGTCACAAACCAGGCTTTAATGTTCAAGTAACAGGCAAATACTGAAAAAACTCGTAGCAAATAAAAAGAACAGGCAGGACTGTAAAAGGGAAAAAAAAAGTTCAGATGTGGAAAATTAATCAGCAGTTCTGAAATGATCATGATTGTCAGAGGACAAGGTTTGAGACAGTGTAAGAGAGCAGGTCTCTGCCCTTGAGCTTGCTTAAGTAGTTAACCTGTAGCTGAACTCATAGTCTTAGAGGATATTATGCATCCCTGAGCATTAAAAACATACATTTGTGCAAGTAGAGGGCAAGTGGCAGTGGGGTTGGTGGCTGCAGGCTCAGGTCAGCTCTTAGGTGCGGGTCTTCCAAAGGTGAGTGTCTAACATCACATGTATGTACTTATGGATCGTCTCTGAGAGTTGCCACTGATTTGGGATTGCTCAGTGGGCTTGCAGGGGCAAGGACATTGTTTGAGAACCGCAGTTCGTATACTTTGCCTGCTTTGTCTGTAACAAGCTGTGGCCTTCTTCCAAACACTTTTCAGAACAAGATTTGGAGGCACTTAATTTTCTGTTGTATCTGTTGTATCTAATTGTTCTGTTCGTATCAAGAGAAAGTGAAAAACTTCAGACCACGGTTCAGAGAAGACAATTCCAGTTGCTTCATGCTTTCCTCCTTTTTTTTCTGCATCTCTTTTCCTTGTCTGCTAACCACAAAAAAAGAGCCAACACTTAAACAGCGTTTCCTGGTCATGCTTCTCAGTTTCTTGTTTTCTTAACAGGGGGAGTCTGAACAATTTCCTGTAATTCTGAAGCATTTCAAAGCAAAATGCAGCAGTGGCGTTTCCAAATGCTACCCTATCTCAGCATGCCTCTGCTGTGCGCTGCTCTTGGCCTCCATGCTTTGTACAGAAGTCCTCCAGACTTGTTCTGTTGTGTGTCTGTCGCTGTCATCGGCATGGTTTGACTGGATCAAATCCTTCCACAAGCTGTGAGGAAGCTTCAAGGCAGCATAGCAGGGTGGACCCAACACTGATGAAAGGCTGATCTCCTCCTGACATGGAGTTTTGCCCCCTCTGCCAGATGTAGTCCTGAGCATTCGATTTATAATTGTTTGGCAGCGTTGTGGTTGGTGAGTCACAGAGTCACTCAGGTGGGAAGGGATGTGGGGGGTCTCCGGTCCAGCCCCCTGCCCAAAGCAGGGCCAGCTGTGGGATCAGACCGGGCTGCTCGGGGCTTTCTGCAGGTGGATCTTGGAAACCTCTGAGCTTGGAGCCTGGACAACCTCTGTGGGCAACGTGATCCAGCTTTGCTTTTCGCCTCAAGCATCTTCATGGCGAGGATCTGCATATATTCAGAGAAAGCTGGCGGTGGTTCAGTTTATGACCACTGTAACACCGTGTACCCGAACGTAGCACGGGCACCATTATTATGGGTGCAGCACTCGGCAGCAGCCGTGGAGAGAGACAAGGTGTGCCTTGAAGGTAAAGGTTTACTTATTTTGAGGAGTTCAGCAATGGCAAACAAATAGGTGTTAATATATGAGATACTGTGTCATTGCAATGAACAAGGTGAGCATAAAAAGGAAAAGTATAAATATAGCAAATACTTTCTGATAAAACTGTGTTTGTCTTTCAGTTAAATGGCTTGATACGGGCCTGTACAAGGGGAAAAAGACCCCTCAAGTAGCTAGAACAAGTTAGCTGGCAAAGCAAAGAAAGTGAAGGCACTCAGACATAAAGCAGGCAGATCTCTTCAAACATCGGAGGTGTCTTGGGGGTGGCAGGTCCAGTTGTGCTGGCCAGCTGTGGTATTTATAGCCTTGAGTCATCCTCTGCAAGCCAGCGGTGCTAACCCTCTAGGCAGAGGCTGAAGACAAGATCTCTGCTCGCATTGGAGGGCTTTGGATCAGGCTGGATGTGAGGGCTGCTAGCACCGGGCTCCCCGAGAGAGGGGGATTAGCCAAACTCTGTAATTCCTGCGTGGTGCTCCGGTACGGCAAGGTTCAGACCAGGCTGGGGCTTCTTTACATTGCAAGGACATTGGGGGGGGTTGTTTACCATCTGCTGTAAGGATTTGAAGAAAAAAAAAAAAAAAGAAGAATTAAATCGGAGCTTGTTTTCTAAAAATGAGAGCACGCACAGTCAAGCAGCATCTTTTATTTTTATGCGGCTTGTCTGAAATAGCTGCAGTTCTGCCTACTTTCTTAACGTGCATCCGGCAGAAAGCGAAGGCAGCTGCTTCCATTTCTGTGCCATTTGTGCCGTTTTCTGTACGGAGGGTCTCGGGAGTGCTTCGCGGGGAGGGGCAGGCGATGAGAAGCCGTGCCTTTGGCCTGCATCTGCAGCGCGGGCAAAGCCGGGGCCGTGGGGCAGGGCCGGGAGCTCTCAGAGCCGGCCTCCTTGCCAGAGCCTGCCTTGGGCTGCGTGGGCATCTGTGGAAGGGCATCCTCCATTTCAGAGTCCTGTGGGGAGGTCGGAGGAGCAGAGTGCCCTCGGTCACCTCTGGGTCTTGTGCCAGCGAAGTTAGCGGAAGCGCGCAGCCACCGGGCTCAGTCGGCCTCCTGGCTGCGTCTGGAAAGGGGATCTAGGAAAGGGGAAGCCTCGCGGAGCCGTTTCCTTCGGGCCCGTTGCGGGTGCCATGACTTCCACCCCACCCCTCCGTCCCTGCCCCCCTGTCCCAACACATGACGGCCCTCGGGGGCTCCTGTGTGGGGTGAGGCGGCGTTGGAGGGAGTTTGTCCCTGCTGGTGGGGAAGGAAGGACGGGGGAAGGATGCAGCAGCTCTGGGGAGCAGTAGGGTGAGCTCTCCCCGAAAGGCGGCGGCATCGGTTACAGCCCTGCCTCCGCTCACGGACTGTGGCCGTGAGCAAACCACTTGCTCTCCGCATGGCCGCGTGGAAGACGGGGATAATGCTTGCCTCACAGGGGTATTGTGAAAGTTAATTTGCTAATTATTTATAAAGCACATTGGAGTGCTACTTCAGTTCTACACGGTGTTATGATAACATCTAATTAGTAATTCCTTACGATGCTTCATTTTCTTTCTGCTATAAATATTGGCCTAATGCAGGGACAACTCTGCCTGTGCTAGTCATCCTGGTGACTCAGATGGAACAAGGAAGCTGGGACGAATAAACAGGATTTGGTTGGTAAATGGTTTCTCCCTTTTTTATTTTGTTCCCTTTGTATGCCATCGTACCTGTAACAATGTCATTGTTGGGGTTAGGCCTTTTCGGTGCAATGCCCCGGTGCCTGCAGGACAGGTGGGGGTCGGCCCCGCACCTTCCATCGCACCAGGGCACGGAGGCGTGCAGCCAGTGATGCCTTGTGGTGCTTGGTTTTCTCTCTGCGCAGTTCAGATGCAGGCGTATGGCTCATGCCGTGCGGCAAAGCCAGTGTGCTGAAGCACCTGGGCGCTAGGGAATTTGCAACAGGCAAAAGGAAGCGGACGTCTGCCTGAATGACTCCGAACCTTCCCGTTGGGTGACTTGCTGCAAGATCTGTTCCCATCCGCAGGTTGCTCTCTGGGGACAGGTGATGTCTTTATAGAAGCGTCAGCCTTCGGCAGCCTGCTTGCATCTCCTGGGCTTTCCTGTCCTTCCCTGCCCTCGTGGCTCTGTCCCTTTTCTTGTGTTCGCCTCCCGGGAGCCTAGATGAAAGCCAGGCAGGGTTTTGGGGTGCAGAGGGAGCGGCAGGGGCTAATTTGCTGGGAAGCTGGCGTTGGGGCTGTGCTCTGCGAGGGGAGCGCAGGGTGGGATGAAGCTGGGGCAGCACGCGGCTGGGCATGAGGCAGGAGAAGGGTGGGAGAAGGGGAGGGAGGAGCTTTCCCCTCGAGTTGGCAGCATGCAGGCTGGCGGCTGGGTCGGCTCATCTGTCCTGGGAATGTGGAGCTGCCCCTCCTGTGGACCCCAGGAAGGGGTCCAGAGACCTCGGGCTGAAAACTGCTGCAGTGGGGAGATCTCTGCTATTGCTTTCAGTGGGGTCTGGACCACGGTGTGGGATGCCAATGTGCAATTTTTTTCTCTCTTTCCCTCTAAGCTTGTCTTTCTGTCTTCCCTTATGTGTGTTTGCATCCCATACTGCGCTGTTTTATTTCACGTTGTAGTAGCATCTTGTCTTTACTTTGGTCTGGGCTGTTACGAAATCTCATATGGCAGTGTGCTGATTTTTTTTCTTCTGAAAATCAGTAAAGATCAGAGACCTTTGCTGTATGTCATGTGTTGCTGGGTTTCCCTGTCTCCGAGTGGATTAGGGCTCTTTTGAAGGTATGAGTATCCCGTATGTTTAGTACTTCAGTGTTGTGAATCCAAAAGCTCGTGATTCCTATTTTTAGTGTTGAAGAATTTTGACAACTAATGTAAACCTACGATATCCATCACCTGACAGCATCACTACCAGTGTACAGCTTGTCACTCACTGTGAACTGATTTTTTCCAGCAAATTAAAACCATTGGCAGCGATGTGGTAGAAGCGTGTCAGAACGTAGCAAGAAAATGACAGCAGCTACTGCGTAGTTTCTTTCAGAGAAATGAGAGGAGGTGTTTGGATTACACTTCGTGAATAAAATGTTCCTCCTTGATCCCTCTCGTCAAAAAAGGAAGCGGTCCCCTTTTCGGTAAGCTCTTGTGGGTTGGTGTGCCACGTGGCAGTGCCCAGCCCTGAGCAAGCACTGCTGCACAGCTCGTGCACCCTGTGAGCCCCACTGGTGCGGGCGGTTGCAGGAGCTCATAGCAGCCTCAGGGTACGTGTGTGCGCACACCCTCATGTGTATGTCCAGAACAACTTCACAACCGTGGATGTTTTCGAGGCTGAATGACCAGGAGCGGGCCTCTTTTATAGATATTAATCCTGTGTGTATAGAGGTATGTGTATTGTCTGCATGCGGCTGGATGATGCTGGTAAAGATTGGAGCTACATTTCATTGCAGAATGGATTGGATTGTAAGAGACCTTAAAGATCATCTAATTTGAACCCCCTGCCATGGGCAGGGACACCTCCCACCAGACCAGGTTGCCCAAAGCCCCATCCAGCCTGGCCTTGAGCACCTCCAGGGATGGGGCATCCACAGCTTCTCTGGGCAACCTGTGCCAGTGCCTCAACACCCTCTGAGTAAATAACTTCTTCCTTAAAGCTAACCTAAGTCTACCCTCTTTTAAAGCCATTACCCCTTGTCCTATCACTGCACTCCCTAACAAAGAGTCCCTCCCCAGCCTTCCTGCAGGCCCCTTCAGGTACTGGCAGGCCGCTGTAAGGTCTCCCTGGAGCCTTCTCTTCTCCAGGCTGAACCACCCCAACTCCCTCAGCCTGTCTTCACAGGAGAGGTGCTCCAGCCCCTTGATCCATCCTTGGGGCCCTCCTCTGGACTCACTGTAATACTTCTGTGTCCTTCTTGTGCTGGGAGCCCCAGAGCTGAAGGCAGTGCTCCAGGTGGGGTCTCACGAGAGCAGAGCAGAGGGGGAGAATCACCTCCCTTGCCCTGCTGGCCACCCTGCTTTTGATGCAGCCCAGGATACAGCTGGCTTTCTGTGCCTTAAGCACACATTGCTGGCTCATGTTGAGCTTCTCATCAACCAACACCCCCAGGGCCTTTTCCTCAGGGCTGCTCTCAATCCATTCTCTGCTCAGCCTGTATTTTTTCTTGGGAGTGCCCCGACCCAGGTGCAGGACCTTGCACTTGGCCTCTTTTTTGAGATTTTGAGGTTTATGAGGTTTGCATGGGCCCACCTCTCAAGCCTGCCCAGGTCCCTCTGGCTGGCATCCCTTCCCTTCAGTGTGTCAACTGCAAGGTCCTTCCTTTAACAAAGAAGTTAAACACCACCAGTCCCAATACCAACCCCCAAGGAACACCACTCATCACTGATCTACACTTGGACATTGAGCATTGACCACAGCTCTTTGAGTGTGACCATCCAGCCAATTCCTTACCCATCCATCAAATCTGTATCTTTCCATTTTAGAGACAAAGATATCATGCAGCATACCTTTGCATGTGAAGTGACATGTGCTGAGTGTTGACAAGTGATTTCTCCGAGCACAGTCTTTAAGAGTCAGTGAGGACTGTAAGCAGCGAGTGGCACAATGAAATACAAATCTTAAATTTTCACTTTTAGCTGCTCCAGCAGTGGTAGTGCGCGCCTGTTGCTGTTGGTTGCGGTTTTGCAGGCAAGTGTGCTGGCTAATTGCCAGCACCCACTCCCTGTAGCTCATTAGAAACCTTTCAGCTACCCTTGCCGTGTAACAACTGGGATCAGCTTTCCCGTGAGTGGGTATATATGCTGACCTCTCCAAAAGAAAAGGAAAAAAAAACAAACAAAAAACTGTAGTTCATTAGCTTACTTTCGTAGAGGCTGAAGGGGAACTGTTTGTGGCTGAACAATACCTGCCTTTCACGACTCCCTTCCTAATCCCAAGTAGAAACATGAGGCTGAGAAACTTGTTCCGATAAAGGGGAGTATGGATGCATTCAATCTAGTATAATGTTTCATGGTGTTAAAATTCTTTAATTGGCAGCATTAAATATCACTTTGAAGGGGCAGAAGTGATTCTGGTGGTAGTATCATGGTTTTCCATCAGTGCCTTCTTGTGAGCTTCTGCATCACAGACATCCAGTTCCAAAGCTGAGGCTTAAAAAAAATAATGAGGTCTCTGTTGACTTTCCTTCTAACTTTATTATTGAATAAAAGATGGCTCAAGCCAAACTGTGACCTCACCTGTGCAATGGCAACCTTTTGCTTTAGCAGTAGTCTTGGTCACAGCTCCTTCTGGACGCGTGAGGCCGCACAGGTACAAATGTGGGTGTTACTTCCAGGACAGGGGCTTTACCAGGGTGAAAGTCTCAGTGCATAGTTTGGCCAAAATCATGTGTTATCCACGGGGATATGCAAGAGCCAGCTTGAACTCTGAAGCCAGGGTTGTGTTTATAGGGCTGTAGTTTACAGTGTTTTGTGAAAAAGGAATATAATATCACAGTAAGGCGAGTCCGAGTGCCTCGCTTGTGTCACCAGATTGGTCTGTGGCTATGGGACGTTTGGAGTACCACCGAAACTGGAGCTGACCATCAGTGTCCTGGTGTTCATGTTGGGCCTGTTGTCATTCTTGGCCAGATGATAATTGCCTGCTGGGCCCTGGGTTGTGTCCTGAAACATGCTTGACCAGACGATTGCCAAAAGCAGGTGATAATCATGGCAGCCAGGACCAGAACGCTGTCCTCTGTGGTTTCTCCCATTAGAAACTCCAGCATTGCCTTTAAGGACTTGAAAAATAAAGACCTGCAAGGCTCCAGTTGTCTGCAGGATGGAGACAGGGCTCTTCTGTAGACAGCGTGATTCTCCAAGGCCATCTGTTTGCGCAGGTGGAAAGTACGGCAGATACAATCATGAATTTTTGAAGCACCTTGGCTTTGTAAAGTAACCCGTAGTTAAAGAGATAAGGTCTGCGTAGCCCTGATGCTCTTCATATCTCAACTTACTGCTGTGCTCAGAGTGAGTCACCGTGCTGAAGTTACTCCCAACCACTTCTCTGCCCGAAGTGATAATCCATTGTTAAAATGATATTAACTCATGTGTGCTAATTAACAGGTGTGCCAGGGTGTGAGAAGCCAGGGATGTTAATTAGGGCTGATGAAGACACCTTTACGCATGATTCGGCCTTGGCTTGTGTCTGATGGGAGCCCATCTGCCCTCCTTCCACACCTGAGGAGGTGCTGTCCTTCGGTGACTTCCTCCAGCTGGCGTGGACCTTGCCGTGGTGGGGAGATCTTTCTCCTCCGGGCTCAGCAGAGGGGTGTCCTCCTCCCAGCTAGGTATCTAGGAGAACCTGAGGACTCCCCGTAAGAATTTTTTTTGATGATGATGGAATAAAAAGTGTTTTTTTCCATTCATGTCATCTTCATTTGGCTCAGGAAGGGAGGATGAGTGTAGGCGCCCCTCATGCAGCTGGATGTCCTCTTCCACATAGCTGGTGGCCACTTCTTCCCTCTCATTCTGCTGGAGGTGACAGCCCCTCCGGTCGCCTTGCGTGGCCGTCTCCAGCCCAAAATCTGCTCGCTTGCCTCGAAACAGGTTTTGGTAGGTTCTCGCTAATCACAGGAGAGCACCACGGTTTATACAAGCTGGCGTGCGTGTCTGGGAGGGAGCCCACATCAAACGGCGCGTATCAAAGCGCCTCAGCGTAGCGGGGCTGGCAGCGGGGCCGCGCCTGGAACCGACAGGCCGCCACGGGGTGTTTGTAGGCAGGCGGCTGCTCCCCGTCCTGCCCTCCGCCCCTGCCGCCTCACGGGCCGGCCTCTTGTTCCTCAGCCCGGTGTTGGAGGAGGGTCATCCCTCCTTTTTATGCCGGGTGGTGATGGGGAGGTGAAGGTGCTGCTCTTCGGTCCTTCTGCATCCATTTAAAACTGACCGATGGGTCGTGTTGTGCCCTCGCTTGCCTCGGGCTTTCTGAAGTCCCTGCTAGAGGGGGAGGCAGATACATCCAGGCAGTGTCTTGGTGGGAGCCCCTGGCCGGCCAAGGCCTCGCTCTGGGTAACCAGGAACCGGCAGGAGAAGGTGTCACAAACTGCTGTGGCAAAATGCAGACCCATTTCAGGCTTGCGGCAAAAGGGTGTGCCTCGCTCAGTCCTCCTAAGCTGAAAAACACTTCAGACAATCGCTTTCAATCTGTCGTCGTAAGCATATATGCTTCTTCGCTAGGACCCACGAGTAATTGCTTTGTATCTAAGGCAGCCTGTGTGTATGCATGCGTGTGTGAACGCACACACCGGTTCCGCCTAGTCGCGAAGCCATTTTGGTGCTGTGGTGACTAAGCGCAGATGGCATGGGAGCTGCGAGCGCGGGTTTGCCTTTTGGGCTGCTCGAATGCGTCGAGGAGGGTGAGTGTGCCCCGGTGAACCTGGAGGCAGGTGGGAGCAGCCCCTGTCGCCTCCTGAATCACTCAGACTTGCCAAACCTGCTCGCTCGCTCGCTCGCTCGGGGTTTGCCGCTTGCCCTCGCTGAACGCTCCCGGAGGAGTCAGCCCGCTCCCCGGGTCTTCCTGCGGTTTCCTTCTCCTGGCTGGCGCACAGATGTTTGGCTTCGCTCACTCCGTGCTCAAATGAGCTGGAAGGCTGAGGATTGGCCTTCCCATTACTTTCTTTTCCGAACATGTGTCCAGTCCCATCCCTCCGTCAGCCCCCGCCTGTTGCCGAGGTGGAGGGCCCTGCTGCGTAGCGGGAATGCCTGCAGCCACGGGGGGACCTGGTGGTTTCGAAGCGTGGGCAGACGCATCGGAAAGATCTGACGCTGCAAGTATTGAGATGAGGAGTTAAACAAAACCTGCTGCTTGAAGTGGACTAAAACTGGCTGTTGCACGAGCAAACTCGGCTTGCGTGCCTATTTCTGGTAATGTGTGTGAGCATGATTGCGCCGAATCAACTCGCTTGTCCAACCACCTTGTCCCTGCTGGCCCAGAAAAGTCTTCTCTCTCCCATCTTGTCCTCCAGCATCCATAGCACCCAAGCATGAGGAGCCCCGCAGCTTTGCTCCAGCGGTGTATTCATTGCACTTTCACACGTGTGCGTGTAGACCCGTGGAAGAGCTGGGGTCCTGCATGCATCTTTTGTCATTTTTCTTCTTTTCATAATGACTTTGTCCTTTTCCCAAGTTGTGGTTATGGCCGGGTTGCAGAGGACAGAGCTGCAAAAAGACGGTTATCACTTAACGCCCTGTATTTTTGAAGTGTCAGGCAGAGCTAAAAATGTTAATTTGTTGTTTAGTTTGGTGATTTCTGTTTGGAAAAAAACAATTACTGTGTTGTCTACCTCATTCCAAGAATAGTTTGATACCTGTTTTTCTTCTCCCTTGTAATTGGGTGCAGAGTCAAAATAGGGGAAGTTGGTGGATAAACACAGCTGTTTAAGGGCTTGTATTTTTCTTATTTATAGCAACCATCACAAAATCCTGGTTTTGAGGGCTGTGCTGCTCAAGTTGGAATTCAGAGACAGGCAGAAGCAGTGAATTAAGAAAGACCTGATCCATGTGCAGTTTTTAAATCTCTTTAGGCACTTTTGCACCGGCAGACAGCTTAAAGTGAGACAATTTGGTATGCCTGTACTCTTAGGGGGTCACAGTCCGGATAAATACCTTGGGGGAAGATCTTTCAGGACGTAAGAGCATCGAGGATAATGACAAAATGTGCAGAGGAGGTCAGAAGTTTTTATTTTGTGTCTCACTGGAGAGTTGTTCCCCGAAAACGCGATTAAAGCCTGAGTGCAGCGCAGTTTAGCGAGGTGACGAAGGGGACCGCATGGCTGTTTCCCACGTAGCTGACGCGCGAGGCTGGGTATTTTAATTACGGGCTGCCCTTGCCCAGCATCAGAGTTAAAGTCACCCCGGAGGGGTGTCCTGGGGAAGGCAGATTTCGGGACCGGCGGGCTGAGTGGCAGCAGGTCCCAGCAGCCAGAGCCAGCGCTCGCCGGGGGAGCGCCGGGAAGGATTAACCAGGAGAGGGAGGGAGGGAGGGAAGGAGGGAGGGAAGGGAAGAGGAGGGAGGGGTGGCAAAACCCCAAACCTTCGAACACACCCAATTGACCCATCTCATCTTCACATGAAACTTAGCGCGTTACACCCACTGCGAACCAGAAGGGGAATGAAACGCTGACGCTTCCTCCTTTCTGTTACCAGCAGCGAGGGCTTGTGAAATACGGCAGGCAAAAATGTTTGTGCTCCTTATGATGAACGGTAAGCCGCTTTGCAAACAGCCTTAACTTCTGCTTGCGTTTTGTGTGACGGGCTAGGGGAAGGAGAGCAGTTAAGCTCAGGCTGTAAAACGCGCTTGTGGGATGCCCTGTTGTTGCGGTGTCCAAAATGCAGCGTGTCTGGGAACCTCCGTGAGGCTTTCCTCTCCCAGCTTGCGTCTTTTCCCAGCGTGGCTGGAGGTGTTTCTGTTTCTAAGTCACGTTTAATAAGTTCGTCAAGGGCTGTTTCCTTTTGCGGGGTTTGTGCAGCTTGCAGGTACGAAAGCACTCCGCTTTTGTTGCAGACACGGAGAGCAAAAACTGATTGAATGGGAGCCGGGTGTGTAGTCGCTAAATTCCCTCAGAGAGAAAATGTAGGATCGTGTTACTTATTAAAGATGCTTACCTTCTCCAGCTGTCTGGCTTTATTTTCCGTAATTACAGGTTGCCGTGCTCTTTAATTGTTTGAAATGAGCCCTGCGAAAGGTTTCAACTTGAATTGAGCTCTGTGAGGTGTTTCTGTGAGGCACTGAAAGCTGAAACGTTTGGAAGGGCGATGCTGCAGCGCCTTCAGATAGGGGTGAAAAGGCTCGGGTCGGTCGGAGGGGTCCCTCACTGCTCTGAGATCTGATAGCACTGCAGGAGCAGGGGCTGCGGGAAGCTTTCCCGTATCGAGTTGCTCCCGTTTTCCGGTTCCTTTTGCGATCGCTCGCCAATTTATTTTCTATACCAGTCGCTATCTTTAAATCTCAACTGCTTAATTCTTGGGTTGGTGACAGGAAACGTGAGCACCGAGCCCGGCCCTGCAATTCCTGGGACTGGGAGAATTAGCACGAGTAGCCAGGCGGGCAGCACTGCCTCTCAAGCAGCCTCTTGCCGTGGTTTCCAGCGGGCTGCTGCTCCTCACCCGCTGCCTCCAGCGCTGCTGTCGAGACCCTCGATGCCGCTCCTGCGTCCTGCCGGGCACGGGCTTGCTTTCAGCTGAGCGGGGCTCAGACCTGATTCAGAGCTGCCCCGCAACTTACCAGCGATGAGTAATTTCCCTGCGCAGAGGCATCCGTTTTTGGAGGAACGAAGTCACGCTGTAGCTGTTTTAAATGTTAGAGGTGTAATTGTTTCGTTTAATACGCCAGAAGCCCATTGTCAAGGCAGCTATTAATTCCTCTGACAGCGTTTTGGTGTTGCAGGGGTGATTTAAATGTTCGCCTGGGATTGGTGTTACAGAGCCAAAGGAGCAGGTTTTGTGGGTGTCAGTGAGCTACTTGTTTTTCCCCAGCCCTTTCAGAGGTAGAAGCGGTCTGTGCATTGTGAGAAATGTGTGGAAAATTGCAGTGTTAATCACGGCAAATGGTGCTAAGGGATCGAATGCAGAAGTGCGGCATGCCTGCTAAACCTTCTAGGGGATCTTGCTCTTGAAGGGGTGCCCGTCTGTTTTCAAGAGGGTTCCAGCTTGTTTCGAGGCAGGAACACTTCATTTTTCCAGAATGTGTGCTGGCAATAAATCTGCCAAACCACAAATTTGCATCATTCAAGCATTTGCTTTAGCTTTATGCTTTTGCTCTGGGAAATCAGCGGTGGGATTCCTGCCGGCTCCGGTGGCGTGGGGCAGGCATTGCTCTTGCACCCCTGCAGCCCGCGGGGGTGCAGGAGTGGGAGCAAGCCTAGTAGGCATCGGCCTTCCGAGCAGACACGCTTATCTTTCAATGAAGCTACACATTATGGCTCCGGTCACACGTAATGGCTATCTGAAGGTGAACCCCGAGGAAAATCTGTGTAGTTTCCTGCAGAGGCAGTGACCTGGCCCGGCCCGGCGCAGGGTCTGGCGAATGCCTGGGCTGGCACAAGCCAGAAGCTGGGGCAGGAGCGTGGGCAGGGGGGAAATGGGAGCTCCCCACCTGGGGCAACAGGTTGGCACGGGTGTAAAGTGCTGCCGCAGCACGCGTGCTGAGACCCCGTGGCAGCAGAGAGCCCTTTATTGCTGCCCCCAGCTCTGGCTTTGCTGAGTTAGTCAGTGCTGCTCTCGTGCCATGCTGCGAGGATTAAGAGTGGAAAAAAAAATTAAGGGTCTCTGGGGGGAAAGGGGGGAGATATAAATAAAATACCAGATAGAATTAGAATACCAGATCCATAACAATATTAAAAAAAAAAAAGCAAAATCAAACGCAAAAGAAATCTTGTCATCAAATCTTTGAAAGAATTTAGCAAGAAAGAGGGTGGCTTGCTGCTGATGTCTTTCTCAGTGTTATTCTGCCGAACTGGAGACTATGTAGTGTGTTCCAGGGAGTTTTATGGAACGGTAATCCAGTGCTGGATGAGAGGAATACATTATTTATAGGTCAGAGTGTTTTAGCATCCTAGTGTGGGGTTGTTTAAGGAGGTCAGGATGCAGAGCGCTGGCAATGGGATTAGCCCAGCTGTGCTGCAAACAGTGCAGAAGGAGAGGGAAGAGGGAAGTTTTCACGTAAATACTTATGTTTTTATTGTACCTCACATGGCATAGGTCGTGTAGGATTTAAGGGTTTCTGGAACCAAAATGTAGTTTGTCTCCTTACTGGTTGCAGCATCTCAGGTCTTAATTGAGTCGTAAACAAACACGAGCATCCTTTTCCCCTCGCTCAGCAGGCCGGCTCTCCGCTGCTTGTTTGCTTTCGCTGCGGGATGGTGTCAAAAGACTGGGGGAGCAGAGAGGTTGTGTGATAATATCAAGCCCCGCTTCCTTCCAGGGGGAAGCAGTTGTTGTATTTCTCCGCACGCAGCCTCTGCACAGGTGCTGGGAGCACAGCCCCGCCAGTCAGCACAGCAGCAAGAGACCGTCAGGCACGCGGGATTATAGCGTCATTGCTTCTTCAGGCGCCCAGTTATGCTTCTGGTAAGACTCCGAGCATGGTGCTGTCAGGTAACTCAACAAATCCTTGCAAGACCAAGCAAGCAAACCATCCCAGCACTGAGCAGTGCTCTGCTACGCTGCCTGCGCCCGCGCTTGCGTAGCCCCACTGCAGTCCTGCGAAGGCTCCCTGCATGCTGGGTCCTTGCCGTGGCTCACACAGCCCGCTCAGGAGGCTGAAGGGGCTCACTGCTGCCCAGCAAACGATTTACCTTCTCCCTCTGTATCTTTGATTATCTTGCCAGTGGCAAGGGCTGAGCTGGAGGTTGATGGTTAGCTCGCCGGAGACCAGCGGTGTCTTAACCACTGCATTTTCTAATATTGTCTAGACCCGGTCTTGATTATGGGGTAATTAAGAGCTCAAACTCAGTGTCGTTAATAGAGTTTAACAAATTGCCAAGCATTAGCTGAGCTGCAGCGACTGCGAGTGCTGTTAGCGTTGCAGTGACTGTGCCGTATAGTGCAACTTTACTGGGAGAGGGTCAGGTAAATGGCGTTAGCTGGCGTTGCCGTAGGTGTAACTGATTCCAGCTAAGGAGCAGCAGCTCCGTTAGCTCAAGTGGCTGGCTTGGGTCTGACCACAAGTCACCCTGCATACGGAAACGCTGCTGTCATGGCACCAGGGCTTGCAGACCGAGGCGTTTTGGGAGCAGTTTGGGTCAGAAGCTCAGGCGTGGGGACTACCTGTGGCCATAGGAAGGCTCACGTGTTGTGTGAAAGCCCTGGTAGGTGTGCTCCTCTGCGCTGGTGGTAGTAAATATTGTGTCTTCTGCCGCTGCTGGTGCTGAGCCTCTTGCTCCACGCAGCTCGAGCTTCCTGTGCGTGCACAGGGAAATCCTCCTTTGCATAGCGCTTGTGCCATGGGGGGCAGCTGCCCTGGGGCGGAGGGTGACCCTCCGAAGATAAGGCTCTTTGAAGCAGGCAGGGGTGAATAATAACCGCGGGGGGGTGAGTCAGGGGAGCTGCCAGACCGAGCCTGCAGCAGTCTGTGGGAAGCCGGGAGGAGGTGCTGGGAAGCCCATAAAGCAGGAGAGGCGGGGAGGGGGAAGGAAAGCTCCCAGGTTTGGACATAACGTGTGCCCTCGCTGTGTTTGGAGGATGCACGGGGCTGCTGGCACCGATCTCTCCTTCTGTACATGTTGCCCTGTGGCTGCTGAAGGTGCTGCAAGGGCTTTCGGTGACCAAGGGCTTCACTGCTCCTGTTAGAAACTCTTGTGGCAAGCTGAGAATCTGGCTTTGGGATATTCACAGGGAAGCAAACGGCGCCATGTGCTCCTGGAGCTGAGGATCTCCAGTCCTCAAGTCAGAGGAGAAATACATAAGCCTTCTGCTGCCTAGTTCCCAGCTGAAAATTGCTTTGTTAATTTGCATTCACCTGGGCGGGGAAGGTATATTAAGAGTGTGCTCCAGGCCCCGAGACGTTTAAATGGAGAGACAAAGGCTGCCTGTTGTGCAAGGCTGCCCAGAAGGGAGCAGGGGAGGCTGCGGGGTGTGCAACCCGGGGCTGTGCCTGGCCACCAAGGCAGGACGGGGGCCCCAGTCCTGGTCAGGGCAGGAGGGCTTTCTGTGCAATTGTGGGGTGTGCAGAGAAGGGGGATTTCGTAGTTACTGCAAATACAAACTGAATTGGTTGATGGGCACGTTTCTTGCATGGTAACTGACGTGCCTAGCTGGAAAAAGCTAAAACAATTTCCATATTTTGCATGGGGTTATGTGAAATGTTGCCCAAACCCCTGAACCCAGTGTGTCGGATGACATTAACCGCGTGGTAGAAGCTTCCCAACTTGAGATCTGTGAACACGACCAATCGATCTGAGATTAAAAAAACACATCTGTATACAGAACGGTGCTTGGCACATGTTGCCCGTGGCAGGCAGGGAGGAGGGGACCTTTTGCTTTTAGACCTGGAGGACCCCAAATGACGGTTGCTGAAATCATTCGCCAGGCATCCGATGACTGTCACCGCCAGTGGTTTGTAACACATGCTTGCTTTAAAAATGACTAATGTGCTTTTTTTTTTTTTGTAACAGTAACAAAGGATCCTCTTTTCTCCCCTCTGCGCAACTGCAACAATGAAAACGATCCTTTTCACCTTTTCTTTTTCCTGAAGTGGGAGGCAAATTGGGTTTTTCTTGATTTTTATTGCATCCCAGAGTGGAGTTAGCGAGGTGCTGCTGTAAGAGATGTGAGCATAGGCAGCAGGCACCAGAAATGCACGTAGCCTTGGATTCAAGGCAAAATGCAGAAGTCAGTGCAGTTGGAAGTTTCAGGACTAAACTTCTGATAAAAAAAACAAAACAGTGGGAATCATTTTCCTTTCAGCTTTTATCTTTTCAGAGCAAATTAATCGTAATGCTTTAGTAACATCTGGGTGATTGCTTGGTAATCTTTTTCTGGGCAGCAGTACTTTGTTTTGTATTTTGTTGTGGAATGAGAAATCACTGTAATTTACCAGCCTGTTTTTTTTTTTTTTTTTTAAATTTGAGGAGTCACAATATTTGATATGTTCCTTCAAGCTGTCATTCCTGGAGGTACAGGAATGAATGCATGACATTTCAGCTTTTGTTTACCGCTTAAAACAGGTTTTTACGCTTGACATGGTTACCTGCACATATCTTAAAGTTTGCAAGTTTTGTTTTTAAGGGAAATTAAAAGAAGAGTTTTTGAGCAGGAGGCAGATGCAGTTTTGACAGCTTACCTGGACTTGGTAAGTGTGTATAGATACCCAGAGCCACACAAAGACTTTGGACCCGTCCCCAGTTTCCCTGGGAGCCCCAGTCCTTCCTCGCGGTGCCTGTGGATGAGTGAAAAGTAAGAAGTGAAGGCTTTTTGGGAGCATGGCTGTCGGGTGACAGCCCGACGGGGAGCCAGCAGGAGCTGGAGGAAGCAGGTAGGAGGCTGCGCTGTACCCCAAGTCGCACGGCTGGACCCGGGGACGTGTGAACTCTGGGATCGAGTATCGTGTGTCCTTGTGTGCTGGTAAAGCAGCTGGGAATGTCAATTTTAGTCCACATTGGAGCTGTCGGGGAACTGCAGGATCAGTACAGCAGGGTAAGAGGTAAATTCTCAGGACGTAGTTTAGTGTCTCAGACGATAAACATTTGGAGAGAACGTGTCTCTTGTGCATGTAAAACACAGATATAACAACCTGCAAAATGTATAGGAAGCGTGTCAGTGGAGTATGCTGTTTTTGCATAATTCAGCAATGTAAGACACCGGAGAAACGCATCTTGTGAAAGTAAACAGTGAAGTGCTTTAACAAATGTCTGCGTGGTGCCGAGGACAAATGTGCAGGAACAAGGAAGGTGGGAGTCTGAAGGCTCATAGGAGAGACCCGGTTGAATCCCAGCTCCTGGGCAGTCAGTGGTCAGGCAGACAAAACTGCAAATAAATATATTAGGAGAAAAAAAAAACACATTATACTAAAATTAGCAGATTTTGCATGATAATAAAAGCCTGAGTATGTTGTAGTATGTGGTGGACGTAGAGTAGCAGAGCTCTGAAGTTGCTCTCCCAGGGTGGCATCCTGTTCCTCAGAGACTGCCTTTCCTGCTGGAGGTGCCAGTGGCGGCTGTTGTTAGCTCGGGGTTTGGGGGCTGGTTTCCATCTGTGGTGCCGTTCGGGGAGGTAGAGTGTTGTGCCCGTGAGACAAGCACATAACACTAATTTACACTTATTAAGGGAGGTCATGTAAATAAACCTTAAGGTTTCTGTGCTGCATTCAAGGCTTTGCTGGCTTCCTTTCCCTCCTCTTCCCAAACAAACAAAAAACAAACACAAACAAACAAAAACCTTTAAAATTGGTTTCAGTGTTGTTTCTTGAAGAGGTGAAACAGTGCTTCTTCTAGGGGGAGCACAGTCTGGTGGCTGGAGTAGGAGGTTGGTTCCTGCCGTTGATGACTTGCCCAAAGTTCAGTTTTTCAGTCGACTTGCCTCAGTTCCTCTTTGTAAAGGAAGGTTGCTCCTCACACCCGGTTTTTGAGGTTTAAGGAAGGCTTACAACGTTTTTCTGATATTTATTGAATATGCTATGCATGTTTCGAGTGCATTTTACCCTAAATTGTTTTAGCCTGGAGCCGTCTTCTGGAATAGCAACAAGAAGCCCAAGGACTTGCCTTTGGAGTCAGTTGTGGGTGCAGCTGACCTCATTTCCAAGCGGTAGCCCTGCCTTCCAGCCTCTCTGAAGACACGCGTCCTTGCGCTGGGCTGGGGCCCTAGGCTGAGCTCCAGGGCTTGCCGGGTTTGGGGAGCTGCATACTGCTTGCCACCAGAGCCTGCTCCGACTTTACTCGTTCCTACCATGCTTAGCCTGAGCCCACAGGCTGATCATCCTGTTTTTAATACAGTTCCCTAGCCAGTGTTGCCTGAGATCGCTGGATACCCCGCATCCAGCCGGGGATATCCTCTGCACAGCATGCTCAGGAGAAGCACAGCTGGCCGTCCGTAGCTTGCCTGTAATTTGGACAAGATTACAGGCAAGCTGCAGATAGCCAGCTTTGTAAGAGTCTTCAACCTGCTCATCAGAGGGAACATCTAACTTTAAGTGCACCGAGACCTGCCAGCTGCAGAGAGCTATTTCTGTGCAGGAATCCCTTTAATGTTTAATGCACTTTTTGCTAATTGAGCCCTAAAATGAGTCACTTAAGGGAGAAGTGTCAGATTTTTGAAACCTCTGCCCACCTGTTGCTTAAACTCACTTCTCTGTAGCATGCTTGGGTCCCAAATTATTCAGAGAGGAGTAAAACAAAGCCAAGAGAAGATGGGTTTTGGTACTGGGTTATGCTGATGAGAAGGATTTCCAACAGGTATTTAGAGTTCTACTTTGACTGAATACTCTGAAAAACTAACCATTTGAGTATGTGAAGGTAAAAGCTTTTAGAACGTTTTATTCCTCTCAGAGCTACTGATTCATTCTGTAAATGACCAAATTTCTTGCCTTGCTGCAATCTGCAGGGGGGCATTCATCATGTCTTGGTGTTGCTCAGAATCTGGTACAGAAGGCAGAGACGGCAACTTTGTGCCTTCTTGTTGATGCTGGCGTTGCTTTACCCTCATCATGTCAGAAGGTACCGAAACTTGTTGCCGTGATTATATTAGGAAAACTCTCAGGAGGCCTCAGAAATGAATGAATTTGTGCAGAGGCTGTTGCAACCCTTCCGTAGCATTTGCTTGCCCACTTTCTCAGATCCCCACCAAAACCCAGCTCCTGGAGCCGAGCGAGGCTCCCGGCCGGGGTTCTCAAGAGGCAGAGATTTGGGATTATCGGCAAATGAAATTAATTTCTTATGGCTAAAGCTGGACCAAATTTCACGTTTGGAGTCTCCACTAGTGCAACTGACAGAGCACTAAGAGGATTATCTTCTTCCGACCTCCTTTTTTTAAGCCCAGCAGATGAATGGCGGAGGCCAGCGATTCATACTCTGCCATGCCTGACCTACAATTTATTGCAATATTACCTCCAAGTAATTGAGCGGGTCCTACAAGTCTGTATAGCAGGCTAATTCTGGGCAGCTCTTAAGGAGCTGCATATGATTCCGTTCAATTAGTTTCAGAGAGGCCTTTTACACGAGGTGAAATGATGTTGTGGTTTTTTGATGCCCTGCTGAAATTAGGCAGTGTTGAGCACCGTCTCCTATCTAACTAGGTATTTGTCATCACAGCTTCATCTGCTTGAGCACCTCACTTATATAAATGGGTTTATTCTCACTTTATTTCAGTGATGTGGGAAAGCGTGTTCTCCATCTGTAAAAGGAGATTTGAGACGCAGGGAGATTTAAGATACTTGCCGGTGAATCCGTGGAATTAAATTTGAGAGGAGAGCCCTAATCTAGTACCTTAGCTGCAAGATACGGCCTCCTCTTAAGCTTCACAACTAAATTAACTAATAAACCTGTCAGCCTGGATGCTGCCCTCTGAAATTTGTAGCTCACAATGGAAGGGAATCCTCTGGAATTTAAAGATTTAGGAAAAAAGGCTCTGCAGCTTTAAAGGCACGTGCGCTCCTTTGAGAAACATCCCCCACGCAGCTCATCTGGCTGTTCCCCTAAGATCTTCCTGAACATGAGAAAAGAAGCAACAGTCAAAGCGTAAGGAAAACAACAGGAGCATGATCGTGCCCGACACAAGTACTGCAGGTTATTTCATCAGGCTAATGACAGAAAATGGCTCTGCCTGATGGGACAGCACTGCATAGCCTTGTCAAATTTGCTCAGCAGCGCAGAGCATGTTCTGAAGTGTTACCTGTTAGCATTAGCTGATCAGTGTATATCATGAATTTGAGGACTCAGGGTTTCTGATTGTTTCTGGCTCAGTGTGATTATCTCAACAGCCACACTCGAAAGCCATTATTTTATTTGCATTATGACACTGTAATAACGCTAAAAGGATTAAACGTAAATGTATGGGAAGAGCTTGATCCCTTGCAGTGCGAGGCATACAAATCGCGTGCCTGGGCTGGGCTGGGTTATCAGGATTTTATACAGAAATTGAGTGTTTTTTCCACCAAGTGACCATTTATGCTTCCAGTTCGCCACAGACCGGTGCAGATAGCCTTTTTCTTTGGGCTGTCGTCAGAGCTGTGCGTGCACGTTTGGCTGTGCAGTGGGAGTTGGACAGCCAGCTCCTCAAGGCGTGATCCTGGGGGATGCCCGGAGAGCTGACTCCTCCTGGAGATACCCGGAGGTCCGTGGGCTCCCCAGGTGAGAATTTCCCTGCTGATGGCGAGGTTTCCTCTGCCTCATTCAGCATGGTCAGCTTTGGTGGCACCATGTAGATACAAGCGCACCCAGGGAGGCAACGTCGCTGTAAGTCTGTACAAAATCTCAGTAAAATGAGTTTTTTCATTTTATTGCCAAAAAGGTGGCATGGCAACCAGAGTCAGGTTTCTTCCCACCTCTAAATCTCCCACTAGCTGAGGAGAGTTTGGGGCATGCACAAGGGATTCAGCAGTGGCCGTGCTTAACATTTACGTGGGGCGCTCGGTCCTGAAAGTGCAGAAGAAAAGGTAGCTGAGGGTGTTGTCTTCTGCAGCAGCAAATTGAGCCGGGCACTGACTCACCGACTGCCCGCAGCCGTCCGAACTGCTCCTCCATGGGAAGTTACCGCCCCTGCAGCGGCGGTGACGAAATATTTCATAAAGCAGCGTCGGCAGCGCTCAGCCCGTGCGCCTGAGCTAAAGCCAGAGCAGCGCACCAGGGTGTGCCCGTGGAGATCCCTTCAGCCGCCACACCCTCAGCAGCCTTCCCTTGATGTTTATCGTCCCTCGCTGCAGGTGGAAAGAATGAGGCAAAGCCATGAAGCAGCAAAAATGTAAGGGTGAGGAGAAAGGAGAAAACACTGCGTTATCAAAAATTTGTGTTAGGAAACTTAGTATTTTCAAACTTCGCTTGAGCAACATGGTGAAGTTCCTGCAGATGTTCCTGTTCACTTCTGATGGAACCAAGGGTGCAGAGTAATCCACGAAGATCCATAAAGCTCTACCAGGTTTTTCTTCCGAGTGCTGTTATTCTTTTAATTAAAAACGCAGTAAATTTAAGTGCCTTTTTTTTTCAGTAAGGGAGTGCTGAAAATATTCTAAATGCAACACTTTGTTAGTCCGTTGCGAAACCATTTTAATTTAAAACCGACAAATATTTCAGCAGGGTTTCCGTAACGATTATTAGTTTTTAATTATTTGTCATTTTCCCTTATTAAAAATGGAATTATTAGTCTCCTAATTCTAAATCTAATTCTATTTACTGCCTTGCCATCTTAAAATTGCTTCCTGGCTTCTTTCATGAAAAGCACTGTAATCTCCTCAGAAAAAATGGGGTAGTTATTGCATCAGTGTTTCTCCATCTGTATGGATTTGGAGATATTGGCAGAATTTGAGGTCTTGCTTAAGGGCAGTCTAACTAACAAAAATGTAATGCATTTAAGCCTGATAGTGAAGCGTCAAGTTAGTTCATGTGACATCAATCACAACTTCATGGCCAGTCTAGTTCGGGATGTCATATTTGGTATCACGTCAGCTAAATTAAAATCTATGGTTAGCTGCCATGATATTGAATATGATTTATCCTGATTTATCCTTCTCCATATGCAAACTCAAGCCCCTTCCAGCGCTCGTATCATGTACTTTCATGCAGTGGCTTTCAACATCTCTCTGTTAGCGCATCCCTAAAGCCGATCCAGCAGAGGTGTGAATCCCTGGAAAGAAGTTGGTAGGCAGCGAGCCGTGGACGTGCCTTCCTAGACCCCTCCTGCGGATTCCCGTCTGCCGAGGAGACCCCAGCTCAGCACCCACTGGCCAAGCTGCTGGGGTGTCTGAGCCTGTGGGCTTGAGAGATCACCCCCTGGCCGTCAGCCAGGCTGGCTATTTCTTGCCTCCATTGTCACATGGACACCTCCAGGTAGTGCGAGAATGGTCTGTGGCACGTACATCCGCTCTGTAGGAATTTACCAACACGTTACGCTTGGCACATCAGAGGTACCAGCAAAATGAAGAACACTGTGCTTTTCTTGTTGTGTGTTAGTACCGTGAACTGCATTTCCCGTTGTTCAGTTTAGTTATTTAGTGCTTGCTTTTGTCCCGCTGCATTAGAAAATATGTACAACTGGGACATCTCATTTGTCTGTTCGCACTGTGTTGCGTTCTCCTCTTGAATACTCTCCTCAAACTCCATGAATGAATTAACTGGGCAATATCACACACTTACAGCAAACAAAAAGATTATTTTCTGTTTCATTTTGATGGATAGCGTCTTAAATAGTGTATGCCACAAGAAAATGTCTAAGTAGCATTCTTACGGGATCAACAATTCGTAATTCAATTTAGTACAAAGTGACTGGCTGACAGGTTAAACTGAGAGCTGTCCTCTTGTCCCCATTAATCTTCATCTGAAAGTTCACTAAAAAACCAGCACAGGGATGGCTTCATTGCTGCTCTGTGGGCTAGCAATCCTTGCTTTGCATTGATCCCTGCTTCAAGCTGCTCGCATGAGTTATGGGTTAACTCTGTCTGGAATTCTGCATAATTTTTTAATCTCGTTTCTTTTTAATAAAGTTGCTTGTCAGGGTGATAGCTGAAAAAAACCACCTCGATGTGGCGTTCCAGAACAATGCTTAAATTCAGCCATGTAAGTATTCCTATAAAAACATCCCTTGAGTCTAGTGGGAGCCGACTTGCATTACACCAGCACTGAGCTTTTTTTCAGGTCTCGTTTTATGGCATTTAAATACCTTCCCTGCGAGTGGACAGCGGATTTCTGTGGGGAAAAGAACGTGGATTGTGGAAAGCTTGCACAAACAAATGGCGCTTGGCAAGCGGGATGCTGCTGTGTTTTCCCTCCTTGTTAAAAGTTCCAGTAAGAAGGTCTCTGGCTGATACAGAAATATCCCAGAACAGGCGCTTTGTCAGAAGGAACTGGAATCCCAAGCAGGGCCCTCCCTTTTCCTTTTGAAGCACCATCCCGCCTGTGTTTGCATTTTCTGCATTTTTCACGTCGTATTGACAGAGAAACGTCAGGATATGTTTGCTGAAAACAAAGGGCTGGATGAATAAAGTCTTTTGCTGTATTGTTCCCCAAACTGGTTATGGGCCTTTTTTAAGCCTGTTAGGTTGGGCTTTAAGAAAAAAAAAAAAAAACAACAGGCACAAAACCCAAACAATACTGTAAAACCAAAAGCGCCAGAGCAGGTGTTGCTCACTTGTCAAGACAAGTAGACGACTCATTTCCTTTTCAAAACGTGGTTGGAAGTCGGGTTTTAAGGAGGAAGATCAAAATAGATCTGCCGAACATAAATTTAAGAAATTGGGCTGTGTTCTCCTATCTCTTGAGTAAATGCGGCATTGTAGGGACAGAGCATTAGTGAGCTACTGTTGTGCATATAAATCCCCTCGCAGAGCCTTCCTAGAGTTTTTCCAGCATTGTTGCTCATTAGCGAGGTTAATTACAGTCCCTCTGGTTTCTCTTCCCGTGCCGATATTCCCAATCCCATTAGCTGCCTTCCCTAGTGTTCTGGGTTTTGTTGTAGTTTAATCCCTCGGCAAAAAGCCGGCCCTCACGTTCAGCACCGGGCTTTATGAGTGGCTCCGGGAGATGCTCCTGGGTTACCCAGCAGACGGTTGGCATCCCTTTCCTTCCTCCTGCCCATGGTTAGGGTATCTTTGGTGGACTGGGAGCCCCACAGGAGCAGCCTCACAGAATCACAGAATCATCTAGGTTGGAAGAGACCTCCAAGATCACCGAGTCCAACCTCTGACCTATCACTAACAAGTCCTCCACTAAACCGTATCACTAAGCTCTACATCTAAACGTCTTTTGAAGACCTCCAGGGATGGTGACTCAACCACTGCCCTGGGCAGCCCATTCCAATGCCACACAACCCTTTCGGTAAGGAAGTTGAGAGCCACCAGGAGGCCGGCACAAGCGGAGGCTCCCGAGCAGGAGGCGTTGCTGCCAGTGGAGATGTGAAGAAGCCGTGACCACGTTTGGCCAGAGTTTCCTGCACCTCCCCTGTAAACAAACCACTTCACGCTTTTATTTTTTTTTTCTTTCTTTCAACTACACATTCAAATTTCACCAGGGCATTTTTCCTAGCCGGTATGGGAGCCTCTGCCTAACGTGTTGGTGGGGCCGGGGGAAGCTGTTTGCCTTTAAAAGTTCAAGGTGCTCATTGTGTAAAATGTTTTGCAAGTTACGTTGCGATGGGAAAAGTACATGCAGGGCAGACTCTGCAAGCCGGAGCGGAAAGGTGCCCTGCAAAAGTGATTATACATTCCTTTTCATGTTTTTTTAAGAGGCAGGGAATATGTTGAGGCGTGTACGAACCTGTGCGAAAAGTGATAATCGAGCGCCTTCCTCCTTTCCCACAGCTGGGTGTAGATAAGACACACCAAACTTAATGTCTGCTTTCTTTTGTTCGTAACCCTTTCCCATTAGGGCTGCTGCATATTCTGGAGCCGGAGACGCGAGGAAGGCAATCCCGCCCGGCCGCCCCTCTGGCTCCGCTGGCAGCGGGTCGGCGACGGGTGCCCCATCGCGTGCGGCGCAGTGTCCCCGCCGTGCCCGCGGGGCTTGCCGCGGGGCTCGCCTCTCCGGGCACCCGCGGGAGGGCCAAACAAAGAGCCCGATGGAAATTTTTGGTTGGAAAAACGCCCGGGAATCAACTTGTGCCTTTGAAATGGAAAGCACCAGGGGAAAGAAAAAAAAAAGGAGATGTGGTTTTGGGGGACAGAGGCAGGAATCCTCCTGGGTCAGCTCAGCTGAACCGGGCTGCCGTGGGTCCCAGCCAGTGACAAAGGTGGCCCTGTCCCCCTCCACAGCCCCCTTCCCTTCCCACGGGATGGGGTCTGTGCCACGGGCCCCCTTCCTCCCCCTTTTCCCTCCACCCAGCGAAATCGATAGGGCTTCGCGGCGTGAAGCCGAGCTGGTGGCGAGCGCCGCGGTGCTGGAAATTGGCCTCCCAGCGCTGCTCCAGCTGTCGCCGTCGTGGTTTATTTGTTTCATTTCAGGAGCATTGCAGGCAGGTCTGGTTTGAATTACGTCTCCCTTGTGATCCGCTGTGCTGAGAAGTGGTCAGGCTAAATGCTGTCCCGTGTATTAATCGGTGCAGTGGGATTTCGGGTGCTGCTCGGAGGAGCGTCGCTCTTGTTTTTGACGTTAAGTTGTTCTTCAAATGTTATTGTCTTTGAAAGGGATTGGTTGCATATCCATAATTATTAATCTCGTAATTAAACATGAAATGAGCCCTGAAAGGTGGTGAATCTGGTTTGAAACGGCGCAAACAAAGGAAGCCCGTCAGCGTTCCCTATCTTTTATAGATAAAAGCCTCCAGAACAGACGAACCAAGAGAAATCCCACAAAAATGTCACAGTTAGTGGGTTTGCTGTTTGCGATGCTATATAAGATTACAGAAACACTGGTAGCTGGTTGCAGCCTTGCAAATGTCACAAGCAGGACAGCAAGGCAGTTACCTGAGTGTATGAGACAGGCTAAAAGAAAGGTGTTTTTTTCTCCAGTCTGTGCTGTCTTCGTCGGGCTCTTGGAAATTTAACACAATGAGTGCTTCTTGTGGGGGGATGAGGGAGTCTGCCTGCGTTTTGGAAACTCTGCCCGAGTGTAGCTGCTGTGGGGATTTGGGGTGTTTGATGTAGTTAAATATAAACATTTTGCTAACATACATTTTATAGGTACATATGTTAACAAGGGTGTTATCGGTGTGTTTGCTGCACGTGTCCTTCCCAGCACAGCGCCTTCCTCAGCTGGGCAGCACGTCGAGCTTTTCTTGGGGCTGCGGAGTTGCTGCCTTCGTGTCCTCCTCCTCCTCCTCGCTGGGGCCATCGGGTCTCCTGGGCCACAGAGCACAGAAGGGCAGGAGGAGGAGGAGGATGAGGAGGAGGAGGAGGAGGAGGAGAAGAAGGAGGAGAAAAAGGAGCCTTCCCTGCAGGCAAGACCCATGGGGCAGCCCTTGGGAGAGGGGCGAGCAGGGCTGGCTTAGAGGCTCTTGCACAGCCTGAAAAAAGGGTGCTAAAAATGACTGTTGAGGGAATGATTTTTAGAAAAGACAGGGAAATAACGTGTTGTTTCTCTGAGCTTTTTTTTTTTTTTTTTTTTAAACCTGTTTTTTCACTCTTTGGTCTTTTTGCCTCTTCCTTTTTGGTGTGAGTTGTGTGCATGAGGCAGAGAAGAATTTCAGTTGCAATTCAGCAAGTGAAGAAGCTGGGCTGATCTTTTGTGTTTATGTCTCTTTAAACCCCCCTGCTACTTTGGGGGCCCACTGAATGAATTTGACACCAATTTCTCAGGGCTCTCGAGCCAGGCCCTGGGTGAGGCGTTCAGGGGAGCTGCCGTGTCTGCAGGCAGAGGTGCCGGGTTGCTCATGTGGCGGCTTGCTCCGCGTGAGGCTGATATGCATAAGCTCAACAGCTTCCTTTTGAAGAAAAGGACGGTGTCAGCAGAGTGCAGGGAGACACTTTTTTTCCCTGACAGAAGACCTGAGGTTTCTGCCCACCCTCGGCGCAGGCAGAAGCTGGCACCCTCGCAGGCTGGAAGTAATCCCGTGTAGTGTCTGTCTCAGAAAGGAGAGCTCGGTGTTGCAACAGCTGGGCGCTGCTTCAGCGCACCGGCGAGGGAAGAAGAAGTACTTTCCCCTCTCAGCAAGCCAAAAACACCAACATTGATTTAAGAAAGAAAAGAAAGGCATCGCATCGATAAGTACAGATACGTGTTAACAGCCCTCTGCTGCCATGGGGCACCCACGTGGCATCGCTATAGCGGTACAAAGCCTTCTTCTGCGGATGGCACTTAAAAGCATCCCCACGATGCTTCACCAGCAAACCAGCACTTTGGCTGGAGTAGCTTATTATCACTTTGTTTTTCTCTTGGAAAAAAAATAGGTTACCATAAGCCGTGTCACAATTTTGCACATATAACTGTATTGCAGTGGGCTCTGCAGGCATAATCAGAGGTCATGCTCTATCAAATTTGTGACTGGCGTATCTCTGCTGGCAAATATTTGTAGCTTAAATCGGTCTTGAATCTTGAGACCATGCTTAGATTCCTGCACTGCACAGAGCTGTCTTCCCTCCCTTATTGTCCGGGAGATAACTTTTTGACGGAGATGTTAGATGAGTTGGGTTGGTTGAAAACCATAAAGGATGAAGTGCAAAACATTGGCTTTTTTTTTCTTCCTCCTCCTCTTTTCATTTAGGTGTGTTGGCTCTGAAAAGGGGTGGTAAAAAACAAACAAACAAAAAGAACCAACAAATAAACAAGTGCAGGAGGGAATTTTATTGGGAGTATTTTCATTTCACTGCTGCGTGATTTGATGGGATGTGCAGCCCATCAACGCTGTGTGACGAGGTGAGCGTTAACGGTGGGAAGACTGTCTGATGGCACAACTTCCAGAGGTCACCAGAGCACCTGTAGGGCAGGCTCTCTGCTGGCGAGCTGAAAACCGCAACAGTAAAGACCTCTGGACCAGCACAAAGAGGGCTATCTTTCAGAAAGAGAGGCAGCACTGCAAAATGAAGGAGTCTTCGTTTAGCTCAATCGTAAAGGTGCCCTTTGCTTCTTTGTTTCGGCCTGTCGAAAATAGCGTAGGGGGTTTCCTTTTAAAATTCCCTTTAAGAATGGCAGTAGTCTTTGTGGTGTGTCTGCTTGCTATGGAAAGTAAGTTACCCCTTCTGCCATAGGTCTGTAGGATTGACGTGGTGATACAGTGAGGCTGTGGCTGGTGATGGAGTAGAAGGCACGGGAGCGTCACCGCTCCTGGTGGCATGGGCAGAGAAGAGAGGAAACTCAGCTTGCAAGAGGCCTGAAATTCAGGCTCCACGATACTATATTTAACACCCGTTTCACTGAAACTCACTTTGTCCAGTAACACAGTGGGATCTTTCTCCACGGTGCTGCTTTTCGCGTTACGGAGGCTCCAGCACCTGTGTGGGTCCCTTGTGCGTACCTATAAAAACAGTGCTGGGAAGTCAGGGGAAAAGAGCGGTCGCTCCTGCAGTTTCGAAGTCTCTTCCTTTGTCAGCCAGATGCCGTTTATGTGAATTCAGGAGCTGTTGCGAGCTCAGGTGGGCTGAATAATTCACTTGTAACTTGGGCATAGGTGAATATGATCAGCACGCTCACAAATACACGATGTGTGCGTTTACCGCCGGTTTTATTTTCATATGGGCTGGGAATGATGCCACAGAAAATATCGGTAGCTTTCTCAGCTACTAAAATCATCTACCACTCTTTAAATTTGAAGAGGAAGCTAGTTATTTTCTTTTAGGACTATTTTGGGCCGCATACCAACGTGAAGCACTGAAATGAGGGAATGACACTTAGTGCTGCTGAAAATATAAAGTGCTGTGCAGATTTACGGTGTCTTCGTTTGATGGTGTGGCTGATATTTCACCAGCCTGGCGTTTCTGAAGAGGTACAGCTATTGTTTCGGTAAATGTTTGCATTTCTAATATGGATTTTAGAATTCCTTAAAAAAAAAAGAAAACCCCACGTATGTATGCTATAATATTTTAGCACTGTATAGTGTTTCGTTTAGGTGACTATACCCCACAGTGTAACAGCTACAGGTAAGAAAAATGTTCTTTTTACAAATACTAAGGTAGAATATTTTATTAGCGACCTTCTCTTGTAAGAAAGCATTGAACCAGAGCTGACAGTAAGCAATTTTCCACCGATGCTCTGCTTGGACTTCAGGCAGGCAGGCAGGCTCTGTAGCACTCTCTCTAATAGCAATACCTGGTGACTTTCTGGTAATGTTTCACCTCGGGCTAGGCGATCAATTTTTCTTTTTTTTTTGGTGAATGGTTTATTCACTGAAATGTGGTTTGTGGATGTGGGACAGCTAAGAAACTCTGGAAGCAGTTACAACCCGCGGAGGGCCGTGTTCAGCCCGTGCTGCGTGGCTGGAGCTCGCAGACGGAGTCAGGCAGGCTCGTGGCTGGGTCCGGGGCTCTCAGCTACAGCCACTTAAACTCACCGAGTGTTTTCAACCAAAAGCTTAATTTTCCAGACAGATCAATAAACCAAAGAAAGAGTGGCTTCCCCACCCTCACCCCTGCATGAATGCACATGCAGATACACGTGTACGTGCACGCACCCACACGCTGCTTTTCGTCCTGTAGCCGAGAGGACGTCGCTCCTCCAGGACAGGGGAGGCCCAGATGAGAGTGCTCTGTCCGGAGAGCCCTCAGTCTTCGTTTTCCTCCTCTCCTGTGGGAGGCACCTTCACGTAAGGCTGTCTTGGGGAATGCCATTATAGGGTGCTCCTGGGACAGTTGTCAACAGTTTGTCTTGTAATTAGCCACTTAGGCTTTTCGTATAGCATTTAAATAGGGAGGCAGTAAGAGAAAGTGAGAGCCCGATGCTGGAAAAGTCTCACAAAGGGTTTGGAACACCTCTTCTAGCTCCTTCTCCCCGTGGTATTTTTTGAATTGTTTTCACAAGAAGAAGAAAACCAAAGCTTTTTCTGGACGTCTGCTCTCTAAGGTGTCAGGAGCTCTAAGGTACAAACCCCACAGCTGGCCATTCTGCAGTGCTGGCTTTACACTGATTACAGGCAGTTTGTGTGTGCCAGCAGCAACGTTTTTCCTGTACGCACCGTAGTTTGCAAAGCTGGAGGAGAACTTGAACAACAACTGGGCCTCTTGCTACGTATACATCTATTTCAGTTGATGAATTTTTTAAGTTATCTTTTTCTGCCTGTAAATACAGATCATGTCTTTCTGCAGCCTTTTTGTTTTGCTACATGAGACAATCCTGTTTCACCTCTCAGAATGAAGCTCCAGGCTTCATTGCATCTGCCTTGCTTTTCTTGAAGGTACTCTGCTACGTGTTAGCCTTTGCCATGGATGATGAAGATTGCACGTGCTATTCTGGATGAGGTCAGTGGCTTCTGTGGCAGCATTCACTCCTGTGTCTTCTGGGAAAACCTGGCTTGTGCATCTTTTGATTACATTTGCTGTTTTATCACTATTTTATCACATCAGTGTCTTCTGTGATCAATACGAGACAAAAGGTCTCTTGTATATTGTGACTTTCTTGCTTTGTGTCAATAGCACAAGTCAGTAGCACATTTTTTCTTCGCATGCCGTCATTGGAAGCATTAAAAAACCTCATCCCTTGAGTCAGATAATTCTCCTTACAGCTCAGCCTCTTTGCAAAGTTTCTTGTGCATATCGTAATTCCTATGTTAGTCTTTGTCATCCGCAGCTTAGCTAATCATTTCCCAGAAAGGTACCTTCTCCCCTCCCCTCCACTGGAAAATGGGTTATCCTGTTGGAGAAGGAGATCAGATGAGCATGCTGCAATCTGTGTGGCGTTTTACTCAGTTTCCCTTTCCTAGCCGTGCTGTTCCCTCTCTCAGATGTGTTCTCCAGCCTTGCACGCGATGGAGGCCAGGAGGCAGGTACGTCACTCCTCGGATCACTCGTTCTCCGGTGATCCTGATCCGCAGGTTTTAATACAAAAATGCTTGTACACACACCTGCGGTTTCTTGTACCACTTCTCTCATAGTTTTGGGATGCAGATTAAAAACTCGTGCTGACTGGCAGATTTTAAACCCTTTGAATCGTGCTCCTTGGATACCTCAGATGTGGTATTCGCGCGGCTTTGCTCCCCCGTGCCCTTACTGAAAATTAAGGCAAAGCATTCGTTTTCATTTGAGCCCAGGCTCAGAGCTGGCTGGTTTCAGTTTCCAGCACAAAGCTGCCTTACCCTGGCTCGTGGCAGCCTGGGCTTTTCCTCCCAGAAACACTAGCTGCCAGTCCTGCTCTAGCCCTGTGAGCTCCATACGCGTCCCGGGGGTTGCAGCTCCCCGTAGGCTTTGCCCCGCCTGGCTTAGGGGAGCAGCACCCGGCGTGTGGCCTTCGGTGCTGGGCGTACCTTCCTCAGGGGAAGGGCTGGGAGCTCGGGAGCGGTGTCAAGGTGTGACAGACGAGCTGTAGCCAAAACCGGTAGGCCCAGATAGACGTAGCGCGGTGCGAACGCCTTTCGGTGACGGCACTTGAGCGATCAGGTTCTGTCAGGACGTGCAAGATAAAATCTGCGTGCTTAATTTAACTTTGGCAGTGGCGAGCTGGTACAGACTGGCCGAGCTTTGCATGAATGTTTTTTGTATGCACGCTGGCAAAATGGTGAGGGTTTGTCCTATGGTAATGCCAGGCTGAGAAACCTGCTCTGGTGTGGCTGGTATCACCGCACCAGGCAAGAAGAGCAGCCGTGTGGTTACAAGCGTGCTCGCCTCTCCTTCCAGGCTCTGAATAAACAGCATTGCAGTCACGAGTGCCAGGTTTTGCGGAGCACGGCCGCCTCCTTACCTGGGGCCCCTTTTTGTTTCCCCCGTCCCCTCCTGCAGCCCCAGCTCAGCGGCAGCTCCCAGTGCTGGCTGGTAGCAGCTGCCCACAGCCAGGGGGTTCCCCAGTTTTCGGCTTGAGCAAGCGCTTGTGCCGCTGTCACCTCCACCTTGCCCTGTCCCACCAGAGCGTGGCATCTTCATGGCATCTCTTGCCAGGCACAAACCCTGTCCTGCTGTGCCAGCACTGCAGCCCCTAGCCTCTCCTTCCTAGCCCAGCGTGCTGGCACCAGCAAATGATTTCAGCGACGGCTGAGTCTTGCTGGATACCCATTTAAAAGTAGGAGCCTACTGGTACCAGAACTTCTGCAAGGCATCATCTTAAAAGGACATCCTCATCTTTAAGTCTTCTCCCTACTGTACTCCCCGTGTGGCCTCTTCGCAGAAGCTGTTGTGACTTTCACGTCTTTTCTGCTAATTGTACAACTTGCAGTGCTGCTGTACCTCGGTGAGGTACCTCGTTCTTCATCAGAGCGAACGCAGCCAAAACGTGAGAGCTGCTCTGCCTGAGTTTAATTTGCCGTGTGTTTTTCCTTAGACCTCTGGAATCCCTCCCTGGTACTTACGCTGGGGTATCTATAATTAGATACTTGTGTTCGTATCTCAGGCACCATCTTAATGATCTGTGTGAGGTCTTTGGCATTGCTTGAAAATCACATTACTTACCTATGTGCTTCAACGAGGATACACGCTAAACGCTTCCTCTCCAATCCCGCCCCCCTCCAATTATTGGCCTTAATTTTTTTTTCCACAACATTTTTCTCCTTCACATCCTGCCTGCCGTGGCTCCCCGCTCATTCAAGCCAAAGGTTTCAGTTTTTATTGCTCGAGACCATCGCTCTGGGTGGTTCTTCTGTGCTTGCAGTGTCCATCCAAAGTGTCCCGCTTCTATTTCCTCCTCCTCTGTCCTTCAGCTGCCTCGCTGCTAGCAGCACCGTCGCTCCCGGTTTTTGGTTACGCAGGGAGTGCACTGCTCTGTCTGCTTGGTGCTTTGTCTTCTTTTCTGAACATCTTTTCTTGTTACTTCTAAATACATTTTTTTCTATGCATTTGGCACATCCCATCCTCATTGTGCATCAGCAGTTCTCGGTTCATTTGGCACAGGCAGAAAGTGCTTCTCAATCAAAGTGTAATAACAATAATGTATAACCTTAAGGTAAACAAGCAGGCCACACCTTATTTTTATTTCAGCTGTATTTGGGGAATTCTTTTCCTTTTTTAAGTAACGCCTAAATGCACGCGTGGTCCTTCCAGCTCCCGTTCTCCTTCTTGCCCTCCACGAAGGCCAAGTGGGCTCCTGCTTTCCTGCAGCTCCCCCGTGGCTGCAAAACCCCTCCGCTTCCCAGGGCGCAGCCTGCAAGCTGCTGTTGGTCTGCCCCACAGGCTCCAGGGAGTTGCCCTCTTGGCTTCCCGGAGATTTGCTTATGTCTGATGATCTGAAATTAGAATCCTTTCCCTGCTTTGCCCTTTTCTTTAAACGTGTAAATCCTTGCAGATTTCCCGTAGGGAAGAAAAGGGGGATTTTCCCACCATTAAAAATAAAAGGGAAGGGAAGGAGAAAGACTTGAAACACAGAAGATGCTTGTAAAAGTGATTAGAAAACAAACAAGCCCTCAATCGTGTCAATTATTCACATCCCCTAGTATAAATATAGAAACACTGAACAGGGGGCTTTCCCCTGGGCTGGCTGGCTATCTGCTGGTATCTTCCATTAATGTATTATCAAGGTGATTTGTCAGTGCCATGTGTCTGCTTTTGTCTTCTTTAGCTGTGGTTTGGGGATGTTTGACTGTCACTTATACAGAGATGGTGGGTCTCCTGATGGACCTTCTTCCCCCTCTCTCTCTTCGCTTTTGTTTCCCATCCTTAGAAATTCTCATAGGTGTGGTGCTACAGCTGGAAGAACAAGGCTTCCCACATCTTTTCTTTATGAATTCTGCACAAAAGGAATGTGGGTTTATTTTTCTTTTTCCTCCTCTCCATCTGGAGCGATCACCCAGCATTGTTCTCCTAACCATGACAGACACAAAGGTTGCGTGTTAGTCAGGTGGTTGTGAAGAGTTTTTGCAGTTCCAGTGCTGCTGGCTGGTTCTAGCAGACGTGTGGGCGTCCCTCCCCAACCTCGTCTGGACGGTCATCATCACTGGACTCCAGTTTCAGGAGCTCTCTTTGACAGGTAGTTCAAGCAGTGGTTGGTTTAAAATTCATATTTCTCACAAACAGAAGGTTTCTGTGACATTTTCTATAAGTAAAATACAAAGAGGATCTTATTTGTCTTTTTACTGGTTTAAAAGTAAACCAGCTTCTGAAATCCCCTAGAGTTGGACCCTGAGCTCAGTGCCATCCTTCCTGCCTTCCTGCCTTCCTGCCTTTCTTCCTTCCTGCTTGCCTGCCTTCCTGCCATCCATCCATCCATCCATCCATCCATCCATCCATCCATCCATCCATCCATCCATCATTCTCTGGTGGGTGGCTGTATTTTGTTTTATTTTCTGTGAGCAGCCCAGAAATGTGGGATGGGGAGAAGCCAGAGCTGTCAGGGCAGCAGGTCCCTGGGGCGTGCTAGAGCATTTACGTTCTTCTCAGGGTAGATGCTACCATTGATTTTGGCAGCATTTCATATTAACAAGAGGTAATAAAGGCAAACAAAATGTGGCCTCCAGTTACAAATAAAGGGCCTGATTCTCCACTCTCATAGACAGGATTGAACACTGGACTTACAATGGCATGGAACTAGGATAGTGGGTGGGGAATACAGCCCAGAGCCACTGATTAATATTAAATATTCTCTGTACGAAATGATGGGACATTCCTGTCTATGTATATACATCCTGGTGTTTTATTATAGAGTTACTGAGGGCTTCACAAAGCTGGATGAAGATTTGTGTAATGACCAACTGATCTCACATCTGCAGTTGCATTTTGAATCTGACAAAAAAGATGCATCGTAAAATCAAAAAGCAAAGATGGAACTGAAAGAGAGCTGTCATTCTTCTAGCCAGCTTTTTGTGTTTGCTGGACAAGGAGATGTACTTGCATGCTAATATTTTCTTGCTGGACAGGAAGGGTTCTACTGTGAAAAAGAGGCTTTTAGAAAACTACAGCTTCCGTATTTTTCATCTATTAATGCTCACGTTGAGTGTCTGCAAGCAAAAAGAAAGCGTGCGCTGTATTTTTTATTAATCTCTTGGCATTGCAAACTCATCCCAGCATGTGAAAGTCAAACCTCTCTTTGCCATACCTAGAATCGCAGGTAGCAGAAGTGATGAATAACTAGGTGCTCCTTTAATATATTCTGCTTCCTTACGATGCGTTCATTTAATCCATTCATAGTGGTTTGCTGCGAGCTTCCTCAGTTTGGATTGACTTAAGCTGCTGTGTGCTGAGCCCTGTGGGAACTCCTTGGCCTGATTTTTCAAGGCACTGTTTTGTGGCTATGAAATAAATACAGCTGTGCTACTTCCAGACCTTCAAAGAACAAGAGGAGTTGCACTGACATATGTAGGCACTGGCGTACATACACCATAAATGTGTATGTGTGTGTGTTCGTGCGTGCATGCTTGCAGGAACCAGCTCTAAGGCTGAATATTTTGTCTTGAGCATAGCAGTTTGAAAACGTTTTTTTGATATTTCTTTTTTAGTGAGGTGGGCTGTTCCATGTGTGAATGTTTACAGCCGTCCATCAGCCCTGAGAACAGTGGCTGGCACGTTACTGGTGGTCTGAACGTGCAGTCGGCTCCTGCCTCTTCAGGTCAGGCTCCACTAGTACAGCAAGTGTCCGGCGACACCTGGAGCAAATGCATCCTGCATGGGCACGGGCTCTGTGCCAGGAAGCAACCAGAGCAAGCCCCTTTGTTCCCTTCACTGCCCTCTTTCCTCCTGATGGAAGAGCACGAACATCCCCTTTTGCCACAAGGACTTTCCTCTGATCATTGCCCTGTTGGAGGGAAGTCCTCGTCTGAGACTTTGGCACTGAAGGGCGTCCAAAGTTTCTGCTGTGGCACAACTGGGGCTGTTGGGGTGAGCTGGGATGTGTGGCGGTGAGGTGCATTTTAATGGCAGACAAGGAGAAGTAGGAAAAACTGATGTTCTCCTTGAAAAGTGCAGCTTGATTTCATTTGGGAAATTCTCTCCAAGCTGTAAAAGTTAATAGGAACAAACCTTTTCAGAAATGAGTCCGTGGGTAATGATAAATCCTTTTCTTCTGGAGGAACCATGTGTGCAGGAGTACTCATCTATTCGTGGCAAAGGATGTTGCCAGCCCTTCAGATGTACTAGAGCTGAGTGAGAATTTGGATAATCCAGCTTCCAGTTGTAAACATCCACTTTGGATCTTTTCACCTTTTTAGCAAATGAGTCGTTTCGTTTAAACTTTGGTGTACCGGGGGAGTACAGAGAACAATTTATATTGGAGGAGTGTGGGCAGTGTGTGAGGCGGGTGACATTGCGGTTGCTTTCTTGCACAAACGACCAGAGTTCGCTTTGGCCTGGAGCAGATCTTTCTGACTGGATTACAAACTCCTCAAAAACCACTTCACGTTGGAAAGCCTGATAATGCTCGGCCGCATCTGTTTTTTTCTACTTTTGGACAAGTTTTCCGTGGCCGGAGCAGACATCTGAAGAAAAGATTATCACAATTCCTATTCCTCCGGAGGTGAGGAATGCACTTCGCAGGGTTATCCATCATGCGGTGGGTGCAGGTGGAAAGCCTCTCGCCTGCAGGACCTTGTTTGTCAGCAAGATTCCAGTCTTGTAAACTATTGGCAGCTGGCATGGTAATGAGTCCATTTCAATATAAATGAGCTTCATTTTATTAATTTCTGCCAGCTCCTGAGCAATTCATGAACTGCTTTTCAGATCTCAACCAACAGCTTGGGGGGAGAGGGGGAGGTGGGGAACAGAGAGAGGAACATGAAGGAGGAAAAAGAAAATGAGAAGGTTTTTAATTTAGAAAGGAGCCGGTGACTCTCATTTCTTTTGAGCACCCAGCCAAGTGGGGATCACAGTTTCCCCACCAAACAGCTCTAATAACGTGACAGGCATTAGTAATCTCGTCCACTGCTTTTTGTCCCCTGAGACTTTTGGAAGTATTTTTAACTCGTAAAACCGGGCTTGCAGTGTTTTGTTGCTGTTTCGCCGCTGTCGCTGGGCTGTGGAGAGGCAGCGGTGTGCCTCGGGCACCCCGTGCTCAGGTGGGCCCGTGGCATGTGGTGTCTCCCGGGACTAGGCCTCACGTGGCTGCTCGCCAGGCCCCTTCCCAGTGGTGCCAAAAATAAAAGTGTTGGGATTCGGTACCCGTGCGAGTGCGTGTGTGTAGCCTGTGGCTTGTCTGAGGCCTCGGTGGGCACCAACTTGCCTCTTGTAGCCGCGCTTTCGGGAGCGCAATTAACCCCACGAGCCTTTCACCGTGCACAAAAACGCATGTCAGTGCTCCGCCGTACGCCTCTGATTCGTCCTTGAAAAATGTTAATTAAATCACTGCTCGGATTACTACCCTTTTCATAAATTAGACTGTCTGCACAGAGACATTTCGTCTGAGGTTTCTCAGTTTCGGGCCCCCCCCCCTCCCCGGCCGGCTTGCTTCCTCATTGCTGCGAGCAGTCAAACCCGTGTCTGTCGGAGGGTGCCTTTTTGAGTGGCTTTTTTCGGACTCCTGCCGCAGCAGCAGACACAGGTGTGTGCTCTGACCTGACCTTTTCTGCTCCTGCATGAGACAGACTGTCCCCAGCAGGGGCACATTAATTTCTGTAGGGACTTTTATTGCAGAAAGTGGCGGGAAGGAGAGCTCCGTGCCTTCTGCAGCCTGGGCTCAAGGCATTTGATTGGGATTTTCGGTCATTCTGCTCCCCTCAGATTGCGTAATTCAAATTTAAAAACAGCATTTGCATGCTGTATCGAACAGTGTTTCTTAGGTAAGTGATGATAACAGGACTTGGCAGAATATGTCCTCCTTTATAGCTGTTCCTGCTAACCCTTTGTCTGATTCTGTTTTTTTCTCCCCTCTTTCTCCCCAGGTTTTTGGCATATAGTCATAGACTCTGACGAGAGAGTAATGGAGGCGCTGAGTGGCAGGTGCTGACAGCTTCTGCAATCCCAGTAACTGTTCATTTTGGTATCATTTGCAATTCTATACCTCTAAATGCCACAGTTCTCTTGGGGAAGGTTGCGCTGGATACCAGTATTGCCTTGGAAGGTACATGTGTGTCCGTATATTTTCTTGAGGAGTTTGCTGTGTTTGTATAATGGTTCGTGGGAGGGGGAAAAATTGGATAAGCTGCATGTGGTTTATGGTTACACCCATTTAGCAATACAAAGGCATTTGAATTGCTATCAAGCAGCTACTGATGACATCCCTTCCTCCCTCTCTCTTCTCTCCTCCTCTTATTTGAATTGCCTGCAGGGCCTTTTTGGAGTCCATCCCGTGCTTTAACATATGTGAGAGTGGCTTACAAAAAAAGAAATGGCTGGTTAAAAGGTTCTTATTTGAAAACAATTAAATATACTGCTGGAGTTTCTGAGAAACTCAGAGGCTTGCTGTGGAATTTCAGTCTCCCTCTTCCCCTTTTGAAAAAAGCACATTTTAATTACAATAAAATGTGTATATTCGCACTTGGTTATTAGGCTTGTACATTTTTCTATGCGGTTCTTGTGACTTCAGTAAAAATCTTTGTTGTTGGCTGGCAGATTTGCGCAAAAGTTTATTTCTGTAGAATCATTGCTCACTGTGGATTTAATCATTGTTCTGGTTCTCACAGCCTTCAAGCTCCACTCCAGGAGAAAAATACAGATTTGTCACCAGGGCCTCCCACTAGAATCTAAATTTAAATTTGCAATCTGTTGTCTTGCGAGGTGCTTCAAATTTGGTTGAAAGTTAATATATGTCACATTTTCTTCTGGAGTCTAAAGGCCTAACTTTTTAGAAGTTTGAGAGTTACTACCTTGGGTTTACTTGAAATTAATATCTTGGGTTTGTGATTGCTTTAAGAAATACTTAATATCAGGGGGAAGGGAAGATAAAGGAAAAATTGGAGTTTTCAAAGAAAATTAGATTCTTAGATGGGACCATCATCAGTGGTCATCTAGAACATGATCGTCTTAATCCGTAACCATTTTGTATGACTCATCCAGCAAAAACTCAGCAGTTCAGCTAAAGTTCAACCTGTCTATTTAGAGTAGTAGTTGATATAGGGAGCATTGTTTTGTCCAAAGCTTTGCTGCAGGATTTGTGTTCTCCCTGCTGATACCCTAATGTTGATAGCACAGTTAAGTCTTTGTTTTTAAAAAAAAAAAAAAAATCATTACTGTTTATTGATGTGTAAGCTGGCTAAAAAGTGACTTTCCTGGCCCCGTGAAGATTTCCATGACTTTGACTTTCTTCCTGCTCTGAACTAGGAAGGAGCAGATCTTCTGGGAGAGGGAGCCATTTCCCAGAGCAGCTGATAGCTTGATGGTCAGAGGCTGCCTCTTGAGGATGTGGAGGAACAAGTTGCAACCCCTCATTTGCTTGACTTGGGTTGCAGATACGAATCTTGGTCTTCCACGTTTTTGGTAAGCAACTGAGTCACTGAGCTGGTGCCTCTTCCAGGAGACGTGCCTGCCTCCTTGCTTCGGTTTTCAGATTTCTCCCTCTTGGAGCAGAGAAGCCTTTCATCAAAACCGGTCTATTCCCACAAAAAGTTTGGGTTTTGATGAATCAACATTTTCTGCTGAAAAATTTCCAACTGGTTCTGCTTGTGATACATGGTCTGTACACACTAATCTCTGCTGGCTTTGGAGAATAATTCAGAACAGATTTCTGACACGTCGCAATCCTTGGCCGTGCTTGACAGACCTGTTTAAAGCATCAAGACATGTCATACTTGATTTATGTGGTATCCTGTAGGTACCTTGATAGGTCTTTAATGGTCACCTTTGGATTCAGGTGGGTGAGCTAACAAGGGGAGCCTTTGTCCTATCAGCGTTCGCATGCAACTCCCATTAACATTACTCATTTTCTTAATTTGATACAGATTTTTTTCATTGAGTGTGCTAAATTCAGTTAAGCTGTAGACGGGCAGCATCTGGCAGTTGGAGCTGGAGCAGTTGGAGACATTTCTGCCCCAGGGTGTCTGCTGCTGCCCCTGGGAGGGGAAGGCTGGGGCTCCCCTCCCCTGCCCAGCGCCTGCTCCTGCTAGCTGAGGGCACTGTCTGCTTCAGGGCTGCCTTCCCACGTCTGCGTGCGCTGAACGAGCATCTTGCTGCTGTCAGGAATGGGGAAATGCTGCTCCCTGCATCTCTCTGTCCCCTCTTCCCTAGCCCCCATGTCACCCTCCAGCCACGCTGCTCCATCCTCACCGTGTCCCAAATGTAGGCTTTCTTGTGCTGGCACTTGCACCCGTGAATTCCACTCAATCCCAGCAAAATAAACTAAAAAAGAGCTTTTTTTTTTTTCTTCTTCTTAGTTTGTTTTCTGCTGTTTTAGTGAACGCGGCTGCATGATCCAATGAATGCCTGAATTGGATCGGGATGACTGGTGGAAATGCGCAGTGGGAAATGTGGCGGGGTGGCACGAATGGGGGCAAGAAGGGAGGAGGGGGGTCCCTCCCACGGGGAACTGTTTGTCTCAGGCACCCTTGGCCCGACCCGTTGGCACTTATGGGTATGTGCACACCTGCAGTGTATTGTGTATTGCTGGGCAAGTCGGTGGGATCGCAGTAAGGCCTCTGAAATTGTCCTCCCTGGGTGCAGGAGCGAGCTCTGGGCTAATCGCCCGGATAGATAGCCGTCTGCGGGATTTGCAAAGGCATCCTCACCTGAAGCGCCGATACACCGAATTAAAAAGGGACAGCTATTTACTTTGAAGTCTGACACTTCTCTCACCAGTATCTAGCAGATACTTCTCATTGTGTGAAACTGCTCAGTAAACATTCCTGCAGTCGTCTGCGGAGGAAAGACTTCCCTCCTTCCAGGAAAGTCTTTTCTCACTGGGGACACAGCCGGAGCTGCTGTTCCTTTCCTTCACAAGGAGGCTTTGGTGCTGCTGCTTTTTGGTTTGGTTAAATTTTGCCCCCTCTGCACAGATGCTACACTGAGGTGGAGGCACAGTGCTGCCTTCTGTAGCCCCATGTTTTCATCAGCAAGTGTGCCGGGCTGTGCGGTGCGCTAGGGATACTCCCGCCCTTCTGCAGCTCTGTCTCTGGAGGTAAAGAGCCACTCTTTAATCTTTCATGGTTTCGAGAGAACTTTTAAAAGTGCTGTTTCTCCTTAAATAGATACTGAAGTGATGGTTGCATGGCTGGAGACAGGGGGGAAATGACTGCATGCTCTGATGTGCTTTGCAGCCGGTGGAAAGCCTGTCAAAAGAAAGTAGGGTTAGCAAGAATTTTGGAATCAAAGCAGCTAAAAGCATTACCCCAAGAGGGTTTATTTTGCAAGAGGGGGAGTGTTGAGGTCTGGCATTAGACATCTGTGTGGAAGACAAAATGCAGTTTTTGTGCTTGAAAGTGTTTTAGAAGTAAAAGCTAGCTGACGTTTGTTTTTCTGTCCAGTCCATATCAAAGAACTGGAGCTTTTAAGGAATAATAAACCCTACCAAGGGATTTATAATGCTGTCATTTTTTTTTTTTTAGATTAAAACCTGCCCTCTGTTCAGCACATTTATTTTTCTAAACAATTCATGATAACCACGTCTCATGACAGTCAATGGGAGTTCAGCCATTAATTTCAGTAGACATAGGGTATTTCCTGGTATAGTTTACTTGGCACGTGAGTGTATTTACTATAGATACAGAAATGTCCAGATATTGCTGGAGGTGCCTGTTGCTCTAGCATCGAGCAGCTTTTTAGCCTCAGACATGACCTACTTAGCTGGGCAGAAGAGTTGAGTGGTGGTGTCCTCTGACTGTTTTCAGAAACGTTACTGTAGAAGTTCAGTTCCACCATATGTGTCCAGAGCAGCCTACGGCACAACTGCTGTGCCTACGTTTAACGCGGTCGATTCATCGCTTTCTGTGTAATTTATGTAGGGCTAATTCAGTTCTGTGCAGTAGTGATCTTGTATATTTAGATAGCGAGGGAGAATACGCCATCACGTTCACTCTCTGAGCATCTGGCTCAATACCCATTGGCGCGTCCTGTTAAAGGAGAAGAAACTGCCCCAAGAAATTGAAGACTCCAGATTACTGTCAGGAAGGCGTTCTTTTTTCAACCAAGACTAATAGAAATATCTCAAAATGAGGGAGCTTTGTCCTAGATTTTCTCTTAAAGATTAATGGACTATTTGTCTAGATATAATTGTCTTGTGTGTAATTCAGGATCTCTCCTGTGTAATTTTGAACAGCCATGTACTTTTAACATTTACCTTTCTTGCTCTTCTTCTTGCTCTTCGGCCAGAAGGAGTCAATACTACTCAAAAAAATATTTCTGACATTTGTTGAGTGAGATCACAGATCTCAAAGTGTTTTCCAAGGTTGAATCCAGATCCTGACTCCCAGCTGCTAGACGGGAAACCCGTTTTGCGGAGGGACACGCACAACTTAATAATTCAGGAGGCTAGTTACAGAGATGGGGACAGAAACCCAGTCCCTATGTTCCAGCTCAGTTTTCTCTTCACGAGATCAAAGCGCTTAGATCTAGCTATCTGCTTCAGAGTGAGTAGGAAGGAAAGGTTATTTTTGTGTAGTCTGAGTCACTCATGCTAATGTATTTTTCATAATACAGCTTTCTTGTGTGGGGCTCTCTGTACCTGATTAATGTTGCACTGTTTTTTGTTCCAGAAATCAAACCTATTATTACCTTGCTACCGAACAGTTGAATTTGTACTTTGCTATTTGGTGCTTCAGCTCGTGGTTCCTAGCAAAAAAAAAAGCGAAATCTCAGATAAAGACATAGAACCATCTACTTTTTGGCATCTCGTTACATGCAGATAACCACGACTGTTTATCTGCATGTTGATTTTTTGAATTTGTAGCATTGGCTAGAATTGTGGAGGGTTAGCTGATATCAATAATCAAGTGAATGTGTGCAAAGCTGAGTTTGATAGTGTACTTTCTGATAAACTGGCTCTAGTTTAGACCAGTCTTCAAGGTTTATTCTTTCCCTCTACTACACTCCTTGTTCAATGGTCTGCCTTTTCTCTATGTACTGATTTATCTGATTTGTATCTGTAAGTTTGCTGGTATGGTTGCTAGCTCCCTTAGTTAATTCTGTTGAATTAGTTACCACCGTTAAAGCAAGCCTTGCTTACTGTAACGGTCCCCGATCTTTCTCCTTGCAGACTGTGAAGCCATGGGAAACGCGGAAAGCCAAAACGTAGAGCACGCCTTCTACGGAGACAAGCACGCCAGCCTGGGCCGCAAGCACACCTCGCGCTCGCTCCGCCTCTCCAACAAAGCTTCTCGCCGGACCCGGCACGCTTCTTCTGGAAAAATCATCCACAGGAACTCCGAAGTGAGCACCCGCTCCAGCAGCACCCCCAGCATCCCCCAGTCGCTGGCGGAGAACGGTCTGGAGCCCTTCGCCCAGGAGGCCAACCTCGAGGACTTTGGGAGCCCCATCTGGGTGGACCGCGTGGACATGGGCCTGCGGCCCGTCTCCTACCACACCGACTCCTCCGTTACGCCCAGCGTGGACAGCAGCACCGTCCTCACCGCGGCCTCCGTCCAGAGCATGCCCGACTCGGAGGAGAGCCGGCTCTACGGGGAGGAGCCGCCCTTCCTGGCCGAGAGCGACGGCAGGCCGCACCGCTACGCGGCCAACGGGACGGGCTTCATGGAGACGGCCAGCTTCAAGAAGAAGCGCTCCAAATCGGCCGATATCTGGCGCGAGGACAGCCTGGAGTTTTCGCTTTCTGACCTCAGCCAGGAGCATTTGACGAGCAACGAGGAAATCCTGGGCCTGGCCGAAGAGAAGGACGGCGAGGCGGCCCGGGGGACGGAGGCTGGTGGCAGCCCCCAGCAGCTGGTCGCCTGCCAGCGTGCCAACTCCATGAGCGACCTGTACTCCCCCAAAACCCCAAGTGTGGCCATAAACGGAGGCCCACGCAATGCCTTCGGAGGGTACTGCCGGAATTTGGTGTCCGACATCCCGGATATCGGCGGCCATAAGATGGCGTCGGGCGCTGCCGAAGATGCGCCCTCCTACAGCAATTACAACACGCTGCCCTGCAGGAAGTCCCACTGCCTTTCCGAAGGGGCCACCAACCCGCAGATCAGCCATAGTAACAGCATGCAAGGCAGGAGGGCGAAAACTACTCAGGTAAGGCTCTTCTGTTCTCTGTGATGTGGAAGCGTGCGGCATTTGCTAAGCTGTTTCTGTAGGTAAGGGCTCTTCCAGGCTCTGTTTTCATCCAACACCCCCTTTCCAGGAAGGGGCAACAGAGGGGACTGTGTCCAGGAGGGAGCTGAACCAGTTTCAGGAGGTGGCTCGATCACGTCAGCGCTCCGTTCCTTCTCTGCAACTCTGCATGGGCCTTTTGCACTCTGTGCAGTCTCTGGAGAAGATAAATCTGCATTTGCCACTGAAGATTTTCCTGTGTGTTTTACAGCGCTGACGGTGCCTTTTTTTTTTTCAGAGTAGCTGCCAAAACCGATCACACTACTCGTGGAGCTCGCACGCGTTGTTTCTCCTCTCTGTGCCCTCCCTACCCTGTCTCCCCCCCCTTCGTGCACGCACGCATGCACTCTTCAGCTCTCAGGGATGGAAGCGAAGGAGAAACCTGTGAGCATTTCTCCCCCCTTCCACCATAAACGCTCACTGAGCTGAAATTTCACTCTTCTCGTTACCCGGTGTTCTCATCTGTGCAAAGCATCACCCAGAAACATTGCTGTCCCCTTAGAGGAGGCTGCCAGTCCTGCAAGCTGCTGTGCTTACCCGCTATAGACTGAAAAATGAGAGGGGGTGTATGGAGAAGATGCTGCTTCTCCTAGGCGGGGAGGACATCACAGCCTTCATCCATTAACAGGCAGCACAGAGCCGAGCTGAGCTCCTCTATCTGCTGCCCCTCCTGCCCTCCAAATACCATTCCTCTGACCTTTAACTCTGACGGCTGCTGTGGGGTCTGTATTGTGTTTTGCCCTGCTTTTCTTGGCTGTGTTCTGCCTGGTCGAGTTACACAGCGCTGCCTGGTGCTGCACGCAGCAATTCTGCTTACACCAAGTGTCAGACTGCTCTTAGAGGGGTTGGGAAAAAAGGTTGCAAATCCCGTCCACCTGTACAAGTCACGTGGAGCAGCCGCTTTGCAGGAATATTGCACTCGTTTTGAGTGCGTTTGGCTTGCTTGCTGAGCCTCCTCGGAGCAGCGGTCCGGCTGCCTCATGGCAGAGGCTGGCTGTGGCATTTTTCACGTCAACTATTTTCTAGCTGCGGGCATCTGCTCAGAAACACGGCTGGGGGGCACCGACGGGTCAGAGCTGTGCGCTGGATCGCACGCTTCGCTGGCTTCCCCGGATTTTATGGCACGTTCTCGTACAGATGCCGCGCGGCGTACACACCGTGACCCAGAAAAGGAAAAAGCAGCACGTTGCATCGAGGTCGGAGGCCGGCAGGCTCGCGTCCCGCCGCCGGGCTGAGCTTTTGGCAGGACACCAGCGCCAGAGATGCAGGGAGTCGGGCGGGCGGCAGCGGAGGTGCGGAGGGCTGCGGGAGGGCGAGGGGAGCCCCCCAGCAGCTGGAGGGGGGACGTCGGCTGGCAGCGACTTGTGAGAGCTGCTGGGAAGGGGCTGCTGAGTGACTTACCGGCTGCGCTTGATCTGCGGAGATAGGCTGCTTCTAAATATAAAGACAACATGCCGAAACAGATGCCGCAGTGTCCCACAACAGCAGCTTTGTACTTCCAAATCAGCTCTTTGTTTTTTGGAGGTATTTTTAACAGCGTGAGCGCAGAAGCCCTTTGGTGCTCCATCAAGGCAGCGCAGGATAAAAAGCAGGAGGAGAAAAACAACAAAAGGAAGATGTTGTTTGGAAGCCCTGAACGTAACAGCTTTCAGGAAGATTGCTGGGTGCAACTGCTGCCTCCAGCCCTCTTTCAAGTGTGTTTGAGAAAAAGAGAGCGGTGTCGCTTGTGTATAGTGAAACATTTATTTTTCTTCTTGGTGTCTTTCCTGCCATTAAGAAGATTCCTCTGAGGCATTTAGTGAAAGTCTGGAATTTGCATGCCGTTTTGTGAGGTCTCAGCTGTACCCAGGGAAATCACTTTGTGGGCTGGTTTCTCTAGGTGCAGCTCCTGAGCCCGGAGACGGTGGCTGTAAGGAGTCTCGGCAGTGGTCATTACCACAAATAAAATCAACAAAATTAAAGCTTTGCAAAGGTCCAAATTCCTTCCAAGTCTTTAATCCTAGCAGCATACAGTAAGTATAAGATACTTGTCAGCAGTGAAGTCATGTTAGCCCAAGCCTGCCTTTAGCGAGCACAGGGAAATGACTGTCATTACATGTTTGATAAACAGAGTGAAAAGGAAGTCCAAATTTGCACACAAAATCAAAGGACGAGTTCCTTGGTGAACCTGATTAAGTGGCTTTGGCTTTGGATAGGGTGAGAGGAGGGAAACCACCAACCTGTCCTTGTACCAGGTCCCCAGCCCGAAAACATCTTGGCACTTCGCTCATCTTTACGTGCCACCACTGGTGTGAAGAGGGTGAAGGCTCCCCCAGCGTACAGGTGGAAAGCTGAGGCATAGATCTGATGGCCTGACTGTGCCAGCTGGTACTTGGGCACAGCTCGGGGAATTTTGTCTCTCTCTGCCCTTCCCGGTCTTCCAACACTTCCTCAATGAGCTTCACGCTTTTGATGCCCCCTTTGAGCATTGTCCCAGAACCTCCCATATGCATCCTTGTGCTGTAAAACATTTTGTGCTATAAAAACAATTCAGTGGACTGAGGCAAAACTTTCACGTTATTTCCAGCATTTTGAACTGCCTCCCGCCACCCCACACCCCACAAAATAATAGGTATGTTTTTAGGGCCAGAAGGGCACCGCACAAAGGTGACCCAGGGCCAAATGCAATATGTTGTGGACAGTCAGTTCTTCATCTTGGCCTCCAGGCCAGTGACCTGTCATTGCTCCTGTGTTATTTAAAAGTGCGGAGGTAGCTCCCTTGTTCAAAGTCACTTAATTGAGCCTCGTAGCCAGGTTGGTGGTTTATAGCCTGGTCACTGTTGCCCAACCTCACAAGAATTTAGGTTTGTAATTGCCAGTGGTTTTTTTTTTTCCCAGTTTTTGGAAAGTCCTAGGTGGGATAATTGCATGATTTTTCAGTCTAACCTGCCCTGGTGCTAGACGTGCTAGAAGGTCCTGATGGCAACTTGTAGGTACCTTTTGGGAGGTGCCAACGAGGTCCAATGAGAGCAGAAGACACCGAGCACAGGGTGAGTCTGATACCACAGCAGTGTGTGATTCCTGAATCCATCCAATGTTACGTGCCCGTTCAGCTGTATGTACATCATCGCATTTTCTCTAACAGCTAAATGTTGTGTAACAGTTATCAGTAGCTTCTAAATTCTGTGGAGTGCTGACCAGTGCTGCTGGAAGGCAAACCCTTGACTGCATCACTGAAAGGAGGTGCTGTAAGTCAGAGCTGTACATATGTTGGTATAATGCCTTATCCATCAGTTCTTTACAAGTACATGGTTTACATTGAAGGAGGGAAAAAAAAAGAAAAAAGAAAATTTCTTCCTTCCAAATTTAAACCTTAAATTGAGCTGTGGGAGTCACTTTCCACTAATTGAGAAGGAAAGCCTTTTAATGCTGGAGAGACGATTATATTCAATGTGCGCGAGCGATTAATATTCACAGAGTGGCTTTGGGGCACCCACGCAGCTCTGTTTTTCGTAACATTTTAACATTCAGGGTTCAGATCTGCTGAAGCGAGACTTCCCGTAGAGCTCTGCTGGGATCCTGCTTGGCTTTTGGAGCTGATGTGATGTAGGTGGAAACAGCTTAATTGGCTGACATTTTCACCCGTTTTTGCTTGAAGGGAGACAAACTCCTGTTGGATACAGCTTGTTCTGGCTGTGGGTTGTGAGATCCCCGGGATCCTACAGTCTGCTCGTTGGGATCCAGATTTTTTGTGAAATGGCTCGGTTGTGTCCTGCTTGCAGCTAAACATCTGCCTGCTGGAGACTCCCTCCTCCTTCTGGAGGATGTTCAGAGAGAAATGTAACCTCATGCTCCCCTCCTGTTAAGAGCCCCAGTTAAAGTCTTGTTAGGGGAATTAGGGGAAGGGAAACCTTGAGATAAGGTTTGGTGCCACTTCCAAGCCCATCGTGCCACCTACTTATCCCACGTTCCCCTCTGTGGACAATTTCTGACTGCTCTTTTCTCTTGACCATTGAATGGGGGTATCCAGCCTTACATAGGGCATAACATTCTTTCAACATTTTAAACTTTGCTGTGAGTACAGCCAGGTGAAGGCATCTTTTGGTGGCAGTTACGACCAAAGCCTGAGACCTCCATAGTCTTTCAGCACTGATATTTGCTTTGCAGTTGACCTGTTAGGAGAAGACCGTAGTAGGTCTGAAGCTACAGGTAGACAGTCTTTTTTGGTGGGAGTGATGGTGTTTTACAAGCTGCCTTTAGAGCATAGTGTGTCTTCTGTGTGCACTAAAATCCAAACAAACCTGATGGCCAAAGCATTTCTGCTTGCTGGACCACTTTATGCCCAAGAAGGCTGGCCTTTGTCCTCTCTGGTGGCTTGTTCCTCACTGAGCTTTAGAGCCCAGCCTGTGATCTCCTATGCAAAGCTCAACTGCAACATCAGCAGTACCACGGTGCAGTCCAGGTTTTTCACATAACATTTGAGAAGGACCAGCAAGATGTTCTTCAACTCTGCAGGGAAAGCAAATGTTCTTTACCGTGTCTTCGGTCCAGCATTTGTTGTGAGCTGGAGAGGGGGAGAGGGAACAAGCTTCCTTTCTGACTTGGAAACTGCGAGCTTTTCAGTGCCAGCCCGATTATGTCCTTGGTGCACTAAATCCCCCCTTTTAAAGATTTTCATTTTTCTTACTATTTTTAGGCCTCAGTAGGTAACCTGGAGGAACTTGGGATATCAAGCCTTAAAAAAAATCTGTATAAAAAGTTTTGCAGAATATGCAGGGGATGAAAACAAGGCTTTTGTGGGAATTAGATCAGGACATAGAAACCAATCTAAAAATAATTCAGGGTATCTTTCCAGTTGATTTTTTCTTTTTTACCATCTCAGGGAATTTTATAACAGGTTATAGTGTTTCATTGCATTCTGCAGGATGGCTGAACTCCAGAGAGCTGATACTTTTCTGTGTAAGTTGTGTAAAACTTCTTCACAAATGGTTTTGTGGCACGGAGGGTGTAGCCTCAAAATGTAAAAGGACCACACTGGGTCAAGCTCTGTCCAGCCCTATATCTCGTTCCCCAAACACCAAGTGCTCAGAAAGGGAAGGAAAGAAAGTGGGAGAGTACAGAGTGAACTTTCCTTGAGGGCATTCTTCCTGATCCCAGAAAATGAGCAATTTGAGGCTTCCTGAGTGAGGAATGCATCCAAGACTGTCAGATTGACCTGTCCCCCATGACTTCTCTTTTTTGAAATCATTTTCTGCTTTTGGCTTCCCCCGCATCCTGTTCGCTCTCTGCATAACATTAGTGACCTTACAGCCTCCTGTTATAGCCCTCCTTGGTCATCACTTTTCCAAACAGAGTATCTCCAGCAGCTCTGCTCCAATTAAAGTAATTCTGTACGTTTCAGTCTGGAGTTTGGAAAAGACAACTATTTTCAATGTAAATATGATTCTTAATCAGATTGACCCAAATAATTTAATCTTAGTCATTTGACTCCAGATGGAGTCAAAGACAGACAGTCAGACTGTGGTAAAGTCATGTATCATTAAATTATAATTAACAACACGCCGTTTAATAAGTGCCTAAAAGTAAGATGTTACTGTTTCTCTGTTGCAGCCTGCGTCTTGCTGTTTCCAGCCGCTGTTTGTGCGGTCCCGTAGTGCTTTCCAGGCTGAGGTTGTGGAAATGAGGTCTCAAATACAGCCTGAGCACCCCTCCAAATCCCAAAAAGCCAGAGGTCCTCGAGTCGGACGGTCTGGATCAGGTGATTTAGGGGCTGAATCCCACCACCAGGCGGCCAGTAACTCTGCCGAGCCCCCTGACGAACAGCCAGCATCCCCGTTCTCAGCTGCCAGCCACAGGGCACCAGCTCAAGGGAAGGGGTGCGATTAGGGCTGGAGGGGAAAGGGGTATCCCCTGCTTCTGGAGGCAGCCCAAGTTCATGCCAGCACAGACAGCTTGTGATCCACACTGCTGGTCCGGCTGATCCCAGCGTGGGGCACGCAGCAGCCCGTGCTGGAGTTCTCAGTGCCTCTGCATGACCAGAGCCATTTGGCTCCACCAAACGGGCCCTTTATAGCCTGGCTAACTGGAAGCGCCTTCAGCTTGAGTGCGGAGGAAAGCTTGAATAGAAGGCTTCAGAGCTGCCCTGCCGTTCCCAGATGGATGAGGTTAGAGCAGGTATTGCCTGTTCAGGAGATTTTAAAGCAAACAGCAGGCACTCCCTTCGGAGCACGCAACTCTGCCCTGGTATTGTCAAGGAAAAGAGCATGTGAAAATGAGTGTTACGGTCTCTGTTGGCAAATATTTTGATACTCTTTCGAAGATCTTAATTTGTTTTTCTTTCTTGGCTCTTGGTCTGGAGCCAATGGAAAGCAAATTAGCAGTCCTGATATCTGATCCAGCTCCATTCAGTCGTCTTTTTTAAACAGGGGGAATTTGTCATTTAAACATTTGAAGTGCTTGTACCACTGGCTGTAATTGTACTCTCTGTAAAACTATATATTCTGCATGTTTTTAGTTTCGAGTACTTTCCACTCGAAAATCACAGACAGGTTGCCCCAGCTGCCTGTTTGCTGGGCTGTGCTTACTTAGATGGATGCAATTTGCAGCAGTGATCCTTTCCAGTGAAGTGCTCCATTGAAACGTTTCTTTTCAGAGTGCTCCAGCATGCGATCCTGTGACTGGTTGTCATCCCAGGTGGCAGACATTTCCCTGCTCCCTTCAGTTACTTGGCTGCTCAGGTGAACACCTCCTGGATGATAGGCTTTGATTTCAAGTTGCTGTTCTAGCAGCTTTCCCTCTTTCCCACTTCTCCCCCCTCTGCTGCATTTCTCAGAGAGAACTGCCTCTTCTTGGCACCGAGTGAACAAAAAGTAACCTAACCCTGTATTTTACTTCGAGGATTTTGGCTAGGCATGTGGCCATTTATTTAACTTGAGCACGGTTAGGCTGCTTGCATTAGTTTACGGTTAGTGCAATTCCTCCAGAAACTTTCTTCATCTGGGTGGTCCACTGGGATGAAAGCAAGGTAAGTTTTGGGGGGTCCTCAGCACAGCATTTGGGAACAGAGGGATTAAGCACTGCGATGCTCAAGAACTGTGAGACTTCCTCCCACTGCGGGGTGGTGGAAGGCGGGCTTCCACCCCGAACCCGCGCAGGTGTCTAAGAGCTGCGCTGCAAGGTTTTGCGTGCAGGGACCACACTGCAAGAGGCTTTGCTGTATTATGGCTTGATTCTCATTCATGGTATTAACTACTTTATAATAGTCAGTGCTAAAGCCAGGCAAAAGCTGTTTTGCTCAGGTCCCGTGGTAGTGCTTCGTGCCGTTTCCTGCTAAGGGGTCTGCTGTCCTTTAACTGCGCATTATCTCACAGGCTTGGATTTCTCTCATGTTATTAAAAAGTAAAATGAAAACATCCTCCCCCTTCCCTGTCCCCAGTACTTTAGCTTTTAGGGATGTAAAACTCCCCCTGCAGTTACGGGCAGGTTGCAGACTGATGCCACAGTGTTGTCCTGAGTCGGTGAAGAGCTCTGCAGAGTACCTCAGAGAGAAGGGTAAAGTTGTTCCATGTCAACTGGAAAATACCTGGGAGGTCAGTGAACCAAAAATGTTCTCAGCCCCCGTGTTGGAGGCACCAAGCTAATGCAATAGCTTGACGTGGAGCCACGGAGCCACGTGTAATACTGAGGTGATGGCCATATATCAGTCAGAGCTGCCTGCAAAGGAAATGGGGTTGACAGATGCTTGATAGATTGGATGCACACCCCCTTCCTATATCCGAGTATCTGCTGGGTGCCTGGCACCCAGTACCATCTCTGTCTTTCCAAGGAAGACTGTCTTTCTCTTTTGTTCGTTACTGCATTAGCAGTCATTATAATCCGCCAGAGTTACAGTGAATTAGTGGACACGATACAGTGAGTTTGCAGCAGCCTGCAGAATGGTGTTCCTCCAGACAGAACAAGCTTTGGAGTCGCTTCTGTGTTTCTCCACGGCAGCTTTAAAACCATCTCTCCCTCTCAGCTTTCAATGAAATTTATGATTTCTCTCTGCTTCGTGTAATGTTTTGACTCTTTTCAAGACAGATAAGTCTTCTAGTGTATTTATTACCAGGTGTTCAAGTAAGTCTGGGGAAAGAAATTCATTTTGATTTGGAACAAATTGTACCGTAACCGAACACCTTAACCAACAAATGATGGTAGAGTTAGCACTGAAAAGAAAGGAAAGGCAGTATCAGGACAATCTTCTTCTCTATAGGAGCTTCAAAGAGACACCAGGCACATAAAAGCATGCAAACCATCAGGTTGCTTACCCATTCTATTTTAAATGCATTCGGTGGTGCTTGCATAACCAGCAACCAGACAGGTTATGTGCAATTTCAGGATGCTGCTGAATGTCAACACCTCATTGCTCTGTTGCTAAACAGGACGGGGAACAGACAATTTGTGTCCTCTTGGAGGGAGCCCCTTCCAAGAAAATCAGTCGCCTTTTACTAACCAGTACTTTCAATCTAATGGGTAATTTAGAAGGAATTATTATCCACATCAGGAACTCTTTATATTAATGTTGTAAGAGTCTTCCCACTAAATCAGTCCAATGTGCCTAAAGTGTCCGTGGATCTGGTGCCAGTTAAGCAGGAGAAAGTGATTCACAAAACCATATTAATAGTGTATGTCACAGTGCTGGTGGTGGGAAGCTTGGTAAGTGCCTAGCTACTGTAAGCACTCTCTGCATGTGTCCAGTCGTCAGCCAGAGAGCTGGGCAAGGCTTATCCCACCCAGGGCTCTCTTGCTAGCTGTTGCTAGCTGAGGCCACTACCAAATGTCTTCAAAGAGGGTACAAAGACTCTTGGAACCCTCCCCAAAACTTTTCTCCCAGTCCCTGCTTGATGAAAGTAGATATTTTTTTTTCCCTAAATCAGAGTGTTTTTTTTTTTTTAATATCTTCTAAATCTAGCAAGATTTTTTTAACAAATGTGACCATAATGGACAAGCAGAGGTACTCATCGCATGGGTGTGCAGGAAGTAGAGAGGTAGAGCACCAGCTACATTAGCTTGGTGTAGCTTATGTTACGGTTTTCTTCCCCAGTAGCTTGCTTTGCGTGAAACCCAGTGTGAGAAAAAAACATATAAGCATTGCTCATATTTTCACTGATGTTTTACCCAATTGATTTATCAGTTAAATTGTTCTCTGCATTTGATGGGGCTGTGATATTTCCACTTCATTAGGCTCGAATGCTATTAGGGCTCTTTTGGCTGTTCTGGCACGTAGCCTTTTTGCTGGACCTCGTTGCACTGTCAGTAACAATGACAGCATTCAGTCTGTCTCTGGTTCTTAATTCTGTGGTGTATCTCCTGGCGTAGGGCATCCACCTTTTCCTTCTCTTTCCCTCAGTTACTGTCTGCTGAACCTCTTTCTTAGGCTTGGGACATTTACATGCAGTATGAGAGCACTGTCTGTGAGAAGTGGTACCACTGCTCCATCATCTTCACCTGCTGCAGGGTTGCAGGATCCTGGTGGAAGCTGTGTTAGTGCTTACTGCCTCCCCGTTGAGGCACTTGCACAGGGCAGCGCAGTCACAGGATCCTGTTTAGTTCCCTACTTCAGCCAGGGGTCTTTATGCTACTTTCTCCCCGCTTCCCATAGAGCCATCTTATATGAAAGGGACAAAGCCCCTGTTTATTCAGTTTATCGTCTTCGTGGACTGAGACCTGTTCTGTTTGCAGAATCCCAGGAGCTGCTGTTCCCACAACTTCCCAGATCTCTCTGTCTCGGAGGAAATACACTTTCTGTTCTTTGCTGCATGTTTTCTACTTCGTGTGACCAATTTAATGATTTCCACCTCCCCCTTGCTTTGCCCTCTTGCCCTCCCAGGCCCAAAGCTAGGTAAACAGCAGTGGGAAGGCTAAGCAGGGCAGCACAGATTTTAGTTCCACTCTTGCATTTGGTTCGTGTGATAGTCTCTCTGGGCAAAAGTATTCCTCTGTGTGGAAACAGCTGTTTGCCAGGCTGAAAATATGAAACACAAGGTCTCTGCTGAGGTGCAAAATGTCGGATCCAGTATCCTGAATCTTACATGGAGTTGAATAATATATATTTTTTTTAACGAGTGAAATGAAACGGAACCCCTCGATGATAGCTATTATAAGTCCAGGGTAATTTGCTGGCGATTTGTTATATTCTGTGTATAATGTCCGAAACTCCAGGCTTCATAAATGTGCATTCTGCCATCTTCGTCTGTCTCCCAGCCCCTGTGATGTGCCTGGCACACGCCAGTCTGCATCCTGCCGGGGCATAGTGGAGAGCCTGGGCAGGAGCCAGGGAGGTGAGCAGTGAAGGCTGAGCCGTGGCTGTAGCTAACTGTCAGCCTCGGGAAGCTTCACCTGGGAACTCCTTCTGTCTAGGAGTGAAATGCCTCTTTCGTTAGCAAGCCTCTGTGGCACATCCCATCATGGACCTGGAACAGTAATAAGTCTTCCTCGGAGGAGACGTGGACATCGCCCGCGGGGCTCCTTGAGACGCTGAGCAGGAAGCGTGAGTAATTTTTAAATAGGTCTCGTCGAGGTTACACAACGCTTGCTTTGCGTCTGGGCAGTGGCCCGGTGGCCATGTCAAGAGGTACGGAAGGCTGAACCCCAAAGCTTGGGGCCTGTACCCACATCAGTCTCGTAGGCAGGGCGCCGTGCTGCTGACGGTGCAAGCTGGGTGCTCAACTTCAGGCATCCTCGTTGGAAAGTTTGGGGGAATAATCGTGTGCCCCCAGTGAGGTGTTGGTCAAACCCTGCTATGGTTTGTTGCTAGTCTGGGGAGTGTTATCCATTCAGCCTCAGCACGTTTCTGCAGCGGCACAATACTGAACCTCTGTACTTTCTGCTGAACTCCTAATTGAATGCCCTTCAGTGTGCAGATTACAGCACTGCGAGACGGCCACAGCAGATGCAAACTGCTCCTTGAGAGCTTTTCATAGCCTCTGATGAGAACTAGCTGACATTACAGCAGGAACTCAGAAGTCAAAGACCTGTGTAATGAATGCTCTTAACCCTACTAACCCGTAGACCAATCATCTCATACAGCAGACTTCCTAAAGTGCTAATCTCAGTGAATGCTGCATTTCATAATTCATGAGCACGAACAATATTAGCAGGCTGTAAGTTTTGAACCATTCTGCTGACCTCTGTGTAGCCAGACCCTCCTCCCACCAAAGGGCTTGAATCAGATGGCTAGAAATCTTTGATAACAGGATATTTCAGAGGGGAAAGGGGAGTGCAGCAAGCACAGGAAGATTAGGGGCAGGACTGCAGCATTAGGCTGAAAATATCTTTCGACACATCCAACATATTGCTTTCATTATGATAACAATCATAAAGCTTTTTGCAATATGTGCTAAAATTTAAGCTTATGAACGTAAACATTCACTCTGAGTTTTCCATCCTCACATTTTTTCTACAAATAATAGGCTGTTATGCCCTTGCATCAGTTACTGACGATAGTTCCCATTTACGGACAGGGAAACTGAGGCGATGAACGCCGTGTCTCATCAAGGTTACCCAAGAAGGCTGTGTCATGCTGGGCTCAAGGAATCTTGAGAGCCTGCATTGCAGATCTCTGCTTAAACACCTCTGGGTACACTTCTGCTTTGGAGAAAATTAACTGTATCTGCTAAAGATCATCAACAAAGTTTTGTTCATGCATTGGTGAGCAGTATTACAAGTCCTGTCTCCTCTAGGTTGGTGGTGTTGGTGGTCTGTTTTAGTGCCTCATTATTTCTTTAAACCAAGTAATGTTAGTTAAAGCATGAGATATGCTTCCTAAAAGTTACATTGGATGAAATTTTGGAATCAACTCTGTACTTTTTCTACCACACGGATACAATAACTACGAGACAGATTGTATATTTATTAAGTCATTTACCTAAAATAAAAATCTCAAAAACCTCAAATAATGTTTGTTGCCACAGTTACATACCGTTCCCTGCAGCATGCAAACTTGTTTATGCTATATGAGTGACGCACATTTTCCCTTTCAAAAAATATCAGAGAAAAAGGTTCCAGAAAATAAATGCAAAAGCCAGTCATTTTATCTGACTAACTATCCCAGTAAGTGTGGGGCATCTGGATCAGTTCTTTGGCGCTCTGTCGTTACACCGATGTAGCAGTGCTGGCAGAGGGGGCATTGCTCGAGGTGTATGGGTGTAGAGCACCCGTGCCAGTCCTGGCTCCTCACCTCCGGGGTCTCATATGGAGTGCTGTCATCGGAAGTTGCACCATCCAGCTTTTTGCAATGGGGGTGCAAAAATTCACTCGTGGCAGTGTTTTGTAAACTTTGGTTTCTGAGCAGCACCCGTTTCCCTCTCCAAATATCCCTCGTTTGCAGTGCTGCAAGAAATGGGAAGATAATTGGCTTCCAAAAAACAAGTGTATTGGAACAGCAGGAAAAAATGCCTGTTTGTGAAAACTGCTCTGTACGGGCAGATGACTGCGCTTACGGGAAGCCCTGCTCAACTCATTCACATGCAGTGGGAGTAGAGGAATATTGGCCTGTCCAGAACAGCTTGTCTATCTCTATGTGTTGCATTAAATAACCAGATTGACTAGGATAACTGTGCTCATTGAGTGGGGAAAGGAAGTGGTTATTCTTCCAGCTGGACTCCAGGTCTCCCTGGAGAGGTAGTGTTTATAAAGAACTAGCCCATCCGTTACAAATTAGTGCCGTATAAGTTAGTCAAATTCAGAAACACCCCTCCCCTCTCCCTGAAGTTTCCTCATCCAGCTCTTGCTCCACAGGAGAAAGATTTCAGAGTTTGGTGGAGGATTTCTTGGTTTCTGCAGAGCTGCACTTGGATCTGTAGAAGACTGCTGCTCAAGTCAACACCTAGAAGTTTGTTTTCTCTCAAGTTAAATAATGCAATCTGCCACCTCTTTGCAGTCTCCCTATTTTGTTTTGTTTTGTTTTTAACTTGTAAATTGAGCACTAGCCTCTTTTGTAGGAGTGGTGGAGGCTGAAATTCCTGTTGTTTTGGCTGTTTCTCACTTCTTTGCGTTTTCTTCCCTGGGCCCCTCTTCTCCCAAATATCAACCACAGGATATTTGTCTCCACCTACAGGTCTTGGCCTTTATTCGTCCTCCTTCAAAAGCTGCCACAAATGCCATTGGGTGCTGAGATGGTAGTAGTTAGGCCGCTGTTCTCAGTCTGGGCTGCTTGTCCCTTGGCTACTGAACTGTTACAAGGTCCCTTAAAGTCCCCTTTTGGGCAAAAGCCGTGTTGCATGGGGCAAGCTAAGCCACCTGTGCACAGCCTTTCGAAACCCAAATTCAGTTGTGTCGTTTCCTTTGTTGCTTAAGACAATCATATTTTTGTTTCTTCTGTCTTTCAACTGCAAGTTTGTGGGGACCAAGAGCTGTCTTCTGGTGCGGTATTTTTGCAGGGTCTATCACAACAGGATTATTGCTCGTTGTCAGGATTTGGGATGCAGAAATAAAACAGAAATAATTTCAGATGTGTTAACTTCTTAGGAGAAAAAAAAAGTACCTTTGTAGTTATATAATTTGGAAATGACAGTCTTAGGATGTCCAGAATGTATCTTCAGCTGTAGGTGTGACTGTACAATATCAATGTTTTCTTTTCAAAATGCGTAGGTTGACTGCTGCTTTTCTCGACACTGCCAGTTTCTGCTACCATATGTTCTGCTTTTGCAAAACCTTTAGCACTGCTAACTTAGCCTAATGTAAACAAATGACGCTGCGTGTTGTATTCCAAAATGCTAAGGCCGAAGAGGCACTACCTGCAATCGCGCTTGTGTGTTTGGTCTTTCTTAAACTGTGCTCGAAGTTCTGCTGACCTTAACTTCTCTTCCAGTTGTTGGTCTTGAGAAGAAAGATGTGAGGCACTTCCAGTGGCAGACAAACTAGGGGTGTGATGAAGTGTGGTGTGACCTGTGAATTTCGGGTTCTGTTTGTGTCTCCACAAGGCCGAGCTTGGCCGGGTGGCACGCTCTTCATCTCATGCTGTGTCTCTCTTACAACCAGGACGTGAACGCAGGCGAGGGGAGCGAGTTCACCGACAGCGGGATCGAGGGAGCAGCCACCGATACCGACCTCCTGTCCAGGCGCTCCAATGCCACCAACTCCAGCTACTCGCCGACGGCCAGCCGGGCCTTCATCGGCAGCGACAGCGGGAGCAGCTCGACGGGCGACGGGCTTCGCCAGGGGGTGTACGAGAACTTCCGACGGGAGCTGGAGATGAGCACCACCAACAGTGAGAACCTGGAGGAGGCCGGCTCTGCCCTCAGCGACGAGCAGAGCAGCGGCACCCTCAGCTCCCCGGGGCAGTCCGACATCCTCCTGACAGCTGCCCAGGGCACGGTACGGAAAGCCGGCGCTCTGGCAGTGAAAAACTTTCTGGTGCACAAAAAGAATAAGAAAGTGGAGTCGGCCACGCGCAGGAAGTGGAAGCACTACTGGGTTTCCCTGAAAGGTACAGAGCAAACGAGCAAGTGTTTACTCTAACGGGTGTCCACGTTGTCCTGTGGGATGGGTATTACAGCAGTGGAAGAAATCAATAGCCTAGGCTCCTAAAAAAAGCCATCGTGAGCCTCAGTATAATTAGTAGCAAGTATGAGGAAATTGTCCTGATTTTTCAGAGGAGTGTTTTATTTGATAGCTGTTGACATGCTTGCATTATGGCATGTGTGTAGTCAAAGACACGTGACAGTGCTGCACTGAAATGGAGTTCATGCCTGGGGGTCCTGTTGTTATCGTCTGGGATGGCTTCTCTGGTGGCTTGTTGACGAACTGAACACCTGCGTGCAGTGCAGCCAGCACGTAGGTGTTAATGCAGGTTTCTGGCGATGACAGGAGCTGCTGGCACATGTGCACGCAGGGGATCTGTCACCGTGTGTGTTCCTGTTGCGCTCAGCGCCGTTGGTGCCTTGTTCTCTGAGGCCTCTATGTGCTTCAAGAATACAAGCACTCAGCGAGTTACAACACATCGGGAGTGTGCTCAGGAAGCTGTGGTTTGGTTGCCAAGGCTGGCTTGTGACTTAGGAGACTTTGGCTACGGCTCTGTCACTCATCTGCTATGTAGCGGTGGCCAGCCGCTCCAGCCCTTGGCACCCAGCCTCCCTGCGGGCCTCCTCGGCTTCCCAGGACACAAAGCCTTTTCTCTCTGAATTTTTGCAGCCTCTAATCGATCTTTATGTAGCTGCCTCAGCAACAAAATGGGAAGCAAAGCTTGCAGTATTGGGCCTGGCCTGGCTCTCATCTGCTGCGACAGACCTCCTTCGCCATTTGGAGGAGGCAGAGCAGCAGGCCATGTCTATGGGTGGGATTACCCGAGAAGCTTTGGTTAAGTCCTGTCATTCATGCAGAGCATTTGTGGTGCTATTTTAAACCCTGCAAAAAGGTATGGGCCAACTCTTCATGCAGTGGTTGGAGAAACTGGGGAAACAAAAGAGGAGAGGCTGAGGTTGGAAGGCAGGGGGAAGCCCTGTTCTCCTGGCAGTGGGCCCCATGGCAGGAAGGTCTTGCTGTGAGGGGCAGGCACACAAAGGGACATCTGGGAGGAGAAAGGGGAAGGATGAGCAGAGAGGCAGGTTATTTTAAAGTGCTTTGACTCAGGTTGAGTGTTTGCTCCTTAGATTGCTGTGCCTTAATGATGTTAGTATTTAAATGCAGCTTTGAAGTCAACAGCTGCTATTGTTTGTCTGCAAATAGTTTTCTGAGAGGCTGGGTAACAGGGCATCACTTAGCACCAAGAGGGCTGCTTCCAGTGGCAGAGAAACAATGTGCCAGTTTCAGTTTTAAACAATTGTAGATTACGTTGGGAGGTTGGAGGGAGAGGAGACCCTACGGTTGCAGATTTGCTATACGTTTTTTAATTTTTTTTTTTACAGGGAATTGTAAAGATTATTCTGTAAAACCAGCAGGTTCTTTGCTGTCCTTGACTAAAATGTGTTTTTGTTTTTGTCCGTATCGCTGTGAGTCAGAGCTGAAACGTTACAGTACAATAAGGATTTTTTTTTGTGTGTGTGTGTATGTCAGTCTTTCAGTGAGCACAGCTCATTCCAGTCCATTTTTCTTCCAGTTATTCATCTGCATACAGTAATTAAGCAGCCCGAGTTTTGCCTTCGAGGGACTGCGGTAAGCAGCAGCTGCAGGAGGCTGAGGCAGGGCGCTGAGGCTTGCCGGGGGCCCCGGCTGCTCAGCAGGGCCAGCAGGGCCACCTCACAGCCTGCATCTTCTTTTCGGTCCCCTCACGGGACAGGGTGGCTGTGGACGACCCCCCTAGAGAGATTTTTAACCACGTTTCTCATCCAGGGCTGTATATGACTGCCTGTGACCTTCCCGGCTAACATCTACCACTGTTTTAGCAGTCATGGGGCAAACAAAATGGCTCTGCTGGGATTCAGGCGGATCCACCGTGAAGCTGGTGGTGTGAGGGGCCGGCTGGGCCACTGCTGGTGCACTCTGCTGCGGGGCTGACAGCCTGAACAGGCCCTGACAAATCCTCTCTCACCCCCGTGACAGTTTGACGGATGGTTTATAGTCCCAAGTTTTAGCACTGAATAGATGCAGGGTGACTGTTGCATTTCAATGTGCTGCTTACTAATATCTGTTTGTCTCTTTTAGGATGCACGTTGTTTTTTTATGAGACCGATGGCAGATCTGGCATTGATCACAACAGCATCCCAAAGCACGCTGTCTGGGTGGAAAACAGCATAGTGCAAGCGGTACCTGAACACCCCAAGAAGGACTTTGTTTTCTGTCTCAGCAATTCCCTCGGGGATGCTTTCCTTTTTCAGGTTGGTTCGGGTTGCGGGTTTTGCAAAGTTATATTCTTTTTCTCACTCTCCTTCATCGCACAGACCAGGGAGGACATCTTGGCTCTGACTCAATTCAGTGGAAAAATCCTGCTGACTCCAGTAGGTCTGGGATTTTCCTCTGGCAGTGCAAGAGGAAGGACACAATAGATTCTGTAAAGGCCGGACAAGAGACCCAACACCACATGTGAATGAATCATTGTCAGAGCTGCTCTTTTTATTGCCTGACAGGACCCTGTTTGTACAGATGATTGGTGCAAAGTAAGAATTAAGAAAAAATCTTACATCCCTATAAAAATTGGGAATTTTGCATTGTTTGGCAGCGTGGTTATAGACCACACACAGTCCAGGCCAGTTACCATCTAGGGGACAGAATAGTGCCTTAACTGCTGTAACATTTCTGTGTCTTGAAAGAGACATATGTTGAAGATGGGACCTTGAAGAGAGGCTCAAGGGGTTTACATGACCAAGAGGCTTTTTGAGCGTGAGGGGGTGTTTGAAACTCCAGATGTGTTTTTCATTCCTGATGGCTGTGCAGGATCCAGTTGTTCCCTCTTCATGCAGACATCAGTCAGCATTGTGCTGTTGTTTGACAGTACGCTGAATGTTGGGAATGTTGGTTTTATGTTTTGTTTTTAAATCAGAAAATATAATTGTCTGACTTTCATAGAGTAAATATGCAGAACTCAATATCAAAGACCAAGCATTAACTGATGTATTTCACTAAAAATAATTTTCTTTTTGGTAAATACAGCTTTATTGAGAGATTTTTAGGGGGGGCATTTCACTTCCTTATTGCAAGTTGTCACTAGTCAAGGTGTAATGCTCTCATTTGTAATAGCCAGCCTACGTTGAGATGGTGCCATTTCCTCCTCTTCGGATTTAGTTTTCTTAACTGGGGGAATTCCTTATTTATTTATCGCCATTACCAGTGACAGTGTATGTAGAATTTCTTGCCTCCTTAAACTAGAATTTCCCTGTTGTAGACTATGCCCTCCCATCATCACCCCACAGTATCCCAGACCAAATCTTTAAAATTACTTGATAGGTCCTCTCAGCTGTCTTAAACAAGAGTCTAGATTCTCAAACTAGTGTAAAATAAAAATCCTTGCTTACTCAGGAGGTGATGCTAGCTTACATATCGAAGAGAATGACTATCTGATTGCACACTGATTTTTTTTAATTATTTTTTTATTTTGTGGACTGTCTTCTTTGCTGCCTCAGTTTGATTCTTCCTTACCTAAGAGTAGCATACTGCATTGTCCCTTTTTACTTCCTGCCTTTCTTGGAGAGGGTAAATGTATTTTGCCATCTTGAGAGCTTCACCTAGGAAGTAAGCATGGTGTTTGTGGTCTCAGTATGTATTTGAAATACCATCAAACACCACCTCCTCCTGGTCTACTAATACAAGTTATAATTTTTTTTCCTTGCTGTTGTCCAAGGAAATAACAAGTTAATTCTCATAACATTAATGCCAGTAGATGCAAAATAGTGAAAATGTCACATTCAGTACCTTTCTTTTGTGGCAACATACAGCCTTCTTACTCATTAAAATCCCTGTGTCATTATGTCATGGGTAGATTTTTACATAATTTTGTGGGAAAGAGCAAAAATGAACCTTTTCAAATGAAATGCAATAATATAGATTGCCTTGTGGATTTTTTTTTTTAATGAGTCTGCTCTGTCATGAAACCCATGCAACTCTAATGACGCAGAAGCAGAAGAAAAAGAAGGGATGAATTTGGGGAGATCACTCATAGTGGTGGAAATAAAGTGTGAGCGACAGTGCTGTAGGGCTTGCTCTGCTGTGTGCAGAGCAGCCCAAGCGTGTGTGGCTGTTCAGCAGTGTTACCTAACTACTAATGTCATACACGTACATCCCCACATAACAGTGCTGTAGTAGTGGTTTTGTTGAAAAGACACCACAGACTTGAACAAGACTATTTCGGTTCTGTGCAGACTGTATAGTTAGGGAGAAAAATAGGGTTACTTTATGATGCGTACAGATATTGGACATCTTGTAACAAGCCTTCCCACTGCATTGCACCTAGAGACATCACATACCTCCTACACTATTATTCCTTGCTCAGTCAGTTCTTATCATGCCTACACAAATCCATTACTTGCAGATGTCACATGTATTTTCCAGGAGCTCGAGCAACTTGTGACACCACATACTTACGTATCAGATGTTTGCAGCTTGTTTATGTGGTCTGTTCCGTTGAGAAGCAGAGTGATTCCCCTTGCCTACTCATCTACCAGAAGGGTCTTCAGCTCCTAAAATCCTTTCCAGATTCTTCTTTTTCCCTCCCCCAAGGAAGCCCTGATGAAAACTGAATCTAATGGTATACAGATAATATTTGAAAATAAAATAAAAATATGACCTCTTGCTATTATGATTTTGAAAGGAGCTAACAAAACATACCATCTCATTGCAACTCCAGTAGTACCCTCTCCTCTAGGAGGGGCTAAGTTTCACCATCTGACTGTAGGCAAAGTATATCCCATTCTGCAAATATTTCTCTAATTTCAGCAGAAACTCCTCGGCAAGGAGGGCTCAATATGTCTTCAGCATTGGCGGTAAGACATTGTAAGCCTCCATCTATAAATGAGGGCCTGTTGGTAGTACTACCTGGGCAGGAAGCCTGCCCAATTTAGGCAACATTCTTTGTACGGTGCCAAGAGGAGTAGAAGAGCAGACGTTTTGGTGTAGACCCTGTCTTCTGCTTAGGACTCCTAATCTGAGTGAGGGAAGGTACTGTCCTTCTCGGACAGGTGTGCTTCACGTACTTTGTCCCATAGAAGTCTGGGGAACATCGTCCCGATTTCTGGTCTGGACATAAGTGATTTCCAGAGTTGTGCTTCCGTGGGAGTCTCTCCTTGGCTTCAGGAAGGCACAGCCTTTGCTGTTAATTGTGACTGCAAGGAGAGCAGTGAGGACGACCTTCTTCATCTATGCTAGCAACTGGAGGAGTCATACTGTGCTGCCTATTTATAGAGCAGGTATCATCAGAAAGTTTAATTAGAACAAGGTGGTTTGGCACCTTGCTACTTTTTCAGCTATGAGCCAAATACTGGTATGATTACTGCTAAAAGCTGACTCTCAGAACAAGTCTGCTGCAACCCTGAGTTGGCTGTAAATTTTGTTTTACAATGCGCTGTAAAAAGGACTGAGGTTTAGTAAGAAGGCTGAGAAGATTTATGTTTTATTTTGAAAGTCTGGAAAAGGAATGCTTTGAAGTATTTTTCTTTCTGTGTCAAAAGCCTCTAACCAGAATATTGCTCTTCCAGAAAAACCTAATGGTGTCCCATGCCCCAGCCTAATAGCTCCCCTTTCCCCAAACTATCATACACACGCTTGGGAAGGGACAGTGCCGGAGACATTAAAATTATGATGAGCTTGACTTTAATAATAATAGGGTCGTCTTCAGAGAGCTTTGGGATCTTCAGAAGGGGAAAGCTTCTCTGTCTGCATCATAGTAAAGTCAGTAATAGATATCACGGTCAGGTCTTATGCCATTAATGTATTATTAACCATTGCATGCCAAATAAGCTCTCCATACTGTGAAGAGCACATAGACTGCTGCATTTTCTGCTTTAAGGAACTGAGAGCTTAGAAAATGCCATTAAATGATGAGCTACAAGTTCCGGCAACACTGCGTTGAACAAGGAAGGTAATTCCTAAGAACTTGCTGGAAAACACTGTACAGCTGCAAAACGCAGATATAGGTGTAATTCTGTGTGCTGAAGGCCTGGTGCTACGCTAAAAACGGCCTGTTTAAGAATGAGGGTCTTTTATTACTTCTCTCGTAAGTGGATTTAAGGCTTTGATTCTTAAGATCAAAGGGAAAGGGAACTCCTTGGAATTGTGTTTGTTAATCTCCAATCAGTTGTAAAGAGGATCTTGACTTCTTTTCCCCGCTTCCCTTCTCTTCAGACCTCTAGCCAGACGGAACTCGAGAACTGGATCACTGCGATCCATTCAGCCTGTGCAACTGCAGTGGCAAGGCAGCATCACAAAGAGGACACCGTCAAGCTCCTGAAAACTGAGATAAAGAAGCTGGAGCAGAAGATCGATATGGATGAGAAGATGAAGAAAATGGGTGAAATGCAGCTGTCCTCGGTAACGGACTCCAAGAAGAAGAAGACCATACTGGATCAAGTAATCTTGCTTGCCTATATGAAACGGCCCCCTAGCAAATGTTTAGGGCCTTCTTCAGATTAGCAGCACATCTGTCTGCTCACACTCTGCGCTGCGTGTGTGCTGGCAGAGCTCCCCTGAGTAGACAGGACGTGTGTGGGCAGGATAGCGGTGCCAGCTGCCCTAGCCGCACCATTTCTCCAGACAACGTGTGCTGAGGTACAGCACAGGAAACAAACAGCAAACCAAGGGATTTGGCCAGCCGCACAGAGGTTGAGTGGGGGCTCTGGGGAGTGAAGAGGCTACCACACATCAGGATGTTGTTGGGAAGAACTGATCGTAGACCAGCAAATGCTGCAGTTGGCATTGTCTTCAGCGTAGAAGAGGCCGGTTCTTCCACGGGCAGATGGGATGAAGAAGCCATCCCTGGTTTCTGCTTGTTGTGAGGGTCCGCGCTGGCCTCATGGCTGCAGCGCTCGCTGCCCCGTGGGACCGGTCTCTCTGACTTCAAGTGGACAGCGTAGTTGTGTTTGAGAAGCAGAGAGCCTAGAGCAGATGTCTCTCCCACTGTTGCAGCGGCACCTTATTTTAAGAAACTTAACATATGGTGCCTGCTTCATTAGTTTGTAGCTCTTTTACCACGGCTGCCAAATGTGCCTGTAATGCAAACTATAGGGAGCGGCCAGGGCCCTAACGCGCTAAGCTAAAGAGATTTTGTACTGCCTAGAAGCCCGTGCGAGAGGGGGGAGATGCGTGCCACCGTTCACAGGGCTCCACTGAAAAGCTGTCAGTGACAGCGAGAGGGCAAAGCAGTCTCTCGTTTTACATAACTGAGTTTTTCTAAACACTTTGAAACTGTTTCCTATCAGCAATTTGAATTTTTTAATTAAGTCCTCACATAGACTGATTACAGTGCTCTTCCACTGATAAGATTAATTATTCCCAGTGTACGACACTTTTTCAAGTATAGCCAGCTCTGTTGATGCTTACAGCAATGCTGCTGCTGCAGCTGCTGGTTTGGGGTGCTCTGTTTGTGGAATTGGGTGGTTTTGGGTCTTTTTGTTTCTCAGCTGCCATTGATGCATGAAAGAAGCCTGTTAAGGGACTGCTCAGAAGAGAATTATGGAATACAAGGAAAATTAAAAATGGAATTTTAATCCTATTAATTAGCATTGTATCAAAGGGGCAGTTGTCCTAGGAGAAGATTTTTGCCTTGAACATAAAAAATTGTTTTACATCTCATGAAAACTTTTAAAAAATATTCTTATCCTTTTGGGAGTTGGGAGGGTAGGGGAGAGTGAGAAAGAAGGTGAATCGAAGTGTCTTTAATTTGAAAATGGTATCACCACTGTTAAAAAAAGATATAATGCTGGGAACAGTAGACTTTTTTCAAGATATTTACCACTCTGTTCCTTTTCTCTCCACTTCTCCTGCATCTCACTCAATCTTTGCTGTATGCAGATTTTCGTTTGGGAACAGAATCTTGAACAGTTCCAGATGGATCTATTTCGGTACCGCTGTTACTTGGCTAGTCTCCAAGGAGGGGAGCTCCCAAACCCTAAAAGACTGCTTGCTTTTGCCAGCCGTCCGACTAAAGTTGCAATGGGCCGTCTTGGAATCTTTTCAGTCTCTTCGTTCCACGCGCTGGTAAGTTTGAACAGAGGCCAGGGGTCATCTTTGCCAACCTGCAGATCGCTTCACGTGCCCGACACAAAGATGGAGGTGACAAACAGCAGTCTGTGCCTGCGGGGTGAGCCCTTACCTTAGCATGCAGAATGTTCCACTGCCTGAAAGGCAAACGTGTCCTGGGTACGAACTAACAGGCAGGTGCTTGCAAGCCATGGCCTTATGAAAGTGGAAGAACCGTGTTTCTCCTAAATGTATGATTTTGATTTCCACCTCTGCAATATTAACATGCTTTCTAGAAACGGGTCTTCCTGTCACAGGAGCGGGCTCATCTCTAATGTTCACATACGTGGGCTTGATCCAAAAACCCTGTGAGGTCAATGGGAATCTTTCTGAGGCTCTCAGCATGTGTTGGCTTAGCTTGTCTTGGGCATGGCTTGCTTTCTACCATATGGATGAAGCTACTGACCAATTAGTCTAATATCCTGTCTCCAGTGATCAGCACCTGATGCTCCACAAGGGAGAGGAAATGTTCTTCTCCATTATTTATGGTATGGCAAATAATGTTTAAAATGGTTGTTTAAATCATGTAACAACCCGGCTTTGAAAAATACAGGGAAATGTATTGCAGAGTGGTGAGTTTTTAATGAATTTAAATTATGTTCCTGTAGTTTCGGCTTGGGCTCCTGGAGCTTCACAGAAATAGCTGAGCTCCACTGTTGTCTTGTAGATGTCAGCTGTACCCTTCAATTGAATCCAGAGCTATAATTCAGTCAGGGGCGTTTTATTCTTTTATATATGAAAAGATTAGCGTCATCATCTTGATAATTGCTAGTGGATTTATGTATTTTTTTTTAAGTGGCGGGCTGTAATTTACATTTGTGCTTGTTTTTTTGCATCTAGCAAAGCACTGAGTGTTAGCCTGAAAAACAGTCTGCCTCTTCATGCTGGTGTCTCTTGAGAGCCAAGCGAGAAAAAATGTTTTGAATATGTCGTGTTGGAAAAGACACGTGCTTTCTTTACTTGAAGCAAACTCCCGTGTCCCCCTTTGCCCTCGATAGCATGGATTTGGTGCAGCGAAGTCTCAGGCTCCAGCTGGATGCTGCATGCTGATAGCTCGGCATCCCTAGCTCGCCTGAAGATATTCTTGATTGCATTAGCCAGAGGATGTGCTCAGTCTTCCTGGTGCCTCTGTACAACCTCCGTGGTACAGCTAAGAAACCTCTCACGAGGCCAGGCTGGGGAAATCGGGAAACTTGCAGTTGTGTTTAACTTCTCCTTTTCCTTGATTTCTCAACGTTCCTGAATGAGACTCACCATTACTCATACAGTGACAGTTCCCTGGATACACGGGCCAGCTTTCTGTTATTCCCAACTTTACAGGGGTTTTTGTATCTTCTGTACCCAAACAACCAGTTCCTCAGCTCCTTAGCTTGGGGCATCACTCAGAGGTTTGGCTGTTCCAGCTGGGGTTGCCAAATGACAGTCGCATTTCGGTAGTTTCGGGTGTGGGAATCGAGTACAAAGGCGTTCCAGGAAGCACACGGCCAAGTCTGCAGGGTGGGTCTGTCTGTCTGTCTGTCTAGCTTCGCCTTTTGCTCCCGTTCATACCTGCCATCTCCCTTAACACTCCCTTTTTCACAAGAGAGGAGCTCGCTGTCCTGATTCCACCTCTGGATGGGAAATCTGCTTCAACTTTGGCCTAAACACTTCACCTCTGACTAATGTTGCAGTAATTTCTACCAGAGCTTCCTTATTTGGGAAACAGCTCCCCAAATATTTGGTCTCAGTAAAGGCAAATAGCTTTCCCCTCTGGAAGGGTTGCCACAGGCCAGTTTTCAAGTACCCAAGCAGTTAACACTGCTCTAATCGAAAGGGTCATTTCAGCTCCCTTTTCTTCTTGTGTTTTGCCCACTCTTCCCGAAGTTGTGTATCAGTAAGGAAATGTAGGTTTTAAATACCCTGAGCTATTTGCAGACCTTTATCTGGCCTTGTAAAAGTTGTGAGTCAGTTCCAGGATGCCCAGAGTGCTTTCACAGGAAAGAGCAAGGAGAAAGACCAGAGTTTTTGGAAGTAGCAGGTAAGTTTTGAAATCTCAGGTTCTGTATGTCCAGCTTTGAAACCTCATTATAAAATAAAGTTTAAAAAAAAAAAACACCTTCACTGGTGCTGAGGCTTTTCTCTGTGCTGAGTAGGCTGCTTTGAAATATCTCATATTAAATGCCAAGAAACATGCGGTGCTGTCCCTTTTAATTTTTAATTCTTGATGTTGGAAGAAAAGAGTTATGTTGCAGTGAGAAGGAAGTAGCCTGGCAGCATCAAGATTGTCCCTGTTGTGCGTTGCTACATTATTGCTACAGCATTTGCCTTTTTTTTAAGGATATTCCAATGTTAGCTTATGTAAGCGGTGGTGCTGTGGGATGCTGCAGCCTTTGATTTGCAAACCATGTGGCATTGACAGGTGGCGGCTCGCACCGGGGAGTCTGGAGTGAGGAGACGGACGCAGGCCATGTCCAGATCTGCCAGTAAGCGGAGAAGCAGGTTTTCTTCTCTCTGGGGGCTGGATACTACCTCGAAGAAAAAGCAAGGGAGGCCAAGCATCAATCAGGTAAGCGTGTGGAAGTTTTGAGGTGTTAGTTTCAAGGCTGACTTGTTAGCATGCAGAATGTAGCTCGTGCACACACACATCCAACCTTCAACTTGCTTGCTTAATCTTCCACGGTGTGTAGTCGTCACATTCCACATCCTCTTCAAAAATCAGTGACTGTAATTACAGATAAGTATACAGCAGCTCCTGTTCAAATGAGCTTTGGATTTATACCTTTTTTTGCTGACTGGGTTGCGTTACTACTGTTGCATTTTTGTTGCTTCAGCTTTTGCCGTTCTCTTGAACTCAGAGGTAACAAGGCAACAGTATAAAACAGATAGCTTTGGAAGGAAAAAAAAACGTGGAGACTTGTTTGTTTCTTTAAATCAAAAATATGAGTTTGTAGAATATTTTAAGTGTAGCTGAGTTTGGAAAAAACTTTCTAAAATAACAAAAAGCTTTGTATTTAGTAGGGACAGTCGCTGTTTTGCTTTGAATTTTTAAAAAGCTAAAGGTGAAACCTTTCCACCCAGTCACTCCCCAGATATTTCTCTAGAAAATGTGTTTCAGTGTGGTAGTAAGGTACTTCCCTGTTATTCTTTCCAAGCATCTCTAATTACAGCTTTCAGTTTTTGAGAGCCATACCTCATCTAATTGCAAGAAATGTTGCCTTTTCTTTGTCTTCTTTCACTTTTTGAGGGGGGGAACGCTCAGGACCTGTTTTGTTCTGTGCCCTGTGATTAGTCTTTCCTTCTTTTAAAGCACCAGTGGGTGTTTGTTTTGTTTAGCAGAGATTAATGCTGTAAAATTGTTGAGCTTGTTTTCAGTGAGACATTAAAAGTTGAACTAATATCTAATGCCTGAGCAAAAGCTGTGGGTTTCACTGGGAAGTACCAGATGCCTCTGTGAGCACATTCTCAATTCTTTGCGCTGGTGCTGTGGCATCCCTCTTGCTTTGTACTTATTTTCCCCACATCAAGCACAATCCCTTGTCCTGAGCTAGGATCCTGCCTGTGCTGTGTCTTCACCCTGTGTTTTGAAATCACTCTTTTTTTTCTTCCAGCAGGGATAAATGCATTCATGCTTCCTGTCCCTGCCCCCATCCCCAGCCCCCTATCTCCTCCATTACTCCCAGGCATGAAAAGGGATTTTGTTCCAGGTTAAAGAAAAGTCATGCTGGAGAGAGTCAAAGAAAAAGTGAAGTTTTGAGAAAGTATTGGAATGCCTGAATATAATATCTGAATGCTTTTCCCCTGAGCTTACGTAGTAGTATGCAATTATTCCCAAAGCTGAGGCAGTAAACTGTAAATTCTTTAAGTGAGGTGACCTGTTTCTGCTTCGTTTTAGGTACGGTATAGTTCACAGTCAAAACCAGCAACTTGATCATAAACCTGTGGTGACGCAGAGCTGTAAAATTTAACTTTTGAGTTTTAAGCTTAAGCTTCTGCTGTAGCAAAAACCTGGTTTTTCTCCCCTACACTCAGCTGCAGCTAATTTAGAGCTGTGCACAGGGCAAGCTGGGTTTTGCAGGTGTGCCTTGTTGGGTGCCTGTCTGGTACAGTCCCGTGCAGTCCCCCACCCTGTTACAGATGGGGAAACTGAACACAAAAGGAGATAAAATCTGTCCAGCTCTGCATAGTAAGCCAGTGACAGACCTCTGAGCACAATCGACATCTCATCTTTCAGTGTGGTGCCCAGCAACCAGCTTACACTGCACTCCCCATCCTTTTTAACAAGCTGGTATTTTCCTCTTTTCCTGTGTTTTTGAGATGAACGCTTGCATTTTTCAGTTTGATTTCTGTGCTAGGTATGAGATACATTGTTCACCCTGAACCCCTGTGATGCAGCGGTTCAGTCAGGTCAGGCCTTAGTCTGTCCTGCAGATGGTGCAGAGGTTTGCTCATGTTTTAAAACAGAGTTGCTCTGTTCCTCAGGTGTTTGGTGAAGGAGTTGATTCAGTAAAGAAATCCCTCGAAGGAATCTTTGACGACACGGTCCCAGATGGCAAGGTAAATGCAGCAGCATTGGTTTTGGGATGCAAGAGCGAACATGGAGCCACTGGGAGGGGAGGGGAGAGGAGGGGAAAGGAGTGGAGAAGAGAGGAGAGGAGAGGAAAGGAGAAGAGGAGAGGGGATCCTCTGTGTGTTGTAGGGCAGTCTGAGCTGATTGCCCATGGTCAAGCGTTCACTGCACTTGGCATCATGAGCACAGAGAGAGGTGCCAGGCCCAGAGGAGTGTTAGTGCTGCACACCAGGGAGGTGCCTTCCCACAGGAAGACCAGACTCCACTGGTTCTGGGAAGTAGCTTATTATGGTGACCATATGGGATTTTCATAATTTAGGGTTATTGCAACGATGAAGCACACAGTTTTCTGTTTTGTTTTCATGTGCTCCTGTGAGCTTCTGCATTTGTAGAAACAATTACAACTGCTTTCTCTTTCCCCAGAGAAAGCCCACTATAAAACAGCATTAAGACAGTGCTAAGGGGCACATTCTTCATCTAGTGAATATGGATTTAGCTGCGTGAGCCCACTTGAAGCAAATAGCAGTTCTGCAGCTTCATCACTTCATGGAGATTTATAGCTCATAGTATAATATGGATGTAGAAAAGACAGGAAAATCAAAATAAATGCTAAGATTTTCTACTTTGCCATTGCTGGGTATAGGAAATGCAGCACCTACATCAGTTTTGTTGGCCTTGGATTGGTTTACTGGGAGATAAAGTGCAAAGTTTTAATTTTAAACCTCTTTTTATCATTATTATTTTTTGTTGCATTCCTAGCATTCCCAATAGCCATAGGGTGAAATCCCAGGATACACACATTGCACCAGCTTAGCTGTGTGGGTGGCATGGGAAGGCAGACTTTATACTGCTCAGGTAAAACTGCAAAGTTTTCCAGTCCAGACAAGCCTTCAATCTAGGTTTATGAATAAAATGTCTTCACTGGAGAAGGGCTTTTTTATGCAGCATATAATGTTCCTTACACTTGTAACTGATGAAGAAGGAGATTGTACTTGGCTCTTAGAGTCATAATGGATTTTGTCTGTTTAGAGGGAAAAAGAAGTGGCGCTGAGCAGTGTCCATCAGCACAATCCCGACTGTGATATTTGGGTTCACGAGTATTTTACGCCGTCTTGGTTCTGCCTGCCGAACAACCAGCCTGCTCTGACAGTCATCCGCCCTGGGGACACCACACGAGATGTGCTGGAAATGATTTGCAAGGTAAAGGCCGCCGGCATGCCCTGGAGCAGGGCAAAATGCCTACAACCCTGAGCACTTTGAGTTGAGTCCTTTATGGTTAAACTTTACAGTGAATTTCTCCTGCGCTTGAGTATGTTAGATCAAAAAAGTGAATTACACTGAATTTTTCAGTAAAATCACGCTAGCACCACATAGGACAAACACAGTTGGAGTTAAACTTGTCGTGGGTGTGAGGAGAGGAAGGCGGGTTGATTTTTGCCTTTTGCATTCCGGGCACTGTGCGTGAGTCTCTGAAGTGCCTTCACACCCTGCCCCACTGGTGCTGCTGCCTCTCACCCACCCACCCACCCGCTCTCCCTTTACCAGAGGCCAAGCTGTGCACAGGACCCTTCTCCTTTCTCTCTCTGCCCCCAGCGTCCCAGCCCCTGTCCCCCATCCCGTTTCCTTTTGCTGGAGTGATGCAGTTGCCCCATGCTCTCTCGACCATCCCGGTGCCCCCAACTCCACCAACACCCCCCATAACCTCTTCCCTCCACCACCAGACAAGCGGGCTGATCTCTTCCAGGTCACCCTGTTTCCAGGTGCCGTTCTTCCTTCCTTCCCCGCGCTGCTTCCTCCCTCTGGTTGGTGCGAGGGAGGAAGGCACAGAGAACCAGCAGTGCCAGGAGTGGGAGAAGGTGCCGGTGTTTGCTGTCTGCATTGCGGAGACAGACTGGCCTCGTGTAGGTGGTGGGAGGGAAGAGAGAAGAAAGCTTTTATCTGCAGAAAGAACACCTGGATTTCTTTGCGAGATGAAATATCAGACATTTGGCCATTAAAAACAGTTATGTCTCAGCAGCGAAGTTTAAAGCTTTGACAAATTAAATACAAGCTTTCAGTTCTGGCATCCGCATAATGTATGTTTTCCACTAACCAGCTGACTGCAAACTAGACCCAACTCGTGTCACGTGCTGCTCTGAAAAGTGAGTCCTCTTTTGCACAACAACAACAGCAAAAGAAAAGAAAACATTTATTGCTGTTAGGCGCTTAACTTCGGAGACTTCTAGAACATGTTGCATGTGCTTCCAAAGAGAGGGAAGGTGAGAGAAAGGCGTTTGTTTGGAATAATTATACAGTGTGCTTATCTCTCTGCCAGGTGCACTATTAAAGGCTGCTGCAGCTTGTGAAAGCTCTTCATTGTATTCAGGAAAAGATGACATTTTTGGAGAGAGACATAATAGGGAAGCTGGATGACACATTATTAGTAATGATTTATTTTTAGGGCTTATATTTTCCTTTGGGTAAGAGTGATTAACTCAGTGGGCCACATCCCTAGCTGGAGTAAATTGGTGTAGCTCCATCGGTTTCGGTATCGACCTGCTGAGGATCTGGTCTCTCACTGTGTTTTCAATCGTAGTGGGTGGTGGTGTGTAGGGAGATTGGGAGGTGGGTGAGTGTTTGTTTTTTTAAACAGCTATTATCTGTTTCTTTCCTTTTCTGTAAGAGTTTTCAGTCTGGAAAACACTGATGGATGCCTTCTTTTCTATCACTTTTAATAATCAATCTCTTTCTTCTGTCTCTTGCATTCAGCTCATTTTTCCCCCTTTAATATCTGATCCACATCATTTCACATCAGTTTGCCATCTGCCATCTGAGAACCAGTCAAGTTCTGGTATAGTAAACATTTCAAGATCTACATTTCATATAAACCTCTTCATGTTTGTAGATGTGGTTAAATCTATCTGTGCTATTAAACTGAGCTTGATTATTCTATTGGAGAACATTAAGTGCACTCAAGTCATTGTAGAAAATATGTTCTTATACTAACATTGCTGCTTGTTATTATACAGCGAGTTAGATTTTGGAGGCTGCTTTGTGACACTTCTATGATTCAAGATTGGTGGGAGGAGAGTCTAAAGCATATTTTAAAGTGGTTTCTCGAATATTTCTCCTAAGATTTAACTAATAGCCTCTCTTGGAAGGCAAAAAAGTCAGTATAGATACATTAAATTGTTTCCATTGGATAATAGCTATAGGTGTGATCGTGTGTGTACATATTACTAAAATTTGCATAACGTTATGTCTTAAAATCGAGTAGAAACACGTACAGTACATATGGATGTAGGCAGAAGCAGTATGGAGGGAATAACACCAAAAATCGAGCATAGCAGACCACGTGGCATTTAGTCTTTTGCCTGAACTGTATAAGAAGTGAGAAGCAAAAGAGCTTCTGTTTTCCCACTGTTACTGAAATAGATGGCGTGAGGGGCAAGAAGCAGATTTCCCCATGCCCTTTGGATCTGTGCTAAAAGTCTCCAGGCAGTGACTTAAGCCTGATGCTCTGTGGGCTTGCTTTGATTTTCAGCTGATGTGTTCCAGCAGAAAAGGCTCGGGCCACACAGGTGCAAAGCCGGAGTAACACGATGGGCTCACCAGCATGTTTCCGCGATGCTGTAACTTCAGTGCTAACTCCGTCTCCCACGCCAAGCTGAAAAAATACTCTCTTTCTTGTACGTCCCTGTCCTGAGACAGTGGTCATGCAGCGGGATGAATCCAGCTGTCTTGGACATGTCTTAAGGTCAGGCTGAACGGGCCTCTGGAGGTGCCTGTCCCCAGTTTAACTGGAGGGGAGCTGAAATGGATGAAGAGTTCAGGCTATGTGCCGACCCGCTACGCCACCCGGAGCCTGTTGAATTGTTTCACACCCCAGCCTGTAAATTCTTCCTCAAGAGCACATCGGTTAAGCTGTCAGGTTAGGCTTTAAATTGGGTTAGTTGCTTAATTTAGTCCAGACATAGCCAGAGTTATTAGGAGAGAAATAAATAAACCAAGCAGCTTATTTGTACTGCTAAAAGGTGTTTTGGGTGGTCTTGAAAGGATATGAATATCACTAAAGCTGCGCTGTTTCTGCTCCCACCTTCCTGCATATGGATGCAGCTAGACCAGCAACAGAAGAAAAAAAAAGAAGAAAAAAAGTGGGTTAAAAGTATGGCTTTTAGGGCAGACTGGCTGTTTCCTCTTCAAGAGGACCTTTTCCTTTCACTTCAGTAGACAATTGTGCCTCTATTTGAAAATTACTGATGTCAAATTTCGCTACAGACAAGGCCTTGCTGCAGCTATGCAATTTTTAATTAACTAAATGTTCTGGCTCATGTGCTGCAGCATCACAGCTTTGACGGTGATGACTCCCATTTCCTGGCATGGATGGGGCTGCACTGCAGTGGATGCAGTGCAGTGGATGCAGCGGTATCCACCGTGGCCGGTGGTGTTTCTTGGAAGAAATGAGTGGCTCAAAAGCTATGTGAGATTTATCCAGTGGCCTCTTTCGGCAGCGCCCTGCTCTGGATAGCTCAGAGCTTCCATGCAGCATCTGTCATCTTGTGTTTAGCTCCCTCCTACTCTCCAAAATGTCCCGCACGATTTTCTCCCGAGCAAATCTCCCTGCAGGACCGACGGGCGTGAGATCAGAGGCGTCAGCACCCGTCCCTGTGCCTGATGCAGTGCCGGTATCAAAGCCAGCGGGAGCCCTTTCAAGGACCGCCGGGAAGGGTAGATCAAGCCACCCGCCTGCGGGGACGGCTCCTCTGTTAAGATGGTATCAGGGCAGGGGCTGAACAGCGCGGGGCAGGCAGACGTGAGCACAACCTGCCCCACCAGTGCAGCTAAGGCAGCTCCCAGCCTGCGGCGTCTTGCGCCCGAGCGCCTTGAGGCCCCGAGCCTGATCCACCGATGTCCCTCTGCAACAGGTTGTGATCTCTGCTGGCCTTCTGACTAGCCCTCGGGCACACCGAGAAGTGTCTCTTTGGATGTCCTCTGCAATGGGAAGGTGTTCAGAGGTCTGTTTGGAAGCAACGAAAACACACAGCTGTGGATGGGAGCTCTCGCTGAACCCTGGGCTATGTTAAATTACACATAATTACACAGCGTAAGTCTGGCTGACCTGGCACTTGCTGGGTGGCTCTCACTTGGCCATACCTGAAGCTGTGTGAAATGCAGAAGACATAAGAGATCTTCAGCACAGGAGACCACAAGAAGATTCAATTCAGTGGCAGAAGCAGGCTGTTAGGTTGCCCGGTTAATTTTTCTGCTAGTGTGGGTTTTCCACATATCATTTTTTTCCCCACTAATGGCTTTAAATGGCTGAAGTGTTTCAGAGGCTTTCGCTGAAACTTACCGCAAGCTTTTTCCTCCAGTCTTCAGATGTGCTATCTGTGTTTTTATGTCTCCTCCCTGTTTTTGTTTAATTCGTGTGCACGATGCTCTTCAGTTTGTATCTAGGGATCGTAAATTAATCTGACCAGAAACTGATCTAGGGCTCTTTTGTATCATTTCTGAACAATTACAACCAATCCTGCTTCCCAGGAATTTCTGGGGTGTTCATATATATGTGCACGTAAGAGACAAAACTAGGAAAAATGGTCAATAAACAATGAGCAGAGCTGGTGAAATGTTTATCAAAAAAGAAAAAGGAGGGAGACGGTGAGGCTCTCCCACATTCAGTTCCTTTATTTTGGCTTTTGATAGATTTCGGATTCCTTATTTAATTAACTAGGCATTTGTCCAGATTACAGGGCTTATCCCATTTCAGGTACTCAATTTCATGTAAGGATAATTTGGTTTTTGAATCGGGCATACTGGAATGCAGCAATACGTAGAGTGCAGCAATAGATCTGTCTTTTATTTTTGCATTGGTAGCTATTTTTTATTCACTGCCTAATCCAGATTTTCAAAAATGCTCGCTGTTCTCCAAATACTTGCTGAAGAGTTTGCTCGGTCAGGGTGTGATCTTCTCTGCAGGTCACTCGGTGTGCATTACTCATCATCCGTACTGTGTCATCAGTCAGCTGAGTCTCAGTGTATCATCAGCTTGGCTTGAACCGGATAAGTGAGCCTTTAAAAAACACAAGGGCAACACATAACAAATAGGAAACGATGACATTCGTGCACGAATTTTCAGATGAGCCGTTGTTTTTAGTACAACCTTGGAGGTTTTGGTAATTTGGTAATACAGGATGGAAAGGCAGATGTATAAAAGCATATAATAATAATGGGAGTTCAAAAGTGATGGTGAGGTGGATTTCCCTGCTGTATTTGTGAATCACTTCTGGATTTTTCGTTAGCTTTAGTCAACAGTTTACGAACTTTGAAAGTAACTTCTGAATGACGTTCTTTGTGTTTATCACCATTCCCAATGTGTTTTGATTACACACTGCATTAACCTCTGCTTAAATTGAGCTTATTAATCGTGCTGAGAAAAGGTCGTTAACATCTCCCAGACCAAATGCCATATCCTCAGCTAATTATAACTAATTCATTAAAATGGTGTGACCTGTTTCCACTGGGAGGTAATCCAGTACACAACTCTCGGCTTCTTTTAGCCTTTTAAAGCCGGCCTATCCTGGGTTGTTTTGAATTTAAAGGATGTACAGATTTTTTTATATAACCTTGCTTGAAATTTGCTAAACCATATATACTTGCTAAATTATGAAGGTGCTAAAAAAACAAACAGAAAAAAGTTTCCTTTAAATCACACTGTGTGTACAAAAGATCTGCTCCAAGCCTTCTGCTTTAATAGTGTTTGCTTATTCCTGCAATAGCCCGAGACGGAGCAGAATTGTGAAATAAGCAGAAGTGAAGAGGCTGCTTAGAGTAGTAGCACTGCCCTTGACGTCCTGATCAGGTTAAATGAGCACTCGCTTTTGGGGGAGAGGAGAAGGTTTGGATTCTTGTTCGAGTTAGGAGATCATGGTCCTCTTACGACAGATGGTGCTGGAGCACCTCCACCTTTTTCTCTCTGTGAATGTCATGCCATTTTCTAAGTATAGATAATTTGAGCCACTGCTCTTCTCTTACAAAGCCTCTTCTCCATTTCTTACAGACTCACCAGCTGGATCACTCCGCTCACTACCTGCGTCTTAAATTCCTGATTGAAAACCAGATTCAGTTTTATGTACCAAAGCCAGAAGAGGATATCTACGAATTGGTAATGCTACCTCCTGAGCAAAATTAGATGACACTGTGTAGGACACTATTAATTAGTGTTTATCTGGTGTTTGTAATAAGCAGTTATGCTTTTTAACTTGCAATTACAGTGCTATGACGGCCATAGCAAATTGGCCTGCGGTAAAGTAATCTCTCCAAACATTTCATCTAGTGGAGAGAGTTGGTGTTTTGCTTATGTGTGTGCATGCATGGGTCTGTGTGGAAGGGAGAGAAGGAACAGCCATTGGTAATGGGCAAAGGTTATTGTATCGTACATTTAAGCTTAATATCTCTCAAGATATATGCCTTTTTCTCTTGTTCTTATTTTCCTTGTTTATTCTGAAGACATACTGTTGAGGCCTGAATACTACTTCTTCAGATCACTTTGATTTTTAAGGGAGGGAGGAAACACAAAAGTTTTTTTTTTTTTCGTTTTTTTTTCTCCTGAATGGGAAGGTAAATGTTGAACTTAAAAAGCTCTGGAGTTATGTGTGAGAATATACATTCCTAATTGCTTCATTGGGATGTTTTCATATCATGAATCTCAAAAGCAGACTTCAAAGGAATTTTGAAATCAGAGATGAAAAAAAAAAGACCAAACAGAATTAGTGTCGTGCTTTAACTCTATGATTTTACACATGCATGCTCTAAAGCTTTTTAAAGTCCTTTTTATTGGTGGTTGTTTTATTTTATAAAAAGTAAAACTTTGCCAGTTATGGATGCTTTTGTTCATTTACTAAAGAACTTCTGGGGTTTGCCATTATCACTGTTAAAAAAGTATTACTGAGAAAGTACTAAAACTGGGAGGTGAAACATAGCTGGGAGCGATGATTAAAACTCAGAGAAGACAGATTGTGGCTTTCATTGCCTGGGAGGACTTTGGGGAGTTGCCTTATGCCGATGGGATATAGGATTGACATGGTCATCACTTGTTGTTTATTCTGAAAAAAATGAAATTACAGCAAAACTCCATAGTCTGTAGGACTACTCACATGCTGAAAGGTTATAGCATAGGCAGGATCATACCTAATGCAGTATCATTAAATCAATATGCATTTGTATGTGTGCTTGTATGCGCATGTATGCTTGTTTCATGAGAAAATCTGAGTTACTTTTATTCAAGTGTTAAATGAAATTATTCTCTTGCAGTATGATGAAACTAATGACCCTATTTTTGTGGTCTCCTGAAAAGCTCTTTATAATAGTTTTGCCGTAATAATACCTTGCTAGAGCTATCTTCCACCTACTAAAATGCTTTTACAATACATTACTGCAGAAAAGGTAAACATCATTTCTTCTGATGGTATTCCTTTTTCTTGCAGAACATATAAGATGTATTTAAATAAGAAATGGAGATTAAATGTCCATATTCCATTCCTCTCTAAACATTACCGGTGATGCTTTGTGTTCTGACATAGTCTTTCAAAAATTCATGAGCTTGGTTTATTATGTGTTAAAAATGTTACTAAGGGCTCAGAGACGGATATTTAGCATTAGGTGCTGCACCAGGCAGTTATATTTTTAAGCACCTTTTATTGTAAACTAAGCATTGGAATGTTTTGACTGAAGCTTGACGTGCCAGACTTGGGTTCCTGCGTTGGGTAGGATTTAGTTGTTGCTTTCAGATGAAAGCAGGAGACTGGAGACCTCTCTGGATCTCACCGGTGAAGGCATTGGGGCTGCTGTGAAAAGTAGTCCTGGGAAAGGGTGCTGAGACAAGACCAAAAATGTAGAGGAAAAAAGAGCAAGCAGGTGACAAGCTTGAGAAAATTCAGGTAATGATAGATCCCCCAAAGCTGCTTTAAGGAACACCACGAGGAACAGAGGGATTGAAGTGGATCACGGGGGCAGCTGTCGTCAGGAGGCAATCCTGAGCACCAGTGCCTAGCAACCCCCCCGGATGCTCCTGGTACTGCCATTAAACCCCTCTGAGCAGAGCCCCTCCAAACCTGCGGTGCCAGCAGCACGAGCATCCACAGCCCAAACGCGCTGCCTGCCTTTGGAGCTGGGATGGTAGGTCCATGGGGCACAGAAATGTTGGTGTCAGCTCAGTGCTCCTGCCTGTCGTGGCTTTGGTCTGGGCAGCTCCACAGCAGCCTGTGGGTCCCAGATATTTGCCTCCCTTTCCACGGAGATTCTTCTCGGGATGTAGGCAGTGAGCAGTTCCCGTATCCCTGTGCCCTCGATCCCTTGTTGGCCATCCTTGTTTCAGGTCTTGCGTGCTCATCCAGATAGCTTTCTCGCTGAAATAACTGCAGGGTTCAGACAGTTTTTGTTCTGAAAACGCTGCAGTTTTCACTCCTTTTTTTTTTCTTTCTACTTTTAAAAAAATCTTTACTGAAATCTGGCTGAGATTATGTGAATGTCATTTGACTCATTTTCAAGTGTTGAATAATGTGTTTCCATATTTGAAAACCACATTTTAAAAGCAACGCTAGCATGGCATCCTCATTGAATTTTACAATTTATCTTGCTATATAAAACCATTTAAGTGGGTATACAACTGTTCTGTAGCGCATAATATTTGCATTAAACAGATGTATAAGTGTTGGTAGAAGCCGGAGATAAAATTATATATTTATTAAAGGAACCGTTTACTAATGAGTAACTTTTTTTTAAAGAAGTGGATTAAATGCTTTGGTCCAAACACTAATGTACAGTTTAAAATGTTAATTATTGGGAATTGCTTTTTTACACAGTCACACCAGCATTTTAAACAAAATGTTTACGTGTGAACTCTCATTCACCTGTGGGTATGATTTTTTCCAAAGATGAAAGGATGGTTTGTGAGTGAAGTCCTAGCCTCTGCTATGGAAAAAAAAATAGCTTCAAACCTTTGCTGAGACTGAGGTTTTCAGAATGGCTTTGAGAAAGTCAGGGCTGACTCCCAGAGGTGTCAGTTTGGAGTCTCCAAATGTCTGGAAAAATGGGATTTCCCTGTCTGAGACGGTGTGACAGGCCCCAGTACCAGCTCGTTTGTTAGGAGTTGAGAGGTAGGACTGCGATACAACAGTAAGTAAGACAAGGCACAGGAACCTAAGTGATTTAAAAGCATAATTCCTCTTACCTTACTCTGTGCTCTCTGAGGGAGGGGGACAGAGTGCAAGGGTGCAGCTGAGGGCTTGTTTGGCTTGCGAATTGCAAGCGTGTGCTTAGGCTTCTGGGTTGCCACCCGGAGGTGTGAATTTGTGCTGGTCTCCCAGGAAGGATGCTAATGACAACTTCAAAGACTTGGGTGCTTTTCTCAGCACAAATAAACATAAACGTGGTAAAGGTGAAATTACATGCTGAAAAAAAGAACTGCATATAAATTCTGATCGTCTTGTAGCAATTAAGGAATGTATTTTACAAGCAAAATCCCTACCTGTGACTTTAATACTATAAAATAATTCAATTCCTGCAATGTCTTACTCTAAATAATATAAATACTTAATGATAAAAGATGACTTCCCACTAAATACAAGAGTAGGCATACAAGCTCTTTTTCTTGTGCACTCAAAATTGTATTGAGAGAGTGGAATGGATGTGTCCTTTCTTTTTTGTTGGCTTCCTCCTTTTTAACTATGTTCTTAACAGTACAGCATAGTGACACTGCTCGTACGTTTCATGCACGTGGAGAAAAATTGTCTGATAGGTAATGCTCACAGTCTATTTCTCCATCCTGTAATTAAGAAAGAAGTCTGTTCAAAATTATTACAGTTAATGTGTCCTCCCACAGTAAAGTATTTTTATGTATTTTTTTTTTCTATTCAGCTTTACAAAGAAATAGAAATCTGTCAGAAAATTACGCAGCACATTCAAATAGAGAAGTCTGATGCATCCTCTGATATTTATGGTAAGTATCTCTCCTCAGTTTGTTTTTACCTTCCTACCAAGTCAATTCAAGTGTAAGTAACTGCTTGCTATTGATTGCTATACCTGAAAGGCCCATTGAACAAAATAAGGAAAGCACATCCGATGCCTGTGCCATCCACAGAAAGCTCGCTCCCCTGCCCTGAAGCAGGATGCTTTTATTTGTAACGCACTGAGCACTGTTTCTCCCGGTGCTCAGGCTGTGGGATATGCAGCTCTTTGATGAGAGCTACAGTGGCAGAAAGGACAAATGTTTTCTTGTTTTTCTAGTCTCTCAAAGCACCGCGTACAGAGGTTGTGGGACTGCGTGCTGGCAGCACATGGCATCCTTTGCTGGTTGTCACATCCCACGTGAATGTCCGCCTTGCAGTGCTTGCGGGGGCCCTGCAGCAGAGCTGGGGTTTGGCAGAGGGCTGCTGATGCAGCTTGGGGCTGCCAGTGGGGTCTCCCCCTCCTCACCCCATCCTCTCCCAGTCCCCCCGGGGCAGCACCAGGCGCAATGGCAGCGACGCAGCCAGGAGCATCGCTGCAGGTGGGAGGCTTCGCGAGGTCTGCGGCTGGGCAGCTGTTGCAGGAGAAGCTCCTTGTCCCCTTTCCCTGCCTGCTGCAGGTCTGTAAGGTGGGTCCCTATCCTGCCCTGCTGTTCCTGAGGCTGGGGGAGCCTGGTCCCAAGGACACCCAGTTCTCAAGGAGCCCCCGTGGACTCCTAGAACCAGAATCTGACACATCTTACGGATCTGCGTGTAAAATGGGGGAACTCCTCCCTGTGTAATTTCAGCAAAATTCCCAATCTTTACGTGGGGGTGGTTGTATTATCTTTTGAATATTTGAAGCTGTAAAACTCCAGCCTGGTGAGGTTGCCCTTTGGTCTAGCAATTACAGTTCTGTAGTGTTTTTTAACATTATTTGTGCAACCCACCCTGCGGGAAGCCAATCTGCATCTTTTTACTGTTTATCTAAATATTCTGTTTTAATGACTAGAATAATTCTGAATTCCCGGACTGCTTATTATACAGCTGCAGGCCATTCGAATATAGAGCACTGCTACAAAGCAGTAGTACTGACTGTGGGTTGAATACTGAAGGCCTGAGAAAGAAATCTGAACTAGCACAGCAATGGCCCTAGGTTCAATAATTATGCTATGGCTGAAAGGACTGCGAGAATTAGGGGTATTGTGGCATTTCCTGTTTCTTTCTTTCTCTTTCTCTCTTTTTTTTTTTTTTTTAAGTGATGGGAAAGACAACGAAATGCACTGTCATGTCCTGTGAAAGGGGATCAGCTGCGTGATACATGGGATGTATCTGTTCAGTGGCTCTGACCCTGCAGAGGGCGAATGCTAAACGCGCCCAAAAAAGCTGACTTTGCTCTCATTGAAAGAAAATGGCAGAACTTGTTTTGACTTTAAACAATAGCAGAATTTCTGTAGTCTGTATGTGCCTCAGAAACCGTACCATGTGGTCATGCAGTGACAAGTGTGTACTGAAATACTCCCCTGCAGGGGAACAGAGGACAGGTGACAGAGCTGTGCTGACCCTCTCTTGGTGCTGGGGTTCATTCTGAAATTCTTTCCAGTCCTGTATGTTAAGTACATTTACGTCCTCTTAGTCTCTTTATGGAATGAGTGTTGCCAACACATACTTTTACAATCCAGAGAGCAAGCTAAAGCCCATACACGAGCTATGGCAGCATGAAGATCAGAGCTGTCTGGTTTCCACATAGATTCCTTTTTAACGGGATTGCTCAAGGGCTCTTGCTACTGGTTTTGTTTTGAAAGATGTCTAAATCAATAACATGGCTGCAGAGTCTCCAAGCATCTCGCCTAAGTCTTCCTATGAGCAGGATTGCTTTTGAAGTTGGTTCTTAGGCAGCTGGGCAGCGCAAGAAGCTCGCTCAGCCCCTCACGAGCACTTGAATAAGTGCTGGGAACAGGGTCAGGAGCCAGTACCACAGCTGAACGTCCAGGCGCTACGGGATTTTTCATTCTTACGATTGCTTTTCTTCTTGTCTGCAGCTTCATTCAACCCTTCTCATACTTCTTGCACATTTTAAAAACATATGTCCAAATCCCCTGTGCCTTGATTCCTCCAGAAGAACTGGAAAAGTCTTCATGAAACGAAGAAAAATGAATAAAATTATGAAAATCATTAGACCTTGCCCGCTGCTATTGCTAGTATTCCAGTTATAGCAATAATAATGTTTGTAAATTGCCGTGAATTTTCAGGATCCTTCACAAGCAGCCATTAATTAATCCTGACAATGTTTCTGTGATAAGAGACGCTCTCGAGGTATCTGGCCAGCGTGTTGGACCTTGCCTTCATTACATGTCAGCTGGTTTCTGTTGCTGTGCTGCCTGGGCACACACGTACATGCCTCTTTCACTGGTACCTGCCTCTTTGCACAAGGCTGTGCGGGCAGAAATCAGGGAGCATCCCCAGCGAGAGCCCACTGCTTCCAGCCCCTGTATGTACTGGGAACATCTCTCTGTTGGTGCTTTTGTGAGTAACTGTCTGTCCTGGGGGGCTGAGGTCATTTTGTGGAGGCAGGGTTGTTGTGGTATTGCGTTGGTTTTATGTGGCCCTATGCACTCTTAGATGCTGACTTTTGTTCTCCTGTCATCAAAACTTTGCGGTGAAGTAAAGGCCCTGTCTGGGTCACCACCCCTCTCTCCACACCTGTGTTTCAGGGTCCGTGCACAGTTTGATGATAATCTTTCTGGCAGCGATGCCAGCTTATGCAACCGCTGTCACTTCCACCCACTCCTGCCCTTCCTCTCACGCAGTGCTTGTACACGTGTTTGTGTGAGCACCTGGAGAATTCATCTAGACAAAAACTGTATGTTTGAAATATATGTGTCCATATACAAACTAGACATACGTATATATGCAAATATGCATCTGTGCAAACATAGGTGCATATATATACACACTTGACTGAGGTGTTTCTCATCCAGATGAACTCCCTGTCTCCTTACACCCATTCTACTAGTAATTATTGCTCTGGATTTTATTTTTTGACTGAAAGTTGAATGACAGATTGGAGGAGGAAGCTGTCTTCTGGGGAAAAAAAAAAAAAACTTGGGAAAGGTTGGGTGTCCTCTCAAGGTTAGCCACAACAAGAACTTGAGAAGCTCAGCCTTGTTTTAACTGTGTGGTAGTTGGAGTGAAGGCAGTACAGCAAAACAGCATTTCAGCTGCAAAAGGGTGATTGTTTTAATAACTGCTAATTTGTGCTGACTCAAACCGAAGTCTTGGGCACGCTCCACAGGGCCTGTGGTGTGAAGGTTTTCCAGGTAGGCTTCATGGCGATGACAATCAATAGCTACTATTTGTTTTACATCTGCTCTTTTGTTTAGTCAAGAGTTTCTCCCGCTGCCAAATCTGGTGTGTTGAGTGAGCTTCACAAATTTCCTTTTATTCAGGCTGAGGAGCTTGCATATGGGTTCCAAGTAGCTCAGTAAGCCATGAAGGGCCATATGCTCCTAGCTTCTAGGCTGCCACATTCTTCCCCCTCCTTTTTTTTTTTTTTTAATGATATATGGAAAAAATAACTTCTCATCCATAACCATCGACTTGAAGGGAGTCCTAAAGTCAGAATAGGCTCCCAGCACATCTGCTTCCTCTTGGCTGGTGGCTGATTCCATGTCAAACAAGTATCTTCCCCCCCCAGAGGTTTGTAAATGTTTTTCTAGTTGGAAAAAGACAGAGCAAATGGTTTCTTACACCCATTTAGGGAGTAATGAAGTTTCAGAAAGGCAAATGTTCTTCTTTAGATAACTCTCAACAGTAAATAAGGAAAGCCTATTTAACTAAACACATTGTATTTACTTTACACATTGTTATCTTGCACAATGTCAAACACAAATGGCAAGAAAATCACCTAAACCAAATGTAACAGCACCATTTGCACTGTTAAAATTAAGGCTGTGTCAGTACTTGCATTGTAAGGTTCTGGGGCTCTCTAACGCCGCTATAAAACGTGGGCTGAGCAGAGACTCGGCAAATAACAGGTCGTGCCAGGAGCAGCTGAGAAAAGAAAGAGGCAGAGGGGAAGGCAGCATTTTTACAAACTCGTCCAGCCCAGGAAATTCAAAAAGTCAAAGCTGACATTTTGCTGTAGCAGGCACCGGTATGCATCGTATGAGTTAAGGATGGCAAGTCAGCCATAGCTCTCAGTTTCCTGGCTTTTGTTGGTTTGGGTCACAAACCACAGCTCTGTACAGCCTTTGTCTGCAAACAGCAAACTTCTCGTAGTGACCTTTTGTGGCAGGAGAATTCGAAGTGTGTTCCAACATTTTGCAGCTGTGGTATACTCAAATAAAACTGTAAACGATATGTGCAAACTCAGAAATTCAATTCGGTTTTTTCTTACAGCCGCTTTCACTTTTTAGCTTTCTATTTGTAAAGGTTTAAGGAAAGGGAGAAGGGAGGAATTATCGACCACTTTGAGAGGAACAGTGCTCGCTACAGGCACGGCACAGCCTTAACTGTAGTGCGTGCAGTCGTTAGGTAATGCTGTAATTGTTTGGTGCTTTCTAACCATGTCACTGGGTATCTCCCTAGGTTTCTCTCTGTCCTCCGTGGAAGAAGAAGGGATTCGTCGGCTGTATGTGAATGGTGTCAAAGAGACAGGCCTAGCTTTCAAGAAAGGTAAAAGACATTTTTAAATTGTGTTTGGTATTGTTTGTTTAATCCTGGTGCATACCGTGAGCTTGTTGGGGTGGAATTTTTATAAACGCACCAAAACAGGATCCCAGTCCAGAAAAGATCGTGCTCTTTCGGCAAGAACCTGAGGTGATGAACATATGGTTGTTCTGCTCTTGGAATCGACTGTGCTCTATAGTCAAACTTTTAATTTTGAGTTGCTTTGCTTGTAGGAGGGTCAGCACCTCCCTTGCAGCTAGAAAGAAAAGCCAGGGCCCTCTCAAGTCAGTCACTGCAAGATAAACAGGTACGGTAGAAGCTCTCAGGTTACCCTCTGTGGCTGGGATTACTGCCTCTAGTTTTGCTCCCAGCATTTTCAGAAAGCGTCACAGCACTTGCGCCAGAAACCAGCAGAGAAAACGTGGCTGCCAGGCGAGTCGTAGTGCAGAGAGGGGTACGGTTCTGCCATGCCTTACCCTAACTGAAGCCAACCCTGGCAATACCATGCCCATACTGCTTTTCCCACTCATCGCCCTCCCTCGTGTGCCAGCACTGCTGTTCCTGCAGCCACAGGAGGGGCTGGGCAGGGAGCTGGGCAGCTGAAATATAACCAAATTTTAAAGAGTAATATGGGGAGCAAGAAGAGCAGGAAGACGCTCACCTCATCATTGCCCATTAGTATATGCAGAGTCCTCAAAAGCACCTTCAGAGTTTTTTTGGGGAGTTGGTAGGTGGTAGTGCAGAGCTTACTCAAGAGCTTGCTGTTGTTGAAAGCGGTGGGGCCTGTTGTCCCCCAGACAGCTCCAGCCCCCTGCCTGGTGCTGCCTCTGGCTGAACCAATTCAGCTACTGTCATACTGGAGAACTGCCATGGCTTTTTCTGACCCGCTAGCAAATGGAGTTGGCTTGCATTGCAGCGAAGCCAGTGGCATAAGTGGCACAGGGGAGGGACAGGGCTGCACAGACAGAAGCTGGGAAGGGCTGGGGGGAGTAGTTTTGGCCACAGGGAACCTGGAGTTTCTCTCAGCTGTAGCCTCTGACACTACCTGAAGAAAAACACCTGGGGGGCTCTGGAGGCTGCTGCGTTTCAATAAAGTTTGCAAAGATCATTTTTCTCTGTCCTGTCCCTCCTCACCCCACCTCAGCCCCAGACGGGGGTGGACAGGATAGGGATTCTGCCAAAAGCCCTGAACAAGGCTTGGGTTCAGCTATCTGCCAGCCTGCACCAGGGAAATTAAGTTCTCTGTGCTTCCTGTGGGGAACAAAGAGAGTATTAGGGTGAAGATGCAGGGTTCAGCAGGTCTTACTTTGCTTTCAGATGTTTGAATGAAAATTTAAATGAATGCGTGAACACACACTGCCTCCTGTGGGGCTGACATGCTAAAACACACTTTCAGTAATACATTACTCTTCATAACTGATACAAAAAGCCACTTCTGTAATAACAGTATTTGGCAGGATATTATGACAAGATACACATAGTTAGCAGAGAGGAAAACTCTCTCTCTTCCTCGCATTATTTACATTTATGTTTGCATTTGACTGCATTTCCTGCAGAAAATTAACTAGAAGAGTTACAGTATTTCCTTTTCAATCTTTTTTTTTTTTAATGAAAAACTCTGAAATTTTATTTTCTCCTAATTATTTTTATGATTTATGATGTTATCTTTTTCTGTTGGTTTGCGTTAGCTAGGCCATTGCTGGATTTGTACTGATGCTTGATTGTACTGAGGTATATATGATGCTTCATCCCAAATGATTCAAAAGAGGGATTACAAAGAGCAAACGAAGCCCCAGATAAGATGTTTATGGTTACAAGCATATTAATGTGCTGCTATTATGACATGGCATCACTAAGTAGAATAAATGAAATAGAGCGAAATGCTTGACTTGCTTTGTTTTGTCCTCATTTCGAATATGATTTTATGGTCCATTTACTTCATAGCTATTCTATTTATTTCATTTTATTCTTTCTGAATCTGCGCTCCACACTACAGTTTCTGGGCACAGTTACATGCGTTTAAGAGAGATCTCAATTTTCCTAAAGAGGACTGGAGCTGTTTAGCCTCCGTGTTTCTTTCTCAAATGAGGGTAGGTAATCTGTCCTGGAGAATGCAGCTGAGCTCCTCTTGCAGCTCAGGCTCATCGAGTCGGGCCTCTCATCATGGCTTAAGGGCGCCAAGAGTCATCCTTTGCCTGGTCTCCCAGCCAGAGCACTGCACAGCAAGTCACCTACAAGAGCAGGTCACCTAGGGTAGGTTGCCTGCAAGGAGCAGCTCTTCTGGCCCTGTAAATTCCAGCTTTCCACCATGTAAATGCCAGGATGGTGACTAGGATGCCACAGCGGTCCCTCTGGTGGCTGTTGCACAGCGTGATTTTCCGTCCTCTCTCTCAGGGAGATGCCTGCAGGGGCCCTGCCAGCATACCCTCAGCGATGAGTGCAGCCCCAGCGACTGACCTGTAGGCTGAGTGACACTGGAATTTATTTGGGTTTAAAGCCTGGTCCAGCTCGCTGTTGTTATTTGGAGAGCAGGCCGAGGGGAAGGTCAGGTCTCCTGCGGACCCTGGAGGGCTGCTCGTTGTCTGTCGCATTGCTGCATCGCCCGGAGGCGAGCGGGAGTCAGCTGCTTCCTCTGCGGATCCCCTTTTCCCTTGGGCACTGGGGCTATAAATAGCTCCTGAAAATGGATTGGAAAAGACCATGTCTAACGTACCAAGTGCTAAAATCTGCCTTTTGAAGATCTGTATGCTGGGATGTAATTCGGACAGGGCCAGAGAGGAGGTTGTCTGAAGTCCTACACCAGTTAAGTGGGAAATATTCTCCCTCCTCCTAAGTGTATCAGTAGGTGACCACTTCAAATAAAAGCATGCATATGGGAAATTAAAAGAAAGAATCAACCCAGTCCAGCAACACAGCTGACACAGTGATCCTGGGGGATTAGCTGGGCTGCTCACTGGGAGCCTCTGCTTCCCAAAGCAGAGGTGCAGACCCAGCTCGCAATGCTTCATGCGGCTCCGTGTTTCCCCTGTCCTGTGTGCAGAGCCTGAGAAGTCTGGCTCTGTCCTTAAGCATACATTTATTTATGAGGAATATGTTTTGTACGATGGCTTGCTACACAGCAGCTGTCCCCTTGCAGAGCGATGTGAAGAAGGACAGGGTATGTGCTTGCTGGTACCTCGTGAGGGACTTCCTGGGCACCTCACTCTTATGGATACTGGAGTACCAGCCTGACAGCAGATCTCGCAGAAGTCCATCAAATTTCAATATAATTTGCAGTCATAAATGTTTACTCTATGTCTAGACATAACACTGTCTGGCACTTTATAAATACCCAGCTGAGCTCCTTGATGTCTGTGGGTAACAGAAACATTGCTGTGCAAGTCTTACCTGTTCCTTTCTGCATTGCAGGCCTGAAAGCTGGCGATGAAATTGTGGAGATTAACAAAAAAGCTGCTGAAGATCTGGACTCAGCTTTGCTGAAAGATGTCCTTGTTCAGCCTTCACTGTCTCTTACTGTACGTACCTATCCTGAAATAGAGGAAGGGCAGAAATTAATGCAGCCACCACCACGTCGCTTGGAAAACCCATCTGACTTGAGTGACAGCACGCTGGCATTTGCCGGGAGCAACCAAGGTATTGGGTTCAATGTAGAAATTATGAGGAGGAGAATTCACACTTAGAGTTTGCTGGTGTAGTCCCATTGATCTGTAACTTCTGTGATGAAAGTGAGAAGAATTACAGTCTGAATGCACTGCGTGGATGATAAATGAGACCTCTGGAAGCTGTAAGGTGTAGCTACAGTAGCAAAGAAGGATTAATGTGCACATGGTTAGGCTGTGAAATATGTCATCACCGAATGCGTGTCACATTATCTAGCTGTGCCTCCAGCAAGTCACAGACCTGATTGCTCACTTACTTCTGGGCTGCACAAAGAGGTGCCTTTAACTCCTGATTTGCCCACGGGATATATGTTCGGCAGGGAAGAAAGAAGGGATGAGCATTCACCCTCTCTGGGATCAGCCAGGAGCCCCATGTGTTTGATGAGACACATAAATAACTCACAGGGACAGTTCAAAACCCCTCAAGCTAGAGGCTGACATTACAGCCAAACGTACCTAACTGGCCCCACAGCACACTGGGGTGGAAAAAGCCATTCCTGCCCTCCACGCTGGGTTGTCCAGAGAACTGAACTGCAGAAAATTAAACTCTAGAAGAGGTGAATTGTTTGCTACTAGTTTAGCTTCCCGATCCAGATGAGGATAAGCACCAGTGCTGGGATAAGAGAAATGGCTGTGGGAGAGCAGGACCACCTCTTTAGCCTCTCGCCGTTATGTCTCTAAGACAGCAGTGGTGGGAAGTGCACTGGGATAGCAGGAAAGCTCCTGCACCATGTCTCCTCATACTTTCCTGTTTGAAAAGAGAAGAGGATATTGTACATTCCTGTTTGCTTTATTTTTATTTTTATTTTTGGAATAACTGAAAATTCAGGAAAAATGAATAGAATGGCCCAAAAGAAGCAGTTTCTAGATAAACAAAACTCTTCAGAGTTGAGGTAAATTTTTTCTTCCAGTCAAAAAGTAAATGTTTTCTGAATATGTCAAAATACTTACTATTTTCCCCAGAGTAAAGGTTTCATAAATGTCAATATAATTGTTCTGACATCTGTGAAATGGTTTTGGCTTGGGCATTTGGAATAAAAACTGGAGCAGGAGGGGCTGTTGATGCACTTCACCAGGGTTCAAGCCCACCTTTTCCCAGGTCACGTCTGTCGGGTTGTTGTGGTCACCCAGTGTAGGGACTCCTTTGGTGGATCTGGGTGCACACTTGAGCTAACCCAGCAGCTGTGTGAGTGCATGAGCATGATACTGAGCAGGGACAAACAAGCCACAGTGAAAGATTGTTTGCTTGGACTCGGGACCAAGCTGACTCATCTCTGCCTGCGAAGGGTCAGGTGGGTACAGCCTGCCTCTCAACATTTCTGGATCCTGCTCTGTTTTGCTGAAAGTATTTACTGAAAGTGATCTAGCAAAAACGTCCTTGTTCTGGTAACAGGAACACATAGAGGGGACGGGGAGAAATGGACCCCAAGTCTGACTTTTGGGAGTGTAATAGATTCATAGCACGTGGAGTAGCACAAACAAGAAGGCTTAAAATCAGCTTTTTGCAAATACCTCTGAGGATATTGATAAAAGCAGCCTCATGTAAGATGTGAAATAAACTCCCCAAAGCAGTTAAAATTAAACATTTATGAAGGACATTCTTCCTTTTTAATTTTCATCGAACTTTTCCAAGTTAGGCTTCTGTGCTGAAAAATCTACTATTAAGCTCATGTTGTAAACATTGATAGCTGGCCACAAGATGTCCCCATTTCCTATGTAACACCAGTTCATCATGGACCCCATCCTTCTGTCTTTGCCTGTGCTTTTCCCGTAAAACCCTTGCAGAGTACTCTTTCCCCTTGGAGTGTCTGCCCTAGGTGCAAAAAATTGGGATCTGAGACTTCCATATTTATGCAACGTGGTGATTTCAAAGCCAGAGCAGTCACACTTTGTAACACAGGGCCTCTAGAGCTGGTCTCAATAAGCAGCTTCCCTGCCTCTGTCAGTGCTCTACATCCTTATTTTGAATATTTAGGTCACGGAGGAGTCCTTTTCCTTGCTGAGAGTCAGTGCATGCTTTGCCAACTGCATCTGCAGAACCTGCAGAACCTTTTCATATTGTCCAGTAGCAGCACTGTGTGGGTACCATGTGAAGTGAAGACAGGACGTGACTGATGAACACACCTCAGCAAAACGAGCCCACCTGCCTCTGCTGCTTTGTAGGTACTGCTTCCTTTGTGCTGCACTCAGTTCAGGTATGATCTGTGATCTTCTGGAATCTTTTCCCAAGTCAGGTTTTTGTATTTAACTCAGCGGTGTGGAAGGTCTGCTTGTTTTTCCATGTCCTGCGGAGAGCCTGTGAACTCCCTGCTGCACCAGAGTACCTGCATCTTCAGTAGCTCCCAGGACTGGGGCTCAACTTCAGGGCTTCCTTCTCTGTTCAGGTTTCTCTTGGCATAGCTGTCCACTGCTTGTGGTGTGCTGCAGCCAGTTCCTTTGGTTTTTCATTCATGCGACAGGCGGAAAGAAGCTAGAGCTGTCCTGACATTTACTTTCCTTCAAAGTGCAGCGAATAAGGTGGCAATTGCCTTCATCGCTCCTCAAAGGGGTAGGAATGCTTGCTTAACCAAACGAAGCAGCGAAATAGCTCATCAGCAAATGTGCAGGTGTTTATGGCAGCTTCTGAAAGTGCCTGTAATTGCCATATGAAATATGCCTCTGAAGAACGACATTAAGACAGTGTTTAAAGCTAAACAACGCCAATACTCTAATTTGGAATGACTTACCCCGAGGTGGGAGTGAAAGCAACAATCTGCATCCAGCTTTGCGATTTGGAGGCAGGTGTTTTGATCTTCTCCATCAATTTCTCTCTACTTAGATTTTAATAGAACACAATGTTGTACTGAAGCCTTTGTTCTTCTGGCTCTGTGCTTTTTCAGTTTTTCTTTTACCCCAAACTGGATCCATGTGAAATTTTAAAAAGGGGGACATGCTTTGATTTTGGGGGCTGTAACTGCATCGAAGGTTTTTGGTCTCCGCTCTGCAGCTCCTTGTAGAGGGCAGTCAAGTGTGAAATACCCACTGACCCATTTGTATCCTTGTTGATTACTGGCAGTTCGGCTGGTTAGGCAAATCAGCTCAGTTGTTTCTATTCTATGTCTTATTTTGAGCACGCAGATTTTTTCTTCAGTTCTGAGCTGGTACAGCCTCTGTTTCAGCAGGGGAGTGAAGCATTACCAGGCCAGAATGCCAGCAGGTATAAATCACCTATAGACCCATCCATTTTCCAGAAACTCATGGTCTGGTTGACCGATCTCGCTGATGTCCTGTCATCTCCTTCACTATTGCAATTCTTCATAGCCCGTGAAGTCAGCAAAGGGCAGAGCTTTTGTGTGAGGCATACCATATTGCATCTTTTCAACAGAAAATACTGTGTCACATTTTTTTTAGTTGTTTTTAAGGAGGCTTTGGTCATGCCTTGTTACTCCGTGGGAGGTCTTCCATGAGCAAAGCCTGCACCGTGTTTCGGGGAGCTGACCTCCATGAAGTGCCTGCCAGTGTGGTTGTTAAATACGGTGTGACTTACAGCTGCTTCATTTTCTACAACTACCTTGTATACGGAGAGGTTTGGGCTACAGCCTGAAAATCAGCTCTGTGGCAGCTGTTACTTCTTTGTGTTATTTCTTAACAGGCTGTTCTTGAGATGACCTTGGATTTTAGGTCTCTAATTGATGTAAAAAATACCATCTTGGATATGATGTATACTTTCCCCTAGGAATTTGCTCCATGTCAGGCTTGCAGAGCCACAAGTTTTCTTCCTTTCATCTATATTTTCCTGGCTATCAGTCTTCCCTCCTAACGCAGCCTGCATAAATCCAGTTGAGGAGGAATAGCTCTGATTCTGTCTGGAGCCCTGCAGCCTGTTTTCCTTACTGCCTGAAGGGCTCAGTGAGAGCTCTGTCCCCTTCCCGTGAGGAGTGCTTCGTCTCCACAGTCTGCTCCACTCAGTCCAGGGAATGAGAGGTTGAAAGCTGGAAACAGAGGGTCACATCTCCCTAAGATCAGTTAAGCATAAAGGAGATATTTTGCTATTAGGGGGGCTTTGAGATCTGGGAAAGGGAGGGGGGGAGTATTACCCGTATTTGTTTGTGGTCTCCCCACTATTAACTACCTTTTTCACTCTGGGGTAGAGTTTCTGAGGGTTAGGCCTTGTATAGTTCAGTATTTTGGAGACCTCTAGTGTGAGGGATAACTCCGCAGGGGTAATCAACAGCCAAATAAATCATTGTGCTGAATGTAGCTGATAAAAAAAGAAAGCATTTCCCTGTTTTGAATGAGTATATTAATCTTCTAGATGTGAAGCAGCTCGATGTTTTTAAGGAGTCTATTATTTTGTTGTTCAAAAAGAAGGAGAACTAGAGGCTAAAGTTAACACGTGCTGTGAAGAATATGGCATAAACATGAAACAAACTCGCATTGCACTCTAAGAATTGCTGTTGTTTCTCATTCCATCCTGGTCCTGTCGCAGTTACCCTTAGGCTAAGTAATTTGGATTTCAGAACAAGCTGAGACTAACAGTAACCTTAATTTCTTCTGGGTTATTTTCCTGAGGCAGCAACTAATTTCATATCTTTTGTAGCATGTTCAAAAAATACTGTTATCATTCAGTACTTGATAACAATTCCAGCAGCATTTACTGCAGCAGCAATTGAGGCTGTGGCATATAATTAAGCAGAGATGTGCAGAACTGTTGTCACAAGATGAGGTTTTTAAAAGCAAAAGCTAATGGAAGTTGCCTCAGCCAGAATTGTATTTGGAGGGCTAATTCCTGGCTTTTCTGAAGTTTACCTGAGCTGCTGTTGAAATAAGTGGTGTGGCTGTTAGCACATTAGTTTTTGGATTGCAGCTTTGGGTTTTGGAGTCTTCCCATGTTAGCTGCAGTAAGCATGCCTGCTTCATTAGCAGCAGGGTTTGTAATCTTAATATTCTTGCTGTGTTGCCACTCCCTCTGCTGGCTTCGTGAACCAGAGACTGAAACTCGGTAAGTGTGGAAGGAATGGCTGCGTTCTGTAATTGCAGTGCCCCTGGTTCCCAGGGACCCTGAGCACATGCCTCGTTTCTCTGTCTGTGAATATTCCTGTTCATTTGAAACAGTCAACAAAGCATGGTGCAAGTATTTATTTGACCAGGTTCCTGAACTGAGGAGGGAGAAAAGTGACTGATGCAGGGAAAGTTTCATTGAATCTGCATTTTCCCTAAAAAGAGTGATTGAATTGAGTAACATTCAGCATAGATTTTTCTACGTTTGAGCAATTTATTATCTAATTGAAATGGAAAGGGAAGCAATAGAGTTCTGGCAGAAAGATAGGAGACTTACAGGTCTTATTTCTGTAGCTTTCCAGAAAAGGCAGATTTTTCCAGTTGTTCCTGTAGCGTTCTTTGGTCACTCAGTTGACTGGGGTAGCTGTAACACAGCTTTAAGAATCTTTGCAGAGGTTATCAACATTATGGGATTTCCCAGTGGGACAGAACACCCCAATGTAAAAAATAATGTTTCCTTCTTTTATGTTTCAGCGTTTCAAAGCTAACCATAATTCTTCTAAAAAGTCAGACATGAGCCCCGTGAAAGCACTTTGGCCACTGAAACCTCCACAGCTCTTCTTGCAGGAGCACAGATGCCCAAGCCTCTTGGCTGGGACTCAGAATGGGTAGTCGTGTTCTGCCTAATCCGTATTTCACCTGCCATCTCAGCTTGGATGGGGTCACCCCTTATTTCCTGCCGAAAGGAAATAAGGAATCACTGTATTTTTTCCTTCAGTACCACTGAGTTTCATCGGTGAAAGGAGTACAGAAGAGGACGACGCACCTTTTGCAGAGTGTGGTTGCAGGCAGGCAGGGAAGGACGTGGGGCCGAGCTCTCCAGCCCCTGACACTTGCTGGCTGACTGCAGAGGTGACAGATCTCTGCCTGCGTCTCTCTGGGCCACAGGCACTGCCCCACAGACTCGCCTCTCGTGGCAGTACTGGCTGAGATCCCACAGTGGCTGTGCACGGGTCTGCAGCCTGTTCTGCTGGCTCTCCCGCATCCCCTCCGCCACCTGATTTGCTGGAGGACATCTTCGTCAGGGGATGTAGGCCCCTCAGTTTGGTTAACTCCAGAAATACGATCTAGAAACGTCCCATTCAGTGCTGTCTTGGTGCTGCTGAAGGCGGCAGGTTAATTACAAGCTTAATTTCAGCAGTCCTCATCAGGGCTCAAGGCTCTCCTCCCGTAGGAAAGACCTGTGTGGCCCTGCGATGAACTAGGTTAGGGAAGCCAGCAAAAAGAAATAAATGAATAATGTTTATTCCCATTCATCTTATTGTCTGGCTGCATGGACAGCTGTGTCAGCATAACTTGGGTGCAAGGGGACAAGAGAAGAGAAGAATAAATAGGGCATGGCCAGGCTGGAAGAAATGCTTATGAAGCCATACCCTTGCTCACTGGGTGACTCCCTTTTTGACTTCAAAGTTCCCCTTTGTTTAAAGCAGGTACCTTGTGCTTTGAGCATGCATGGTATGGTTTATCCTGAGATACTCTGCACCCCAGTTTTACCCCAGCCTGAACATGGAAGTGAGATCCCTTTGTGGCACAGTCCCAGTGGGAGACCCAGTACAGGGCTGGGCTAGAGCCAGCGCTGCCCTCCTGGCTGACCACCCAGCATTAGCTGCTTCCCTGTTGCCTTCCCACTGCCTTACCCATGAGACATACAAGGTGTTGTGTAGGGAGCTGAGATGTGTAAAGCACCCTGCCTGAGAGATAGAGGCATCCTAGAAGTTACAAGCCAAAGCCTTCAGCCATCTCAGCCTGTTGTTGCTTCTGGCCCGCAGAACATAACATGCTGGCAGATGGCTGGCCTTGCTAACACCTCCCTGTTGCTTCCACTAAAGGGACTAAATTCAGTATTGCCCGTTCCACATATGCAGGAATAAAGCATTGAGATACAAAAATTATGAACATGGAGGGTTTTCTGATCTGTATTCTGCTTCTTGTGTTAGTAGGATAAATGCTTCTGAGCTTTGCACCACAGCTGAGAAAGCTTGGCTAGGAATATTTATTTCCATTGCACTAAAAAAAAAAAATATCATCTGGCACCAAGAACCCGGTTTTAAGAGCAGTACCAAATATTGTGGAATTCTCATTAAAATCTCAGGCGATAGCAACCCTGCACAGGGGAAGCAGCAGCCATGGAAAATTGTAGCCAACTGTTGGTGTGGTACTTAAGCTTTACATGATTCTCCAGGCATTCAAGCCCCAGCACCTTTGGTCTGGTGATATAAGACTTCCTTTTATTTTGTTAGTTCAAGCCATAAGTTGAAGTTATTTAATGGGCATGAGTCATAATGTCACGGATATTACACTGCCAAGGCAACCTGGGTGCTCCTGTGACCTCCATCTGTGCTTGTGGCCACATGGATTTGACCCCCTTTTTCCTGCTGCTGCTTTTTGGATTTCCCTTTCCAATTCCTTAATGTCAAGTGAAGCCCACAAGTTATTGTCCCTAACAAATGGTAGCCGTTGGGCAGCATTCAGGTGCTACGGAAGGAAATGAGCACATTCTCCTCGGAGCTCCTCGCAGAGCTAAATAAAGATTTGCAGGGCAAAAATAAAACGATGTAATGAACCTGACAGAAATGGGACAGTAACTGGAAGATATTAAAAGGCTGTTGCGGGAACGTGCAGCATTATTGAACTGATTGCCTGTGTTTTAACAAGCAGCAGATAAAACTGCTAAAGTTGACATCGGCTTTGGCAGCTTAAGACGTTAGAAATACCCTAAACACATGCACTGTGTGACTGCTCATTAAGACGTAAGTGAAAGATTGCTGTCTACTGGGTAGAAGTGTTTATACTGCAGGAAACAGATTAAGTGGTGTTTTAATATACAGGAAAAGAAAAAGTGATAGCTTAAAAGCAAAACCCCAACCCCCCTAACAAACATTATTTGCCTTGGCTTGGGGATGAGAAACAGCTGTAGGATGTATTTCATGCAACTTATAATGGAAAATTAATTGCAGTAAGCACGGACTGCCCAAACCAAATTATGACACATAGCACATTTTACTCTTGTTTTTTAATGGATAGCATAAGGCATTTAAGAATTTTTTTTACACGTTAGTAGAGACACCAAAAAAATGACAGTCCAAGTTCATAAAATAAGGGCAAGGCTCAGAAAACTTAACTTCTTACAGACAAAACACTTCTTTGAATAGATTTTGTTTTGCCAAACATTCCCTGGGTGCACAAACATGCACATCTTTTTAAAAGGTAAGCCTTATCTTTTCAGAAGAGAGTCATGTCTTCGGAAAGCTCAATTATGAACTGCCTTTTATGTTGTTTTCATTCTATTTGATGTCCAATTTAGATCCATCCCAGTATGCAGAATATTTTCTGAATTTATATCTGAATTTCTGCATTCCAATTTTTCTGAATTTTCAGACCTATTAAAGTGGAAATCTTGTACAATCATGCTTTTATATATATATATATATTTTTTTTTTTTGTAATGGTGGTTGGAAGCTTGCAAAAACTAAAGAACCCAGACCTGGATCACTGCCCTCAGACTTCATGTAGAGAACCTTATCTAGGACGTGTTCTTGAGCCAATGTTATGTGTTAACATAAAAACTATGAAAGAAGATCAGTGGCTTCGCAATTGCGGCAAAGAGGCAGCAGAATTTAATCTCCTTATTCAATTAGGAAACATATAAAGAGTATTGTTTCTATTTCATGAAACATATTTCAGACCAGTACAAATATAAGCAAACATACTAGACGTAGTTAATGAGTTTCTTTTTTAAATCTTTACAGCAGCTTGCCATTTTAGCTGAATAAATTGACCATCCATGCTACTCTAGCCTTTTTGGCCAAATCACACCATGTTTAACTGCAATTTATCAGTGTAACAGATGTGTGTTATTGTCACTGTGGCCTTTTTACTTCCAGCATTGCTATTTAGCCAAATGTTCCTTACAGACAAATTTACATGACTTACCTAAATTGAAATGTCTAGTTGAAAATAGCAAGGAACGTGAGAGTCAGCATGGGACTAACACAGAAATGGTGCTGCATCTGATGTGCTAAATTACTGTTATTCCTTGTAAAAAAGTTCGTGTTTCAACCTAGGACTGAATTGGAAAGGATGGCTGTAGGACCAGTGGGCTCTGTCAACAAGATAGTGTGCTATCGGGATGCTTCTGTTTATAAGGCTAGCAAAACAAAACAAAACAAGTTTGCAAAAAAAATCTGTTCTGTTACAGAAAAGAGTTAGTTTTCCACCAAAATGTTTAAATGTTACATGCTGGCAACAACCTCTCCAGAAAACAAAACAAAACAAAACAACAAAACACTAATATAGTTCAGTCTTGGTTTCTAAAAAAGCAGGGATATTCTGTGTTGCTGCATCCATTGAATTTTGATTATGTTTTTCTGCATTATGTGAAGAATAAACAGAATGGCATAAAAAGTATAATCCCTGGTGGAACATTCACTGTCTTTTTTGTGTGGCAGGATGCAGGCAGAGAGGGGTACCCAGAAAACACCCTTCCCAATCCACCCCAGGAGTGACACTGCTGTAAAAACTTTTCCTTACGGGACTGGGGGGAGGAGGGAGGAAAGTTGAGAGGAATTAGCATCTGGACTCAGCTTCTGGAAAGTCTCTATGCTGGCTTGAAGCTCAACCCAGGCATGCAGGAGTTTCCTAGCAGAGTTCATTTCATCAGTGTTCATTATAATGTGATAGTTAGAAGCTGAGTGTATGTGAAGTCTGCTTTCTGTGAAGGCTGGCTAAGGTATAGTAATACTGCTTCTTATAGTTATTTAAGTCAGAGAATGAGATCCTGGAAATAAAAAAAAAGTTACTTGCACACAGACCTCTGAGGTTGGGATTAGTTCTGTTCATTCCTTTGCCTCTTGCAGGTAATCCATCATTTACTTACAAAAAGTTGCAATGTCAAGAACATACTCTCCAGAAGAGTGTTAAGGCACAGGTGTACGCAGTTCTTGCCACGTACTGGTGAAAATAAAATTTAGTTTTCAGTTAATGTGACAGACATCTAACAACTTCTAAAGCAGGTTTTGTTTCCTAAAAAATCAGCATTGAAACTCAGTAGCAGGTGTATTAGGCCAAAACTGCAGTCAACTTAAAAGCATTACGTTCAGCTTGCTCAGAGGAAGGGCTGACCAAGGCTTTCTCCTTGGCACTGCCCACTCATTCACCTACTGGAATTTCCATTTAAAACCAGTCAAGTATAAAGGCAGGCAATTCCTTGCCATCAAGGAACTTAAAAATAAATGCAAGAATTTCAGCATGGCATTTTAGCCTTATCTCTGAATCAGCTTTTGTAATTTCCAACTAAATAGTGTTGTCTGGCCATAACCTGTTTATTTTTACACCTGTAGTTGAATGTGGTCCCTGTTGCAAAACAAGGCAGTCCTGCCAGGTCATTGAGTGCTTCTGGCATATATTCAGCATGTGCTTGCATGCAGGATGGGGCCTGGCCATCCATGGGAACTCAATACTTGCTGCCCACAGCTTTTTGAAATTTTGGAAATTATGGTTGGCTTTTCACACACATCTCAATTTCAGCAGGGCACTCGCTTTGTGGTGACCCAGACAGCTCCGTTGAGACGGCTCCAGAGGAGGCAGAAGCGCAAGACTTGGAATCATCTGATGAGGCTGATAAGATGAGCAAGGTGAGAAATTTTCATTTTCACATGCCAAGGAGTGAAAGCACACCAAGCTCACAGCTGATGTGCTGGCTTCCCAGCTGCACCTGATTAGAACATCTTTCCTGGGAAAGTGTGAATCTTACTTTTAAGGTGTTTACAGATGATACTGAATGCAACACATTACATCTTTGATTATGGCACATCACCATCTCTTGAGCAGGACTTGTACCCTTCTACTGAGGACGGTTCGTATCTTCACTATCTTGTGACAATATTCCCACATATTTTCTAAATGGGATGGTTTATCATCTTCTTTTCCAGAGCAGGTCAGCTGAACCAGAAAATCAAATGGATTATTATGATTTCTTATTCTTTCTTGATTTCTAGGCATGGGAGGAATGTAAGTTAAACAGTATTTCCTTAAATCAATAGCATAGTGCATATGCTAGTTTTTAAATGCAGACTAATTATAGCCAATCTACCTTAAATTGAAGCAAAACTATCCAATTATAGCTAAGAGGTTGTGCAAATGGTTTGTTAATTGCTATCTATTAAGGGGTGGGTTTCACAGCAGTTGGTAGTTTGCTCTAGGCTGGTGTTGGGGAGTTATCTCCAATGTTATCTGTGATGATTAGTGGCTTTTGAGGCAGAAACAAGTGAGATTATTTTAAAGGCAATGATTGTTTTTATGTATTTCATGCATAAGTGATGGTGAGATTTTCCAGCTAATTTTCCACAGAAATCCTGATCTAATGAGTATGAGATCTCACTCAGTTTTTGTTCATGTGCAGATGTATTTTTTCTTAGTGTTTTCTTGTTTTAGCTACAGTATGTTATAGTGAGTCCTGAATTGGTCCCTGTACTCTTCTGCTTACTCATTGTAGGAAAAGGAAAAGACCCCGGCCTCTTGTTTCCTGACCTCTGATGTCATGCTAGCCTGTAGTTTTGCCTCTGATAGCCGGGGAGTGGAAGTCAGATAACAGAGAACATTCCTGTGCATGAAATATATGCAGAGGTTGCATGTGGAGAAATGGTTTGTTCTTATGTTTTGCTTCCAGGCTTTACTGCAGAACTTTTTCTTGTAAGTACAGAGAATTTCTTCTTGAGTAAGTGGAAGTGTTTGTTGATACTTCTCTATTTTTAACTGTAAGGGTGTGGGATTTTCATGTGCGCTGAAAAGACTCTCTTCTGTTAAGCACTGAGGCTGGGGAAGAGCACTGAGCATAACACATAGCTACTTGGGGAATAAATGTTCGTGCTGTGTTTTCTGTAGCTTTCTATTTCTGAACTGTGACAGGTTGGGGGGCTCCATATTGCATCTTGCCTCCTGGATCTTCAGAGCTGTAACTGCCTAAAGCGAGACCTAAGGATTACATGATTAGCCTTGCGGCTCAGCAGATTTAGTTAAACTGAGAAACGTGCATTAGCAGCTCTAATACTTGATATTCATACAATGGAAGAGTAAGTCCAAACTGTAACAAGTCTTACCTTCCAATGAGAGAAAATCTGCCTTTCTGTAAATAAAAATGTTTGTGTGTATTTCATTTTAAAACTCAGAAGGGTATTTTGTGTTGTTTATGTGATATAGGTAGGAGTGAGGCATTTTACTTCCCATGTAGAAGTACTCTGTACTACATGGGCTTTTTTTCTGATTTTTCTTGAACTAAAGCTATAGAAATCCCCAAATTATTTTGCTAAGCCTATTGAGAAATCCAGTAAATAGTAGAGGGCAATGGTAGAGAGCACTATTACTGCTTCGAATACTAATTTTTAAATACAGCAACAATAGAGAAAAACAAACGAACAACAAAAAAAAAGGGACACCTAACTGAAAAGAGCTAAAAGCATGGAAGGGTTTTCCTAATCCTTTTGCTTTGTGTGTGCCTGGGAAAGCCGATCTGCGCGGGGAGTGAGGAGTCTGCAATGCATTTTCCTCCATGGAAAATCACCACCTGGCCGGTACCATGAGGACAACGACAAAGGTGTTTTCTAGTTCATGCATTGCTGCACCTTTCCATGCTCGTAGGATTATGGAGCAGATTAAGTTGATGTCCTCAGCGCTGTTTTACGCGGGTTATTTTTGTACACGGGAAGTGAAACGCTGCCCTCAAGTCACCAGAAGGGGCATGCTCCTTGTATCACCATTTCCACCACAACTTCCAGTCTTCCTCAGATGCTGAAGAGGACTTACTGATTGTTTCACGTGTTTATTTACTGTCCATCTTGGCAAAAGCTAAGCAGGAGCACTCTTACCCATTCACCGCTGGGCAGCAGAGGAAATCCAGTAGAGCTACGCTGGAGCCTCCTAGCTAGATGCAAAGTTCCCCATCTTTCAGTGCAGATGCAGCATTAGCAGCTGAAGATCAGAAAATAGCATTTGGGTTGTGCAACAGCATGATTCAGAGACAGGGCTTAATCCTGCAAAGATCATCACTCCGTGGCAGTCTGCTGATGTCCGCAGCACGCTGCTGAGGAGGAGAGCTCCCAGCTCCTCCAAGGAAATTTCCCAGCTCGCCAGCCAGCAAAGTGATTCTAGATGAGAGTTAATAATTGATGGGAAAAGGAGAGGAACGTAGCGCTGCGGCTGTCCTTCATGCGTTCTTGTAGCACGCGCTGGGTAGGCTTGTTATGAAGGTAAGCTATGTGAAATCCTACCAAAAGCTGGACTTGGATCCCTTCTGCCTTCTACCTGTAATTTTGTCATGTAGGTGATACATAGCTGGGTAATACAGGAGGTACTTCAGTGTGGCTCATCTCCTCCTCCTCTTCCCTTCCAGCTGTCTCTTTCCCTTCCCCCCAGCTCAGCATGTGTGCCTGTGGGTGTGTGTTTGCTTAGTAGTGGTGCATTTGTTTCATAATCTGCAGAAGCCTCCAAGCTGTTGATGGTAGTGATGGATTTGGAGGGTATGCCAGTAGCTTTGAGGATTCCCCCCTTTTCTGAAAATCATATCTTCTGTGTATCCTAAAGACCTGATAACACAGAAATTACTTCTTCGATATCCTCAAAGGAACCATTATAATAATAAGCAAAAATAAGATTACTTTAAAGTGGTTTAAAATAGTAGAATTCAATTTCCAAGGTGGGTTGAGGCATTTGCAGTGCAGTGGCGTGGGACAGCTGTTTTTCTCTGAACTTTCTTCCTGTCTAATTTCACGATGCCTTTCCTGAATCAACCAGCACTCTTATGTGTGGTATCTCTTGGGTTGAAATCTTCGTAAACACTAGCGAGCATGTATGCTTTCTGGGTGCAACTTTTTTGTTCCTTTAGGTGCTGCAACCGGTGGTGGCCTGAATTGTACACCCAGTGCTTCTTCTCTGGGATGGGCTCCTCACTTTTCCTCTCCCTCCATTTCATGTGGGAGCCAGGGATGAATAGAAGAGAGCTGGGAGAGAATAATGGGGGAGAGGAAAGTGTGCTCTCTGCCACCTCTTCAGTCTTCTTTTCATCTAGCACGTGAATTCAAGTTTTAGGCTTTTTATGATATCTAGATGATATCAGTCACCAGTTCATTAGAATATTGGGAACTTCTCATAGCAGAGTAACTTCTTAAACAGTTACTTGCCTCTGTGGTGACCTGTTTTGGCCTTTAAAATGTTTTAGAATAAATTGAGGTTTAAAGGAGGTATGTTGAAAAGTGAGCATATGTGTAAGTGCTTAATGCTGCAGGTTGCCGAAAGCTGAGATGCATGCTGTGTTACATCACAAGATGAGTCCTTGTGGATATATATTTTTTTTCTTATAATGGTCCTTTGATAGGCATGCTTTTAAAAATCAAAAACCAAATACCACTTGTAATCAGTTACAATACTGCAGGACACTCATTTCTTCTTGCTTTTAATTTGAGCCATCTGCATCTTGAAAGTAAAGCTAATTACCCCTGCAGCACTCCTTCTTCGGGGAGCATGCTGTAATGGTCTGTGTGCGTGAGTGTACACACTCATACCATTTAGAGGTATTCTTTTTGAAGAAAATAGGTCGTCTTCTCTGTGCAGTGTTATTGAAGACCAGAATTAAGCCTCAAAGACCTTCAGTGTGCTGCAATAGACGTGAAAGGATTAAAATGGGGGATTTGAGGGGTAGGTTTTCCAGTAGCATAACTGGCTTTTTAAAGTTCTTTTAATTCTCTGCCTCTGTCCCTTCAGATATTTAATATTCTTAGGCAGCGCAGTTCGTAGCCAATCGGCTCATGCTCAGCCACAGGCAAGAGACATTTATATTCCAGGGCTGCCTTCGCCTCCCCTTTGCTGCATTTCAGCCTTTCTGCTGAAGTTTCCCTCTACGTGATTCTATGAAAAGCAGCGTTAAATCTTCAGCTGCAGCTCCTGGCCGGCTTTTAATTCCAGCTGATGTGGTGAGTGAACGAGGCCCACGGCAAATGACACATGAGGAGAGGCTCTGCCTGGATGAATATGGTCGCTGCCCTGTCTCGTTAAAACGCGGCTGTCTGCTGTGCCGCGTCTCAAGTAAGCGGCGCAGGAGATCTCCCTGGAGTGGGAAGGCATTTCGGATCAGCCGAATATGTGGAGAGCTGGGATTGTTCTCGTAGCTGAGTCTGGAAAGGCGGAGTGAGGGCTCCCGCAATATATACTGCCTGCCTTCCTGGCGATGTCGGCTCCGTGGCGAGTTAACCGTAAAGTCAAGAACGAAGGCGCTGTGCGATCCGGCGACTCGTTGTACCGCATGCTGTACTTGGTGAGCAGAGCTGCCGCGCGACGTGACTGGGCGAAGTAATTAGCAGCTAAAGGAGTTTTCATGCTGTTTTAATTTTAGGGCTGTGGATTCGAGGCTGAGCTGTAATGCACGTACTCTGTAGAGGCTTTTTGTTATTGTGCAGTGTCATTAGCGGCCCTGCCAGTGCATGAAAAGATGCAGTTTGCCTGAGTTTTGTCTGGGAGGTCAATAGCTTCGAGTCTGCTGCCTGTTGTGGAGCAGAGGTGTTGCATGCAGTTCAAGAGGGTATTCTGTCTGATGCCCAGGCATCTGTATATGTTTGTAAGGGGAACGCAAAAGGAAATCGGAGTCCACCCTCACAGCTATAGGGCTGGCAGCCAAAACTGTTGTCTGTGGGCATTGTTAACACAATTAATTGGTGACTTTAAGGACCTGCTTCTCCTGCATGGGAAGGGTGTGAGCTTAGCTCCTCTGCAGAACCCCGTGCAGAGGAGGGGTTAATGTACCGGCAAGGTAAACTTTGCCTTACAGCCCAGTCGTGCAAGGACTCTGGCGCATTTTACGGTTGCTGGACGGGACTGCTAGCAGAATCGTGCCTAAAGTGTGAGTCTGTAATTCGGGAGAAATCCCAGTTCGGTAGTGGCTGGCAAGAAGAGGTGGTGCTGGGAGATAAAGGGATCTGCTTCTGTTCCAGGCCTTCCCTGTCCTATCCACTTTCTTAGGAAAATGGGGACAGAGGTGCTTTTGTTCATACTGTCTGGGAGTTATAAGCAAGCAGCTCTGTTCTGAACCTCACTGGGTGTGATACACACCTGCTTCCTGTCTAGCAATTGATTTTTAAGTAAATATGAGGAAGAAAGGATCGTGTTTGGGCATGACACAGTTTGTTCAATGAACAAGCAAGCGAGCAGGTTTGTAAATGTGCTTGAGCTTTTTCATTTTTTCATCCATCTGGAGAGCACGGGACGAATGATGCTTGGGAAATACACAAAGATGCGAGGCGTGGGAGTGGCAGGGCAGAAGCCAGAGCTGGAGCTGGCTGTGGGAGAAGGCAGCGAGCATTTTGTGGAGTGTGCACATGTGGAGATAAGGCATTTAAAAGTCCTCTGGACTTCCTTTTTGGCCTATGGGTGTAACTGTTCTCTCTAGGGCAGAGTCAGTGTCTGTATGACAGTTACCCAATTTTCAGCCACTTGTTAGTGTTTGGCTGATGTTTCATGGTATAAGTGGATTTGCACTCTCTCCTTCTGGGTGACCCATCTTTCCTGGCAGCTTACTGCAAAAGCGTGGTGAGCTGTCTGCAGGGTATCAAGCACAAACTGCTTCAAGCACTTTATTTATTTTTGGAGTTTGATTCCATACCATGTTTTTTACATCGTAACTATTTTTAGTTGTACACTTGGCTCTTAAAATAAAGTGCCACTGGGTAAGACTTCCTCATGTATTTTTTCAAGAGGTACTCTTAACAAAGCTAAATGTTTCTGAGGAAAATCCTGCCTATAGTGGGTCTCTGCAGGCTTACATTAACAACTGTTAACTGTCAGTTCTTTGTCCCTTTCCAGCAGAGCAGGTAGCTCAGGCAGGCTTTTTCGGCTGCACTGAAGCCAGGCGTTAACCTACTGTGCGTTTTGGATTTGGAGCTGTTGAGATCAAGATGACACATGTTGAAATCTAGTGCAAACTGAAGCTAAAGGTTTGGGTATGCTTTGTACTTAAGTGTCCAGCAAGCATAGGTGGAACCTCTATAAGAAATAAAAGGAGGAGTGACTTTGACTAATAAATCCAATGACACGTTCCATTACCAGAGTTGAATTAGTTAAAAATGGACTGCTGCAATTCACTTTTTTTTTTTACCACACTTTTCCTTTCTGCTTGGCTCGAGCTTAAATCTAGGATACTGAAGATGAATACTTTTCCTTTGGGAAACTGTGTCCAGGAGGCATTTCTGTGTAGACAGCTACAATTAGTTCATTGTTTACAGTTGTGTCCTGGACAAAATTATCCTTTGCATAACAAGACACCTTGCGGTGGTAAACTTTTGTGAGCATTTACAACCATAAGATACCTTTAGGGAAAGGAACTGTATTACGGAGGGAAATCCCTTACTTGCCACAAAAATGGTTAATGTTCCTTTTAGGCTTGATGGCTGCGTAGCCTTGTAGGTGAACTTAGATGAAAACAGACGTGTGTGAGCAGGCTGTGCAGCTTAACAAATGCGGAGCCTTTTTGGCACCTGGTCATCAGAAGATGTGGAGTGGTTCAGGCTCCTGATGCCGTTGTTGCTACTGCCTGGTGGGAGTCATCTCCCAGGGGGCAGGGCTCTGCCTCCAAACTGTAAGGTGATGGTATGCTTGTTCCTTTTTTTTTTTCTTCTTCCCAACTTGTCCCCATTTCTGCCCTCTCTGCCCCTGTGTCCTCTGAACAGGATAATTTGGGGTAAGTTCAGGAAGTTTCAGAGTGGACTGGAGGGATGTAGGGGCATTGCTGGAAGTCTGTAAATCTGGATTAAAATACTGTGGCAGGATTAAACACAGAAGGTTAGAGAGGTGTGATCGAGTAAAGCAGCTCCTTTCCCTCCTGTGCCCTCTTCAGGTCTCGGGGAGGGAAGGAGATAGGGCACGCTGCAGCGTTAGCAACCCTAGAAGCCTGGGGCTGTCGTCATTGACACCGGAGACTGTACCTGCTCCAAACTTTTCAGTGAAATGAAAGATGCAAGTAGGAGATCTAACAAGAGGAGGTGAAGAGAGGATAATTCTCTTTATATAGAGTCAGATGATTAAACATTAAAGAAACCAGCTAGATGTAGCAGCTCTGGGGAAAAAAGGAAAAAAGAAAATGATTTACGGGGAGGAATTTCACCCTGCAAGGTGTGTTTCCAGATCAGAACAAAAATACAGCTACTTTCCCAAAGAGCTTGCATTTCAAGCCTTAGGCTTTGGTTACCCTGAAAACAGCTGAAAGGGTTTCTATCTCTGCATTGTCTCCTTGGCTCTACTGACACAGCCATTCATTCACAGGACTGCTGCAAACTAGATTAGGGAACTGGCAGAGGGCTGGAGGGTTTTGTTTGCACAGTCATTTTTAGTTCTCAATTCTTGGGCCCATTTGTTTGTTTCAGTCGCAAGTGCTGGACAAGCCTATTAAAGTTCATGCTTATCTGAAACTGGGGATGTTACTGAACAGCACTTCAGTTAACTTGGATTGTGCATTTTTTTCCCCTTGTCCTGGGTCACTGAAAGATAAAGTAGACAGATGTATGAAATGATGTCTATGCTTCTGGACTTTGGTGACTATTAAAAAGCCTCCAAGCTGCAACTGTGTAACTGCAAAGGCTTCTCAACTCTATTGTTCCTCTAGCTCTTGCCTAAGATATTACCTCTAGCCTTTCCTCTTTCTTTTTAAAGAGTACAGAACAGGTTGCTGCTTTCTGTCGCAGTCTTCATGAAATGAACCCTTCTGATTCAAGTGCTCATCCTCAGGAATTCACAGGACCCCAGCTGGCCACCATGAGACAACTCACAGATGCGGATAAGCTGCGAAAGGTTATCTGTGAACTTCTTGAAACAGAGCGCACCTATGTCAAAGTAAGGGATCTCAATGTGTCGGTTCAGTCTGCTAACGTTTCTTCTGGAAAACTTTGTTAGTCTCTACTCTGCTTCAAATCCTATTTTGTGCATGTATCTCGTCAGTTTACCTCCAATTCTATAATCTGTCACTAGAATAATAATTTAAACAGATCTCTGAAATAAGTAGGCATTCAGAATTCATTCAGTCATTTTGAAATAACTTTGATATGCAGAAGAACAATGTTCCGTGTGATCCATGATTTTGTGGGTAACTATGTAGATGTTTCCTTTTACACAAGTTGTAAATTCTGTGAAATTTGACTCTCGTTGTATGTGTGTGGAGGAAACATCCATAGGCTTGGAAAACTGTGGTCTTAGCCACTTCGATAAATATTCAGAAGCAGTTCAAGAAACCAACATGGGAATCTTTTTCTGAATTTTCAGGACTTAAACTGTCTGATGGAGAGATATCTGAAGCCTCTACAAAAAGAAACATTCCTCACACCAGATGAGGTATGTTAACTGTTCCTTTACCTTTTTGCTAGATAGCTTACATGCACACACCACTCCGCTTCTCTAGACTTGACTTGCTAGTCCCAGTGAGGTCTATAGAGAAATTTAGAACTCAATTTCTCCTAAAACAGCTGATTGACCAGCATCTTTATGCTGTGCTTTTATTTTAACACATTATACAATAATGGATAGTGTTTTTCATCCCTGACATCACACATTATGCAACTGGACTGAGAATTAATGAAGTTCTAGAAAACATGATTTAACTGCAAAGTGATCTTAACAGTGATACTTTGAGCATGTTGCTTTCTTTTTTTTCTCTTATTAGCTGGATGTTCTCTTTGGGAATCTGACTGAAATGGTAGCATTCCAGGTAGAATTCCTGAAAACTCTTGAAGATGGAGTAAGGCTGGTTCCAGACCTGGAAAAGCTTGAGAAAGTTGAGCAATTTAAGGTAATCATTATTTACATTCAGAGTAGACTTACATTTTGATGTTGTACGTAATGATGAAATATCCCAGAAACTGTCCTCTGACACGCTTCATTATAGTAGTCTTGTCGACTGTCAGTTTGCCTGTGAAAACTTACATCTATACACTTGAGACTAATTGTGAGCTAATACTGGGAGTGTTTGAAGAACATCCCACTGTGATTGATTGTACTTCATGTTACATTTAACTGTATGGAGCACTAGGAATATGTCACACCATGTGCTTTGAGATGCTATTCTTGCCCTTCTGTGAGATTTCTTGTCTCGAGCTGTAAGGAGGATCTAGAAATGGAATATTACATAAAATCTTTGTTCTGACAAGCCTAATGTAGTGGTTCAGAAACCCATTAGGGCTATGGTTCAGAACATAAATTGAGTTCTGCATCTAGTTTTTTTGTGCGTAACAGAACTATACAGCAAGTACTTCTGAGTATCAGCACCTGTGTGTGAAAGGTAGAAGTATAAACTAAAGGCATATATACTTCATTAAAAATATATATGTATATTTTTTCTCCTATGTATGTATTTATTTTTTTTCAATTCAGCTTTTAAGTACCTAAAGGGGGCTTATACAAAAGATGGAGAGCAACTTTTTGCTCAGTCAGGTAATGACAGGACAAGGGGGAATGGTTTGAAACTAAAAGAGGGGAGGAGGAAATTCTTCACTCAGAGGGTGGTGAGACACTGGAACTTCTTGCCCAGAGAAGCTGTGGATGCTCCATCCCTGGAGGTGTTCAAGGTCAGGTTGGACGAGGCCCTGGGCAGCCTGATCTAGTGTGTGGCATCTCTACCCGTGGCAGGGGGGTTGGAATTGGATGATCTTTAAGGTCCCTTCCAACCCAAGCCATTCTGTGACGTTTATTTTCCATATACATGTATATATGCATGAAATTGTGGAAGTAGAAATTGTTTTATGTCTTCTGTAGTTATGTACTGAATTTATGGCAAGTAGCTAATATAGTGCTTAGTCTTTGGGGAATTTTACCCATGCTTTGACAACTCACCTTGGCAGAGGACAGGATGTCTTGATGAATAATAATAATTCCATTGGGATTGCTCTTCAGCTAACGTATAGCCCTGGAAGAACTACCGAAAGAAGTTTGTGTGCATGCAATTTTTGCTGTCAGGTGTTCATTTAAAATCAACATCAATCCTGAATGCTGCTGTCCTAACTAGAACACCACTTTTGTTTTGTAGGACACATGCCCTTAATGGGGAATGCAAATACATTTTTTTAGTGGTAGAAGCCTCTGTAATTACTGCTTGGACCTTTAAGAGAGAAATTGGGAAAATCCTCCTTATGGAGAGAACTCTGTGTTCTGAGTACTGCTTCTTCCATCTCTTTACAAAAATGTGTATCAGCTTAATTTTCACTTCTGTCCTATGGGCATAATCTGAAAGCAGCGTGCAAAACAGGACTTTGGTGTTTGCTTTCAGTTCTGTAGTTTTTCCTTCAGCCGACTGTAGGCAAGCTGCCTGTATGTTATCACATTCCCTTCCATCCCACTCTGTCTTATTCCTTGGAGGGTAGTGGAGCCAAAGGCAGTCGTCTGAGGGAAGGATTGTGTTTGGTCCATAACACAAACTCTTTTTCAGCAGAGTAGGGGCCTTGCTGTGTTTGTGCAGAGGGATGCTAGTCTTTCTTGCGGTTCCTCAATGTCTGATCCACTGCAAAGTCGGATACATCCAGTCCTTCCTAGGGTCTATGGCCATTATTTAAACAGAAGATTTTAAGCTCAGGCATTTAAACACAGTTGTGGAGCTGTGAACCTATCTCCCTGTTAGCGGATGGATCTCCAGATCAGCCTGACTGGGAACACAGATAATTATGTTAACAATGTAGCCTGTATCAAGGCTGGACTCAGGCACCAAGGCTGGTCCTGTTTTCTGCTAGATAGTGTGAAAATACTCTAAAAATGCAGTGTCTGTCATCTGAAAGGTAGATGGAAACGCTCCATCCTACCCACGCTTCTCTCCTATTCCCCTATGCTTCAACCCCATTATACAGGTCAGAGGAAAAACCCATTCTATGCTCTTTTTCCTTTCTTTTTTAATCCTAGAAAGTGTTATTTTCCTTGGGCGGATCCTTCCTCTACTACGCTGACCGTTTCAAGCTGTACAGTGCCTTCTGCGCCAGCCACACAAAAGTCCCCAAAGTTCTGGTGAAAGGTAAGAGCGGTGTGCTGGTCAGACCAGAGAGAGATGTGGCAGCAGCACGTTGGTTTGGGCTGTCTTGGGCTGCTGTGGGGATGATGAAATGTGTCTATTGTGCACCAGAGGCCACGTGGAGAGATTTGTGATGGAGGGGTGGGGGCACGCATGCAGGAGTCCTTGCAGTGGTGGGGAAGTAAGTCTGTCTGGCCTGACAGGCTCACAGGGTGCTCCATGCCATGGGTGTTCTTAGACCACCACTGATGTAATGATACCCAAGCACCTTGTTACAAGAGGTGGTTAACTTTGAATGCAGTTTTTCCTATCTTATTTATTCTCCCCCAACACATCCAGTTTCTCTTCAGTCATGTGGGGGATGAAAAGTCTTTATAAACAGGCAATGTGGCCTGCGCTAATTGATCACTGTATTTTGGAACCAGAAGTGGTGATGACCTCTGGTTCCTCTTAGGGTATGTGCAGTGAATCCATGCTTGTCATAATCCCATTGAAGCTCCAGCAAATGTGGTTGAATGCTGACAGCTGCTAGGAAAAGACGACCTTGGGAGATTGTTATATGGAAGCTGTCTAAATGTTTTAACTTCGCTGTGCTCTCTTTCCCCTCTCTTCCTCCTCTTGCCTTCGATCCAATTTGCCTGAGAAATTTACACGTACAAATTCCTAGCAGAGCTTGGCTTGCTGAGTTGGAGAGGAATGAACTGTGGTTTGGCATATAAGTGCTCGCCGGCCCCCTTGCCTCGGAGTGATGGTTTTTGTCCTATAAAACTGTTAATCTCTTAGAGCTAGCTAGCAATGCTTCATGCAATTCATTTCTGGCTGAGATGTTACATAAACAGATGGTTCCATTTGTAGGAGCTCTGCCGTTAAGGGAGGAGATATCCAGACATCTGGATGTCTGTCAATACAAAGTTTTTTGTGGGTTGTTGGTTGGGTTGTTCATTTTTTGCAGTGCAGTTTTTTTCATATCTTCCTGTAAACTTTTATTTACTATGCTGCAAAGAATAGTTGGCAGCTCTGTGGAATACATGAATTAATGATAAGTTGCTATCACATTCATGCTTTCTTTTGGCATCTGTTTCACTTTAATGTTAAGGACATAAACTAGGTAGTTCCGGTGATTTGTTTTTTTGTACATTGCTGACCATTTTTATAAATGAAAAATGGTTGAACTTGAATTATAACACAAACAGAACTTCATATTTGATTCCAGAGATATAAATCTCTTTAAAAGCCTTGGAGTGTATTTTAAGTGTAATTTAGGGTCCTGAGCTGAGGTACAGGTGACTTTTCGATTTGAAATTGAAGTTGCCTTATTAAAGTGGGTGACTGTCTGAGGGACGAAGCAAAAAACAAACAAAAAAGAAAACCACCCAACCTGAGCAGGGAATGTGGCTCCAATTAAATAAGTTGTGGGGAATTATTTCTGCACTGAATAACTTGTGTCTAAAACTGCCACCTTATCTGTGCTCCCCTCCCTGTACAAATTTATGTTCTAGTAGGAGGAGCAACAGGGGGAATAGTATTTCTAGAAATTCAGTAGCAGTAAGGTAAAAAAGATGATAGCAATCAGGTACTCAGTCTGCCTGCGCTCTCAAAATAAGATGTATAAATTACTGCCTCCTTACTAGCTCTTGATTTATTTATTGTTGTTGTTTAGTATTGCATTTTAATGTTTAATGATATTAAAAAAAAAAATCAGACTTGCCAATATTATGTGTATACCTGTCAGACTAGACTCATGATTACTGTGACTTCTTACAAATATCCGATTGAGCCTTTTCTTTAAGGAAGCAGGTGATTGAAAGAATTTATGCTTCTCTAAAATAGTTGCAGGGCCAGAAATACCATGCATAGTGAAATCAAAAACTGTGTATTTTGGTACAGTGTGTAGGTGCTTGATATTAAATCCTAAATAGAATCTCTGTGGTGAAGTGTCAGTAGCACAAAACATGAAGTGCATAAATCCAGTAATGTGGATCTGATAAATCTATAGTTCCTTGCAAAATGTCTATGGATAAATGAATTTAAAGCTGGAACGATCACTTTATTGGGGCAGCTGTTGTTATTTCCAGTTTACCCAGTAGCTTCATGTTAATCTTCTAGCCAAGACGGACACTGCTTTCAAGGCATTTTTGGATGCTCAGAACCCCAGACGGCAGCACTCCTCCACGCTAGAGTCTTACCTCATCAAACCCATCCAGCGGATACTGAAATACCCTCTCCTGCTGAAGGAGCTCTTTGCTCTGACCGATGTAGACAGTGAAGAACATTATCACCTTGATGGTAAGGACCTAAATTACATTCCTCTTCCCTGTTTAAATTTCCTTGTTTAAATTCTAAGCCCTTCTCCTACCCTTCCTCTCAGAGGTTTAAAAATACCTTTTTTCTTTTCCGCGTTCTCTCTCTCTTCTAGTGGCCATAAAAACAATGAACAAAGTTGCCAGCCACATTAATGAAATGCAGAAAATCCATGAAGAATATGGGGCGGTGTTTGACCAACTCATAGCAGAACAAACGGGGGAAAAAAAGGAGGTAACATGATCAAATTTAGAAGACATAGGCTGATATTCTGTATCATGAATGTTAAATTTTATCAAATACTTACCTTTCCTGTTGTGTCACTTCAGTAGGTCCTGGTGCAAACAGGTAAATTCCAATCCAATTCAAAAACTGCTTCTCCATGTACAGTTCAGTGAGTGGGACCAATGTAAAGAAGTGGTTTAGTTCTCTTTGAAGGTTGTGCTTTGGCCAAAATCCCAGCCCAACATGTAGTTTACTTTTTTGTCTGTCTTGGCTCTCCTCATTGCACACAAACAATCTCGCCCTACCAATCTGAGCGGTCTGATGTGCTGAGGCAAGTCTGTACTTAAGTCTTTAATCACTTTAAAGATATCAAAGTGTGAGATCCAGTGTGTGAGAAACTACTGTTCCCCTTTTAGGAACTGTTAGTAGGCTTGATATATGGGCTTTGGTCTAGAACTCACAGAGCGCATACTGAAACATGTGAAGGTTGAATGTGGCTCAGCCTTTGGAGACCATCTCAGAAACCTGTGGAAGGTGTCTTGAAGATTCAAACTGAGACCTGGACTTCTCATTTACTGATTAAAATGTAGGCTCACAGTCCATCAGTGCAGTGAAGGAGAGTGGTGGCAGTAATGGGCAAGGTCAGGGGAGACTTGAGAAAGATGGGGAGATGTGCTGAAGAGCTGATGTGAGCAGCGATATGGGTGAAGGCTGGAGAGACATGACCATATGAAGTAATGGTAGTGGGGTTTTGCCAACAATTGGGATGAAGATCAAGCCTAAGAGTCACTGGGTAAATACAGGACACAGAGGGGACTGGGATTGAGTCTTGGGGAAGTTTTGGGGGTGTGTCTTGGGCACCATCTTCTTTGGGGAGAAGCACATGGAGGGTAGAGGGCAGAGATCAGGTGCCTTTGCCAAACCTTTGCTGATGCTGGCAAGAAGGATTGGAGAAAGCATGTCAGGACTTCTGTTGGGGGAGCATTTGTGGCTTGGAGTTCATTTGGGAGAGGAGACAACAAGTACATCTTAGTGTTTGCTCTTGTTATCAGGGAGAGTTCAGATTGTTCTGCTGGTGCTCTCTGTGGTATCCTTTTGCAAAAGGCAGACTTCATGGAGAGAAGGGGGGGAGAAATTGTGTAAGATGGCCTCTAGACTGGGGATAGCCCTTGACTTGTGACTTTGGGAGATCAGAAGTCAACATGAAAGATCTGGTTGCTGCAGTGACATTAGGATGCGTCTCCCAACAGTCATTCTGAACTCATTTATTAGTCCATTACCAGCAATATGTCTTCCTCAGGTGAAACTTTGGGAAAAATCAAGAACCATGGCAACTGTTGGGGGGGAGGAAGCTGCTGTGACTGCTTCACCTGGTGCTGTCTTTGAACTATACCCCAAATTGTGTGTGTGTGATGGGGTTATGCTTAAATGTTTGAACAAAATAGCAAGAAACTTGTAAAGGAGAAGATGGAGAAAGGAGCAGAAAAACATAAGGAAAGCATCCAATGTGGCTTTTCTGCTCCTTTGTTTTTTTTTTGCAAGCCCTGACTTCTTATAAAATTGTGAGAGCTAGGCTCTCAGTCTGTCTTCTCCCAATCTATGCCCACCAATTAAAGATTTAGATGCATCTAATGCCAACTGTCAGAGTCTGTTTGCACATACATGCAGTCATCTGGTTGAATATCTTATTCCAAAAATTTACTTGTGTTGTTTGTTTATTTAAGAATCAAGTCCAGGAAAGTTTTCTTGAACTGAAAAAAACTTTGAACTGAAACACATTCTGTCTTTGTGCATATGTTTGTGATTGGCAGGTTGCAGACCTTTCTATGGGGGACTTGCTCTTGCATAATACCGTGATATGGCTTAATCCTCCTGCTTCACTAGGGAAATGGAAGAAGGAACCTGAGCTGGCAGCATTTGGTTTGTATCCTAGTAATTTCATTTCAGATGTTTAAAAGAGTGTATAATGTGCCTTAGCAGATATTTGTTGAAGGTAGTTGAGCATTGCCTTCTGCAAGGTTGGCTGGAACTTAAAACTGTATTTGTCTCTTTGTAATGGTCAAATTCTGTTTTGTGTTGATCTAAATCTGGTGAATAATCTGGAGATGACTGCTATAATAGTGAAAGAGTTTCTTAAACTCGTATCCAAGGCTATAAATTGAGAGCTATGCAGAAAGGTATTTGTATCTGAGAAGATACATTTCAGTAGTCTGATGTATGCCATCTAACTGCTTCACATCCTGTTGGGCAAGGTTGGGGCTTGAAGAGGCTCTGCCTTTTCTCTCCATGCCTTTTGCCAAAAAGAGCCCGAGCATCTAAATTTTAGTGGTCTTAAAGCGAAGCCAGGACTCCCAGAGAGTCTTGGAGTGATCTGTCTTCCTCCAAGAACTGTATCTTGGGTGGCCAAAAGAGAAATTGAAACTGCTATTGGCATAGATTTCAAGGTCTTTCCACTGTATCAAACCATGGTTCTTTGGAAAGGTACAGGAGCACTTATATTGGCAAAATATGCATTTGTTACTTTGAGCGAAGTTAAGTAGTGTGTGCTAGATTTTCTTTATTTGTTCCTAAACTTCTTCACACAATGAGCTTTTATGTTGCTATTTTCAGCAAGCTATGCTGGTTAGAAGGCAAGTGGCTTTTGATTTATACCAAACAGCTTATGAATGAAGAATTTTTCAGTTTTGCTCTGAAGAACACACAAATATTGAGTGCTTTGCTGTAAGCTGGGAAACTGCCCAGTTATGCCTTGAAACTGAGGAGCCTCACAAAAGATGCTAGGAATGTGCAGCAACTTTTAAGTACTCCAAACAGCTTTACACTAGTTTCATAAAATTAAGTCCAAAATTAAGTGTTCATGCAATTCAATCCTAAAACAAGGGGCATGTTTGACCTTTCTCAAAAGAGAACATGAGGAAAACCAGAGTCTTGAAAGACAAATTCAGACTCCATGTGGATGTTACATGATAATAGAGAATCAAATTGCACCTCTGTCTACAAGTGTTGTTCACTTCTTAATTCAGTATAGACCACTCTTCCCCACCTGGGAGTGGTTCAGATTTCAAATTCTGCCTGTGTGTGGTCTCACCTGATGACTGGCAGCATGTAGTTGGATGCTGCTCATTTGTCTGAGGTAGACTTCTTTTTAATTATCTTTTAATAGAACTATTGGATTTTGAACAGTTGTTCAAATAACTGGCAACTCTTAGGTTACTTCAAGTCATTTGAAACTTGTGTTTGCGTGCTAAAAGCTGTTTAGTTTTTTTTTTGGCAGGATTACTCCTGCCTTCCCTCCCTGACTCAGCTGAGGGCTGTCTGAGGAGTTGAAAGGTCTGTGAGCTTGGGTGTGTAGGATACCCATTCCCAACCTTATTGACTACATGGCTTTTGTTTTTTAACTTTCTTCTCCAGTGTTCAAAACAGCTGTGGTCCTTGTGTATAAGGATGGTTCCAAGCAGAAGAAGAAACTTGTAAGTTGCATGAACTATTTCTGTGATGCTGTGTAGGTTTGTAGTTCTAAGATCAATATTTACTTTCCCTAAAGCTGTGGTGTGAGAGTGTGCTTTTGCATATGTGATCCTTGTCCTCTGCCACACAACTGAGGATTTGGGTAATTCTGAGTGGCCTACTGTTCAGTGCTTTGCAAGTGTTTGTTTAGTTCATCCTTTGCTCCCTGCTGGGTTATTCATGTTGCCTGCGACATCCATTGTATGCTGTGGAGTGGACTTCCATAAAACAAGGTACCACCTTGAGCATGTCTCTTGTATTTGGCTCTTCGATCAGTGCATATGAATCAAACATGAGAGACGTCTGACTTTCTTGGTGAAGCACAATGTCTTTGCTTCAGTTCTGGCTATTAGTTTCTTCAAGTATAGCATGCAACTAAGCAAGTGCTGGCTGCTCTCAGCTGAACTAGATATGCCTACACTATGTATCAGTGGATCCTACTGGAATCTACAATTAGAAGTTAAAGCTAAGCTTGACAGTGAACGTATGGCTTGCTACAACAGGGAACACAGTTTATAGTATTACAGGAAACACTTTGATTCCCACATATGGCATAAACCAAAAGCATTATTTGAAATACTCGTCTTCTAAGGTCAACTGGACATAAAATAAGCTTGGAGTGACCAAAGCAAAACAAATGCATGTTCCTAAGTATGTGTGCAGTTGGAGGTGAGAATGCAGGATTAGTTGCAAAAAAAATTTTGAATGTATTGATAAGAGTTGATCGGACTAATGGTTGCTTTTGTCTGGAATTTAGCAAGATCTTCGTAGACAGGCATTTCAGTGCTGCTGGTTACTAAGAAGTTGTAGTGAGAAAAGAATTGCAACAGGTCTCTAGCTGGACACTTTTAGTGCAAAGCAATGGAGACCTTGGTGTCTGAATATCCTAAGGTATCTCATTTCTTAAGGGTATTTTGAAATTCTTCCAGGGAGGATCACATAGAGCTTCAATTTATGAAGACTGGGATCCGTTCCGCTTTCGTCACATGATACCTCTGGAAGCACTGCAGGTTCGAGCATTGGCAAGTGCAGGTAATGTTCCAGCTGCGTGAATTTGGCAGTCTTTTTAATGTTTGTTTTGGAGATGTTCACTGATCGGTGTTTCTCCTTAGTACGTGTGTATGCAGCTTTGGGGACCTGAGGAAGGAATCTAATTGCCCTGGAGAGAAAGAAGGGGGCAGAAGCTCAAATTCTGTATCTCTGCCTTGTCAGTACTTTTTTGAAGGCAGTCAAGGTCCTGGAAAAACAGAACATAGTTATTGCCAATTCTGATTTGTTTTGTTCCTCTTTTAGAGTCTTGAAGGAAATCTTGCAACTGTGAGAAAATAGGGCTAGTGAATTCTTTTTCTTGTGGTAGATGGCTTCATGTGAAAGTTACTGTTTAAAACTGAGATTTTTTTAACATATGCTCCTGTTCTTCCACATAAGTGAAAGTGGAAGGAACATAGGATGTAGCTGTCTGTAAAAATTACGCCTGTAAAATGTGGCAATACTATATGAAATATCCAAAGAACTGTTTTTTCCCCCATATTTTATAGGACTGAGTGACTGAATACGAAGTTCTACTAGATTTTGGCCAGTTCATGTCTGTTGTTTCATTGGCCACTTTCCCACTGCTGCCTTTCATCCATAAATTAATATTATTTTCAGTGTATAATTTGCTGTCTCAGACAGTCTTAAACCATTTTTTAGGGTAACGGAATAAATATTGTTACTGAGGTTTACGATGAGAACCTGATGTATGAAATGCTATTTACTTTTTGTTGCAGATGCAGAGACCAATTCTGTATGTGAGATTGTCCATGTTAAATCTGAGTCTGAAGGCAGGCCAGAAAGAACGTTTCACCTTTGCTGTAGGTAAGTGCGTTTCCAAATTTTCCAATGGCAGCTGCATCTCTGCATCCCAGCTTGCCTTTATCATTTGTTTAAGGCAGTCTGGGAACAGCTGGTGGGGAAGTGGGCAGAAGGCGTTAGAACCTCATTTCTGGCAGGCAGAGTTTCATAAAGTCTATTAAGATAAAGGCACAGATCTGATCAGCCTTGCACACGTGTGGGAATGTCCTTATTACAACTTTCCTTTCACAAATTTACATCCAATTCAACTCCAGCATTATGCTAGGTAGATGTTTGTGTGTCTTGTTTAGCTGACCTTCCATGCCAACAAGTTCCAACCCCTGTTCCTGGGATGTTACCCTTTTCTTAAATTAATTTTGTCCGTCTTTGTCATGGTGATTGCCCTGACGTGTTTTAGGCTTCAAATCAGAACTTGGTACACAAGGTTGCCAGAGTCCAATGGAGCTGATATCAAGCCAATTCCCACTACTAGGTAGTAAAGATTTGCAGGACTACTTCTTGGTGTGTGATTAGGGGAGACAAACTGAGATTGAATTAGTCACTATAGATCAATTTGATGTTTATCAGAGAAAGCAAAGTTTGTGGTTAGTGTTGGAGGGAAAAGGAAGGCTCGAGGAGTGAATGGCTAAACGTTTTGTTAACATACAGAATATTTATTTCCTTGGATGTCTGTTGCAATTACTACAGTAATAGTTAGCTTTATGTACTTTAGTGTAGTTAGCTTTGCCTTGAAAATACTGATTTAAATTGAATCTTCTCTGGGGAAATGTATGCCAGTCAGTCTTCAGTTTTAAATTACAGTACTGATTATTATTTCACTTATTTACAGTGAGCTTTCAGCAGTTTGCAAGAGGTAACTCTGCCTCTTGTATTTTCACCTGTTTTTCAGTTCACCAGAACACAGGAAGGACTTTCTGAAGGCAGTGCATTCGATTCTGCGGGATAAACACAGAAGACAGCTTCTTAAAACCGAAAGTTTGCCCTCATCCCAGCAATATGTTCCTTTTGGTGGAAAAAGATTGTGTGCTCTAAAAGGTGCAAGGCCAGCCATGAACAGGGCAGGTACTGTAGGGCTACAGACTTTCAAGATCCCAGTAACCCCAGCACCATTGTAGGACGTGTTGTTATCTGATACTTGTGTACTAGGATTGGCATTCTCTCCTGTGTATGTAAAAACTGCTGTTTTTCCATGCTTCACCTCCTCGAGAGCCTTAAATTGCCTCTGTTTACCTTGCTTTGCACTCAAGGTTCAGCTTCAGAGAAGTCCTTCTGGCATGGGAGGAAGAAACAGGATTTCTGTCAATACCAATTGGCTGTGCACTTTAATCTGGAAATGGGTTTCAGCTGAACAAAACAGAAGCCCGCTGCATATTTCTTAAACAAAAGCATGTATAGAGTTTTCAAGCTAACTCTAGCACTGTTAACTAAAATTCACTTGGGGGAGTTGATTTTTCTTGTGCGTGATATGGTTTGGAGAGACAGCTTTGTATGTCCTCCATTTTTAGCCTTTTCAGCTCTATTGCTAAAGGGCATGTACATCTCACGCTTTGAGAGGCATGCACTTGATGCTATTATTTTTGTAATGGTCTGTCCTAAACCACGGATTTTCCTTTTTGGTTGACTTCAGGCAAAAGCAATGAGAAAATCCCAGGGAAAAGCAGGTTTCACTTTCAGAACACTAGATGATGGAGGGAAGAAACACTTGCTTCCAACTGAAAAATACTCAGCACTGCTGCGTGTTTTGTTCTGGTCTGTTTTTTTTCTGCTCATTAGATCCAGCAATGTAGACAACCAGGCTTTCTGTTCCTCTTCTGTAATAGGCTGGCCAGACCAATAACATTTGCAGCACGGCTTCTAACTTGAGGTGATGCTAGCCATCAGCCTCAGAGGCACTTAAAATAGTAAGAAAGAATATTCAGAGGAGGACCAAAATGCATCTGTTTTACCACAGTGCTTCTTCAATCAGCCTGTGGGGTTGATGTGTAGATGCCAAAACTTATTTTAGTTTGGCTTGGCAGTGCATTTGCATGATGAATTCTGCTGCAATTAACTATAGGGAAAAGTCTGGAGATTTTAAGACTTGCAACTGTTGAACTTGGTGCATGTTTTGAGGGTCTTAAAATGTAACCCTCTCCCCTCAAGCTGCTAGAGTTCAATGAATAAAAACTGCAAGTGCTAAGGCACTGTTTAGTGGAGGGAGACAAACTATAACCTTGGAGTTCACCTGCTTGTGATGGAGCTACCTGTGTGCACAAATAAAGTGCTGGAATGCCTGCAGGTCCTTTGGCTGCAGGATTCATCCCCTGCTTTGTCTCATAAGCCTCTTATGAAAATGTTCCAACACAGAAGATGTGAATTTGCTAATTGGGCCAGTTGCAAAAGCTAGCAGACCAGCTGATGCTGCGTAAGGAACTTCTGAAAGGTTTCTTTGTTTTTCTTGTTTTTTCCTCCCTAGTAAGGTGAAAGTGTGGAAGGGAGTAGCAGAACCTGGATAGGAAACTTCCCCATAAATAAAGCAACAACGCCAGCACCTTCAGTACCGAGGTAGCTACTTGGAAACCTATAATGTTGCTCTTAGCCAAGACAAAGCAATTTCCCATATCGATGTGTAAGGCTAGTTGAGGTTTGCTGTGTACTGACAGCAGGGAGCTGCTCCTGAGAAGCTGAGCTGAACAGATGCACTTTGTGCTGGCTGGCTGCCTACCGCTTAGGAGGAACAGTAATTGTGGGCCATTATCCCAACTGTGGATCTGAGTAGCAGAAACTCCTTTTTCAGCTGGAGAGAGACCTGTGCCGAGGAGCTGAGTGAAGTATGACTTGCCTGCAGGGAGGATGCTGAATGACTAGGTCATTCTTGGGAGTCTGCCTGGTTTGTGCCTAGCGGTGTTAAATAAAGGGCCCTTGGAAGACTAACTTTTTAAAGAGAGTTGTACCATGTGTAAAAAGCCTCTGGGGTTTTATCTTTGTGTGTGCACAGTGTCAGCCCCAAGCAAGTCTCTTGGGAGGAGGAGGCGGCGGCTGGCCCGAAACAGGTTTACCATTGACTCAGATGCCGTCTTCACGAGCAGCCCTGAAAAAGAGCCCCAGCAGCCCACGCACAGTGGGGACACTGACCGCTGGGTAGAGGAACAGTTTGACCTTGCTCAGTATGAGGAGCAGGAGGACATCAAGGAAACGGACATCCTCAGCGATGACGATGAGTACTGCGAGGCCGTGAGAGGCGCCGTGGCCGACCGAGAGCTCCGGGAGCGGCTGCAGGCAGCCTCCATCACGAGCAGCCAGCCGTGCCGGGGAGACCGCGCGCGCCCGGCCATGGACACGCACGCCTCCAGGATGACCCAGCTGAAGAAGCAAGCGGCCTTGACCGGCATCAATGGCGACGTGGAGGGCCACGGCGAGGAGGTCATCTGGGTTAGGCGTGAAGACTTTGTTCCCAGCAGGAAACTGAACACGGAGCTCTAAACTGCTCCCCTTCCCCGCCTGGATGCGTAGGTCTCCCTGTCCTGCCCGCCCCCGGCACACCGCCAAGAGCCGATCCCCGTAGATTGCACACTTGCACACACCATTTCGGCAGCTGAATTGGTCCAAAGCCATGCGGCCACACTCTAGGCAACTGTAAAACGCTCAAAACTTGGAACGGAGTAAGCTTAAGGTCCTGTCTTACGTTACCAAGGGCTTTCACACTCTTATTTATTCTAACATAATCAGGGGCTGAAATTAAGTGTGGGGAGAACATCACTGGAAAACAAATTACTCTGGATGTCTTAACCTACGTGCAGCAAACTAGCTTATACAATAGCACAACAAAGAAAGGGTTTTATAACCGTAAAGCATCAACCGTAGGTTCATCTCCTTAATGAGGAAACTGCCTTTTTAACGTGTACAGTTGCAGTATTCTTACTACTTTCCCTCTTTAAATGTAAGAGAATATACATGTATTTTAGGGATGTGTGAGGAAAGGTTTGGGATTTATGTTGTGTTAAGTCCTCTCGGTCTGTGGCTGGTCTAATTTAATGTCAATGTTGGAAGCTCTAGTTTTGCATAATGTTATAAAGATGCCAAACTCTCTTAAGAGACCCGAATTTAACACTTGAAGAAATATTTTTTTGTATTTTACCTGAGATGCAGGGGCACAAAGGGATAATAATTTTACAGTGTTAGCTTAGCTCCACGTCTAGGATACGAGGCTAGCTTTTTGCAGAGGGTTAGGAAAGGTGGTTTTTATATTAAAATATGAACTGGAAACTCTTATTTAGGTATAACTTTCTTCAGGAAAAGGATTACTGTATATGTTTGAGACTGGAGTTTAGTTAGATAATAAAAAGAATAAAATGGCATGACCGAATTGTAGTGGAGCAAACCGATCTATGGTGTAACCTTGCTGGAGCTAGTGCAGCAACATCATGGATTTGTTTGGTCTGCTTTCTCTGACAGTTTGGGCATAGGGGACAGGGAATTCATGGCCAAAAAACTGACCTCATCCACTCTCCTGCTGTGGGTGAAACTAGTGTATTTTCATTCCTTTATAAAAGCTTTTCCACTGCAATAGAATATGAGTGACTTCTAAACAAGCAAACCTCTTTAGCATTTTAAATCTTTTATTTAAGCATCTAAAACAGGGTAAAATGTGACTAAAAAGGTTTTTAAGTAACTTCCAAATACAAAACACAAAATAGCACTTTTTTTTTTTAAAGATTTATATAGCTTTTCCCATTTCAGTTTCACCTATGGAAAAAAAAAAAGATTATATGAAGTTTTCTTTTTTTGGTATCTATTGATGTTTGACACATTAGTAGGTACTTTGAAAACCTGAAATTTTATAATAGCTTTAGGATTATATTTTATAAAATCCACTCTGACTATATTTTAAAACATAATGAAAATTATTCCCCCTGAAATCCATCACTGTCTTTGTGTCCCAGCTAGCATTCCTGCCTTGCCCCCCACCCACTTCTGGTTTCTGGTGCACTATACTTGTTCTTACGATAGCTTTCTCTCTTTAACTTTTTGCTATCCTCTCATTTCTTTTCGTAAAAGCTTTAGAAAGGTTTCTATACCTTTTGTATTATCACGCCATTGTTTTATATCATCTACCTGTCAGTTGTGTCCCAGCATACTAGAAAAGCAGAGGTTTTAGCTGTCCTGTGCTGTACCCAGCGGAATACAGTCAGTTCTGGAATACTGGAAGGCTGGTACTGGAAAGGTACCGTTGTTCTTGTACATAATGTCATGACATGTCTATGTCAAAGGTTCTTATATATTTCTTTTATAAGCTGAAAGAAGGTCTATTTTTATGTTTTTAGTTCTATGAATGGAACGTTGTAAATGCCTGTCAGAAATAAAATACTGGAGGAAAAAAAAAGTGGTATGTGTACATATGTGCTCTGAGACAGAGGTCCTTCTTGGTGAAGGCAAGCAGGAAGCATGTCTTAGGACAGATGAAGCTGTCAGGATCACTCTCCCTGCTTTAGCAGCCTGTAGGAGAGTCCCTATTGTTCACGTTTCCAGCCATGGTGCTGTGCGCTCTGGGTCCTGTGTGGGTGTCCCCTTGGAACAGGCTCATCTGGTTGCAGCTTTCAGCAGAGCCCTCAGCTCTGCTTTTTGTGTAGTCTGTAACAAAACAAAAAAATTCCTTTAGTGGGAGCACTGACTTTTAAAATAATGTATTCAAGTTTAACTATCAACGCTTTTCCTAAAATGTGTGAAACTTCATCATCTTCTAACGAAACAAGAGTGAAAAGCATGTTAATGCTTGTTTGTGAGTTTACCTGAGAACAAATGTGAACAAGTATGAACTTCTATTTTAAAAGCCATAACCTCTCTTTTAACGTGTGATGTGTTTGGCTGTGTTCAAGTGTTCATTTTCTCCATGGTTTAGTTTTTAATGGCTACTGCAGTATTTCCAGCAACTGACTACAGCTTTCAGACTGTATACAAAGAGCTCGTCCCACTGCACTAACATCACGCCTTGCATCAAAAATTAGTATTATGTGGCTAATTTATCTCGTATCAAGCCTTACACAGAGGGTTTGATAGGTGGAAAGTGTAAAGCTTCAGTGTAGCTCTTGTATTCCCACCTGCCAGCCTCTGTAGCTTAGGAAAGACGTGAGGTCTGAACTGTGCAGGCTTAATGTGGGTGGGTAGGGCTCAGCTCATGTCTTACAGACATGAGAGTTGCCATTTTCTTTACTATATCCGCAACCAGTTATGCGGGAAGTGCTGCTCTTAACTCTTTTTCGACAGTTTGTTGTCTTCTCTACGCCTCCTCAAAGACATGCTTTGCTTGCACCAGCCTCAGAACAGCACAGGGAGTATCTTGTTTCTGAGGTGGCTGTCTCTGCAGCTAACACACTGAGGATGTGACCCTGCTGCCTGTGTGCTGCTAGCTGAAATGCGGCCAGATAATCGTGGGGACAGCAGTGCTGCCTCCCCCGCAGCTCCTGTTCCCACTCCTGATGTCGTAAGCTTCTTTGCAGCTTGCTTTCCTTTCCCTTTAATTTTATTCTTAACAATTGCTGAGAAACTGTTGAACAGTAGAGTTCTCCTTTTTAATCTTTTCAATTACAAGAGCTGCCCTGCATGTTGACTGAAGACTGTCAGCGTGTCAGTGCTGCTGAACAAATCTAGTCCAGAATTTTGGAAGCCTCCTGAGGCCCGTCATTGTTGGGGAGGTAAGGAGAGGAAAGAAACTCTGTGAAAGATTGCTTCTTCTGTTTCTCTTTTCCTTTGGCCACATCCTGTTAGTAATACATATCACCCCTGTGTCATACATGGTCACGAGCTTGAGTAGCTTTTTGCAGTAATAAAATCTTACAGTAGCCCTAGGGCCTGGGTAAGTTGCTCCCATTTTAAGCCTGACAAATGAAGGCAGGTAGAGGAGTACGCACAAGGTCACGTAGCAAGCCCGTGGTACCAGTGAAACGGTTGCAGAAGGCTGTTTATCCATCAGGCTGGGTGATGTTTCCGTTTCATTAATGTAAGGAAGTAATCAGAAGTAGTAAGGAATCACGTCTTGTGGCAGAGTAACAAAGATGAAGAAAGTTATACTGACGGCAAAGGGAGCGTGGGATTGTTTGTCCATTGTGTACATCCGGGAATACACTAATACTGCGGTATCTGGCTGGCTTTCTCCTTTCAGTTCTCTGTTCACAATCAATTTAGTAACAGGAAAGGGATGATATATTTTCCATGTGACCTTCAAAACAAATCCACGGCTTTTGCAGCTGTTCACCTCCATGAACGGATGTTACAGGTGATGCTGACTGTACGTAACCTCGGGGGAATATGAATATGCCCCTGCTCCGGAAACGAGAGCAGGCTGCCCATAGCACTAGTGCAGGCTCCCTCCTTGGGCTTTTTCAAGAACTGTGTGGAGAAAGTCTTGACAGCCTTGTCTGATCCCAGGGCTGGCCCTGCTTTGGGCAGGAGGCTGGACTGGGAACCTTGCTGAGGGCTCTTCCCACCTGCTCTGTCTTATGCACCCCTCCTCAGCCTGCCACACAGAAAAAGTTGCCTTCCCTCCCCCCCCCCCCCCCCCTGCAATGTGAGGAACAAATGGCAAAACGTATCTATCACTGGCACAGGCTGCCCAGAGAAGCTGTGGATGCCCCATCCCTGGAGGTGCTCAAGGCCAGGCTGGAAGGGGCTTTGAGCAACCTGGTCTGGTGGGAGGTGTCTCTGCCCATGGCAGGGGGTTGGAACTGGATGGGCTTTAAGGTCCCTTCCAACCCAAACCGTTCTGTGATTCTGTGATCTAGAATTTTGTAACAAAAATGAAAATACTGTGATGAAATGTAGTGGACAAATTCTTAGGAGATAAAGCTTGGTGACAGTCTTCCATTGTAAATGCCAGGCATACAGATTTACTTTGGGGGTGAGCCAAGTCAAGAGGCCGTAAGTCACCTTGTCCTGGTCCTCTCACCCCCAGTGAGAACTGCTTGGTGTGGATATAGATGCATTTCCTGTGATGTCCCACGTGTATCAAACACAGTAGATGGTGGCAGTGGCTGACTGCCATTAATCCTTGGGACCTTGCTGCAAAAACATCACTGGACTTCTATCTTAACTACGTTTGGGTACACAAAATAATGTTTTCTGCTGTCCTGTCTTCTCCCAGTTGAAACAGAATACTTGAAATGAGAAATTCTCCCCTTAACACCCTGGTTTAGCACAAAGGTACTACTCCCACTTCTGAGAGCCTGGTAGGCATTTAAGGCCAAAACGCAGCTACTTTGAAGGAGGGACCTCTTGGAAAAGATTGCAAGGGACAGTGGCAGGTAGGGTATGCCACAGGGCTCCCGTGCAGATGCGCCCCCTGTCCTGCCTCAGAAAGCACCCACAGACCTATGTCAAGGGAAGAACAGAGCAAACATTCGTGATGCTTCCCCACTGCTCTCCAGCTTCCATGCATTTTCAAGGTCTTTCTGAATGGGATGTCATCAAAACGGGTGGATTAAGTTGCCTAAACGCAGGCAGATGGTGCTGTTTCATGGTGTAGTACCTTGAGGCACCTGAGAAGATCACAGCATCCTGCAGATCCCAAGGTCAACTCTGCTGCCCACATCCAGTCTTCCGGTGCCTCCTCAGAGGTGCAAGGCACCTGCCTGTGCGTGGAGCCAGGAGGAGGCAGGACCTTCAGGTGAGTGATGCTGTCCTGGAGGGGCAGCCAGAATACGGCAGGGAGTCCCGGAGACGGCACGAGGCAGCTGAACCCCACCCTCCAGGTTTAGTAGATCTTTGACGACTTCTGCTCCAGGAGGCTGTCCAGTGTGCCCTTGATGCCAGAGAAACTTCTTGTGTTCAGACATCCTTTGGCAAGGAGTCTCAGAGGTCTGTTACCCACTCAGGTGCTGCCAACTATTGCTCATTCTGAATTTTGATCCTACTAGAGTTTCGTTCGACTCCCGCTAACATTTTTGATTGGAGGAAACTCTGTCAGTCTCTACTGATTTTCGTCACACCATCCATAATTTTATAAAACATTTTTCAGAGTGCCCTGTTTCCCTTGGGGGTAACAGTAAAATGGCATGGAATAGAAATTACATCGAAATGGCCTATGGTATATGCAGCAGTTCCTATACCTGTCGCATCTCCTTCAGCAAGTTAATGTTTGTTACTTAACGTAGCATTATTTTTGGCTTGTGATTCTGCCAGACTAATCCGAAACTTTTGGGAAGTCAGTGAGATAGCAGGATCACGAGCCAGTGCATCACGCAGGAAGCACATAACGAGACGAGCACGCACCAAGCAGTGACAAGCGGCTTGCGCACGCCAGCTCGCTGTGCACCTCGCCGCACCAGAGCTGAAATCCTTCCCACTGCTTTGGCATAAAACCACAGAGCTACCACGAGCCAGCAGCCGGCGTGAAACAGAGGAAGCAAGAGGGAAACTTCCTCCTGTGGTTTTCTCCTGCAATTGTGTGCATGGTTCGGAGAAGCAAACACATTTCTGAGCTCTAGGACAGGCTCCGGTAGTGTGTGCTAGAGAGGTGTGCCGGAGCCCCGTGTCACAGCTGTGCAATTAGCTGATGACCCCTGTGAAATCACACGCTGTTACAACAGCCAGATAACCTGCTCTCGGGGAAAAAATGGTTGAGATGAAATAGGTATCCCGAGGAAAGAAGAAATAATTAGAAATAGCATGCTGGAAAAAAAAAAAAAAGAAAAAAAAAGAGGGAGCAAGAGGGCCTGAAATTAATTACTGTTGCAGGAACCGGATCAAAGCCAGGAACGGAGAGTCACAAGGCTGCAGAGAGACGTGAACTGAATGTTAAGTGGTGCTGCCCTGCCTCGGGAAGGAGAGCGGGCTCCGGGCCCAAGTGCATGAAACGGGGCAAGGGAAGAGCCCAGCGCTCCTCCACGATGAAGGGTCACCGTGTCTGTGTTTCGTGGCATGAACCTCGCTTTAAAAAGGGGGCAGCTTCTTCTTTTTAAAGTCTTCTTCGCCCATTTCTTGCCGTTGCCATGCTCTCCTCCAACATCCCCCTCAGCCTGGAGCCAGGACCCATCTGGGATCCTTGCCCTCCAGGTAGAGCAGCAGCGCTCTGCAGCAAGGAGCTCCGGAGCAAGGAGCAGAGGCAGAAGAGGTGTGTCTGCAGAGGCTGCGGTGGCAGAAGCCCACCGGGTCCTTCCCCAGGGCTCACCCCCCGGGGATGCTCCGCTGCCGGCGGTCCCCGGCTCCTTTCGCTCCCCGGCCAGCGGAGGTCGCTCCTCCCCTGCAGATGCGCTGCGTTTCGCTCCCTCAGCCTAACCTCAAACTGGCTTTAAAAGCCGGGGGATGACTGCTTTAATTAAGCAAACAAGCAGGAAAAAAATAAAAAAAAAATAAAAAATTAAGCACACGTGCTCTGTAGGTATTCGAGCACTGTACCCTGTGCTCTGCGTTACGCAAGGCACTTAGGCACGGATACGGGGCAGCCGCCGGGTTTGCGCAGGGCGTTGGGTGGTCTTTACGTCATTCGGTTGGAGAAAGTAATTTGCAGGGATAGATTCGGATTCGCTTCTTCTCAGTGGAGATTAAACCCCCTTAATTAACTCCTCAAGGGATATTAGAGAGGTTCGTATCTCTGTAGTCGTCCAAGCGCTAATTGCAGCGGGACTGATCCTCCTGAGCAGTGGGCATCATCCCTGATTAACGAGGGCAGGCTCTCCCTGAAGGCTGCCCGGTGTTCCGTATGGACTCCCCGTAGGGACTGAAGGAGCTCGTCAGGGATTTGGGAAGGAGGGAAGGGACAGGATAGCATCTCCTAGCAGGCGAAGGTGTTGAAGGTGGCCAGCTGCTCAGCGCGGTGATGGTGCCTGTATCAGTGGGCTGCAGATGCAAGTATTGCATAAAGGAGAAACTGATTCTGTACCTGCACTTCTTGCAAGTAGCCTGTACTCACCCTGTTGCTTTTGCAGGGTCTGCAGGGCATCGTGGCAGCCAGCAGCCACCCACCATTTACAGATTTGCACAGTCTCCCTGGCATGGTGGCTGTGCATTGGCTGGGTGGGCCAACACAAGAACCTAGCGTCACTGGAGTTTCCTTTGAGTACTGCTGCAACGTCCTTAAAAATGGCAAGTGAAGAGCATTCAAGAGTTCTTCATGTCACTACAGAGAGTTCTGGAAATCAAACGTGCTGTTGGAGAAGGCAGAGGGATGTGGAGGCATGCTTAACGTTGGCACCAGTGGAAATGTAGTTCAGAAGAATCTACTTCATTGTCTCCCCCAGGCTCCTAATACAGCATAAAAGAGCCCTTTAGATCATAGAAGAAGCAGCTAGAAGAAGCCAGAATACTCAACTACAGGAAGAGCATCAGCTTTCTTCAAGGTCACTGCAATAACAGGCTATTAGTTGAATTATACACTGGAATAATAGTTCAAGAAAAAGGAGGTAAAGGCAGCAAATAACCTTAACTTAAAAATGATAAGAAAATCCAGCCCTATGCCCCCTCAAAACATCACAAAGTGTGAGAAAATGAGGTGGCTGGTAATGAAGTGATTTGTAAGTGACCCTTCTTTCCCTGCCTTCCCTTTAAAAAGTAAAGAGGGAGCTGTTGTTAAAAGTAAAATAAACCAGAATGTGCTGGGATTAAATCTGCGCTCTGAAAGCAGTGGTGAGGTCTGGGGAGGACTTTTTACTTTAGGGTATTGAGGCTGGATAGCCTGAACCTGCAGAGCATGTCCCTGCTCCACGGCGAGGGCTGTGGGGCACCCCAGTGTTTTGCAGAGCAGCTCAGAACACCCCATGCAGAGCCAAGCTGCTCTGGGCTGGCAAGGGGCTCCCCACTCCCAGGGATTTTAATTTCTGTGATCGCCATGCCCAGCTCTCACAACCATGTTTTAGCCCTCTGTTAAGCTCAGGTCTGCAGCACAGGGGGAGTTCTCTGCTGGCTCTGACACCGAAAACCCACACGGATGCTGTTGCTCTCACCTGGACAGTTCTAGGAACGGGCTATAAAGAAATCATGCACACTGTAAAATGCTGGCTGATGGCTCTGCACTGACAAATAAGCATTAAAATACACGGCACTAATAGGCAGAGGGTGTGCTTGGCACGAATCAAAGGAATTAATGCTTTGCAAAGCTATTAATTGTCCCAAGTACTTTGTCAGTCCACAAAGATGTCCCATCCCTGAAATGACTGATATTGGGGAATGAGGAAGACTCTTCCAGGATGATAAAACCTTGATCCCAAAAACGCAGAAGTTTAGAGCAGTACCATAACACGGACAAGTAATCTCACAGCTATGTGTAAAAGCTGCAGCACTGGTGTGCAACACTGATCTCCAGCCAGAAAACAGATGTGCTTGTGGGAAGCAAAGTGTACTGAATAAGCTTTCAGACCCACTCTGGTCCTGAAAGCATTTAAGGAGAAGAAAGGATGAAGGCTGCTCCCAAAATGTAACTGCCTATGATGCTTCTACAACTGGGAAAGGTCTTCTCTCCAGGTGTAGCTGACAGCCATATCAGTGGACCTGTAACATCTGGTTTTGATGGAGCATTTTCTTCCCACAGCTCCTACATCGCTTGCAGGTTGTTTCGTGAACATCCCTGAGACGCTGTATGCAGTGTGTGCGTCTGAAACCTACCGATGTTAGCCATGTGAAGGGACAATGTCACTTTGCTAACTAATTTAAATTCATCTGAATTTGAGCCTGAAGGGACTGTTAATACAGCACAGTGCAAGCGTGAGACAGAAATGCTGACAAACCAGTCCTGCGCCCACGTAAACATCTCTCATGCTCAGGTGCTGCCTGGTAAAAACCCATTACAGCCCTTTCCCTTGGAGCAGCAGTGGGGTTGGAGGCGACAAGGACGCTTTACATTAGCTCTTCTGGCTGCTGCTATTAAAGCTGTGTTTATACCGTGAGCGCTCACACTTGGCTATTGCCATTCCCACATGGCACCAGGGTGACGCAGTCGATGGGAATGCTGTAGCCTCCTGCTCTGTGAAAATGCCATCGTGGTGTGAGCTGGAAAAAGGCATCACAAGTTGGCAGGCTCAGTGTACCCCTGACAGCCCCGATTTAAAAAGAAGTAAATCAAAATCAAAGCACAATGAGAGCTGAGTTGTGTTCAGGCCTACCAGTGGCTAGGGGAAGTTCCTCCCACCGCACCTCCTTCATGGAGAGCAAACATAAATTTATCCCATCAAGCGAGAAGGCGATCGCCTCTGTGGGGCTGTTTTGGAGGCTGGGATATGTAAGTCTCTGTAATGAGGAGAGAAAGCAGGCTTATTTTCAACCTTTAAGGAGAAAACAGAACACAACATGCACTACATTCAGTGTAACACTGCATTTCGAACAAACACACATTGTCTACAGTGTGGTAGGGGGTGCCAGCTTTTTGTCTGCCTTGGTGCCTATGGAAATGCATAATTTCTGGCAATATGTATTTGCCCTTCCCGATCCCAGTTGTCTCTCTCTCCCTGCTTGCAGAGACACGTTAGTGGGCATGTAGGAAGTGGGTATGGCCCAGCTGTGTTCCGGAAGAGATGCAGCTCAGTCTAAGGTGACGCAAAATGTTACGACATTTAGAGGGAGCCTTGCTGTGCCTGTGGATAAAATGGGCATGAATCACGTTTGTTTCCTAAAACTGTCTGTTAAAGAGGTGCAGATATACCTACCTGATGGTAAGCCCTGCACCCCTTGAAAATTGCTCTCTTCTACTAGTGGAGGCAGTTCCACACCAGCTCTCCTGGTGGCATGGTGGTTCTCTGGGTTACTAAAGGTAGGGGAACAAAGGAGAATAAGTCGTGTTATCACAGCACAGCTGATGTACAAGCCTTTGATTGCTGAGCACAAAGCCCTGTGACTTATGGCACATCATCTCACAATTCAGTGTGGTTTGTCGCGTCATGTTAGTGGGTTTCAGCAGTTTCCTCTGGCTGTTTTCGTGGTGCTCTGGCATCGCACTGAGTGTTTAGTTAGGAAGATGAGTCTTGCAGCTTTCATTTATGGGAGTTTCAGGAGAGCTGTTGGTGACTGCTGGCTGCTGTGTATGACAATAGGTTGCATAGTCAAATGTCAGGAATTCATCTTTAAAAAGTCTACCTTCAAATAATAAACAAGTAGTAAAAATACCTTATTCTTCTTCTTTCCTTTTCCTTTTTTTTTTTTCCTCCGGACTCTGATTCATCTTTGACTTCCAAAATAAGTAAGAAAATATCCTAGACCGCCCTAATAGACTACACACGAAAATCTGCTTTGAGGACTGGTTAATCAGTGGCTGAGGACAGTATAAAAGCCCTGTTTCGCTTACAAGCTGGCACAGTAGACCAGGCAAGAAGCAGGTACAGACCAGAGCCTTCAGTGCACGTTTGCAATAGCGTTAGCTGGCTCCGGGGTGTGCTTTCCAAGCGAAGGTCCCAGTCATCCCCACTTATCCTGCCACAGTTCGTGTCGCAGAGGGATTTTGCTGACACTCACCTGACGTCCTTTTGGGCTGAGTGAAACTGGAGGATCTGCTCCAGGAGCACACCTCATGCACTCTGAACTCTAACGAGGACGTCAGGGTCTGCACCGACGACCCGGCCAGGCAGCTCTTGAGGCCTGGGGGACTTGCCAGAGCTGCGTGCGCTAATAGAGGCTCTTGAAACACCAGGAGGTCATGCAGCACTCTGAAGTGCCTCTTCAGCAACAGAGAGGCCAAATATGTCTTCAGGCTTGCTGCAAGCCTCCAGCATTATGGAGGAGGAGGGATGGGAAGGGTGCCCTGCCCCTGAGGGTGGACCATGCCCTCTCTCAGCTCTGCTGCACCCCTGGGCCTCGGTGGTGGTCCCTGGGTACCCGCATCACCCCGGGGCTGAGGCTCAGCAGCATGCCCTGCTCAGGGCCTTGTGGCTGGAGCCTCTTCTACACCATGGGTCATCATGCCTGCCGCTTCAATTTGGTGATGTGGCCAGGGTTTGTTGCTGTTAGTCCCTGCTGGGATGGGCTGATCCTGTGAGTAATGCTTGCACCGTTGTCCTGGTTTGCCCTCACCCCTCCCTGCCTGCTTTCCAGATCGGTCTCTCCCTACCACACAAGGTCTAGGGCCTCCCCACTAGCCCTACCTCATCTCCCTGATGTTTAGAGGCCACATTAGCCCTCTTGGGGAAATGTTTTGGTTGTGCTTTGAACAATTCTGCTTCCCCATAGCAGTGTTTGGGAGGGGGCCCAGAGAGATGTGGGCAGAGGCAATGTGCTTGCCTAGAAGGTTTCCTGATCAAGTGCTGCCAGGGAGTGAGAGAAGAGGGTGAGAAGACAAACCTGACAGGCCATCTGGTGCTCTTTAGTCATCTGCTGACATTTGCCACCCTGCAAAGGAATATGGGTCCTGATGCGGCCCACCCCTGCACACCCAGGGCTGCTGCCCCACTCTGCGATGCAGGCAGGGACGTGGGTGCCAGCCGACCCTGTGCTGAGGGGATGGAGGGCTCTGCATACAGCTGCCGAAACCTGGTCCTTGTTGCTCTGGTCACAACAACAAGCTGTGCAGGGCAGTGTTTGCAGCATTGCCTGCAGCCCTTCCCGTGGCAGCCCCCAGCAGGAGGGCTGGAGGCACGATGCACCTAGCACCACCTGCCATAGGGCTGGTGGGACAGGTGCTGTGTGGCCTGAGTAACCACAGGTAATTGGGGACGGACTCTGGATTGGGGTCTGGGTCTCAGCCACAGTGGAGTTTGGGAAGCCCTGGAAAGTGCAGGGTCAGGTGATTTTTTGCTGGCACCTGCTAGTCACAGAGTCCAAAATTAGGAAGATTGGAGGAAGACTATGTAGACATGTAGCATCATGCCACCCCCGAAGGGTTAGCCACTGACTGGTGGGTGTAGGGAAGCCATGAGTCATCAGAGGGCAGTAGCTATCCTCCTGACTGCAAGTATGGGCTCCCAAAATACGAGCTGGCAGTGACAATGTTGCAGCAAAATCCTGTGCCCCTCCACACTTGACATGCCACCATTCACGTCCCAAGGATAACGTGGGGCCAAACACCTCTGCCCAGGACCTCTGGCTGATGAGGTGCAGCACAAGGACCCAGAGAACATCATTGCTCTACCTTCCCCTCTCAACCACCAAAACACCCACAAAGGCTGGTGATGGGCTGTCTAGTGGGCTGTCCTGGTGTGTCTGCCTCACCCACGTGAGTAAGCCTGCAGTGTCCCCCAAGGGGACGTGCGTAGGGATGATGGCCAAAACTGGAGCTGCAAGGTGGTTCAGGGACCAGGCGCTGTGGCACCACTCATCAGCCAGCAATTTCCCTTCCCCCTGCCCCCACTTCATGTATATATATTGAGAAACTGAGTGTCCCTTGTCAACCCCAAACTCTGCTTTACTTCACTTGGTCCCTTCTACAAGTTGCTGTCTGTTCTCATGTGGCCTATAGAAAGCAAGACTGCACTATGTTGCTGTGATAATGCTAATCTATTTAGAAGAGATCATCAACACTTTCTTACTTTGATACAATTTGTAGTGTCTCTCTATCACTCTGGTACCCTTTTGTGACACTGCAGTTGGGACTGCCACCATCTTGCTGACTTCATGGTGGCCATCTATGAAAGCCATCATCTGAATAATTTTCTAGTAGACAGGAAAAAACATGTATTCTTTGTTTGTTTTGTTTGATTGATTGGTTTTTGTTTGTTTGTTTTTACTTCAAGGTTGATCAAACACTGGAAGCAGTTGCCCAGAGAGGTTGCAGACTCTCCATCCTTAGAGATATTCAAAACTCAACTGGACATAGTCCTGGACAACCTGCTGTGTGTGACCCTGCTTGAGAAGGGATTGGACTAGGGAGTCTCCAGAGATTCCATCCCACCTTGACCATTCTCCTGTAATTTGATGATTCTGTATTTCTTCTCCCAGTACAACATACTAATAACTGCTCAACGTGGTGTTGCCCTCTTTTGGTTCTGTTCTACCAGGCCATAAGTATTTACACATTTTTATATTATGTTCTAACATTTTATTTGCTGCAAAACAAGAGGTGTTTCTGAGTCTAGAATGGAAATATTTGTACTGAAAGCTTAACTTATTTTTATGTTTAGGAAGAATGAACAATTTGTGTACAGCAGATTTAATATACTGGGCAAATAAGTGGAAAAACATAACAGAGGAACAATACACAATTAAGACTTTCTTTTTAAGAGATGTCTGCGCAGATGCTATCTAAAATATTATGACAGTACATTTGGCAGGTTGGCTTTGAACCTGAAATGCTTTCAAACAATGTTTTAATAAAGTTTTGCAGCTGATTTCAGTGAGCGTAGCTTAGGAAACACCTCAAAACTTCAGAGACTGAGTATCGAAGCATTTTAGATAATACCAAAAAGTTTAAAATTGGAGATGATAGAAAATCCCTAGCCAGTTACCTACCTCGTTCAGCTAGGTAAAACAGGATGGCTTCCCCTGAGCATTTGTGAGTATGTTGGACAGAACATTTCCTGAAGGCAATAATTCAGTTTCCAGAGATTTAGGTTTCTCTCCATGCCTGTGTGTAACTGCAACATCTGTCTCACACTGGAAAAGCATCTCATTAACCAAATTAGCAAAATAGGTATCACATAATTTGTAAGTGCTGATAACTTCTGTACTACCTCTGAAGTTCAGAGAACAGACTGTCCTAGCTGATACAACAGGTGATGTCTATGGGAACATTGAAGTGATCACTTGAAAAAAGTCATAGCAAATATGCTTAGGGGACAGCAGCCATCTAATAAATAAAAAAACCTTGTTTGCAAAATTAAAACTATAATGAATGTAAGGATTACAGCACGTGTCCAGCAGGAATTCAGCATTGTAGAGCCTGAACACTCCTGTCTCAGTCCAGCAAAAAAGTCCCTAAGCACGTACTTAAACACAGTGTTATTGATCTTGCAAGAGTCACTCACCAGCTTAAAGGTAAGCATATGCATGAGTACATTAGGAATTCAGCTCACTGCCATGATTCATAAGCGACTCTAAAACAATGCACGACAACAGCAGAGGGCCAAATCATAGATCAACCAAAACAGATTCTTTTCCAGCAGAAAAAAAGACAGAAAGAAAGAAAGGAAAAATAAAGGTTTCTTAAAAAATGAAAGAAGGATATGGATATTTCTTAATCACTGCAGGCATAAATGGAAGAAAAATTGCTAATCAGGAATCCATTGATAACCACACAATTCACAATCATCTTACCTGCATTATGTGGAGCTACACTGTTGCCTTTTAGAAAGTGTGAGGAGGAAAACGCAGCTACCAGCAGTTAGAAAAAGAAATGTGAGAAGTAGCTTGAAAGAGATTTAGATATGGTGAAGTGTAATTTGAGCATTTTCCTTAGATGTTTATTGTAAGCATCTTCTTAATTCTTCATTTTTTTTTTTAAATGAACCTCCTAAAATCTGCTACACAATTCCAGTCCCATTGACAAGGGAAGTGTAACTTCCTAATAAGCAAGTTGGTGGGATGAATCTCACACTGTCCCCTGCCCCATCCCATGCTTCAGGCCCACACATGGGACCTGCAGTACTTCAGGGACTGGTAGCATCCTGCTACTTTCCCATAAGGAGAGTACATAAGGAGGATGGGGTGGATTGTCAAGCCACCACTGCAACACATCCACCTTCCTGAAGTAGTTTCTTAGTAGTTTTTAACTCAGATTACTGGATACAGTAGTAGTTCACAACTATCTTTGCCCTCAAGTGGTATGTTTATTCTCAAAATGAGGAAAAGAAGTGCTGCTATGGGCACCGGGCACTTTCCAGGTGGACACTGAATAAAAGGAAACCTGGGACAAGCGCTTGTTTTCTGTGGTGGATCAGGGAACTGATTGAGATTTGACAACTCTCAGCCTTTCCACAGAAAAAGACAACAAAGCTGAGCTGTGTGCTCGTGCATAGCACTGTTAGTGCAAAGCAAAATGGGCATCTCTCACAGAGGACCTTCCTCATGGGGCTTGCAGAGCCCCCTCATCTCATGGTTTAACTCACCTCTTCTGAGGCGGAGTGGGAGGACAAGCACACGACCCTGGTGTAAAACTTCCTTTCCCTCTGTGTACGCCTCCCACTGCTAATGGCTTGAGTGAAACTTGAGGTCGTTTTTTCATGAAATAATTCCCTGAAGAAATAATGTGAAATTCAAACCTCTTATTTTCAATGGCAGTAGTAAAAAAACACGCATGGGAGAAGAGAGGGACTTTGCTCAAGGCATATGGAGGCACGCATGGATAGCAGATCTCATTTAGAAACTTGGAGCCCCAAACCCCCTTGTGTTCACCAATGACTTTGAAAGTGATTTGGTTCATAATAGCATTAGGAAGTGCCAAGAGAAATCAAGTGCTTATTGTTAGTGCTGCAAGAGCAGAGAGGGAACCCATTTCTTTCCTTTTCTGTTATATAAATAAACGCACAGAGGAATGGCAGTCCCTGACCCAGGGAAGAGACCGTCGTGGTACAAGCACATGATTAGAAACAGTTCTCTGCAGAAGCTCCAGCCCAGGCAGGCAGAGGGAAATACAGGCACAAGCAAAGGTATTAGCGCTCCCCGTGTCACTAGGCAGAGCCCTGGTAGAGCCCGCGCAAAAGGAAGATAAAATGGCATGTCAACAGGAAGGATTTTCTTTGGCGTAAAACACAGTGACATCAAAGATTCTGAACTAATTTGTTTTTTGTCAACTAGATGAAGATATTAGGTTAATGCCTTTTGTTCCTCGACAGAATGTTTTAGTCAGCGAACAGAATTAATTGTGTTGACATAATGGATTTATTGTTTCAACAGAATGCCTGTCTGTCTTCATGCGGGGGAAAAGGGATTTGACAAAAACTAATGCTGATACCAGGGGATTCTTATACAGCTGAATTATCAACCTGATAAAATGCCACTGGTGTAGAAGAGAACATGAAGGAAAACAAAGAGTCAATAGCCCGGAGGCATCAGTGCTTATAAGACGTACACCAAGAATACATTAGGCTGTACAGTTCTGGAGGCTTTGTGCAATGAGCAAGGTGCTCCCAACGCGGACCATATGCTCCCGTGGAACCCAGCCTGCAAAGGGGAAAGACCTCTTCCAGGGAACCTGTCAGATCTGCCTACAGACTGGGTGTGTGAGTAGGGAAAGCACTCGCCAGCCCTGCTCGGTCACTGCTGCCGAGGGCCACCTTTCTGCATGGCCCTGGGGGCAGAACAGGGGGCTGGACCAGAGAAGAATGAACTTTGGTGGTGGTGAATAGCCCTGTGAAATCCAGCTGAGAAGAATACTGCTTGCTATATGGAAGACTTCTATGAAAACTATGTATAGAAGAGTACGCCTTTTTTTTTTTTTTCCTCTGTGCAAGCCGCTTCTGTCTGCATCAACAAATGAAAATGGATCGTGTTCCTTCAGCTCCTTTCAGACAGCATTTCCCAGATGGACTTGTGAGCTTTAGGTTTGGAAAGAGCCATCAGACTTCTGCACTTGTGTCCAGGAAGAGGGCTTGTTGCATTTACGTGCTAAGCAGGGTACAAGGCCTGTCCACGTCAGCCTTGCCCTGCACTGGGCTCTCCTGTCCCAGCTCTGGGTGGAACCAGGCTGGAGGGAGATGGTGGTGATGTGCAGGCCCAGGAGGACAAAGAAAAGTGGAAGACACAAAAGAGATGAAAAGGTTAGGGAAAAGGAGATGTAAAGAGGAGGGAAAATTAGTTAGAAAAGAAGATGAAAAGGTAAGAAATCAGAAAACAAGCCAATTTCTTTGTCCAAATCCAAGTTAATGTGAAAAAGTAAGCGAGTTTTTTGCTTTTCTTCAGACTGGGCAGTGCAGAATAGTTTTCCTAAAGCTCCCGAAGCCCTCGAGTATGACCAGAGCCAGCAGCTGCACTGAGGACAGGAGCAGGAGGCCAGCTCGGCGATCCCTGAGTGAGCACACACCAGGCCAGCCCTGGCACCCAGCAGGGGTATCACCACTCCAGAGGGAGTTGCCCCAAAGCAAGCAGACCCCACTGAGTAGGACATACTGTCTTAGAAGCAACACTGTGCTAAGCAGCTACAGTGCCTTGAGAGCCCGGCTCACTTTTTATTGTGCTGTGCAGCGGGATGCACGATCCCTCCCCAAAAGACCCGGAGCTGAATTCTGTGTGGTGCTCACTGCTCAGCTCGTCATGAGGAGACTGGGCACCCCAGGGTATCGCCCACTCTGGCCCACAGGCAAGGGTGTTCCACTTTCAGAACAGAAGCAGAGTCACCCAAGAGGTAAGTATCAAGCAATGAGCTTGGGATATGCTGTGGAGGCGTGAGGAAGGTAGAGGAGAAAACGTCTGTGTGGATGGGTGGCAGGGAAATAACGCTGGTCAAAAGGGGAAGGCATTTTTGGCTGCACAGAAGGATGGGAGCCCAAGAAACCACGTGAAAGGGGGCCTCTGGAGAGCAGGACTGGATTTCCGTGTCCGCCCACAGTAGCAGCACGCCCGCCCTGCTGCAGTGGGGTCAGGCGAATTGCTGGGTAGATGGCCAAGGTGCTGGCTTGCCTTACCCATGGGTTTACTGGGGGGCTCTTGTCTTTGCTGTGCCATTTGCATTGCCACAACACGTCGCCTTGCTAATTTGAGAATATACCAGAGAGCAGCACACATGGCTGCAACAGGAAAACACGTCTTGCAGCCAAAAGCGAGCGGGGGGGACTTCTGTTTCTTTTCTTCTGCACTGGCTGCCCTTTTTTTTTTCCTGAAAAAGTCTTTCAGAATAAACCATACAGGCGTGAATGGTGTTTCCTTTCTTCTTCAGTTGGGCTCACTTGCTGTATGGCCCTGGGGGAGGAAAGTGATGGAAGCAAACAGCGCCTACTTACTAATCTGTCCTTTAGAAGGAGATGCGCTCTGCTCAGGAGCTGACACCCCTCATGAGCACTGCCGTGAATTTGATAACAGAAGGCGAGGAGTGTCTGTGATGAGAAATAATTGCAGCAGCCGATGGAATGAATTGAAGGAAATTAAGTCAAAGTAACTGAATGTAGATGAAAGAGCTCTTAATCTTCAGCCACTAGAAGAGCCTGCAAATAGTTTTGACATAAACACTGAATAAAAATGGGAATATTGAGTTTTCTTTTTCCTTAAAAAGGGGATCCTCTGGTATGAGGCCTTGAGGTGATATGATATAGACAACACTCATCCTCAGCGGAGAGGATTAAGGCAAAGATCTCTCAAAGCAATTTCAATTTTTCCTGATTCAGATATAGGGGAAGGGGTCTTAACCCTTGGGCAGGTAAAAAAAACTACAAAAGAGAATGTTCTGTTCCTGAATGTTTTTTTCTGTGAACATATGTTGACGTGGAGTGGTGCAGAGCACTGAGGCTCCCTTCTCAGCACCCCACATTATTTCTTGAACGGCCCAAATACTTGCACACCAGGGCAGAAAGAGAAGTAATAAAATTAAAACAAAACATGACAGAATAAACCGGGGGACAATTCATCATCTTCACTGAGAGATAAGCCTCTGGAATTGAAAACTATATCATGGATGGATTTGGAGATAATTTTCTATGCTTCTATATGGTCAAAAGCAATGGGACACAGCTTTCATGACCATCATTTATTTTCTCTGTTTTACATACCTTCTTTACCTAATGCTTTTGTTTCATTTGGGCTGTTTTGTTTATTTATTTATTTATTTATTTATTTATTTATTTTTGTGGTTGTAGTGGTGGGGAATACTTTGGAATTGGTTGCATTTGTTGCTATTAAGAGCTGAAGCAACCCAGTTCTTACCAGTGGCACTTTCCCCAGAGCCTGTCTGGCTTTTAATGCCTGTCTGGCTTCCTATTTCATGTACCTCTGGCTGCCTCAGGTCAGGGCACAGAACTAATGCAAGGGATACTTGGGTTATACAGGTCATCTTGAGCTCATGGGATGCTTTGGAAGGGGAAACCTGCCCAGCATGGTGTTAGATTCATGGAGGAGGAAAACTAACTTTACAGCAAAGCCTGGATGGGCCACCAGCCATGCCAAGGCCCTGCTGGGTTGACGTACCCTGGATGGAAGCTACCTGGTGGGGTTAGTGCCCATCCTGTTCCCCAGTGTCTCACAGAGAGGATTTTGGGTGGGCCAGGGTGAAGGGCTTTGTTTCTCCCTGTTTAATTTGGAATTGCAAGGTTGGCTGAATTTTTGAGACATTGCATTATATGTATTTTTGCTTCCTCCTCTTTTCCTCAAATAAAAGGTGGTTTTCTTGTCAAAAGCTCTTAGTGCCCATGAGAAAGAGGGAAAATCATGCCTGCTGAGGTGACAGGGCAGATTTATTTTCATTTATGGGAGCCAGAAATAGACCAAGTGTGAAAAAAGCTACCTATTCTTTCACGTTATAACAGATTAGGAGCATGCATATGGTCAGTTCACTCATCTCAGCTACGGGGAGGGAAGCTTCTGGCTGAGGGATTCAGCAATAAATTCAAGCATTCATGTTGGATCAGCAATTGCACAAACACCATACACAGATTTCACTTTATTTCACAGCACTGAGCATCTACTTCTGAGAAATCTGGCCCTCTGAAGGTATTGTCAGACACATATCCAGTGACAACAGAAAATAAATGTAGTGACATATCCAAAGTTACTAATTGCACTTGAGGCTTTATACTTGCAATGGTTTGGCTTCATTACACATTTTTTACATGTGTTTTTCCTGTCACTCTATGTTATCTTTATTATGCAATTTGTTGTCTTTATTGTTTTTATTTGACATACAATCAGCAGAGAGAAACTGCTGTAAGATTGACTAAAGCTTTGATAGGAAGAAGGAGAGCTGTCTTTACATCCAGTTTTTGTACAACACTGAGAAAAATTGGGGTCTGGTACAGAAAAGGTGCTTTCAGACATGGCTGCCACATAAATAAGAGAGGTTGTTCCATGAGCTGCGCAGCTAGTGAAACCCCTAGCTCTGTTAGCTGAGTTTCTTGTAGGTTTGTGTCCTTTAGCCTTTTTCCTTGTCGTAATAACCTCTCCTCCCTGCACTTGCTCCTGTGTCAACACAAAGGGCAAGAGACAGCAAACGCAGAGGTTAGGCAGGGACCATGCTTGCTGATGGGCAAGTGAGGAGGACGTGCTGGCTTGCTGGCCAGGTAGCTGCTGCCAGGTGGAGGATGGCTGAGCTCTGCCTGCTCTTCCCACAACACTGACAGAAATTTGGGCCTGTCTCCTTCGTCTGATTTTCATTTTCGTGAAGCTTGTTAATTCTCGGTTTTAAATGTTTCCGTTGAATGTCACTGCAACTGGCCAAGAACCAGAACTTGTTTAGGAGGGGCTGGGGAAACTGTCAGACAGGTGGAAGGACAGATAGGCAGTACAACTGCATAACTGTGTTTCCTTTGGGAGCAGAGAGCAGCAATAACGGGCAGATGTTAATGTTAAGTAGCTGCTGCTAATATATGGGCAGCATGCAAGTATTCATACTGTGGATGGGCAACAGGATGATATAAAATAACAGGCAATCTCAGATAATATTTTTATATCCATATGGTGGAGTCCTTCAGCTTTTTCTTTGTAAAAATGAAAATTAAAGGACAAATGCTCAAGAAGAGAATTAACAGGAACATGATTAGTCACAGTAAGTTCTATATTTGGGGATGCACAAAAGAAATCTGTAACACTGTCTACATTACAGACTGTTGAATTCTGCTTCGAGTACCCTAGGCTCTGTTCTCAATTACATCTTGAAGAACTGATTAACCTTGCTGAGGTGCTCAGTACAGGAAGACTCTGACCGGGGTTATTTGGTCTACTAAATGTTCTTGATTCCTCAGCTATAGATAGCAACGAGGTGATCTGAACAGATTTACTAATATTGCTGATTTTTTCTGAAAATATTTTTTTCTGAAGCTCTGCATTGAGGAGATTCACAAAGGGTCACTCAAAGCTTCCCCTATTTCTTATAAACTTTGTAGAATCAACACAACATCACCTCCAAAGCCCAAAGTATAGCCAAAGAGGCTTCTTCAAAACACCAATTAAATAAAAGGAAATATTCCAAAGCCTCATCAGATTTTGGAATAAATGCTGTGCTGTGAGCTGAGACTCAGTGAAAGAGGAAAATTATATATCCAGCCTCCCTTGGCTAATTATCTTTGGATCAGCAGAAGGAAAGAGAGTTTCCAATATGTTGGAACCATACAGGAGCCTCAGGTCCCTCTGCAGCTCTCCTTTCAAAGATATGACAATTGTCATATTCGACTCATGCGTTTTATTAAAATTTGCATTGTTTTTTGACCAGGAAAGCATATCTGCTGCAAAAGACTGAAAAGTAAAAGTTGTCGCTTTCTGACCTCTCTGTAAAGGATAATAGTGACAAATGGTATTTGACAAAACAAATCCCGTAGGAAAGTTTTCTTTAAAAAGGGAAATCCTACAAAGGCAAGACTCTGCAGGTTGTCCTTTCTCCAAGTCATCTCAGAGAATGCCATGGCACTTCCAGGCTCCCCAAAAGAGCATATTGCAGTATCCGGCTGGACATGCTGTCTGACCCGCTGCATCCTGATAGTGTTGGTGAAAATGGAAGGCATGGGAATAAGGATAATGGTGAGAACTTCCTCTTCACTAGCTGATTATTAAAATTTCTCTTCTAGGCAAAGAAGAACGCACAAACAAAATGGTGTGTTGGTTTCCATCTATGATAGGATTGGCATATTCACATGCCTGGAGCTTGAAAAGCCCTAGATCCAGAAAGTCCCAGGGTATAGTAGGTGAAAAATATGATTCCTCTCTCTTAGTGATCTTTATTTTAAGATTTCTTGTTAGAGATATGAAGAGTGGTAGGTGTGAACATGGGCAGGCACCCAGGCTGTGGGAGCTTTCTACCACCATCGGCATTGCCCAGCACATCATGTCCAGCATGGTATCACCAGCCTGTCTTCCCACTGCTCTCTGGCCGGGTCAATGCTTTTTGCAGTGCTGGTCCTCTGCTCTCCAGACCCTGCGGATCACAGCTTCGTGCCAAGTCCATGAGGGTGATTTGACAGTCTCTGCTGGTCGGTGCTGCATGGGAAGGAACATCCAACACTGGGGGGCTCGCAGTTTCTTGGCCTAGTCAGCCCTTGCTGGCACACTTCTCTAGAAAATTGTGTGTGGCGTGAGCTGAAATCTGGGGACGCATCAGGAATGACTGGTTTTCCTTATTATTCTCCATACCTCTATTCCCAAGGAAAGAAAAATGAGAGTTCAAACAGGGAATGGGAGTACTGTCAGGAGTTCAGTTCACTGCAACACAGAGTCGCAGAACAGGACAAGATATAGCCAACACACACTGAAACAGTTCCTGCTTTATTTAAGGATAAATTTAAAGATTTATTTGAGAGCCTGACGGCGAATAAAATGTATGTTTTCTGCACTCTTATATCAACATATTTATCGAGAGGTTCTTATGGGAAGGTTTTAAGAGTTAGGGCTAAAATTATTTGCCTGATTATATCTGATTTAGTGTCTCTTGATGTATCCTTTGTTTTATTGTCCCTTTACATTTTTGGGATGCTACCTTTTCCATAATGGTGTGTTCTGCCTGCAAACTGTTGGTAACGAAAAGACTCCAGGCTTCTTGAAGTGAACATGCAGTTTGTGAGAAGTGAAACCTTACTTGATACTGACCTACTCTCTCACTTCCACCCTGTTGCTTTAAAAAGCTATGTGTAATATGTCTGTCTGAAACTCTCTCAAACTAAACCATATTTTAAAAAACTTTCTTAATTCTGGAAGTCCAGATAGATTTCATTCTTGATTGTTAAAAGGTGACTCATTAAGGAGCATTTTTCCATCTGTCTGCAGAAACAATTTTGTATCTTCTTCTGAAGGGTTTAGGGTCACTGGAATAATGGTTTTCTCTTGTATTAATAGGATTCTGATTGCATTTAATAGTCTATTTTTTTACCTTAATAAAGTTGTTCTATGCATTTGGCAGCAATAAGTGATTTGATGGAAGTCCTCAAAATTTCAGAAGCATGACTTTTAGGGCTCTCAGGAATTGTGAATGTACAGACTGAAATGTATTTCTAGCATGGTCTTTTACCCTTTTAGAGCCAAAGCACTGCCCAGACAGAGTACAGTACAGTTCACTGGATGAATTTTACCCCTTTTCAATCCCAGTTTTAGAAACAGCTTGAACATCCTTTGAAAATATTGTTTATTGTGAGCAGAATGCTCTTGTCTTTTGGAGAGCGTGTAACATCTCCCAGCACTTACACATACCAGTGGTACAACTCTACAGAAAGGAAAGCTGTGTTTGGAGAGGGAAGGAGACTGCTGTGTTGGGACCAGAACCATGAGTCAGTAAAAATAAAACTTCAAAACTCTTGCTCGGACTGGGGTGAATGGGAAGTTCCTATGTACCTATGCTTTCCCAGTGGTCGCTGAAGTTTTTAGGAAAAAGATGGCATAAGATCTGTGGCTGTTTCATGTCTCTGTCTGTACCAGTGGTCAGTGGTATATGAGGAATAGAGTGGTATAAGAGGAAAGATGATCGTGTAGGAAGAAGCTGAGGGTTTCTGAATCTCAGAGGGAGTATAATGTCTCTGCACAGCTTGGATTATCATGCTTGTGCTTTTGTCTACATCAGCGAGTATTGTGGTCCAACAGGAACAGATGTATAGACAGAAAGCACTGCTTGGTGCTGGGGACTCGATAACCACAGTACATTAGTACATTTTGGAAGGACTACGTCAGATTAGCACGAGTCTGGTCCCATGCACTGAATGCCATTAGCAGCCAAGTGCATGAGGTGCATGCCTGGAGAGCAGCTCCATCTTTGGTCTGGCCCTTCATTAGGAGGCATTTCCACAGAGCCAAGTGTGACATATGTACTCCTTTCCCTGCCACTGAACAGGACACTTGTGAGACTGACTGCAAGTTTCATGGCTCAGGCTGGTACTCATAACATTGCATTTTGTGCTCCCGTAACAATCATGAACTGAAAGAGTCCAGCTACCTCTAAGACTGGACTAAGAGAAAGGACACAGGACAAACACCTGCATCAGCCCAGTACTGTCAGCATCTGCCATTTGCATCTCTGTCTAAAGCCACAAGAAGCTGATGCTAAATTACCTTGCCATTTCTGTGGGTGGCTGTGATGTGTGGTGGCTTCTAATGCATGTTGCGTCTCGGTGCTACTTGTTACCATGAATAAGCAAACGGGAGAAACATGTACGGCTGTAAAAAGCTGCCTTTTAAATATGTATTGCATGACACTAAATTTCTTTAGACTGTCTTCCATGATCACAATATGCTGATTAGGGTTTTTGTTTTCTTTTCTTTTTTGGGACTTTGCAACTCCCAAATCTAATTTAATCTCCTTTGAGTTAGGATTTTACATTTTTGTAGAGCTATGCAGCATGAAGAAAGAAAGTGTATGAGAATCTGCATTCACTCATCTTAATAAAATAGAAATGCAGAACAGATAACACATCATTAGTATCTCATTTGAGAAAGCAACTTCAGAAACCCATAAGCATATTTTTTTCTTAGCCTGTTCAAAATCGTAAATGAATGCAACCAAGGCATGCACCAAACAATAGAAAATTTCAGGCTGGAGTTGTGTGGAGTGATAAAATCCTTGGACCCTTCATACCAGGTCTGTGTACCTGTCAGGATCCGTGAGAAGCAGCAGTTCTTTGCAGGTGTACATGAATGAGGCAGTCTATCATATTTTTACCATGTGCTTTGCCTCAGTTTAATTTGCAACAAGCAGTTGGCACCATCTTCAGCATGCTCTGGCTTCATGCCTTTAATGAAAATCTATGTTAAATTTGCTTCCTGACGAGCAAAAAATAACAAACAACCCTCCCCCAATCCAATTAAAATACAATGCTATTTATTGTGAATACATAGTGATCAATGTAACAGGGCTTTATAAAACTTGCAAATAGCAATGCCCTGTTTTGAATGCACCCAATGAAAACAGAAAGGTATTTCAGAAATGCTGCAGTAGAGGCTTAAGCTAAACATACCATAAGCATAAATGAACTGATGCATTAGCAATGCAACACCTACATACTTTAAACTGTGTAATACAGGCATCTTTTTGCCCACTAACAAAGCAGCTATAAAGATCTAGCAGAAACATATGTTTTGAGGAGAATGCCTTATGCATAAGAGGCAACATAAAAACACCCGTAATTCACACACAAATTGATGGCTTGTAATAGCTAAAAGGATAGCAAAAAGTGGGATCCATTTTGCTGAGGTGTGTTAGGATTTAACTGGGTCTGCTACAAACTGAGGTCTTGTGTACTGAGAGAAATGTGATATCGCTCCCATTCCCTTCCTGAGCACAGTGCAGGTTTTGCACATGAGGACACCCACAATTGGGTGGCTTTTGATCTGGCTTAGAAAATGAAAAATAATTGACAAAATGTCTTTTGTACACACTTCCTAAAATGACAGCCATTTAAATGCCCTAGTGATGCTGATACAAATATCTCAAGTGAGATGCAAACAAAACGTGTAAAGGTAATTACCATAAAGAGAATGATCTCCTTTCCTCCCCCGGGGCTCTTTGCATTGGATAAACAGGTGAGAGAAGCTTACTCCTGTCCTAGCCCTAACCAGTTATTAGAGGCTATATTAGAGGTCAAGCTATAGAATGATTGCACAGACAGGATCTTTACTGTTTTTGGAGAAAGCAGAGGGGCTGGTGTAGGAAGGATGGACAAGGGATGCAGTGAACCAGAGCTAGAGAGACCTGTGCTAATGCAGCTGTAGCCCATCTGCAGAGTGAAAGGGATAGTCACCACTTAACCAGCCTTGCAGAGCTGCTGTGTCAGGTAAGGGGCTGCCAAACGTCTCAGAACTGGCGTGGATGTATTCCAGAAGAGACACTGGTTCTAGCTGGTGCATCGCTTCTGCTGTTTACAGACATAGGATGGCAATGCAAACAAACAAGAAAATGTTTCAAACTGCGGGTCATTGCTAGATAGACATGCAGTTAACAGAAATACCCATCTGATAGCTGTCTGGTGTGAAATGTCCTCTTTGGGCTAGTCCTTGTACTTCAGAAGTGTCTAACTATATATATATATATATATATATATATAAACTTGATTTAACTGTTTTCCAGTGTTGATGCAGTGCAGAGAAACTTCAGGATATACAGTCCTATTTGAAAGTTGCATACAGACTTGTAGGTACTTTCAACATATATACTTGTTCTCTGAAGACAGCACTCAGCAAAAAAATCTGTCTCCATATTGAACCATCAAATCCCCAAATTCTTCCAGTTCAAAGACTTAAAAATCTAAACTGCGAAACTCACAAGTAGGCTTTAAAAAGTCAGCACTCAAGAAAATGCTAAGGGTACAAATCCTTTGTATGCATTCGTAGGTAACTTCCTTCTGCAGTCATCTGTCTGGATGCCATAATGCTATTTCTTTTAGAAGAAACTTTGAAAGATAAGCAAAAATTTGGGCAATCATTTTTAGGTAATTCTGAAACAGAAACAGAAATAAATATATCCATTGGCAATGACAAAAAGACAAAGTCAAAATCCACAAAAGCTGATATAACTAGGGCATGATAGCAATGAGTAGATCATGAAGAATTATGCCATTATGTTCTCACACATACTTTAAGTATGGGGAAAAGCGGATTTTTGTACAGTAAACTCTCTTGAACCTGGGAGTGCTATGGTCTTGCAAAGCTAAAGTAGATTTGCCTGCATCACATAAAAACTCTTAAATTAATCCTCAGCCCAAATCCAAGCTTTTCTATCGATAGCTAATGTAGGTTTTACTTAGCTTTTCATGTAATCAATATAGTAAATGGTTCATCAAGAAATCTGCAGTTAGGTGTTGTGCTGGACTGATTTATTCAGATAAAGGCTGTTCTGTCAGATTCATAAAACACCAGATTTGTTTTATATAGTAGTGCTCTTGACTTTTAAGGTATTTCCTTAGAAACTAGACATGTGGTATATATGTGTGTGGGTGTATATGTATATATGTATATATATGTGACTCACCAAGATATGAGTGCGACTGGTGTTTAGGGTGTCACCCAGCATCATGATGAGCCTGGAAGCAGTTGGGAAAGAGGTTGTTGGTTAGGAATAAGAACAGAGGGCAGTTCGTCCCTTGACCAATGTTCGTCTCACCTGTTCTTCCATATTACAGCAAAGAAGAACCTGCAGTGCCATGGAGTGTTCTCTTCCACTGCTCTACTACCCTTAAATGTGCATTAGAGCATACCACATCCTGAGATGGTGCTTTTTCCTGCCATGATCTGCTCTGTGGCACTCTAAGGTAGCTTAGTCCTATTCTTCTCTGATGGTTAGCTCTCTAAAAGTCCTTAAAATATTTTCAGAAGTCGGTTCCTTTACTGTTTCCTCATGAAGACCTGTAGGTCCAATGACCCATTATGAAGACTGGCTCTGTATTCTTTCCACCTCTCCCAAGGCATTGCTGGAGTGCAGTTCCCAAAGGTACATACTTTTGCATAGATGAGGCCTCCCCAGTACAGACAGAAATGATCATTTCCTTCTCAAGCCTTGTGGACGATAATCCTGTAAATGAACACCAGGAGAAGACTCCCTCTTTCAGAACCAGTGTCGCATTACTGACCAGTGGATGGTCTGTGATCTTCTCCTGCAGTGTTTCCTGTGTAGGCAGCTACTCCCTGTTTTTTTAACTGGGCATTTTATCTCTCGTTTCCAAATTCATGGACATGTCAACAGTACAGGTTTCAGGCATGTAAGCCAGAATGCAACTTGACAGATCCTGATGATACATATGGAGGAATGCACTTTGTTCTGCTTCCATGTTTTGGAAACTCCTTTTATAAAAAAAACAATGCAATTTTGGTTAAAAAAATCCTTACACTTGTAATTTTAGGGAAAAATATAATTTCTTTAGAGCAGAAACTGAATCTGATATTTTGTTCCTCAACTCATAGTTATTTATCTATTTTTCAGACCACGTGCACTTTGGGAATAGTTTTTTGGCAAGCCGTTAGTTTCATGGTTGCAGTAATATTTCAGCTATCTATTTATGCTTAAACAGAAAGCTTCAGATATTTTCATAGATTTGGTAAATCTATTTGGTAAATACTGCTTTCTCAACAGTATTTGCAGTGCAGTTACATTTTATTAATGCTTTGAGACAGGAGAGCTATACTGCCATATTGAAAGTGAATTAAATGTTATGTGAATAATAGGTCTTGTTTTTTCATAACTGTAAAAGAAATGGAGCTTTTTCATTATTATTGCTTTGATATCACAAAGCTACATAATTATTTTTGTCTCCTCTGGATACTTTAGCATTATGTTAGCTTGGGTGCTGTGGGCAGAAATCAAATAAAAAGTGTTACTGTTGGTGAATTATCCCTGGAAACACGTTAAGTGAATTGAATTTCGCATTTAGTAAAACTTTTTGCTCTCTCTGTTGGCAAAATAGAAGCCCTTTGAGAGCCCTGCTGTGCTAAGCCCTGTGGACTTCAGCTGGGGCTGCATCCCGATGGTGGCCGCACCCGGAGGTGGGAGCAGGCAGCACAGTGCATGCAGCGCAGTGCTGCTGGAGGAAACGTGCTCTTGTAGGAGAGCTGTCCTTGTCCTGCCGGTCAGGCCAGGTCAGGCCAGCTCTTGGCAGTAAAAATGCCCATATTCTTCTGCAGGTCTTAATGGACCTCTACCAGCTGCTGGCTCAGGCTGCTGTTCTGACCTTGCAGGACATGGCTTGGGAGGTGCAGTAAAATTAAATGTACTGGCCAAACCATATGCTGACCTTCTGTTTGTTTTCTGTTTGTTCTCTTTAAGCAGGGCCTGCATGGCTAAGCACTATGATTACTAACGAAAAGGCACAGTTTAATCACAGCCACAACGCGCTGAAGATGACGCAGTGTTTCTCAAGTTGAAATGTCTCTCTTACTTTTTGGTTCATTACGTTTCCTTGTGCTTTCAGAAGAACAAATAATGGCTGTGTCTCAAAGCCCAAAGATAAGGTAAATGTGGGACAGTGCCCGGGGTTATGATTGTCCCATGAACACTGTCCGTAGTGCTCTCCTTTCCTCCTGGCTGTGTCACCTCAGGAGCTGGGTTGTCCTAGCATCAACCTAGCTGTGCCTGTCCCCAGCAGCTGACCTGAAACCTGTGAGCCCTGTGCATGTATCACAGTGATACCTGCTGCTGCAAAATCACCTTAATTCACTCCTGGCTTTGTGAACACCATGCTAAACTTCTGGTCCAATTCCTTAGCTCCTTCATTCTCCTTCTTTCATTCTTTCTCTCTTTTTTATGCTAATAAATCATGACATGTTTCACCATTTGCCTTGAAGCGCCCTCCCTTGATTATACTAGAACAAAAATACAAGCTTTTTGTATGTTTAAAAAAAACCCACAAAACACACACACAAAACTTTTAATGTTCTGATTAAAACTTTGCACTTTACTGGAAGTCACCAGAACTGCAGAAAGCTGTTAAGATCCAATTTTTTTTCATTTAAGCTGGCAGGATGAAACCTCAACACAATAACAAGAGGAACTTTTGAAGTGCTTGGGACAGCTTGTATTTTTCCTCCTTCTTTTCACATTTATATTTTGGCTTGCTTTTTGGTTCCCTTTGGGACATGCACTTCATATTAAGTGAGCATTATCCTGGACCATGCTTACTTTGGGATTTATTTGAAGGCAAACTGTGTTAAATTACGGTGCTGCATTATTAACAGGCCATATGGGCATCAGGCTTGAGAGAGAGAAGCTTAACCAGAACACAGGAAAACAATCTTCCAGATCCTTCCTTCCTTTCCCTAATACATAATCCTGAGTGCTGGAAAGAGATAAAATATTTGAATACAGTGGCAGAGGACCGTAAGGGACAATGCATTGTTAAACTTCTCTGGGAGAGCTCCGTGTACAATCATCACCTCTGCTGGCTGGCCAGTGCCTTTCCCAGCACCCTTTTAAAGCAAGAGTTTTTAAAAACATTTTCTAACCTTATATAAGCAGAAAGAAGCAAATTTTTTTTTTCTCCCGTAAAGCTCCTACACTTGTCTGCTACCACTTACTGTAACAGCTTTATTCCAGTTCCACCAGACATAAAAAGAGCTTTAGCAGCAGCGGAGCAGGCAAACATCCCTTTGATGCATGCGAGCCCACCCCGGTTGTGCCCGACAGCTCTTGCCGAGGCACAGCCCTGTTCCTCAGCCACGTGTGCCATGCTGGCAGCCATCCGGGTGGAGCTGCTGCCAAGCCATTTCTGGGGGGGGGGAAGAAGATGCTTTGTTTAACTAAATCATATTATCCGCAATATTTCCAGCCCCATAGAAAACCTTGCACTGCGCAATCTAGGATGGCAGTCCCGGGGAGAGAGAGCTGTGGTGGCAGCAGAAGCGGCTATTTTTCCGTGGATGAATTCATTAAGCTTTTTGCACTCCCCCGCTTTGCAAAATTTTTCTTACCCCTGAAATATTCCCCACACAATTGCAAGATTTATCCACCGAGCATGTGATACTAGAGATTTCACAGTAGATATAATTTGATGTCTGCTGCAAGGATTGATTCCTTAAATTTAATTATTATTTTTCTTTGAGAAACAATTTAAAATGAAGACAAGGTAAGGTCTAAGGAATATTATTAAATTTATTTTGGAATGTTCGAACAGATTATAAGATAATACAAAGCAGCATATTTTTGGTGCCCAAGTTTTAAACAAAAGGCAGGCTGCTGAGCTGCTCAATGCTCACTGACCAAGCAGCACTCAGCGAGGTTCCAAATGAATACTGACAAGAGCAGTCTTTTCTGACAGTAGAGGGATTATTTTTCCATTTTAGTTTATTCAGCTACTTCAGGTCAATGCCTGGTTCACTCACAATGTGGCAGCCAAATGGTATTGTAAAAAGCAGAAAAGCTTGTTTTCTTCTCTTTAAGTAACGGGGAGAAGCTCGGCCCTAGAGTTTGAGAGCTACTCGCCTGAAAATCCTCAAAATGCTGGTATCTGGGAATCATCGGTTCAGATCCTCTCTTATGTACTTAAGAGAATTCATGCACTACTTTTCCTTGTGATTTGCCCAAAGTCAGATAAAAGAAGGCAGCTGATTAACATACATGAACCCAGCCTTTATGAGAACTTTCTTTAACTGATAGAAATCAGTTAATTAAAAGAAAAAAATTGAACCACTCTCAGTGCAGCAAGAAGGCTGTGACATATAGATGTATAAATAACTGCAAAGATGTAATACTTTGTCAAATAGGAATGTCAAATTCAAATAGAAACACCAAATACTGGCATTGATGTAAAATTTGGTATTACTTGCAGGTTACGACTCCTGTTCCCAGTTATTTTACAGTCTATTCTTCTGCTTCTGATGAGAGCAGCTCTGTGGAAGTGCCCAGGCCAGCATAAACTGTGCAGAAGATGGGGGAATCGTTCTGTAATCGCTGAATTATGCAGCTGTGAAGCTGTACATGTGAGGATGGGGAGAACTTTGCTGTTGATATTTGTGAATCACTGCTAGAAATTTCACTGCCTTGGGATGTGGCTTCACATCGAGGAGAAGAAAAAATCATATCTACTTACACCTTTTTTTTTTTTTTTTTTTTTTACATGCTGAGAGATTCCACAAGCATGTAGATAAGGGTGATTCATTTAATTGACTACTCTCTAAGGTCCCTTTTAAAAGGTCCCTTGCCATCGGCTGTCATAGCTGTGAACAGCCATGGGTAAAGAGGAAGGTCTTTGCATGGGTAGTTAAAAGGAAACATGAGGCAAAACTTAATGGTCAGCTTTCATGGTGGAAGAAGGTCATGACTGGAGTCCTGCAGGGATTTGTGTGCGGTACTCACGCTGTTCAACATATTCATAGTGATCTGAAAATGGAAAAAATGAGGTGACAACTGTCACAGATCATACTAAGTTATTCAGAGCAGTAAATGCAAGGCTGGCTGTGCGAACTGCAGAAGGATATTTTAAGAGGGAATGATGGGATGATGAAGTGGTCAGTGAAATTAATCGTCAGGAAACGTGAAATGGCATGCATGGGAAAAACAATACTAATTTCACGTATAAAATGATGGCCTCTAAGGTAATTGCTGCCTTTCAGGAAGGATTTCTAAGGTTTCTAATAGATTGTTGCATGAAAACACCATCACAGTGCTTGCTATTGATTATGCCAGCACATTGAAAGTTAGGAATTGTTAGGAAAAGCGTAAAGATCAAAACAGAAAGCAGCATGCAAGCAGCATGCCATGCCTACATCCTAAATGTGTATTTGCATCTGGTCCTCTCAGTTCAGAGAGCATGCAGCTGACACAGAAAAAATACCAAGGAGGACAACAAGGGTAATCAGATGTATGGAGTGGCTTCTGTACAAGCAATGATTCTCCATGTTGAGAAAGAAATGACAACAAAGGGATATGAGAGGTGTACTAAATCAATAGTGACAAGGAGAGGGTGAACAGGGAACGGTTGTTTACTGACTCTTCCAATAAGAGAGCTAGGATGGGTCAAATGAGATAGCCACAGCCATCCCTGGGTCTTGCTGCAGAAGGAGATAATCCCTTACACTGGGAGCAGTTCAGGTGTGGGCTTGCCCTTGAGCTGTGTAGTATTGAGCTGCATAGTATTATAGCTGGTTACCTTGGCTCAAAATGTTATTGGACAAATTATTGGGAGCAAAATCTTCTGAAGGCTATTAAATACAAAAATACTGAAAAGACTCTAAGCTGAAAATTGCTCGAGGGGGGCTTGTGGGGATTTTCTAGGTAAGAATATCACTTAGCACACCACTACTCAAACACTCTGCCACTGGCTACTTTGGAAAAGGGAGTTGACTAGATGGGCCTGTGGTCTGCTGGATTGTTCCTTTATTTATGTATGCAGAAGAACGTATTGTACCTGAGAAGCACCTTTCCAGGACAAACAGAAACGAAATGCATCCCAACATGCTGCTTTCCTTTCTCCATCTTCTCCTACAGGAACCCTGGTATGAAACCACAGTAAAAATCAGCACTAAACTTTAAAGTTCACAGCCAACAGTTTTTGTTTGCAGAGCAGCTGGTGGTACTAAAAGAAAATCAAATCAGCTCACAATGAAAGCGATTAGATATTAAAAGCACTTGGGGAGGAATTCAGTGAAATATTTGGATGAATGTGCAGGTTCCGCTGCTGCCCACGTATCAGCTGCGAGCGGGGAATTCAATCAGCATCGGCAGCCCTCACAGATATTTCAGTGGGCCCCAAATTGCAGGCTCCTTTGTGGCTGAGGAATGGGTCCCAGTTCCCCCTTTCCACGCATGTGATCTGGCTTGTAATAACTTGGTGTCGCACCTCCTTGGCTGATGGTGAGGGTGCTCCTCAGCTCTATTCCCCTCTCCTCTTTGGTACTTTCCCTCAGCCAGACTGATGCTCCTTCATTAAGTCCTCTCTTTACCCTCATATTAGAAAGGCTGGTCTCTCCTCCTCAGTGATTAAATGCAGCTTCAGCCTATACATCAGTCAGTGCTGGTATGACAGAGGAGAAAGTATGGCGTGTTCATACTGGAAGAAAAGGTGCAGAAACCCCACCGGTGTTGGCTAAAGTGAATTAAAACACCACCTAATGCCTTCTTTAAGACACAGTTTAAAGACCTTCTGTCTGGTCTCATTTCTCATCTTGCTGCTGCCCTATTTGTAGGTGAGGACAATAACATTGCAAATCTACCTCATAAGACTGGTGTTAGGATTAATGTTCCTGCAGGTGCTTGAAGATGATAAGTATTAAGAGACAGATGGACAGAGTCCAAAATCTTTGAGCGAGGCTCATGCTGTTGGGATTTTGGAACATTTGAGTGTGCCACCCTCCTCCACCTGCTCTGTGGGACTCTCTTCTTTGCTGCTTTCTTTGTTGTTCTGCTCTTCCCCTGAAGATTTAACCCTCTCCTCCCTTTCTCCAAAGCATTTCTCCCTTCCTGCCATGTCCTTGCGTCCCCTCACTGTCACTTTCCTCTGCTTACTTTAGAAACTCCTACCCTCCTAATTTTTCTCACCTGGCAAACATAATTGTTCTTTTCTGTGGCAGGTAGAGCAGCGATGCAGGAGGTGGGTCCCCTCCCCACCACGGTCCTGGAGGGCAGTTTTGAGTGACCATCACCCTCATGGAGGACTTGCAGGCCTCTCTGTATTTCCAGTGCAGGGACAATGCATCTCTTTCAATTTTTTTACATCCTGGGTGAGTGGAATGAATAGCTTTTGATTTGTTAGCACCACGCAGTCTGGAGAAACACACAGTGACTAACTCAGCCTACATTTTGAATGTCTGCATTGTTCCCTTTATTGATATTTTAATACATGTGTTTTTCATTCCTCCATGCCCACTGGAGCTGACCATGGCCCCGTATATCCCTGGGATGATTAAATTGCTCCCTGTATATCCGCTCCATAGGTCCCTATTCATTACAAACTCAAATTAGCTTCTAAAGCCAGGCCTCCTTGGTAGTTGCTATTTGGTATGAAAGTAACACCCATTTCCATTCTGTGCTAATTATAATATTTAATCTGGATCTTTCCATAACACGGAGAAAAAATTGTCCATCTTTTATAAAACGGAGGGCAATTCTTCCCACCTCTGTGCCTCGGACTGATGTCATTCCTTTCTTCTCTTGCACTGTAAGCTGAAGAACAGTGCAATCTCACATTAGCCTTTCTTCTTTTAACCACAGCTTGGCAATAGCATGTCGTTCTGTTATGTCTGCTTACCTTCTAATGCTGGTTGTCTACACAAAAGCAGAAAAGCAGAAATGGATTGTACTTCCCCAGAGGGATGTGGAGTTTTTATTTCACTTTGCCTCTCTATTGTTGCTGCTTTGTAATGAATTTGTGCTAAGAAACATCTTGTCTGAAAGAGTGCATTTAGAATTAGAGAGGAGAGCAACATATGGCTTGTACCTTTTGTTTCACATTTCTGGGACGTGTTAACAACAAGCAACGGAATTATTTATTTGGCAGATTTAGTACCTGAGACCACAGCAGGGCTTAACAATCTTTTTGACTTGCTTTATTTTAGACAATAGGTGGTAATAAACCAGAGAGCACATACAGTGTGCTTTTCCTGCGTTTGTGTTGTCTCCAGGTCACCACTAAAACAGCCATTAGGCTCAGAGCTGTTTTTAACTTCCCAGCGTACACACCTTTATTCCACCCCCACAACTGCTCCTAGCAAGACAACCTCTCCTGGCAGCCTTCTTTTAAGCAGTGCTTCATGCACAGTGGTCCACGTAGCATGGGACTGGGCCTGGCCCTGTGCTGCTCTGGGGGGAGGCATTTTCCCGGTTCAGCATTCATAGCCTAAAAGAAAATCTGATGCTATGTGGAGAGCTGGTGTTCTCTCCATCCCTGGAGATAAATAAATTCTTTGCTGGATGCTCTCAGGGTGGACACAAGTTGACACCTACTGCTGGGCTTTGGTTAAGATGCCTCTGGAGAGTGAAATCTCTCCAGGGAGATGGGGATGGAAGCCCCTCCGCTATCTCCATTGCTGCTGGTCTCACAGGAGGATGAAGCTGGGGAAGGGACCAACACACCTCTCCCCTGTCCCCAAGCCCTGCATAAGCTTCAGTCACCAAGGATTGTCCCCCAGGACCTGCAGTCTGATGGCGTCAGGGGAAGAGACAGGGAGGCTGCTTTCAAAGGAGACGTTCTTCCTTGCCATCCCTTGTCTGGCTGCTGACTTTTCTGTAAGGTGGGTGTGAAATGACGGCAGAACAGAGCTGACATGTAGTTGGCACAAATATCTACGAGTGCTCAAAATGCAAAGCACTGGAAGACAAGTTCTGAAATAGCGGACAGTTTGTTGCTAGCACCAGCTCATCGAAACAGGCTTCATTAAAACAATCACAGCACTGACCAGAGTATCAGTGCTCATGTACCTATTTTTCTATTATTTTACACTAACTTAACATCAGTACAAATTTAGTGATTTCATGGAAACAAACCTAGTAGCGTGAGCTGGCATGATGCAGTGCCACAGTCATGCCGTTACTTTCTTTCAAGAGAGTCTTTGATAAAATTTGGTATATACACAGATGAAGACTAGCCTCAAATTCTTTCACTTAGTGAGTTCATTTAATGAGATTTTATACCCTTGGGATGAAGTCCAGGGACTCCACAGTTCTTACCTTAGCTTTATAAGTGACCCTTCCTGACCTCAAAGTTCTTCTCTAGCCAAGGTTATTTAAAAGACATAGCATAGCAAATGATCACTATATATATATATAGTAAGCACACAAATAATACGGTGACAATGGCAATAAGAGGTGGTCACAGTACTGTGTTCTGTCAGAGCACTTGGCCTTGTGCATTCTGGGGGTGGGAGTTCCCAGTGCAGGCCTTTTAGTGCTCAGGTGGGAATCTCTCCTTCATTTACTGAACCTCTATGCAGAACAAACTAGTGTGGGTGATGATGTCCAAAGCAGCAGAGGGAGGATAAGCAGTGCACTGGGAAGCTAGGAGGACAGCCAGCGCTACAGTCAGGAGACAGATGGACTCCCAAGGGATGAGAGCTTGTAAGCCAGTTCCCCAAGGAACCAAACCAGGAGAAGCCAAAACATATAAGCAAAGCACTATGCCTCTTTTGAGGCAGACTTCTAGAGTCTTCCTTCTTCCTGGGAGAGGATGGCTTCCTGAAAGCTTTCCAAAAGCAACAGCCGTTTCATTCAAGGGTTAGCAGACAGGACTGCAGAGAGTGATGCAGAAAAGCACAAGGCTGTTTTAGAGAGAAAAGAGAGCAAGTTCATTGGTGAGCAAAGGGAACAACTCCTGAAGGTAGGTTTTCCAACAAGGGCTGACTTCAGGAAGAATGCTGCTGTGTGGTTGACTCATTTTTTCTTTTCTCTGCTAGACAATGGTGAAAGATTTCATCATATTTATGAGAAGTCAATATTGCACTCCTGCCCAGAACCAGTAAGCAACCATATATTTTAAGTATAGAATGGTACAAATAACTGTGTTATTAAATCTAAAGAAGAGATGTTAAGCCCTACAAAGCCATATTTGACAAGATGATAATCAACTTATTAAAGCGGGCTATTCTTGCAGCTTCACTATTTTTGAGACTTTTATGTTCATTTTTCATACAAGAAAGAAAAACAAAGGTTAAATGTTACCCAAATTTGCCAAGATATTACTTTTATTTTATTTATTTATTATTATTATTTTTAAAAAAACCACAGAAGTATTAAGAATGTGGCACACTATCTCACCTTGACTGTGCTTGATACTTACTTCTACATTAGCTCCATATTTGTGCCTCTCTCCAGGCAGCACAGTACTTCAGCAGTTCAAAAAGACCCTGGAACAAAAATGACAATTTTGATTGCACTTAAAAAAAAAAAATGATATTATCACCTGAACTCAGGTGTTCACCATTTCACTTTGATGCAGGACATAATGAGATGTCCTATGGCTGTTTCTGTCTCCTTTAAAACTTGGATTATAACCACAGCAGCAAACTCAGCAGGGCTCAATTTGTGGAGCTTTCAGCTAATTAAACCCTGCAGTCTGCATTGGTTGGAAGCAAACATCCTGTGTGGGTTTGTTTGGGTGTTTAGCAAGAGGAAAATTAATAAATATCCAGGCTGAATTCATTACAGCAGATTTTTTCCCCCTCTCTCTCAGTTATGCTTGACCTCAGTGTCTTCATTTGTTATTTGAGTTTAGAAAACTTCAGGCAGCATGGTGTGAGGGTGGCTAAGTGGGAGGAGGTTTCTGTTATAATTATGAAGCCAGTAAACTGGGGTCCAAGTTCTTGGAAACATAAGCTTGAGGATTCATCACTCACTGTAAACATTTTGCACAGCTTTTGCTGATAACTCTGTACAATAATTGCCATATCTACTTAAATAGAAATGTGATTACAGCATTAGGACATGTCCCAGTTTCTACTTAGTTACTAAAAGCAACAGCAGTAATGGCTTGTCAGTGGCTCAGACTTCAGGATAAGTTTGAAGACTGAACTCAAGGTTCCTCTAAAGTCCGTCCTTGCATTTCGTTTGTTACCTGTTGCAGACGGGTCAACGTACTGCTGGCTTCCCTACGTGCTCTGCAGTTGCAGCTTTTTGTCAGTGGAGATATAGTCCAGGTCCAGCTTTTGTGTACATGATAAGGTCAGAGTAAATACATATTTGGTAAAGAAAAGCTTTTTCTTTTTATGCTTAGATTTATTTATCTCAACCCCTGCTCTGAAATCGGTGAGGAAGAGGAATGCCAATTCTGTATACAGTCTGTCTTGGCAATGGTCTTAGAGCAGAGAAGAGAAACCACAAGAACTAAGTTTCTGATTTTGCTCTGAAAGGCCCAGGGTTGAATTACTATCAAAATTCAGACTAGCTATGAAAAGGTGTTCCTTGTCTACCAGAAGAAACTCAAGTGGCTATAGAAAATAGGACATCTTGATTGGCTGACAAGGAATTTATGATTGAATGCACATTCAGTGGTATTTTGAGTTAATGAGAATTAATATTCAGTGACAATCTTAAATGAGAATTTGTAACCAAAAAAAAAAAAAGTGTGTTTGAGGTCTGTAATGATAATGTTCTTTCACAGCTGCTTTTGTGAGTGGGGAATAATTTCACAACACTATAGCTGATGTTGACTTTCTAGTTTGTGGGGAAATTATAAAGTAAATGTTTCCTCCAAAGAACTCCAGAGCTGTTTATGGGAGCTGGAGGCACACTCCTGAGACATGAGGTTGGAGTTCTGATGTGTTGCAATATTGTAAATTGTTGTAATTTCATTGCACTGCCTTCAGCATGCCTCCACCCTATGGAAGATATCGTTACAAGAAAGAAATGACGTGACTTGTCTTTAAGTTTTAGGAAAATGAATTCATGCTAAGATAGCCATATATTTTTTCCACAAATAACATTAGATCTTATGTTATTTACCCACAGAAACTCTTATATTTTTTTCTACTCCTAATGGGAAATTTCTGCAGAAAGAAAATTCTTGAATGTGAAAGGGCCAGAGGCTGGTACAAGCTAAACAGAAGAAGATTAAGATCAAATACAAAAGCATAGAGTAAGAAGATAAGAGACAACATAGTTCCAGAATAAAATATTTAGATAAGGATTATTTGGGATGCTGCAGAGGAGGGAAGGGAAGGGATTAACTAAAAAAAGTATGTTTGTCTTCACACTGAGTTCTTACACATATTTCTCATTCTCCTTTATCTATCTACATCACGTTTGAGTTTTCAGTCTCCTTCAGTCTCCTACGTGTGGTGCCTATCCCTTAGTGAGGACGGCACTGAAGAAAGTACCATTACAAAGAATTCTGACCTGCCTTGGTTTTTAACAAAAAAGATTCATAACTGTATACTCTTTTCCTATAGTGGGCAAATTTTGGATTAACATCTTGTGTATCATACATTTATTGCAGAAATTCCAAAACAAGAAAATCATAGAATCATAGAATGCCTCAGGTTGGAAGGGACGTTAAGGATCATTTAACTCCAAGCCCCCTGCCATAGGCAGGGACGCCACCCCTGAGATCAGGTTGCCCAGGTCCTCATCTAACCTGGTCTTGAACACCTCCAGGAATGAGACATCCACAGCTTCTCTGGGCAACCTGTTCCAGTTCCTCACCACTCTCAAACTGAAGAATTACTTCCTTATATCTAATCTAAACCTACTTTCTTTCAGTTTAAAAATGTTACCCTTGTCCTGTCATTATCCGACTGAGCAAAAAGTCCTTCTCCACCTTTTTTATAAGCCCTCTTTAAGTACTGAAAAGCCACAATAAGGTCACCCCAGAGCCTTCTCTTCTCCAGGCTGAACAGCCCCAGCTCTCTCAGTCTTTCTTCACAGGAGAGGTGCTCCAGCCCTCTGATCATCTTCGTGGCCCTCCTCAGGACCCACTATAGCAGATCAACATCTTTCTTGGTCTGGGGGCCCCAGACTTGGATGCAGCACTCCAGGTGGGGCCTCACAAAGGCAGAGCAGAGGGGGACAATCACCTCCCTGGACCTGCTGGTCACTTCTCTGCTGATGCAGCACAGGATGTAGCTGGCCTTCTGGGCTGCAAGTGCACACTGCTGGCTCATGTTGAGCTTTTTGTCTACCAGAGCCCCCAAGTCCTTCTCTGCAGGGCTGCTCTCAATGAGTTCTTCTCCCAGTCTGTGCTCATGTCTGGGATTGCCCCGACCCAGGTGCAGCACCTTGCACTTGGACTTGTTGAACCTAATGCAGTTCACACGGGCCCACTTCTCCAGCCTGTCCAGGTCCCTTTGAATGGCATCTCTTCCTTCTTTGGTATCGACTGCAAAAATGAGAATTTACCACCAGTGTCACTGGGAACAGGCAGGTTTTTGCTACTTTTTCAGTCATTACCTATCACATCTTTAATTTTTTGGATGGAAGCCAAGACTAGTGGTTTTGTGTAAGGTTTTATAGATAAAAGACAAATAATTCTTCTTTTAACTGTGTAAGAAAGTGATGTTTGGATAGCACTTTTTAAATAATTTGAACAGAATTTGTTGGTCAATGTTGCCAGAAGAAGTGACCTTATCATTTTTATTTGATAGTAAATTGCTGTAATATTTGGGATGTAACATTTCAAGGCATAGGAGCTGTTATTTGTAATACACTAATCTGACGGTCCAATTTAAAAGCTAACAGTATTTTTTACAACTGCAGTAAAACACCTTCCAAGAACCCTGATACTAATTTTATTTTGTATTAAATGGTAGTGTATATATACACATGTATATATATATATATACACATATATATTTTATATTACAGATGGGTGCAGTTACTAGAGATTTTAGAGCCAATTAACCAAAACAGATTCAAAGAACTTGACTTAAAAGCCTTGTTTAACCTAACAGGCAGAAGTACACAACGTAGTTCAACGGGCGTAGAACAGACCCTGAAGGTATTTACTGATGTCTTAAGCCAGTCTTTCCCAAAGACACAGAACCCAGAAATTGGGTGGCCTTGAGCTGGCAAAGGCCCTGCGATACCCCAAGGCCCACCAGCTCATCCAAGCTAGCATGGCCTTGAGCTGATGGACCTCCAGGACACCTGCCCGCCAAACAGCCTGGCACAGGGCAGCTTTTGGCTGTGGGTTAAGGACTGCAGTGGGGAAAACCACAGGCCAACACCTTTCTGCTGCCGGGCCAAGCAGAAAAAAGCACTGGAGGTTTTGTCTGGAGGACAGGAGTTGGCAGAGCTGGCGGTGGCCATCAGTGGGGTGGTGGGAATGGTCAGTTCCCTCCCGTGATGACTCCAGTGGTGCCAGGTCCCAGAGCTGGAGGGAGCTGCTGGGCTCCTTGCCCAGGGGCTGCAAGAACAGGCAGGCTCACGCTCTGGGGCTTTCCTCTCAGCTCTGCCCTTCATCTCACCCTGTCCCTTCCTTGGCAGAGGCGGCTCGGCTCTGTCCTTCCATGCTCCAGCTAGCCTCCTAGCTATGGTACAGGAAGCTCAGGCCGCAGCAGGACGCCAGGAACAGCTGTAAGTGACTGCATGAGGCCTTCCAGGCTCTTTCAGAACAAAGTCAAAAGGTTGCTTTAAATCACTGTTGCAGACGCGCTCTCGAGCCTCCTATCTTTGGGATTATAAGGGAATGTTATTTTGTCTTAGATAAAAGGAAAGACTTATCTCTTTTCAAGGCTGACTTCTCCAAATGGGCCAACATGTAACCTTGAATGGTCCTGAAGCTGCTGGGTGCCTTGCAGCAATCAGGGGAAGTATTCCAAATCATGATTCCTATGATTTTTTTCCTCTTTTCACCAAAACCAAAGCAATGGGAACAAAAACATCAGATTCCACCAATGCTTTTGTGCAGAGAGGCAGGAAACGAGTCATGCCCTCTGAGCTTGCCCTGACTGGTTCAGGTTATCTGTGCTTGCACCTTGTTCAGGAGGAACTGGGCTGTTACCAAGTGCGTGTCCCAGCAGACTGTACCGCACGTTTGCTGGCTGACTTGTGTGCGGACCTTTTGGCTCACTAATTTCTCAGGAGATGTCTGCTGTTGCTTACAGACATGTACAGTCCTGCTCTTCACGTGCACCTTATGCCCAGGTCCGTAAGGAAGGAGCTCAGCAGCCACTGACTGATTTACAGGTAGCACGTGGCATTTTGAAGCTGGATTAGCAGAAATTTTTAAGAGTGGCAGGGCCCTGCTCCCTACCCTCGTGTGCGTGCTTGAGAGTCTGTTTCACCGACGTGTTCAGAGACCAGGCAGCCAGTAAGCAAGTTTTATATCCTAATGGCTTCTAAATTGCTGATGATTTAACGGGAAGGGAAAATGAGCTGGAAATGCTGACAATGCAGGTATGTATTTCAGGAAAGCACAGAAGAAAAGAGCCTTTTCAGTCCTTGAAAAGGATGAGAACCATGATATAACAGAATATTGAAATTTTGGGGCATGAACCACATACATTTTCTGATCACTGGAGAGCTGTAACCACATTAGTGGCTTTTTGTCACTGAACAGAGGTAACCATACCGTATTTAGGAACCTAGATCTGATGAATATCATGAAGCTTAATTAATAAGTGTAATGTGCTTACCAGATGGCAAGGGCTGTTGACAAGTGCTAGGTATTGTCACTCTTAATTGAGGGGTGCCTAACATTATAGCAATAAACTGGGAGATGCTCAGATACTACTGAGGTGAGAACTGTGTGAAGCAGCTAGACAGACTGCTATCACTTAAATATTGCTGAAATGCACATTTAAGGGATTGTTTATGTCTGTAATAAGTCATATTTTTCTGTTTTGGTATTGATTAGAAGGGGTGAGCAGTTACTGACTGTGGTCTTACACAGCTCCCTTGCTCTGCATGTTTCCAAGGGTGGACTTAAGAATCTATGAGAAATATTGTATTATTAAATGCTGCAATACTGTATGGTCTCTTAATCTGTCAATATATATAAAGGGGTGCATGCCCTGAAGTGTGTACGTAGCCTGCAGATTGGCAGGCTGTGGGGAGATAATTTTGTGTGCTCAGCAGAAGAAGCAGCTTTGTTCTGCTAGCAGTTGTTCTGCTAGCCCAGGCAGCCATCATCTCACCTGGAACTGCTGGAACACCCAACCTGGTTTGGAGCTCCTGTGTCTCTGTGCTGTGGTATAGTGTATAGGGCAGATAAATCCTAATCTAGACCTTGGATGATAACCTAAGGACTCATCCTTGTATCCCTGGCTGGATGGGGTGAGAAACAGCAGCTGACAGAGTGAATCCATACAAGACTGAGGGCAGAAACTCACCCCTGGGATGGCAATGGATGTATTGAGAAATCCTTCCCCTTCATCTCCCGGGACTCTGGTTGGTATGTTCACTCTACCAAAGTTATATTGGTCTGGGTTCATTCATCCCTTTTCTCTTTATGCCTGTGTGAGCACCTGAATATCACTGCTCTGGGGCTGAAGCAGCTCCCGTGGGCACCTGCAAAGCTCTGGGGCTGCAGGTGGCTCTGGGTGGCTGAAACCAATTCAAGGCTTACTTTGTGAATTCTCCACAGTCCTGTGCCAGGGGCAGAGCTTAGATCAGTACTGCTTTTTTCTTCTTCTTATAGTCCAGGAGATGCATATGCCTAGTTGGGGCCCAGAATTCTATAAATGTTCCATAGTTTCAGGCACAAGTCTTTTGCTTTCTCTGTCAGGTCTGCTGCCCGAGGCAGGGACATGGCTGTGGCACTGTGTTACTGGCTTTCCTTTTCCTTTAGTAGATGTAGCCAAGGGACAGCAGCTTGTACAGTCTGCCTTTCTAAAGGGGAGAAAAAAAGTGTGTGTGCATATGTGAAGTGGGGGAACACAGTGTATGGGAAACTTCTTACCTATTTGAAAAAAGGACCTTTAGGAAATAGACCTTTAGGACCTTTAGGAAATAGATAGAGAAATATATATTTTAAATAGTTTCCTTTTGAATTTGTTGTTGTTGTTGTTGTTGTTTTCCATAGGAATTTTAATATAAAATTCAATTCAATAATACTTCTTGGTGTGCAGAGAAAAAATTTTTGGGTTTCTAAATAGATGAAATGGAGAAAAATGCTGGGTTTTTATTTAACAACTTTTTTTTAAACATACTTTCATTGGTTAGAGTTCTAAATTAAATATTTAGAATTTCTGTCATTGTTTAAATATTTCATTTGGAAATTTCTTCTGATAATGAATAACATCGACAGAAAAGAACATTTGCTGCAGCATATGCTGTTGTTAAAAGCCAAACTCTGCTTGGACTGAAAAATATTGTCCTTGAAAGAATTGCACCCAGCTCTTCTTGCATTCCATGTGTGCATCCCAATCTCACACTCCACAAGAACAGGTCATAGAGCCAAACAAAGAAATGCAGGGGAAAATTGAACATTTTCCCAATGAGGATAAATTTAACTTATCTGAGGGGATGCAGTGTCATAGTACTGATAATGTTTCAGGATGATTGCTGTATCTCTGAAAAGTATTTTTGTTCAGTACTTTCATGAAAGTATAAGTGCAGAGCGCCAGCTGAACATGTGCCATCTGATGGCTTACATTTTAATAGACCAAATTCAAATGTGAGCTCGCTGGCATAAGCTTTTAGCACAAATCTGGGAGAAGGTAATGATCTAAAAGGCACAGTTAGGAAGGCTGCAAACAAATACGAAAGCCATCACCAAATGTGCAGATACATTGTGCTTTGCTAAAGTCCTGTTAGTGGATGTTCTGTAACATCATCAGTCTGACTTGCACTAAGAGGAAACAAAGACGGATTTGGGCACAGACCCCCACCTCGGCAGAGTGTCCTTTCCACCTTGGTATGTAGGGAGCAGCCAGAGCAGGGAATGGGGGAGATGGGAAGCACTCAGAATTGAGCAGTCAGCATGCATACATGGGATACAGGGGCCACAGATAAATGGTCTGAATGACTGTTTCGGTATGTACCTGCAGTTTTGTCAGAAAGGGAAAAGGGTATGGACAGGTAAGGGGATGGGAAGCTAAGGAGCTGCATCCCCCAGGAGCCAAGGCTTGTAAGCAGCCACAATTCCTCTCTTTGGGTCAAGTGAAAAAACTAACAGCTCAGCGCACATCAGCCTCCGCAGTTTGCCTTCTTTCTCTTCTCTTCCTTGTCCTTGTTTTCAGTTGTTCTGCTAGCCCCAAACCGCATCTTACCTTTTCTTTTTGCCTTTATGCCTTTCGTTGAGCAAACAACTTTGTGTTGAATATGATGAGCACTGTTTGGCTAAAATGTCCTTTGAACAACTTCTTGCACATTTGCTTAAATACTATGAATAATACTTAACAGTTAAGAAAGTTCTTCCTTTTTATTGCCTCCACTCACCTGTTTCATCAAGAGGTTGTTTCATTTAGTCATATAGGTATTTCTTGGTGAATTTGTGAAGATTTATTGTGCAGCACCCCAACTAATTTAATAGGATATTGATCTGTGATAACATTGCAGCTGGTACACATTGCCTTGATCTTGAAGTATTTCGGCATCATTAAGTGTGTTGGTGTTGATGTTCCTCCACGAGCAGGTCTCTTACAGGCTTCAGGTGGGGTCCTACATGGGAAAGCCTGTTCTGCACAAATATTGGCTACCCCTGGCCCAAGTTATTTACAGATGCAGCAGCGGAAAGCTGATGAACAAGGGGAACTATCAATAAAAGAGGAAGTTTTAACTCAGAAATAAACTGGGAAGTGTGGCTTCACAATCAAATTGAGGAAGAAGTGGATAAGGGAGAAAACTTTGAAATCACTCTTTATATACTGTTTTGATCCTTCTTTCAGACTTTAAAGGCTTTTTAGTTATATATACCTGCTTTAGATGCCTTTTTCTAGCTCTCTACTGACAGTTATGATGTTTACAAAGAGAAAGCTTTATCCCCTTGGAACTTCAGAAAGTGCCTCCAGGTGGCTTGCACCCACACACGAAGGGTATTTAGAATATGAATCTAAGTTTGTTCCCCTGGGCCAGCACTCAAAACAACCATGACTGTGCTCTTATAAATGTTCCTAAGACTGAATTCCTGAGCTGTACTAATTCCTGATCATGCTGCATTCACATAAAAGACAGAAAAATGGTTGCTGCCTTCCATTTTCACAGGTGATGGGTTCCTATGCATGGAAGCATCAGCTCCATCCTTCCTACCCCTGCAAGGTGGGACCTTGGCTGGGGTAAGGAGTGAGTGGAAAATGTTTGCCAGTAGCAGGTGCCTCCGTCATCTCACTCATCCCAGGGCTCATGGCGATTTATGAAACGTGGCGGGTGGGAGCTTGCAGCAGGCATACGCTGCGTAGCAGTGGACTCCGTGATCTGCAACGCTATTGCAGGCTCAAGGGGCTTTGTTTGTAAAGCAGCTTGCATATTTATGTTGTCTTTCCTACCATCAGAAACACACCGTGGAGGCTGTACAGGGAGGGGAAGGGCTTATTAACACCGGAGCACAGCTGGGCATCTGGGTGGGCTTAGCATGGAAGAAGAGGTAAGGTCTGGATTTGAGTCAATGCTGCGGCATCTGAGGCCGAAGAGAGCGCAGGCACAGCTGCTGAAGGGAGCAGCAACGCCAGCAGCACCAGGCTGTGCCTCGAAAGATTTGTGGGAGCGCTCCGAAAACCTGCCAGCTGCTGGCTTCTGGCACGACGCGTGTATCACGTTACTGGGACTGACATACAAAGACTAAAGCTATAGTGCTTCATTTGGCCTGCTTGAGGATATTTATTGTGTTACTATTTTGTCTGTTCTGTTTCCAGAAATCACGCCAGACTGCTATGATATGTTTTTGAAGATGTCGTTTTGCTCAGCCACAATAATCCATCAGTGATAAAGCCAGGTAAGCTATCGCAGAGGCAAAAACATGTTAAAAATTTTCTGAGATTTCTGAGCCCAGAATTTTTTAGCTAGAACAAAAAAGGAAAATCAAGAAAAAGAGTGAGGACACCTTTCAAGAAAACAGAAAACTAGAATCAGGTAGCATATGCTGTTTATTTTTGTGCGAGGTCTTGACACAGCATCCTTACCTCTTGTGCAAGGATGTGCAGATTTTGTGGGCTGTAGCTTAACTGCTACACCAAAGAAACAACACTCCTCCTTCAGCATTCTTCTGACTTCACACACAGCATGTGCTTTAAATTCGTGGTTTTGCTTGCCTGAGTCCCCTCTTCCTTCTCTCCCCTTAGGTTACTACAAATAACTGCAACTTTACTGTTATGTCTCAAAAATGCTAAACTGTGTCTACAATATATATGTTATTACCACAACGCTCTTACTGCACCAAAACATTATTAATTAGGTTGAAAACAATCCTTATCTCCCCTGAACATTTCCTCTGCACAACTCTCAACATAGATTCTATGTAAGCAGGTAAAACTAAAGTTTTGTTCTTAGTTCCACCTGTGAAATCCTGCCACAGTTGCTGAGGCATCTGGGATACAACAGAAGACAAGCGTTGGCCAATAGTTTTTATCTTTAATGAACTATCATGTCACACTTGTGAAAGTCTTATGATTCAGGATGGGCAGCCCTTTGCAGCAACAATGTCAGGAATGCTAAAAATAGAAGCCTGGGGAGCTTTTAGAATAGAAAATTAAATGTAATATGGTGATGCTTCAACTGGGCTGGAGCAGAAATGCCACAAATTATAGGTTTTGACTGGACACATGGAAATTTTAATCAGTCAACTTATGCTACATTTCATTTCAAAGAAGGTCTGGCACCTGTAAATTGTAGTCTGATTGCAGGAGATGCTAGAGAATGTGACTGAGGCTACCATCTGAATGGGATAAACTGAGATTTAAGTTTTCTTTCAAATACGTCAATCACATAACTTTTTCTTAAAACACTGAAGTTATATTAATCCCAGGCCTTCATATACATGATCACTTCTCTTTCTGCATGGAAGAAAAAAATTACTTCATGCAAAATACTTCAAGTTCCTACTCATTTCACAGCAGAAGGGTTTCAGTGAGCGTAAGCTAGGTATTTCAAGGCAGAAGTCACCTTCCTGGTGTGATCCTTTCCTGAGGATGGAAGATCTCAGCATCAAGTGCAAGAATCTGGGGCCAGAAATGTCCTATAACCTCCTCAGGGCCAATCTGTCTTAGCGCAGAATGATTCTCTGACATCTACCTGTGAACTTTACCTAGTCCGTTTTTTCATGGCACTAAGCGGTTGGTTTTCCATCCCTTTCTTTAGTTTAGCATTCTCTGCTGTTTATTCTTATGAAGATTCATCAATAGGTTATGAAGATTCATCAATAGGTCAGTTCTTTGTTCAGGTACCCAGCTCTCCGTGATGTTTCTGCTGTTTCTAAAGGTGTACCGAGGAAGGTAGCATAAGAAGTCGTTGCCTCTGATGCTCTCTTGGCATTGAGTATCTTCAGAAATACTATTTTTCACGATTCTGCATGTCCAAATCCCATATGCCCCAGTTCCAAGTTAGGCAAATTTTCTGCATTAACACTTCACAAAACAAACAGCAGTTAAAAGCAGGGAAATTGAAATTTCTGCACCGCATGTTAATCCGAGGGGAACATCATCACATTGTCATGGATTTTATATATGGGATTTAAAGCGTGGGGAGCAAGAGAACCAAATGTGTAAAGTTATTTGGGATATTAGGCAAAAATATTTCACAGACCAACTATCTGCAATGCTGTTACATTACCAGCCAAGGATTATTACTTTTTGCATTTCTGTGATTATGCCATTTGCTATCTAGACAATGGTCTCTTGTTAGCAGCAAGTGATGGGGAGAGAGATGGTACAGAAGTAAAAGCTACCTCAGTTGAAAAGAAGTGGCTCTTCAGTGAAGCTGATTATGAATGTATGTGATTGTTTCTGTCTGGAATAGATATGCTGAACTGGCTTTTCATGTTCTGCTGCATTAGGTAAAAGATCTTGGAGCAAAATAAATGTCAGATGTACCTGGGGCGAGCCATAGAGTAGTGCATATCCACTGACACAGTAATAATAGCCTTCCAAGAAAGAAAATGCTGAACAACTCGTCCAACATCAACACTTTTCTGTTTTCCATAAGAGTATCAATAATCAGGATTCTTTGCAACGTGTTACTGATGCAGGGTGAAATTTTCTGAGGTGCTGAGCAACCATTCTTCCCCCTCTTCCCACCTCCCCCTCAGCATCAGCAATTGCTCTTAGCACTTCACAATTCTGGAATTAAAACACTTGCTATTTTCTCAGGAAGAGGAAGGACATTATGCTCAAAACATATTTTCTTGGTGTGTTTTATTCCATAACACCTTTAGTGGCTGAAAATGGGTCATGACAGGGACTTGGGGGCTGTGCTGCTCCTGTAGGGAGTAGTGGGTTCCCAGAGAAACTGTGAGAAATGGTGCTAAGTGGCAGCTGAGCTAATCACAGGGTTATCTCCTCACTTCATCTCCTTCCCAAAGTGTGAGTAACTTTCAGAAGAAAAGCCATGTAAGAAGGGTGAGAAATCCCTTCTTGCTCCCACGCAAGGGGATTTATTGGAGAAAGGTGCTATCAAAGTGATGAAGAGACAAAGAAACAAATCATTCTGAGGTCCTGTTTGTTTGAAGTTAACAGACAAACCAAGCCCAGTGCTGAAACGTTACCCATTTTCTGCTCATGGAGTGCTGTAATTGCTTTAGGTCTTTGTTACTCACCAAAACACAGAATGAGGAGTGCCTGCAGCTGGCTTACTCACCCACTCCGGAGAGGAGAAAGGGCAAGAAGGCAGAGCTGGGAATACAGAGCTGGGAACTACACAGATCACACAGAAAAGCTTGGTATTGAGTGTGTGGATATTAATTCCTTAAGATAGTGAAGAAAAAAGGGGGAGGCGAGGCGAGGCGAGGCGAGGAGAAAGGAAAATGGTAAAATGATAGATGTATGTATTTGTTTTAAAACAAAATGGATCGGACCCTTTGGCCCATGGTAAAATCACAGGTATTTCTGATATTTCGCTGTATTAAAATGGCATGTTTGAATACAGGCAAGAACAAACAGTGAGATTCTTGCCCCCCTTCCTGTGTTTTTATTGTAGACAAGCAGATGCATTCCATAATGCTCAAAAAGATTTCCCCACATTTCCTTTCGGAAATGGTTTTAAGCAAGATAAGGCACTAAAATTTAATCCTCCTAACAATGTGCAAGTACTGAATCCTTGGCACAGACACAATCTTGCCATGAATTTATATAGGAGCTTTAATGGTTTTGTAAATTAATCAATAACGTGGTTAAATTATATTTGCTCAGCTAATTATTTTCCATGTCCTGTAAATTAGAACTTCAGTAGTCTTTAAGAAGAATCAGTCCTGCTGCTTGTCTCATATTTGTGCTTACTTACTGGTATGTTATTAAAGTGCTTGTTTATTTGTTCTGCTACAGACTCTAGCTTTTTCTTTGCTGTCTGAGTGGCAGCCACGGGGCTGCAAAGCCATGTGATGATATTTACATAGTTATATGTTTAATATACCAAATCCGTTTTTGCAGTGTCAAAATATTGAACATTTATAACCTCCTCAAAATCTATCTTGTCTCACCCTTGGGGTAACTGGACTTAACCACCTTCTTCCCCCAGGAAAACAGTGGTAGTTTTCTGATGACTGAAAGGGACCTTAGCCTCATGGCTTTGAAGAGCACAGCTTCAAGCATGGGTGTGATTTGATGGCTTCCAGAGAACTATTATTACCTGTTTCTATGGCTCAGACTATTCAAGAGTTTCTCCCTGCTCACTTTTCCTAAAGTCCTGTACCCAGACCCCCATCACTTACGGGTCAGTATGACAGGACTAGTTGGCAGCATGCGAAGCATCAAGTTGTGATTTCGGCTACACAAATCCAGGGCCTCTCATGCTGCAGGAACAAACCCAAAAAGCAGACCTCTGTTTGGCTTCTCGTCCAGGAAAATGCTTTAGGTGCTGCCATCAGACAAACTGCACTGTTCAGAGCAAGGCATTCGGTGCCTTTGCAATAGGAGAGGCATGGAGATAGCAGGTTTGATTTCAGAGATAGGAACGAAACCAAAAGGGCATAATGAAAAGTTGCCTGACCACAAATCAGGGCTCAGGGGACCAGAAAGAAAAGGAGAGGATGCCTACCTTCACCCTTCCAGCATGTCTTTATAAGCAGCAGCCTGCTGCAGAGGTTGGAAAAGCAGGTGGTTATGAAATCCAAACTGAATATGGAAGGATTTGTAGAGTGCTTCTTACTTTTGTCTGCCTCCTAACCATACTTCTATGCACTAACACAGAAACACGCTTAGGGAGTATGAAATATTACATGTAAGAGGGACTTTTATCTTTTCCCTACCTTTGATAAGCCAACAAGCTGGCATATTTAGCACTGCACTGCTCTATTTTTATTTATTTATTTATTTTGATTTAATTTCAGCTTTTGAAGATATAAAATGGCAAGGAAAGAAATAGAGGGAAGAAAGTTCAAATGAATAGCAGCAGACTAGTATTTTATTATCTATCTAATTATATTCTAAATTGATCTATTACAGTATAAACAAATTAGTTCTTGTCTTAACATATGGAGTATACTAGTTTATAAGAAAAGATCTTAGTTTATGCCTAATTTTTTTATTTTTTCATGTTAAGACACATCTAGAGATCAAGCTGAATATTTCATGCATATGTTCCTAGCTGTATGAATTTGTATAAAGAAACAGCTGTTATGTTTGATTTTTTTTCTAGATTTTTGACTGTAGTTTCTGTTGCTTTGACTTTCACAAATTTCCACACCTATCATTTTCCAAGATTGTCTACGGTTCACCCAAGAATTCTTGAACAAACCGTTTACCTGTTATTATTCCCATAATTATTATGTTTAACTTATACTTGTTTTTTAATGATGTTTTTCTAAAGCATTTGTTTGTACAAGGATAGCTGTAACAGGTTGTATGTGGATATCTCCAGAAGCTATCCCCATACACTCTGTAGAGCAATAGATATGTATGAAGCTATATATGTAGACAGGTATTAGCAGGACTGAGGTCTCTCATTGTTCCTTTCTAACTCTTAAATGGTTCTTTGCAGCTTTGACTATCCTCCACGGAGCCATCCGTTTCAGGTTCAGAGTCACTTTATCCTTTTGATTTGCTTTGTTCCTTGATCCTCTCACCGCAGCACTCCCCTCCAGGCTCCGGCACAAGAGCACTTTTGCAAGCAGAGGCCCTGTGGCAGGGTGGGCGGCTCTGCTTTCCTCCTGGCCCGCTGCCACCACTCCTGCAGGAACCTGAGCTGAGCAGGGCTCAGAGGCAGAAATTTCCTGTGCGTTCAGTGTAACAGCCTCACTGACGGCACCGGTGCACACACGGTCTCCCTGCACAGACCAGTCTTTTTTTTTTTTTTTTTAATAAGCAACTTCAATGCAAATGTACTTTCCTCAGACGGTGCACGTATTATAAATGGCTCTTGCTGGTTTACTCACACCCCGTCCTGTCTCTTGCTTTGGAAAGCTGTTCCACTTGATCGTTTGGTCTGCCTCTTTGAGTCAGTGGTGGCAGGGGAATTATAAAGGCGACGAAGGCGCAGCCAAGTCCCAGGTAGCGCGTGCCAGGTTTAAGTTGATTTAAGGTTGGGCAGCCTGACTCTGAAACTTTCTTCGCACAAGGAACAGCTACTTTTGGACAAAATTGCTATTTTTTTTAATTTATTTTTTTGCCGTCAGTGTGCGCCTGGCTCGGTGAACCTGCTGGGTGGTGCACACCTCTCAAAGACAGCATGGTTAGTGGGGCTTTGCAGATTGCGGGGCTGCTCGTCGGTGGCATTGGCATGATCGGGACATTCACAGTCACAGGTATGCCTCAGTGGAGGGTGTCTGCCTTCATCGAGCACAACATCATCGTGTTCGAGACCATCTGGGAAGGCCTGTGGATGCACTGCATCAGGCAAGCCAACATCAGGATGCAGTGCAAGGTCTACGACTCCGTGCTGGCCCTCTCTCCGGACCTGCAGGCATCCAGAGGGCTGATGTGTGCCGGGTCAGCGCTCTCCTTCCTGGCGTTCCTGGTTGCTGTTGTTGGGATGAAGTGCACGCGGTGCAGGCAGAGCAGCTGGCCGGCCAAGGGCTATATTCTCTTGACGGCTGGGCTCCTCTTCATCCTCTCGGGTGCCGTCACGCTCATTCCAGTCTGCTGGGTTGCCAACACCATCATCAGGGACTTCTACAACCCCGCTGTCAATGTTGCACAGAAAAGGGAGCTTGGTGAGGCTCTCTACCTGGGCTGGGTGGCTGCCTTCTGCCTCTTGACAGCCGGAGCCATATTCTGCTGCTTTTGCCACTGCTGTGAGAAATCCAGGAGCTACGGCTACTCCGCACCTCCCCACCACCTGCTGCACACCCAGCATCTGCACAGGACCACCGAAAGCTCATACTCCAGGAGTCAGTACGTCTAGATGCCTCCTGCCTTTTCTTTTTTTTATTTTCTTTCATTTTCTTTTTTTTTTTCTTTTGTTTTGTTTATTTTTTAAGTATTTTTAAGTGTTTTATTTTTTAAGTGTTTTATTTTTTAAGTATTCAGTCTGTCTGGATGTACAGTGTTCACAGGAAAGGACAGCTAGAAAGCTGGTGTTACCTCCTGTCCCGTAACTGCTGCTGCATTTTGGAGCTGGTGTTACCCCCACTGGGCTTTGCTGGGGCTAGTGCTTTAGCACGCACAGCTGTAAGGACAGCACGGTGACTGTTGAATGCTATTTCAATGGTACCTTGTACTTAGGGTAGCTTTGGGGTTGTGTGGCTTTGTTTTTGTTTGCATTTTATGCAGAAAACAGAAATAAGGGGCTTAAAGTTCCACTGTGATATGAAGTACTGGCCTATTGAAAATAAGAGGGGAGTCAAAGAGCTGGTTCAGGGTTTTTTTTTTTTTTTTCTTTCCTGGGAAAGAGGGGATAACAGTGAATAAAGACAAGATGATGATGGTTTAAAAGGAAAGCATTCACAAGCAGATTGATTTACTGTAGGTTTAATGGAGGGTTGCATGAAGAATTTATTCATCAGAGGAAGGTAAGCTGAAATACATGAAAAATATCCCTTATTTCAGAGAATAAACATAGCTCTATATTCATCCAAAATATAATCTTTTTGGTGAAAGTGACAATTTCTTTCGTAATCGGTACAGGCCAAACTCATTCACATCCTTCTTTTTAGAAGCAGCAGTATTCCCTTGCAAACTCCTTGTGGCTCACCACATTTTGCAATATTGCATAGATCACAAACACTGAGTTGGCTGCCTGCCACAGGATACGGTGATATAGATATTTTTAAAAAACGATATTTGGGTCAGTCAGGCCCATATTTTTACTAAAACCCACTCATACCAGCATGGTTTATAGGCATAAAGAACATAAACAGCATTTTCTCACAGTTCACATTAGAACAACCTCAACAATATTTTTAATAAGATCACACAACCGTGATAGAGAACAATGTAATGAAACCAAGTCTACTGAAAAATAAGCATAGTTCCATACAAACTAATTTAATAAATGACCAAAATTAATCAATAGTGGTAATATTTTTAATAGAATTTTGTAACCCCAAACCTGTGGAAATCGATGGAATTTTGCCTTTGACTTAACTGATTACATGATTCAATTTGTGGTGTTTAATGGAGAACAACATTCTTGCTCTGATTGCTTTGATTGACGATTTAAAATATTTTTTAAAAAGTTTATGATGTGATCTGTAGTTCTCTAGTAAATTCTTTAAGCTATTACTACTTGAAAATTTGGAATCAAATTCTTAAAATAACTTCATAAAATGCAATTCTGAACAAGCTAGAAAAAAAAGTGTGCTAAATCTGAAACTCTTTTCATAGTGTTTATAATGTGCATATTAAGATGTGCCTCTGTATGTAACTTTATTTTTCTTCCTTATTTTTAAGCAAATTATTTCTACATATGTATATGTATAATGAGCATGACCTTTCTGTAATATAGCAGTGTGTGGCTATATTTCCTTTGTATGCCTTCATTAATGCTTATACCCAAGTCCAGTCTATTTTTTTTTTTTTTGAGACAAGAGTGGAAGAGCAATCCTGTTGTTAGCAGCATGTTGTGAATATCCTACATGGGACCCGCAGCTTGAACACAAGGCTCTATAGCAATGTCTGTAATAGTCACCTGCTGAAATCAGCCCTCTAAAGGGTAGACGAAAAATCTTACTCAGACTACTACGTGTATGTACTGGTGCACTGTAGTTATCTCTGCTGTTAAAACGTGGAGTGATTCATATAGTATTAATCTACATGTTTGAGGAAAGCTTCAGTGGAAAGTGAGATAAGGACGACAACTCTGTAAAAGCCCTGTGCATATTGAACACTGGCCCTACATCAGATAGCGTTGTCTGTTCCTGGTAAAGCACACAATGAGGTAGTTGTACAAATGCAAAAGAAGATGCATGAAGACTATAAGAAGACCTCCAAAAGTATCCCTAGAACAAAGAGGAACACAAGTATCATGGACGGTGAGTAGGACTCTAAAAGATTTCACAGATCTCCCTTAGAGAGTCTATATATGCTACAAACAGTTCACCTATTACAATAAACACGTATCCCCTGTAAGTAGCTCCTCTGCATATCCAGCCATTTCCTTTAAATTGTATCTTACCTTCATACCGTATCTTCAAGAGCACTGAAATTAAAGCTTTGCTTCTAAATGGAGCTGGCCTCCAGATTTGTGTGTTAAATGAACCCTAAGTGGTCTGAGCAGAGGGTGCCATACGAGGCAGTACATCCAAGCTCAAATCAACTGTCTGCAACAGTAAACTTCCAAATATTGAATCCTGTAACTTGGAATTAATTTTCTTGCTTACAAACAAATGAAATTCTGGGGAGAAATACGGTGCTTTGCCTCTGTAAGTGAAAGCCAGGGTGTCTTGCTTGTTCACCTTTGTCCTGCACGTAGGGTGCGTGTATGCATTCCTGCAATGTGAAAGCGATGTGGAGCCTTGCCAGGTCCACTGGGCACTTTGTAAATGACTGCAAAACTTGCAGGTCAGAGGAGAGTAATGCTTCATTTAACTCAGGTGAGTGAAGGTTCAAGATTTCAATCACTGCTCTGTGATTCAGCAGCTAGGCTTTCACTTATAATGAGCCTCTTCTGAAACTCTCCTCCAGCTGCTGCAACTGTTGTGGAAGTCTAGGAGATAGAGCTGCTACCTGCATTTCTAGGCACTGCTTTCATTAGGGATAGACAGTGAGGTGGTGAACATACAGGTGGCAGCAGAGCTGTCCTTTCAGGAGCAGTTTGTGCAGGCAAAGCTGTGCCATAACAGAGCCTGACTGTGGCTGAGCTCTTGTCTTGAATGGCCTGTGAAATAGTGAAATATATGAATGGCCTTACTGTGCTGGCCTGGAAACATATGGAGATCTGCTACTGCCACCATCAGAGACAGGTGCCTACACAGCAGCAGAAAACCTGGGCCAGCAGACAATGATGCCAGCAAAGCCAACAGTGTCAGGGTTACTCTCCCCACTTCCAGCCTCCAGTACTCACGGTATCTTTGTCTGGGGCTTGAGACCTTCACCAAGGATCATAGTTGGACTCCACACAGCAGGTACAGTGGGCTTTCTGAGCACGATGCACAGCTCCCCCTTCCTGCTAACCTGAAAGAAGGGCAGTGTAGGTGACTCCAGCCCTGTGAAGGTCCCATCCAGTTCTCATGGTCCTGACGGGGGCATGTTCCCCACTGCCACAATCTTGCGTTGCAGAGCAGGGTTGAGAACCTGAACTGAGCCCCTCAGCCAGTTCCCCCTATCTTTTGCAGTCTGGATGCTTACAGCCCTTGGGCTCTCCCTGCTTCTCCACCATGAGGCAGTCCCCAGGCAGCAAAGCAAGCTGACCCTATTGCTCACCATGTTGCCTCCTCACTCGTCCCACTGCCCCGTGGAGCCGGTGGCCACAACATTTTCCTTTTAAGCCTTAGCAAGGAACTGACAACTAAGGGATCTAGGCCATGGCAGTCCTATAATATGCATTACTTGAAGAATTAGGAGAAGGCTGGCTAAACAACTAGTTTACCTGGGTACAGCTTGGAGTCCCATCATCAGTTCCCTTCATTAGTGGGAGGAGACCCATATAGGGTGGGCAAAGAGGGCAAATAGGAGGAGAAGACAGTGTGAATGAAGCTCACTCCAAAACAGGTAAGAGTCATGAAACAGTCCAGTGTTCTTCTCCGGGAATAGATCTGCCAAAATTGTTCCTGAGAGATGTTTATACAACAAAAACTTCTAGAGATGGCTACACTGCAAAGTCCTTAGCAATCTATCCCAGTGCTTAACTATCATTTTCATTAAAAAAGTTTTTCATGATGCTTAAGCTAAATGTGCCCACTGCAGGCTAAGGCTGCTCCATGATTTCCTGTCCCACCGGCAGCAGGCATAGAAAACAGACTTCTGCTTTCCTCTAAAGAAGGCAGTCTCTTCTGTGTTTCAGGACTGTTACCATCTGGCCTCTTGAACACCTCTTGCTTAACTTTATCATCTCTAATTCTTTCCTCACTGGCATGTTTGTTAAATCTCTCCTCATTCTTGTTTATCTCCCCTGATTGTTTTTGGCTGTCCCCCCTCTTTCTTTAATGGCCCAAACTGGACAAAGTATCCAGGGGATGCCTTGCCACTGCTGAGCACAGTGAATACAATTATTGCAGACTATCATAACCTAGGGTATATTATTCACAAAAACAAGCAAATATCTTTCTTGAATACATTAAGTGCATTTCATTTCTGTTATTCCAGGCCTCAAGTTCTCCAGCTTTCCTGTGTGGTGGGACTTAATTATTGACAGTGCATTGACCAACTGGGAGTCTAATGCAAATTTCCTTGCTGCAGTTCCTCCTTTACCACTGGATACCTGAGGATAAGATGACACCCCAGAGAAATCCCTGGCTCCACCAGTAGCAGAAAGCAACATCCAGTTTTCCTTCCTACATATTCTTTTGTTGTTTTACTCACTCATGGCTTCTGTATCCACATTATATTATTTTTACTCTACTCCATCCCTTCAGTGTCTCTGTTAATTTCCCACCTCTGTTTCAGATGCTTTAACAAGATCCAAATGGATTAGATTTTCTCAACTTCTATTTTCTAGAAGATGTTATCAAACAAAAATGAATCTGTTTTTGTTAAGTCTGTGTTGCATTTTATTTAATTTCCCATTTACTTCCAGGTATTTATTCTTTTCTTCATAATGGATTTTAAATCATATTATACTATTAGATTCTGACTAATGTGTGTCTGGTTGTGCATTGTTTTTCACCTCCCTGCTCATTCCCTTAGTTTCGCTGTTCTCCAGGCACACAATATCACTCCTGATTTGAAACACACACTAACAGCCCTAGCTACAAGATTTGGAATTGTACGCGTTGAATTTCCTTCAGTGGAAATTGCTCTCTTTTCAGTTTATGCTCATAAAGATTTGAAATTTGTTGCCTACCGTGAATAGCAATTCCATTATGCTCTCCTTCTATATCCTTGTTGCAACTTAAATTCAAAGAAGGGGGACTAATGACCTTTCTTAGACTCATACAGCCTAGCATGCCTCTTCCCTTGCTGTTCTGCATTATTCGTATGCCTGTAGCACCTTTTCCTATTTTACTTTTGTAAAGTCTAACCTGGATTGACTTTTATTGACTCTCATTTTCTCCTTACATTTTCTGGCCTCTTAGATTCATTTTCTTTGCTGGTCAGTTACTTTTTCTGTTCTGTTCTACCAAATATCTTCTCTGTGGAGTTATTCATCCAGCTGAGTATGGAGTTCTACAAGTCCCTCTCTTTCTTTCCCATGGGATTCATATTCCAGACACTTCCTAAGGAATTTTGAAACCTCATCCACAATCATGTCCCCAGGCTGCTCAGTCTAATTAATAAAGAAGAATATGATCAGGATTAGAGGAGTAGTTCTCCTCCAGCGCTCCAGGCATTTTCACCTCATTGAAGATGGTCTTCTGCAGGGACACAGACCCTTTCGTCCTAATGATCCTTCACATACCATTTCCTGCCTCACAATGTGAGCTCCATTCCAACCTAAAAGCATCACGTTTGCTAAGGCCTTTTCCTCCCCTCCATTTTATAGCTGTTTTTAAGTCAGACTGCACCAGACTATTTTCTGTCTCTTTTCCTTTCCTTTGCCTAACTTCCAGGCTCTTAACTCCCAACACGTGGCTGATAGAAATAGTTATTAGACTCTTCTGCTTCTGAAGCATTGCACTGTGTGCAGTAATACTACATGAATCACTCTATGTTTTGACAGCAGAGATAACTACACATTTCAGACCTGGAATAGAAGCAGATACTGCTTGATCATGGACAAAGACGTTCATTTTTTGACTGACTACATAGTACGCTGTGATTAGGAGCAGAGCTGTATTGTCCCAATGTGTGCCCCTTGCAGGCAGTGGGCTGTTACTGGGCAGGGACACACCGTCCCCTGGAAGATGTATCAGTGTGCAAAAATGCAGTGACTGTGGCGCATCCTTGGAGCTGCCACGATTCACCATGCTGGAGAGGGTGTTCTGAGAGCATGTGACAAAAATTAATTGCTTCCTGCAAAATGCTCCTGCTTTGGCCTCTGTGCCAGCACAAATCCAGAGTGATTAATGACTTCCAGGAAGGGTGAGCACAGGAACAGCTGGTTGGCTGGGCAGAGCTTCACTTCTCCTCTGCATTCCCTCCTCTCCCTCTGTTGGAAGGGAAATGAGCTAAATCGGGAGATGAACAGTGCCAGCTATGCAGACCTGACAGTACGGGGCTGTGCTGCTCCTTCCTAGTGGACACCCAGCTTGTCAGCTGGGGAAAATGAGCCAGGATGTCCCAGAGAAGAGGTGACTCCTCTGGGAATCATACGGAGGCTGGAGCCATAGGAACATCCTGGCCAGAAGCACAGATGTTCAATAAAGGGCTCTGGATTTGGGCTGAGAGAGAAAGGAGATGGGTTGGGGGTAGAGGGTGACAGTGCTGTGGGTTGAGATGCCAGGTTTGGGGATGTCACTGGGCACACAGGGTTGGGGCTAGGGGTGGTGGAACTCGTGGTGCTAGGGTTTATTTTGGAGGGTGGAAATTACCAATGTGGTTATTAACATTCAGAAGGTAGGCTTTTTGAGAGGGCAAAAAGAGGAGGCTCAGGGGTGACCTTATCGCTCTCTATAGGTACCTTAAAGGAGGCTGTAGCGAGGTGGGGGTTGGTCTATTCTCCCACGTGCCTGGTGACAGGACGAGGGGGAATGGGCTGAAGTTGCACCAGGGGAGGTTTAGGTTGGATGTTAGGAAGAACTTCTTTACCGAAAGGGTTGTTAGGCATTGGAATGGGCTGCCCAGGGAGGTGGTTGAGTCACCATCCCTGGAGGTCTTTAAGAGATGTTTAGGTGTTGAACTTAGGGATAGGGCTTAGTGGAGGACTTGTTAGTGTTAGGTCAGAGGTTGGACTTGGTGATCTTGGTGGTCTCTTCCAACCTAGACGATTCTGTGATTCTGTGATTCTGTGAAAAAGAAAGGGCTATATATACATGGGATGACTCTATTATATACGCTGGACAGGCAGGAGCCCAAATTATGGAGAAAGCTGGAATAAAAAGCCCTGTTTTCAGAAGTCTGTGACTTTTTTAGTTTGCTGCACCACCTGGCTACTGGAAAGTTAGTTCAAGGATGTATTGTTATGCTGTGCTCCAAAAGCAAGCTTTCTTGGGATCCTGAGCCTGAGAGATTGTTTCTAACTGCATTAGGTAGCCTAATAAAAGCTACAACCTCTTTCCACCAACTTTGCCTCTCATCTATCTTTAAGCCATTGCTGCCACAATATAACTTATCCTATTCCATTCCATCACAGTAAATCATTTAAATAAAAGAGTTCTCCTGTGCTTCATCCAGTAATAGCCTAACTGTATACCCTGCTGCTACCCCTTATGAAAACAATCAATACTGTCTTGGGAATTTGCCACTGTTACATTTCCAACAGCCTAATGTGAATCAAGCAATCAAATGCTCCCCAAATATTTTCTAGAGGAGTGCTCTGAGGTCCTGTCATTAAGCAGCCGAGTAAGATCGCATATTTTCTGGCATGTTCTATTTCCATCATGATGGCTGCTCCCTGTACATAACTACTGAGGTGACAAATACCTTGTAAAGCCTGAAGCAATTTAGATGGATTAAATACTCAGAGGAGTATTTAATATTTTATTACTGAGGGGTTTTATTATACAGAACTCAAGTTCATTCACAGTGTCCACGAGTCAGGCTTCCTCAGACATGGAATATCATTAAGCCTTTGGCAGTTCTGTCAGGCTGTGGATTTCAGGCATGCTGAGGAAAATGACTGAAACCAAAGTAGTTCTTTTTGATTCAGCTGTCAGACATGGGTTGCCTCAAAGCTAGAGTTAGAGGTCGACACCCCAAGTACAGTGCCTTTTATGTGTCTGGAGGAAATCCTTCTCCAGGCTACACTGAGCAGATGTTCCTCTCACTCCAAAATGTGTCAGTCTTGATGAAAGGGGGAAGGAGATGTGGCTTCATCTTTTAACGTACGTGCAGGCAGCATTATTAAAGCAAGCACTTACAAAAAAAGGTCTCCATTGGCTTCGGTCCATTAAATTAAAACAGAATTAAAGTAATTTTTGCTTCACTGGTAGGCTGGAAATACAGTAGTGAATCAAAATACCATAGAAATCAATGGACACACTACCTTAAATGTGTGGTCAGCTTTTGTAAGGAGTTGAAAACAAACAGGTCACCCCAGCATGTAGTGAATTGCCCGGTGGCAGCCACAAACAGGCTGCCATAAAACTGATGCTATTCACATGTGTTTCCAAAACAAACGATCTGCAGACAATCCTAACCCTACCTGTTGTATGTTTGATGCACATTTTGCATGTAAAGGATGACTGAAGTCTGCGTGGCTTCACACAGCACCTCTGGCCAAGGTGACAGGATGCAGAGGGACCGTAGAGCCACTGCTCGGTGGACTCCCCATTGCCAGGCTCTGCAGCTGATGTTAGGCAGGTTTGCAGCCTTACTGGACAGCTAAAGCCTCTGGGAGGTTAAGAGACTTAGCTGTAACTCTTAATAATCACTAAAGTGTGCTTTTGATAAACCTATATATTTGCCTGTTCAAAGAATGTTGCTGAACCTTAAATTTAGTTCATTAGCCTGTAACATAACCAACCTATTCTTGACATGAACTCATGATGATACATATACACACATACACACTATGTATAGGTGTTTGTATATGTATAAGGACTGTAAAATTCAATGTATGTAGAAGATATACACAGAGAAATGAAACCTGGTTTCTAGGAGGCAATGAAATGTTTACATTATTGATGCCTATAATTAATTAAGCACTGGGGATCATTGACAGGTTCTGTTAATCTTCTGGACTGGAGATGCTCTACTTCCTATTTTTCAAGTGGCATCATCATTTTAAAAGCTAGGGAGGGAATGTAAGATACTCCCTCAGGAGAAGACTCAAATGAACTTCCTGATTTGAGGGGAAGAGAAGATGTAAATCTGAACAGACATCCAGAGGAAGATTAAATGTAAAGCCTACATGCTTCCTCCATTGTCTTTCTTCTTTGAAGGCAAATCTTGGGGTGGACATGTTTGCATAAGAACTGGTGCTCTCATCTTGAGGCAGGTAAGCATGCCAGTAGCATGACAGGATGATACCCAGAAGATATTCACGGATGATACACAGAGCATGGTGAGACTTCTGAGGTCTAGACAGGCAGAAAAGGGGTTTTCCTTTTATTTCTGCTCATCTGACTCTAAAGCCATTGTGTCTGTCATACCCACCATGTAAGCACGTATTTAAGTTCTACTTTCAGAGATGTCTGCTTTTGAGAGTGATTTTGTGAGTGAATTTCTTTCTCAGAGATGGGGTGAGCCTTTAAATGGAGGTACAGCTCTCTAGGGTATACAAATAAGAGCTCCCTCCAGGCTGATCAAACACAGGGCTCTGCTGCAAAATACAGATCTTCTGGTGATCAGCAAGTCCAGGGACTCCTTGGCATTTAACAGGTTGATAAGTTTTTCCATTCCTCATGAGTTTCCAAGATACTGGTACTGTTTTTTTGGTTTTATTTTCCAGCCTGTCTCTTGTGGCTCATTTTCATTTCTGAAATGTATCTTCAGGTTTCAAAACTGTCATTTATTCATTTTCTTTTCCTGCTTTCTTCCCCTCAGGTTTCAATAACAAGAACCATTCTGCCACCGGACAGTACAGGGAGCATCGTAGCCTGGGTGTTCCTGCCTGACACCTACATCCGGATGTCACTCACCGTAGGTACTACTGCCAATTAGAGGTCAAAAAACACTCAACTGTTTAGCACTCTCTGGATGTATTCTTACACAACCAGCATATGATGCATTTTTATAGTATTTTTGGGAGCAGTTTATTTTCTATACAAACCGTGCCCTGACTGCCTCAGAGTGTAATTTTATGCATGACCTCAACAGCTGACCCTCCCAGAGTCATATAAGGAAAAATGATTTCAGAGCAATCTTGCTAGATAAGGCAGTCAGATAAACAGATTCAGGGCATTAGGCATGGTCAGTTCTCCAGCTGCGTATACCTTCAAGAGCTGGCTGCCTGAAAATGTTACATGAAGGGTTTTTTCTGTTGGAAAAACAATAAATAAAAATTAAATGCTAGCTTCGAGAAGGTTTTTCCATAAAAGATTTTCTATTTTTTGACATTAAAATAACAAATCAAAATTCAGTTTTGATAATTTAGAGGTAAAAATGTTCTACAAGCTAAATGGAGACTGGACTCAAATTAAATAGCACAGGTCTAGTGTGCAGACAGTCTGCTTCTAAGAGAGCAGTCTCCTGCCAGATGAAGGAGTTTCTTTTAGACAGGTAGCCATCTATGACTTTGGATTTCATCTCTGCTATTTTATCTTTACGGCGTCAAAAAAAACCCTTATCTTTTCTTCAACACCATTCTTTTTTTGCGTAAGCAGAAGAGTGATGCAATATTCATCTCTATAAGAACAAGTCCAAGAACATATTTGATTTCTAAAGGTTAAATTTGACATCTTAGCTGAGGACATTTTTTTCTGCCCAGATTCATGCTGGCAGACTTGAAGACAAAAAAAGAATTAGCCAGAGCCCTTGGGAGTATTTTCCACATGGACATGTAACGTTATACTATATAACTCACACTGCCTGGCAGTCCTTCCTTTCAGCTAGTGATTATAGGAAGAAGGGGATTTTGTAGGCTGTGAATGCTTTAGATGGGCAATTCACTTTTCCCTGGGTTTTAGCTTTTGCTTTGAATACGTTACACCTAAGGCTGTAACTAAATGAATTCCATCAAAGTCAAAGTCTGAAATTTCTAAACACACACAGCCCACAGCACAACAACCAACAAGCAATCTAAGAGTGCGTCTTTCTTGGATAGCACTTCTAGAGGCCTTCATTGTCTATAGCCTACACGTTTTTTAACTAGCCCTATTGGTTCAAAGAGCTGGGGTAACCAGAAACACCTCTATTTTAATAACACCTATGAGGTGTCATCATATACTATTATCTCCAGGTAGGGAGAAGAAAGTTAAAAAAAATCATAATGAAGCAGTTATTCCTAACTTGCCCAAGGCAAATCAGTCTTTGGTGTGCATTTTTGTCCAGACTTGTAGCTCTCTGTACAGGCCAAGATAAATGCTTATGGGAGGGATCTCTGACTTTCAATGTACATTATATACTGAAAGAAAAGCTCACCCTTTTCGAATTGTACAACTGTTACCTGGAGAAGATTATTAGTACAGAACATAGTAACAACACTATCCTAATACTGTCCTAACAGGGAGAGATTCTCATAGAGGATTATTTCCTAACAGTGATCTTACTCCTGGATTCAGAAGAAGAAGCTGTGAAACCCTGCCAGCTATTTTGCCATTCTTGTAAATTATGCAGCTGGTAGAGTAAAGCTTTGATGTTGATTGCAATACTTGACTTTCCTGTACCTGTCTAATATCATGATTATACTTTTGTGTTTGATCAAAATGAGGAATCTACATTAAAGAGCTACACCAACTACTTCCCAGCTTGATTTAAAATAAAAAAAAAATAATAAAAAAATCAGATGTTTTCCCAGGGTTATAGTACTTAGAAGGTAAGCCCCACACCAAGACTAAGATTAGCTTTTGTCATAAGAACAACCGTAATGACCTATTTTATATAATATTTTAGCAGACGGAAGTTCAGACTTTCTGTACTGGATTTCAACATAGCTGCAACCTTGCAGTTAGGAAATGATTAGCCCTGCAATTAGGTGCCTTTAATTGAATCCCTGGCACTTACTTGATTATAACATCACTACTGACACAATATGAAAAGCAGTAAAATCAACCCCTCCCTAGTTCCCCATTGGCTGGAAACTTGTTAGGCTTGATGGGTAGGTGCACTAGTTGGAGGGGATTTCAAAGCAAATAAATAGCAGCTCCCTCTAGCCAGTCAGAAATGGATTTCCACCTGTGTGAACCTCCGACTGGGGAGAGCTGCTCTTAAAAAAACCCAACTTGCTGTATGAGGAAGCTACTGGAGAAAGTATTGTCTCTCAGGCTTCATAATTCTTCTGCGAAAGAGTGATTTTGGAAGACTCGCTAGGCCACCTTGCTTGAGGTGCCTTTTTTTCAGAAGGAGCATGGCTTGCTGTGCATTACAAATCACCGGGCTAATATTCGGAGGTGTGGGCATGGTCGGGACTTTGGCAGCTACAATTATGCCACAATGGAGAGTTTCTGCCCACATTGAGAGTAACATCGTGGTGTTTGAGACTATCTGGGAAGGACTGTGGATGAACTGCGTCAGTCAGATGGGCATCAGGCTGCAGTGCAAATTCTACAAATCTATCCTGGCTCTCCCCCCACCATTAGAGGCATTCAGAGCCCTCATGTGCATTGCGGTGCTCCTGTCAATCATTGCCTTTTTGTTGGCCATTGTTGGTGTGAAGTACACTCGCAGGACCAAGGAGAATCCCCAGAGCATCAGTATCTTCATCCTGGTAGCTGGAATTGCCTTTCTCCTGACGGGCATCCTCATTCTGATCCCCGTGTCCTGGACTGGTGGCAGCATCATTCGTGACTTCTATAATCCAAAAGTCCCTACACCACTGAAACGAGAACTGGGAGCTGCTCTCTATGTGGGCTGGGTGAGCGCTGCACTTCTCATCGCTGCGGGAGCAATGTACTGTGGTTTCTGGTGCTGGGCTGGTAAATCCCCAAAATCCAGGTATCCATCACTTTCCCCCAACAGATCGCACAAACCTGGCTCTGCAGAAGGGCCATCCGTAAGCATGCAGGCATATGTGTAGCTGCTACCTGTGATCTTTCTGCTTAGCACGTTTATATGTACTGATCAATTCAGTACCTAACTAAACTGTGAGTCTGTAGTGGAGGAACAACTTTTTAATTTACTATTTACTATTAACATACATATCTGCTCTCTAACATGATTACCGGAAATGTTATTACACGGACATTATGTTAGACCTCAGCCAGAAGAAAAATCTCACTATTTTATAGGAATGAAAACTGGCATGGGAACAGCAGCAGCTAGGAGCCTCTCACAGAAGACTAACAGAGTATGGCTGGGCTGGAAGGCAGGCACCTATTGTGCAATAGTACCTTTGCCCTCCCCTAAACCTGTGACATGCAAGGGGATCAGTGCATTTATTCTAAGGTAAAGTCTTTGTCAGGACTGTCCCTGGACAGTGATGAGAAGCATGGAGTTGGCAGCACGGTGGAAGCAGTTGCTGAATGACTGGAGAAGCCCCCAGTGATCTTATCTTCAATATCAGCACACAAATGTTCATGCTCCCCTGTTAGAGATCTTCATGATTGACTATGTGTTTCACAGATGCTTGCAGAGTTGATGTATCCTTCTTACCTCTTCTGCAGGGCACAGAATCCATCTCGTGGAATAATAAATTTTTTATTCACTTCACCAGCCTTTGTCATGAATGTATTAGCTTCCCGTTGCCTAGTACTTTCCATCTTTAATGGTTTCTCCTGTTCTATAGATAGCATCTCCTCTTCTATAAAATTCAGGACAGACTACCTGTCTTTATGCACTTTAAAGCACTGTGATAAAGTCAAGTATAATTAAACAAGCCAGGCAAATGTAAATGTGCAATCCCCACTTGCCCATTGGGGGATCAAGAGTTCCTGCCTATATCTTCCATCATGCTCACAAAAGCCAAGCCCCAATGTTGTTCTGACTGCTCTGTGTTTGCAAGACTCACTTTAAAGCATGAGCCAAGCAGTCTGATGCTTGTCTGTCCAATGTGCAGAATCCAACAGTATTTGCAGCTATTCTTTTTTTCACAGTTGAAAACTCAGAACCTGCTTTTGAATGCATGCATATCACAATATTGATGTGACCAAAGAAGTTCCATTTAAAAACAATTTTTCTTGTTCTTCACACAGTAGTAATAGATAGTACCATTTCATTGATAATTTAATGACACGGGTAGACAGTTTGTTCCTTTTCTATGTCTTTGACTGGTATCTGAAAACCAAGTTTAATGACTTTTCAAGTTGTGCAGAGCAATGCCTCTATATATTCATTCGACTGTTCAATCTGAAGAACGTGGAAAGCTGCATTTAATTAAAAAAGCCTTTAAAAAAGTCAAAACTTGACTTTGGATGAACCTAAATGAAACAGTGCCATCAAACATGGATATTCATTATACATACTAGCTAATGTTCATTTACACTTACGGCAAACCATCTTTTAGTGGGAATTTTCTAGTCACCAGGAAACAGGCTTAAAGTATCCTGCTCATCACTTGAACTGTCAAATCAGCACTTATTAATTCCAGATAAGCCTTTAAGAGAACATTTGTAAATAGATTTTCTGGTGCTAAAGTACGTATTTTAATGTTGCCTCATAGCTGCTGCTGCTACCATATTTGTGGTACACACAGTACCTGTCACAGCAGCTCTCATTGGACCAGACAGCTCATTTCAATGGAATTATTCTTCTGACTTTGGTTATAGTTTATACTACCCTGAAGAACTTCACCTGATATTTTATTGTATTTGTGTCCTATAATACGTATTTTGTTTAATAAATGTTTGGTTTGTGAGCCAGAGTTTCAGATTTTTGATTGATTTAGATCTGACATTTGTGATTAACCCAGCAGAGGACAAAGACATTTGCAATGCAAATTTGATACATACTTATATGTAGGTAATGGATTTAAATAACGATGTATGCAATATAATGCCACTTTATGTAGATACAAGTGCTTAAGATGTAATAAAGTGCAGTTTTCTACAACATTAATTAAAGGATCCTGAATGCTTCCACTATCAGTGGGATGATCTAGAAATCAAATTTGAACTGGGTGTGCCATTTACAGTAGTAACATTATTTTCAAAGAATTTAAAGATGAAACTGCTCTATTTGAGCATTTGGCATTCATTTCAAAAAAACCTGAGCTTTTTATGTCTAATATTAACACCTGATGGCTGCAAACTACTCCATCTTTTTCTTATGCCAGTTGACCTAAAGATGAGCTCAGACAAAATCTCTGATCTCAGACAAAAATGTACTTGTGTGTGTTTGGAATCTGACCTTGATTCCAACTGTACAGCTAGGCCGGGCTGCTGTTTGGATGTGTGGGATTTTATTGACACAAATGGCAATTTCCAGTGATGTGATTTAGCGCTTTACACTCACCCACATATGTTTAAGAGCCTGTGGCACTAAAATCTCTGAATTTGATACAGGAACAAATTTCTCATGAGAAGCTAACTTGCAAGAGATGCAACACAGTGGTTAACTTTCTGCCTTTGAACAGAATAGAAATTCCATTGTAGGGGATGCCAGTGTGGGGAAAACCCATAAAATGATTACATAATATTTTACCTCTGTATGTGAGGAACGCATTTTTTTAAGTAAACTGCATGGGTGCATTTGCATCTGTTAAAGGAGACAGAGTTTTTCTCCTTCCTTTTCCCCTTTTCACAAACTGTGACGCTCAGAACTGACTAGCTGGAAGCTGCAGTTTGGAGGTGTTAGAAAGAAAAGGAAGTTCTAAGTTCTTTAACAAAACAAAACAAAACAAAACAAAACAAAACAAAACAAAACAAACAAAAACCGTGGGTGAGCTTCAAAAATAAACTGTTGCTGTTCATGAGTTATCTGAGGGTATCAGTCAGCAAGATCTGGGCTTGAGGGGGTGATGGAGGATCTTGCACACGTCTCTAGTGCCCAAGGTGGCATTTTCTAGCCTCTGGCTGCTGCTCCAGAAGAGCTTCTGCCCCTTCTGGGTTACATCCAGACAGAGCTGATCTCAGGTAACTCCCTGTGTCTACAGTAACTCTTGGTGCTTATTTAAATGTCTGAATGTCTCCTCCTTGTGTGATGTGGATGAGAGTAAAGATGCTCAGAAACACGTGTACTGCGGTGAAGACATTTAGGGAAACAGCCACTTCTCCACTCTACTTAGTGCAGTAGGGCTGTGAAAACAGAGCACTGGTTACACACTACGTGCTGGAGGACCAAGAGGAAGCAGGGCATGAGTAAGGGCTATTAACAGGACTTTTGTCTCAGAAGAAAAGGCCTAACATGTGGGTGTCATTTGATGTGGGTGGGCTAGGAATTACTAAAACATTGTGTCAGGATTTCATGTGGTGCAGCTCTGCTTCCATTGAGGAGTGGAGGCGGCAAACTTTGCTTTGGTGGTATTATGTTCACATTCCTCTAGGCACAACTGTCAGAAACTTCAGGCCTGCCCTATTTGTTAATAACAGTTGATTAAATATTGTGGTTAAATATCTAGTTTAATATCCTGATGCTATCATATACTTTAATATTTTGTAACCGCAGGATAAAATGGCTTTGAAAATAGAACTGAATAGCTGATATTTGGCTATGTATTTGAAATAAATATATGAAGCTTTCAGGTTGCTTTTTTTTTTTTTTTTTTGTATTAAAGGGAATGATTGTATTTCCCTATTGCAGGAAAAGAAAGCTTCAGTATTTTTACAATGTCCTTTTCTGATTCAGTCTTGTTTTTACATTATGTGTTAGTTTTTAGTAGATAATAAACAAAGTGGGTCTGATTCCTTGGGAAATAAAATACACAAAACTGATTTAGTGCTGACTTCCAAGACTTGCTTATAAGAAGTTTCCTGAAGCAAGTCAATATTTCAAAAGCTGGTCCCGAAATATATATTCATCTCTGAGATGAAAAGATTGTGGAGCAAATAATCCCCCACTAAGATGCAGCCAAGGGAACATATTTATTGCAAAAAGTGATGGCTTAGCAAAACATTTCATTATAACAGAAAGATGAATCGGATGGGTTTTGAGACAAATGAATGCATGCAGTCATCAGTTCTGATATGCAGAGACAAACCTCTGTGGAAAGAGCATTATCACTAAACAAGTTTATGTTAAAAAATGTTACAACTGCCCTGAAAATCAACAAGACTCAGAAAGTCAGAAATGGGATCTTGATTGTGTCCTTCTGATTGACTATAACTGTCCCTTTGAAAAAGGCACAAGAGGTCTTTCCTCTTGTCTTTCCTTGAGTCCTACATCAGCTTTGAAAACTGGGACAGAGCTGACCTACCAAATAAACACTTCCTTTACTTTTTCTCTGGTACAGAAATGTTCTCTGACTTGAACGCTTTGGTAACCTGATTTGAGTTTCAGAGTCCAAGTAAGACTACTATGACATTTTATGACTACTTTAAGAAACAAAAAGAAAAAGAAAACAAAAAATACCCTGATAAGTAGGACATTTTCAGCAGAAAAGATCTGTGACAGTGCTTATTGTGTTCAGTTGCCCCTTGCAGAAAATGTTCCAGCTGTCAATGAGGACAAACCAAAAATATTCAAAAGCACAAAGATTTCTTTTTTTTTTTTTTTCAACATCAAGGAACAGAACTGGCTAGGGAAAGGGTTGTAATATCAGTGCTAACAAGCCACGTGCACCCACAGAGTCAGCACCAGAGGGTCTGTTCAGTTCCAGGTATCAGAATGGAAGGACACCGGTGTGTCCTCACTGACAATATAACCAACAGCATCATTTTAAAAACAATTAAAGGGAAAAGGGAAAATACTATATTGAACTCTTCTGTCTGTACCAAAAGAAAAGCAGAATACAAAAGGCTACCCGAGAATCTTATCCCTACACTTCCAGTCCTTTAAAAATGACAGAGTGAGCTACTTTTACCATTAGGCTTTTTATTCTTTTATCCTGTCATTTACCTGTCCCTTCTAAAAGTCTCCTCACTTGAATATACCATCACCTGAACAGTGTGAAGTTTGAGGCATTATAGAAAAGTAAACTTTACTGTGCTTTTACTTGCTGTTACCATCCAATTCAAGTAGGAAGCCCAGTGGCACGTGTGTGCTCCTGCAGAGATTTTGTATCAAAGTGACATTTTTCTTCAAAATGCCTCCTTCATGTAGGCCCTACAAACCAGAAGAAATCTTGCTGGTAAGATGAGTTTTAAGAAGAAGTGTCATTTTAATCAAGAATTCTGGATCTGCCTGTTATCCAGGAGTGCTCACCGCTCGAGTTGTAGTGATTGCTGCTGTGACAAGGGAAGCAGAGCTGGAGAATCCGGAGGCAGCTCTGTGCTCTGAGGAGGGAACTGACAGAATTGCCTCAAGATGTTTGAACTGATCATCCTACTTCTGTTGCCTCAATAATAAACAAACACTACCTGTGTATCCATTACTAGAAATGAATTTAGCATGCAGTTCTCTCCAGCATTCCCTTTTTTGTTGACACCTCACTTCCTCTAATAACAACAACAGAGCTCACAATTTAACTGACAAATCCAGCACCTGTGTGCAAAAAAAAAAAAAAAAAAAGACACAAAAAATAGAAACCACAAACCCATCAAGTTCTGTTCTGTCAAACTGAATAATGCATTAAACTTGCTAAATCTCTGTTGCCCATTTCTGCTATGGACCTTAATCTGTGGTCTTTGTCTCGTTACCGTGAAGTAGTCCCTGATTGCCAAATGACAAAGATGATGATGCTAGTACATTAGTGTTTCAGCTTCTATCCAATGGATGAGTGACTGACAGAATGATAAGCAATGTTTATTCATTCAGAGTTTCCACTGTAATGCCAGATGGTGCTGGGAGATAGAAAATAATCTCTAGGCCCCAACAAACATTGCCTCGCATACTGTCACATTCATCCTGAATTTAGTCAAAAATTGGCAACATTAACTCCACGTGTTGAAGAAAAGAATGTTGTTAACTAAGTACTTTTTGTGAGGCCAAGTTTCACAGGTTAGCCTGAGTCCTGGTCTCTCAAGGCCCAGCATGTCGCCCATTGGCACATCCAAAATGCCAGCCGCAAGCTCTTACTGCTCCAAGCTGGTGGCTGCTGCAGCCACGCAAGTGGAGATGTGAGGAAGGACAATGCTGGTGTTAAGCTCCTGCCTGCAGTCCCAGGATAGAGGACACATGATGGCAGGGCTTTGCACGGCTATAAAGGAGCAACACTCTCATCCCCTTGCATGAAGGTGCCCACAGGCACTTGTGTGATGGGCTGACATTGTCTGGCTGCAAGACTCACCCTGCCTCCTCACACTCATTCCCCGCTTCAATATGGGTTCTCCACAGGCCACAGCTTCCTTCATGGCACATCCACCCCCTCTGGAATGGGGTCCTCCACAGCCTGCCCTGTGGTTATATACTCCAGTGTCAGCTTGCCACAGGCTGCAGGGCCATCTTTGTTCGGTTGCCTGGGGCACCTCCTGCCCCCTTCCTCCTCTCCCCTGGGTGTCTACAGGGCCATTTCTCACACCATTCCCCTCACTGCTCCTTGCTGTGTGGTGTTTGCCCTCTCTTCCCCAGGCTGTCCCCGAGGCACCACCATCTTAGTGCCATGCGGTGGGGCCCTTAGAGCCGGTTGGAACTGGCTGTGTCCAGCATGGTGCAGCCCATGCCTCCTCTCATACAGCAGCCCTGCAGCACCCCACTGCCAGCACCTAGGTACCTGCACCCACATGTAACCCCACAGAAATTTTCCTGCTGAGTACAGTGGTGGGGGATGGCCATGGGGCTGTCAAGGTGGTGCAGTGCCCTTCCTGCCCACCAGCCCTCAGCCCAGAGAGGTGACCTGACCTGGGATGGGGATGCTGCTGGGGCTGGACACCGTTCAGCCACCACTAAGCCCAGCTGGGACAGCAGCCCCCAGGGCAAGGGTGGCACTGGAGGTAGGCAAGGGTGCAGGCAGGTCATGTGGCAGCACCATACTGGAGCTGGCCTTGGGCACCAGCAGCCTGACGCTGGGTGGAGTGGAAGATGTGGAGCCTGTTGGTGCATGCATGGCTGACATTCCCCAGCCATAATAGTGTAATGCAGTGGCTCTGTGTCGGGGCTTGAAGATCTCATGGAGTCCAGGTTTTCACATGTCCATGGTGCTGTGTTAGTATGTGCCTTCTCTCTACCAGTGTTTGCCCCCATTTCCCAAATCTATTTTTGTGCATGTCTCTTCAAGCAGGAAAATACAGTGATTATCAAAGTAATTACCAGGAAATGAAGTTTGTGGATTAAGAGACAAATTGCTGAGGGATGTGTACAGGGTGATGAAGTGTTGGTTAACATAGGCAACAAAAAACACTGATCTGTCTCTGGGCAGAGCAGTGGCTACTTCCTCTCCCTGGTGTTTGGGCTCACCGCACCCATTACCTGGTTTGTGTGCCACCCAAAAATGTGTTTGACATCCCACAGTTTGGAAATGCTCCACTGTCAAGAGCTACTTACATGCTAATCTTTCTTTGAGCGCTGCCAGTAACAAATTATCCTTCCAGAGAAACTGAGCATTCCTTTGTAATGCTCTGTTTGTAAACCCATGACTCAGCTGGCCTTACAGTACCAGCACATCATTTCAGACCAATACCATTTCACGTGGAGAGCCAAAACACTCTTAAAAGCTTTTGGAGTGAAGTAAAGGCTTGAAGTTAGAGATAAGATTTTTTATTAAACCAAATAGCATAGGGATACAAGACTTTGGATATAAATGTTCAAGTTGTTTTAGTACACTCATGAGTTAGGAGTGAGGGTAAAGTTCAAAATTTGTTGAAGTCAATCGAAAGGTTCATGTTATGTCCAATAGATCTTTTAAATATCAGACATGTCAGGGTCAGTTATGTTTGTCTGGGATCAGCTGTCAGCATTCCTGGAGATGTTTGCTGAGTTGTTCGGAGTTTCATATAGAGATGAATAACACCCTGAAAACTGCCTGTCAAAATTTGGGTTTGGGTGTTCTTTCTCCTTGGCATTTCTGGAACAGTCCACCAACTCCTCATGCATGCACATCTGCACATACACTCACATGATAGAGACATGGTGGCTATGTACACTGAAATTATTTGCCATTATTTAAAAAGTGTTTCCAGATTACACAATCTGTTATGTCATTGGTAGAATTAATGTTGCTAAACATCAAGATTTAACAAAGATGAGAACATACTCAAGTACATTTTACTCACTGTGTATTTATTTCCCTAATTAACAGCTGCAAATCCACCCCTCCCTATAAGATACATTTTGGGATTTTTTAAAGTATGTTGTCCTGTCAGTAGGGGACTTTATGAATCCAGGTTTCATTCACGTTACTGTACTATTTCACTTACGGTAGCTTGTGTTAAGGGCTACCACAGGCAGTGCAAGCTGCCAGTCGTTTTCCAGTTGGTGGGAGACCACGGATGCAGAGCTGGGCACAGTCAGCCCCCCACCAGCCATCTGCTGCCCAGGCCAGAGTTACTCACTTGAGCTACTGTGGGAGCTGGACAGACAGAAAGAATAACTGCAGAAAACTCATGTTCATGAGAAGAGTTGAAAATGTGTTTTTAATGAGGTTTGATGCTAACATATTTTCCTACGTTATTTATATGATAGATATGTGGTTTCTAGCACTGCTGTGGGAATTGCCTAGTTATTTAACTTCAACTTCCAAACCAGCAGACAACAAAAACTAATCTTTTGCACAGTAGCTAGATTAGTAATGGTTATTGCTGTGGTCTTTTCCTTTTCTAATTGAGTTAATAAGAATTGATTCTTCTTTAATGTCAGTGTTGTAGAAATCTTTCCAACATCATAATGTAAAACTCTCACATCTAAGCTTTTTAATCTTCCCATCACATTTTAAATAATATTTCCCTGTATTTATTATTCAACTTTCATTTTACATTGTGTGTCTGTGACTGTATGCAGTTGGTTATGTAAAAAATTATCAGTTGGCATCAGCAGAATAAAATAGTGGTATCTACATGTTGAAATAATGTAATGCTTTTGATTATGCATCTTGTTTTACTAGCAGAGCAGTGCTGCTCCAGGAAATCAATGCAATAGCACTTTAGAAATTATTACTAATATTCTGAATTAAGAGAAAGAAACGCAGAAATAGAAATGACTGGGCTTTTGTTTTATTGTGCACGATTTCTTCGGGAGAAATCTCAGTGGCTTTATGGCTTTTATAAAGGCATGATTTGTCTAGAACTTGATGACCTAATGCTACTGTCAAAGAAGAAATGATGACAAATAAAGCTTTTTTAAAAAATGCATAAGAAATCTCACACCACTTTATTAAAATAGAAAGATCAAGTTAGTAGCAGGATTAATAATGAAAACTTCAGTTGGGATAAAAACTGTTCAAGAACGTGATTCCAGAACAGCAAAAATGCTGGTTTTGTGCTACTCTAGAATGTTTAATTTTCTTTTTTTCTTTCAATTCTGTACAAAATTATTAATTGATCTTTAATTAAGTGAGGAAAGGTGAGGTGACCTGAGGGAAGGATAGAAAAAATAATCTCTTTCAAATATTCATACCATTCCATGTAATATTCAAAGTATGAAAAGCTCTTACCTTTTATAATGGATAATAATTAAATTTTACAAGTACAGAGTTGTTTTATTTTTCAAGCTAATTGCAAAAACAGGAACCATGCAAGTAGATGAATGAATTCAAATTGTTATTTCACAGAATCACAGAATGGCCAAGGTTGGAAGGGACCTCTGAAGATCATCTAGTCCAACCCCCCTGCCAAGCAGGATCCCCTAGAGCACATTGCGCAGGATGGCATCCAGATAGGTTTTGAAAATTTCCAGAGAAGGAGACTCCACAACCTCGCTGGGCAACCTGTGCCAGTGCTCTGTCACCCTCAGAGTAAAGAATTGCCCCCTCATATTGAGGTGGAACTTCCTGTGCTTCAGTTTGTGCCCGTTGCCTCTTGTCCTGTTGCTGGGCATAACTGAAAAGCGACCGGCTCCATTCTCTTGACACCCTCCCTTCAGAATTTATTTTTTTCAAAAGCATGTTTAGCAGTGGCGATAATGAAATTGCTAGCCACAAGAAGTATAATGAGGCCTAAATCAATCAATCTTAAAAACAACTGAAAACAAAATTCAACATTCAATGTACTGGAGTTTTTGTTGAATAAAAGAGATGAATTCCCCGTCCCTTTTTAGCTAAACCCCCCCACACCCACATTTTATTTATACATTTGAATATTTATTTTTATATCTACTGTAATTATTAAGATTTAAAATATATATTGTCTCTCTGTTGTTAAGTCACGAATCTTAGGTTCCCCAAATTCCCAGTGCAGCTATTTATTCAGGAAAACCAAGTATTCTTAGATTACTCTGCACTTTTCTTTTGTGACAAACCGGGTGATCAGATTAGTTGCACAGAACAATTTATTTCTGCAAAGTATCTTCTAACAGAACTATTAGAGGATGCCTTAGACTTTACTGAAATCCATACATAAAAATAAAAGCCGGGTGTGAAGGTTAGGATATATGATATAGATAGAAGGAATAATTATGAGTGGGTAAGGACAGAGAAAAGCAAAAACCTATTTTAAAAGGATAATGACTGAGCAGAGGGAGGCTGGAAGGTTTAGAGAGTGCAGAAAAACAGCGCTAGTGGCATTTGGAACACTGTAATAAGAATTACAGTACTTGCACTTGAAATGTCAACACATACATAGTGTTTTCTAGCAAATAACAGCCAGACTTCAGAAACACTACAAGCACCCAAATGAGAGGAGTCTGTGCTGGGAAACATGGCTGTCTAGACCATATGAGAAGGAGAGGGTGAGGCTACTAGAAATTAGCACTTCCACATTTTATTTTATTTTTGTGTGTGTGTCTTTAAATCATTGTCCACATATTATGTAAAGGGTTTTCTGCATTTTCTGTTCAGCTGGGAAGGTGTATGATTCTGGTTTTATAGACAGAAGAAATTTTAAGGCCCTAGTTATGCAATGCATGCAAGCACATGCTTGCCTTTGCTAACTTCTTGCATGCCTGACTCAATTGATGCCACAGTGATTTCCTATGTTTCAAGACCCAGGAAGCAAAACAGTGCTAGAACTTCCAGGGCCAGATTCCTTATATGCACACTGTCAGCTCCATCAGCCCAGTGAAACCTGAAAGGTTTGTACCATACAGGGGATGAGGCTAAGAAATATTTAGTTCTCAGCCATAAGATCAGACCACTCAGCTATGCTCAAAATGGATAACTAGGAACTATCAAAACAGTATCAAAAATAAAAGTGTAGGGAGAGACAAGCTATTTCCAACATGGAGGTAGTTAATAGGATCTAACAAAGGTTCTGCAGGTGGCTGGGAATTCGATGGTCCAGGGGATGATGTGCAGCAGCAAAGTGGCTCACTGAAGAAGAAATGATTCACACTCTGCATGTGTATGCCTGGGACTTAAATATATATGCAAATCAGCGATGTAGGGCCTTTTTCAAAACTCAGTAAAGCCAATACACAGCAATAGTATTTGTGGTGCTGCACAGGAGCTTGATGTTTCTCATTGGACTGTATAGGTCCAGCCAATGTTGAAAAGTCTTCATCAACGTTTTGCATTTTACATCTTGACCAGCTGCCAGCTCCTGATGGAGCTACACGTGAGTATGTGTGAGTGTATAGTATAACTACCTATGCTCACCAGTAGCGTCCTGTCAGTGGTTTTATTAAGTGCTTCTGAAAAGCACAAATACATCATAAAAGATTGTCCTTCTGTTGTGTCTCTATTAGCTCAAAGAATTCTAACAATCCGGGAAGTGTGGGTATACATTCACAGAGTCGCACAGGTTTGTCTAGCAGAGGATGTTCTTGTTAAATAATACAGTGATGAAGCAACAGTTTAAGAATATAGATGAAGAGATAAATAGATGTTTCATGTCTCTCACTTTAATTACCTATTCATCAAATCTAACTGAACATGCGGAAATGCCACCTGGTTTTTAATATTCTGGATGAAGGAACACTGACTAATCCCCAGTTTTCAGGACTCTCGATTTGCTGCAGAGCACTTAGCTGAAATCTCTGGTCCTGGTGACTTGTTGCAGTTTAAACGATCACTTCTGCTTCATGTCTTTCCAGCAGCAGCTCTCTGTCTCTGACATTGCCTTATCTATGCTGCTGGCAAGCAGTAGCTCGGAGGCAGGTATCTCCCCTATTTGTTCTGCAGCCACAACAGATTCAATAAGTTATTTACCTTCTGGAGTATGTTGATTCTCCTTGAACTGGGCTGTTTATTTGCCAGTAGTGAACTCTTTTACAGATTTCCAACTTTTCAGATGGATAAAGAGCTCAGCTGTGCAGGCTTAGTAGCCTTCTTTGTATCTATTTAATCTGTTTTGTATCTGCTTTGGTACAGTGTCTTGAGTGGACAGCACATACTAATATCTACCTAGTCTCTGTTACCCTAAAACCCTGCAACAAACAGAAAAAAAATCACTCTTCCTGTAGTATTATAGTATATACTGAAATTTCACATAAAAATATTCTTTCAGAATATTCAGAGCTTGCTTTGTATATTTCACGGGATACTTTCTATTGCTGTAATTAATTCTCTGCATCTGGGCAAAGATTGCATTTGTTATTTTCCTAAGCATAAAAGGTCTATTAATATGTAAATCAGCAGTTTTTAGTTTTCTTGGAGCAGAAGAACTTTTTAACATTTTAGTGATAAGGTCACAATAGGGGTCCCTTTCAGTGCTTCAAAAAATGTAAGTTTTGCTTGTATTTCACTACAGAATGCCAAAGTAAAAATCAGGTCTAGTTACAGCAGGGAAGATTAATACTGGACAGCCTCTGACAGTGGCTGTGGAGAATAATCATCAGAGGCAGGCATAAAAGTGTTGGAAATGAATGAATTTAGGGAGTTAAATGCCAAAATTTGGAAAAAAGGAGGGATGTTGTCTTAAGGAGCAGTCAGAGCTATCCAGAAAGAAAGTCAATAGCCTTTCCTATACGATGTACCAAAGAGTGATTTCAAGTTGTCTTTACATGTGCAGTTGTATCTATAGTGGTTTTCTCACCCCAAACCCCAAATTGCTGGCAGTGGGTGTATGACTCTCACAGTCACGCAGGTAAAAACAGGCTCCGTCCACATTAGACACCCGGAGGGTGTCCAGGAGCATAAATCAACATAGCTTTATGGAAATTAGTGGAGTTGGCATACTTGCCAAATGCGTGTCTCTTGGAGGAAAATTTTTTCATGAGCTGTGAAAGGATACTTCATGGATAAAGAGGTCCTTTCCTTTGTCTGCTTTCTATATGATGGAAACTTTCAGGTTTATTATGTAATAAAAAAGTGGAAAATTCAATCAGATGGTATTGCTTAGCCTAGAAATCTATTTCCAGGAAAGCTTTATGATTTCTAAAAGGATATATTTGACCCTACTGCATGGATGTCCAAAAATTGCCACCAGCAATTACAACCGGGGAGGCTGTAAGAGAGAGAAATTGCTAGCTAGCTCTGTAATCACCTGCTTGGCACAGGGGATCAAAGACTGAGAGAAATTTCTGCTAAGGAGAAATCAGTAAATGTGATTATGATTATACAATACACATTTTATATCTGAATTTGACATGTATGTATCTAGGTAACCTTGCTAACTGTATTCTAGGAAACCCAAAGGGTAGACCCTTTTGTATGTAAAACGGTTCTTAAAATTATTTTCCCATGTGTTAAAATCTCAAACTCATCTCCATGACTTTGGGATCTTGACAAGAAAGAAGAATTTGGCCCACTAGGAAAGTTATAATTTAGTAAGTATAATCTAGGCCACAGACATATTCAGCTTTGTTCCATCTTCATCATTCAGCTAGGAAGGTGATTGCGACAAGATAACATAAATACTGCAGTTATTACAAGGGCTTTCAAGTGAAGAGACATATTTTAATCATGGATTAATAAATGATTGTTGAGTAGGTCTGTATGATTAAATACACTTCTGTCTGTTTTGCACATTTCATAAAGAAATGTGTGCAGGACGACCTTTTTCTTAGACTATTTTCTTCCTTAAAATACATTTTTCTAATCTTTAAACAGGTATTTTGCTCCATCTGTGCTAGAAGCCCCACTGACATGGTTGGGAGTTAACTATTTTTCTGAGTCTTCTCTGTCCCAGCATGTTAAAGAAGGCCTGGCAGCAACACTGCTGGGGAAATAAAATCAAACACCACATCTTTCCCACACAAACAGTAGGAGATCAGGTTCTAGTGTGTGGTCTACCAGCAAGGCTTGCACTCAACAGGTCCTATTATTCCTTTTCTTTCACTTGAGAGCTCGGACTAGCAGGTTGTGTCATGACCCAAAGCATCCCCACTAAAACAAGTATTATATAACCTAAGTAGAATGAATACATGCCAGCATGATGAAGGAAGTTTTAGAGCAATGTCTATGCCCTGTGGCTCTACACTAAGCAGCTCTAGATAGCACAAGTCCTGTGCTGGTTGGTTCTCATCTAAAGATTCAGAAAACCTGTGGTATTCTGTACACTTAAACTATTGGAGTCGTGCTGCTGGCATTTCACCTAGACATCTCTTTTATTTCTCTCTTGCTATCTGATTGCCCTTCCAGAATATCTTTGCCTTTCAGCCCTTCTTCAAAATTTCCTTTTCCCATAATCAGAGATGATGTGTCCCCTTGTCCCCTGGAGAGCACTTGCTTTCTTTGACAAATGCGGATTCCTAAAATATCTGTTTTGTGTGGCGTAGTCCCCAGAGCCCCAGCACTTAAGCATGCGTCCTATGGCTGTATTGCATGCCAGGCAATTACCACTGGTCACTGAAAAATGATTCTGACTTTCCTGGCCTCTGTGATACTAGCTTGCCCTGCAGCTGCAATAGGATATACTCTGCTATGCTTTTGTTGCTTTGGGAAACTATAGAAATTCATAAAGTGTCTTTTTGCCTTCTTTCCTGGAATGAAAAACACTTTTTTTTTTTTTAACCCAGTTGCCTGAAAAAGAATCTTAAATAGGGTAGGGAAAATGCAAACAAATGCATTTATTTATGACATATGGTAGAAAACAGTTGCAAGGAATTATGAAGGCCAACAAAATAAGAAAACATGCTCAAGGTGTGTTGTTATAATACAGATAAATTGGTCACATGGCAAGGTGCTGTCAAAAGCTCTTTTGTGGCCCCATGGTGAGCCAGTTCAGGAAGATCACTGAGCTGATAGCTAACGCTGAAGTTAATCCAGCAAAAAAGAATTATCAGCTTTCGGCCAGATCAGCTGTCTTGAAATGGCTCACCCTGTGGTTACGTTGACGTGAGTGCTGGCACAAGGGAAGGCTGGAGGGCTGGGAGAGACTGAACAGCCCAGATTTCATCATGTTAATCCACTGAGAACTACACCTGCATGTGCCCATGTCACTGCAAAACTTATCCCTCATTTATACAAGTTTGTACAGGTAATGTGGCTAAAGAAACATCAACACGGAGTAAAAGAGGTATAGCTCATCACTAGCTTTTCACTTGGAGAGGATGAAGAAGTCATTTACTCTGTGTTGACTATTTCTCAGGTGACTGAACCTCAACTTCTTTCTTTTGTGCATTTATTATCAGAGAGATGAAGAACAGCATGGTATTTGAGTGTCTTACTTTGAAAGTCTTGACGTTAAATTGAATTAAAGAAGCAGACATTGTTGGTAGTGTTAAATATGGTGGGTTTTGAAGTGTGTGGATCAAAGCCTGGGACTTGACACAAACTTGCCTGCACCAGAACTTGCAGAATTATTTGTCACTGCCACAGAATTAATCAGAATTGGCTTTAAATCATATTCTAAAAGAAAATGACTGGCTTAGTTTTATTTATGCGTTCTGCATCTTAAGGTCCTTAGGTTTTTGTTCATGAACTCTGCACTGATATCATAAAATCCGAAATAGTGTTTTAAGTTAGGAAGAATTTGAGATTTTTCCATAATCTGCTGACTCAATGGATTTTAAGATCAAAAAAAGCTAGACTTTCAACTAATTCCTAATAGTTGCCATACTAAATTCATATAGATATATATGCATATGCATTTGCATATAGACACATAACTATAATAAAAAGACCTATTCCCTTCCTTAAAGGAATTTACAGTTCTTATAGGTTTTGATTCCTGGAGGCCATGTGTGTAATCTCCAGCATAAGTAATCCAAGAATATTTGAAACTATGTCCTTTGATTAGTTCTCGATCTTTTTCTTTTTTTTTTTCTGTTGTTTTGTCCAACATTACTCCTGTCTAACAAAGAAACGAGGAACTTTTATATTATTTAATTCTGTTGTGACTCTGGAGCTGAACAAAACTTCATGGAAGAGTAGATCTACAGCTGCTCCGTTGCCTGAGGAGAGAAAGACAGGAAAAGTTATTTCTCTTGTGGTTGCTTCTTGGACCTGCTTGGGCCTGTCAGGATTTTTTGGGGGGGTTGGTAAATCTGATGAAATGTTATATCATTAGTATTAAACCACTTCAGGAGAACAGGTAAGAAATAGATATCTATTGCCTGTGCACTGTGCAGCTAACTCAGTCCTTGCTGAGTTTGGGGAATGGAAATTCTTAGTCAAAGACCTATTAAAAACTTACTTCTACTGGGAATTTAAAATTTTTAAGTTCTGATATCAAAAGGTGAGATATTTGGAAAGCATTGAGAAGTTAGGAGGACATGTACGAAGCCTCAGGAGAAATGATAGCTGCACTTTATTCTTTCTCTTATGATAGTGCTTGTTAATAACGCTATTTTTACAGCTGAGAAGACATCCCTGTTCTGAACTTCTCACATTTCCTCAGCTCATAAGTATTTTCCTGAATTCTGCGTGTGCATGACACAGAGTAGACAGTTCCTAGTTTCTAGCAGGGTTTAATTTTCCATGAAACTGTTGGCTGAAACTTGTGGCTAGGGACATGTTAACAACACAATGAAAATAAAAACCAGTTTTGCCTTCCTTAGTGACCTCCAAAAACCACTCTGGTTCCTGCAAAATAGAAGGCTCTGTTTTCTATGCAAGCTATTTCATATTCATAAAGAATGTGAATGGTGGTAAGAAATAAATAAATCTTCAGTCAGATCAGATTACTTAAGCTTAGTTGGAAAGTAGAATGTCATTTACAGTTTGACACCAACCTTATTTTGTTAAAAACTGGATTTCTTTTCAGTGTGTTGACATAAAAATATGTCTTACTTGTTATGAAATAGTAATTTGTCAATATAAGATCTTGAGTCAAGCTTTCAGTCACGTCAAAACAACATGGAGAGCTGAACTCATTAATAAAAGTGATTTAGGAGAGATTTTCAGTGATACAAATGACACTTGGGAGCTAGGTCTCAGGTGGATGAGCTCCCACCCATCTGCCCAGATCCTCTGCTGCAGGTCGATGCCTTTGGGACTGAGTCCACCGGTGGGAATTTGTGTGCATGTCTGGGCCACCTTAACTAATTCAACACCTGAGTTGAAGCCAGCAGAACTGGAGTGACTGGGGCACTGGGACATGATCTGTTGTGCTACCAAGCGGTCATCTGCAAGAGAGGAGCAACCAGGTGTGAGGGGATAACATCATGCACTGCCCCAGAGCCTGGTGAGGCAGCAGCGGGGGTCAGAGCCAACCTCTCACCAAAAGTCATTGGATGAGCGTTTCTCCTAGCTGAGAGTCCAAGAATTTGAAACCATCTTTGATCCATGGCTTGTTGCTCTCAGTACAGTGATGAAGTCAGACTGAGCCACACATCTGCTGAAGAAGCAGTGGCTTGTACTACTGGTGTTAATCCATGTCTAAGACTGATTTCCAGATCCACACAGTGGAACTGTGAGGCTCAACATCCATTTGCTTTGGGAAAGAGGAACTACTGTGGTGCTTCAGTGCACCTGCTTAGATCAGTTCAGCTACCACCCTGCAGTGGCTTCTAAACATTTCAGTGTTGATGTGATTAAATTATAACAAATAGGATATCACCAGCTGAATAATCACTTCCCATTGTCTTTAATCATTTTTGCAGGTAAATATAAGGGCTGTATCTAGGTGGAATGACAAAGTCATAAATGAGAAAATAAAGCAAAATATTTGTGCTAATTAGCAGTTCTGCAACCAAATACAGCTGCTGGGAATGAACAAAGAAAAGGAGTGCTTAGCTAGAGGTTCATTTTAAGGCTGGGTGTCAGGAGAGGGTAATTTGATACATTCTGCCAACCTGACAGTAATTTGTCAGACATGTTACAGACCTGCACTACTGTCTTTGTTTAAGATGAGATGTCCTACTTTCCTGATTAAAACGAACTCCTGATTTGCAATTCTGAACTAAGATAATTGCTTCAGCAGCATTCCAACCCGGGCTACAATTATGGAGTGGGCATGCATTACCAGTGGTAATTTAATTTGTGTGTCCATTTGTTACACAAGTAAAGATTCTTTCAGGCGTTACTGTTAGTGATATTTTTTGCCTCTAATACATATTGGAGGCCACATTCACAAGATATACTTTCATGAATAAAACATGAGAGAACCAATTCCTCTGTCTACTGAAACAAAGAAAACAAACATTGCCTTTGGGAGACTTGTATACAAACAGAGATGCATTCAGGCTTGCAAAGAACTGGCTTACCCAAGGAGGGGAGCAGAGCTGCATGAGAAAAGTATTTCATTTCACCAGAACTGCCAACATTCTGACAGAAAGTGGTCTTGATCATCAGCTAATCGAAATAAGTGCTAACCAGCTCAGAAGAGGAGTTTATAATTAGCATCATAATGAAACTTGCCCATGAGCCTTCCACTTCCTCTCTCCTTCTGCTTCTTGTTCTCAAAGGAAGAAATGCCTCCGGTGGTCAGTGACATCTATTTTTTAAAACAGATGGGGATTTTCAAAGGTGCTGAAGGGGATTTTCTGTTCACTCCTACAGAGAATTGCAGTGATGGATGGGCATCTGTCTCCCAAAACAAATGTAATGCCTGCTTCCCACAGATAGACAGGACCACAGCTTTCAAAACTCTTGCTCAATTTCTTCTCAGTATTCCAGGTCAGGTTGACTAGGCTTTTTATGATTTCTGAGTTTTATGTTTTTTCACCCCAAAAATGTATTCTGATGTAACTTTAAGTGTCCTCAGAGATTCTATGATTGTTTCAGGGGGCTCATTTTCTGCTCTCCAGCCAGCAGATACCATGCCAAACAGGCTGATCTGATTGTCTATAGTGGATTTGGCCCTCTGTCACGTTGATATTAATCTGATACAATTCCCTTAACTCTCAGCTGTCAAGTTTGCTAAACACCTAATCCGACAGCTTCTGAATTCAGTGGTAGTTTTGCATAAGAAACCATCTTTGAATAGATCTTCTACCTTCACCTGATTCTGATGAAGGTAACCACTTTGGAGTCTAGGTTTTGGAGCAAAACTTCAGCTTAGTGGCAATAAAATAGCCAATGCGTTAATGACTAGCTATGATCCCTACTCAAGTGCCTGAAGCAATGAGTCATTAACCCAACCAAGTAATTAACTTGGACAAGGGACACATTACATTTAAACTGATTGTGGAAAAAAAATAGAAAGAAAGAAAGAAAAAAACAACCAACATATGCCAAGTAATAAAAAACTTTCAAGGATCCAGGCAAGGACATGATATGAAATAAAACAGAATGCAGTACATTTTACCCTGAAGGATATCTAAGTGCTTTGCAAGTGATATACAGGCAGTACCAATGAAATAAATCCACCTTGAGGAGAAATGCAATATTCACTTAACAAAGAGCTCTACAATATGGGGAAAAGTCAGAATTAATTATTTAACCACAGGATGCACGGAAAAATCTGCATTCTAAAAAGGGCCCTTGGAAATTCCGAGTAGATGGGATCCCTGGTTTTACATGTCTTTCAGAACATCTCAGTTAAAGCAAAGTATATTAAAAACCCCATATTAAGGGATAGGAGCAGTGTTTTTACAGGCAACAGGGCCAGTGAAAGGTGCTTTATGTAGCAATACCAGATGGGAAATTAGTTGATGCTGACAGGACCAACACCAGCTGTCCTGTATGGCATCTTGTCTAGCAGATACACAGCTATAATTAGGGAGAGTTATAACACAGTGAAATATTTCCTCTAGTAGAATATATTTACCTTTGTCAAGTACTTTCCATTTCCAAGGAAAGTACAGAGGAATAATGTTTTCCCTCAGATGGGAGGCTTAAAGTTATGTGTTTACAGCGAGAGAGAGAGAGACAACATGTCAACCCCTCATTACCTGTCAGGGAAAATGCCTTTCTTGTAATTGGCATTTGTGGATAGGTGGATAGACCTAAATTGATCATTTCCTACTTTTCCATCATTTCTCATACTGTAGAGCAGCTTGAACTTCAGCAGACCAAGCTGCTAAGAAGACTCTGCATTTATCCTTGTTAGTGTCTTCTGTGGGTGAAAGCCAGTTGGACTGGCTTTAAGGATGTCTCAGTCCAGACTCTACTTCTGTGGAAGTTGTAGGCTAGTTTAACTAAGCTGTGCACATACCATCCATCAGACACAAAAATGTCTTTCAGACACCCCTGACATCCCTGACATGGTGACAGTTCAGGCTGTGTGAGCCCAGAGAGCAGGCAGATAGGCATCTGTGATAGCTCCTGGAAATCCATGGCCCAAGATGCTACACATGCATGTCTGGTGGCAGCTCACCCTCTTGTGGGGCTGAGCCACCTACAGAAGGCCAGCTCCTTCTGTGTGTCCTCTGGGCACCCAAGAAGGGGATGCTCCTTCCCACATTATACCAGCCTTTGGGTGAACTGTGGAAAACAGTGAATTCCAGTGTTTTTGTTGTCACTGTCTTATGCATCTTCTGGACTGGGGGATGCAAAAAACTTCATCAAGATCCTACAGCACTGCACTTCCAGAAGGGTGAGGAATGCAGTCACCATCTCATTTCTCAGTGCTGTGACTGTAATGCTGTTTATTTCAGAACACTAGGAAGTTAAAACACCCCAGTGAAGTGCAGTTTCTCTATTCCTGTTTTTAAAACTCACTGCATTACAACTCTTCTCAGTGGTAGGATAACTGACTCTATTTCCCACCATGGGATATGCTATAAACCTCTGGCTTCATTGTTTAGCTACTTTGAAATTGAATTATTGTCTCATTAAAGTGCAAGTATGAGCACTTAAGAGAAGTACCAAATATATAAGTGGCCTTTTTCAAAATGATCCCATTGGTTAACTGTAGCATTCTTTCCAGCACTTTCAAAATTAACCAAAATAAAAAGAAGCTCCGTGGAATACTGAGTCATCTTCAAGAGCAAATTCATCATCACCTCAATAAGTATTTATGGTATATTTTGTACAACTTTGCAACAGGAACTTTTTAGTAACAAAGAAAATATGAAGCAAGATTAGAGGAGGGTTCATGAACAAGACATATATGCATGTATATATCTGTATATGTGATATATTCAAGTGGAATTGGGTATGACAGCTATTGAAGATAGAAGCTCAAATGGCTTGGAATTACCGTCTGCTTTACAAAGGCAGCCAAATATTTTCTGTGTTTTTGTTGGATGAATATCCATCTAAAATCCCTCCATAAGAACAACACTCAGGCTGATGTCTGGGATTGACCACTGTATCGTAGCATCTATGTTATGGACGAATATGGGTGAGGGGGAGAGCAGATTGTTCAGAGCCTCTACAAAAGGGAAATTTCTGCCACAGTAACGATGTTTATTTGCATTGTTTCTCTTTAAAACCCTAGCTTTTCATCCAAGACAACTTCTAGAACCTCTCAAAGAACGGTTTGCACAAGGTGCAGGTAAGGAAGGCAAAACAGGTCACATTCAGACCAGCACCAAAACTGCCAGTAATTTCAACAGGGCCAACATTTCTCCCTGGGATTAAGTGAGGAGGTAAAGTGCTGTTTCCTAGAAGTACTGCCTCCAAATTCTAACCCACATGCTATTCATCTTTCTCTACCCATGCACAACTGCTAGCGTTTACCTTCTTGGTCAAGGTCAGAATGAAAGCCCTGGTAATCTTTCTGTCAACTTCAAAGGCTTTAAATCGAGCACAGTGTTAATATCATACAAAATGTGCCAATAACTTCTGCTGTTTGGAGCTGGAGAGTAGGGCTGGGTTAAAGAAGTAAAGAAGAAGTTATTTAATGTTGCTTTGATACCTTTTATATAATTATCATAGCCCAGATTTATTTATAGCCATATTATGACCAAAATGAATGATGAAGACTTGAAATAGATTTGGAAGCCATGTCTGTTACAATCATAGGCTGATTCTCAGGAAATTCCTGGAAAGCATGTATAACTACAGGAGATGCAACAGACCTCTGCCAAAGCAGAGATAGATCTATTTGCAACAGGTTGATAATGACATTTTATAATGGATTGTACTATATCACCCTGCACCATTCTTGGGTCAACAAAGCAACTGTTAAAAATATTTCAGCTTCTAAATCCTGAGAATTAACAATTATTGCACACAATGTTCCAGTGATAACTCTACCATGGCTGGCCATTGTGTAGGTTACATTTCCCTTATTGCCACAGAGGAAGCCAAAGAGTGTTGCTTATGACTCTTGGCATACTCAGATTTGGACATGCCAAGACACCAGGAAAAAGCATATTTAAAAAATATTTGTTATGAACTCACAATAATAATTTAGAAATCTCCTGTCTGATATGCTGATGATTCATCAGTTTACCACCAGGCCTCCATTTTTCTGCCCAAGAAGAAACCTCCATGCAGCCTGTCCACGCAGAAGTATGAGGTTAATTTTGTACTATCAGTATTGCACTGAAATTGAAGTTCTAGCAAAAGATCCGGAAAAAAATCCTCAATTTGAGGAAACAAAAGTGCAATGGGAGAACTGTTTTATTTTCTTTTTATAATCACCCTGACCAGAATAATTCTATTTGGAGTGGGCACAATCTGTGCAAAACTCAGGGAAATCAGCCAAGTTCTTAAAGGATATTGCCTTCCCACTTGTCACTGTGCTTTTCTCCATGGTACAGTGCTCTGCTCAGTGATACCTTAGAGTGAATGGGCATTTTAGGCATATTTCTTTAGGGAGGACACCTAGTAAGGTCACTCTTTGCTAGTGACCCAGTGTTACCCAGCTCTAGAGCGTTAGTGGGACCACACTGATTCACACCAGTTGTATATAAATGTTGTATAGTGTGAAGGTATATTATTTGGATCTGGCAGCAGATACCCTGTCTATAAAAAACTTTATGTGTGTTTATCAAATGTTGCTTAATGCTGTTTTGCCCACTACTTCTGTTTCTCTCTAGGATTAGAAGAAAACATGGACAACCAGCTTAACACAAAAACTCTAAAAAAAAGGATCTTTTTTTTTTTTTTTCACTTGTAGCTTGCAAGAAAAAAAATGTCTTCCCTCTGCCAGGAGTAGAAACCCTTAATAATCCTGCAATTTGCAACCTCTGGGAGGGATTACTGGAATTCACTGTACTTCAAGGCTGAGGGAGAAGATGATGGCCATGCTTTGGATTGGTCCAGAGGGCAGCTGTCTCCTCCCTCCATGGTTTGGGCTGCTGCAGGTATACTGGCCCACAGCTGTGCCCTGTGTATGGCTTGGACTGTGATGCTAGTCTAAACTCTTAATCTCCTAGTGTGGCTGTTGTATACGTGCCAACAATTGAAATTCAAAGCAAAGTAGACTTGGCAGGAAGGGTGATTAGCTCCAGCATGTGCCTCTGGAGGAAACAGCCAGAACTGCCCCTACACTTGATACGAAGGCAAGACCTTGCCTCTCTGAGGAGAAAGAGCTCGCCCTGGGACCTGGTCACAGCTAGAGTCAGGATCCTCTGTACCGTCCATCTGGAAGACATCACTCAGGGGTGATTTCTCAGCTCTGTAAGAAATATCTACCCCCATTTACAGTTCATAAAGGCAGTAAAAACATCAAAAAAGTGGTTTGGCAGTGGTAGTTTCTTAAAGTAGTAATAATGAATCTACTCAGAATCACAGAATCACAGAATCATCTAGGTTGGAAGAGACCTCCAAGATCACCGAGTCCAACCTCTGACCTAACACTAACAAGTCCTCCACTAAACCGTATCACTAAGCTCTACATCTAAACGTCTTTTAAAGACCTCCAGGGATGGTGCCTGAACCACTTCCCTGGGCAGCCCATTCCAATGCCTAACAACCCTTTCGGTAAAGAAGTTCTTCCTAATATCCAACCTAAACCTCCCCTGGTGCAACTTTAGCCCATTCCCCCTCGTCCTGTCACCAGGCACGTGGGAGAATAGACCAACCCCCACCTCGCTACAGCCTCCTTTAAGGTAACTGTAGAGAGCGATAAGGTCGCCCCTGAGCCTCCTCTTCTCCAGGCTGAACAAGCCCAGCTCCCTCAGCCGCTCCTCATAAGACTTGTTCTCCAGACCCCTCAACAGCTTCGTTGCCCTTGTCTGGACTCGCTCAAACACCTCCATGTCCTTCCTGTAGTGAGAGGTCCAAAACTGAACACAGTTCACTGTGTTCAGAGCCGAGCCGAGCACTGTGTTCACCAGAGCCGAGTACTCCCTACTGAATATGTTGAGTGTGGATTAACAGACAAAGCATGAGGTCCATCAAACAAACAAACAAACAAACATATTTTTTGATGCAGGAGTCACAATGTCATTTGCAGATACCTGGGAAAATACAGAACATGAAGACCAGCAGAAAGATTATAGCAGATGAGACAGAATATCCTCACTCCACCTGGAGGAAGCTCCCATGGAAGAGAGGTTGACTATCTCTAAGAAACACTGTACACGTCACATTTTCCAAAAAGTCTTTCTTCTGTAGGCAAAACAACCAAGTATTGGCATCCTTCTGTTCCACCAGGAAAACTACCATCAATCTAAAATAAATGCTCTTGAGAAATGAAGAATACCTGTCATATATTTGTGTATATGACAATGAAAAACTGAAATATTAAGTCCCTTAACTTACCCCAAAGTGAGCTTTTACACTAAAGGTAAGGAGAACTAGAAACTCAGACTCATGGATTTGTGACAAATTTCATTGCTACCATTCGTTTGACATAGAAGATACTAGATTACAGCAGGATTAGGTGGCAAAGGGAGACAAACGTTGGAGGAAAAGCTGTAACTCCAGATGTAAAAAATGTCAGTAGCAAATCACTGGTTATATTCAATTTACATGAAGTACATTTGATAAAAGTCTTCCACAAGCTATAAGCCTCTCAAATAAAAGAAAAACAAAGCAAGGCTTTGAGAATGAAAAAACAGTAATCAATGGGTTTACATTTCAGAATGATTTTGACTCATTGCCATATCTCCATGAGAAGAAAAAATCAAATTATTATTCCAAAGGCATACACGGTTATTGAGAGCTCATTGAAGTCAGTTTTGCAAGCAATAACAGACGTACTATAGATACTCTCTGAAAAGTACAATATTTTTGAAAGGTTTGGATGTATAGCAAGCAATTATTGACTTCATTGAGTGTGCAGTGACCACAATACATTAGCAGTACAAACTGGATGATGATATTCTAAAGCAAACACAGTAACTTCTAAAAACAAATGTTTGATACTCATTTTCAAAAGGTCACATTGATCCACAGTGCAGGGCCATATTATACTAGAATTGAGTCAAAGAGTACCAGTGGTCACCAAAATCAATATGTTTTCACAGATCCCTGTAGGGACTCTGGTTTGGAGGTTTGTGGAAGATGTGGGATTCAGTGCTAAGCAAAATGGCAAGGAGTGTCATGTGAGTTAGCTGCTAAGCTGTTAATTCCAACCAAAGAGTGGTGGCTGAGATATGTGTGCAGGGCTGGTGGAACAGTTGAACAAGTCCTGTTCCAGCATAGATGGTCTTCAAGTACAAATTTTTAACTTCTCATTTTTCCCAAACTGCACTCCTATGGCGTTCCAGAGGCACATAAGTTACAAGTAAACAAAACGTTCCCGTTGCCTTTTTCTGAAAAGAAAAGCTTCTCTTGCTCTATGCTAAAAAACAAAAGTACTGATTTGTTTAAAATATATGTCATTTTACCTCCACTGTTATTAGGGAATAGAAGTCTGAAAGAAGAGGAGGAACAAAACCTGCTGACTGGTTCATCGGAAGATGCTGTGAGCTGCATTAAAAAGAGAAAAAGTGAAGGATCATGTTCTCTATCTGGAGAGGCAGAAGGGGTCCAGGCTGGCACAGGGGGAGACATCAGCTGTTGCTGGAGCCAGATTATATGTTGTTTTATTGCTGTATTACTAGCATATTATGATTTCTTAGTTGGAATGCTAAAAAAATGCTTAGTTCTTTATAGAACAATGAGCACATAATTAGGGAAACCAGAAACGTTAGTAATTAGAAAAGCTTGTTTTAAAAAGAGCTCAGCAGCACTTCTGTCACCCAGCTGGCAACCTCTGGAAGTTACTAAATTGTGGTTCTCCAACGCTACTCTCTCAAATCCTGTTTTCTTTCCTTCAGCCCTTTTTCTGACTGACAGTGCAGACTCAATTAAACCTTGATTAGAGCAAAGGGTGCTACTGTTTTTCTCTTGGAAATCTATGTCTTGCTAGTAGACATCAAAAAAAAGGCAAAAAACAGCATTGTTGCTGGCTTTCTATTTCCTAAAGTACTGCTTGAAACAACTTTTTTTTTTTTCTTTTTTTTTTTTTCCAAGTCTATTACATGTACTTGTTTCAAAGACCATGAGAACAGCTAAAAAAGGCAGTAGTGGAAGAGAACAAAGTCAGAATCACATCATAGAGAAAGAGAAGGACCAGTTTCCTTACACTAACGCAGAATTTCTGGAGCAGAGCTTGGAATAAGCATTCCTTCTCTACTGCGAGCCTTCAGTTCTGTAGGCAGACTATTTTTTGACCAGAGAAAAAGGACCAATGTCTGCATTGCAAAGGAAGGCATGTCTGCAACCAGGGCCTTTATCTTGCGTATTCTGTGTGTTTAATCGGACATGCACTTGAAACAGGTAGACAATATTAAAGCTGACAGGAAAAAAATAATCACTGAACTCAACAGAAGCATGTTCTGAAATCTCTCTTGGATTTCTCTAACTGCTATTTCAGAGCCAAAAGCTGTAACAGTGTTTTTGCTTATAAGCCTAGCCACACTCCAGAAAAGCCCTTATCAGCATTCTTTGCAGGAAAATGAAAAGCAGCATAGGTTTCTGTCTTAGGCATTTACTGTCTTTGTTGCTCCATTTAACTTTTAAAAGAAGCTATATGCAGATTGTCAGCTTGCTTCTAATTCAATCTACTTCATCCATTGGTTTATTATATAATTGTCTTTAGCGCAGATGTAGTATATTTGATGTAAAATCAGCCTCTGTGAGACCAGCTACACCATAAGAAAAATCAGTGTGGTGCTATTAAGGACTTCAGGGGGTGTCTTTTGCATACATAGTTAGAAAAACTAAGTCTCAGCAAGAAGAAGCTAAAATGACACACAGTTGTAACTGTCTTATGAATGATTTATACCTCCTTTTTGCCACAGATTTCATTTTTACTTACGTAGAACTTATCAAACATGATGTACAAAACCAACATTAAATGGAATGAGTCACAGAGGATTCAGGGAGGAACTTTCCCAACACTGCAGAACAACTGATGAGCCTTTGGGTTTATTATCCTTTTTTTTATTATTATTTTTTTATTATTTTGCAGCAGTCTAAATGCCACTACCCATTTCTCCTTATTCTCTAAAAGTGTAACAAAGAGACAGTTTCAGCCCCAAATGTTTACAGTTGAGGTTTCACATGAGGGATACTGGATACAACGGAAAAGGGGCACATGAGCTTACAGAGAGGGAGCACATGAGGTAAGGGAGACACTTGCATACAGAAGTAAAGGCAAGGCTACTATGGTCCAAGGCACAACAGATGCCTAATCGTTATCTCTACCCTATGACCTGAAGGAGAGGTTAAAGGGTGGTGAATGAGGGAGGAAAGGCTGTTGAGATGCAATTATCTTTCCACTAGTTTTAATTTGCGTAATTTAATCTGCATAGGCTTTCTATCTAAGTAGTCCTCCATCGCCACTTTGCAAAGCACAGCAGCTGCAGGCAGGCTCAGACTTACTGGCTGGGTAGCACGACCTAATTAGAGGAAAGGGGAAGAGGGATTGCGTTGGAGCAGAGGCAGCACCCTATCTCCAGTGGCTCTAAGGTGCAATATTTTACTTTCCCTCTACCCCTGAGGATGCTGTACCATGAGAAGGTGTCTCTGGGGCCCTTGGGCAGCTGCAATGCACACTTGCCTGCAAGGGCAGAGGAACAGCTAGGGAGGTCAAACACCAGCAAGTACTAGACGAGGTGGCCAGTAAACCTGGTTTTCATGTTGAAACCATTTTGAGCAGCCATGGCTAAGGGACACAACTGGGCAGTGCTCTGCAGCAGGCTGGAGGTGAGCTGTCTGGACAAAGGGCTGGGTCCTGTGTGTGGGCTGCTGTCTGATATCAAGACACTTTGTCTGGGCTTTCTGAATGCACAACAAAAACATGACACGGGGAAGATTTCTTCTTGGTGAAAACTGGTGCGGGAATACTAAGGTACCAGTTGCTAAATCAGCCACAGGACTCATCACTTCCTCTTCCTATGTTCGCTGTTTTTATTTGACGGACAGTTTTCCGCCTCTATTCTTGTAGAAATTAGGACTCTGTGGTTGTGCTATCCATACAAACCTATCTGTTGTTCTCACATAAAAAATATTGTCCCTATTTTCCAATTTCAAGTAAATTTAACAGAAAAGGGTTTTGAGTTTTGTAAACGTGAGAAGCTGGGTGCAGAGGGCAAGTCTTGTTAAAACTGTTTTTTATGAGAAAGGTAGCAGCGTAAACTCAATTATTACACAACAGAAAATCCATATTAAAAGAAGTGGCCTTATGAATACTCCAGCTGTGGGAAGCTTTTTGATGAGGGCCAGTACTTTTAAGTCCCAGGAAATACAACCACTTCACAGCGGTTCATCTGGAAGCAGGCTTCATTAAGTTGGCTACTCAGAGAACTACTTATTTTCTTCGCTGACCCTCTGGTGCTCATAAAATAAGGAAGTGCTATGGTTTCAAGTTGCCCTGGAACAGCAATGAATGACCTCTAAAGCCCTGGAAAGTCACAAACCTGGATGTATTAGGCATTCTGCAAAATTAACATGAATAGGACAGCCAGTGAATTGTGAAGTTGTGACCTGAGCAGAGAAATAAAGGATCCTAAACTTTGGCAGGTCAACTGTAAAAATATCATAAAAAAGAATTGCAAAAAAGCGTGTTTTTTTTTTCTTTTTTTTTTCTTTTTTCTTTTTTCTTTCTCTTTTTTTTCCAGACACAGCAGATGTAGGATATTTGCCAGAAAATATGAAGATCTAGTAAACAACAAAGGCACAAAAGGAATGGAAGCTCAAGGAAGATAAGGAAAAAGCAGAACAATCAGAACAATGAAATGATGATTGTATGAGATCTTTCTGTATCTGTTTATCATGGGGAAACAAGGGTATTCCCACATTGAAAGGCTTCTTTAAAGGGGATGCACCAGAGGTTCTGCCTCAAATGAAAACGTTGGACAAAATCAGAAATAAGACTGATGAAATAAGGAGCCACAAATCTCTTGGACCAGCTGGAGTTTCTAAGGAACTTAATGATGAAAGTGTGATGGGAAACTGCTTGCATGAGACTGTCTCCATATCACAGAACTGCAGGGTGGCTAGCGAGACCTCATGTAAGAAAGAGTTGTGATCAAAAAGCCTGATACCTCCACCGGGCAGCCTGGTCATGCTAGACTAGAATGAAACAGTGGGTGAATAAATAAACATAGAGTATTGGGAAAAATCAGCAGAGCTTTGGCAAAGGGAAGTCAGGCCTTACAAATCTTTTGGCCTCAGAAAGAGCTGGTGAGCACATATACCAAGAACAGCCTGCTGATGAGGCTGGCACAGATTTACAAAGGGAAAAAGTTGCCTTGCCAGCAGCTTTTTGAGAAGCCAAGCAGCTACAGAATGGGAGGCGAAGACTGTATGTCTGGAGATCAGCTGAAAAATAGAGGAAACAAAAGGTAGGAATAAGTGGCTGGTTTCACTCTTGCAGAAGGTCATTTATAAAGCCCTTCCTAAATGAGACAGGAAAGAAATGAAGAGGCAGGTGGCAAAGGTTGCTGATGCTACTAGTTAACATGATACTAATGATACACGCATTTGCACCTCCAGGGAAACTGCTACAACATGTACTTCCATAATGCTAAGTTGCAATGGGCATCCTTGGATGTCCCAAGAACTAGATGCCAACACAAGGGCTTTTGAAGTACAATGTTTTGTCTTTCTTTCTTGCAAAGCATAGCACAGTTTCAGTCAGAGGAGGAGGAATATAAATAAGAGCTATGTAAGAATGGTAAATTGCATGAAAGAGTGTGAAATTAAGAGCAGTCTTTTCCTGTCTGATCAATTCCCTAGCTAATCCAACTAAATACCTGGAAATGTACAAAGGTCTCTCATCTGCAGTGACATTATTTGGACACCTAATTCTTCAGTTTCTAGAGGCAAAGAAATAGTGATTTTTAGTATGTGGGAAACCTCAAGGTTATGACAATTGTGAAGTTGACTTTCAAATCATAACATTTTAGGAATGTTGGCTGGAATGGACCTCCAGAGGCCAGCTAGTACAGCTTCCCACTCAACACAGGACTAGATGAGGTCAGGGGGCTTTCTCTGACCATGTCTTGAAGGATGGATATGATGGATATTCTACAGCTTCTCTTCGTAACCCAGTTCAGTGCTATGTCACTTCTGGAGGGAAAGAAATAACAAAATTAAAAGAAAGATGCACATATCAAGTTATTTTGACTCTCTTTTTTTATTATTATTATTATTCTCATCCCTGAGAGATTTCATATTAAAGCATTTATTTGTAATGCTGATGGCTAGAACAAGAATTCTTCTTCAGAAAATTAAACAACAAACAAAAAAACCAAAAACAACCAAAAACAAACAAAAACCATCACCACCACCACCAACAAAAAAACAACTCAGCTTTTCCTACAGACAGGTGACTTCAAAAGCTAAGCCTCTGAGAAGCACATATATGACCATATGACTTGTGAAAATTTTCCAGACTTTGCAACCCCACTGTTATAAACAGTTATTTTTATTCATTCCTAACTGAGGCTAATACAAGCCTGACAGAAACCTGTGCTGTTCTGAAACATTCTAAGCTAGAATTTCACTTTTACAATCTCACCAGCCAGGCAGATAATGAATGACTGACAGATATCTCATGTCACAAATAACACAGTGTCGGTATTGTATTAAAATAGTCTTATGAATTTTAAAGAGTCTTCTCCAAGCTTCAAGACAGTGGTTTATAGCTAAAAATATATCAATGCAAATTAAATATTTGCATGACAAGGGTGACTTTAATTAAAAACCTTTGGTATAATTTAAATCACATCCATGAAAATAGTCATTGAATAATGAAATGTCTTATAGCAATTGACTCTTATAGTTGAACATAATTGGAAGGGAATGTCTCGGGCATCACTCACTGTACTGATTTCACACCTCTGCAGAAAAGCAGATTGTAAGATTGTTTTAATAAACAGTAAAGTATCTGAGCCAAAACTAAAATATAATTCTGAAATGTAATTTTATATTTGCTCAAAATGAAAGTGATTTTCATACAGTACAGGTGGGGTTTTTGCACTTCAAATAAAAAGCCCGCAAGTACAATGGAGGTTGCCATGTTCCCAAGAGGTTTCCAGGGTATTCAGAAACTCGGTTGGATGAAACTCTTGAATATGCAGAAGTTCCCTTCTCTTCAGTCACATTCCCCAAGGAAAAAGAATTTGAACATCCTGGGTTTCCTAACTGTCTCTTCCAATGCTGTATCTTCTCTGTATTATTGCATTTATAGATGATATGGTAATGCCTTGGTGTGTGCACACCACTTTTCTTTCCTAGAACTAATCAAGATCTGTCAGACCTATTCAAGAATGTGGAGAGGGGGAATGATCCTAGGTTGCATTCAGGGGCTGACCTAGACTTGTTTGCCATAATTCTGTTTTATAGCTAACAAACATCCTTCTGAGAGATAACATATTCCCCTTTAAATTTTGGGGCTTAAGGCCTGCATTTTTAAAGCTATTTTTCATCAGTATATTCCCCCACTGCCTTCTGCAAAACCTCTGCAGTGAGTGTACGTGGAATTGAGGAATAGCCGTGGAGCTGGTGGTAAAATCATTACACACACAATTGTAGAATGTGTTAGAAGTCTGAAAAGGCTCTGTTCAAGCTCAGTATGTCTTAAGAATAAATTTAATGGCTAGATATCTTTCAGATACTCACGAGGAGAGTATAATTTGCCCTTTCCTCCTGCCTGATGAGCTACTGAATACTCAGGGAGAAGCAGGCTGTGGGAACCTGGACCATGCACCATCACTGTGAAGAGGTGGTTCCTCTTAATCTTCCTTTCTCCCCTGTGACCACAGCATTATCTCACCATCTCTGGCCTTCTACAGCTTGATAAGCAGCTCAGAAGAACCTGCACCCTGTCATTGGTGATGGCAAGGCAGGAAATGCTGCAGTATACCGAGGCAGAAAACAAAGCAAAGCACGTTACTGTTTTGCAGGGAATAACCTAGACTGCTCAGGATACAAATCAGGCAAGAAAAGGACGATATGTTGCTGTCAGAACTCTGTCTGCAGAGTGTATGACTGCAAGAGGCTATAATTATTTAACATTTTGATTTTCACTTTCCTCAAGCGGTAAAGCCCTCACCGTCTAACTGGCTGCCGCAGCTCCTCAGCAGATTCACAGCAGCAAATTTCAAGCATTTCCAAGTAAGCAAAAGCTGAGAATTTATGGTTATCATAAAATTTATTAATCTGTTTGCAAGTCTCTGCATGCACTCAGAAATATGAGCATATGGTTTGTGTGGAGACTGTTAACATACAAGCACGTAGATACCCCAGTTTTCCAAAGCAGGTAACACTATACATGTGATTCCCAGAGGTGAGGAGCACTCCTGAATCCTGCTGAAGTTGATGGAAACTGCAGCCTTTCAGGCCCTGGAGCAGGAGTCTGTGCTACATGGGGAGCAGCAGCCACTCTTCAGGACAGGTGCTTCAGACCTGGAGGGTCAGATTCAGACAGACCCCTGGTCATCTGCTGAGCTCATAGGCAGTGTTAGGCAGGTTGCAGATATCTACCTCCACAAAAGGGCTAACTTCAAAGGCAAGAGATGTTTGATTTTAGACTGGGATGTTAGTGCTATGAGGATAAAGGTACTGAAGAATAGGAGGTGCTCAAATACAAGGATGAGATAAAAACTTGAAGCTGTCAGCATGCTGGTATCTAAAAGGGGTACTGGGTCGTCAGGCTCTAGTCTGCAAGCCTCCTTGGAGAGCTGGAGGAAACTATTATATACAAATGAACACAAGGATCCTTTGCATTTTGGGAGAAAAAGGAGCAATAGCTGTTACCTGAAGCAGTGAGGCAAAACAGTACAGCTTAAAAATGAAAGCCTCTGTTCATCTGAACAATCAAAGAGCCAGTCCTGTTAAAATAACTCAAAACTGTACTACACGCCAGTTAGACACCTATTTAGTTCATATGGCCCATAGTTTCTGTGCTGTTCTGTAGTGCAGTTCCTGGCTTTAACTGAGCCCTGCTCAGACCAGGTAGCTGATGGAAGAGACATGCAGAATTGCTAAAGTCTTATTCCCTAGAGCCTTGGGTAAAGCAGCTTCTTTGCCTCCTTTGGAAAAACTGAATTTCACAACTTAACACTCAGCAGGGCAGTCCTGGAGTAAATCTCAGTCTTTCTTGTTTTGGATTTTCTACGGTTAATAATTAACTGCAATTGTTAACAATGGTTTCTACCTGTGTCCTCCAAGGGACAAGTGAAATCTTACAGGAGGTGTCCCCAAACCCTGGACAGCCAGTGCCAACCCACATGTCATCGTTCTTTTTGATCTTGTTAATTATACTGCACCTTCCATATAGTCCAAATGAAACGGAAAAAAAAACAAACAAACCACAAAACCACAAAACATACATCAACAGCAAAAAACACCATCTCCCAAAGCCCAGCAGCAAATTGAAAACTTCTTCCTAACCTAAGCTTTTTTTTTCCTTCCTTCTTTGCTTTCTTCTTTTCTCTACCTACCTCTCTTGCTTTCTCTTCCCTGCAACTTAGCTAGTTAGACTACAAACACAGTTAAAAAGCAGAAAAATACTCGCATCTACTGTGCCCACTCTTACTAGCAGTACTAAGATGCTTTTTGGACTAGTCTCTCTTCACCAAGCTAATCACCTGCCTCAATACATATGCCTTTTCATTGAGGTATAAGTACAGCCTACTTCTGACCATTATTCCCAGCCAGCTGCCCCAGTTACAGACCTGGCACTAATTATGAGGTGAACAACACTAGGTTTAGCCTGTGCACAACAGCTTCAAGTCACAAGCGGGGCAGGCTAAGGCCATAAACATGGACAATTACTGCTTATCACCTGATGGGTGGTGAGCAGATAACTGTTGTAACCCAAGGATGTTAGAATGGCTCTAAAGGTTTCAGAAGCACTAACGAGCTGTATCACCAAGCATACCAAAAGGCTCGATAAAATCCTGATTCCTCACACAGGCCATAACATTAACTGAATTATCTGCCAATGTGCAGAAACTGCATTTCACGATGATAACAATCCATTTGTCTTTGCTGAACACAGATAATCTGCTCTCTGAGGTCAACACTGGAGAATAAGGCAGCACACTCTGTCCATCCAGGAAAGATCTGGTGGGGTTAGAATGCACCTGCTCAGACCATCACCTTCTTGTAGTGTCCACTGAAGACAATGCCTAGGAAATTAGAAACATACTAAGCAAATAAGCAAAAGTAGGCTTAGCCTGAGAGAGGAGACCTTTTGGTTTAATGCAATTTACACCTTTGTAAACATGTGGATTAATGGTGATTAAAGCTTTATTTTGTCCTCAATCATTTTTGAGGCAAGCTATTTATCTTCCTCTTGTGACGCATTGTCTTTGTTACTAGCTTATTACCAAATTTTCATTCAGAGCGCGCAGAAAAACAGGAGTGTTTTGTGAAGGCAGAAATGAGAAATGAACACAAACTGGAAATCTTCATAGTGGTGTAACACGCATGGACTATTGAAAGACCATCCAGAGTTAAATAACCAAACATAACAGGGCAACATTAAGCTAATCTGCAGATTAGGTGACATGACATGATACTTTTGGAAATAGAATGAATGTATCAAATGGTCACCTAACAACTTCCAAGATAAGATTTTACAGCTGGCAAAAACCTATTATAAAGCCAGGTGATTTTCACCATTGCTTAGTACTAGAGTAAATAAAAGTTCTAGAGAGAAACACCTTTTCACAGATTAAAGCAACTGGGAGACGGAACTGGGGAAGAAAATCCCTGCAAAAAACATCCCTTGAAAAAGTCCTCTCTTAGCAACCAAGAGAGCAAAACTACCGAGAGATCTTTGTTAAAATATCTAGAGGACTACCAGCAAGATGGTTAAAACTGGAAGCTTTTATGTGTCTTCTGGAGTTGTTTATATGCAATTGTAAATTACCTGGAAAGTGTTCATTTACAGCAGCTATGGATAGCAGGCAGTAGACAAGACAGGCTGATTTGGGTAAGGAGACACTAAGCGGTTGAGGGATGCCAAGTGGTGCTTCAAAACTGTTTTGTCCTTTTCAGCAGAACACCTGTGGGAGGTATCGCTGTGCCCCTGCAACACATGGTGGACTTTGGACTGCGACATTCCTCCTAACATGGTGCTGCAGAGCCAGGATTTGACTGTTTGGTAACTGTTCACTAATGTGTGGGCCACCAGAGACCCTTCTCACTGGTGCCTATGGAAAAGTGTTGCTAATTGTATGCTACTGGCTATTGTATAGTGATAGAAGGACTTCATTAATTGCATCCACACTTGTGGCCAGTGCACCCTTTCCATATGCTCTCACCAGAGAGCGATGTGCTTGTCGGTTGTGTTGTTAGCAAAGGATGAGCTGTTCTCTGTAGTTACCTTTAAACAGGGAAGTGGAAAGTTTGTTTTTTCCTTCAAACAAATCGAATTGTTTTTCCTAATGCATAAATGGTATTCACGTGTGTATGTATTTATTTATTTAAATTTACACAAGTCTCTCACTTTTTAATAAAAAGAGGGTAAAACCTAAAAAGAGACATCTTCCCTTCTGTATAGCTGTCAGATCCCCTCCACAGCCACCAATTGCCCACCAACTGTCCCTCCTTGCTCCTTTTACTCTTTGTGCTGCCCCAATTTCTTACGGAGAGGAATGAGTCAAAGCTACCACACCTAACTTCAGGATGTGGCAAGAAGGAGGGACAAAATGAGAACTGAAATCAGCATGTATTTAAAAGCACTGTCTGTAAAGATGCCCGGAAAACAAATGCTGCCAGATTTTCCTAGAAGTGAACAAAGTGAACAAATTTTTCATTATGCATTTCATAATGCTGTTCGTTAAATGAATTTTCCTGCAATTGAAAACAAAGCTGAATGGAATGACTTTTACTGTTTTGAACCTTCATAGCACCCTGCAGATGGGCAACCGGAGCCCCATCTGGGGACACTGGCTGCTGTTGTAGTGAAGCCAATAATGTCATCACCAAGGTTTCTGTTGTCACACATGTAGCAGAAGCAAAACCAATGGAGTGGCCTAGGTCACAAAGGAAATTTTACATCCTTTGAACATGACAAAAAGGTGATAATGTTGAAATTACCACTCTATCATTTATTTCTCTAAAACTGGTAGTTTAAAATTGTAGGTTATCCCTTCATTTCCCTGAAGTGTCTTTCCACTTTTAAATTCACATCCTTATGTATGTCTTGCTCTGTCTGCCCTTGTTGGGCAGTAGAAAACTTCAGGTGTGGCTGCATACCAAGATTAGGTGTTTTATTATCAGTATACACAAAAAAAGCCTCATAGGCTTGCTGAAGACCTAATATTTTCAAAAGAAGGACAACAAATTTTTCATTTTTGCTAAATGCTGATCATGGGATGTGACAAATATGTCTTTTCTCAGGGAGTGGTTAGCCATGAGGAAAAATCATGTTCCTTCTCAGAGACAAGCCATTACTTAAAGAAAGCAATATAAATCCTTATGCAGATTATGCAGCAATTCTGGCCCATACTAGCTACTGGATTTGCTGATCCAGCCACCCACTTATTTTAAGCAACTTCTACTCATTTTGCAAGTTTTCCACTTTCTCATTACCTGCTTAGATTTTTTTTTTTTTTGTGTTAGATATGTCCTTGAAAGCTACTGCTAGATAGAAAGAAAACATGACTCAGGAAATAAAAAGTTTTTCTGTTGCTTGATTAACTCTATTTTCTTTTTGCATATGCATAGATGTGCTGCAGTTCTGCAATCTTGCTTACATGGAAAAGTAAATGCTTATTAATGGAAAAATGTTGCTAATTTTAGACAGAAAACTCTTGATATCTCCAGGATCAGCAATATCAAACTAGTTTTGCCTGTTAAGAAGAAACCATGAATATTACCAGAAAGAACTGGGCGCAGTCTTGAGCCAAAGGCACGCGTGGTGAGTCCATGGGGCTGGCATTCCCTATGTCATCAAAATCCAAACAAATACGCACAGATGTGCACATGCACAGGGTGACAAACAGCTTTGCCTCCAGGCTGAGCTCTGTGATAAACTACCTGAAACTAAAAAACAAGAGACCTGCGATAACCAAGAGTTTTGCGCTGCCTGTTGGTGAGCTCGCCATGTCGCTGGATCCGAGCAGCTCAACACTGACATCCGATGGCTGGTCCCCAAAACCCCAGCTGCTCCCACTCCCTGGAGGGACAGTGATCTGCTGCACCGAAATTAAGAAAGCACTTGGACTATAAATGTCAGAACAGGTGATTTTTTCCCCCTATAGATTACTATGGATAACTTTTCTCTTTTGACTGCTATTTCAATAGGCCAGGCTTGCCGCAAAATAGTGATAGGTTCTATAATTAGGACACTGGAAACTTTGGCCCCATTTGAGCAAAGAGAATTTTTGCCATGAAAAGACTGAGATGAAGAGGATATCCTCCTTTACACATTTTCGTATATATTGCACCCAGAGTTTAGCTGAAGGTATTTGTTTTAAATACCACCTTTGGTACCTAAACAATAGATACAACATTTTAAAAACCAAAATGAAAGAGTAGTCAGCTTGAAGCAGCTTTCAAAAAGTAATATCCTACCATGTTTTTCACCTCTGATTACGTAGTATATCAAAGGCTGAACTTACTTGAAATGGAATGGGGCAGTATCCATCTTTTTACTTCCTTTTTATGCAATTAGTTGCTCTGGTTTGTCTAAGGAATATTTATAGATATATAAGGGTAAAATGATAAGGAGAATTTTAGGAAGAACACAAATGCAGATGTAAAAAAATCATTGGTAATTCAGAGTTTTGAAAAAAAGTCTGCTTTTTTTTTTTTTTCTTTCTTTTGTATTATATGTTACATTTGCAAAGGAATTCTGAAAGCAAAAGGATCTGACAATAGGCTGGAGATCCTTATCAGCTATTAAGTCAGATTAACTCCATTTTCCAGTTGTTAATTAAGTGTCTACAATTTCATGCAGTAGGACAAAACTTTGTCCCAGAAAATAAGGACACAGTCTAAATCAGACTCAATAAAATTGAGATACAAATCTGAAAAGAATCCATTCACTTCCTAAAGAAGTTAGGAGACAGTCAGAACTGGTATCTTGGGCTGATTTCAGGAATCAAATTTGCAGCATTTAACCCAATTTTCTAAGGTCATATTTTTAATAGTTTTATAGAACATGCTGAGTGCTGCTGGGTACAGAAGTGCCCGGGTCTTTGATTTTGATGCATATTGGTGACATGTTAATGCAACTGTAGAGTTTAAAGCAACAAGGTCTTGTATATATGTTAGGAATTCTTGAGAGCCTTCACTCACATGATGCATGATCTTACCTGAATCTGCTAATGGAAGAGTAACAGTGCACCTAGACCTGAGAACTGCACTCCAGCATGATTTCTTATTCAAACCAGCCCATAGCTGGCATTTTCTATTTAAAAGCCTGAGACGCAGTTACAAATATAATATCTGACAAATCAGTACTTATCTGTTATTTTAAAAGAGAAGTCGTATGATTATGAGTGAGCAAGCAGTCCTTCTCACTGTAATGGAGATTACATATACATCATATCTTGAAAGCAAAAAGTATAGTTGGCCCTATCTCAGGCAATCTTAGTGAGGATACATTACACCTATTGGGACAAACATAGAAATTTCGTATTTCCCTCTTTTCTGTATCTTTTCAGATATGAAAATCCAGACATTCTGTAGCCTGGATCTCCCAAAACTCCAGTTAATTTTGTGCAGACCATGGATATTTTTTCCACATCTGAAAATCAGATACTGCCAAGAGATTGGAAACACAAAAGTGAGGTACCCTGTTTTTAGGCCATATTTGAAGATATTGGTCTTAATAGGCAAAAGATTTTGATTGCAGTGTCTCCTACATCACATTTCGTTTGTAGATTAATTAAAGACTTTTGTCTTCAGGAACTTCTCATTGATCAGAGTCAATAAGATATGGGTGCCCAGTTCTCTTTCCTCCTTAGTGAATTTTCACAGTTAGTTTTTAGGTACTTAATATATTATATGTTATATAACACTGATAGGGCAGAGAGGATCAGGGGAAAGTAAAACACATATAATCCGAAACAGCACCTCAGAACTTTGTTATTTTCTCCAAAACCAGATGAAATAAAGGGAGGGTCTTAAACCAAGAATAAAAACAAACAAACAAACAAACAAAACAAAGCACAAAAAAAGAAAACTTTTTAAAAAAATAATGGAGAAATCTAGAGGGGTTTGGCTATACTCAGGGTAAGCAGTACTTGGAAAAAGAAATCTGAGCTGCCCAAATGACATTCAGGGCTGCCAAAAAGGAATCGATTGTGTTAACCACTTTGAACAAGTAAATTGATTCCTTTGCGGTTTCACCTTGGGCTGGTCAGGAGCGTGCAAGGTTGCCTCCTGCAGCGAGCTCTTCCCATGGGGTGTGCTTGTCTGGAGGGACTGGTACCCAAATTACTCATCTTAAATTGTCTCACACCTATTTCCAGAGCTTATCCCTTGCTAACCTTGGCTTTCAGGCAGAGTGCCTGTGTCTACCAGACATTCCCTGGCCATGAACACAGGAGATAGCAACGGCTCCTTTCTGAGAGGGCTTGGAACCTTGCAGGACCAGGCTGCTCATGCCCTTTGTACATTGATAATTTGAATGACATTCTGGAATCTTACTATCAGGTACAAGATCAGTGAAATGAATCTTCCAGAGTGCTATTTTTTTTAAGAGTCTTATGGCCTTTTTAGATCTATTTAACACCACATGCTTCATGCCAGAGTGGATTATCTCTTCTACCTGAATAAAAGGGAACGGAGATAATTTTAAAAACAACTTTAAATCAAAGTAAACACTGAGTCATTAAAATGCTATGATGAATTAAGTAATTGTTAACTTAAATGTATTGAATTTTGTGGTTTACTAAATCAAGAGTTGTTGTAGTCTCCATGGAAAAGCAAGATCCATTTGCCGACCTTTATATTTATGTGCAAAAATATTGGAGAGGGACCAAAGCATTCTCTGGCTGTAATTTAAATTTTTCTCATTTTAAACTTTTACAAATGAAATACATTATTTTGACACCTTTTGTATTTATTGTGGTAACGAGTCCTGCAAATTCCTTATGCAGTCATAAATTCAGGATACAACAGCTAGAAGGCAAATGCATCTCAAACAAGTAGTGCTTAGGCTCCCTAGACCTGAGACAAGCAAATATCTATTCAGAACAGACAGAGCTTACGCCACAGTCAAAGACATTGTCACTGTCAACCTGCTTCAGGAATTTCGGTGGAAGGAAGCCACTTTTTCATTTTTGGTTGATCTTCTAACAGACCCACCTAACTCAAGAGGTAGTATCCCTCAGGAATCAAAAGCATACTCTCCCCTAGGAATACAGGAGCAAGCTGCTCAAGCGTGCATGGAGGGAAAACCCTGTTTTGCACTGTGTAATCTCTTCAACAGCGGAACTCCTGCCACTGGGACCATGAAGGAATTTGGGCTGATGTCTCATTTTAAATCACTCTATCATGCTCAACACTGACTAGGTATTTTTTTTTCCTCTTCTCCCTGTTCTTTTTGTTTTTATATATCAGTCCATGTATGACTACATTTGTCATATCAAAGCAACTACAGAGGGAGTCCTAAGGCAGGGCCCAAGGCTATTCCTCAAAGTTTGAGTCTGCAATCTGAAATAATGTTGTCTGCATGTACATATTGGTCTGGTCACAGGTATAGACTGTGTATTTCACAGCTTTATCAATCATAGCCCTAGATTAAGCAAGCAGTACTCTAGGGAAGCAGAAAGGCATTTAGTACAGTTTGTCTTGTAATGTACTACAAAGGGAAATATCCTTAAAACACAAAGTAAAAATGTGATCTAGACATTATTTCTATTTCAGGTTGCAATGTTCCTTTCTTACACAGACCTGGTCACTGATGACTGATATATATATATACAGTTTGCTGCGGATGCATATTGCGTTCAACGTCTAGCATTGACAGAAGAGAAACTTGAAACTGTCTAATGTGCTCACTGAGAAATTGAATGGTTGCAAAGCCAGTCTATTCCTTCAATTGCCAAAGCGTATTTTCTTCTTACTGCTTTACCGATAGAGGCATTCTCTTCATTTACAGGGAAGATTTCTCTAATCAGCATTAGTGATTTGTTACACGGTAGGCTTAGTAGTCCAGATAGACTTTGAAAGAAAAGAGGGAAAGGACAGGCACCTATTTTCTGCTTTTAAAAGTATTGGAAGATTTTTTTTGCACAGCTGGTGATGGTACTGTGATGTGGAGTAAGTGCAGATATTACTAACCGCATGCAAGTAGTGAAAATAGAGAGTTGAGAATGATTACAGTGATACCTTGCTTGGCACAAGGCCTGCCTTTGCATGCACATGGATATTTGGCAACTAGCATGGAAGAGCTCTCTTTTTATAAATGACATTGTGTATCATTGTGAGCATTTCCTAAATAATATGAGATAGAAGACAGAAAATACTGAGCTCAAGGTTCATTAGCTTGGCTAAAGCTGTCAAGCTAACAATTTCCATATTTAAATTCTAATTTCATGCAGGAGTCTTGGGTAGAGATAGAGATGTTTTAAATTTAAAATTACATGCTACAGCATTTGAAGCAGTAGAAGAAAGATGACAGTGGGAATGCTGCCGTAGGTAAGTGGAGACTGGGGAGACTGCAGGTGAATGGTGAACTAGAGATGCAAGGGACTTCTAAAGCAACCTGCAGCCTTTGAGATCTTATTTGTAACTCTTTGGGGCTCTTTTCAGCACCTGATTTGTCTGAGTTTCTCCAATTGAAAAACAAAAAACAAAAAAGTCCCAAATTCAATTCTCCAAACATCCAAATATAGAATCTCTAAAAAAGCATATTGGAAGAGTTAGACTGTGGCTTTTAGGAGGGTGAAAGAAAGAAAATCAACCAATTCCTTTAGAACTAGCTAGAAGGAAAACAAGCCACAGCAAAGTCAGAAAATTTCTTTCAGGCATGTTAGTAAAAAGCAACTAACAGTCTTTCAGCAGTGATCAAAGTGAACTCAAAGTGTTGATCACACCATTTCCACATTTGCCCACAACTTCCACTATAGTAATGACTAAAACCCATCATTAGGCTGTTTAAATTCAGACTAAAAAAAGCATATAGTTGTGCTTGATGTAAGTTACAAGATGGCACTCCGGGGAAAAGATGTCACTCAGCATTCTGTGACAAAAATATTGGTATCTTCTGTAGCACTAATTGCAAGCAAAAGACAGTAACTGGTAGAAATAGTCATTGGCAAGAAAACTGAAATCTGTTTCAGAACATAGCCTTTCCTACCTGTTAGCCTGAAGGAATACGGACATTGTGCATAAGAGCACTTGAGTCAATGCATTTTTATTAATTGTATCTTTTATATGAGCACTTAGACAATGCATTAAAGTAATTGCTTTCAGTGAAGCAGCATTTAACTGTTAGCTTTTGTTTCTGAGCTAGAAAAAGTCACGCAGCTCACTGACAGCAGGTAATCAGAGCTCTTCGTAGCATCATTTCCCTAAAAGCATGCAAAATAGTAGATTAAATTATTTAAATAAGGGTAGTTAGAAGAGGAAGCTATATCCATTTTTTGTGCTTTGAAGCCCACTTCAGCAAACATTTAAGTACAGGCTTAACTCTAAGTACATGCTTGCATACATTACTGAGCAGGCACAGGTTGTTTGTAGAGTGTGAAATGGAGCAGCCAGGCTGTCAGCTGGGGTAAACCCATGCATTGCCACTGCCTGAAGTCAATCTGGGAGCCTGCCATGAGGTGACTCGCAGCACAAAACTGCCAGTAAAATCCTGCCCATAGCCATTTAACAGTATAATACTCGTTGGCTTCAACAGGCAAGAGTTTTGTCAGGTTGTCTATCTAACTCCTGAAAGCGCATTTTATTCTTGGGGAGAACTACACAAAACAATAAATAGTTTGCCTGAGTCAGTCAATTTTTGTTGATATTTTCATGCTAATAAATGTATCATTAAACTATACACATGAGATCCAGAGGAATCTAGCTGGCTGCACACATTTGAAAGGAATAATTAAATTTGTCGTGAGGCATTCAGGCAAGTCAAGGAGGGTACCAAATGCTATACGTAAGAAAAAAACCAGACCTGACACAAAATACATCCTTGGACAAGGCTGCCAAGAAATTCATCAGCTGCTTCATCAACTGAGAATTTCAAATCCTGATTTAAAAACTCCAAACTATGAAGAAACAAGCTTTAGGGGGCTCTTATTTAATGAAACCCCAAAGAGAAGGTAATTCCGTTTATAAAAAAAAATAAATCAGTGGGAACACAGCTCTGTCTATTGCACATGGTTTGTTTTTTCTTCTTCTTTGTTTTTGGGCTGTCTTTTTTTTCTTTGTTGAACGAGGAACTAATATTGGCATTAATTTAAGCTTCATTACTAGAGAGCAATGCAGAGCCCTGGTGGCTCCGCTGCTTTATTGACAAGAAACAAATTGAACTGGCAGCTGCAGTGCAGACTTTGGTTTGCAGATGGACACCTTGCCCATCAGAGACCGTTGTAGGGTGTGCATCAGGGGGAGATTAGCATGCACAGACCCTCTGTACTGCCTCCCAAAAACAAGGCATTGCCATACTTGCAGGCTTTCACTGCTGGTACATCAATGCATTTATTAACTCGTGGTGGGCACTGACAACTGACTGGACCCCATGGATTCCCCTTGTTCAAGGCAAGCCCCAAGGGTGTGCTTGGAGATAAAACTGCTCACCAGAGACGTGGCAGTAAGGGCCCATGTGCAGCAGTGGAGTATATCTGAGGTTTTTACAAGGTGTGTTTGTGACCAGGCCTGTGACCTACCAGGAAGCAGATCCCAGTCTAACCTCATGTCTGTTTTATCAGGTTCTTCTAGCCGCATCCTGCTGGTTCCCAAAATCCCAGAGGAGGTTTCTGCTTCTCCAGCTGTGCAAAGCCATTGTCTCCTCTCCTTGTGCAGCTCTTTCATTTTAACTGTTAATCAGTTTGTTTTCCAGCTTGACTTCAACAGTACCTTCCCAGACAAAATCAACAGCTCCCAGTTTGGACCCAGTATAGTGGAAAACAAACTCAATCAATCTGTTGCAGCCCAATTTTCTCATTTCCAAACTGGGATGTAGTTAACAGCTGAAAAACAAACAAACAAACAAACAAGCAAATAAACAACCACCACCACTACCAAAACAAAAAAACCACCAGAACCAAACCAAACAAAACCCCCCTGCTTATGTATTTTAAACAAAACGGAAGATTAAAGTTCCTTTTCTTTCCTTTTCTACATGTGAAATGGAATATATGGAATATTTTATGAACTATAAGGGACCTAGCAGAGAAGATGAATGACAGTCAGGAGAGCAGCATCAGTGCCAGCAAGCTTACTGTTGCAGTGAATTTAAACAACTTGCAAGCCCTACTCAGCTCAGAGGCGCCTAAAATGTTTTACAAACCAGATTTACTAGAAGAAATAAGGAAACTGTAATCTTATTTTAGCACTGTGGGGTCTTGCATCAGGGGGATAAACCCACATAGGTGGGTTAGTCACATTAGAAAACTAATGTCAGTAACATGGCTAAAATCCCAGGTGGGGTGAATTCAAAGAGAATATTGGCTCCTGGCAGGGGAAGGTACTGCTCAGTGTGTTCTTGCTAGCTTGAGTACAGCTGCTATTTCTCAAAGAATTTAATTTCAGAAAAAAAAAAAAAAACTTTAATATTTTTCCCTTTTCAAAAAATGTACCTCTTCATTTTCTCACGTCTATAAAGAAGGCTGTAAAACTCGTTTTTATTTTAAAACTTTTTTTTTTTTTTTTTAATGAAGTACTTTCTTTGGATGTATTGTGTTTGTTCTAGGTCACTAAGTTTTTAAAAAATATATATTTTTAGCTAGTTTCAGATAGAAAAGTATATTTTTGAATGGGTAACAGGGTACCTGATCATCATTTAAATGTTCAGGTGTGCTTGTTTTCTAAATGTTCTTGAATGATTGAACTCCAGAATTACCAATGGGCTCTGAGACACACTTAGCAGGTACTAGTGTGCTATCAAGATAGATAAGTAGTGCCTAGCATTGCTTGATGATACTTGCGTTGCTGGGGAGAGCTGGTAACCTCTAGCCTGCTCCAGCTCCAAATAGCTCCACCATGCTGGTAATGATGGGAAATTGTCACACTGCATCCCTGGACAAACAGTGGGAGTTCTGCAGCCAGGGAAAACTGGTATACTTCTTTAAGGCTGATGGAGTTGTGCTAATTTTCCAGCAAAGTATAGAATTTTTCTGAAGGAGCATTCATTCCTTCAGTCAGTGTCCAAAGACTTCATGTATGATCACATTACATGCAAGCTTAGCTGCCATAGCTGATAAGAGCAACTGTTAGCATAAATAACTCATGATCAAAGCTTCCAAAATAATGTGAATAGCAGCTTCCATTAGGACTTAGGACTCCCTAAGCAGAGCAGAAAGGGAGATGGAAAGCGAATGCATGCCAGTTTCGGAAATGATGCCAAGTGGCTGGGCACAGAGATCAAGGTATTCCTTTACTCCCAGGAGTAATTGTGAGGACAATCACTGAAAAAAAGATGTAGCGACACCTCCTAAAGAGTCCACTACCTCCTGCTCTATGACAATTCCCAACTGTATTTTTACTTTTACATTAAGTGTTTGCGTTCATTTCTTACCTAATAGCAACTTATTTTTGTAGCCTTTTGCTCTGAAATCTTGAAGGGGTCTCTTTGCATTTCTGCTTTTCCATTCACAGCCTATGGTTGTGTTTATAACCCCCCTTTTTTTTTTTGTGTGTGTGTGTTTATAACCCCAAATTTCATGAAGCCACATATTGTTTCTGTGTTGCCCCTTTGCTCTAGGAACACAAGTCATTCTACTCTGCTTTAATCTTACTCTGCGTTGGTCTTGATGATGCCATGAATCACAGAATCACAGAATAGCTGAGGTTGGAAAGGACCTCTGGAGGTCATCTGGTCTAACCCCTGCTGACTCAAGCAGGGAAACATACAGCAGAATGCCCAGGACCACATCCAGTTAACTTTTGAATGTCTCCAAGGAGGAAGACTCCACAACCTCTATGGGCAACCTGTGACAGTGCTCCATCATCTTCACAGTAGAAAAGTGTTTCCTGATGTTCAGATGGAGCCTCCCTTGTTCCAGTTTGTGCCCGTTGCCTCTTGTCCTGTCATCTGGAACCACTGAAAAAAGCCTGGCTCCATCTTCTCTGTACTTTCCTTTCAGTTATTTCATAGAATCATATTGATCATATAATGGCTTGGGTTGGAAGAGACCTTAAAGATCATCTAGTTCCATCAATAAATCTCCCCTGAGCCTGCTCTTCTCTGGGCTAAAGAGCCCCACCTCTCTCAGCCTTTCCTCATAGGGCTGATGTTCCAGTCCCTTCATCACCTTTGTGGCCCTTCCCTGGACTCTCTCTAGAAGCCCGATTTCTCTCTTGTACTGGGGGTCCCAGAACTGGACCCAGCACTCCATGTGTGTCCTCATTAGTGTTGAGTAGAAGGGAAGGATCACCTTCGTCACCCTGATAGCAACACTTTGGCTAATGCAGCTTAGGACACCATTTGCCTTCTTTGTGGCAAAGGCACATTGCTGGCTCATGTTCAGCTTGATGTCTGCCAGGACCCCCAGGCCCTTTTCTGCCAAGTTGAAATTCTCCTGAGCTCTGGAACTTTAATATCCCCTTTCTGTTATAATCAAACTTCAAGGCATCATAATTTCTCCTTCCTGTTAAATTTAAGAATCCCTTCTTGATCTAGTGCCCTTGAAATATATAGTATTCTTGTCTATATCTTCAGTATGCAAGCTAACTAGTTCTTAGCACATGGCTTCTCAGAGTTCCCTCCACATTTACACGTACAATTGATATATATCTGTTGTTTGTGTAACTGCAACAAGAGATTAATCAAAAGTATATAAAAATTGGTTTCAGGTCAATGCTAAACCATTTCAGGAACACACTTTTGATTCAGATATTGCAAACAAGTCCACAAAAATACTGTACAATCTTTTCTGTCTTATGTTATGCTTTTTTTGTTATTTATGGTTCGTTGTGGGTAGAACACATTGCATTCCTCTTTGTCTCAACTGTATGTCCGACAAACACATTTGGTAGTTGATTGCAAGTATGGTATAATCTTAAATCACTTGTTTCAATCACATAAAGTTGTGTCTATAGCAGCAACATCTACAAGAGAAAGATTTACACACAGGATATTTCTTCTATCTAGAATATTAAAACTCATTTCCAGATGGAAAATATTTTTGTCATAAAAGCTGTAATCTGTACAAGCAGTTAGAAGCTTGTTTACTACTTGTGTTGTCATAGAATAATACTGTAGTGTATAGAAAGTAGTGAAAGGAAAACAATAAAACCCAAGTGCATTTGGCCAGCGTTATAATAGAGAGATGCCAAGATCTGGATCCTCAATTTCAATGTTCATTCCTCTGGATGGCTTCAGTCTTAAAGGACCTTGTAAGACCAACTGTACCGCATCAGACCAAAAATCTTCCTACCCCTTCTGTTGTTTCTGATGTGATCAGAAGTACTTGCTCAAGGAAACAATATTATAGCAAGTGGAGAGTGTTATTCCCTGCAGTTTGCGCTCTCTGTTTTCAGCAATCTGCATTTTAGGGATTTCTTCAGCCAGAGGTTGTCATTTGAGATTCATGTTTGACATTGCTGCCACTTCCTCTCTGAATTTGCCCAGTCATAACCCATGAATGCCTGCCACAGTTTGTGCGTTTTGTGGAAAAGTGATTTTTTTTTTCTTGCCTTAACATGTCACCTGGTAATTTCCTTTGGTGAGTGATAGCTTCTATGTTTATGGAAGTAAGAGAAGATTATCCCCCATTTACCTTCTTCCTGCTGTTCATGTTTTCTGCTCTCTTTGCTATTGCCTCTTTTCTGAACTAAAATGTCCTACCCTGTTCAGCCTCTCCTTCTTTAGACGTCCTTCCCTACTCTACCTCCTTTCACCTCAAGTTGTCTAGTCTGGTTTCATACTCCTGAGGTGACAGGCCTGACAGGGTTGGCACACAATATTCAAGATATTGGGTGAACTGTTTATATTTTCAGTGACACAATGATGTCTATTTTCTTCATCTTTTTAAACAGTTCTTAAAGACCACAGCTGAGCAGAAAATTGACTTTTTCAACATATTTCCAACACTGATTCCAAGATCATTTCCTGGCTATTTTGAAACTGATTACTTTGTGTACTTGCATTTATAGTCACATAGGTATATGAAAACACATGGGAAGAAACTGTCCCTGTTAAAGCTGCTTTTACTTTGCATTTGCCTCATTTGGACTGTCATACAACTTTTCAGTATCTGGTGAATAGTATGAAGGGTTGCAATTATCTGACATATAAATATCTAATCTTGTGATCACTATAATGGCTCTTACATAAAGAGAAGACCCACTCTCATCTGTCAAGGACAAAAGTGGCAGACCTCTTGAAGCACATAACTGATCTCTTCAAAAACAATCGGGATAAATGTCAACAGTGTTGTGATGGTCAGAAGAGATGTGGAGACGAAATCTAAGCATAGGTAGGAAGAGAAGTTCAAGCTTAGCAAGCTCACACATGGCAGCAGATGGAGAGGTAGAGACTCATTGCTTCATTGAAAACACGCTGCAGGGAAAGACAGCTAAGATTTATTACTGTCTGATTTATTACTCTGCGGACAGAGTCTGTGTAATCCAAATCTGAACCTGATAACTGATAACTAAAATTAAAAAGGTAAGGGGGAATTTTTAAGCTAAGACTGGGAGAAGTCAAGAAATGTGAAAAGAACACATTGTTCAGGATGGTGTATTTCACAGGGATGAAGTACAAAACTGTTATATCCTCAAATAAAGGATAGAATGGAAATGTAAAATGCAGCAAAACAATAGCAAAGTGCATCTTTAACAAGTAAATCCCCATTTCAGAACATACACAGAAATTGGTGAGCCAGCTAAGACCGAATAAATGTGTTTGCTTGTATTAGTGTTACAGCTCTGAACCAGTAAAGATGGAGAAACTGGGAAACTAAGTATTCTATCTGTGTGAACCATTATTACAGACTCCCTCTGGGCTTTAGTTCTTTGCCACTGCAGAAAGAATACAGTCATACTGAGCATTCCACCAAGGTGGGACAAAGGCGATAGTGTAGTAAGAAGACCAAGAGGCTACCAGATTAGAAATCCCAAAGACTTCGTGTCTTCCAGATAGACTGTCATAATAAGGCAAGTAGCAGAAAATATTATTTTAAATACTCTAAATGTTTGCTTCTTTAATTAATTGGTCAGAAAATCCACAAAGAAAAAAATATTCTTGATTTAGTTTCAAGCAGACCATATAACCTGTTTAAGATGCAGCCACTGAAGTTCTCCTTGGTAAAAGAGCCTTAAAGTATGCAAATTTGACTTCTTCTAGGTCTGAAAGGTCAAAACACAAATTCGCAGTAATAACATAAGGTGTGAAACTATAATCAAGTAAAGAATTTTACTGAGAGGAAATTAAAAGGAACTGCTAACTGGGTAAAATGTTTGCAGGTAACCTGAAGACTGCTTCAGGACATCACCATATTCCATGCTGGGAATAAAAAATTAAAATGATTTTCAGAGAAAAAAGGCAAACTAACAAAAACCCAACCAACAAACCAACCAACCAAAACAAAACAAGCAAAATTAACCCCCTAAAGCAAGAATGATTAACAGTTCAGTGTAAGAGTAAAATAAATATATTTTCAGAAGTGGGAGTTGTATCTGTATTGGGGAAATAGGCAAGTTAATTGTTGGCATCAGGAATTATACATTCTGGAGAAGCTTTCAGAGATTTGCAACCTTCTCATGAGGGCCACTGTATTAGCAGTCTGAGGTAATAAAGGCCTTCATCTATGAGGAAAAAAATGCTAAAGGAATTTAGATATGAAACTGCTAACCTGCTAACTGTTGTAGGTAGCCTGTTCCCTAAAGTAGTCTTGATACCAGTGTGAGAGGGAGTGATACATGATTAAATACAGGGTTTGTTTGTTTGTTTTTGTTAAAAGACATCCCAGGAAGGAGAAATTCAGAAATCACAAACAAAAAGCCCCAATTTCCTTACTAGTAAATTAGTCATAACGGTGGTAAAACCCAAGTTAGTACATGTATAAAGAGATAATGAGAATGTATTAATATGAATTCTGTGGAGGAAAGAAATGTCTTGTGAATCATTTAGATTCATTTCAAATTAACAATGAGGCTAATACCTGGTTAAAAAAAGATGGATGAGTTTTTTTTCCTTTTTATTGTTATTTTAAATTGCCTTTCAGAGAAGCTGAATCTCTGTACATCTCTGATTTAATTTGGAACTGTTTCTAAAACAGCTCAGCATTTTAGAACTGCCCCAGAGCACATCAAGTTGGCAATAAAATACTGACACATCACAAGCGAACATATGTCTTCTCTGAAAAACTGTGTTGAGTGTCTAGATACAACCTACATTTTTTAAGATGCAGCACTGAAATAATGTTAATGTTTATTGGGAAACACAAATCACACACACAAAAAAACCACATTTTAAAAATTTGAAATTTTGAAAGTTTTTTAGTGATAAATTTAGAACTCATCACGAACATCAACTTTTTTGTTTGTTTTGTTTGTTTACCAACTATGGTATGTAACTGTCCACTTGTGCTATTCTATACCATTGACATTGACTAAATTTTCTTTGTATGTCTGGAGCTATCTTCTGGCCTTTGTTTAGACCAGGTCTCGACAAATTTCCATCATTGTTGAACTTCCTTGAAGTTGTTTTCATTCCCCCCAGAAGACTGCAGATTGTTACTCATTGTTTTAATTTGCATTTTCTGTAATTCCAATTCAAACCTAACTAGACGATTTCATCAGGAAAAACAAGAACACTACTCAAAAAGCAAAAAGAATAATGGCAAAAGCAACAAATTGTTTTGTAAGGGGCTTTAAATGTTTATTCCAATGTATGCTGATTGTGCCTAAGAGCAACAAACTGTAAATTAAATTAGTAGTCAAGTATATCATTAGGAAACAAGCCTTTTCTTTAAAAAAGAGAAAACCCCCTAAATTAAGCCCAATGTGGGTTAGACCCACCCGTTACATAAGCCACTAATCTACATCAAACCCTTTTAGTAACATATGGGCCATAATAATTTCCGGTGCTCTTTACTTCTTAAGCATAACAAGCTGTTAACTGAGAGGGACTTATATTTGCATTTGTAGTTACTAAAGAGATCAAAACTGGAATTTTCCCATAAGGGTCATTAGAGCCCATTAAAAAGTCTGAGATTCATCGCTAAGGTTATTAGTTAGCAAAGAACAGTGTTAATGCATCAGGAATAAGCAATCCAAATCACAGTCGCTCATGGAAATGCAATGGCAGAGGCACAGTTTGTGAGCAGGATGTTTTGGGGGTCCTTGTAAAATACATGTAGACTGTCTGCATTAACATCTGTCAGAAAAGTTCAGTGGAGACAGGGAAATGATGGATATACTTTGTTCCTTTTGTTTTCAAAATGTGAATGCACTGCAAGGGAGCATTTTTGTAGCATCTAATAAGTTTAGATTTATTTTCTTTAGAATACAACCTTTGTATTACAAACAATACTTGATGATAGAGTATCCAATTAATTGCTAGCTTTATATGCATACAGCACATAATGAATTTACATGAGTGTAGAAAAACAAAGCAATATTCATCCTGAGTGTAATCCCACTAATTATGGATGTATGTCTCAGTTTTCATCTGTTCCATTATTCAGAGCACCCATTCTCCTTCCATTCATTCTTTTGCACCTCTCAAACCTTCCTCCACGGCCATGCTGCCTCTTAAAATAGCCTCTCATTAAGACATCTTGTAGCCTAGATGAATGAAGTAACCACAATTCCTCATGAATGCCTAGAATTTATTTTAAATTGTGAGATATCTGCAAGTGCAGTTTGAATGTGTCACTTTTCTCTCAAGCTGTTCAAGAAAATATAGGGACGTCACTGCAACATATAATATATCTCTGCAGGAAAAAGAGTCCACGGTCACCTCTTTGCTCTGCATGGCATAATACTGGTCTGAAAATAAGAATTGGAGATTTGAACTTAAATGCTAAGCTCTGAAGAGAATGAGATGGTCTTTTCATTTGCCTGCAAAGGGCCATGCTCACCTACGGTGCTGCAGGAACCAGAATAATAGTCACACTTTAAAAAAAAAAAAAAGTAGATGTAGGCAAAAAACTGGCATTAACTAAACTCTAATAGCTACTGCATTGACTACACTCGAGACAAAAAAGACAGAAATTAGTCACCCTAGTGAAGAAAGGGGGAGGACCTCCAATTACAAAGCTGATTTTGTCCTCTATTAGTATTTAGGTCATTTAAAGGTAAGCCAAAGGTATAAAAGCCATTTTAAAATGATTTTTTTTTTTTTTTTTTTACAATCTGTTCTAATCTTGTTCACCTTACTAAAGAACACAGGTGAAAAATTAGGAAGAACTGTATGGCAATGACTTTCCTGAATGGAAAGAAAATGTCAAATACGATTGCTCTGCATGCATGTGTACCAAAGACAGGTGGTGGATCAGCCTTCGTGCCCTCTTCCAGCAGGTGCAAGAAACTCCCATGTGACAGTCTTGGTCACATCCTCCGAGGACCTGCTGGGTTTCCCTAGCATCACCTTGAGCAGGGAGCTTCTCTTACTGCTTTCCAAAGTATAAACAAACCCAGCTCAGTTATAATTCTGGCTAGAAGGTCTTCATTTATCAGATAGGATTAATACACACATACACAAAAATCAACCAACCAACCAAAAGAAACCTGAAGCCTTTTATTGCCTTATATTTCACCTCTCGTTTGGAGTACCCAGTATTCCTCTTACCTTTTCGTCACCTTAGGACTCCCCTGTGGCAACCATAGCACTGTCTGAATAAATATCAGCACAGCAGAGTGTGGAAGTTTAGGAAGAAAGAAGGATATGTGCAGCCAGAGAGCACACTCCCTTTAAAACACCACTTAGTTCAGCCAGGTGTTGTCAGTAACATTTATTTCCTATGATTTTCCCCACGGCTTCTGTCCTCTCTTTCAAGGCAGTGTTCCTTCCTGAGGAAAGTGAACCAAACATTAAAGGCCCTTCTTTGAGTCAGTTCTCAGATCAGACAGCATCCTTTTCCAGTCAGAAAGTGTGAAGATTGATGGCCAGACAGAGCTGGTTCCTGCAGAGTTGATGGATAGGATTTCCATGGCTCTTCAACAGATTCTGTCACTGGCATGGAACAATGCATATTTTATGTAAAAGATGAGGAGTTTGAGTCAGGGAGAAAAAAACTGCTTGGCCTGCAGAAACTAAAATCAATGGAGGTGAAACACAGTGCCACAGAATGGTCCCTATCTATTGTAAAAATTACCTTCCATTCTGGGATTAAGATTACCGAACTGTAACAATCCACCAAATCTGAGCAGAATGAACATTTTGTGATGGAAAGTGAGCCAGTATGTCCTTATGAAAGTCCAGGTAATTGCTATGAGGTTACTGAAGCTGGTATTTGGAGATGTAGGAAGAGAATTTTCTCTACATTTTACACAAAATTGAGAGAAGTCAGCCTTACAGAAGTAAACCTAGCAGAGACATACCAGCCTTATTGTCTATCAATAGGCATCATCCTTCAGTATTGCAGTTATCACATCCTTTTCCCTTTTCCCAAAATGAAAACGTCCCACGAGGCACTGCCCAATGTCTAATGGAAGTACTCTTTCTCTTCTAAATTCTCTGCTTGGGAATGGAGTTGGGTTTTGTTCTCCCATTTCATTTCTTGGTAGTTAAACCTGTATTTCTGAAAGCTATTATTTTTAACTAGGAAACATCACCTTCAAAAAGTAAGCCTGCAATGAACTTTACCAGCAGACAGCCAGGCTGTGGACTGAGTACCGAGTTCATTGAATTCATGTGATCAGTGTTCTTGTTCAAGCTGAAACTGAAAGCATGTATACAGCTACTGTAGCCCTTTGCAGCCATGACATACAGTGGAGAGTAAAAAAGAGATGCTCACACTGAAGTGAAATAGGAAGAAAGAAAATGTGACCATTGAAACTCACTTTCTAGGTCACAGGTACCACAGAACAGTTACAAACTCTGCAAAAACCCTATTCTGCTTTTCATTCCACCTATGCTGGTATCTGAGAGACCCTCTAGAACTAATATGAACGGAGCAAGGTTTTGACACTGCATGGCCAAGTGATGATCATATGCTACAGAAATAAGACACTGTGAATACAAGTAGGATAAACAGCCTAAGGAGAAAACTAATCAAAATCAAACTCTCCAGCAAACGTATTCTCCCAAAAGAAGGCAATCCCAAACTGCCAGTTAATATCCATTTTGGAAGCTATTTATTGAGCACATGCTAAGTATTCTAATATATGTTTTCTCAGCATGTGAAGAAAAGAGGCTAGATACAGCAATGCAAATATTGTCTATTCCCTGAAAGAAAATGCTGGGGAAGCAAAGTTCCTAGGCTCGTGTAGCTTACAGTCTGGCTCAGGAGTTCTTTAGCTACCAATGCATTATTTTGGCCTATATACCCTCTTTTCAAATTGCTTTGGAGTGAATGAGTGAAATAGCAGGTTTTAAGTGCCCCAGGTACACTGGGAGCTACACATATGGATGAGGACCTCTTCCCTATGTGCTTAAGCTATTGCATACATAGTTTTGTGTTCTCGCCCTAAAAACGTATATATCTCTGTTAGACCAACTGAATTCATTTGCTATAGACTCCTGCATAATTAAAAGCCTGATTGGCCTATTAAGCAGAAGGCTTTAATTTCTTCCATCTAGCTATTTAAATGTTATATATTTATACTATCTAGGTTTATTGGTATCTTCTTCATCTGGTAAAGTGACTACATCAGCAAACAGTTAACACAACTTAATTACATGTCCCCAAACTATTCAGTTAGAATAGAACCCCAGCAGACGTATCTAGCTGAGCACCATATAGGCCTAGGAGAAGTCAGCAAAAACAGCTTCATTCCAAATCTGTTTGGATTTTGGTCTAAGTCAGAAGACTAACACTGCAGAGGGCACAACTGCCATTTTAACACTTCAAAAGAACATAATTGAAATGAAAGCAAGTAATTATGACATGCAGATAAAATTCATTTTAATGCATACAAATCTACTGAAGTTCAGCTTTAAAGAATGTCTTCGACTGAAACAAATTCTGGTAATATCTGTCTGTGACAGTATTCCCTTCTGCCTTTTCCTCCTGTTTACTACTCTTCCCTCCCCTTCTACAATTCAAATTGAGAAAACTATAATGAGTAAAATATACCAAATCATTACAATAACATGGTTCATCAGGAATAATATATTTCATTGATTTTTCTGCTTTCATTTTAAGTATTACTGTGTTCAAGAATTCAGAGGAGCAGCAAACTGAAGGACATGTAATGAGAATTGTGTGTACTTCAGACACTTAGTGCATTTGTATTCTCATGATAAAATTAAATGACTCATTACACTTTTATTCTTCAGCATATTTTATTATAATTATAATATATATCATACAATTATATTATATTATATTATATTATATTATATTATATTATATTATATTATATTATATTATATTATATTATATTATATTATATTATATTATATATATATTATCTATACATATTTACATATGTATATATTTATATATAAATATATTTCTATATATTATTTATATATTATTATATATAATATTTAATATATAATATATATTGTTTATATAATAATATTATAATTATAATATTTTTCATTCCTTGTGAAAATACCTGATTTATTAACAGTGAAGGTATTGAATTCATAACAGCGATACTACTAACAATTCACACGTTTTTTCCCCCAGAGAAATATCGTTCATCATGCTACACCTGAAAAGCTTTAAATGTTTATGAAAATTGTTTTAAGGGTGGACTTTGAAAAGGCAATTGCTATAAATCATGTATTTTAAGAGTAGAGACACATGATATGACAATTAAGGTTGTGCTGATGCTAGAGAAATTTGCTTCCCCAAAGTAAAAAGCAGTATGCAGTGTTTGACATGATGCCAGCTAGTCATGTACAAGAGAAAGACTTAAATCACTAATGTGGAGTCAGATGTTTGGTTTGGATTTTGGCTTTCCTGGGGGGTTCCTTCCAATTTGGTGCCAGGTATATATACTTAATCCCTGTATGCTCTATTTTCTGTTAGAGAAAACTAAAATAAAAGTACCCTTTATTATGATAAGTCTTTCTTGCCCCGCTCTGTAAGCTCTTTTGGACAGGTATTGTTTCTTAACACATATTTATGTGGAGCCTGAACATGGGACTCTGAATTTGACTGACACATCTTAGTAACAATAAAATAACACTTTCTATTGATGCTTCTCTGTAGAGGGTGCTCCTGGCAATAAGATCTGAGGACTTAGTCAATTCATCCTAATTTACGTCATTCTGTGCAGTATTAGCATAACATCTTGCAGTGGCTGACTTTAAATAAACATATTCAGAGGTATTACAATGCATGTATATTATCTCGAATGCTGACTCCCACAAGGACAGATGAACATCGCGTACGCATGCTGAAGAGGAATATGTAAGTTTAATTTGTGACTGTGCTCTTTCATGTAAAACAGGGCTTAAGGATGACGAAGATCCACTGGACCAAGAGCGCATGGCTGTGCCTCGTGCAGATGTTATTTCTTCTGATTGTCATTTTGATGATAGGCTGAAGTAGAATTAATGGCTTAACTTAAACCAGTAGGCACACTTTGTGGCTGCTGGTCATGACTAACTTTAGGTGCTTAATTACTAAGCTCATATCCTAGGCTCCTTCTTTGGTGAGAACAGTCTCCTGCTTTAAACTGTCCCCTGGAAGAATACATTTCTGTTGACTGCAGAGGGAAACTACTTCTTCGTTCAGACTTTTTAAGGTCAATGACACGTGTTGTTCAGTATGAAAGACACATCTATAGTCCTGCCTCAGCTCCATGCTTTTTTTTTTAATTCTATTTCAGTCCAAAGATCCACTCTCAGCCAAAATCTTCACAGTGGTAAATTAACTTGTCATCAATCTGATTACAAGATACGACAATATTTATTAAAAGACTATTAAAAGACTCAAATATCAAGAGACTTAATTAGAACAACTTTTATTCTTGCAGTTGAAGTGTGGCATCAACTTTTCTGGCGTGTTATAGCAATTTTATGCAGAACACATGATGTTAAATGGCAGGTATTCCCTGCACAGCCAGCTGGTGGTGGCAGGAAGCAGCACAGAGCACAGGTGGCATCCCAAGGAGTACCTCTCTGACCTCAAGTCATCTTTGTCCTCTCTTCTGCCATGGCCACCTCAGCCAAAGTCAGGGTTGACCAGTACCATTTATGACACTTGAATGATTCAGCTACCATAAATATGCAACCGCTTCTGTGGCTCCTCCTTGCTCTTACTTTCTCAGTGGGACAGCCATCCTGATAGCATTATTCCTGTGGAGTACTACCCACCACTGGGATGCTTTCCTGGCTTTTAGCAAGGCTGTTTCTGTGAATACAGCACTGCTGTTGACATTTGACCCTCTTTTTCCTATGGCTTTTCTATGGTTCAGATTTTTCAAGATTATTGTTAATTTTGCTAAATGTCAGTAAAGATTCAGTTCTCTTTTGGAAGCATTGTAAGAAAGGCCTAACACCATTTGAGCATAATTCACTGTTATAAATGACCACATTTTGGAGGGCCATGGTCTTCCATCAAGGAGGAGAGTGCAAAATAAATTGCAGAATGCAATATTTTACTGAGGTTATATGATAAATGCCAACATTTCTTCATTGTCTTAATCTCTTACAATGCCAGCTGCCACTGGCATCTAAGTGCGCTGCAATAAATACTATAACATAGTACTTTGAACCTTTTCCTCCTGCAATGGGAATTTCGCTTGGCTAACAGAACATGAATTACCTCTTATCTCTAGTACTTCTATGGCATATAGCAAGTGATAACTTTTGAGAAATAAAATACTTCTTTTGACATTTAGATGAAAGTAACATATTCTGTTTTGTTCTAAAGGTATTTTGCATAAGGGCAAAGTACTGTTATACTCACAAAGACAGAGTTCAGTGTTGGTTTACAAGTACCTTTTATATCTGAGAAGACAACAAGTTAATTGCAATAGCATCCAGATTCAAAGGGGACAGTCTTGCTGCCACAAGCAAAACAGGGTTTTTTTGTGTGTGTGTCAGCAGAAAGCTTGGTTTTCTAATATAGTTTGGGATTAAAATAGGCTTATTTATTTAAAAAGTCATAGGTTATTTTAATTGGCAGGTTATTCAGATAAGAACATGAAATGTCCTGTAGTGTTTTCACTGGGAAAGGGTAAGGGCTAGTTTTTGAGACAAGATAATGGAGTTACCACTCCAAACTTCCTTTGGATGGACCAAGAAAATGAGAAATGGGGTTTACAACTGAATCAAGACAGAAGCCTCTAACTCCAGTGCCAATGAAGGTAGCTCTCAGGATGTTAAGTGTGAATATAATGGGTTTGACAAAAGCTAAACTGGGACTCTGGACATGCTTAGATTTTTTTCATTAAGAAGTCAGGCTGAAAATAATGTTTGACTAATCATAAGGCCATGTCAAAAACAGTACCAGCCTTGGGGGTAAATATGAAAACATTGCGTAGGTGGTGCTTCAAAAATTGATAGCGAAAAATATGAATTCTGGCCACACATTCTACTGCTCAGTTCTAAAAAATTGTCATCAAACTGTGAAACTGAGAATAGATTAGGATATCTGAACCTTCAGAATTTAAGAAAAGAGATTAAACAGTAATACTTTCTGTTAAGGAAACAACACACCCTTAGTAACAAGATGTAAAGTGTCTTAGTAACTAGCCCAAGAAAAGCCAGAATAATCACATATACGGGAGCAGCACAGCAAGAATAGGCAGTGGGGTGGTCTCTCAGCATGATGGACAGAAAACAGCAGTCTGTGAATACATTTACTTGAACTTTGCATTTAGCCAAGCTGCCATACAGGTAGCATTTTCATAGCTATTTGACTTTCCTACAGAAAATGCTTAACAGCATATTACTGAATGGGCGATCTTTGTGAGCAATAAATGGTAGAATATGAGTAGCTGTCATCAGAAAAGTGGCTAAGTAGTTAAGTAAACAGGAGATAAACCATTAATGCAATGGTTTCCCACCAGCTTTTGTGTTAGACACCATGTGCAGAGCAAGTGAGGCAGAAGAGGGAACTTTATACTTTCCTTGAGGACTGTGGTTGTACTACCTGGAAAAGTGGGGATAGGATTTAAAATACAGTAGAAGAAAATCTAATTCACTGTTTGGATCCAATGTACCTTGTTCTGTATCTGATACAGAAAACAGCTTCCTGAACAGCCCTGACAAGAGTCCTGATCCTGACAAGAGCTACTGGAGTTAGAGAAACCCACATTTTCAGCCAGTGGAGGAGAGTCTGATAAATGATACTGGACTACAGCATTGAAACCTAGTTTAAAGTTTCCTCTCCTGACATAGTAGAAGAAAAAAGATGCACATTTAAATCTGTGGCCCGTATATGTAGACAAACAGCAAATTTTCTCATGCAAAAGAGATTCTAACCGCCCAGCAATTTTGGAGGTCCATTTCTCTTCTACTGATACTCACATCAAGTGGCCCAGTATTTTATTTTGAAGTTCAATATCCAAACACTTTTTTTTTCCACCTAAAACTTCAGTTTGTCTCCCATTTATCTACAACTTATTGGTGAAACAACAATCCATCAGATTATTAGGGCTTGTCTAAAGGTCATGAGATCATGGACATTACAGGTCTGCATGCAAAATCAGTGCCTTCCCTCTTTTTCCATGGTAGATAGATGAGACTAAGTTTTATTTCAGTGCTGCAAAATTTGTCCTCTGAAACATGAATAAGCTCTTCAAAGAAAGATTTGTGATGTTTGTCTGTTGTTTTATAACATCAGGAAAATATATTGTTTGTTTGTTTTTTTGTTTTCTCTTGGAAATAGCCAGACTGCTTCTTGCTAACTTTTCAGAAAATGTGTTGGAAAACAAACAAACAACCAACAACAACAACAACAAAACAAGCATGGCATCTTTTGAAATTTAGTCAAGTCCTAAGAATTAACGTTCAGAGAATTATTATGGAAAATATTAATCAATACAACTATTAGTATCAGTACTGGACCATCATTAGTGCTAAAATCAATTTTCAGGGTTCACTGAATTCCTGTTTAAAGTTATGGAAATTGATTTGAAAAATAAAAGTAAAATTTTGCATAGATGTTATACAATAAGTTATATATTTAGTAAGGGATATGCCAAGCCAGAATCTGAGCTGTAGTTCTTTTCTTTAATTTAAAATAGAGAATCACCACACTACAATGAATTTTAAACATCACATGTCTTCCTGGAAAATTTTAACTAAAATTACTATGATTAGAAAAGATTAAAGGAGATAAATATTTTATACTTATTTTGTGTATTCTGCACTATTTTATCCAGTGAATTTCTTTGGTATATGTGATATCTGATTGCTTTTTTTTCCCCATGTCCTTGTCAACCAGTCTGCTTTTCCTTTTTATGTGTTTATAAGGAGGTTGGCAAGCCTCAGGCACCATGAGGAATACTCTTCTTTCTCAGATTGCTCCTCTGAGTTCAGTTTTCTTCACCACCTACAAATAATGAACAGATTCTGGAGTCTGCTAGAATTGCACTACATTTGGAAAAAAAGTCAGGAGACTGGTGGTCTTTGAAATACAAACCTATTTCTTTGTAACAGGCTTAATGAAGTTAAAACCTGTTAATTTAGGTGGACTTCTGATGTGCTTGGGCTGGAGGTGAGATGAAAGATACATCTCTGCCTTTTTTTCCAGAACTAAAGTATTAACAGGATGATCTGAGGCTGTGTACAACATTCAGACAGCCTATTCCTCCAAGGCAGAAAGAAATCTTTCACACCTACATTTTTTTTCTAGAAAACATCACGACCCTTGACTTGTTTCTGTAGCTGTGATAGAAGTAACATACCTGTGTGAAGCATACATACATGGACAGTGTCAAAGAGTTGGCTTCACACTGGATTAAATCTTCACAAGTCCACTGAGTTTGGCACAGCTGCAGTGAGAAGTGCCTGGTCCACATGTGGGAAGAGCTGGGATGGGAGGTGAGGGAATGGACGGGCCAACATCTTCCTCATGTGTGCCTCCTCTCACGTTTCTCCCCTGTGGATCTGCTGTGGTCTTGCTGAGAGACAGGCAGGATATAGGGCTCACGAACCTGCAGTCCAACCCTTGGCAGCTGTTCTCATAATCATTTCCTTAATTTGACTTCAAAAGCATGTCAAACTCTCTTGTGTTCACATTCAAAGTCTCTAAATTTGTCTCGGTGTACGCTTAGGACAGGGAATTGTTGTTCCTTGTAATTCTCTGTAGTTAACAGAGGAACAGAAGTCCCTAAAAGTCAAATTTTACACAAGACAGTTGGTCTGTAAAGATAAGAATAGACATTGCTCCAGTTTTAGTCTTTTAATATAAATGCTTTCCATGATTTTTTTTTTTGGTTAAACCAAGAGCAATAACCGGTCAGTATGGATTAATGCAAACGTAAGAAAATCACAGAGAATGAACCAGCTATGAGATGAGAGCAAATGTTCTGAGCTCAACAAAGCTCAAAAAATATATATATTTTAAGGTTTTGAGGTTTATGAGGTTTGCATGGGCCCACCTCTCAAACCTGTCACCCCTTCCCTCCCTCCAGCTTGTTGACAGCACCACACAGCTTGGTGTCATCAGCACCAAGATGAGGTGAGCATGCACTCAATTTCACCATCTATGCTACTGACAAATATGCCAAATGGCACTAGTCCCAGTACTGACTCCTGAGAAATGCCACTCATTGCTGGTCTCCACCTGGACATCGAGCTGTTGACAGCACCTCTTTAAGTGCAACCATCCAGCCAATTTGTTGTCCACCAACTGGTCCATCTGTCTAATTCGTGTCTCTCTGATTTAGAGACAAAGATGTTGTGCAGGACAGTGTTAAACACTTTGCACAAGTCTAAGAAGGTGATGTCAGCTGCTTTTCCCTTATCCACCAACACTGTAAACCCATTGAAGAAGGCCACCAAATTTCTCAGGCAAATTTGCCTTTATTGCAAAAGCCACATTGGCTGTCCCCAGTCACTTCTTTATTTTCTATGTGCTTTAGCATAGTTTCCTCCTAGAACAGGAAAATAAAGCACAGTTTCCTCCTAGAATATAAAGCATAGTTTACTTCTAGAAGAGGAAAATAAAGAGGCTCCATGATCTTGCAGGGCACAGAGGTGAGACTGACTGACCAGTGGTTCCCTGGGTCTTCCTTTTTTTCCTTTTTTAAACATGGGGGTTATGTTTCCCCTTCTCCAGTCAGTGGGAACTTCACCTGACAGCCATGATTTCTCAAATATGATAGATAATGGCTTAGCAAAGTTATCCTTCAGATTCCTCAGGACCCTTGGATGCATCTCATCAGGTCCCATGGACTTGTGGACCTACAGGTTCCTTAGACTGGTCTCAAACCTGATCTTCTACAGTGGGCGGTTCTTCATTCTCCCAGTTTCTGCTTTGCCTTCTGTGACTCAGTTAGAGTTCGTGCTAGTGAAGACTGAAGTAAAACAGTCATTGAGTACTTCAGCGTTCTCCATACCCCATGTAGCCAGGTCTCTCATTTCCTTCTGAAGAGGGTCCACATTTTCCCTTAGTCTTCCTTTTATCACTGACATAGTTATAGAAGTCTTTCTTGGTGCACTTGATGTCCGTAGCCAGATTTAATTCCACTGGGGCTTTGGCTTTCCTAGCCTGACCCTTGGCTGCCTGGATGATTTCTCTGTTTTCCTCCCAGGCTACCTGTCCTTGCTTCCACCCTCTGTAGGCTCCCTTTTTCTGCTTGAATTTGGCCAAGAGCTCCTTGCTCATCCATGCAGTCCTCCTGGTGTTTTTGCTTGAATTCTTCTTTGCTGGGATGCATTGCTCCTGAGTTTGAAAGCGGTCATCCTAGAATATTAACTAGCTTTCTTGGGCTCACTCTCCGGCTGAACCATGACCCTTCTCCAAGCTCTGGGCACCTGTTGTTTTCACTGGCATCAAACTGCTAATAGTGGTATGGATTGAGGTTCCCCTTTCCCCTCCCCTGGCACCTTTAGTTTAAAGCCCTCTTCACCAGCTTGGCAAGCCTATGATCAAAGATGCTCTTCCTCTTCTCTGACAGGTGGACCCCAGCAGATCAAGTTTCTCAAAGCAAGTCCCACAATCTAAGTAGCTGGAGCCCTGTCTGTGGCACCAGTCCTGTAACCATCTGTCGATTTGCTGGATTTGAATGGCCCTTTCAATCCCCTTCCCTTTGGCTGGCAGGACAGATGAAAAAGCTACCTGTGCTCCTGAGTCCCTTACTGCCTCTCCCAGTGCTCTGTAACACCTCTTGATACTCCTCAGACTGCTCCTGGCTGCATCATTGGTGTCCACATGAAACAACAGCAGTGGATAATAGTCAGTGGGCTGTACAAGGCTTGGTAGTCTCTTGATTACAACCCTGATACAAGTCTCTGGTAAGCAGAACACCTCTATAGAGAGTGTGTCAGGTTGGCAAATGGGTGCCTCCATACGTCTCAGAAGAAAGTCAACTACCACTATCACATGGCTTCAGATGGCTTCTCATTTGCGATATGGCTTCTGAACATAAGAAAAGACCTCTTTTACTGTAAGGGTGGTCCAATACCAGCACAGGTTGCCCAGAGAGCTTCTGAAGTTTCCATCCCTGGAGGTGACCCTGCTTGAGCAGTTGTGTTGGGCCAGGTCATGCCAAGAGATGCCTTCCAGCCTCAGCGATCCTCTGATTTAGAGGTACAGATGCTACACTGCTATGAATGGGAAACCCACACCCTAAAATTTGTTTCAAATTTTTCTTAATTATGCAATTAAAAATAAAAGTTTTTGAAAGTCAGAAGGAAACAAACGTGGAAACATGGAAGTAAGACGGTATGTTATTTAAGTACTTTATTTTTTTTTTTTTTTTGACTAACATTTCTCTGAAGGAAAGTTTTCAGTTAAAAGCTCTGAAAATTCCACATGTGGAAAAAAAAAACCTGATCTGCTTTTATGTGGTATAAGTCTACCTGAGATACAAGCAGTCTTAATGATGAAGACCTGACACTTTTACAGATTTGCTTGTGCCCTGGAACACTGGAAAACTTGCAGGTGCTTTTTCTTGGAGAGGTAATGCTTTGGGACTGAAAGTCTCCAACAACATCAGGAACCACGCATGTTCTGTGCTTTGGTTCTAGGGATGGCCACAAAGGTTAGCCTCGATCTATTAGTCTGCCCCCGTTCTTCCAAAGCTGCTTTTATTCCTTCAGGAAATTCAAGGTGATTGTCATAAGTGGACACTTGGAGGACATGTTAGAATAGGTTAACCATGCCATTTTTTTCATTCCCTTTTGTGGATGTTTTCAGTCAGTTTTCCATAAGACATCTACACATGAAGATAGTCCAGCAAAGTTATAAAAAAAATTAGTAAAGCTAATAAAAACTATGTACTGGAGATAATGCAGCCATAAGTAGTATCAGGGAATATGTGTGCATTAATGAGCCACTCTCAGAATAAAGCCAGCTCCACTGAAGTTAAAATATACTTTAGTAAACACCAGCTGAGGATCCTGATTATAAAAATATCAAAAGAATAAGTGAAGATTTTGGCCTCTGCATGCTTTCTGCACTATATCTAATCTGAGAAAATGAGATTTTTTGAGTCCAGTGCCACCAATTTAATCCCAAATCCACAAAAGCAAATACCTCATTGGTAGTGGTGTAAGATGTATTTACTCAGGCAGTTTTATTGCTCCATGGATATTTCTGCTAAACTTTAGTATTATATTAAGGAGCCTGAAAATACTCCTCACTGCAGCAAGGGGATAACACTAGCTCAGTATTTTTAATGGCACTTCTCCAGTGAGAGAGGTAGGATTTTTGGGTCCCCGGACTGTAGTGTAGTTTAGGATAAAAATCTGATTGATTTCAAGTCATTATGTCTGGATTTCAAGCTGTTTTGGCTTGTAATACTAAAGTCTTAAATCAAATGGGAAAACTCCATTAATTTGGAAGATTTAATATTCCCTTGCTGTCATTTAATACAACTCCAGATACACACTGTTTTAAAATGCAGTCGGGTGGTAGCCCAAAACGGTCTGTGTCCTCATTGGCATAAGTTGGCATAGTACCAGTAAAGACATATGGAGCTATACTGAATTATCTTGTCCTAAGTTCTATATAGAATTTTAATACTGCCAATATGAATAGTCAGGGAGGCTTGCAAATATATCCACTTAGGGGTGCAAAATAACGAGCCTTTCCCTGGCATTTTCTTCAATATTTTGTTTATAGTGTCTTCTTTCTGTTGTTTATAAGTATTCTTTCCTCTTTGGTCAAATAGGTAAAGCCAGAATTAACTGAAAAAAAAAAAAAAAGGAAAAAAAGAAAAAAGAAAAAAACTACCATGGTGAGAAAATCAGCATATTCACAGCAGTGTTTAGATTACATAAGTAGGAAAAAATCAAGAATTAGTGTGAAGGAAACCTTAAATAATCCAAAGCAGTAAAAATAACTATTTTGATTAATTTGTCAGCTTGTCTAAGTGTATTCATTCCTAAAAAACACTACACTACGTATCATGGTCACAGATATAGAAGCTGCCCTACATCAACTGGACTGTTTCAATTACCTGTAGTTCAGGCTAATTAAGAACCACAAGTCAAAAGAGATCTCGGAAGGCTGACAGAGAATTTCTCAATTACAACATCATTGTTTCAGGTATGATCATCTTCTCCTGACCCTGGCTTTGATTTACATAGCTAGCAGTGTCATAGCTAGAGAGGGAAAAAAAAGTATGCTTAGAGCCAACTTGAGTCTTGTTATATATAGTAGTTTCTCCAAAGGGACATTTTAGCAACCAGCGATGCCAGCCCTAATTTCTTGACAGAACACAGAAAACTGAAGGATTTTGGTTGAGGTGTATTATCCTCTTCTGTTTCCTACAGAAAAGGCAGTAAAGTGCTTCTACTAGGTCAAATAATGGGATAGTCATCAGCTAGTTGCAGAGAGCATTCATGCAGCAACACAATAGAGTGGACAGAATGTGAATTAGTCAGGAATCAGGACAAAACAACCCAGACAGCAGTGGAGAATGTGGAGAATGTGACTGTTTTTAGCTCACAGTGTACTGCCAATACCAAGGTCTTCAGCATCATTAGCTATATGAGAGACAAAAAGCAAAACATGCAAGAAATTGGTTTATAGATGCAATCCAGCAGTTTAATTTGAACACTGCAAAGGAGAGTGACTTAAAAAATATATCCAAGTTGTTTATGGAAATGCAATTTGTGTAGGCTTTGGGTTATTAAAACAACCGTAAATGAATATCATATTAAGGCATAGGTTTTCAAGTAATGCAATTTCTTTGTACATAGGAACTTCAGGCTAACTCAGAAAGAACGTTTCTCTTTAACTTGATTGCATTTAATACTGGAATTGTTTTCATGCATAATTCCTTTAGTAATTATAGGAAGTATATTATATATGAGGCTTACTTCAAACACCAGAATATGAAAGAACTTGATCCAAACCCCAAAGTCAATGAAATGGGCAGCCCCCCAAGGAGCTGGACACAGCTGGAAATGAAATGTTCAATCTCAATCCCAGCAAGACCAATGTGATGTTAGCTGCAAGGGGAGGACCAGCCAAAAGCAAGCTCCAGTCATTGTCTGTTCAATTTACTGTCAGCATTAGGGTAAATATCTGCACTGTACAATCTATCAACAACGAGACATATGGGCCGGCTCACACAACTCATTATCAGACACATGGATACGAGGTCCTGGCCGCACTGCACTGCCCCAGGTTTTATGCACTAATAAGAAATGCAGTAAATTGGCCTGAGCAGAGCACTGCGTTAGTGATATTCCACATCGGAATGACACAAAGGTGTCTTTACATGGAACAGCCTCGGTGACAAAGGAGCCACAGAGGCATGTTAGCGTGCTTTTCCCATACATCTTGCCCAGAGATATGTCCTCCCCATTGCACACTGCACCTACAGCACCCTCCAGGCCAGATCTCTGCAACGCTGTGGGTTGAGAGGTGGGAGCTGGGAGCAGCACTGGGTCATATCATCTAAGGGCAGCCTGAGGTGGCTGCAGGGTGCTCATCTCATATGTCTGTGTAAAAGTATAAAAGTACACATACACAAGTACATACTGATAAGCCTGATCTGAACTGGAGGAATCAAAAAAAAATAAATAAATTCTGCAGGACCACTCAAGACTCAGTGCTGCAGCAGTGCTGCCTGTCTGTAGACACTTGCCTTAAAGTGGAAATCTGGCCTTGCTGAAAACCCAGCAATGGGCAGTATTTATCAATACTAACAAAGTTCTCGAGGGATATATTATAGAGAGAGGCCCAGGTGGGTTCTCACATTTCACCACAGAGCTGTGCCATGGAAAGTACAAATGGGGACTGCTAATGAAAGCTCCCTCTTCAGCCCCCAAATAACAAAATCCTTCCCCTCCATCTGCCACATGCCAGCCTCTCTGTGCCTATTTCAGGGTCTACTTGATCTTTGGATTGCATCCATCCGAGAATGCTGTTTCCAAGATATATGAACTTTAAATATTTCTTGTCTGCTTCTTAATGTCTCCACTCCAGCCTCACTTGCCTGTCTTCTTTCTTCATCTTTCCTTCCAGGACTTCCATTTCTCCTCTCCATCTTTCATTCTTAATAGGCTTCCTTCTACTCTTCCCCTTCCCTTGATACTTGTACCCTAATTCATTTTTCCAGTATTGCCACTAACTCTTACACCCATAATAAAAATTAAACATGATCAACATAAAAAAAAAGATGCTTTTTCGTGTTTGCCTTGACCATGCTGTCCTGATGTGCCTGCCTTCCTGCTCATCTGTCTACTTTTTCTAATATAAGCTCTTCATAGAGGGGAGAGGATCTCCCTGTGGATAGTGATTGAAGAGGGGAAGCAGCAGAAGCAATTCTGTATTCAACCAATTCCTCGCACACACAGGGAGAGGAGATGAAAGTCTGCTAATACATGATTGCGGAGTTCTGAGCAGTGCTGGCATGGCACAGAGCTGCACACTGCTTCATTTCCAGCACCGCCTGCATGTGTGCCCTGTGACAGTGGAACCCCCATCTGGGCTGAAAGTGCTGTGCATTGCCACCAAAGAAACTTTAAATATAAATAAAGAAGACCCAGTGACTTAGATGATTGAAGTATGTATCTGTATAACATATATGCATATATTATCATGTATAGATACCAAGCATGTCATATACAGATATTAAAATCTTCTAAGTAGGTTTTAAAATTGACCTGATAAGTATGTGTATATAAAGCTATTTATCTACACACATAGTCAAAATCCTTTACATATATATATATATACGTATTTAGTCACACATACCATGCCATTTTTAATTATATGTGGATATATAAAATAGATCATACAAATGTCAAGTAAATGACAAAATATTCACAGAATAAACACAACATCTGTGATCCTTAGGGTGTAGAGCTTTAAAAGAAAAACCTGCATCTCTGAATTTAATTTTGCCAGGTGCTGCATAAATTATGATATGAGTGATCACAATATAAATCATACATCTTTAAAATGAAACTTTCCTTGTTATAGGCAAACTTACATTATTTCTTAAGCAACGGAGAATCTTTTCCAAAATCCTGACTCGTATCTGTGGATGAGTGGAAAAGGGCCTACAAATGCCAGAACTGCTCTTGGCATTCCTTGCTACTACTCCAGCTGCCCTGGGAATAGAAAGCATCTGGGTCTGGAATGGGACTGAGGTGTACAATGGAGACAGTCACTTGTTGAAAGCATCAAGACATTTCTAAGGGACACCAGAAGTTTGCGTTCTCTAGGATCTGCTGAAGCAGGGAGGCACCTCACATGCCAGGGTTGCCCCAGCTGGTAGAAGGAGGTGAAATATCTGCTGGAGTCCCTGGGAGGGCAAGGAGAAGCCATTCTGTCCATTCTTGTGTTGCTGATTGTGTTGGAGCAGGAAAAATACATCTCTGGAGAATCCAGGGAACTCATTCTCCTGCTCTTGTCAATCCAAGAAGAAAAGGGCAGAAAATAGCAGGATCATAATATTCTTCCTCCCTCAGGTCCCAGTTGATTTAATCAGTGCTAGGGTACTACAATATTAAAGTGAAATACTCTCTTTTTGACATTTAAACCACTCTTTTGAAATAAATGTGGAAAATGTGAGTCAAGACATATTTTAATAATACTAGGTAGAGATTTGGAACAGTCATTAATTTACCCCATCAACTTACTCATAATTAATATTAACTCAATGGCAGAAAAGAGAAATATACACTGGGGAAACTGTAAATATGACACAATGCAGTTTAATAAAAAATAGTATTAACTCTTCTCCCCTCGGCACTATCTGCTGAAAGTTTTTTTTTTTTTTCTTCTGTGAAAAAGAAATATGAAAAGAACATTTTCAATAGCTTCTTAGGGTAGAAGTATTGCTCTTGGTCAAATATTGGAAGCTCACACACTGACTCCATTCATTTTAGTGTAAATTTCTATATTTCTGTTAATGCAATGAAGCAGAGTTTGATAAAAGTCTCTTCTTCCAGAGAAGATGTGCCACCATGCTCTAAATATATACAGCAGAAGCTTTCTTTTTCAAGATGTCTCTAGTATATCATTTATTGGAGAAAAAAATGTAATAAGTCTTTGGCTGAGAAAGATTTTCAGTGGGTTGCATTTGAGTTTCAGCTTATTTATGTCTTTTAGCTAAATAGTATGGTGGATAAAAGTATCTACTGCTCAGGGAAAAGCAGTTTTGCAGATTAATGTTGGGCCAGTTCAATGGAGTGGATCAATGTTAGTTTGTTAAGAGATTCTCTCTAGTGTTTTTAGCGAAAAGAGTTTGGAAAGGGGAGAACTGCATTTATGGGTTTGGAAACATAAATAAAGAAAACACTTGAACTAAAAGGAGCTTTTAAAGTGTGATGCGTTAACTTGCTGTAATCATGGTGCTATTTTCATTGGGGGGAATAATTTATATTAACTGTCCTATGTATTATGATGCTTCAGCACAGATACTCATGCCTTGATGTTTTTAAGTTTAAAAAGTAATTTAACCTCCTCCCTTATGTGAAATTCAGTGGTGGTTTGGTAACATTGTTAAAGAGGGAGGAAAAAAGATTCTAAAAAATCATCTCTGTTGACTTCACGTGAAGCAAAATTGAGGGCAGGCCAGGGGGATCTGGAATGATTCCCCTCAAACAGGTCTCTCCCTCCTGCCCACACCTGCACAGTGTTCCATCACTCATATCCACCAGCCCTGCTCTACAGATCAAATGTGTCTCATCATGCCTCCTTCCTCAGGTCTCAGCAGCAGCTTCCCTGCTATAGCTGTTCTTTACGGGAAATGGCACCCTCAGAGGCCATAAAGGTTATTTGTGTTGCCTCTGGCTGCAGGGATGCCCGGGGCGTGCTCTTTGTGTGTTCCCAGTCAGTCAAGAGGTGGAAATGTTTCTCCTCTCCTCTCCTCTCCTCTCCTCTCCTCTCCTCTCCTCTCCTCTCCTCTCCTCTCCTCTCCTCTCCTCTCCTCTCCTCTCCTCTCCTCTCCTCTCCTCTCCTCTCCTCTCCTCTCCTCTCCTCTCCTCTCCTCTCCTCTCCTCTCCTCTCCTCTCCTCTCCTCTCCTCTCCTCTCCTCTCCTCTCCTCTCCTCTCCTCTCCTCTCCTCTCCTCTCCTCAGCTTCTCAGGCACATGCCACAATTTCACTGTGATGACAGCAGCTCAGTGAGGCGAGGTCTCTGTGAAGGGGCAGCACCGATCCTGGCCTGATGGTCAGACATGAAAGAACATGCAAAGAGGCAGGGAACATCAAAACGACATCGGAGCAGCCAGGCCCAAGCCTGTCACGGAAGGAGACTCAACAGATGACGGGGCTCCAAAGATGAATAACTTGACAAATCATTTAGGTTTTCAGATCCTGTCTCCTTCGGAGTGATATTTATTTTGCAAATGATTTTGAAAGAAAATGTTTGAGCAAGTGGAAAGAGAAAGGACAAGAAAGGAATGTTCTTGTCTCTTCTTTTACCCTTCTGCTTCAGCCTTGTTCTAAGGCACACTCAAAGTGAAATATTTTTTGAAGATCACAGCTATTTGTTTGAAAAGCAGAATGCTGATTTGCTGTGGTTATTTTTTAGATGATGCCATCAATTTTTGTGTTATCAGGTGTTGCATGTAGGTTGTGAAAGACTTGGGGAAGTCTGATTTATTATGTTTCCGTTTGGAGCTTTTACTACTGTGATATTCTACAATCTATTTTCGAATCTTGTACTGCGTGATGGTAGAGGGGTATTGGGAGACAAATGAGGAAAACACAGCTTCCCCACAATGATTGCTAACTGCAGTCTGTGGTCTGCACTCAGAAAGAAAGTGGTATAGACTGGGTAAGGTCTGCTTGAAGTCCTGAGGGAACAGGACTGTAACACAACACTGCCAAAATTCCTCAGGACTTGACCAAGAAATTGAGAAATTTTCCAGGTGAGCCTTTCCTACAAGTTTGCACACAGATATTGTGAGTACTGTTATTTTGACTGACATCCTAATTCAAAACTAGAATTCTAAAATGGATGCAAAACGTGAGGGAGATGGTTTACATTCTCAGATTCAGTCTTGAGGCCCTGACATTAGAAGTGGTTTTAGCTATCGGCCACACTGCATTATTTGAACAGCAAATTGCATAATAATCACACATTATATCAGTCTGGAATTTGATCTTGTGAACAGGAATAAAGCCCCCAAATTCCTGTGTAAAGAACTCCATCTTACTATTTATAATATGCTATGCGATCAGAACAGACCCTGATTATACAAGGCACCTTTCACTTTCAAGGTGTTCCAACACATCTTACTAATAAATTCATCTAAACATTGGCAATGCAATGAATGAGTAAGCAAATGTGGTAGCTGAGTAACTGCTCACATGCTAATGCCCTGAGCTTTCAAACCTGCTTAACTGGGGGAAAAAAAGGTTGGCCAGAGACCTAGGATCCCCTGTCCTACTCTCTCTGAATAAAGTCCAAAAAGAGATTAATGATCCTGGGATATCAATAACTGGAGACCTGCAAAATGAACTCTATCGAGACTTCTAATTTTAAAATATCATCCAGAAATAAAACAACATTCCCTGTAAAGCATGCCATGATTTTGTTGGATAGAATTTACTGGGTGGCTTACTACTTGGCAAGCAACAGAAGAGATGTATGGGCTAGAAATTAGAAACCTGAATGATATTTCCAGGGCAATTTCAGTTAGTTTAAAACTTTTTCTGTCCTTTTGCATTTCAAAATGGTCCCTTTCTCAATCTAATATATATATATATATATTTAGAGCTATCTTGGGAAGAGGAAATATTTTAAATCTCAAAAAGGGAGGCTCAAGACCCTGCCCCTGCCCCTCAGCTTTCCTGTGAATAATTCTGAAAATACAACCTTCCATTCCACATTTGCTCAGGCCAACACAGGACTCAGGGGTCATATACACAAATAAAAACAGAAAACTGGGCAGGAAAGGTATTTCACAATAGCAAACAGACTATTTCTCATTTTAAAATTTGGCTGGTGTTTGCCGAATAAGAGCCAATTTGATTTTTTTTTCCATATTTGTTGGCATCTTTTTAAAGGCAATCGCTCTTTTTGTATGAAGTCGTGGAAAACAATCCAGGTAATGTTGAACTGCACCCTGAAGTAGAAACTAGCACCTATTTCCAGTTCACTATGAGCCTCTCCTGCCTCAAGGGGTTATCAGACTTTGAGCTGTTTATGTTTCTCCCACTGGCACCACACATCAGCAAACCTCTGCCACCCTCTCACAGTCATTATCATGCTCTTATTTTTCCCATTCTGCTCAGCCTGTGCTCTTAGGAACTTCAACAACAGTCTAAAACCAGTGGTATTTTCAAAACCATATGGTTCTGGTTGACTTCCTATCTCACTGCAATGAATGCTGAGTTGTCTTTGACTTTTTGCAGGAACCTATTTACACTGAGGACAAGTGATTTGGGAAGTATCAGTACGTACACATTCCTTACGAAATAATTTATTTATTTGTTTTCCTTCAGAAAAGTACCATTTCTTAGTAAACTGGAATTAGTATGATTTCCCTCTGGAATTGGCACCTGCTTTTATATCCCTGTTATTAGCCATGCCATTGTGGCTGAAAATCAAACCTGCCAGTCCAGTCAGTGCTACCCCTACTGGCTGGTTTTGTAGTGGGTGGATGTGTACCTGATGTGCAGCTGTTGTCAGCCACTTCTCAGTCACTGAGATTTTCTCAGATTAGGTGATGTGCTCCTTCTCTTGTGAATAGCAATTTGAAAGGGGATGATAGATTATAAAATAGTGCCGAAAAGTTACAGAGCCATTCAGTGCAGCCCAGAGTGGTCTGATGGGTTCCCTTTCTGTTGCCTACATGAGAGCCTATGCTATAGTTATTAACTACATGAGTGATTTAATGTAATTGTCACCTTTATCTGGTGTGATGGGTGCTAGACAGGAAAGGGTGCAGGCTGAGCTCCTCTCTCATCCTATGTTAGGGCACATCCCGCATCTTGGAGATGTGTGTAAAAAGAAATGCAAAGTGGTGCACTAGCTAGTATGCCGGCTGGGCATCTCAGTGGTGAGAAGTTCTGAACAAGCACCGAGTTACTCTGCAAACGGTAGAGGCAGGCTTTTCAGGAAACCTTTGAGGCTGACGGGGAGGTGGAACGCAGACGCTTGCATTTCCATTGCAGTTCAGCACGTGCTGCGACTCCTCTGAGGAGTCAATTTCTGGAACAATTGTTAGACAGACTGGAGAGGAATACAAAATAAACAAATTTAAATCATTTCAATTTTGGATCTCAGCTATGCAGTTTTAGTTCTGTTGCTAGGTGGGAGTCATTCTCCTATTATGATTTTTTTTGTTGTTGTTGTTTTCAGATTAGCTCAGGACCCATATGTTTATTTCGCAGTGAAGCATTTTGACTTTAAACCTTTAAAGCAGATCTCAAAAACAACTTGAGAACATCGAGTCGCAGTGGAGAAGTGATCTGCCGGCTAAGTCAAGCATGGGAAGCGTTATGAGCCCTGTGCCCAGCCGTCCAAACCGGCCTTGTCTTCACAGGTGGGACTTTGCCAAGTCCCGACCCCGGGCGCGCAGCCCCGCAGCCCCCTTGCTGAGGCTCCTGCCACACCGGGGGAGATGCGCGGCGAGGACGTGTCCCTCTAATGGTCTTGCAAGCGACCGCCAGACATTGCGCTCCATCCCCTTATCCCACACCCGGACCCCGAAAGGGAGCTGCGCGCACACAGGATGCCTCCCGCCTCCATCCGTGTGTCCGTGCGTCCGTGTGTCCGCGTCCCCGCGTGTCCTCTCCGGAGCCGCCCCGCCCCGCGGGAGGAGCCTCCCCCTCCCTTCCCCTCCCTTCCCAGCCCTTCCCCTCCCCTCCCCTCCCGGCGGCGGCGGGGGGCGAGGGCAGCGGCGGGAGCGCGGGCGCGGAGCCTCCGCACCATGGGCGGGCGGCGAGGAGCGGCGGCGGCGGCGCGCAGCCGGCCCCGCCGGGGGTAACCGGGGATAACCGGGGGTGGCCGGGGGTGGCAGGGGGTGGCCGCCCTCGCCCCGCACCCGCGGAGCCCGGCATGAACTGAGGCGGGCGCGGAGGATGGCGAGCGCCCTCGGCCCGCGGTGGCCCCGGCGCCCGGCCCCGGGTGGCGGTGGCGGTGGCGGCGGCGGGGGGCTCCTCTTCGTGCTGCTGTGCGCCTCGGCGGGGCTGCCCCGGAGCGGCCAGCAAGTGCTGCGGATCGGTGAGTGCCGCCCGGGGGCTGCCAGCCGCTTCCCCTGCGCGTCCCCCCCCTCCCCAGGCTCTGCGCGGTGCCTCCCTGCATCTCCCGAGGGGTGCCCCCCGTCCGGCCCCGGGGGTGCCCCCACGGACCCCCCTCATCGGGGCTCGGCCGCTTCGGAAAGTTTTGCGGCGCGGAGGGGAGCGGGGGGACGGCCGGGAACGGGGCTGGGGCTGGGGGCGAGGCGGGGCCGCTGCCCACCCGCTCGGGACGGCGGGGAGAGAGCCGGCGGTGCGCTTCGGCGGCCCCAAAACGCGCCCCGAAAAGGGAGCGGGGGATCCCCGGCTCGGGTCGGCAGCCGGGAGAGGCGAAGCGCGACCTGGCGGCGTTTTCCCCAGCCCCCGTCCCGCTCTGGGGATGTGGGTTTGCCCTCCTTTGGTCCCGGCCCCTAACCCTGGCGCGGGGGGGAGCGCTCCACAAGTGCCGTACATACGTGTGAGCCCCAGAAAACAGGGATTTATTTTTAAGTTGAAAACCCCGCACCATGGAAACAAGGCTCGGTTCACAGGAAGCCTCTCTCCCGACAGTGGGTTTCTTGTGTCAGTCAAGTGAGACGGTGAATGCAAAGTATCGCCGGAGTTAGGGGTTAGGGAAAACTGCGGAAAAGCTGTGGGCAGAAGCTGTTGCGCTTCTGTTGCCCTGCCTGCCCCTCTCCGGCTTGGCGAGCACCGAGCACGGAGCTAGCAAAGAGAAGAGAAGCCACCCGGGAAGATGCACCGGTGAAGGCAGAGTCCTTCGCGAAGCAGGAGATTGATGCCTGTTGACCTGCAAGCGTTAACCCTGCTCGGCTTTCCTCACGAGTGCTCCTTTAGAAATCAAGTGGGAGACGACTCCTAGGTTTAGAGTGCAAGGGAGCTGATCACGGAAGCTTTTAGAAAAATTAAGGGGCACAGTCCCTCAAAGTGATGAGCAAAGGCAAGGGGGGAGAAAAAAAAAGAAAAAAAAGAAAAAAAAGAAAATCTGAAGGCACTCGGCAACTTGCAGCTGAAAAGCTGTATGTACATAGCTGCTCACATTCAGCATGCTCTCACTTCTTATTTTTTTCTCATGGGGTGCAGCTGAAGTTTGCTGCTTTCTCCGCTCACTGCTGCCCATGGAGCCGTGCCCCATTTGGAGCTGGGGGGAATGGCTGCGTACATGCACGCAGCACATGAAACGCCGAGCTGTGTGCTCTCACTGAGCAGGAGATTGAGGGCCAGTGAAACTTGGGGGAGAAAGTAAAACCTGCTCAGATAACTTGGATGCATGCTGTAGCAGGATGCTTTGGCAATACGCTTGGCATAATTGCTGCTGCTAGGCTGCCTTAACTCACTTGGCTTTACCAGGAGTAGCCTCTGAAGAAAGTGGAGCATTGCAGAGTTTAAAGAGAAACATGTTTGCCTGAACGTAGCCCGAATGCTTTGCTCCATGCAGAGTGAAACCTTGGCTTCCCAGCTGGTGTCGGCATTGCAGGGACCCAGGCAGAGATTTAGGGTGTGCACTCCTCCCCCTGTCAACCTCCCCATTGCATAACTTGCATTGCCTCTTATGTTCGGTCTAGCGAGGCGCCCAGGCAGTTGCCCACATTGCTTTTCCCGAAAATTTCTCTGCACGGCTTGCAGGCTCTCTCCTGCGAGATGTGTGTGTCACTCCAGTGCAGATTCACTCCGACAGGGCGTGCGGTGGTGGTACCCTGATACTGATTATGGTCTGCTACTTCTGCTACACTATAAACAATAACAAGAGTGGCAAGCTGCTCAGCTTTCATTCACAGCAACAAATACACAACCAAAGAGATGCTGCCGGAGAATGAATCCTCCTTGTGTTACGTGGTTGTGAATGCATAAAATATGAAATGTACTCTTATTACTATAGTTACCCTGCCTATAAAGTAATGGTGTCATAAAATATTAATCCTTCACATCCGTTAACAGGGGCAAGTTTCTCCATGGAGTGTGTCACTCTTCGAGGTGACAAACAGAAGTACTGGAAATAACTCCCTCAGCGCTCTTGGTGATAACATAATAAAATCATCCCAAAGCATTTCTGAGTGAAGAAAATGCTATTAAGCCATCAGATTTTCTTCGTCTTGTTTTAGTTAATTAAGGAAAGGAAAGCACTGCTTTACAATGGTGCTGCAGTTTGCTGCCTGAATTAATACACTGGTAGTTTAATTGCATTTTCCACTGTTAGGGAGCTTTTGGATTTTTGTGATTTTGTTGGCTTATAATACAAATGAATGGATTCTTTTGCTGGTATTTAATTAGTTGAGAAGGGACATGCAAGCGATAGAAATTCTGGCTATTTCTGAGCATCTAGATGATGATTACTTTTCTAGTCCTCTAAACAAGAAAATGAGGGGCGGCAATATGAACAGTAAAACTGATTCAGTAGGACAAAATAGTGGAATTTGAGATAAGATAGAGTTTTCAGTTTCTGGTAGTACAGTACTTGAATTTTAGTGTCTTACTGAATATTTCTTTCACATTAATGCTAAAAAGCTTTTTCCTTGATATATGAACTAATTGAGCTGTCCAAGGAAATACCATCTTTATCTACCCATAACCCACTAGACTACATTATATAAAGGTGTATTTAAAGTTCATGACCCTAATATTTTTCATTTAATACCAAGGAATTTCTGGTTTTTACATTGAGTCAACCTAACCTTCTGGCCTATCCTACTTGTACCACTTGCTTAAAATGAACGAGCTCAAATAAGAGAAGGGAGAATACAAATTAAGACAAGCAGGCACTGAGTTGCAGAAACAGCCTCAAAAGCACTGAAATCTCAACAGCAACAAAATCTGATGTTAACACTGGATGCAGAGCTTTCTTGCTTCTTAGCGTATGTCCTTTGGGCCATTACAACTTAACCTTCTAACTAGGCTATAGGAATATACTTCAGCGCTATCGCATGGTAATTTATAAATAGTAGTCATTTGAGTTGTGCTCTGGATTAGACGTCACGAATAGTTGAGAAACTATACGAGTTATTAATATATCACTGAAGTTAATTAAAAAGAGAATGTGGCACTTTTCAACAGATACATGTAGGAAGTTACACTTGGACAGATCTTAGAATTAATCTCTAAAATGAACAATTCCTGAAAATGAACAAATGAGTAATTTTTAGGTTTCATAGAAATAGCATTAGTTGGTATCAACTGAAGAGTATCTATTTCATCAGAAGTAATTTTCCATAATATTCTGTGTGTTTCTGTAGTTAAATGGAATATTTGAATACAGGTTCATGCTCTGCACTGATTTATTCCTTACTTCAGCAAAATTCCCAGTGGCTTAGCGAGTTGTGTTTTCAAAGATGCAAGTCGAGCCCCACAATATTTCTCTCCAATTGAGAAATATAGATTTAAAACAGAAACAGAAATCAACCTAACCTGCAAAATAGGGTTTTTCTAATAAGTTGAAATTTTCAATATAGATTTGAAAATATCTGTCTATATTTCCCCAAGCAGGGCTAGAGCTGGGAGGTTTTTCCTATGTGAGTTCAGCATTCCAACACTGTGAGAATGATAAAGACAAAAACCTAATTAATTTCACCGCGAATTTGCTACATTTTGTCAACCTTTTTCAAGATTTTATTTGTGCAGGGTTGTGAAGGGAATGATATTAATACATATTTGAGCTTCCTCAGTGTGACATGGCAAAAACTGTATTTAGAAAGTTCTGTCATATTTTACCATCATTAAAAATGCTAATTAAACAAACAAACAAAAAACTTAACAGGTGTGTAGAAGTTATTCTGTTCCATAATGTTGTAGGAAGTGTGACTGCATTTTATATCACAAGAAGGCATTAACCTCATCTTGTTCACCAGATCCCAAATCCTCAGAGGCTCATCATTTCTCTACAGTATGATTTGCTCGAATTTCCTCATTCTGCACTTAACAGAAGACTACTGTGCTACAAGTGCTTCTAAAGGATTGCTACCAAAATGTCCAAACATCAGTCTTTATGCATCTCTCTCCTTGCTGGATTTGACAGTACTCACAAAGTGTGAGACAGTGCAACACTTTGCTCATGTGCTCTAAATAGTTAATCAAGTCAAAAATAGCCAAAAAGAGGTGGAAGAAAAATGTATTGCTATCACCTTAGCAGGGCACTCTAGCGAAGCTGTACTTGGGCACAGAAATGTCAATGGAGCTCGGTGGCCTCGATGCATACAGTGATCTCAGGGAAAATACTTGACTGCATTATGATTTGCATGGTTGCAACCTAAATTTTTAAAATCAAAATCCCATTGGCAATTTGTTTGTGTTCTGCCATTTAGGTTTGATGATGCAGAGGAGTGAATTACTTTGGGTTCTGTACCATTGTCTTTCCAGGCTTTTGTATTCTGAAAGATTTTGGCCATACTGGGTTGCTCCACTGGGGAATATTAAAAAGTCATGAAGCCAGTGCTCAGCTGATGTAAATTGGCATCCTTTTATTGAACTCAGGGGAGCTATGCTGGTTTAAATTGCCTGGAGAGCTGTTTAGACATACTTAATATATTAGAGGGATGAAACACTCATAATTCCCCAACTGCCCTGCCTACTTACCACCCATCCTATTGATAGGTAGGATCAGACAAAATCAGGTCTACATGTCGTGTTGTCCTTGTTTTCTGACAATCTGTTCTCCAGAGCATTACTGGATGGAGCTGGGCAATGGTGGTCACTGAGTGTGTGCAACTTACTAGTGTTAGGGTGAGAAACGTGGTGTAACTGTGGCTGTTAAACCACCAGTTCCTGGTACCTCAAAAGCAGCACTTGATGGATGTCTGTGGCATTGCTAGAAAATTGTTATTGCTGGGATGGAGTGAAGTGCTGTTCAATATGTGAAGAAGACTGTAGAAGAGAGGTTCATTTTCCAGAAAACTGGCAGTATGTGTCTCTGTTGTCAGAGTATACCTAAGTCCTAAATATCTGCTTTAGCATGAAATAGATGAGCTGTAAAAGCATAAATTATAGTCTTCAAATAGCATAGAATGCTGCGGCTTGACGATTATGCAGCAGGCAGCCAACCACTCACAGCTGTATTAACAAAAACTCCGAACATGAGTTGCTTCTGTCCTGGAACACTTGTCAGTAGAGGATGAAGGAGAAAAGCAAAAAAAAATGGTCCTGAGACCAGAGCTAGGAGGCTTCAGATAGTACTGAGGGAGATGAAAAACAATAAAAAAAATATGCCACAAAGGTGCATTACTGCTGCATTTCACATCTTGGAAGATAGGTGATTAGCTATGGCACATTTGATGTAGCTATCTTTGTCAAAAGTCAAGTGGGTTACAGGAAAATGAAATGGAAAACAGCCAGGTCATTGATATCTGTGCTGTAATAATTTGTTATATTCTCTTAACTTATGCAAGGTGTATCCTAACGGACAAAGTATGTCTGTAGTGCTGCAGTGAACTCTGTGTGGGCGGATAAATAGGACATCCTGCTGTGGTTCACCAAGGCTTCAAATGCATTTATATAGCACATGTGCATCAGTTCAGACAGTTAGGACTTCAGTAAAATAAAGGATGAAATCTTCACAGCAACGAAATTGATGAAATTTTGCCGAAGGATAAGTATTTTTCATCAAATATTTTGTTTATGCAAAATGATTGACACTTAGCCTAGTAATTCTTCACATTCATGCACAGTGCAGTGACCACTGGAAGAAGAACAATCCTTGTAAATAAAATAAAATTTCTTTTATTTTCCTTTCTTGCCTAAGATCTTATTCCTCTTCAGGTGTAATCGATTTTTTGATTACACCTGCATCCTTCCCACAACCTAATTTTACATATTCAGGGGACATTTGCCTTAGCATCAGTTCTTGCTGTAGCTATAAGCTCCTCCATATGGCCCTGTCTTCACTTAACATTTTCTATTCAGACCACAAGTACAATCTCAATACTGTTTTTTCATTATAGTCTGTTTTGTATATCCTGGTCAGTAATAAAGCTTAAATCCTGTCTGTCCGTCTTCCCCCCCTTCTGACAATATTTTAAACAACTGCCTCTAATCTTCTTTTCTCAGAAGGGCTTGATTTGACCAACTAGACTATAGATTGTACTGCAATAAAAAAAAAAAATCCTATCTAAGAACTGATTAGTTTTACTCTACAGCTTTGGATCTGTAACCTGCAAGCCCAGTTTGTCCTAGTTTTTGTTGACTTTAGGTTTTAGGTTGCAATAATGAGTTTATGATTACGGGAAAGCTTTACAGTGGGAATGTTATTACCCTTACCTCTCTCTTTCTTTCTCTTTCTGCTGAAGGTGATTCAGTATTACCTAGAAAATAATTAGCTTTCGAGTGATATATTTGTTCTCACTGAGAAAAATCACAATTCAAAATTAAAACTGTTTCATTATTCCAAATAAGCATCCTTTTCATTTCAACCAGAAGAGTGTGTATCTGATTGGGCTGTTAAAATATCTTCTTTTTGTTTTTATCTGGCAGTGCAGAAGGTTCCTTGTATTATTTTTACAGCATCCCCTGTACCTGCACGCTAAATTAGGGTGGCACAAAAATTGGGAAACATAAATGAGTGATACAGCATGGCAGTATGGTCAAAGAACAGGAAATGGTCTCAAAGGCTCAGTTTTGAGCTTCTTTTCTTTGGTCCATCATCCTCTTCGCAATCACACCTTCTAGTTGTTTGTGTCTGTGAGCTTTCAGATTGTAACACCAAAAATTTAAAAGATGAGTGTTATAAATTCTGGTAGCATTGAAACTGCTCCCACATGCTGCCATTGGATCTGCCCATGCAAACTTTGTCTATTTCAAGGAAAATTATGTTTCCAGCACATTGATTCTGGCTAGGGTTCAAAACCAGCTATCCTTCCATATTGCTAACTGGCATGGAGGCCCTGGTGAAATGCTGAGTAGGTGGAAGTGACAGCCAGAGGAGTATTTCAGGAAATAAGGAGCAGAACTTGTTTAGAGTGAGCAAGTGTGAAAAACTCATTGTTCTGCATAAATATGAAGGGGCAGCAGAACTTCCCTTATCCGTTACACCCAAACAATACTTTTGCTAGAAGTATTATCACAGATGTGAGGCTTTGCTTTGTCTGTCAGATGGAGAAAGAACAGAGCCCTCCCTGAATTCAGTGGTACACCACTGAGACCTTAAAATCACTGTGATTTTGCATCACAGTGATTTTAGCATACAAAGAACATTTTTTAAAGCACACTTTTAAAAAGATCAGACATGCTAAAGTATAAAAACATTCACTGCCCTGTAAGTAATACAGGCTTTTCAGTTCTAAATGGTTTGGACAGAATAAGCAGGAGAGACGCTAGTGTATGCTGTGAATCAAAGGATTTGGGGAAAAAAAAAAACCTATTTTAAAAGAATAACATTAGGTAGCTATAAGAAAAGAAGAAACAATATTTGAAGATACAAGTTTATTTTCCACTTCCCCTGGGATGTGTGATGGAGCAGAGTCCTGCCGGGATGTTTATACTGCCCTTGCTGCCACTCATTTCTGCTAAAGATCACCTCCCCTTCACCTCCCAGGGAGAGATGTGTCATTAATGTCCTCAGCGTGCAGGCCGGATTCCCAGGTGATTAATTAGGCTTGCCTAATCTGCTACTGCTGTTTCTGCAGTTAATAGCAGTCTGTACGTCAGCCTAACATATTGTAAGTATTACTTTAGCTGCATATTTCTTTAATGCCAAGTATCTTCTCCTGTCTGAGAGCTTTGGCCTTCATGGTCCATGAAAGCACATGCAGAAGCATGAAGTAGGTTTCTAACTCTCTGCTCTCCAACAGTGAATAGCAAGAGCAACCCACATATCTGGTTGCACAGCTATGCCTCTAAACAAAGAGGCTAAGAAAGGCTACTTCTCTTTACAGACTTTGTCTTACTTGTATCTTCAGACCATTATAGCTACTTTAACACTACTGCAGTATATTGTAGTGTAATAGAACACTTAAATGATGAACAACTTCTATGAATTGTGCTATTCTTAGGGAAAGGGGTATTATATAAATTGGGTTTAGCATGATTCTGCAAGATGGTACTGAGAAGAAAAGCTGCATGTACCTTATATTTTGGGCTCATATAATTTGGAGGCAAATCCATGGAAATTGATGTTTATGGGGCCTACCATGCAATGAAAGGTGGAATTGGGCTAGTTTCATTACTGCCATAATTCGTGTAGTATTAACTGTATTGCATTTCAACAAGTATTGTCATGAATAATAATAACCTTGCGATCTTCCAGGCACTAGAGCTCAGAGTACCTCACAGAGCTTATTACAGGTAGTTTGATTTCATGGTTGGGGAAGTCAAGGCCAGACAGCTGAAGTGTTTTGCTGGCAAACTTGTGGCAAAGCTGGGAGTGAATCCAGGTCTCTTGAGTGCCACCACCTTAGACCTTCATCCACTGCATTACAACTTTGACATTTTCTTAAAGTTTGTATATTAGGTGAACGTATGCATAGATCTCTGGAAATTAGTAGTACAAAGTGCTAAGTGTTGCTATGGAGGCCTAAGTGTATTTAACTAAAAAAATTATAGGTAGCAATGAGAAGTCGTGTTTTATGTCCTGTCCTGTTAGCATACACTTGGAGCTTAGCCCTGGATATGCAGTATAAAGTAAACAGCACAGACCACCCTGACACCGGTGGATTCTCTGAAGAAGCAGAGCATTTGTTGACCTGTCCCAGTTTAGGTAGAGAGCAAATATTAGGCGCTGTATCTGACCTCAGCCAGAAGCCCCTCAGAGGTCACCAGTGTCCATGTCCATCTTAAGTGCCTTTTCACTGGTTACATTTCTTAGCATCTTTTCAGCATGGTTTGTCATATCCTCTCCAGCCTCTGCCTTTGCATCTGCTCAGCAGAGTGGTGTTCTTCTGAAAATAAGACATGATAAGTCTTAGCAAAGGATGGACACTTTTAGGATACAGTACAATTTCAATTTTTCACCCCCTTATATGGCATTTGAGCCGTATACAGTGATATAGACCCAAACCACTCTATGATCAAAACTGGTCAAGCCTTTATCAAATATTCAGATGTTCTTATAAAATCTACAGCCATTCTAGCAAGGGATTACATCTGGCTTCAGGAAATACACATCTCAGTGCTTATAGTTATTTGCTTTTATTTTCTTGATCTCATCCCTGACAAAGATATGAAGAACTGAAAATTAGATGCATTAAGACGTTAACATTGGGAAGAAAAAGAAAAAAAAAACACCAAAAAGTGCACCTTTTGCTTTCTGAAAAATAACCTTTTCTCTCCTTACCTTCAAGAAATATACAAGAGAAGCCAAAGCCATTTTAATCCTCCTTCCTGCCACGCAAACTGCTTTCTCCTAAATGTCTTGGGGGCGCTGTGCCAAACTAGTCATTTTTGTAAAGGTTATGAATAGGAAGCTCAGACTTGATGGAATGTGAAAAGTAGTTTATGTGAAATAGTTACTTCATTTTTGAGGAACTGCAAATTAATCTGTATTTCTCTGGAATGGTCCCAAGAGATTAGTCTCAAGACATCTGAGGCCATATCAAGCTTAGAGACTCCTATCAGTAGTCAGAGGAGAGGAGGCCAGGTTGCTGCAGCAACAGCATGACATATGTAAAACTCTATTTGATTATGTTGGTATCACAGAGAAAGCTGTTTAAAAGTTAGGTCAGGTTTTTGGCTGTACTATACTTTTCCAGAGACTGTCAGTCACTGTCAGATTGGCCAATGAATCAAAATGCATGATGAATAACTTAAGCAATCTCTTGTGTATCGCACGTTTGCTGTCCACATAAAATAATTTAGTAATAAGATATTGGAGAGCTATTAAAGAAGCTAGTAAGAGGCCACATAAGAATTCTTCACTGCAATTTGGAGACAAATACAATTATAATTTCTGTTTAAAATATTCTCATGTTTTGATTTTGAATGCTTTTATTCATTTTAGGCTTCAGAGAAAGCATAGGAAATTACTTAAATTGAACAGATGATCTTTGATACTCTGTTAGAATGGGAGAAAAATGAGTAAATATACAGGCTTCAAGAAGGACATAGACTCACTGCTGTTCCCTTATGATTGTTCAAATGTATTTTGCATGATAAGCAGTGCTCATGCTAAACAAAATTGTTTAGCTAATAGAATTTTATGCCCCCAATTCATTCATCCATGTTTAAAAATATTAAATGTAAAAGACTTTAGTAAAAGAATGTAGTAAATGAGGCAGAAATCCTGTAGAATAAAGTACGTAGTTAGGTAACAAAAGATGGGTTTTTGAAGTTGTTCAATATTTCTCATCTTCTTGGTTTTCACCTTATAATTTTATATGTTTATATATAAAAAAAAAATCTTCTGGTATAATTTTCTACGACTGTAACAAACAAGCAGAAAACCCAGAAACATTCCCTTGATGGCCAGTGGGCATGGCAAACACGACTGGTGGTGCAGGAGCTCTGTGACGCTGTATAGAGACCTGTGCCACCCATCGCCAGTAGAGGTGGCTGTTCTACAGACCCAGCCCTAGAGAAGAACTAGACAGGCTTCTTCTAGTGTTTTTCCTAAGTGTCTGTTGACGAAAAGCCAAGAGGCTGGCTGGCAGCACTGCAAAGGGGCAGCACAGTCTTCTGGCTCATAGGTCTCCAGGCACCATAAGAGAAAAGGGACAGGTTCATTCCTGCAAATGAGGGCAAAATGCTCACAGTGCAGACAGGTAAGGTCTGTCCATTGGTAAAACACCACCACTGACTGTGTCTGCATTAATAGCACTAGACCATCAAATTTTAAGTCCCTGCATGAAGATATTCTCAATGAAATGATTATCAGAATATTTGTAAATCAGAAGAAAAATGAAAACAAAAAAAAATTTGTTACTCTCAAGAACAGCTAAAACCTCCTGTGTTCAGACTGATGCAGGATATGGGAAATGTCACTTCAAATGACTAATATTTGGCAATGTTATAAACAGCTAGAGACACAGTTGTGTAGTGGACAATGTCAGGAGTCCTTTCTTACTGACAAATGCTACAAGGTCTTATTGGCAATGCTTACAAAAGGTGAGACAGAGCTCCCCTCTGGGAAAGGTCTCTCGCTTTTGCTGGGTATGAAGCACTTAGAGTGCCTAAACGATCAGCCAGCATCATCCTGGCCAGCCATGTAGGCCTGGTCTGGATGGTCAAAGTTTCAGGTCTGCTGTCTGGTTAAGGACCTTGGGAATTTGAGGTGTGGTGACAGGATGGTGGCAGCAGCAGTACTGACAGCTGTGGGAGTGCAGTCTGGTTTGTCTAAAACAGACCTGCTTGGACAAGTCAACATGGACAATTCTTATCCTGACATTTTACACGGTGAAATACTGTGATCATTACAGCAATATGCCTTTCCTTCATGAGAGCTCTGTGTGCTCAAGTAAGACCACTAAAGAGGGGCATTTGTTCTTCCTCGAACAATTTTCCAGTTGTTTGCCTGCTAATGGCCAAGTAGTGCAGAAAGGAGAAGTACAAGGTTTCCTCCTTCTCCATTTGGAAACAGTTCAAGGAAAGTCCCTGTAAGGACACACAGCATCCTTGTCTGTAACACACATCCCAAAGCCCGGTGGCAGAGATCTGGGCAGAGAGGGAGCTTGCTTCAAAGAAAAGCGTAGTATTCGAGTATATGAGCCAGCATGTAGGGGGACTTTGAAAAGAAACCCTTTGGTCTGGGCCTGCACTGAACTTTACTCGGGATGATTTGCTATTTTGTGATCTATGCTAAGCTGTCACAGTGGTGGTATAAGGATGACTTCGGCACTCACTCACAGCTTGCTGCCATACACAAAGCCCCACGTAACCACGTAAAGGTTTTGTCCACAAAGCCAAGGGAGCCTGTGGTTGTAAGGAAGCCAAATGTCAATGCAGTTCAGTGCAAGTGGATTGCTTGTCTGTGCAGGAGCCTTTAAACTTCCAAGCCTTGCTCCTTTTGTTTCTGCTTCCCCTGTCTGACAGCTTTACCCTGGCCACATGCTCCAGGTTATGGTTCAATCCTGCCGCCAAGGCCACTTTCAGAATTTTGATGTAAAATGATGTCTTTTTTTTTTTTTTCTCTCTATCTCTGATCCAACAACTTGTACACAAAAAGCTTTTTATTCTTCCAAAGCTGCTTGCTTTTAACTATGCCAAACCACCCCAAAAACTTATCAGTGGGACACTGTAGCTGAAGTCTAATATGAGTTGATGCTTTTTTGACTGTAACTGTCTTGAAAATTTTCATTTCACGTCCAAATTGTTTACTTATCTGCTAGAAACATATGTTACGAGAAGTTAAAGCTCTGTTGCCCAAGGTGCATTTTAATACAGGAGAAGAACTGCTTCAGATATTTCACATTACATCTTCTAGCTTTATCTGCTGCTGTAAATTATAAAGCTGCTCCATTGAACTGAATGAAGATTAAATTTTTGAACACTTTTTTCTGAAGAATGCAGATTTTTCTTTTTGAAATGAAGAATCTGTCCTGCATCAGCGTGGCTCACTGCACACTTTACTGCCCAAGCCTTTCTATTTTTCTACTAGGGTGCCAGGCTGTTCCCTGGGGACCAAGTCCTGTTGGTGATCCGTGTACTGACATTAGAAAGCATCTGCAGATGGAATGTGTGTGGGATGTGCCCTGAACAGCAATTGGTCTGGGAAACTGTAATCCTTATGCTGTCATCTTGACACCAGATCAGTCATGAAGGAAAATCAGCTAGAGATGTTTATCCTCTCATCTACGCCATCTCATCTAGACCTTCTGTAGTTGTACAATGTAGGTATGATATACAGACGTGTTTAAAAAAAACAAAAACGGTTGCCTGCGGCTTCTAAGTGAAATACTTTTGGACTGCTGTTTTACTCAGACACATGCCTCTATCAGGCTGAATTCCTGGCTTCAAGCCCTCTTCTTTCTCTTAGCTCTTTCGAAGTGGGGAGATCTCATGTATTTCCTTCCTTCTGTGCCTAACACAGGCCCCTGGGAGGAAGATGAGTGGGTGCCTCCTTTAAAGCAGCATAGTACCAACAGGATCAAGTGTTGAAAACAGTTCTATTGCCTCTGTATAAAAGGGTGAATTTAGTCCCGTTTCCTCTTATGAATTGTGTCGTATGCATGCACACATGCACACAAAAGCCAGACATTGCAGCTGCCCCAAACGCTGTTTGCTCAGAATTGCTACATGATTGCTACATGATTAGACACTACATGGGGCCAGAGGACATTAACCAGTGCAGGAAGAACAGTACCACCAGCATCGTGGTTCCCCATGGCCTCTCTTGTATGTTGCCCTGGTCACCTTCGTGGAGGGGAGACACAGTAGTTTGGCACCTCTCTTCTTCCCCCTGTGGCAGCTGCACTCCCCTTCTTTCAGGAGCAGTACATGGAGGAGCATCAGCATTTTCCTTAGGCTGAAGAGAAAAGAGTGGTCACAAGCACGCCTGGGACTACTGCAGGCAGCATCATCCAAGTGAGTGTGTCGAGGCCCCGTCCACCATGTCAAACCCTCCATCAACAGAGACAGACAGGGTGGCAGCATAGGTCTCACTCAGCCTTTCTAGGAGCGCTGCAGTTTAGCATGGAGTCAGAGGAAAGAAAGGAAAGTGTTTTCTACTAATTAGACAGCTGTATGCTTTATGCCCTCTGGTTCTTTGCATTAGATGGGGGTGTTTCCCTGTGCAGATTACTTCTTCTGTGTTAATCAGGGTGTTTCACAGACTACTTTACGTAAGCAAAAGTCAGCCCAGGTTTCCATAGCGTATTGAAATACTTCGCACAGCAAGATAATGAGAAAGAGTGATGAGGGAAAAGATAATTCTTGTTTATAAATCCAGAATAATTAATACACCAACTACTGTCCTATGATCACTTATGTACTAATTCATTTCTGCAAGTCCATAAGCACCCAATAAGGGTGCTGAGATCACACTTTTTCTTTCTTTTCACAAAGTTAATTCCCGGAAGCCATTGCGTGAGTCTTTATCCTGAGTATTTCTGTGAGTGCTAAATTGTTATTATGCGTGGTCAGCGCAGCAGCCAAGATGATGGCACCCTGGGGACAGCCTGGGGAAGAGAGGGCAAACACCGCATGGCAGGGGGTGGTGAGGGGAGCGGTGTGAGGAATGGCCCTGCAGACACCCAGGGGAGAGCAGGAGGAGAAAGAGGAGGACAGGAGGTGTCCCAGGTACCCAAGCAGAGATGCCCCTGCAGCCTGTGGAGAGCCCACGCTGGAGAAAGGAGAAGTTAGGGGAAAGGTGTTGTTTTAATTTGTGTTTCTCACTGTCCAAATCTACTGGCAATAAATTAAATTAATCTTCCCCAAGTTGAGTCTGTTTTGCCTGTGATGGTAACTGGTATTTGATATCCCTGTCTTTATCTTGACCCGTGAGCTTTTTTGTCTTATCTTGTCCTCTTGTGCTGTTGAGGAGAGGGAGTCAGAAAGCAGCTGGGTGGGCAACTTGCAACTGGCCAAGGTCAGCCCACCACAACTGGTATGGAGAAAAACTGATAAGTATTATTTCCATGACATATATATTGGAATTGCTCATTTTTAGCGGCATCTAAAATGACTGTTGTGAAGCTATTTCTCTCCAGTGGCTTTTAACTGCTGTTGTAAGGGCTGGAGTTTTGTAGGTGGGAGACTGAGCTGCTCATTGATACCAGTTGACTGTGTTTGCACAGCAAGAAATGGGATTTTTATATAATTTAAATAACTAAGTTTAAAAGATGCAGAACTGTATTTCCTAGGAAGCTGTAATCAATGCTGGAATTCCTGGCTTTTGTATTTGCAGCTCAGCTATTTGCAATATCAAGAGCGTATTTTATTAAAATTCTTAGAATGATGCAGTGATTTATGTTACTTTATAATTAACATGAATATACATTTCAATTAATGCAGTCTCTTCACTGGTTGTTGACCAATAATTCCAAATACACAGGAAAAATCTGAATGTAATACAGTTCCTGCTCATGTCAAATTGTCACTTTTTTACATCTTCTTATCACTGCTGAATTAATCTGTACTGCAGAATTAACAAAAATCAAAGAAGCATTTTAGGGGAAATATTTAACATATTCAGTTTCACATTTTGGAATATTAGTATGGGCAAGTCTGCTCCTTCATTATTTCTGTAAGTTAAAACAGGCAGGATGCAAAAAGATGATGGTCAGCCATACTTCAAATTTAACCCATTGGAAAAAAAGCTTATAATTAAAATATTGATTCCTAGTAAATAAAGTAGTGATGACAAGCTCCTTTAGCATACGGCACATTTAAAATCACTTCCTACTTTTGGCTGTGCCTGAAGGAAGAGGGCACAGCCTTTCTCAAAGATTCAAAACTCAATCCCTCTGCCATAGTAGTCAATTTATTATGAACTTCATGGGCAACAGGTAAAGCCCAGTGAGCGCACAGACAGCTTCTCCAGGAAGTTTGATTTGACATGAGCTTTAAGCTGCCTATCTTCAGCAGATAAAACTGTGAAACTTCTTTGAAAACCAAGCTTTTATCTATGAGTTCTTATGAAAAATCTATGAGAAAACAGGGTACAAAATTATCTCTCCTGATCCTCAGTCCTTTAAGTGAGAGATCACTTGGTCTCAGAAAAAATATGACCCAGAAGCTATTTTAGCTCTGTTTCTCCCAAAGTCAATAAAACTGTTCCAGTTTATACTGATGAAATTCTGGCAAGTGTATGATTCTGACAGGAGAGAACAGTTGGACAATTTACTATCGTTCATCCAAATTGCAAATGAAGTTCTGGATTTCATTAGTTTGAGGAAATCAATGGTAAAAGTCCTCCTCCTATTTCCTTTTCCTCCAGCTGCTGATTTTATTGAGATCTCCCACTTTAGGAAAGGTTTCCTTCTCTGCCCTGCTTGATCTTACCAAAGCAGAGGCATAGAAAGAATGTCAAAAATCACTGGTTTATAGTAAAAAGAGATGTAGTCAGGTGTAAATTATTCCAGCTACTGATGTGCTATAAACAGGCTTGAATAAGAAGAGACCTGGAATGTCTTCTAGCCACCATTTCTAGAAATAGCATAATTATTTACATACAGTCATGTGACTGGAGCTAGCACAGCAAACACTAAAAGCACAAACCTCAATTTATATAGAGGAATGTCTTCTTAGAAAGAGCCTTCCCTTCTCTGTACAGCTTAGCTTCTGAATCAGTACACGAATATATCAAATAAGGTCAAGTATGATACAATTCTGGTGTCATGCTGAATGCATGGTAGAGCTAATATTGTTACAGTCCTGTCGTGACTGACATAAACCTGCCACATTTTCAATAGGGTGATTCATGAAAAATACAGAAGAATCAATGGAGATAAAAATCGGTAATGCAATAACGGCATCCATCTTATAATCTTGCTTGTAGTGTACTGAGTAACCTGATTAAAAGAGTTGCATTTAAACGTAATCTGGCAAAACTGTTTATAAAAAGTGATTTAGGGAGAAGGAACCCAAACTGATCAGCTTTGCAGGTAAGCCATGGGGTAATATATCTGTCTCCACAGGACACATGGTCCCTGTTGCTGTCACTGAGCTCTCTGTGAATGGAGGCAACAGGCAACCCCCATATCTGTGAAACCTGCTCTTGACTCAAGAACTGCAGGAAGCCTGGCAGGTTTCCGTTGATGAAATTTCCATTTGGTGAAATAGAAAGACCACAAATAGTGTGCTACAAAGTTAGAATTCTGGTCTGTATTCACACATAGGATCTTACGGGGGTATCTGTGTCCTCCTTGGACTGTGATTCTGCCTGAGTATTTAAAGGTGAAAAAAGGTCATCCTGTCCCTCCTACAGCTACTAGGAATTGTGCATTCTGTATGTTTGGATGAATTAGCTCCTGCCAGTCTCCATGATGTATTTGATGGACTCTGGAATGTGTTGCTCAAAGAAATGAGAGATAACTGTGAACAAATAAAATACAAAGTTGCAACATAGTTATCGTTTACTGATTATATTTTTTTTTTCCTACACATCTCAAAATATACAGCAGTACTTTGGGTGCAGTCTGATAAAAATCTGAAGAGTTCCCTGACCTCCAAAAGCCACATAGACTTATATCATCCAAGGATCTGGATCTGTTCAGTTTGTTTGTATTCCATACTAAAGAATGAAATGTGACTGCTAGATCCCTTTTGCTAGATAATGATGCTGCAATTATTCTGAGACACGCTAATTGTATATTGCAAGTAAAAGAAGGGAGAAAGAAGAGAAAAATAGAAAGAGAAGAAGAAAGAAAGAGGAGAAAAAAGAGAGAAAGAGAAAAGAGATAGAGAGAAAGTGAAGGAAAAGAAAAAGAGAAAGAGAAAGGAGGAAAAAAGAAAAGAAAAAAGAAAGGAAAAGAAAAAGAAAGAAAAAAAAGAGAGAGAAAAGAAAGAAAGACACTTATTTAGAAGGATCCAGGAAAAAATGTGTTTGATGATCTAATGAACCCCAGAATTGTTTTCTGCTTCTCCCCATCCTGTAGTCACTATAACCTCAGTTGCCTTTCTTGTTCCTTCTTGAGAGCCTCCGCACAGCAGCACCTGTAGTTCTTTTTCTTCTCCATGTCCAGACACCTACCGCCCAAACTACTAGCTGCCAAGAGGCAGTAGAGCTGTCTCCAAGAGACACACAGACATCAGACCAAACCTGCAGGTAATTGTTGAGCTCCACTCTCAGTGAGGCCACTTCCAGCAATCCTCAAACTGTTTGTCACAAAATTTGTAGGACCTGCATAACTTTAAGACCTCTCTCAACTGTCAAACTTGGCCAGAGCTGGCCAGTGGTTTACTTACTGGTGTTAGCAAGACTGAAACAGAAGAGCAGAGAGCATCATTTTGCAAACCTCATTTCCTTAGAAAATCTGGCTGGAAAAGGGACTTAGATTTTTTGGCTTAAGGAATCAGATATATCTTATTTCTGAACCCACGAACTAGATTATAGCTGAGATAGCAAAAATGCAGATTTCCCCATTCTACGCTCTGTGAAGCTGTGTAATCAAAACCAAATTGACGCTGCTATTGCAGCGAAGCCTGTGCTTTTGTGAAAGGTTAGATCTGGGGAGATTTGTTTTCCTTGTGGGGCAAGAGTGGATTAAGGTGCTATGCTAATTCCATTCAAGCCATGCAGCTTTATGTCATCAGTATCTTTCCTTCCTCTCTAGCCTGGGAGACAGTGCAATCAGGATGCAGACAGACATCAAAGGCAAAAGCTTTGATAGCAATTTTTGGAATATCAGGCCCATCAGTATAGCTCAGCTTTCTCTTCATTAGAGGGAAACATGTTTCAAGAAATCAAGCAGCACAGGAAGTTCAGAAGTACACTGATGTTTATTATTAAAAAAGTGTGATCTACATCCTTCACACATCTCAAAATTTACCCCTTTCTGTTATGGTATGGATAGTGAGTAAAGCACAAAATCAAAGAGAATTTTTCATCTTACTGTAAAAGCCCTTTACAATGCAGAATATTCACAGGTATCTTCATAAACATTCCTTCAAATGTTCATATGTTTGAATCTGAAGGAAGAAAAAAAGCCTTTGCAAAGACAGCAGAGAGCCACTGCAGGAAATGATGTCCTTTAAGGTGGTGGTGGAAGAGGAGCTGGGGCTTGTGTGCTGTTTTCTCAGTGACTCAGACTGCTACAATATGCAGGAAGGACACAGAAATGTTAGGTAAGCAGGCGATAATTTGTATGGTGATTCCTGCGTATGGTGATAGAGTTTATACTTATGGACCATATATGATAACAGGGATGGCAGACCTTCTGAAGCAGTACCATACTGTTTCACTGTAGGCTTTTGCTGACATAGTAAGGTAGCTTACAGCCCTCCAAGTTCCTACCTGTCACTGTTATTCAATGTGTGCTCCTTTCCTCTGCCCTCACAGCCCTCAAAATTGAAGCTGGAGGCTGCTTCAGAAGCTAACAGACTTGCCTTATAAAGGTGATCGCTTTTATGAGATTCAGTGATTGGAGTTCTGCTACAATAGCTCTTTACTGCAGTCCTGCTATCTCCTGTCATCACGAGCTCAAGCACCGAAGACACAAGGAGGATAAAGAAAAGGAAATGGAATGAAAAAATCTTATCTAAGATAAGAGTGAATTGGCAGGTTGATGATAATCTTAAGTATGTGGAACTGCATTTAGGCATGTTTTCTAGTTAAACTGAAGTACTTTCCAGCATGCAACATTCTTAAGAGATTATAGAATGCAGGGTTTATTGCAAAAACTGTCATGAAATTCCCAAATACACTTCTCTTATCCTGGTGTATTGTGCTGTGCCCCAAACTAGAAGGAGCACTGCAGTATGAACTAAGAAATCTAGCTAGTCATATGGATGTGCTTATAAAACTACCAAGACACTATAAAAATGTATTTGCAGCTAATGGACAATAAAGATTTATTCATTTTTCTTTCATTAGGGATGCCTTTGTATTAAGTTAAGACTCAAAATGTTCAGTATTTCTGGCAGGATAAGAAAAATCAAGCAAGCTGGGAGAAAGGCAGCAAGTTTTCTGGTTGTGTAAGTCTTAAAAATTCAAATATCTGGCAGTGACAAAACAATGACAACTCTGACTGCTGCTGACAGCCTGTTACTTTTACAGTCACCTTCCAGAGCTTTATTGCTTATCGTCAGACAGCACAGTTGGCCCCAATGGAAAAGACAGGTTGCTGCAGATGACAGGATTTTTACAACGGGCAATCATGATGGCATTAGTGTTTATCCACTGCAGTAAGTATATAAATCACAGCAAATGGGCTTCCCCTCGGAGTCAGAATCTGTTGTTTTATTTTTGCCCAGGCACAAGTATTTATCCACCAAATTGTGAAATTGCCAGACATAGTTTATGCCCGGTCCAGTGAACAGTTGGAGTTTACTTTCCACAGATCACAAAACCGATATTAGAATGCCACTTGGAGACCCAGATGTTAAATTAAAGGAGGTTTGTGGATTTATTAGAGAGCTCTCCCTACTCTGTGTGAGCTAGTGGTGTTTTGTAATTTATCAGTGTACATGAAGAGAAGGTTTAAGCAGGTGTTGTTCCTGTTAGGGGGTCTTTGGTGGGAGAGTGAGGTAACGTAGTATGGACTCAGGGCTGCACGCTGTCCCCGAGTCTTGTGAAACTCATGGATGTAAGCAGCTTGGAAACAGAAGGTTAATTTTACCCAGGTAAACACAGATATGCAGTTTTAGCTCAACAATTGGACCGTTTATTGCTGTAGAACAGGCACTTCCCAGAAATCATTACATAAATGAGAGGAATTACAGTATAAGCATGTTTGGAGCTTTTTCATTCTGGTTTTCAATGTCAGGCAGTGTCTGGTGTTACAGGTTTGAAAGGGAGAAATCAGAAACCCCGTAAAGGAGAATTATGGAATGTTATCCCTCAAGAAAACTCTCTCCCAGCTTCTTCTCCTCTCGTGTTTCACCTACTACTACCATGCATGAATTCTGCATTTAATCTTATTTAATGTAATCACAGCTGTTCTCGTTCTCCGTGTGTTTCATCTTTTCTTGAATCCCACTGACCTCTCTGTTCTCAGTATCACCTTGTAGCAACACATTCTGCAAGTTAATTATTCTTTGTATCAAGCAGCATTTTCTTTTCTCCATTTCAAATTTTACTGAGTATCTTCTTTTATCCATAAACATGAAAAGGATAAACTGGAGAGGATAATCATCTGCCTGTAGCACTCTTGCTGTTTGCTGTATCTGCATCCCATTTTCTCTGTGCAGTTCCATCTGTTAGGAGTCCCATCCCCAAAGGTAGAGCCTGAGCGGTGAGACAGTCTTTATTCCCCTTAGTATTAGCAGTCAAATCCAAGTTTTAGTTGCAGTTAAACAAGGTGCTGTTTGTTGAGGGAAAAGGAAAGAAACGGCTAAGAGAAGGAAGAATGATTGCCTTTCCCTCTGGAGGCATCCTGCTGGGAAATTTTTGTCCTGAGAGGAAAGTTGTGAAGGTTAAGCAACAGTGGTAGGAATTTCACAGCTTGGAGCATGCATCTGTGCTTTTGCTTCTGCCCTCTCCCTTTTGTCAGAAAAGGATGCCCTGAGAGGATCAGCATCTTCTGATCTCCCAAAAAAAGCCATCCTATTTCCCAAACTGCCCCGCAGAGGTGAGCTCTCTCCTGTAAAACCCTGCTGTGGCATTGTATTTTTTTTTGACATGGCACTCTGAGGTCACCCAAGCATGATTTTTATAGCACTCTGCCCTCTGCCTCTGGAGGGCATTTTCTTGTACAGATCAAAGCTTAACTTTTCTCATATAGAAAGCCTATGATGTTAGCCTCCAGTGGTACAGCTATAGATAGGTATTGACTTGTGTGTAGGCACTGGTATAAAGGAAATGGTAATTTCCCATATGTAGATTATAACATCAAGTATAACATCAGGCCTTCCATCCTACATAAAGTTAACTTTTCTGAAAGTGGGCTATGCCCCCTGCTAGACGAGAGTTTCTTTGAAAACAACCTTCCACCTTTTATTCAGCACCTTATTGTCTGGAGTTATCTCAATTGTCCTGTGCTGTAGAATGGTTTTGGTCACGCTATGAGACAGAAAAGAAAGACCCTTGCTAGCTATATTTGTCCACAGGTAATGATATGTATTTTATGCAACAGCAAAATAAGCACCCGTATAAATAGACACAGGGACATGCTCTCTGATCTTGTCTGGAAAGGCTAGGATGTTTCCCTGGGGCTGTGTTCAGATCTGAAAGTAAAACACACACTGATCTAAATGATCCTGTGGGCTTTTAAACAGAGACATGGCTTACTGCACCAAGGATGCAAATGCCAGTTTTCTTTAAGTTCAGAAATTGTGTGTGTGTGTACAAGTCAGAGATACGCATGAGCAACCGCAGAGAGCAGGGTCCACTGTCTTATTTGAAATAGGAAAGCTATCTGTGAAACTTAAGAAAGAGAAAGGTGTACCCTTGGTGTCTTACATGTCGTCTAATCTTTGTGCTGCAAAAAACAGGGGTCTAGTTATTTGTGCCCACATTGCAGTCACCCTTGTCTGTTCCCATTTGTGTTATATATCTCATGCCCATTGAAATGGGTTTTCTGCTTGCAAGCAGCAACTGTTTTCAGCATTTTCTTTAAAACAGGTGTTGTGCTTCATTGCATTACAAACCAGGGAGCTGCTATGCTGGGCACAGTATAACCAAGTACTTGTATCTTCAGTGTGGGATTTACAAAAGTGCTGTAATTTGGCTTGATTGCACCAAATGTTCTTGACGGTAAAGCCTCAAACTTCATTGGAGTAAGGTTAGGCTCATGTCAAGCACTTCTAAATATTTCTCTCTGCTAGTTCTCTGTCCTCAGTGCATCAGCAGATGCAAAGCAAGACTCTGTACTGGAAAAGTGAGTTTTTTCCAGGTATGCGTTACTGCAAAGGGCGAAAGATAAGTTCCACATCTGACCAGGTGCTTGGAGATGTGCCAGAGGTCTTTCCTGGTTGTTCAGCCCTATTGGTGCATACAGCAACATTTATTTTTACTAGTCCCATTGTTTTTCCTTCCAGTTCAGAAATTCTAGCAACTACAGCTCTGCTGAGAATCCATTTTTCATTAAAAAAAAAAAAAAAAAAGAAAAAAGCAATCCTATAAATATATAAATTTATCTAAAGCTGTGTCAAGAAGAGCTAATTGGATTTAGTTTTTTTTGGGGGGGGTTAATAGCAGGACAGAAAGATGTACACTGTAGGACTCCTGAGATCACGACAATAGATTACGTGCCTGTTCCCAAGAGAGAGACACCCCCGCAGAGACGAAGAGTCTTTAAAACGCTTTTTACAGCCACTTTGCACCTGCCAATACTCCTTTCTTTTCTCAAAGAGAAAAGGAAAAATATAGTCATAGGTAGGCACCAGTAATTGAGTAAGAGTTTTTTTTTCTTATTTTTGCCCAGACTGAAAGTTGCACATTTCACCAAGAAGCAACCCTGAGGAATATGAACAAACTGGAGAAATTCACTGTTGTATGCCAAATTCAAATAACCCAGGATTACTTGAATGAAAATTACCTTCGCTATTCCTGCTTTTCACTTTCCTGGAAATCTAGTTTTTCAGAACTCTGAGAAATATGCAGCATGCGACATTTACCCGTGGGAGTCCCCAGAGGCTTGTAAGGACATACGTACTTGGATGTCTACAGGCAAGCGGAGCCAGCTCAGTCCAAAGAAGGCTTAAATGAATCATTGGAGAACACAGCCCAGCGTAACGTGCTGTGTCAAGGGAGCGCTAGCATGGCTCCACAGGTTTGACTCCAGTCCTTGCTTTTATTCAGCTGTCTTGGAAAGCCAATAGAGATGCTTAATAGCTATGTAGACGTGCCCTGACAGGATGTCTATAGTGCAAGGTGCTATACAAGTACACTTTTTCCCAAAGAAGCAAATGTGAAATGGGATTTGAAATAGGAGTGAAATTCTAAAGCATCAAGTTTATATGCACTTGATAGTATAAAAACTACAAATCAATATAAATTGAGAGGATCACTTATCACTAAGTGGCCTCGACCCATGATATCATGGAGTAATCTGTTATAGGGAAGAACATTGTGAAGTTGCTTAGTTTATAACTATAGTAAATAGCAATAACCTTTTACGACCTAGATCAAGCAGTTCATTTTGCACGGAAAAAACAAAAATGCAAAATCTTGTTTCTGTGATGAGCATCTTGTCCTCATAATCAGGTAAAAATAATACAGGTCTGAGGACATAGACATTTAGCTCTGAGAGGTTATTCTATCTTTCAGTATGGTGTCTTTAGATGTGTCTGGGCACGAGGCTCTCCCAACATTAGCAGAAGGTGCTGTAGATCCATTGACTACAACAGTAGACAGCCCCACTCGAGTGGCTGCAGGCATCTATGGTGGCTGAGCTCCAGTGCTCTCACAAGATGCCTGCTAGTGGTAGGCTTGCGTTAGACTTCACTTCTGGACCATGCTTTCTGGTTTGGCTTCATCCAGATGCAATGCAGCTTGTGTGGCCCAGAACTGCTCAGGGATGCAAGCAAAAATCTGGTGACTGGGGACAATCAGGATATTAAGTCCAAACACATGCTCTGAGCTGTAGCATACCCGCTCCCTACAAATCTTTTCACTCAACACCTAACAGCAGCAGCAGCGCCGTCACTACTGAACAAAGTATGTATACACACAGTGTGCCCTCTCTTGTAAATAGGATATGTTATAGGCTTGTGTACTCCAAATTTTAATTTCATAGTGGATCTGTCACTCACAGGCTCTGTGCCGAACATTTTATTTGGCAACTATCCTTCCTTGGTAATCCAACAATCCCCAGTTGTGCTAATAACAGAACAAAAACAAGGCCAGTTGTGACATTTCAAAACACAACTTTTAATGGAAGCTTGGGCAAAAATTATAGGAGTGCAAACATCATCAGCATCATCCTCACAGCTGGTCCTGAAGAGGAGGATGCATGACTGTATGTTATGGATGAGGACAAAAGTGACAGTAAAAGCAGTCGAAGGAAAGGTGAAAAATTGCACACTGGTTGTGATAAAGTCAGATGCAGAAAGAAAATACATCGCTGGGGAGTCATGTTGTACACAGTGCCATAAAGCAGGGATAGGCTGGAGCCCCAGGATGGGCTCCAATCCCCAGGGGACTGGAGGGTAGTTCAGCAGGTGGGATTTAGATCTAGTTCAGCCTTGTCTGCTATAATGGGAACCAGTAACAATAACCTGTAATCTCTTAGATGTTTCTGTCAAGTTTGGTAGGAGGTAAATGAAGGCCAAAATAGAAAGAAGACATTTTTAATTTTAATTTTAGATTCCTTGAGTTGATTATAATACTACATAGTGGAAGAACAGTGAGCCAGAGACCAGACTCTGAATCCAATATAGCCCTCCTTTCTGTAAAATAAATAGAAGAGATTTGTCATAAATGAGTCAAAAGAGACAGAAATGTGTAACTTAGCATCACAACCAATTGGTTCTTAAAATGGTTACTTAATCATCAGGCTCTAAATAAAAGCCCTGTCAGTGACAATCATATTTTTGGATGTGCACAGGAAGCAGAAGGAAAAAAAATCCTGGACAGAGTACACATCCTTAAAAGTGGTACTGAGAGTGCTGAATTCTCCCTGCGCTTACTTGTTAAAGCAAGTACAAATCTGGACTGCCCCAGGGTGGTGCAGAGTCATCACACTCAGCCCCTCCAAAATGGGAAATTTCTTGGGAATGTGCAGCTGAGTGGGATGCATCCGGGAGTGCCCTGTAGTGCAGCCGCTGCTCAGCAGCTAGGCAGATGTCAGGGCCTCTGCAGCGGAGCATGCACTAGAGCATCCATGCTGCCATACAAGTTCAGATTAATTTCTCCCCTAACCTGTTCCAACAGGGAGCTCTCGGTGGAAGGGAGGACATAAACCATTCTGTCTGCCTTCATTCATGTCACTGGTCTGAGAGGCTTTTCATAGGTTTTCAAGTTTAGGGGATTATTAAAAAAAAACAAAAAACAAAAAAACACCTCCTTTGTCCATTTTTTTTTTTTTGACACAATGTGAAATGCTGTTTTGGACACTTTGTGCTTCCTTACTTTATGTATTTCCTAATATATGTTCAGAATTCACTGGGAGCCCTTGCATATTGAAAATTTAGTGAAATTTGAGTATCAGAGCAGTTTTTCCCCAGGTGATGTGATCTTAATTGTCCCAGGAAGCTAATTTTAAGTGCCATCTCGCAGTGTGCCGTTTCCTGCTCCCTTCCTACTTGCTTTCATTTAGCCATACAGAAGCTGAAGAAATGATCCAGTTGGAAGTTTTACTTATGCTTAAAAGATTAAACCTTTATATGTGTATTTCAATCTTGTGGGTTATACAGCCCTTTATAGCTTTTTTCTTATCAGCTTTGTTTTCATTCTATTTTGTGTGGGAAGGCACACGGATGGAAAACTAAAGGTTTTCAGGAGGTGTCAGTCATTCAGGCTTGGAACGATGTGCACCACTTGCTTGGTGCACAAACGAGACCACTGTGCAGAAACTATGAGATGAGAAACTTCAGAGAAGCATGCTGTCAGTGCTTTTGCAGTGTGCAAATGCATGTCCCCCAGAACCTGTCTATATACAGAGCAACAAAATTCTCTCAAATTATGAATAAATAAATGAATAAACAAACAGTCATACAAATAAAATATTTAGCAGGCCTACAGAGAATAGCTTCCTTCCCTCCTCTAATTAGATAAAACTTCACTGCAATACAGACGAGCCATTTAAATATTTGTTCACTGTGGTTTAAGGGAGTGAAACAACAACTGTCTGAAGGATGCAGACACGGTTCCAAGGTAATGCTTGCTTACAGAGAAACTCAAGCCAGACTTGCCAGAAAAAAAAAAAAAAAAGGTGTTTTTAAGAATGGCTTGAGTATTATGAGGCAGACAAATGTAACACATAGCAGAAATACTAAATTCTTCCAAGTCTTCCCCTGGCCAGCATCCCAGAGATTTGGGCCTGAGATTTCCTCAGGCACTGGGAAAAACGTGAAGTCTGCACTGGATGGCTCAGCAACATCTGGCCTGTCACATGTTTACACGCTGAAATAGCAATTCTTTTTAAGTTGACTGTGATAAGGTTAATAATTTTTCAAAGAAAAATCCATGGAATGGCGAGAAGAACGAGCTCACATGAGAGCTGTGTGCAAATCAGGTAATTTGGTGACTGTTTCCTGTTAATGAGAATAGCATAGGGAAGAAGTGGATCCCAAAACAAGCTCTGCCTGTGCCCCAGTCCTAGCTGTCTACTTTTTAAAAGTTCCTGTAGGAGCCATAAATGACTATTTGTGACTGTTTATTAAGAAGGAAGAGTGGGACATTGTAATTTTCCTGAAAAATGGCAACCTAGGTGGGTTGATAGCTGACCCGTTGCCATCTGTCTCGATGCTAAAGTCTGTGTGGTCATAAAAATTCACTCCACGAGGTGGAATTTTTCCTTTTTTTTGAATTTTTTTGTTGTTGTGTGCTTAGAGGTGAACACAAATCTACTGTCCTCAGAATAAAATAAGGTTTTTCACAGATACAGGTATTCTGCCCTGGGAGCATTTATCTGATAAAAGCAGAATTTGTTATGTGTTTTATTTCCAAAGAAATAAATTGTGCCTTTGCTAGTTTGGTTTCCATTTTACCTCTTTTTTTTTTTTTTTTCTTTGATTCACGGATCAAGGGAAATTTAAGGATAAACTACACTATTATCTGATGGGGATAACTGTGATCCAGTGGGGCATTTTCTTAGGGACTGGACCAGCCTTAAGAGCAAAACTGATCACAAAGGAAGTTTATGGGAAAAAAGACAATTTGACAGGATTCATTTGTCAAGATCAATGCTGTGAAACCCTGATGAAAAAATTGTAACTGGATGTTGTCCATGGAGAATTGTAGTCATTTTTTTTTTCCTTCTTGCATGAGAAATATGAAGAATGCCACCAGACCAGACTGAGTTGTTTTAAGTAGCCAATACAACTTAATTCTCTGTAGAGCTGTGTTTTTTTTTTGTTTGTTTGTTGTTGTTGTTTTTTATATAAGTATGCATTTGACTTAATGGCTCGCACATTGGAAAATGACTTCAAGTTGCGTTTTGTGCTTATATTCAAGTCTGGATTTTTCTAAACAGATGTGGTGTTTGAGCAGAAATTAATCTCTTTACTCTTTACTGTGTTTTGTTTTATTTGTTGTTGTTGTTGCATTTTGGCTACGTACACTGTTACACAGAACTAGCATTTTTACATGGGTGAAAATTCTTCTCAGATACACAGAATGAAGTTAGTCACTTCACTCCAAGCAAACCTCTGAGTAGACTCAGCTTGTTAAAAAAAACAACAACCTCTGGCAAAAGATTCTTTTTACTTCTCTTTTTGGGCGAGCTGAGCATCATAGGAAAGTGAGTCTGGTAAAATCAATGGTTTCCAGAGTTGCTCACATTCAAAAGCACCAACTCCCAACTGGAATAAGCTGAGCTGGCCATGATGGTCCCTCCGACATCCTGATCAGCTTCAGGGACGTTGGTAGCTCCTTCGGTTTCCTCTGCCAGCCATACTCACCTTGTCCCTGGAGAGGGTGTGCCTGACAGAAGGGTCCCTTAAAACTGTTGTCTAAGAAAAAACAATAAAGTAGTCTTGTGGATTACTGCCACAACTCTTTTGAGATGCAGCTGTTGAATATTTGTGGCGTGTTCACACATGTGGCAATGTAGGATGCAGAAATGGATTTTTATTTTTATTTTCAAATGGAGAATAATACATTTTGTGGCTATGCTTGAAGCTATGCAAAGATACGTTGCTGTGAATGAATGAGAATGAAATTTTCTGTCACATTTGAGATTTACATTTCCTTGGTATCATGATGGGATTTCTAAGGGATGCATGATTTTGCTTGGGGTTGTGGGTTGTATCCTGCTTCTGCTTGAAGTTGTCTAACTGATCCATAGACTGAATCTTACAAATTGTTTGGTTTCCTTGGCATGTCTCATATTTCAGATTATGAAAGCTTCAGGCTTCCCTTAGTAGGCCGCAAACCCAAGTTAATATTCGGCAAAATGATATCTACGTATAAATAGGACATGTGAAAACATTAATTGTTTTCCGCTAATGAGCTGCTCTGGAGAGCTATGCAAGGAACCCAGAGCGTCATGGAAATTCTGTACCGGTGAGCTGGGTAACTTCCTAGGTCTATCAAAGCCACCTCAGTAGTGTGTTCCCCTTTTTTCTTGCCCCAGCACACCTGGACACCATGGTATTTTATGTATGAAATGTTATTTAATATATTTTTATCCTCAGTTTGAAAACCATTTTGTTTTTGTATGAGAGAGTTGTATAATAAATTTTGCCATATTCTCCTGATCTTTGCTTTTCTTTAGGCACAAAGCCTTTGTAAACCTGGCAGCTTACTTAACTAGCAGTGGAGGTAATGGCATCGTTGACATATTCTGTGATGTGTGTCCAGTTCTTTCCAAAGGTGCAATCTATTTTAAGGAATTAATTTTCCTTTGGGATAGTCAGTAGATTTTTAGTGCTATTTAATTACACCCACTTGCCTGTTAGACAGTGCTCTGTGATCACTGTAGCATGGTCCTTTGTATAAGAATTAGATGTGCTTCTTAGAGAAAGGATTTAATATCCTTTTTCCAGCTTTACTTCTCTATTTTCTTTGCTTTTGTTTCTTCCATCTCACCTATCATGACACTTTCATTACACTGACTCTTCGTTATCGTATCCATTTCCTCGTTTTCCAATTCTGGTTGAATTTTACTTCCTCATGTACAATTGTAGTACTCTCCCCGTCTCAGCACCACAGACCCGTTTCTGCCTGCTCAGTCTGTTGGCTTCCAAGTGCCATTTAATACAGTTCTAATCACTGCCCTAAGTGCTCAAGATAATAAATTTCCTTTACCCGCCAAAACAATCCATGCAGAGCGGTGCAGATGAAAAAGGTGCACCAGGCCTTACCTCCGGCAGGGACTCCTGCCCCTCGCAGCCAGCTCTGCGAGCCCACTGCCCATCCTGCGGCCAATGCCTCCAGTGCACAGCGGAGCAGAGCGGAGCTGCCAGAGGGAGCATATCAGGGATATTATAGAGGGAGCTGGTGCAGAAAGGCAAGGCTGTGCAGGCCAAAGTCCCTCTCATTTTTGAGCGAGGCGTTTTGTAAAGACGTTTTCTATCATTTAACAGTTATTAGTATGGAGCTGGCGAACACCTGGGGAAAAAGCTTGAATCCAGAACATAATTATATAGATGTGTATCTAACATAAAAAGCCCTTCTGAGAAATCAGACTTTTCCTCAATTTCAGTGTGCATACTTGCAAAAACATGAGAAGATTAGTGTATGAAAGTACCTGAAGATACATAAACCTTCTCTTAGTTTTCTTTCCAGAGATGTAATATTATTAATTTAGGGAAATTGGAATAATAACATGGCTAAGAAATGATTATGCAGAGCGAATACCCATGCTCACTCTGTCTTTCTTTGTACACTGTACACACTTCTTTCAAAATTGACTCTTCCACATTAGTGAATTTCTTCTGAGTCCAAATTAAGGGAAATGTGATTAGTACTCTAAGGAGTCACTCTCCTTTAGGGTGACCCCGTGCACTGCTGCAGCTGTGTAGCTTTAAGCCCTGTACCCTAGCAGGAGCAAAGGTGCAGGGAAGAGTGCTCACAGCGTCCCCTTGTATGGGCCATAGCCACATCATTACAAGCCAGATGAGGTGTGTATCACAGTGCCACCCAACAAATGCATTTGACAGGTTTCTCTGTTTGTGCATTCATGGGAGATCCCCTTTGAAATATGGATGGATCATGTGCTTCATGGAGGCTTAAAATTCAGCAAAGCAAAAACATGTGCAGCATCTCTACAGGAAATGTGAGCATCATAGTGTATGCAACTGGAATGCCTTATTGGGGCCAAACTCACCATCCTGCTGTGGGAAGTTGGGATTTGATTACACTACTGCAGCTCACTGAAAAAATCTTCTTTGGAATGCTTTTTACCAGCTCTACCTGCAAGACAGAGTTGAAAATGTATTCGTTTCAGTAGGCACCATTCATCTATTAGCAGCACCACTGTCTCTGCTTTAAGTGGACCGCCATGAAAAACATTGATAAAAGTAAAAAGTAATATAATTCTTCCTTAACATATTATCCTGTAGTATTTTGCCATGATTGCTGTCTTAGAGAGATGGAATATTCACATTAGTTAACTTTGAGCACTGAACTTTGGTGTCTAGATTAGAGACCCACGGAATGCAGTGCCAGTGGAGGCATTTCTCCAGAGGGCAATTCCCTCTTCTCCAGTTAGGTACCTACCTCTTTCCATTGACTTTATTACCTTAAACTAATTTAAATACCTTAATTAGATGCCTGAAGTTCAACGCTGCGAATTCTCCACTTGCTTAATGTGAACCTATTTCTGCATCTAAAAGTTTGGCTGATGCTTTGTTGTCTGATCTGGTTTTGTGAAACCTGCAGCAGAAATGCAAAATCACAGGGATTTTGCTCTGTATTTTTTTGAACAAAAATGAAAATAGTGACCAAATGATTTTTTGTTTTCTCATATGTAATTCTTATCTGATTTTATTCCTTTCTCTAAGGAAGATGAAAAAATGAATAAGCCACAAATTCAGTCTTATATTCTTATCACAGGCATCTCAATATATTGCAGTTTTTCTTACCCTGTGTTTACTACAAAAAGTGGAAAATTGAAATGTACAATATCAGATCTGTCTGTATTCAAAAATCCTATTGACCCCCAAAATACAAATTAAATCTAAAAAATCCATTGTTTACTGTAGTGTCAAGATAAGGAATATTTCTGGGTTAATAAATTCATGATTTGACATCATACTTAAAAATAAAAGAAAAATTAAAAACAACTTCTGAATTACCAGAATTAATTAAAACGTAATTATTTTTGAACTACCTTAAACTCGTGTTCGTGATCTGAACTATTCCTGCACCACTTCAAATGTGAATGGAATTGAAATGTAAAAGTCAGGACTCTAGAAAGCTGAATATGTGGAGAGTTTTGAGTAGATGCAAACTCTGAAATGATTAAACATTTCCTGGAGTGTTATGGGCCTAACCAAAAGGCCACAGAAATCTTTGCACCTAATAACTCTAATATTATTTTTTGAAAACTTAAAAGTGCAAATCATTTTTGTTCTGAAACTATATGTGACTTTGTTAGGTGGAAAGTAACTATATCAATATACTTGAGGAGAATTTGGGTATGAATCTAAGCTCCTGCTTTGGAATCATTGATGTGTTTTCATTAACAATTCTCTGAAGGACAGGATTCAGTAATCACTCTTTTCTTTGCATCCTTCCATTGTGACAGTGAAAGTCTTTGTGGACAAGAGTGTATACAGAATATAAATTTTGTTTCCAGAATTGGTTTGTTTGTGTTTTTTTTTTTTGTTGTTGTTGTTTTTTTGTTTTTCCTCACAATCCTGGAGTGAATAGGAGAGGTAGTGATAGAGTCCAAGCCAAACTAATTAATTATATCCTTAAAGAGTGATGGATAGATATCCTCATGCAGAAGCTGCTCTTTTCTATGTAGGAAGTCCCTTCTAAACCTTTGTGTTACTTTATTGAGATTTTCAGACTGATCCAATTTTAGGTGGATTGATAGAGGAAAATTGATCATTAATCCTGGCTTAACGTCTCATTCAGGAATTTGTGGCAACATGCCTGATAAGTATTTTGGATCCTCTCTTGAGTGTGAAGGTGAAGACACAAAAGATTGGCTGAGAAATGTAACATCATGAAGCAAAAAATAGGCAGATTACTTTTCAGTGTCTATTCTTTTCTGAAGAACAATGCACTGTGTTACAGTCACATAATGACACTGCTGATATGCAACATTTCTGTTCTGATTAATTTACTGCATGGATGAGATCACTCTGTACTGCAAGATGTCTTAAATGATGGTTCTGAATGTTTGGCAGGGCTGTTACAAAACATTGTTCTGGAAAGCAGTATATTCAAAATTCACAACATGTTGTTTTTTTTCACTTTTGCTAGACCATATGCAAGTAGACAGTTTGCATCAGGCCCCAAGTGCCTACTTCTGAATTATTACCTAAATAGGGAATATTTTGATAAAAGCAAAAAGCTTTCTGATGGCATTTCATGCCCCATTAGAAACTAGACGACCAACTACTAATAAGGTTATACCAAATGTGTACTTATTCATGTTCCTTTTCCTCACTATGCAAACGTTTCCAGCCTTTGCCCATTATGAACGTTACAGTGTATGATGTGTGAATCAATCCTATCTGTGCACACACAGCAGAATGAAAGGTATAATGATGTGGGAGTGAAGTGTCAATGCATAATTCATATCTGACAGCGTACTCTGTGGAGTGCTACCCGGCAGCCTTCCATGGCAGAGAGGTCCTCACGCGCTTCGGAAATTCATCTGCATCAGCTCATTGTATTTCTGCTTGGGTGGCAAACTCATCATTTAGGCCGAGTGAAATGCCATTCAGTGGTACTGCTGTAGTGGAGAATAAGGACAATGTAGCTCTGCAATGCCCAGTTTAGACCTTGTAGTCCAAAGAACTAGTCTGGTAGACAGTTTCTCCTCTAGCTTAAAAAAAACCACTTGCCTCCAGCAAAGATCCAAACCCTTCAAACCAGTAATTTAGCGTTACCAAATCATAAATCAGTAAACACCCTGACAGCTCTGTCCTGCAAGCTCTAGCAGCCTGACCTGCTGGGGTCAAAGGCATTACCTAAGTGAAGACGTGCAGTTGGCTCTGGGAGTAGTTGCTGTCTGCAAGCTGCAGCAAAGCAGAAAACTGTTGAGCTAAAGCTGTTTGCTTGGGTCACCTGATCATGTTTATATATTACAAGACTTAGGACCATCAGACTGTCAGTGCATTTAAATTCCAACGTACACCTCGATGTTGATCTCCCACACAGTCATTACATATTGGTGTAAGATAAGGACCCAGGGCTTGGGCTCACAGTAGGAGGCCATAGGAACAGATCCCAGTTTTGACCCAAAACACTCATTTGCTGGAAAATGCATTTTCTGAGTCTCTCATTTCATTTGAAATTTCATTTTATCTATGTATTTTTTAAACCTTCAGTTTTTTGAATGAGTGCTTTTGCGCACCATGCTTTGTGATTCGTTGCTATTCCCAGATCATAATAACAAGGTTTATTATATTCTAACCCAGTGTGCTGTGACAATATTGCAAAATTATTGTTTTGTTTCTCCTAAACTCAAGTGTTGTTTTTTTTTTTTGGTAACAGTAATAATAATAAAAGACATACAGGCTGATGAATTATCTACCATATCAGACTGCAGCACAATGGAATCTGAAATAGCTGAGAAAGTAAAACTGAAAAATACCTCAATTTACAAGTGAAACACTAACACACGCTAAAACTTTTGCTGCAGTATTCCTCATCTGATTTTAGTTTTGTCTTCTCAAGAAGACAAGACTCGTGCTGCTCAGGTGATGAATTTTAAACAGATTGTAGGGATGTTCAGTGTAGGCTTTCTCTGGAATGCGTAAATTGCCTTCTTTGTGCAGGCTCCAGCTCAGGGAAAAGCAGTACTTTTCAGTCTGGGAAGAGATGTATTTCCAAATGAATAAATAATCACTATTGGTGTGCAGCTAGATAATGGCTAACTTCTCACATAATATATCAGGTAGAATAATTTGAAATGGAATTGGTACTGCTGACTATGTGAGTTACCTTTTCTCAATGTATAATTCTTGTGAAGTTTATAACTTCAACCAAGGAAGTTGGGTTAACCATAATTTGTTTCAGTTTCATTGAAGCATAGAATAGAATGATAGAGTCATCTAGTTTTGAAAAGACCTTCAAAATCATGAAGTCCATCAACATGACCTACCAAGTCCCATCACCAGACTATGTGCTGCAGTTCCATGACCCTACCTCTCTTAAATACCTCCAAGGATGAGGACTCCAGCGGTTCCCTCAGCCACTCCTCATAAATTTTATTTTTTAGTCCCTTCATCAGCTTCATTGCTCTTCTCTGCACACTCTTGAGCACCTCAATGTCCTTCCTGTAGTGAGGGCCCCAAAACTGAACACAGTACTTGAGGTGCAGTCTCACTGGTGCTGTGTATAAGCTTCCCTGGTCCTGCTGGCCACACTATTTCTGATACAAGCCAGGGTGCCATTGGCCTTCTTGGTCACCTGGGCACAATGCTGGCTCATGTTCAGCCAGCTGTTGACCAGCACCCCCAGGTCCTTTTCTGCTGGGCAGCTTCCCAGATGCTCTGCCCCAAGCCCCTACCACTGTGTGGGGTTGTTATGACCCAGATGCAGGAGCTGGCATTTACCTGTCTTGAATGTCACGCAATTGGACTTGGCCCGTTGATCCAGCCTATCCAGATCCTTCTGTGGAGCCTTCCTTCCCTCAAGCAGATTTATGCCAGTGGGTAGCTGGATCATGTGAAGGCATAACAAGAAATGTACACCAGGGTCTGTTTTTCACACAAGTTAAAGCTTGTTTCATCCTGAGGCCATAGGAAGGTAGAACAGGTACAGTGGTATGACAGAGAGAGGCACAGTGCTCCAAACCTGAACCTGCTCTGGTTTTTGTAGACATGGATGCTGCTATGTCTGGTGTACTGTGGCCTCTGTTGTTGGCAATTCATTACCTGGTACCCCAATGCTTCTTGAGCAGGAACCCCAGCTTTTTGGGGATTTTCACAAGCAGAATCTGCCAACTGTGTGCAGTTTTGAGGGACGACTAGCCTCAAACCTTTGACATCTTTCCTACTAGTGGGAGGAGTTAAATCTGGGTCTCCATCCTAGCCTTCATGTTATAGGGCATAATCTGCCTTCCCCCTCTCAAGAACATGAAGAGAACGGGTGAATGACAGATATCTGAAGAAATTCCTGGGTAAAGGGAGTAATAATTAATTATCTTTCACTGTAACAAATATTTATGTCTTGCAAAGGTTGTATCTATTCTCAGAGAAAGGACATGCTATTTAACATCTGTTAAGCTCACTGAACTCTTTTGTATTAAATTCTACACAGCCTTTAAATGTCACCAGTTCTAGGGCATGTTAAAGATAGGATACTTTGTTTGCCCTGTATTTGGAGGCAGTTGCCACATTCTGGCGTACTGTGCTGTTTGAAATAATGTACAGAACAAAACGTAAAGCCTCAAAATAGGACGCTGGTGGGATTTTAGATGCGCGCGGGGCCTTTGTGGGCCCTCTGTGTGGAGATGAGCTCCAAGCAAAGCTGGGATGGGGTGGCTACCTATCTCTCAGTTCTGCACAGTCCAGTGTGCCAACAGAATGTACTTTTAATGCTAGGCTCTGATTTCCATTTCAGCAAGCAATTATAGAGAAAATGGGATTAAGTGCATTGTAAGTGAAAAAGAAATTGAAGGACTGTTCTGGTTTTTCAGAGAAAGTGTTGCATGGGTTAAGATTTGAGATGCTCTATAAAGGCTGGTCATTTAGTTTTGTTATTCACTTTTGACTACTCAGGATACAAGTTTTGGGGGCAGAAACCACTTCTCTGTGTGCACTTACACTACATAAAGGAAATACTGATTTTTCCTGTACCTCTGACTGACCTTCAGAACTGCTCAAACTACTTGATTGGTTGAAGTGAAAAAGTCTTTTCATGGGAAACTAGTAAAGAAGAGACTGAATGAGGATAAGTGTGCTTCAGATGCCAGACTACGGTACAGGATTTCTGAGCTAGAGAAGTCGTTTTTGAGGAGATGATGCCCAATCATGATTAAAGCTCTTAGTAGCATCTCAAACTGTCTCCTAAGGAATGATGCAGACCACCAGACTGTACCACCTATGTACACTGAAAAGCTTAAAATGGCAAGGGGTGGAAGGAGCGGTGTTGCTTCTTGAACATAGAGAGAGCAAGTTTTGTGGAGGAGACCTGGTAAGAGTGACCTCTAGACACCTTGATGGGAGTCATAATGTGATAAATACTATTTTCAAGGGAATTAAGATGTATACTATTGTATATAGCAATTACCTAATATGGTTTCTGAGAAGTATACATCTGGAGATAGTGAGCAACTCAGCTCTACTAGCATTTGTGGGACCATCACTGTCTGAGGAGATGGCTGCTACTAGTTTGCATCAGGCAAAGGAAGAAAGCAGAACATTAAATAGGAAAGAAAAATAGCAGTAGAGTTGGTCAATGGACATTTTAAAAACTGCCCCCTCTCCTGCCCCTGCCCATAAATAAATAACACACATTTCTGTTTGGTTTTTCTTACTGCCATATGCTTTGTATCCTTATTGATTTCTCTTCATGCTTTCACATACAACGATTTAATGAGTCGTCATTTTGTGCTGAAAATTTGTGTAGACAATTTTGCTTCAATTAATTCTAGTTGCAAGTGAATGCGAAACATGCATGAGGGACAATTACCCTTTAATCTCTGCTAAACCCCAAGCTTGCTGGTATGAAAATATTAATCAGTATCATCTCAATTGCATAGGATAAAACGCAGCGTTCACTGGTTATTCAGGAAATCATTTTATCAGTTGCAACTGAGAAAGTAATGCTTAATGTTCTTACACTGCAGATATCTGGAATGAAAACACAGGTTTCTGTGCAAACACCCTTGAGGAGTGTAAGAGAAAAAGGCCAGGAAAACCTGCAGGATTTTTCTTCCATTCATCCTCTCCTCTTTCCAGCTCATTTGGTCTCACTGGCTGTGAGAGGTGGTATCATTGATTATATCTACAGATGTTTGTGAAAAAAAAAAAAAAAAAAAGGCTGGGCTCTCAGATGCATAGTCTTTTCCACGTTTTCTAGTGGGTACACCTCTGCTGTGTCCTCCACACACATCCTCCTTGTAAGTTTGAGAGTTTGAGAGGGTTTCTTTTCTTAATAAAGATGATTGCAGTTAATTTGATTATAAATTAAATTGTTATTAATTCTCTGATAACATAAGTAGACTCAAAATGAAGCTTTGCCCAGAGAAGACGTGACCAAGATTCACTGTAGGGAGATGTACTTACTGTGCCACCCTGATGCTGTGTCAGAGGTACCCAGAATAAAACTGCACTTTCCTGTGCTAACCTCTGGTCCTCTGTGGATTCTGAGACTTAAGGGGGTTTCTTTTCTCTCACTCATCATCATTATAAGTAGCCAAATTATGCCCTGAGGTCACTTTATGCAACCCTATTACCTTCAAAGGGAATCCAGTGATGTACAGCCTCATTAGATTTGAGGGAGTTTGCATAGGTTTCTCCAAAGGCACAGTCTGAAAGTAATGGAGTTACAGGATATTACATTACCTGCAGAATATCTTTCTGCTGATGCTGGGAAGGACCCAGCTACACTCTCAGAGACTTGGCTGAGCCTTCTGGTAGAAGAAAATATTTTGAAGAAAAATACCATATGAAGTAAGGGGGACACAACAATTACACGCTTTTGGTCCATTTTCATATCCCATTTGGAACAGATTCACATTTTCTTACCAACATTTATATTAAACTAAGATTTCAGTAAAATAAGTATTTTAGTTACTAGAGCTTCTGGTGATTTACTTTCACATGCTGAATCTCTTATATGTCTCTACTAAAGAAGGAATTCTGAAGCGTAGCATCCCAAATGATTCAGGCATTGGATTAAAGAGCTATTCAGAAGCACTAAGCAAAAGTAAACATCAGAAATCACATGTCACAGTCAAAGGAAAAAGAAGGATGTATTAAAGGCAACTTACTTTTTAGTAGGAGTTCTAATTACTTTTTCTTACGTTATGTCAACATTACCACAAGAAATCGAATGCCTTATCACCTTATGTGTCCTTTCAAAAAGTGCACTTTTTGCTTTGCCTTTTGAAACATTTTCTGGACAATAAATGCTCAGTAAGTTCTTCAAGCTGGCAACATTGCAGTCATATTCTATTACAAAATTTTGAACATCTGTGTTGAGGAGCTGCAGTTATGGCTCTATAGCCATGAGATCCAGCAGAACCAGACATGGGTCAGCGTCTCAGGAGAATCGCATCTAAGCCAAGCTGAAAGAAATGCCATTTGATTTCAATAATTCCTTTGGTCTTTGGGTTTTCATTATGTTCCATACCTCCTACTTTTTCTCTGACTGGATTATAAAGTTGTTGGTTTCTCTCAAACAATTCATGCAGTGAGTAGTGCAGGAGAGCCTAGAGGTTCAGCTGGATCACTAAGGTCATAGTGGTCTTCACTTCAGAGCCAAATACTGGCAAAGTTTGGAGTTAACCATAGTTGTGTACATGCAGATTTAAATTTTAGTGAACACTAATGTTTATTCAATTTCATCTAATTTCTAAGTAGAATTTAAATATACATTTCAATTTATCTTTGTTTTTTTACAGAGTGATGCAAAATGTGATATGAAGAAAGGCAGTACTAGCCTAATAGCTGTTTTTCAGATTTAGACCATATGCAATTTAATAAGAGCTACAAAGAAGCATTCCTCCCTTTTGTGGGAATGGAGTAAATACCGATGAAATTCAGTAAAACTTGTCTCTAAGGAGACTGAAATAATTTTTCCAAATGGCTCTATAAATTAAAATATTTGGTCTGTCTTGAGCAGCAGGGGAAGACAGATAGTAGCGTGTTCACCATAAAAGGTCAGGAGACCCAAATGAAAATGCAGAAGCATCAATTGTTTCCATTCACTAATCATATGTAATTGGTCTGGCTCACCTGAACTAGAACACATTTGTTATTATAATGCATAATTAAAGTTCTTTTCATTTTTCTGCTTTCCAGTTGCAATTATCTTTCTTTTAACAAATGTTTGAAAAAGAAACTTCTTGTAAAAATGAAGATATATTTGACAAATTAGTATAATTAAGAAAATGTGCCTGAAATGGGAAAAAATCTGCAAGTATGTACATTTTCAGTTCCAAATTACTTATTGACTGTCCTTTGTGGATTCCATGAGACAGAAGAAATTCTGATTGTGTCTTGTGTGTATGCATTCAATCTTCTGTTTCATTTTAATATTCAGCCAGGCATACTGGGAACCAAAATTCTGAAGTAAATCATGAAAGCATAGGGCTAATTCTGATTTTGATTGGGAAGTTTAGCATTGAAATGACAAGTAAAGACAGCAATAAATAGCAAACAGTATATAAGCATGATTCCCGTGAGTAACTCGAGGAGCTATCATAAAGCAACCAAGCAGTAAATGTTTTTGTGTTCCACAGTATTAAGGAGGTCTCTTACATAATGTGCTGTGAATAGGACTTCTTATATTGTCTGCTGCTGTGTGATGTCTTCTTGATGCTACACAGCTCATCAGGAAGGCTACAAAACTGGACCTTGCCCAATCTTCTTTTTTTCTTTATCGGTAGATAATTATGAGAATAAAACCATGGAATTTCCATAGTTCTACTTGCACAGCAAAGTGGCAAAACAGCAAATGAGGGGATGAAACTGTACAAATCAGAATGGCTGAAACATTCACATCTTTATTTCGCTTTTCACATTTAAATCTACTAATGCTTTGATTTTGCTCTTAGGAAAATAGGTTTTGCCCATTCTTCTTCCTATTCCTCTTGTACTAAAATGTCCCTCAAGCACATACCATTCTCTGCTTTTCCTGAGTTTTCTCACTCCCACATGCTTCTCTCCAGTTCCCTCACTGAGGTGTGTGCACAGTGTCAGGGGCTTTCTTCTTACACATAAGCACCTAGACGAAACAGATTAAAGTAGAACATGAGGAAATGCATTTTAGGAAACCAGACAAAAGTATCCTTACAAACTGAAGCTCTGAAGTGAGATAATATTTTAAGGCAAAGCTAAAGCTATTGCTTTCTGAAGGAACATAGTGCTGGTGAGAGATACTGAAATTTAGCCTTGGAGACACAACTCTTCAGAGCAGTCCCAGCCCCCTGTAACTAGACAAACTTCCCAGCACGCCTCCAGGCTGCCTTAGACTTCAGGATTAAGAATAGGGCAGCCAGTGTTACAGCTTTGAATCTGGCTTTTGAGGGTACATGAGGCTGGTCAGCCATCACCTGCTGGTAACAGCTTTTAACATGAGCTGGTCTTTAACTGCTGAACCAAAGGCTCTTGATCCAAATCACATAGCCCAGGGTATTTAGTTCCTCTGAAGGAGTGCTCTGGAGTCTTGCTCATGGGTTGGATACAACAGGCTAAATAATCCATTAAATATGTAAATCTCAGCCCATGGGCTCAGATGAGCCAGAAAGAGCCACTGTATCCCGTATCACTGCAATGCTCTGCTGGTGAGCTACAGCAAGAACTGGCGTGAAACTGTGAAAATGAGATCTTCCATAATGCACTTGTCTATCGAAGGTGGAAGCTTGGATGTGTCCCTGTGAAAGTGAATGGTTTGGGGGAATGTCTCTGGGGTGTGGTGTGCCATGGTAATACTGACGTCTCTCTCCAAAACCTGACACTGAAGTGAAGATCAAAGATGAAGATCTCTGATTCACTCAGGCTGTGCTAGTCTCAGTCTGTGAGAAACAACTAGTAACTGATACTCCCATACACATCTTTCCGTTCTTCTTGTGCTACTTCAGCTCTAGCCTTTCTGGGCATGAATGAAGAAATCCCAATGTCAAAATGGTGGCCATGCACCCATCGCAAGCTCTGCCATCACTTGAATGTGTGTAACTGAATTATTTTACCTTGTTTGTTTACATGTTATCACCGCAAGCTTCTTTCAAGGCAGTGTGTTCTGCAAATTTGAAGTGATGACATGGCAGTAACAGCTACCTAGCTCTGCCAAGCCCATCTTTTGGGGGAGAATAAGCTAAATTTGAACAAAGCAGTCTTTTAAGTTAAATCAAAAAAGAAACCATTGTGGCTGGTCCTAGTTAATCATTAATGCAAAACAGATGCTTCATTAATCCAAAAGTTTAAAGGAAATCTCACATTCTGAACTATATGTATTTTGTCTTTTCCTGATACATAGCAACTTCCTGTATCATACAGTTAAATTTAAAATCTTAGAAGTGATTATGATTTTAAATAGGAATGTTAAAGTCACTGATGGGTTAGAGAATTATTAGTATCTTAAGGGATCTAAGATTAAAGATTATAATATTAATAAAATGTATGCAGTCATTAATGTAATGTTGAAACGTTAAGCTTGTCTAATCTAATTTACTATATTACAGCATGATATATAATTTAGACTAATTAAATGTCTCTAATCTTTTTGCAAGCTTAAACTTCAATTAACCAATATTTACTTTCTCAGAATAAGATTAAGTACCTCAGTTTTCAAGAAAAATCTTTTAAAAATCTGGTGTTCCAATTTCAATTGAAGCAATGTACTGCAGAGATACCAAGAGCTGGTTCAGAGAATCAAAATGCATTCAATGACTGAGTTCAGCATTTTCATAAGGAGGACTATTAAACTGGTAAAGTGAATTTAATAGAATGGAATTACAGGGATATTGTATGTGCAATACTTTGGTAGCACTGTTATCCAGAAAGGTAGGATGTAGAAAAAAAGAAAGGCTTTATTCTTGCCTGTGCAGTGCACAGAGTAAGGCAGGTCTCAGCTCATTAGCAGGGTGCTTTAAGATTCACCTTCCCCAGGTTTACGCTGCAAAACAGAATGTGTAATAAGTACTTCTGTGTGCAGAAGAGAAGGCTCACTCTGCAGAAGGAAAATGCAGCATGACTGGAGGGCAATTTATTAAAATCCACAAGACTGTTAACTGCAGAATGAAAGTTGTATTTACGAACCATTGAATGCATCAGGCAAGACGAGATATAATAATGATAAACAAACTAGAGAGGGAAAACTTCTCAGCAGAAACAAGCACAGGCATCACAGCAAAACACTGTTTGGAAATGTGTCTACTATCAGATATTTCATGCAGCACAGCAGCAATTCATATTTAAGGCTTGTCAAACATACCTATTTTCTGTATAATAAAATACCCCCAAACCAACACAAACAGTTTTTAAACAGTCACCAAAAGGAGAGGGAAGAGCCTGAAAATCATTGCCTGTCATTTCCAGCTGAATGATGAGACCATATAAATGCAGCTTCTCTTCCCCTGAAGAGTGGCTGGGAATCCTGAGCAGTCACTCCTTTCTTCTCCCTCTCTCCCTCACCCTGTCTTAACCAAAATCTTTTTGTGGGGGAGGAGGTGAGAGTTTTTCTTTCCCTTTTTTTTTTTTTTTCTCCACAACCCTCTAAGAACTTGTCATTTAATCTGTGAGCAAGAGCGAGCCTGTCAGGATGAGAGCCCGCTCCACAACCTCATTTCCTTTGCTGTCTTTGATTTATTCATGACTGCTTCATATTCACTTGTCTATGTGCCAGTTGTGTCCTTCAGCCTTTCCCTCCCTGTATTTTAGACGTCTTCATGCCACCAAAATTTTGTTTTAGAAAGAGAAACGTTATTCCTTTGCTGCTATTCTTTTGGTCTGTGATCCAGCCTTTCTCATCTATTCTCCACTCAGAAGATGGATTTTCCACTTCCTGAGCATCCTGGTGGGAAAACTCTGCACATCCTTTTGGAATATAGGTGATGAGAACTGTGTGCTGTCTTCCTGGTGGACCCTCACCGATACATTGTGCAAGGACATCAATATGTTACTCTCTAGGGGATAGAGCTTAACAGATGCATCCCAAGATTTCATTTTCCTTGCTTATGGAAGTATAGTCAAGTGAAAAAAAAAGATGTATTTCTCCATAAACACCTATCTACAGCAAGTTTCCCACTTTATTGTGAGCCCCACAAACCACACTTCATTCAAAAGGGAATGCTCTCTCTCAGTAGCAGCTGGGGAAGTTTAGTACCACGCTGAGGTAAATCAGGCTGCTTCTTGTCCAGCCACCATCTGGCTACTGATTGCATAAAACAGAATTAGAGGTTCATTTTGTAAGAGCTGCAGACAAAGGACAAGATTGTCAGGAAGAAGGAAGGAAAGGATGAATCACTTACTCATTGGAAAACAAAGCTTCAGAAAAAAATAATAATTAAAAAAATTGTTAGTACATTCAGGTCAATGGTTTTGGCAGAGAAAAGTTTTGAAGAATGTTCGTTTTAGCGTTTTCAAAACTGAGGTAGGCTCATAAATTATGACAGCACTGACAAAAGAGGAAGGCAGGAGCTCTCCTCGGGCTCTCCAAAACTTGCACTTTGGCATGGTGCAGGGCCATGTCTCAGCTGTACCTCTGAGGGCAGGGATTCAGATTGCTTCTGCCCAGCCATGCTCTAGCATCTCCGCAGGGTCCCCTCAGGAGAATCTCTCAGCTGTTGTACTTGATGCTTGCACACCTCCCATTAAAAAGCAAATAAGCAAATAGTTCTGGTCTACCAGTCAGATCCTAGGTTTCCAGAGATACTTTGCTTTAAATAACATTTTTTGGTTTAAAAATCAGTCCTGGTTTGGTTTCAAATCAGTCCTCCCAATGTTTGTTTTGTTTCAATGTTGTCTTTGCAGGTAGTCCTATCCCCAAAAGACATATAGTGAGAAGCATTTAAATGCAACCTATGTGAATAAAACCTCTTTTGAAACCTACTACAGAATAACACTTTATTTATTTTTAAAGCTCAGTAACATCATATATTCCTTACAGTTTTGACTTACAAATGAAATTCAGACTATGAAGCACAGAACAAGTACAAATAAAACGTAAGGAACCACCGTTTTTTACCTTGAAAATACTCTACTTTAAAAGCTTTTTCATAACACTTTGCAGCATAAAATGTACCATTTCACGTGTATTTACAACAATTACATTTATTTGGATGCCTGATTTAGTAAGGTGTAACGAATGGTAACATGAAGTAGTAGGCTGCCTATTTTGATCACTGCAGTGGAACATAAATGATAAAATTAAATGGATATGATTGCACTTAATATTACTATGATAGAAATAGAAGTTACAGCAATTATCATAAAGTGAAATGAAACCAGAAATAGAATAATTTCTTTAGCACAATTACAAAATAGTTCTGTAAAGTAACCCAAATCTTACAAAATGCTTGTGCATCACTTGCAATGGTTGTACCTTACTTTAAGAATATTGTTTTCACTCCAAAGTACTTTGTAAGAGGAAATATCTTTGTTCATTGCTGAGTTAAAGCAATACCTGTCATAATATACAATAATTTTTAGCAGTGGCTTGGGCTGTGGAGAGCAAAAAGAAGCCGTATCTAATAGAAATGACACAGGAAGGTGTGGGTGGAGAGAAAACATCTTTCATGAATTGGATCCGGCCCTGGGTTTGGGTGTAACAGTCCTGCACTGAAAAGAAGTGACAGGTGGCCTTTATTTTCCTCAAACCGTCAGAAGTACTGTTATTTTCTGTTTTATCCAAGAACTAGCACTGCAGAAAATTGATTCCATGCTGAATGAGAGCAGTGCTGGTTCCTGAGTCATCACCATGCTCTGGGTTTCTCCTGGAAACCTGCCAGTTGAGAAGTGGCCAGAGTTGACCTTCCTCGACCTGAATGGAAGTGAGATAGGCACCGGTTGTTTAAGGGAATTTTTGGACATTGCGTAGACCAAATGTTTCCTGTTGGTAGAAAGCTTAGAAAAAACATGCTGTTGTTGATGAAGCATACATTCGGGGGAGTTATCACTTAGTAGTAATAATGCATGAAGAAGTTAAGTCCATGTATAATAACATTGGGGATATTTATAAATATATTTAGAAAGCAGGAGGGGAAGTAGCAGGCAATTTTGCTTCCAGAACATAAGTCAAGTATGTATTATTAAGCCTAAATAGACTGGATTAATCAAATGTCATACTGGCACTTCTAATAATGATTATACATTGCAAATTCCATTACCTAGCTTTACCAGCCAGGAGAAAAGTTACAGAAGATCAATTAAACAAACAGGAAATTACCTTTTCTCTTTATAGTCCATGACTTCCAGCACTTACAAGAGTGCCAAGATCCCTGAAAATTAAACAGGCATTTGCATAAGATTAATAACTCACCTGCTTTCTACCTAAAGCGCTGAAGCTTGTTTAGGACCCCAGAGTTATCTCATGCCTACTAGAGAGTCTGGAGATGATGAGAGCAAATTAAAAATGGCTTAATGTGTCAGGAAGGATCACAGCATTTGAACATGGGGCTCTTGCGTTAATAAATGCACCTGCAGCATGCCAGAGATTAATGAGCAAGATCTCGGCAGAATTCATTTCAGTGGGAAGCTGCTGGCAGGAATTCACCGGTCAACTTGACTGCTCTGAAGCAGGCGGTGAGGTCCCGTGCGTGCGCGGGCAGGAGCCGTGCAGAGGCAGCACCCAGACAGCCATGGAGCATTCTTCCATTTGTCCCCAGCTGCCACGTCTAGTTTTAGGGGGAACCCAAGACTTGCTGTGGTTAAGGACAATGCACCCTGATCACTAAAAATAATCACTATAGGGAGAAAAAAAAAAAAAAAGACAAAGAAAGTACGCTGGCTTGATAGTTGGAGGGGATGGGAATAAAAATTCCCGGTAGCTTATTTGAGAGTGGTGGCTGCTTGTCCATGCCCCAGAAGGGGCTGGGGGATGTGTCCAGCCGCAGGTTGGCGCAGAAGAAGGCATCAATGGCTCGGTTGTTCCTACTTGAGCTGCTTAGCAACGGCCTGGGGGAAGAGAGAGCTTCCTTCTCCGCTCAGCGGCTGGCTCCTAGCAGGATGTTTAGCCAGATGGTGTACATAAGATTACTGGAAAATGTTTTTCAGATAAACCAAGAGCCCGAACAAACTAATGTAGTTCCAGGTGCATTAGCTGGTAATCCCCGGCAGCAGATCATTTCAGAGGAAAGCGCTACTGAATCTGTCCCTGAAAAAAAACTACAAGTTTTTTGTGAATCTCTATCTGTCTTCAAAGCCCCAGCAGCAACCTTATTTGTTTGAGAAGTGAGTGTAGAGGGAGCTGAACAGAGACAAAAAGTTTTCATTAAGGACGGTTCATTGAAAGGAAGCACAGAATGAGGAAGGAAGGCAGGCTGTGCAGGGATGGAGGGGAGAGGGCAGCGATCCTCTTGATCCAATCTGAATGAAAAATAATTTTCACTTAGGGTGGAGAATTGTGGGTAGCTTCATCGAAAAACAACAACAACAACAACAACAACAACAAACAACCTCATTCCTAGTCTCAGTATATGAAATGAATACATTAAAAAAATAAAACAAAAAAACAAAACAGGATTTGGCAGTTAATTCCTTTGTGATTAAAGGATGCAGAAACATATGAGGCAAAAACCAGCTTTTGTGGGTGATTAAATGCTGAAATGAATCCAAAGACATTTGATAACTGCAGAAGTGATTTATTGAGAATGTTCCTATTTTTGACAGTAGCCATAGCCTTCGCTGAAAGAAAACAGACTAAAGAAACCACAAAGCATAGACCACATACAGATATATGTATATAGTAGTTATTTCAAGTAAGAGTTCAAGAGTTTGTATCACTTCTGGGGTTTGGTTTTGGTTTGTTTGCATTCTGCGCATTTGCCACAGTGAGATCAGACTCAACCGAGTATTTATGTGACAGGAGCTCACCAAAAGGGTGACTCTTGGGAGCGGGATTAACAAGCCAAATAATGTTCAGAGAGCAGTGTTGGAAATATGCAAGCAACTGTATTGGCAAGCCACATTTACAAAGGTCATTTGATCCGAGCATGTGCAAAATGTATGCACATACTAATTGAGAGGCATATTTGAAAGTCTGACAGCCTGTTATTTGTGAGAGCATTGCCTGTTTTTTTCAGGAATAGGGCAGGTTCAGATGAGGGCAATAAAAATATCTTGAAGCATGACAGGAAAGCGTATAGAGCCTGCATGAAAAGATGCTCAGGCTGAGACAAAGGGCTGTGAAATCATCAGTGCAGTGGGGAAGGTGAATCAGGAATGAGCGTTCACAGCCTTTCTGAACGTAAGGACTAAGGGGCATGAAATGAAACTAGCAAAGGCCAAAATTATAACAGCAATGTAAAGTGGTTCCTGGCACAACTTGTAGTTAAACTGTGAAACTCCTTGCCACAGGGCATAGAGGAAGCCAATGGCCTTTCATAGGTTCAAAAAGGCTTTGGAAAAATCCTGGTAGAGTACTCCAGTGAAGCCTACTAAAAGCCCAGACATCACCTCTGGCTCTAGAACTGAGTGAGCTAAAGACACATAGACACTGACTATGCAGGGAATAAAGCTGTTATATGCTTCCCTCATACTTCGTGCTGTTTCCTAAATAACCAGTTTGCCACTGTTGGTGATGAGATAGCAGGAGAGCCTGCTCTTTGGTCGGAGCCAGCACAGCTGTCCCTGTGTTTCTCTTCTCTATATTGCTCTCATTAACAGTCTACTACCACCATGAGATTAGCGCATCAGCATAACTGGTTGCAATCAAACCAGGTCTCAGCCCCGAGCTGGTTGGTCCCTTTGCTGAAGTTGGGGATGAGCTGAGGGGCGGTAGGGAAGCCTACACCCTCTGGTGCAGGATAACCACACCAAAGAATAACTGTCCATGGGGTGATATACTGAGCACCAGGTGAATCATGCCTAAACATATTCATAGCAATTTAGCAGCAAAGAGAGATCAAGCAGGGAACAAAGGCATCTGAAATAATCAATAGGAGAAAGGCCAGTCTAGAGTCCCTATTCATTCCTTTTGCATAAAGTTCCTTTTACTTCATCATGCCATTGATCAGATCCCAATGTTGTCATAAAACAAAGATGCTGCAGGGTCTGCCAGTCTGATAGATCTGATTAAACAGTGGGAAGGAAGGTCAGAAACACCACATTTCACCAGAAGCTTTCTTAGGACTAGGTTTTCTCCTAACATTGCTTGTTCTATGCTTTCCAGCTGTACTGGAGCATTATATAGGATAATGCAACATCATACAGATGTATAGAAGTACAATAATATTTTCATCGTCAGTTGTATTTTAGAATTCCCCTACTTTCCTCTGAACCATTTGAACCATGTGATATTGGTTAGTGTTTGAAAAGGTTTTCAGTGCAGGCTAACTGCTCATACTTTCTGAAATACATTATTACCAATGAAATCATAGAATATCCAGAGTTGGAAGGGACCCATAAGGATCAATCTGGCCTTCTCTCTCCAAAGCTGTTTATACTTCCATTTGTGCATCTGTTCTACACAGAACCTGCACATCTGAACTGAAACCATGTAGCTTACCACTGATTTTATACATGAAAACTTTCTAAAGCCACCCTGCCAGCACACGTGGATGTCACTGTGTGAAGACAGGCTCTGCAACACCACTCTAGTTCAGCTTAGCAGTTTTGCAGCCCTCTATGTTTTCCACTCAAATTGGCAGAGGAAGGAGTCAACTGCAAGGAGTTTTGTAGTACAAAGCCTATCTGTGACCCACCAACACACTCCATGTAGACCTGTGAAAAGCTGCAGATGACAGGGCCTCTAATAATGTGGTCTGAAGTCAAGAGGTTCTTGATCCATCCAGACTTTTTTTTGATCCAGTACAGACTTTACTGTACTGCTTCTGATTCATTTCTTTTGCTGCTGTAGGTCTGGATGAATAAAAGGAATTTCACTATACACATTGTGAATATGTTTACATTTTTAACGTCGTTATTTTCCTTAGCAAATTTAATCTTATTTTTGAGCTACACAAGATTCAACAGACAAAATACCCCAAAGACATGTATGAAAACATATATTTGCGATGTAGAGTTAAACCAAAAAGCCTTATCGAACTGCAATTACCCTGAATAATACCTGCTTGTGAGACACCCCTGTGCAGATAGGCCAGAAAAGATTCTTCATTTATTTATATTAGTGCAAATACTCTGCACTCTCTCAAAGCAATCCAGGAGCATGTCAACTACTACACTGGAAAATTAACTAATAAAATAGCTGTATACACACAGGCACTCAAGGACTTAAGGGAAAATCTTAGTTTGATTGTTCAGTAGAAGAAAGACCAAATTCTTAACAAATTTGTAGAAAATGAGCTGCATGCATGCTAGGATTTTGTTGAAGGTTAAATCTACTTGGAAATGAAAGAAGCCAGTTTCCAATTTCTCACATGTATCTCATGGCTATAAATGACTGTTTGCAGATTCTGCAAACTGGTAGCAGACACGAACTATATGTTATCATAATGGCTTGCTTTGATAGATGGAGAATGGAAAGAAATTAAAACCAAGCAAATAAAAAAACACTCCACCCCCCAAAAAACAACCAACAAAACAAAAAACCCTTACACCCAGACTCAACAAGACTGAAAAACTTACTTAGAACTTTTGTTTGATGAGCAACTTAAACACTGGACTTCCAGATAACATTGTTTCTTTCAGCTCACTCTGCATCAGTTACTGAAGGTGTATAGATTACATTGCACACACTCAACACCAATACATAGAGGTGAGACCTGTATTAGATCTTGTGTGTCAGTACCAGTAACACACAGAAACATGTACCATGTAACATGCGAGAACAACTCATATATGTGTACCTTCAGCACTTATATACATCAGTTCCATAAAAGAACAACTTGGGGGGAGAGGGGTAGACCTCTCTTGGTACTATGCATTTGAAATCTATTGCATTCAGAATTGAGATTGCATTCTAAAAGAATCTTAAAATGTTCATATTTGGAAATGTTAAGACATTATAATTAACATCTAGTCTGTCTTTAAATTAATATGTATGCACAACTTTTATGCCATCTTAATATACTTTGTCCTAGCGTCTCCTTGGTTTTATTAAAATTTTAATAACTTTTTAAGCAAGGGAATTATGTCTGATATTGATTAAATTATGGCTAAATTAGAATCCACCAGTCTACATCAATAGCTGAAATTATGCCCTTGAAATCCAACAGTTAGTCTAATTCAGGATTTGAGAAATAGATAGAACATAGATGTTCCATGCCCTCCTTAAAGGTTATCTATTTTTAGGAGAGAATATATATCTATAGTTGCTTATTAAAATAATATTGGATAAGAATGCCATCTGATTCTAGTTGTGGTCATGTTTTCAAGATCTAATACAAGCCCCTAGAAACAAGATCCATAACTACCAACATAACCCCAGGTGCAGTGTGGTAATAGTGGTGTTGCAGTAATTTTAAAGCTATTAATAAATGCTTCTTAAGAAGCTCAGTGTATTGCTGATAGCAAAGAAACATCTATTTGTATCTTCAAAATCTCTCAGTGCTATCAGTCTTCACACAGTATTTCTTTTATATAATCTTTACATCTTTGTGTGGAAACCTGAGACAATAAAGGAGGAAAACTGGCTGAGAGCAGTGTTGATAGAGATGTACTTGTTTAGCTTCTGATGACCAATTCATACCAAACTTTGTTAGTCCTGCATCTGAAAGAACACTGTGATGGGAGCAGATATTTAACTGCAATGCTCTCCATGCTGTGTATTCCTATCCCAGGTACCTACTAATTGAATCTCTTTAGAGATTTCTTTACTGGGCAACAGTCATTTAGTTTTAATCTGAGACCAAATCAATCCATTTGCTTCCTTTTCACCAAACAAAAACAAACTGCTTGGTAAGCAAGGGAGGGGAAATCACTGATGGATGCAGGGAACAAAACAACTGATTGCTGCAGGTGTTTTGTTGTTGTTGTTGTTTTTCCTTTTTTTCTTTTTTTCTTTTTTTTTTTTTTTTTTCTGCTGGCAATTATTGCTGAGGCCAGCCTGAACCCTCTGTGCCCTCCTCACCCACTGGCACCCCAGGCCAGCCCTTTGTTGCTCCTGCACAGTTGTTTGTGTGGTTCCACAGAGAACTGGGTGGAGGACTGATTTGTCCTGAAGGATCACAGTTTGATGAAATAGTTCTCCAGCTGGGTCTGTTTCCTCATCTGATTCACCATGTGGCCGCACACCCAGCTATGCTGAGCACAAGGCAGTCTGCGAGTGGAAACGAGCAAGAAGGGCCAGAGCTTGCTTAGGCACTGAAAATTGCATGGTGAGGGGGCTGGACAGTGCCTTGGAGATATAATAGCCCTCTTTTGAATCAGTGTTTCTCAGAGAATTTAGAATTTACAGAAATACTTGTTCATCTTAACTGGGAACAGGCAATTTTCAGCAGTATGTGTAGAGGCCATCTAGAAGGGAGGTCATAGGGGGCAGAAGAAGAAAGGTCTGAAAGATGACAGAAATACTAATAAAGATCAAATCTTATATTTCTGTACTATCATCAAAAGTGCCTACTGCTTTTGGATACTATGATAAGGATCTCTTCATCTGTATTAAAACATAACTGCACCAGGAAAGAAAGAGCCAGCACAGGAGAACAAATTAATGGGTACTCACGACAAGGGGGAGGAGACAAGTGGGACTGAAACAGGGACTGTGTTAGAAAATATAAAACTGTTTGCATGGCTGAGGAATAGAAACTTAAAGACAGGAACTTGGAATTGGCTTTCAGCTCTTGAAAAACTAGGCAGGATCACACTCATGATTTCCCAGGAAAGGTTCAATAGTTTGTTATCTACATGAGTGCTTGTATTACACCTCTGAGAATAAGGTTTCCTTTCCAGAAAGATAAGGCTGCTAAATCAGCTTCTGACCTTCCTGAAGTTTACACAGACAAGATTATCTAATGCCTGGAAGCAGACAGACACAGAAAATCCTGATCTACTGTATCTTGTTGAACTCCCATTAAATAAAACTCAGTAGTCATTAACACCATGTTTTGGTCCATGCACAAGTTCATGCAAGTGTTTTGTGAGATGTGGTATCCACTAGCTGTTCCAAGATTCCAGCACTGAACTTTGGTCTTCTCCTTCTCTTCATAACACTGTAAGTCATATGTGAAATTATAATGTATGAAACTATCTCGGACTAATGTGGCAAACTTTCTTCCATGTATATTACATGGGTAAACTGAAGACAAGTGTGCTTTGATCCATTGCAAGCACTACTCAGTAAAGGTAGGTGGAGCATGTTTATTGCAACATTCATCCGTAGACCACAGGGCAACATCTTTCTTACTTCTCCATCCATCTATGAAAGCAGAAAATGGACTAGTAACCACAAAATACACAGTCAGATATACCAGCACTCATTTGATCCCTCTCTTTACGAAAACATGAGCCTTTATCACATGCTTAGGGTGAGGAGATGTCAGTGTGACCTGTCACACATTTTCACATGTAGCATAGTCCCTGGAGTGACATGGTTTAGCTGTTCAGGTGGCTTACACAAACTGCATTGGTCTTACTTATTTTAAGAGCAGATGAGGCTTTAACCTCTTATACGTTAACTGTCCTGTCTGAACAGTTCTGTCTGAAATCATCTTTCCTCACTTTCAGGACATGTCCGCACTTTCAGGACATGTCCTGTTCAGGTGCAGAGACCCCACAAAAAGCTTTTTCCCTGTTGCACAATGCACTTGTCATTGTCAATATGTTTGTTTAAATATTAGTGAAGGGTTAAACTGATTTAGGGAAGAGATTTTATTTTACTGCTGTTATTTATGTTGCTACTCCACTGATAGTCCAGTGGTGTAAATGGTGTTTCGTGGTTTCTGTCTCCTTGGCATGTCTTTATATGTTTGAAGAATGTCTGGAAAATTATCATAATAGTAATAATAAAAAACCCTAACTGGGACACTGTTAGTTTGCCTGTTAGTTTGCATAGGAACATCTGTCTGATAAATGGGGCTAGAAGTAATGTTTATGAGAAAATAACCAGCAGAATTTGTTACTGTGGAAAGTTCTCAGCAGAATGTTGTTACTGTTGTTCATTTAGATATTCATGTAAAACAGCATTACCTAGTTTCACTGTAATTATATAACACAGTCTACACCATTGCTAGAACAAAAAAAGTTTCAATTTCCTTCATTTTTTTTTTGTCACTAGAATTTTATGGTTTGTTAATATTCCACAGTTCTCCTCATGTGCTTTTCCCATAACTAGAACAGCTGCCCTGTCAGGGAGTAAAAAGCAGGCAATGATTATGTGACAGCTTTAGCGTATTTGCAAAAATAAAATATTTTATGTGTGCTTTATGACCTTTGCAGGGAAAGACTGAAGTTACAAGAATAAAACCTGCTGTTAAAAGCCTTACCCCTGCCCTACTTCACAGCAGAAAGCTAGCACCTTCACTCAGCATGCTACGGCTATGCAGAAAATAGAGCAGCAACCTCACTGCAGAGAGACATATGCCTGCCACACGGATGTTATGGCCATAAACACAATCTGACAGGGTAAAACGTAGAAGCCTTCACCTAGAAGCCCAAGTATCTCACTCCCCAGCTACTTTGAGCCAGCTGTTTTGCCTTGTGCTAGGGGCTTGTGAAAGGAAGGAGTTCATTTTTCGCTGCTCGCAGCCACCTTCACATCCCTCACATGGCTGAGAATGACTTCCAGAAAGATTTGTTCTGTAACCTTCCCAGAGACTATGGTGAAGCTGACCAGCTTGCAGTTCCTTCTGGATCCCTCTTGCCCTTCTCAGAGATGTGTGTGACGTTTACCTTCTTCTCACTTACTGGAAACCTTCCCAATCACCACAACATTTTCAGGATAGCAGAAGGAGGCCTTGCAACAGCATCATGCAGCTCTCCTAGCACAATGAGGTGTAGCCAGTCTGGGCACATGGGCTTATGTATGCCCCATTGACCTAAGTGATGCCTAACTCCTTCTTCTTTTGCAAAGGGTAATGCTATATCCCCACATGTTCTGACTAGGCTGAGAGAACTGGAGGTCTGGTGCCACAGGTGAGCTGCCAAAGCCACCCCCAATGGGCAATTAGTCTGGAAATGAGTTCAAAGGACACAAGTCAGAGAGAGCACACAAGAAAAGGGTGGCTACAATTTTTGCAAGGGAAACATGGCAGTCTGCTGCCTTGGCTTCATCTTGTCTTCTGAAGCTATAGTCAGTCATACCTGCTTCTGGGGGAGATAAGGAGTGGGTCCTATTCCTCTTTCTCCCACCAGTCTTACTCTCTTCAGCTTTAGGAATAGGAAGGAGCATCTGGCCACTACATGAGCCAACAGAATGTGACTGAGTTCATGAGTTGCCTCTGTGGGACTGCTACACGCTGTTTGTTGGGGTGTTCCAGTATTGCTTTTTTTAAGTGCTTATAGCTTTTGTTGTCAATAACTGTCAGGTTTCAAGACATGCTCTTTGTTATGGTGCTTCATCTCATTACATTACCAAGGGGCACATCCTGCTCTCTTTGAGCTCATCCTGCCTTTGGGGGAGGTTTGGGTAAAAGTGTACAAAATTAGATCCAACATGAATTTATGAAAAATTGGATTTCAAAGCAAGGGTTCACACATGCCTTAGAAAACTCTTTCCTTTTTCTCATGTTCTGTCCAGTCTAAATTTAGAACAGCTGAAAGAAGAGCATTAATTTCTATTTAACAAGCTGACTTTGAGACATTATGGGGTAAGAGCTACTTTCCACCATGGCAGAGGCTTGTATGACCACATCACCTCTGTGAGGTTCTCAGTTTTTACCTTCATTAGAGACAGAGAGGCAGAGTTCATAGTCATCAAAAAGACTAAAGACATTGTCTGTCAGTCATCTCCTACTGAAGTCAGATTTTCTTCACCTTTTCAAGAGATGGCAACAGTGCGTCTGGACCACAGTGGCACACTATTTTCTTGCTCACAGGAGTAGGCAACCCTGCAGTAGGAACTGTAACTTCACCATATTTGCATGTTCTCATATATACTTTCCATTTATGTTCTCAGTCAGTATGAGCTTTCTGGAACTTTTACTTTGAAGAAAGTTTAGACTGTGATTTAATTTTTATTTCTTTTTTAAGTTTGAATAAAACATTAATTCCTTCTCCTTTCTAGATGGAATTTCCACTTATTTCACACATTTTATATTGATTTCAGAACTGATTCCCAGAAGTTTCTCCTGTCTGGCATTCTGTAGATGTACCAAATGGAAGACATGGTGAAAAATGTCAGCTAAGTCCCACTCCAAATATTCCGTACAGATACTGCAGTTAGAATCCATTCACTAAATCCTGCACTATGATAACTTGTCTTAGCAAATGCATGGTACGTCTGTGGTGTGTGCCATTATGCAATCTTGTGTATATGTATGCTACAATCTCTTTATCATTACCATGATATTTGCATTAAATTTCATGGTAGCTGCAAAGCTCTCTGGAGAAATGAAGTCACCCAATTCGAAAGCAAAGACAGAAGCCAAGTTTCAGAATGGAAGTTCAGTAGGAAATAAATTTATTATTTTTATAAGTTAAGTAGTCCATAAAGCTGGTTCTTGGACATTATGAGAAGTTCACAGACATCAGTAAAGGGGAGCTGTCAGAAAATACAGGGTGATTTTGACCAGGGAACCTTTTTCCAAATCTGACCGAATGCTGCATTGCTCTGTGTAGGCAATATCTCTGCTCTTCAGTGTTTCGTAGGAAGCATCCTCTTGCTACCTTAGTAACTCACTGGCTGTATACTTACTCATCAGCATGATTAAGAATGTAAAAATTTACATTTAAAAAAAAAATCACCTTTCATTTTTCTCCAAGAGAATTAACAGCTCTGGCAAGTTTTCCAGCTATATGGTGGCTGCACAGTGCAGAGAAAAAAGCATTAACTTTGTGTTTCAGTTTCCTTGGCACGTGAAACATTGTCACTTTGAAGTAGGTGCAAACTGTCTCTCCTCCTATGCAGAAAGAGAGGATGGGCATTTCCAGGTGAGTAACACGGTCAGGGCAGCAGGCACTAAACCTGGTTGGCTCATAAGATAGGGTGGGATGTCTGGTTGCCCTAATCACTTACCTGGGACTGTTCAAGGTTACAAAAATGGCCGACCATGAAATATTCTGTATCTACTACCAAAACCACACAAACACAAAGGACAAATCTATGAGCAGAACTGGGAATAGCCCTGGTCCAGTGGGTCATGACTAAGAAATCTGAATCTTGTCATTTCTTGAATTGCCAGATGGTTTGGTGGCAGTGATAAACATTTTGTTTCAGAAGTTCTTGACAAAACCTTTTCTTGTGAAACTTTATGATGAAACTGGCACTGGTAGGAGCATTTAGTACAGAGGGGTAAGTCTAGAGTCGTAGGCCCTGCTCCATCTGCTGAAGGCACCAGAGCCTCACTCTCATGGTGAATAAGTCTCCGAACTACCAGGCACACTTTTTCTAATTCTGTCTTTCCCCACCTGCTATCATCTATTAAAATCTCTGTCAAATTGGTGTTTTTTTCACTGGTACACAGGAACATTTTTTCACTGAGGCTGGCTTTAGATGGCATTTCAGAAAAATATGCTAGGTTCACAGGTTTTGTACTGCTGAGGTGCGTGCCGTGACTGCCAAGGTAGAATTAGTCACTCTTTCTTTCAGCAGATATTTAACTTCCAGTTCTAAATGGAATGATTTCCTCACCAAAATCGTTAGAAATCTGACTAGAGCTCAAAATTGCAGTAATGGGCATCTGAAGCAAAGATCAAATAACCACGCTTTTAATAGCCAGTTGTAGGGAGGGAGGTAACACACTAAAGTAGTAATAGATAATAAAAATTACTTGCAGATTTTTGTGTATAAGACTCAGCTTTATTAGTTCAGAAACTCTGCCGCAACATCTGCTCACATACACATGCCCACAGGTTCCAGAGGGCACACTGCTTTAGACATGGCTCAGTGTAAGCAGATATTTGGAATTAATCTAAATAACCTCTTCACCCTAATACTCGTGGTATTTAGATGTAAGCTGTCTCAAGTCTGTGGAGAAGAGTGGAAATGAAGCCTTATAAAATCCCTGACGCTTTGCCTCCTTTAACATCATTCCTTTTATTTATATTTTTTTCCTTAATAGTAGCCCTATTTACTTTCCTAAGTCTACTACTTTAAAAAAATGTATAACACATATACACTGTGCTTCATAAATCCAAATGCTGGAACATGAAAATAGTTTTTATAACAACATTAAGGAAGATCTATCTTTCTTATGTGTACCGAAGGCATCACACTGACATTTTTAGGTGATGGAAAGTAAGTTTTCCAGTGCAGCAGACCCCAGGGAAATGATGATAACTATAAAGCACATCTTTAAAGAAAGATTTTAAAGATTTTTAAAGCTGTTCCCCACAAAGATATACAGTGATCGTATAATTACTTTTAAACTTTGGGTTTTTGAGGGGACTTCAGCTCAGGCTTCAATTTCATGGAAGCAATTTGCCAGAGACAGATTACTCTGGGAACATTTGACAACACATAGACGTCCTTTTGTGGGGTAATCATTTAGTCAGAGGTCCACATATCAAAAAATGCCCTTGCATCTGTTTGCTGTAAGTTGTACCTGTAATTATTTGCGGGTACAGAATTGGAGGCTAATTCTGAAAATTGGGGTCTTAATGTCCTGAATAATTTAAAGAAAATGGGTTTGGGTAATTTGCAAGTTGTAAAGCGTCATAAAATCTAAGGCATTTCCTGTATCCATCTGGCATATTGGTTAATATAGGCCAACTTATGGTGTAAAAGCAATTTCAGCACTAAAGAGGCAAAGGGACTTTCTCCTGTTTGTATCAAAGCTGCACCGAGTCCCCTAAGCCTGCTTTTCTCTGGCACTGGATTTCCATAGTATTTAACTTCTGTAATAATGGATGACATGCATAAATATTATTGAAGGTTAGTTCCTGCTTTGTGCCTAAAACGATTCCCTTGGGAGCATATCACAGCTTCAGTTTCATCATTACTCTTGTCAGTCAGTTGTATACGGTGGGATTTCAGATACAGTGGCTTATTAATATCAGAAAATATTCTGTACATATGCACACAGTACCAGGACAGCCAGTTACCCAGCAATTTTAAGGAGTTTAATTATAATGAGTTTTAGTCATCAATATTTCTGTAAAACTGTAGGCCTTTAAAGGAAAGCAAAGCAATGTCTGTTGGCAATGCTTTAAATAAATAAGTGGGGAACTAGCCATGGATAGGCACCGACTTGCTGTGAGTAGTTTTATGGAGGATATGAGGATAAGACCTTGCAAGGCTTCTTGGATGTGTATGGTGAGTCCAAGCCTGGGCAGCCTGTCTGCACTACACTGGTGCACCACAGGGCTGCTCCAGGACAGTTTGCTGCTACAGAAAAACACCCACTTAAATGCAAAGCTCACAATTTTTGTCCAAAAATGCAATGCAAATAGATGGAGCAGACAAATATGGAGGTCAATATTTGAATCTGTAAAAGGAAATGAGTCGCTGCAGTCCTTCCCACTTTCCTACACTCTTCCTCATATTAGAAACGAGAAGATCAGCCTTCATGAAAATCAAAAGCTAGCCACAATGCAAAAGAAAAAGATGGAATAAATGAAATATGCAAAATATATATTGCCTTTTCAGAGCTGAGATGTGCACTGGGACAGATCCTCAAAGAATATATTTGCGAGTAACTAATCTGCAAAAACTATTTTGCTCTTTCTGCTTACTCCTTACATGCTACCAGTTTCAAAGGGGGAGGTGATGAGTACTGCAGAGAAATGCAGAGGCAGCTTCCCAGCACAGGTCAGACAAAATTTGGCATAAATGCTCTCATATTAAGAGACCGGTCAAACACCCCTTTTTATCACCAGATGGATGTGTGTACATGTAAAAATCAGAGAAGAGCCTATGCAATACTCTGGAAGGGGATAACTGCATTTTTTCAGATAAAAGACACCTCTGAAAACTGTGCTGGCTAGCTTCTGCCCCAGGGGAAAAAAAAAAAAAAAAAAAAAAAAAAAAAAAAACTATACAGATTTTCATAGGATTATAGAATAATTCAGGTCAAAAGAGCCCCCAGAACTCCAGTCCAGCCCCCTGCCCCAAGCAGGGCCAGCTCTGAGATCAGAGCAGATGGCTTGGGGTGTTCTCCAAGAGGTCCTGAAACCCCGAGGAGGGAGGTTGGATGCCTCTCTCATGGATATACATTACTTGCCCACAGGCATCTTGTCTGTGGGTGCTCCCCACAGCCACGACAGGACAGCTAGGCACTGGGCTGCTTAGGTCCGCCAGGTGCAAGCTGGGTCTCCACTGCCTGCCCCCAAACCTTGTGGAACCTTCTCCCTCTGACTCATGGGCTGAGGAGCTGGTATGGACCCTTCAGGACTGTGGCAGTACTCACCTTCTTTTTGCATGGACATTATTCAATTCAGTCTTGTCATCCCAGGTAAAAAGATAAAAAGAGCACAAAGCCTTGACTTAGTGATTTCCTCTTTTTTCCAAATGTTTCTCATAATCTTGCTGCTTGATACAGAACAAGCAACCAGCAAATCCTGGAACACTTAAGAATACATAGTTTTTTATATCTATAGCCAGCTCTGAAATGTAGGTCTGATCCCCATAAGTGAAACTGATTCTTCTTTTCTTTTCTGCCCAGTTTGCTGGAGGAGAATACAAAACCAGTCTTTTTGGGAGAATTTCTGAATGCTAATTTGCAACAAGTTTTAACTTCAATATAATACTCGTAATGCCATCTACAGGTCCTCACCCTGGTGAAATGGTTCTGTTCACTGCTATGAACATATGTAGATCATAGCTTACCCCATGTAGGGCAGAGCTTGCATATCCCTATATTTACTGGAGCTTAGGAGTAACTTCTAATGTTGTTTGAAAATAAAAAAAAAAGGAAATATCAAACTCTGTGTCCATGTTAGCAAAGTCTGTTGAAGATTTGCTAGATTCTTACATTCCTAATACCTTTTTATTATCTGCAGTTTTTTAAAAAGTCTTCCCATCTCTCATCCATGAACTTTGAATGATTTTAGCACTCTTGTGGAAGAAACACTCTCTCTTAGAGAGTTATCGTAAGACACCAGTGGCAGTCAGCTGCTACTGCCTATTAAATTCTAATGAAGATGAAAGGCCTCCTGCTGCCTTCTGCCCCCCCTTGCTGGAAGGGGAAGGGGAATTCAGCACGTGGTGCCCTGTGTCTCTACACCATTTCAGCACAATGGAAATATTGCACATGATGTGCTATTATGGACTTGGGAATTTTCAATTAATTATCACCAAGTCTGAATAATGCAAAGGAATAACTTTCATAACAAAAATCCCCAAATGAAAAAATAAATAAAAAATATTGCTTTCTTAAAAAAAAAAAATTAATCAAGAGACCCCAGTTGTTTCTAGCAGATGATCTAGCTACAAGAAACCATCTCCAACACATGCATGATTCAAATATTCTTTTCAAAGAAAGCCTTTTGATGAAATAAGGGAATTAAACATCAAAAACAATGGCTACCAATTGCAAAAGACAGTTCTCAGTGTGACAGCTGGTCAGCTGAGTAACAAAGAGCTGACAGCTGTATCACTCAATTCATTATCCAAATGTTTCAGAACGTGAGATAATTTTATTAAAGCAGTGAAGTCAAAGAGTTATGAAGAAAAACAGCAGAAAATTGTCCTGAAAAGAGAAATATGTACACATATATATGTGGTTACCAGTTCAGATGGAGCCTTCAGACCCACAGAGTGCTTCAGGCAAAGGACCAACAGAAGTGTGTTGGCACCAGCCACAGCAGAGCCACCTGAGCACTTGAAGCTGACAGTGAAGGAAGAACAGTCAAGAAGAAACCAGGAATACTGGAAGAAAGTAATATTCATAGCTGTCCTCCCAGATGTTGTTCTGTGAGCATCTGAGATAATGAACCCTGGCTACCTGCAGGCACACAGCTGATTTCTGCTGAAGCCTTCCTTCTCTTTGCTCCACATCTGAATCACCTCTGCTTGGCCAGCTTCATTTATTTGTGAGGATGGATGGAAATGAATGAAAGGTGGACAGAGGGCTTGTTTGAGCCTCCTTGTCCTCAGAGAGAAGCTCAAGTGTCTTGTTTCACCGGGAGTGTGCAAAGGATGTAATGCCAAGTGGTCTGCTGGTGAAACTACTCTAGCCATGTGAATTTGTACCAGCAGGGCATGTAGCTCTCGGTTATTGACCGCAGCACCCAAGGCTGTATCACACTGGGTGCTGGAGACAGGGCTGAGAAGGGCAGCTGGCAGTGCTCTCCTGGGCAAGAGCAAAGGGGGCAGATGCTGCTGCGCCCTTTGCCCCATGCCCACACGCTCAGCGTTGTGCCTTGCATATTTCTGGAAGATCTCGCATCACACTAACAGCAGCAAAAACAGATGAAGGGGAAGGAAAAAGGCATTCAGTGTGATCTGTCAGCAAGATGATTGCAGCCTAGTGGTCAGCCACACAGGCTGGTTTCTCACATTTTTACATCTGTGAGCAGTTAGCACTAGCCCTGTTGCCAAGACATGAGTTTTGTTTTTTGTTTTTCATTTTATGTTGACATAAATTGAATAGAGTTGCAGCTTGATCTGCAAAGGCTTTCTTGTACCCTTTCAAACTATTTTGGCTAGTTAGGCCATGCTGAGGCTGAGTGTGCCCTTTGCCAAATGCCCACTGAGTGGGGCACACATGCACGCACAGCAGCAGGGCACGAGGAGGGTGGCAAAGGCGCAGTAGTTAAAAACACAAAACAATACGGTCAGGAAAAGTCAGGGGAAGCTACCTGTGTGACTGTGGGTCATCGTGTAAGGACATATGCCCCATGATGAAGCACACATGGCCTGAGCTAATGCCGGGAGGGAAGGCTCTGGGATGGGGTGCTGCCAAACCGGCATCCCTGCTGGCATGCATATGCTGTACCTCCGGAAAATGAAGTCATCCAGATCTATCTGCATTTTCTCTCTGTGTTTTTTGTTGTTTTGCTTTTTTTTTTTTAGTACCAATAATAAAATTTCATGTGCTAAGGGGAGAAAGCAGTGTCACTAACAGGACATCAAAGCAAACCAATGCTGTGTTTTAAATAAAAAGCAGTGCAGTAGTTTCTCCACGTCATTTTCCTCTTTGGTGTGAATTTGCATCAGCAATATTCATAAGGTGGGAAACTGCAAAACTTTTTTGCAAAAAATCATAATGCTGCTATAATGGTAAGTTATATGGAAATATGGAAAATATGATGCCCTCAAGGAGATTAAGACACTGCCTGCATTTCTGGTAGCATTATACCTTCTGGACACAGCAAGAAGCACAGCAAATCCCCAGAAAGGTTGCTTTACCCCTTAAAAGCCCCATATGGTTTACCTCAGTGTGAACTTGCTTTCTTGGTGTTCCACTTTGTTGTTGTTTTTAAAGATCTTAATGGTGACTGTAAATTTCTGTCAAAGCAGCTGCCTTCTTTAGTGAAATGTTCTTATTTTGTACAAGCGCCCTTTGATCACTGAGGCATCAAGAGAACATATGCAGTCCAAAAAAATAAAAAAAATGCTTGTAATACTAAAAGCTTTGCTATGATTTAAAAATAGAAAACAAACAACCAAGCAAACATCCAGCCTCTCTGCTTTTTCTTCCGGACAGCAGTGGCTCAAAACTGAGACTCTGGGCAAAGTGTAGTGAGCGAGTGTCATTGCATATGCATGGCAAGGAGGACAGCCTCCAATTGAACCTATCACTGCATTTTCAGGTGTATTTGCAACCCTTCTTGTCCAGTTATCATCTGTATTTGAAAAACCTAATTCCAAAACTCTTATTGTCTCTTTTGGGTTCCCTTTTCTGTTTTGAATGAAGTAGTTGTTTTCTTTATCAATCTCCTTCCTAATCTCACATCTGCAGTCAGTGTTCTGCAAAGTGTAATCTCCTGCAGTGAAGCTACAGTCAGATATAACTTTCCAAATGCTCACTTTTTAATGTAGATTATTATTTCCATTGAACTGGGAGCCTCATCAGGTTCTTGTTAATAACACCTTATAAAGATTTTCTCAAGCGCAGACCTGAAAAAAAAGTAAGAAAACTGTTTTTCTTCTATTTAGAAAAAAAAAAAAAAGATTTTACACACGCATGTACTTCTGAGGTTTGGAGACCCATGCTGTGTATCCATCTGCATGAAATCTCTTATACCAGGATTAGAATATTTTAGCTCTATAACACCTACGGAGGAAAGAAGCATGCACTGGCTTAGTGTTAACCTTAGTCCTGTTGAGCTCAGTAGGATCAGTCATGTGCATGGGTTTATACATCTTAGCATAATGAGACAAAGACAACATTTCTTCAGAAACTACATATAAACTTTTTACTCATTCGAATGTCAATAACAAAACCTCCATGAGCCAGGACTTCAGTCGTTAAGTTTAAATGTTGAGTAAAGTGTGATTCAGGCTTATTTTGTAAGTAAGTTTGTATTTTCTTACTAAAAAGTAATTCTGATAACATAAAAAGAGCACCCCACAGATTTTCAGATAGTTCTCACATCTCTCCATTTTCAGTGAAAAACAATAAAAAGAGTAAAAAAATGAATTCATGTTCACACTGCTTTTGAAAAAAAAAATAATATATTTTTTTAAATTGGATTTGAGGAGTGCCATAGAGGAATTTAGATAAAATTCATGTCAACATTTTCTGAACTCATTTTGCTTTATGTAGGGTATATGGTAAGATTTCTTCCAAAACAAAAACACTATGAAATTAATTTTAGCCTTTTTTTTTTTTTCTAACAAATGCACAACCTCCACACTAAAACATTTACAAACATTTCTTAGGACCTTCAGAGAAAGAGTTTCCTTCTTTCCTTCCTTCCTTCCTTCCTTCCTTCCTTCCTTCCTTCCTTCCTTCCTTCCTTCCTTCCTTCCTTCCTTCCTTCCTTCCTTCCTTCCTTCCTTCCTTCCTTCCTTCCTTCCTTCCGTCCTTCCTTTTTATTACAAAAAAAATGCCTTAAACAAGGAAGCCGGTCATTCAGAGGGTACACAGCCTTAGAAGAGTTAAAAAGATCACTGCTGAAATAAAGCACTTGCCACATTAGGCAAGTAGAAATAGTTTTTCTCACATCCTGATGAGATGGACATGATGAAACGTGTGGACTCCACACACAGCTTTCAAGAGGAGCTATTTGCAGTAATAAGAAGAACTCTTAGGCAGCAACAAGTGTGACCCATTCACACCCAAAAATGGGAAAGAGGGCTTGTGCAGCTCTGTCCTCCTCAGGACAAGGCTTCTGAGGATGTCTTTCCCTTTCCCTTTCCCTTTCCCTTTCCCTTTCCCTTTCCCTTTCCCTTTCCCTTTCCCTTTCCCTTTCCCTTTCCCTTTCCCTTTCCCTTTCCCTTTCCCTTTCCCTTTCCCTTTCCCTTTCCCTTTCCCTTTCCCTTTCCCTTTCCCTTCTTTCCCTTTCCCTTCTTCATCTCCCTATGACCTCTTCCTCCTCCTCCTCTTTTCCCTTTCCCTCTGCCTTTGGGGTATATGTGTTGGTGGGAGGTGCGGCCGCAGCACCCCAGCAGCTGGCAAAGAGCCCACCCATTTGTTTCCAGCTGGCAGGCATCGCCACAGCCCCTGTGCCCACGGTGCAGAGTTGGAGATGGCGTCACACCCAGTGCGGCCACACACGCTTCACGCCTCCCCCAGCCACGTTTCCCCAGCTGCAGGTGTACAGGGCAGAATGAAAGCAACCTCTAACATAGGAAGACCCCGAGTCTCAAAGCTAAGAAAAGGCTTGTTATCACTTCCCAGGTCTGTCCAACAAGCAGGTGCAGAGAATCTCAGCCAAATAGGGAGGAACTTCCATTTTTGCTGCTCAGCACAGGGCTCGCAGCATCGCGGCTGAGTGCGCAGCACTCCTCTGGGCACCACAGCATGAATGTATGCCCTGCTGGGAGACTGCTGTCTGGTTTGGTCTTTATTGCTTCTCTAAAACTCTTCACACTACTTGCCTTTTAGATCTGTGCTGCATGCTGCACCAGTGTTTTCAGAGAAGTGTTCACAACGGCTTTGAGGTGCCTTTTCTGAATAGCAAGAATTAATTTAATTAATTTAATTAGTAAAAAAAAATCAAAAATATTCATAATTTGGGTTATTTCCATCAGCCATTTTATAATTTCCATATTGTAATTTATCATTTCAGTCGGTGTTCCAGGAAGCAAATTTGTCAGTGATCCTCAAAATCAGTCCCAAGCACCTTCTTCTAAAAACTAGTACAGCAGCATTTGCTACCCCTGAGTCTTCTGGTGATGATTCCTACACTAATGAGAAACTGCATATTTTGTTAGCGGCTCAACTACTTTTCCTTTCTGCTGTTTTATCCCCCCAGACTTCTTGAGTACGTGCTATCTGTGACAATTTGGTATTTAAAAAATGTCTAGTTACCACACAAGATTTTAAAGGTATAGACACATCTACAATTATCCAACTCATGCTCTAATAAACCAATCAGATCACACTTGAAGAATAAACAAAACAAAACAAAACAGAACCGACTAAGAATTAAGGAAACAGAAATTTCTCAGACAGAAAAATTCCAGTGATCTTTTTCTTCTTAATTTTCTTCCATTTTCTCTTGCTTTTCATTTTTGCAAATGCTCACACATTGAATGAAATGTAGCATACCAACAGCATTTTTTTATAATAATAAGCTTATTCAGCCAACTGCTGAAACTTTATTGAATAAAAATGAATTCTAAATAACTAGATTCTAAATTCTAAATAACTTCTAGATTCTAAATTCTAAATAACTAATAGCACATTTTTACTGCCTTTTCTAGAATTCATACCTTTAATCTACCTTTGCTCACAAAATAATGTATATGACAAAAATGTAGCTGCAATAGAGAAAAAACATCTGTTAGAGTTCATGAAGGACAAATTTAAGAAATCATTTCTTGGCATGCTAAAACCACATGTTGAAATCCTGTCAAGCTCAACTGGTATTATTTTTTGGCAGAATTAACTGTATGAGCACAGAGATTAAAAAGTAGAATATCCCATGATTATGGGCAATGTATGTGCTGTCTCAACAGACTAGCAACTGCATTCCTGACATGGCAATTTTGTATTTGTTGTACATCCTTCATCCTCCAAACAATCTGAAGAGAAGCAATGATAAAAAATAAAAGTCCTTTTCATAAACAGTTATATATCCTTATACCTTCTTTTCAATTCACGTCTATGCTCAGATCCGAGTCTGTACCTGAACTTTGCTCCTAGGTAAAAGTCAGAACTCCACTATGAATAGGAGAAGTAAGATTCAGATTTTCATATCCACATCCAAACACAAACCTCTTTTCTATAGTTTGTGTTTGGTCTGTTTTAGGGAGATGGAGTTTGGATTCAGCACTACTGATTTGCATACGTATTTAATAATAGTCTGGAAGCTAGCATGTTTGTGGTTTACGTATTTAGCAAAATGATCTGAGAAAGATATCTTCTTAATTTAATGGGATAATTTATTATACACTTGCTATTTATATGCAATTGACACTTCAGTTTTACAAACTTGCAGTATTATTTCCTGAGACTTCTATTGTCTTCATACACATCAGAAATCTGTGGCTGTGCCCAAGTAACTACAGGTTACTTTTCTAGGAACAGGACTGAGCAGAACAGCATCACTTACACAGGTGCCTCCAGACTCCCCAGCAGGGTGTTTCTGCAAATGGCTGTCCTGGAGGTGCCATGATGAATGCAAGCCCACTGAGGCCAGCAGGCTCTTTTCTCCTATCAATGATGTTTGAATCGCAGCACGGTCACTTCCCTTCTGGTAAATCAAACCTAACACGCAGACCTGATATACTGCAGTTCTTCCTTCCTTGACCCAGACTTAAAGAGAGCTATGCATCGCAACTTCATGTCCTTCTAAAATAAAAAGAGTTTGGGTTTTCCTAAGAAATTAAACATTTTTGCTTATTTAACTGATTAGGAAAGCTAATTAATTGAACAATTTCCCCCCCCCCTTTTTTTTGATTGATAATTAACACCATAAAGCTATAGACTGTCATTCAACTACATAAAACAATTTAATATTTCAAAGATTGTATTTGCTACAGTGAATATAAATTCAAGGGTGTGAGTCAGGAAATACTCCATATTTTGGGAAAGGGAAATGTAATCATAATTAGGGAGCAAAGAAAAATCAAAATGTAGGTATACAAGATATCCACACACTGAAAAGTGTAGAATTTCACATGCAGTGAGAAAATTATTTAGCAAATTATTCTAACTCATCTCCTTAAAAATGCTTAGTGTTTTTTCTCCTCCCAAACTTATTTAGTGAATTTCTATTTAATACTCTCCTAAATCACAGTCTTTCTCTTAAGGTTTCACTGAGTATTCAACCCATATTTTAAATCTGCTGGACATACCTGCACTGCCTTTAAGAAATGAAATATGCCCAGAAGACATGTATACCTAGCTTCCAGCCGGGAGAGAAGTGTCCTAGTTCTTCATTTAGTGGAACGTTTATTGGTACATGGGCTCAGATTCTGGTGATGGCTTTAGTTATGGGAATTGTACTTCTCTGAAATGGGCTAGTGCCAGTCCTGCAAACTATCTGTAGAGGCTTTACATGATGCACAGGGCTTGAGTTAGCTCTAATACACATTTTCTGTGGAAAAGGATATTTTCAGAATCTTTCTGGGCTAGAAAGTTGTGCAGATATTCTCTTTATGGACCAGGTATTAAAGGAAACAGGCTTTCTGGCACAAACAACACACAGCTGAGATGTAAAGTGTTCCAAACATTATGGCCACAATTTGGTCAACACTGTGCAGTGCAGCTGATTGAGTTTCTGTACTGCATTGTCCCCTGTGCCATCACTGTACTGTACACCCTAACAGGTTCTTTGAATACAAGTAGACATCAACTGGATTTTTTCTGATGCATTAAAAGATTTTACACATCCAAATGTCCTTTGGGTGTTTTGAGATCCTGCACGAGAGAGTCCTGAAGGACTAATCCACTCCTCCACACAGAGATCCTAGAAACCAGAACCAAATAGCCTACTACCTGACAAATCAGAAAGAGTATCATCAGACATCCAGTTTTCAAGCAGTAATGAAATAACCATTGCTTCAGTTGTCCTCTGCCTTTTCTAAGCCAGCTGGCATTGTGCTACAGGGAAATTACACATCCATTTTGATTATTTACTCTCATCTGCAGTCTGCATTCCCCACCCTCCCCCTGGATTTAACAATCATTACTGTTAATAAGGGCCAGGCAAGTGAGTGCTAAGGGTCCAATACAAAGGCCAAAAAAGTTAATGGAAGGCCTTTACATATTGAATCAAAATCATGCTTTCACACCCAAACAACTTCAGTGAAAGCTGTGCACTCATCTCCCATGTCACTCCAGCAAGAGACGTACATGTGCATCTGCAGATGTTCAATGGAGAGCACATGGTTGCAATACACTGATCAGTAGAGTTTGTCAACATGGGGAGATAATATGTCAATGCACAGGGATGGTTAGTGGTAACTGCATACCACAGATTAAGTTTAAACTGCTATCAAACTTGATGGTGGCAGTTCTGAATCCAAAGGTTCCTACGGTCTGCGGTTCATTGATGATCAATGATACAGATAGACAGAAAAGTGGAGGCTTTAAAAGCCTGTTGAGGAGTTGGATGACCAATTCTTGCCAATTTTAATGGGAAACAGAACACCTAAAACCTGTTGCCAAGGGAAATAGATGAGGAAGACTTAAAAACTGCATTTAAAAAAAAATCAAATAGAAGAGTTCAGCAATTTTGTTCTCACATCTGATTTTACAACAATGGCTGATAGTGCTGGAAACTGGTTAAGCAATATATATGGAGAGAGCAAAGTGTGGCAAAACCCCACAGTTTAGATCCTGCAAGAGATAAATGAAATGTACTCAGTAGATGATCCTTAGCTGAACACAAGCTGCAGGGTAAAACATAAGCTTCAATCAACTCTTGCAAATAATTTGAGCCCAATACCATAAGTACCTTAAATTAAATCCCTCTCAACAGGAGCCAATCTAAATCATTAAACATATGTCACATAGAGAGCTATAATCACTACAAGTGTCATCTACATAGCATTTAATTTACATAGAAAATGTATTGAGGTTGTTAATTTGACCATTTTTCAATGTTCAGTATCTCACAGAAAACATACATAGTTAGAAGCAACATTTGCCTTGTCACCAAGCAAAAACCACACGTGCATGCAATTCTCTTATCCAGTTTGTTGTGGCATATGTAACTGTGAAAGAAAGCTTTCCTGCCACATACAAACAACCCACCTCTTGTTCGAGATCTCCACTATGATTTATTACTACCTTCAGAATTTCACAAAGTTTCATGCCAGGTGGGATCATTAGATAATCCACACCTAATTCCACCATAAAAAGGAGCAGAATTTCATACTCTTACCTCAGAATGGAGCCCATTAACTTCTACAGGACTGTGCCACATCTTTCAGAAAGGCACTCAGTGTTGATCTGAATAAATTACAATCTGCCAAAGAGTAGGTGTTCTGGCTTATGGTCTTTAAAACTGTCTCTGTTTTCTAAAATCATACGCCCTGTCAATTGTCACATCTCTGGGGGTTTGGGGAGTGGGGAGAAAAGAGAGAAGGAAAAAAAAAAAGAGAAACCAATCTCCCTCTGTCTCTGTGATTCATATCATACGAAACTTCCTATGGGCACCTTGGTCTTTGGAGACTTGTCCATCCCCAGGTAGCACATGGACTGGGGATATTTCAGGTGTGAGTGTTAGGGAAAAGAATAACTGGAGGCTTCTCTATGATTGCACCAAATGCATCTTTAAATACAACAATCAATGAGCCTGGTTCACTTATTATCTTTAGTGTATGTTGAAAGAAAGCCATTTGGGAATGTGAACAGAAGTAGCCTGAGACACTTCATAGATACTGATATCAGAGTCATGCCCAGCAGGCACCAGCATTTTGTAGGCACAAAATAACTAAACAAAGCACAAAGGAAAAGTAGTATGTCAATATAATAAGCCAAAGGAACCTCTTTGACACATCTGCACCAGCCAGCAAGAGTTTAAATAGCAGGGTTTGGCCTTAGTATTTTATTTCTTGAGTTACTAAAACCAACATGATAATACAAAGGAATGGGCATATTGATTAAATACTGGTTTCATTGAATATGGGCAAAAAAGTTGTATTCACATCAGTGGGACAAGAATCACATACACTGAGAGAATATTCACAGTGTCTCCCTGAATCTGAAGAGTGTATATGACAATCTGCAGGACAAGGATGCCCTAAATCCAAAGCCCTTTTAGTCGGCCACTGCTTTCTACCCTGCTTTCCTCAAGACCTGTTGTATTCCCCTTAGAAATCCTTCTTAAATTAAATTAATTTTCTGAAAACCTTAGCTCAATATTTCTTTTAGAGACAGCTCATGCCTAACAAGAGCTGGTGGAGTTGCCTGTTCAGGCAGTTCTCTTTCACCAGCTCCAGCAGGCGTGAAACAGCTCCAGCAACCTGAAACAATCTCAGGTCTGTTGTTATGGAAATCCATCCAGGGGTTTGTAAATGCGCGACATGAGGAGCTCAGTGTTTGATTTTAAGGGAAAGACTAGCCTCGATGTCACTTTGAAACAGGTCTAACATATAACTTCTAAAAAATGGAAGACCTTTCAGATGTAGAAAATGCCAAGAGAACTCCAAATAACACAAAGTATAGGAAGTTTTATATGCAGAAAGGAAAAGTGAATCACCTAGCAAGGAAAAATAAATTTAATCTCTCCTGAGCTGAAGTTGTAATTTTACTTTGAAACTGAAGTTTTTCTTCTGATTGATGGTAATGGGTTTCAAGCCATACTTTACACACTGTGCTAATTATAAGTAATTACAGTTTCCTCTTCATAGCAAGGTTATTTTATGGACTTTTCGTCATAACTTCTAACAATGAAATTATGAGTCTAAAAAAACCCACATAATAGCTATACCTAGTAGCCTCAGCTTTTATATAGTGAGCATCTGAGGAATGATTTAGTAACCATGATATTCACTTCAGGAGCCCAAAGATGTAGTTTCCAGTTTTTCAGTGAATAGTCTTTTTCTTTCCTTTATTTTTTTTTCTAGATCATTTAATATTATACTTCAATTTTAATGTGACTAATGCATTTGTAAAATTCTCCACAACCAAATTTCCCCCCACCTTTCAAAAAGTGCATATCTAACTTTTCTATCAATAACTGATAATTGCAACCAAGTATAATACAACTACAAGTAATAACTGTATTATCTATAATAACTAAAATATCTAACTAACAAGTTAATAATTTCCGATGAAGCTGTTCCCATTGAAGCTTACTGAGTGGTTATCCGTGAGGACATGGAGTACGTAATGCCTTAACAGTGCCTATAAGAAATTTTCTGGAAAACTTTGGGCTTGATCCATGGCTTAGAGAAGTCAATGGACTTTGGCTTCAATCATATTGTTTGCCTACAATAGGTAATGCTAGATCAGGAAAAGAAATTAAAAAAAAAAAAAAAGAAGGAATATAGTCCTGCACAGACCCAATGTTGAATGGAACAACCAATGAGAGATAGAATCTAAAAGTGTATTTTCAGAGCGGCACAATTTTAAGTGTGCATAACTGCTAACATACTCATTGCACATAACAAGGAAATCTGTTCAAGATAGAAAAATCTGCATAAAGATTACATATCTTTTACAGGAAACCAATAATGCCCAATGCACTTCTCATGTCTTCATGTTATTTCAGCCAAATTATTGCTACTGAAATCTTTTCTAATGCAAGAGCAGACTACTTCAGCTTTGTGGTAAAAATCCAAGGATCATTGTGTGCAGTCATGCTACAGCAATTTCATTTGCAACCAAGTATAAAGTGGAATACGTTCTGAATTTTCATTTAAAACTTTTTGATAAGCACGGATGTAAACACATTTGAGTTTTTCTTTTTTTTTTTTTTAGTTGTTGTTTGGTTTTTGTTTGGTTTGTTTTTTAGGAATTTTAGGAGCCTTTCACAGACTCCATTCGTACAAATCATATTCATTGCACATAGTTCTTGAAACACAGAGAAAAATTCAAAACACTGTGGATAAGAAACAAGAAAGAGAAACATATGTAGCTGCTACAGTTTTTTCCACTCAGTTTTATACTGAATTTATCCCTAAGAATCAGCTAGTAAGCCTCAGCACTGGAATGCCTGAGAATGATTGCTGGTGCAATAAGCATTTCTATGTATGCAATTGATGCAATTGCTAAGCATTTCATGTTAGGGTTTTATCTAGTTAGAAGATTGCTGGGTTAGGTATCCTGAAATTTGCCAACACATCGTGAATTTGGTTTACATAAAAGATACCACTTTAACAGCTTTTGTGACTAATTTGAGTGGGGGCCTCTGAAATTCACAGATTGATGTACAAATGAAATCATAGAAATGAAAAGTTTGAATTCAAAGAACATATCTGGACATTCAGTATTGAGAAAAGTGGTGATACAACATGGAAAGTTCCCTAGTGCAAGAATTTCTGAAGTTAAGGCTCTTATATCCCATTTAATTTAGGCCCCATTATGCACAGGAATTTCAAAAACATATATTTCAAACCCATCTCCAACTGAAGGCTCAACACTACTGGGAATGCTTAGTTTCCTCCGCACATTCTAAGCATTTTCAAATCAGTCTTGTGAGAACAGGGGTTTTTGAAGAGTATAAGTTCTGAGGGGAAAAAAAAAACAAAAGCCCTTACAAGAAAACAGTGTTCCTCTAGTTGTTAGTAGCTCCAGTTCAGGTTCCCATTCCAAATTTCCACTGAAGTTGCATAATTTAACATTTCATAAAGTTGTGATCAGGTGCAGATGTACTCTGTTTACACTTGTTATTTTAACATTTGCAAATGTAGATGAGAATAAGATATTTTTCAGACACAAATGGCCCTCAGTAGTTTCATGAATAGAAATGTTCCAGATTGATAATTACCAAGAAAGCTTTAAATTGCAGGCACCTCAACTAAGTGTCTTTTCAAGAGCCAACCATCATTATTATAAAGAAATATGGCAACTCAAAGCGCAGGTGCTGATTAAACATTACATGTAAGAGTGGATTGGTTACAAAATCTGCAACTCCATCCTTAAAGATGTAATCTTAGATGAGCCTACTTAGACGTTTTACTTTACAAGACTGAAAATGTATCCTGATATTTTTCTTTAAAGCACCTGCTATGCTGAGGCTGCAATATAATAATATCTTGTTGAGAAAACTGTCGGCTCATTTTCTATGTGTTCCTTTTGATACTTGGGTATTTAAAGATGAAACTACATTAATCTTAGTAAGAGAGAGACTGAATAATCCAGAAGGATGGAGAAAAAATATATTTCTGTAAAGTTTAAGGAATAACAGATAAACCCTGAGTAAAATCTGCTCATTTCATCTTTCTGGCATCTCACAAAGCATGGGGGACAGTCAGGGAAGGGCCCCATTCCAGTGTGTGATTGGAGCTCCAAAAGGGTCAAAACAATTTATGCTGTGGGAAACCTGGTGACATTTGGTTTTATATTTGGTCCTCTACTTCAATAAAAGACTAAGGGATGGAAGGTCTTATTTATTTTACTGAAAATCATTTTAATCATGTCTTCTTTTTTTTTTTTTAATGTTATAGTTTTAAACCTTGCATTCATATTTTCTTAATTAAATACATAATGTGGTCTGAATAGCTGATTGCAGTCTTACCTGTATTTTTCCACTCTTTCTAGAAGAATGCAAGTTTTCCAGTCCTATTGCAAAAGTCTCATTTGTATGAAAGATCAGTAAAAGAGGCTTGGGAAAACTCTTCCAGGCTAGCCGTGGCCTGAACATACTCTGTTCAGAGAGGGGCTTTATGGGCTGGAGTTCCTTAACATTTTTTTTTTTTTTCAGAGGAGGAGTTCAAAAGCTCTTCCACAGTATAATCTCTTCCTAATAGACATGTTACATAGCTCCCCTATAAGCCAAGACGAGCTCAGCAAGCAGTGTGCCAAGCTGGCTATGTTTTATTAATGCATGTCTTCTGGATTCTCAGCATCTACCTTTATCCAATAGCTATAAAACATAGCTGATGCTTCCCTTTGCTGAAGTGTTACAAGAAATGCCATCATTTCTTTCTGATCAGGACTGAGCATACTTGGCTCAATTCTCCATCTCTGGAACAGTGGTATTTAAATGGCTGTTGGGCCAACAGCTGTTTGCACCTACATAGTGCTCAAGCAGACCATAGGGAAAAACAGCAGCAATCCTGGGGCCACAGTTTATGATGTTGCAAGTGAGAGGCTGTGCTGGGGGATAAGTGAGGGAACAGCAGCTTTTCCGCACTGACCCCCTTCCTACTCTGCTAGGGACCTACATCTTACAGGATCAGAGATGTGGCCAGAAGAATACAGTGTCAAGAAGTTCCCAAATGCTGCCTGATGGGCTTTTGAAGCTGAATCAGGAAGACGTGAAGGATAAAGGAAGGATAAACACACCAGAACTGCAGCAGGTTTCTTGTTTTCTGGCTGGTGTTACCCCATTGACCACATTGACTGCCTGAACTGGTGGGGCCACGGGCTCCAGTCATGGGCTGAGATTTTGGCAGGGTTAGTGAAAAGTCCCAGTGGACCTTTGGCCACCATGGGAGAAGGGAAAGGTGCTGACTGTCACAAGTAAAGTCCTCTCCATTTTAGAGTAATTATTTTAATTCTTGTCTCCAGAGTGAGAGAACCAACTTCAGCCTCAGACTAGTCTACCCTGGTTGTTGTGTATCAGAAGGAAACAAAGCCAAAATTCACTGTTACTGAATGTGCAGTGTGTAACAACAAAAGCTAATGTAATCTTTGTATCTTTAACATTTAAATTCTTGATCCACTGTGTTAGGATGTTCTTTTTAAAAACACAGTGTCCGTAATAGCCTCCAAGGGGATATCTCTGCTGTAGCTTGCTAAGCTGTGGGCTCCTTGACATACCCCACCAGAGAAACCCATGTCAATCATTTCTGGATCAATAGCTAGCACTGCCTTTAGGGGAATTTTAACAGCTGTATTTCAGAAAGAGAAGAGCGATTAACTGAAGTTAGAGTGCAAAATGTTTTCCCCACTAACTTTAAACTCCCTCCACCACACCACCACTTCCGTTCTGGAAAAGATGTACTTTTGGACAGTCCGTGATCTGAGTTTATCCATGCTTTTTCAGGATAAGCTCAGATTTCTTCAGCTTTGTTAAAGACCTTACTTTCATAAGCATCTTACAAATAATAGTGCTTAATGGGCACTCACAAAAAGAAAAATATATTTTTTAAAGATATAAACCTGATGTTTATACATAAAGGGCTGTTTACTGAATAACACTTATTTCAAAGAACAGTCTAGGATTTTGAAATCTGATTTTCTATTTCTGCATAAGAGCTTGAGAAAAAATGGCTAATCCTTAAGTAGTGTCACTGCATATACAAACTCACAATTTCTTCATGGCAAAACTGTATCCTCACAGCTCAGGACTGCTCTCCAGCTACAGTAACTAAACTCTTCAGGGATTCAGCCAAATGAAGCTATACATCTTTCTATGGGTCAGCTGCTGTCAGAGTGCAGAAAAATAAAGTGAAGTGGCAGTACATGCTGTATTGATTGCTGCTTTCTGGGAAGTGCAAGATCTTGTAGCAAATGCAAAGGAAGGTGGCGAAGCACTTTTTACACAGATGTGCTTCCTGTTATAAGCAGGTACCTACATGAAAGCATGTGGCAAAAACCCTCTGAAATCAATTTTCTTTGCCATTGTTTTAGATAGGGTCTCTGTTGCTCTATTTGGAGCAGTTACTCCTGGTTTTCCTCAAACATAAAGTACAATTACTTTGTATTTGCAACAAATCTGACTATATTTTTTAAGCTTTCTAATAGTTTTAAGGTAGCTCCAACTAAAATCAGTAAGGAAAAACTTCCAGCAAGTTCTGCAGCTCAAGGCCATCAGTCTTTTAGCCCTTCTTTCAGTCAACTTTCTTCCCATTATCCTCATCTACTGATATTTCTGTGAAATTATTTCCCTCTTCTTCTATTCTTTAATATAAACTTTTTTTTCCTCTTTGTAATCTGTCTCTCCTCTCTACTTTCATGTTGTCTTTCCATCCCTTTTCATTTTCAGATGCATTTTGTAGTCCAGCACATGATCAGCAATTAATGTGACAGGATATCTGAAAGGGAAATCCTCTGACCCAGGCAAATACGTAGGAAAACCATATCTGTGAACTAGTGCTCTGAAAAATTTAAAAAGACACCAGAAAGTAAGTTTCTCTTCCATTGGGAGTATTTAAATTGTTACAGCCTAGTGGGAGAGATGCTCAGCCGTGAGAGAATTTGATTAAAACCTATTGAAATTGGTAGAAACGTTTACTTTCTTCAGCAAAGTCTTATTTTTGCTGAACAAATGACAGAGGGAAAGACTAACAGTTTGCTACTTTGCTGCTGGGAGCCCTAAAAAAATAAAAAATAAATCACAGTTTCTGTAGAGTCCTAGAGTCCTGGAGTGTTTTTTTTTGTTTGTTTTGTTTTGTTTTGTTTTGTTTCCCCACAAAAATCAGGAAGCAGAAGGATGACAGCAAAAACTATGAATGGATCCAGCTACAGAGCTATGGTCAATGCATAGTTAACAAACCCATCATCTCATCTCATTAATTAAAGGAATTAATTACAGGAATCTTCATTACTTTATATTCCGAACCATCATTACAAGCATTTTGGCAGTGATCACACTGAGCTAAAACATCCACTTGAAGCACCCACCTCGCTGGGTGAGGCCTTCTTCATTGTCCTGCTGTCAGCACATCTCCCTGCAGCATGAGTCTGGCAGATATTAGGGAGTCCTGAAAAGAGCAGCTCAACTCATAACATACTTCATGATTAAAATACGTCTCTGTTGAAGGTGGAGGCTTGATTTTCTGTGTACTTTCACAACATGCAGCGTACCACCTGTGCTCAGCACAGCAGACTTGATGGTGCACATGTGCAGTGGGAAAGTGGGGTGCTATAAACCTGCATGCACTTCTTTCTGTGCCCTTTCCAGGTGCACTGCTCCTGGGGAAAACATCTCACACAAAATCAAAGCCCGTTCTCTGTGAGGCTCATCTGCCTAATTCTAGCTTCAAGAAGAGAAGGGAAACAATTCTTACTCTCTTCCCCTTGCTGCAAGACCAAAAATAGCATCAGATGGGACCCAATGTTGCGTGTGCAACTGGGTAATTAGAACCAATTTTCTCCCTCTCCTGTTTTTCTCTCATTCGAAATTAATGCTACAATGCACAGATAGCTGGTTCACCCATGCAGGTATGGTTCTGTGGGAGGAAGAATAACAAACAATGTGAATAACATATGTATTATCCTACATTTTTAGTGCCTGCTGACTAGCCTCTGCATCAAGTAAAAACAATAAAATACAGGCAGCAAGACAATCATTTTTAAACTACCATCAAATAAAGAATTTGCACTTCTGAAATGATCCTTTGGTTTCTTGCTAGTACTGCTGCTGTATTGCACGAGATGCGTAAATCAGGTCAACCAGTTTTTTCCCTGTAAAAATAGAAAAAGTTCATTACTTTGAAATTCTTTAACATGAATCATGCCAATTGAGCCTTTGGGAAATATCTCCACACTCACAAGTTGCACTCAGACACATCCCATTGGAAAAGGCAGATCTTTGTATCTTAATAAGCTCAACTTTTTATATATGTACACACACACGTACATATATTTATCCCTTTGCTTTCCAAAGGATAAAAGCATAGGTGAATGCAGTAGCTCACTAGTGTGAGGACAATTATAAAAACCTGTCCCCATCTCTTGTAGAGAATGTCTTGGATAGAGGAATGTTTTAGCATTATCTATTTAAGATCCTTTCCCTTCTTTGCACCCTTCATCTCAGTCTTTAATCAGGTCTTGTTTGCTGGGAGTTCTGCATCTCGACCTGACATGAGTGTTGGTGGCTCTGCTGCACTCAGAGCACTTGCACCTGTCTGTGCAAGGGCTGAAACTGAAATGTGGTTTCTACCACTTTAATCGCCGTGCAACTAAAGCACTGACCATGTTGCATGAATATAACAGAAAGGCTGAGTCTCTGTGAGGGTTCAGTCTAAATCAATCCAATTTTGAATCAGACTTCAAAGCCTGACAAACCATATCCCGCCTCTTGTTAAAGCCGGTAGCAAAGTCTCCACAGAAGCTGCAGGAATTCACTCAGGTCCTAAACATGGGCCCAGAAGTGGATTTCAGTTGTGCAGTTTTGAACCTAGGACCATCAATTTGTCAAATATTCAGTGACCTTTCTAAAAAAATAATAATATCTAACCTCAAAAAATAAATCTGATCCTCACATTTGCTGACTTTGACACTTTGGTTGCTCCTTTTTCCTTCCTTCTTCAGAAGGCTGCAGGTCATGAACTTGTCCCAAGTTTCAGTTTCTCAGTCCTGCATCACAGACCTGGAAAGGAAAATATAACCTTCACCCCCACCACCAAAAACCATCCCTGCTCCAATTTATTCTGCTGAGTTGAAGATTTTTTGTAGTCTGGAGATGCTTGCTATCTACAGAGACAGCAGAGAAAATAAACACAGAGGTGAGGGTAAGGGACGCAAGTAATCCTGGTGAAGACCAGAGCGTGGTATTTGCCTTTTGTGCCCACTGTCTCTTCTTTTATTTTTGATTTGGATTGCTGGAAACAATGAAGGTGGAGTGGGGAAAAGGTATGGGCTTCAAGTGTTGTTTGAAGTGCATCCCAAAAGGAGGCGGCTACGGAAGGATGAAAGGTTTCAGAGATCATGTTCCAAATCCAGGATCAGGCACAGTCAGTGAGATGGCTGTGACATTTGGCAGGGTATAGAAAGAAATCAAAGGCGTGATGGGCAGAAAAACAAGCTGGGTGGATGCAAAGATGGCAAATGCTGAGGTAAGGACTGGGGCTTCCAAAAGGGAGGGAAGAGGCTGAAGGAAAGAGCAATGCGTGGAGGACTTCCAAGGCAGTGTTTGAACAGATTGAAGAGGGAGTGATGGCAGAAAAGTCACTCAAGCTCTCAGCTTCACTGTCTGTAAAATGAGGATGATAATAGCTGCCTAACTCAAAGGTCCCTGTTGCAAGGCTAAATTCACCCGTGCGAAGAATGCTAATGTGTTTAGTTTATATTCTGTGAGCTGAATGCAAAACCCATGCATTTAATTCCATTAAAACCTAGGGGAGTAAGCCCATTTCAGCCTGGATTTGTGAACGTAAAATGCAATTATTGTTGGTTATAGGATTGTGATTGTTGATGATTATTTCCTGAGAAACTTTTTTCTGTTTTTAATTCACACATATAACAGAGCAGTTTTTAGGTCATGTATAAATTGGAGGTAATATCCAATTTCTGGCCTAATCTTACGCAGTTGGTGAGCTAACTTTAAAAAGAAAGATACTGTTAAACTGTCTGCTAAAGGTAAACCTGCAAGTAATAACCCATTTGGTTATTCTTTCCCTGTAAGATGAATGCCCAGACTTAGCTCTGTGATGAGCACACTTGCACTGGCTCTCAGTCAGGCTCCTTGTGGCATAGGAGAAGTCGGCAAGGATGGAGAAAAACACTTGGGGTGTTTTCTAGCAGCAAGTGCTTTCAGTCCCAGCAGCACCCTCTTTAACTGTGTAAGTGGACATTATTTGCAGGAAAATTCTTTATAAGTACTGCTTCGCCTAGCTCCATTTCGGGATAGCATCTATAGCCCTACCACTCCACCAGCCCCACTGAGAGTCAGAGGTGTGCGCTAGCCCATAGCCATTCAGACAGCAGAGTGGTGTGAGTCCGTGTCCGTATCGACTGAGAGCAAGGGCAAACTGTATGTTAATCTGGCTTTATGAATCTCCTACGTTAACTTGGCATCAGCAACAGCTTCTCTTTCAGGAAGCCAGTGACATGTAGCTGCACAGTTATTAGGATTTTAACTCTCATTTCTCTTCAGTGGGAGACAGGTGGGTTTTAATGAGGTCTCACGGACCTCATGGTGTTCAGACAGTGCTGAGAAAAAGAGGGGAGGCTTCTCGAAGCATTAGTCCCTCTGGGAGGTAGGTGTTCAGATGTTTCTGGAAATCCTGCTACCAAACCACCTGCACGTCGTGGCACTAGGACGCCGTTGAAAGCTGTCAGTGTCTCAAAGCCTCAGGGATGGAGCAGTGACTTCCAGTGGGCCATGTGCCTCAACATCGCTGATTCGGTGTGTCCTCTTGTGCAACAAACATCTCCCCAGGCAGACGAGAAGGTGCACGTCATGCTCAGTCTATGAAACTAGGATATCCTCTGAGTAAGGAAAGGACACTTGGATATCAGCCATGTAGAAATGTAGTTTTATACTTAATTGGAGAGAACTATAAAAATAAAAAACTTTTTTTTTTCCCAAGAGAAAAATTCCTGTGTCTTTATAAAGAAAATCTTAGTTGCTAACTATATTTTTCCTTTCTTATTTGATTGTACCTTTTAATATTTCAAACAGTTTTCACTACATGGTCAGCATGTTTGTTTTCAAATAGCCTTCTTTTGCCATTTGAATGTAGAACCTGAATAAGAACATAAACTACGTATGGCTTCTGAGGTTTTTAAACTCCTGTCTCTCACTTTAATTTGTCATAATACCCAGATACTTTGAATTAGTATTAATATGCTTACTACTGGAATCGTGTATGTATGAGTAGCTGTGCTACTCTCCTTAAGTTGCTGGAACTGCTGGATGTAGGACAGAGGTGGTATGCTAAGGGATGAAAAGCTGTCAGCAAATAAAAATCTCAGTGATATATTTTTTAAATCTCATTGTGTCTGGTAGCTTTACCTATGGTCCTTGAATATTGTATCTAGTGTTCAGCAGCTCTCTCTTTTCTCAGTTTTAACAATACAAACACGACTTACGTCCAATGCCAGCATTTTTCACTGGTCAAAAAGCAGAAGGAATTACTTTAGTGATAAAGAATTAAAAAATATCTGGAGAGTGGTTCAATAGCTGATACATGCTGTGCAAAGGAGGTTAACTACTGTGTGGAAATAAAACACAGAGGTGAGGGTAAGGGACGCAAGGAGGTTACTACACTACAGTATGTAAGCATGGGCAGAGACCTGCCATAAACTTGCCTCATGCAGCCACCAGTGAGCTGGAGAGACTCACAGAAAGTTTAATTGGGAAATCTGAAGTTTTTGTAACAAGATAATGAACATAAGAATGTTCCAGAGAAAGATCTAAATTTGAAAAATAACTGCTCTTTTGGCATGTCCATGGCAACCGCTGGGTTTCAGGCTGGTTTAAGGGCAGAACATGTTTTTCCTCTTTATTCTCCCTTAGGTGTCAGAGGGTAATATAGACCACCTTCAAAAAACAGTTGTATTTTCACACCTCTGTTTTGCAGGCTATTAGGACTGTTTTTCTCTGCAAGCCTACCTCCAATCCAAGTGGCTTTCTGCAGTAATTTAATAGGGAGTACAAAATTAAAAAAAAAAAAATAAAGGAAAAAAAAGCATTGTTCTTATGTTAGCTATGGAATAGGTAAGGAAAATCTCTACAAGCAGGATACAGCTATAAAAAAATATATGTTTTGAGAAGTTAGCATTTAACTTTGAAAGCATCAAATAATACCACTGACTGAAATCACAGAATTTCCTTTATGTCTACTCAGGCAATTCTGTGTTCATACAGCTAAAAGAGTATACTAGATCCCTGGTATTGGAACTGAAATTTGTTAGTGAGATATTCTGCATTGAGGAAACCCAGCTAAAAAAAGACTAGGTTGATAACTGACATCAGAAAGGTCAACAATTTTTAGCTGTTGCTGTTTATGACTGGTTTTAAAGTGGGGATAGAGATTTTTTCCCAATAACAATCTTTTGAGCTGTGCCTTGTCTTGAAGCAAAATGTTGATACCCATTCAGAGATATGGAAATTGATTCAGCCATGACCTTTTCTAAAACTCTTTCAGTCCGTGATGACCCTGTTAAATGAAACATTTGCTTGCTCAGGACTGAAGCTGCTTTTTCAGGTGCCTACTGAGGTGTGCTTTTATATTTTTGACATTTTACTTGCTGTAGGTTTTTTTTTGTTTGTTTGTTTTTTTGTTTGTTTCAAAGGATGAATGGCGCTGATGCTTTGTCATATTTGTCAGTTTGACTTGCATCCCTTGCTGTTTTCTGAAGAGGAGTCACTCATGTGGCTCAGATCTCATTTCTGTCAGAGCAACATTAGCAAAGTAGTAATTTTTCTCTTACTTTCCACGGCTAAATTAAAAGTAGGGGAAAAAAATAGCTTTTTTTTTCAGCCTCTGAGATGTCACTTCGTAAAGTAAATGCAGAAAGGAAAAGGTTTTTTTTTCACACATGTTGTGCACTGAAGCAGGATTATCTGTTAAATGAACATGACTGCTGGGTTCTCCCACTGATATGCTCACGTGTGGCTGATGGCGAGTTACTCCCTGAATGCAGTAGGATTGGGTAATGTACATCTGGCTTTGCCACTCTGCAGCCTGCAAGCAACAGGGCATGTGGGACCAGAGCACAGGAACACTCCTCAGCCATATCTACTGGCACAGCACCTGGGAGGTTTTAACATAAGAACCAGAGCAACCCCTATAGATCCTGCACTCACCTGATGTGGGGTACTCAGCTTTCAGCTGATCCAATGGTCTGAAACTGCACATCATGGCAGCAAACATGGCACTGCTGCAGAACTGTCAAATCATAGAATAACCCAAGTTGGAAGGGACCCACAAGGATCATTGAGTCCAACACCTGGCTCCTCACAGGACCACCCAAAAATGAGACCATGTGTCTGAGAGCATCGTCCAAACACTTCTTGAACTCCTTCAGGCTTGGGGAGGAGCCTGGGGAGCCTGTTCCAGTGCCCAACTACCCTTGAAGAAAGGACAGGCCCACCACTGCCCGGGGCTAAGCAGCCTTCGGTTGGCCAAAGCTGCAGCAGAGCATATCCTGGGGAGCTACTGGGGAGGAGAGGAGGGAGGTGAAAGGGAGAACTCAAAACCCAAGCTTTGTCCAATGTATGTGCTACCAGTGGCCCACCTTGAAAACCAGTGCTTGTTTTTGTGCTTAGCAGTAATAGCCTCATTTCTGGAACATCATTTATATCTTGAGTTAACATTGATTTTTTTCCCTTCCCTTGTAGAACCTTTGGTTAATTTGTTTTTAAAGTGTTGTACAGTAATTACTTGATTTAAATGAATCATCTGACAAATGGATTCTTCGTCAAACTTGTCACTTACTCTGCTATTTCTCTTTTAACCTGGACCTTACAATATATTCTGAGCTTGACTGTAAGTCATCAGCAGAACATGAGAGAAAAGAAACTATTTACTAAATTGCTGGATTTCATTAAGAGTACATGGATGAAAACACAACAGAATGAAACAGCCAGATTGTATTTGCTGCCTTGTTTGTGATGCAAATTTTTAGATTGATTCAGCTCTTTTTATACCCATAGGTCCCAACAGAAAAATCAGGCTCAAATAAGTAGTAGTTCAAGGTTTTCCCAAACTTCACTCACAACAAACAATGATTTCCTCCATAAACTATCTCACAGACTTTGTTCATGGGCAGCAGGGCCTCTCTCTTTGTGCTTAATTCAAGGATTAACCAAGAGAACATATAGTCAAATAAACATCTATTGGCTTGGAGAATGATGCAAGTGGTCTCATAATTTCCCTATCACAGGGGTGGAGAAGGGGAGCACTATCTTCAGAGACTCTAAATGGCACCTTGTTTAACATCTCTAGTTCAGCTAAAAGAATGGCTGAAGGAGAGCCCTGTGGGAAAGGATTTGGGCATATTAGTGGATGAAAAACTGAATATGAGCCAGCCATGTGCATTTTTCAGCCCAGAAAACCAACTATATCCTGGGCTCCACCAAAAGAATTGGAGCTGGTAGGTCGAGGGAGGTGGCTCTCTCCCTCTGGTCTTAGGGAGTAGGGGAGTACTGTATACAGCTCTGGGGCACACAGCACAAGAAGGACATGGAAGTATTAGAATGAGTCCAGAGGGGGCCACGAAGATGATCAGGGGGCTGGAGCACCTCTCCTGTGAAGACAGGCTGAGGGAGCTGAGGTTGTTCAGTGTGGAGAAGAGAAGGCTCCAGGGAGACCTTACAGCGGCCTGCCAGTACCTAAAGGGGGCCTACAGGAAAGCCGGGGAAGGACTCTTTGTCAGGGAGTGTAGTGAGAAGACAAGGAGTAATGGCTTTAAACTGAAAGAGCATGTATTTAGATTAGATACTAGGAAGAAACCTGTTACTGTGAGGGCAGTGAGGCACTGGCACAGGTTGCAGTATAACATGAAACCAAAGTTCTCTGCAAGTGCGTTACTGATATGTTAACATGCACAAAAGAAACCTGGAAAATGTGTTGAAAGGGTACCAACATATTGGTTGTACAGCTGACTGTCAGAGAGACATATCTGAATACATTTGAAGTATACACAATGGTGCATATGCTGTTTTGATTAGTTTGCTTAGCAAAACTTTCACTCTATCCATCACTTCTCCTTTCCTTCCACTTCTTCCCTCTGCCCAGTGAATTTCAACTCTTTTTTTAAGGGGACCAAGCAAAAATTCTGCAAATTTCTGCTAATGAAGTATAAATAGCTCCTGCATATACATCAATTAAAATTAATCTCAATTTAATAGACAACTGATTAGAGGTCTGGAAAAAGTCCTAGTCCTAAAATGAGAAAATGTTTGCATTTATGCGTATGCATAGGACATGAAGACTATCTCATGGTATTTGAAAAAAGATATTTTAAGCTAAACAAGCAAACAAGCAAGCAAGCAAACAAAACGAAAAAGCACAGCACAGTAATAGTTTCCATGATGGAAAAGATTTTTTGCTAACATCAACTGTCTAATTAAAAAGTTATCTCAGGCTATTGATTATACTCGGTGGATTCCACCTTGCCTTATGAAACAATGTTCTGCTAATCCTAGTAGGGGTCCAAGCAAAACACAACAGGTGTATCTTGCTGGCCTAAGAACAAACTGACATTATTGCCAACTGAAAACACTTGTCTTCCATAGATGAAAGGAAGGAAAGTAAATTTTATTGAATCAGAAAAGAAGTAAGCTTGTTGGGATCATCATTGTCATGAGGAATTATAGGCTCTGAAAGTTCTATCTAACTAAAATGAAAGTCTGAAATCCATTTAGTAAATGAGGAAATTGGTTAAGTTGGTAGAATTGCTTAAGTCATGTTAAGGTGCTGTTACGTATGGTTTTGAGAAATAATGCTGCGTATTCAAGAGTAGCTAGAGATTACATTGCCAGCTTGGGTTTGATAGTCTCCAGTGTTTTCATTGCCGAGTTAAAATTCAAAACAGGTTTTAATTCCACTGTGTTTCCATTTCCTGATTATCAGCTAATGACTGCACTATTCCTACACTGGTGACATCAAAATTGCAAGAGATTGCAGCACATTAGCTGAATATATTCTGATGCTCGGAAAATATAAAGCGATATCTAGGGCTCAAATTTCACATGGGGAAATGTGAAAATATGTAACTGAGAAATCCAAAGTATTCTCTAGTGACTTGCACTAAATGAGTAAATTATACTTGCAAAATCAAGTACTGAAGCTGGAGATTGCTGTTTAAAGGAGCTATTTTTTTTCAAATTAGCTATGTTTGTTATGCATTCATCAAATCCCAGTGCTCCTAGATAGGCTGAATATGTTGTTGGCATAATATAGTCTCTAGAGGCTAGAGGGAGTAGACATCCCAGTATAAGTGGGATGGTCTGTTGACTTGAAACACAGGCAGGCACCTTTCCCATCTCAGAATACATGCCAAAGTAATTCATAGTGCCTCCAAAACTAAAATTCATTCTTTACAGGTCCTCTTCTGGAAAACTTACTTTCATGTTAAAGTTCTTATTGATATCACTTGTTTTAACAAGGAACAAGAAATATATATAATCTCAGTTTGAATGGTAGAAAATAAGTTTTGACAAATTGAGCAGAGCTCAAATAGCAGTTACCCAACTGAAACTGCACAGAAGGGCTGGGACACCTCATTGTTCAAATAGTTCAGAACAGATGTTAAAGGAAGAGTTTAGAGGAACAATAGGAAGTTGAGAGCAATTATGCTAAATGCAGCACTGCCCTTGCAAGGGGATTTCTAAAGCAGTGTCATGATGGTACTGGTAGGCACTACATCACAGGAGACATCACTTATCACTGGCACAGAGGCAGAATCTTCTCTGGGAGTAGCATGTGGCTCAGCTGTTTTATATCAACAAGTTCAACTTGTACAGCAATGAACTTTGATAAAGCAAAAATATTCACCTGTCTCCAAGAAAACTGAGAAATGGCCAACATTTGTTGGTAACATGTAAATAATAATAAAAAAGCCCTCTTAAGGCAAAGACCTTGAGAGGAAATTTTCGGTCCATTTCTACTCAAACTACATATCACTTTTGAATGTGGAACTTGTACTGTCAAGATTTGTAGAAACACTTCAGAAAATATCTCCAACACATCCAAGTTTCATCTCTAAACATAGATTACACTGAGCAGGGGGAACAAGACCAATGAATATGACTACTGCTTTTAGTTGGGAACTTGACAGAAGTTTTTGCAAGCATTTAAACATTTTACTACAGAAAGCCTGAATGATAAACATGTATCGTCTTTCACAGATGTTTGTCTAACCAGCATTCATAATACTGAGTTAACCTACAGTGACATTGTAGATAAAAACTAATGGTCCAATGTGCTTTTGCTTTTAACAGCAATTTAAACTGTTTTCCTTTATGAACAGTCAGCTTATTGTTGCTCATAATTTATTTTTCTCTTTTTTATGTACAGTGATGAAGAGGTGAATAATACTTCTCATTTATCTCTGTATCAACAGGAGGGATCTTTGAAACTGTGGAAAATGAACCTGTTAATATTGAAGAATTGGCTTTCAAGTTTGCAGTCACCAACATTAATAGAAACAGAACTCTGATGCCTAATACGACATTAACCTATGACATTCAGAGAATTAACCTTTTTGATAGCTTTGAAGCCTCGAGAAGAGGTAATTATCTCAATTACTGTGTCAAACATACATGTTCTATACTACCTTGCCACTGCCTGATCTTCTGTTCCAATTGTAATATGTGTATACAAACAGTAACATAAAAATTATGTTTCAAAGAGAATCAAACTGGAGTTGGTCTTGTCATCTAGTTCTGATAAAACACCTACATCCTGTCTGCATGCTAAGAGCCCCAGATGGAAGGAGGCAGGTCCAACCAGTTTTTCTTTCCAAAAAATAGATTTGCCACCTGGAATTCTGCAGAAAATGATCACTGCCTAACAGGGAGCACAGTGGGATGTCACAACCCATAATTAGCACATGCACACAGTTATCCATTATTCATAACAAATGATTTTTATTGTACCTTAAAGAGCAGAGGTCAGTAGTGCCCCAGTCCTGAAATATTAACACTTCAGTGGGTTAGACAGAAGTACAATTTCTCTGTTATAAGTAAGACATGGAGTGGACAAGTTTGGAATTTTTTGCGTATTATTTATTTTTCCTGGAGGAAAAAGTATGGTCCAATTATTTGCATCTAATTTACTTGCAAATGTAAACAGAAAGGGGGAAAAACACACAACTTTTCTTAGGCACAGTGTATTTCTTCACCTCTAGGAGGCAACATTGAAGTTTGCTAAAATTTTATATTCAGCAGTCTGGTTCCTGGAATTATATGGTGTGCACACAATCTATGCAAACAAGTTTGGGAAAAGACCCATAAATCACCAAGACTTTGCAGATGTGTTTTGCAGTTCATTATAATATCTCTTTCTGTAAAAAGTACAAGATATGTTTGGTCTAAGTTAAAAGATATGTTTGCTATAAGGCAAATGAAGGCTGAAAATTAATGTGCTTCACATCATGAATCATGTTAGAACACTGTTAAGCTTTTGTTTTTTAAATGTCTAAGTTACTAAATTCTCCTCACAGTACTTTAGTTTCTTACTGAAGATTGTGAAAAAAAAAAAATTTCAAAGAACATCAAGGGTAGCTTTAATTTCTGTTTATTGCTTTTTTTGCCTTTTTTTTTTTTTCAAATATCAAATATATGCTGGAATTGTATGCTATCAAAAATCAAATACTCTGCATTTTTAATCCATATAATCCAGACCTCCAGAGAGGATTTTAGATTCCCTCTATAGTGAGAATCTCTTCTGTGACTATTGTGAAAATACTTCAGTGTCTTCACCATTTAATCTGTAGGAAGGAGTTCATTACAAATATTTTTGTAATTCTACACACTAAAGCACAAGGGATCCATGCAGACAATAGTAATTTCTTCTCTGCATGAATTATTGATATTATTTATGCAATTTCACATTAAAACCTGTTATCCTTTCAGAAAGCTTCTGAATTAAACCTTGAAAGCCTGTGCATTTTATGCTGTCTGTAAAACACCCATTTGTAGACTGAAAACAGAAAATAATTGATTTTCTGTCACATTCTATTACTACCAGAGACTAAATATTAATTTAAAATATCTCTGCTCATTGTGGGTGTTCAGATACTTAGTATTTCATCCAACAGCAGTAATTTCTAGATTTTCCACAAAGAACTACCTTACAAAGAGTACAGCATTGCAACTCTGTGCAGAGGTTTGTCCCAGTCCATAAATACCTTATTAGAAACATTTACGGTACATTTTACGAATGGACAAAGGTAGTTAAAATTACTTCATCTTATGTCAGTTAGCCTGAAAAGACATGGCAGGGGAAGAAAAATAAAAAGATGCCTACAGAAGGGATTCTTTTGCTGGAAATACTAACCACATTGGATGAGATACAGGCACAATGGGAAAGAAGCCTTTGTTGATACTAGCATTTGACTGATTTGGAAAGGTATTAAAATATCAGTGATGTTGGATCTTTATTTTTCTGTGTTGTTACTGAGGCCTTTAGGCTTTACCGCTTCTTCTGTAAACACCGATTATGGAGCGCCATGAATCATATTGGCGTTTACTGTTTATATTACTTCAGTAGCCTGAAATTAAAGCAACTCACATTGATAGTAGTTTGCCAGTCATGGGGGGAATCTGTATGGTGTCTGTTGTGATTCCATGAACATATTCCCTGACACACTGCCATGAAACTTAATTCATGTGACATCCCTTTGGCAAGCCCATAGTCAGAAAGCTCCTGGTTTCTCCAGGATAATGCCATTCAGAGAAAGGCAATTTGGGAATCAATGCAGTTTGAAGGCAATAGACAGAGAAGGTTTTTGTTTGTTTGTTTTTTTATAAGCAGGAAACTGGTTCTAGGATATATTGCTAATCAGTAACACCATTTTCAGGGACCATTTCCAAGTGGGTCTTGGAGCAACATGGTTACCCGTTGCCACTTTCAAATCATAAGAATGGATGGAGAATAAATTATCTTGGCAAATGCCTTGCGAGTTTCCTGCTTTTGCTGACCAGCAGCTTCTTCCTCCCCTCCCTCTTCTCCCCACAGCATGTGATCAGCTCGCTCTTGGTGTAGCTGCCCTCTTTGGACCTTCCCATAGCTCCTCCGTCAGCGCTGTGCAGTCCATTTGTAACGCACTCGAAGTCCCACATATTCAGACCCGATGGAAACACCCTACAGTGGATCACAAGGACGCCTTTTATATCAACCTCTACCCAGACTATGCAGCCATCAGCAGAGCAGTTTTGGATCTTGTACTATACTACAACTGGAGAATAGTAACAGTAGTATATGAAGACAGCACAGGTAAGTAGTACAGGTGTGCTGCAAGTCATGTGCTATGTGCTTCTGCTAATGTAAGTACATGGATAAATTCTGTGAGAGAGTGCCTGTGATAGTTCAGTTTGGCATTCTTACAGCAGCTTTCCCCAGAATATAGAAGAGAAAGATCTCTTAAGGCGCAGTTGTGCTTCCACTCCTATGGCTTTTGGAAAGCTGTTCACTTCATCAGAAGTTAAGAAGTCACCAGGAGGTAGTTTCTCAGTTCTTGGTACTGAGTCACATTTCGCTTCCTGTTTGTGGAACCAGTATCACAGCTTGAAACTGGTAAGTATTCTAGTGTGGGGCTGATTAGGGATTCCCTGTCTCAGTGAGGGGTTGATCTTTAAAAGAATGCATTTACAAACTAAGAGTTCAAACTGTAGCATTTTTAATGCAGAGACTCTCTTCTTCCTTGGAACTCTCTCAGAAAAAAACAAACCCAGTTGTCAGCTGGATACTGAATGCTGAATCTAAAAGGTGCAATTCGTGTAAATGTTTCCATCCTGGGACTCTTAACTAAGAAGTCATAATGCTTAATATTCTGTATTGATTGTTGATACTTGAAGACATCCAAAGAACAGATCCAGTATTGCAGGAAGAGAAAAAGACTGTTTTTTTCTAAAACCATTGCCAATAAATTGAGTGAAAATCAACAGTGAAAGCCAACGGCCAATAGCCAACATAGCAATAACTCGATAACCTCAGAAAAAATAGTGATCCTTCACCTTGCCTTATATGTACCATTGGGTCATTCCGGCAAGGACATTCATGCACAAGACAAATATATACCCACACCCAGCAAGAGAGCAATGACTTTTTTCATATTAATCATTTGTTTTTTGTTTAAGGAATGCTTCTTGCTCATATTCTCTCTCCCTATAGAGATTTTTAAGGCAGCCTTTTACTTTCACTCAGCAGGAGATCATGGGCTTTTTTTTTTTTTGTGGGAAAATTAAGTTCATGGGTAATGAGAAAGAAATCGTAATCACACACCTCAAAGAACTCTTAACTATCTTACTTTGTTTTTGGAGGCAGTACAAATTACATAGGAGTGCTAAATTAGCTAGTAGAATTGCACTGTGTTTAAATACTTGGACAAATCTTCAGCTGGTTGAGCTCCACTAACTTCAAATAAGCCCTGTAGATTTCTACCAGCTGAAGACATAGTCTTAGAAATCATGTTCTTGTGTTTACAGATATAGAGTTAGATCTCAAAGTATTTCAATTCTTTAGAAGATCTCAGACTTGCTGAGTGACCTTAAGCAAGTCATTTAATTTCACTATGTCCTCGAGCTTTTTGTCTCTAAACTGATGATAAGGAAAAAATAAAGTTCCCCTCTCTAGGGTATTGCAACGTATGCTGAAATGAGGACAATGAAAGCCATATGGATGCCTATTAAGAATAATTATTGTTAAGTGGCACTCAGGTTAATCACTAGCTCAGGTTAACAACTTGTTGCTCACTTAGAGCAACATTGCCTTTTTCTCCCTCAGTCTCTCCTCATTTGCTCATGCCTTATATTAGCCAGGAAAGATAGTAAGGAGGTTTTCTCAATTCTATGTTCTTGTTTAATATTGAAATAATAATTAGCTGCCAGCAAAGAAGAATTATATCATTTTTTGCAATGTACAGTATCAATATTGCATCAATAAAAACATATCCTAGAGTCAACAAATTCCAAACACATTTCAGAGTATTTAGATGCTGAGGCGAAGTGTAGTCATGAAAAGGAAAATCTATAACTATATCAGTCAGAAGCTGGAAAATATGAGGTTAACAACTTATCCTTTAGATATGTGAAACATGTTAGGACTGATAAGAGACCCTTTTTAAGTGACAATAAATACTCACTGCACATAATGGTTAGTTGTATAATTGCATATCATTTTTCAGGTCTAATTCGACTGCAAGAGCTCATCAAAGCCCCTTCTAGATACAACATTAAAATCAAAATCCGTCAACTGCCCTCTGGGAATAAAGATGCCAGGCCTTTACTCAAGGAGATGAAGAAGGGCAAGGAGTTCTACGTGATATTTGATTGCTCACACGAAACAGCAGCAGAAATCCTTAAGCAGGTAAGGGGAAGGGAGTGAAAACACACAACATTCATTTTGTATCCTGAAAGTCATCAGCCTATCTGGTTTTTATTTTGTGGGAAACACTAAAATTGAATCAGTTTTCAGTTCAGCCATAGACTAGTTAATATCAGGGACAGAAGCTGCTAGAAAATGTGCAGCAATTTCTGAGCACTCAACAAGATTTCAGGGCTTCACAGAACCACAAGAACCAGGAGCAGTATTGATGTCTGAAGAGAAGCCCGTAAATATCCAGCAGAAGGAAATATGCATTTCTGTTTCATACTTCAGGTTCTGCTTGACTAGGAAGATTGTTGCATTTATTTTAGGTTGTCTTAGTTTAATCAATACAGTTTGTATGCCTTCCCCCACAAAAAAAAAGAAAAAGAAAGAGACCCATTTGGAGTGCTTAGAGAGTGGCTCACATCGAGCTATTGCCTCTTCAGAGGCTGCACATCAAGTTCAGTGCTGACTACTGTAACAACAGGGCATTAATCCACTGCAGAGAATAGCACAGCTCTGAATTCACATGCCCGTAACAAAGCAATATGTGGTCTACTGGCACCACCTCATTACATTTCAAACTCTGGTACAGCAAGAAGATGGAGTGGAGACATTAACGGAGGAAAAATGTGTACTTTAAAACAGGAAGGAGGCTATTGTTCAAAGTTTCCATAGCCCTGACCTAAATGCTAGAGCTGGATAGTCACACAAGGCAAGGACAAGCACCACAAAGCCTGATGTTAATGGGTTGGGACATTACCAGGGGCACACAAAGAGTGGTGCAAATTAGTATTTGCTGTTGTCACTTACTATATTTTTCCAGACAATCAAAGTCTAAAGCACCAGCTTCTGCAATTCATTGACCTATAGACAATAATACCAAGCAAGTAATGTATTGGGAACTGTGTTTACCTTTTTTGCTGCAGTTGTAGTTTTGGACTTTTTTTAATTTATTTTTTGGTTGTTATTGTTACTTGGTCTAATGGGAAACACTAATCACAGGAGACCATCAGGAGAAGTTCCACTGATCTAAATGCTCAAGGATGCACTGTCCCATAAAAGTTGGGACCTAATGCTTCCATCCCATTGCTGAAATATTTATGTTATGTAGAGTAGCATTATGTGTCAAAGTGGGTAAGCCAACTTACTGGATGTGTTTGTCTGCAGAGCCTGAAACCATCGTCTCCATGCTGGAGACTCTTGGTGCTGTCAATACAGACTTGCAGGGTGGTGTCCTAAGTCAGTTGAGCAACACAGCTGAGAGCAGGCACACAAGTTCCTGTGAGCCAGTAGGGCTGAATTTATTGCAGTCAGGAAAGTTGATCCGTACTATGTTTTAGGGTTTTCTTCATGCAAGTTATATATTTACAACAGGGCCAGATGTAGGCATGATGTTGGAAACCTGAGGAAAGAGCAAGGGCAGGGTGTGCAATCACATAGCTGCTCTCTCACCTGACGGGGAGCACACTGCAACATGCAGCACTATGTGAGAAGAGGGGTGGGCAGGAGAGCTGCTGTCCCCTCGCTCTGCTCGCTGGAGGGACATCCAAAAGCATTACAACATGACAGCAGGAACAAGCTGCTCCCAAATGTGATTTGTGGGGGAAGGGTTAAACTGACAGCATGGATTTTCAGGGATCTGCAAGAAGAAAGTGCAGATGTCTGGCACACTGCAGGAGGCACAGAGCTTCAAATGTACCAGACTGAGTGTAAAAAAAAAAAAAAAGAAAAGAAAAAAAAATATTAAAATAACCTTAGTGTCAAAAGAAGAAGAGGAAGTGCTAAAAGATGCACTAAGACAGGGCAAAGTGGCAGAACAGTTTGTGTGGGAAATGGATCAGGGGAGACAACTGACAGGCTGCAAATACAGATAATGCTCTCCAGTGCCTTAAGAGCCCAGAGAAGGATGGTGAATGGCAGTGTGGAAGAGAACAGGAAAATTAAGGGAGGTACACCTGTAGGTCAAAGCTGCAGGAAAGGAAGCATCATAAATATACGCGAGAAAGAAAGGGAAAATGTCTTTCATATGAGATACTTCAGTGGCTGTATCTAGTTGATGGCAGCAGTAACTCAGGTGTTGATGTTCCTCACTGCCAAAGGCAGCTGTGAAATGCAAAGGTGTGGAGGGCTCTGAATTCATGTGTGGATCATCTGTTTTTAGGTCAGCCACCTGAAGTACCATGGTTCATATTCTCATCACTGCACACAGAAACCTCTATATAATTTTACACTGAATGAGAACAATATATTAAAGAGAATACTACAGAAAATGTTTTAAGAAAACTCTTTAATGTTAGCAGCAAAAAACACATACCATCATTAAATTCTGTAAGATTTCTGATAGGAGTAGAAATCAGAGCCAACAGTCACCTAAAGCAGTCCCCAAAGCAACAACTTCTTGTCTGAGCACTGTATTTACAGTAATGTAGTAAATGCTTGGTAGCCCATACAGAAGATAAATTAGGGTGGTGGAAATGTGTAGCCGGTTGGGGTGGGAATATTTCACAGATTAAAACTGCACCAGGGTCACACTGGCACGTGACCCCCCATCATTTGTGAAACACAAGGATCCTGCATCCTGCTCACCCTCCAAGTCTGCCCAGCTTCACCCCAGAGCTTTGCACAAAGGTCTGCATCTCCCCCCTCCAAGCCCAAGGGTCCAAGCCTCATTACCAGCATTGGCTCCATCTCCTTTGGACACCCCCCACCCCAGGTAGGCAGCATCCCTCACCTCCTCCAAGCCTCACCTAGGCTGGGGAAGAGACAAAAGGCCACCTCTTCCCTGCCTCCAAGCTACAGCTCAGCACCAAGTGCTCTCCAAGGAGCAGTGTGTGTGAGCACCAGCTGTGGCACAGCTTGTTTGCTGGGACAGGGGGACAAGGGATACACAAAAGCTCTTCCTGGGAGTGAAAGGATTAGCATATCAGAAATTTATGTCCTGAAAGTGTCAGCTTATGGAGCTGCGTATGGCAGCATGGAGCTGCCTGGACCAGTTGCATTACCAGGTTTGGGACATGGGGAGGTGACCTCTTCACTTGCCTCCTTTGAGTTTTGTTTACAAACCAGCACAAAAGACAGACTTCTTCTCTTAAATGGGACTATCTTTTCCTTATTTATAGCTTCAACTAAAATGCCACCGAACCACACTTCTTCCTTGTGCACAAGAACAGGAGAATCAATAACCTAATTTAAACAAAATACAAAGCCTGCAAGCCGCTGAATAACCTATTCCCTAATCTCACACATTTTCCCTTCTCTCTGACATGCTGCAGAGAGCCCAGGCTTTCACAGTCCCTGACCAGCTTAATGAGACCTGGCCCTTCCATCATCCACATCTGGAAGGAGTAAGCAGAAATGGTGATTATTAATTACTTTTTCAATAGTTACTTTTTTTTTTCCCTACATATTCCCTCTTGAGGGCTAGTAACTTCATGTGACTGGTGCACAGTGGCTAAAGGAGGTTTCCGTCTCTGTTGCTGGTACCAGGCAGACAGGTAACCTCCCAAACCAGCACATCTGCTGCCCAAAGTGACCCATCCCACAAGCATCAAGGTATCTGAAATTACTTGAGCCAAAACATTACACCAGCAGAGTTTTCAAACAAGATGCACTGCACCAGCAGAGCTGACGGAAAAAGTTTTAGCTGGTCTGTCACTCCCATAGCCTATTTGAAAATATTGGTTGCTGGAGCTTTAAAATTCATAAAGATTGAACAAATGTTCTGACAAGCAGCAAGATCTAGTAGGGAGTCAGGTGCTGAAAGCAGGAGCTAAGTGCAGCTGAGGTTTCTAAGGGTAGAATTTTGATCTCAAAAGACCCAGCTCAGGATCTGCTCAAGCTCTGTAGGAGCCACCCAGGTTGTTTTAAACTGTGCCTGTCCTACCCTGCTGCAAGGGTGCATAGCATCTCCTGCCTTTCCAAGCCTCATAACAGGCATCACTGAGAACGTGAGATAATAAAGCACTCTCCAAATATGCTTAAGACCAACAGGACTGAATCAATTACACGAGGAATTTAGAAACAATTTCTTAGGGAAAAACTTGGTGTTTGCAACACTCACCTGAAATATTCCGTGGACAGAGATCTAGTGCTGTTCTAGACTAGGTAAGCAATCGCACAAGTCAGTTAATTCTAGTTATTGCAAACAGCGATCTGTCTTGTGTGCAAATCTTCCAGTATGTTGTGCACTTACTGTATTTGGGTTGATTTGGTCTTTTTGTATGAGGAACTTTGTTCAAGAGGTTAAGTTGTTAAGGTTAACCTTCAATTTACTCTTCTAATGCACCAATAGTTGGCATAGATTTTACTGTTAGGCAAACGCATGTCTCATAAATTATGTTGCTACTAGCTTTAAATTATCTACTCCCTCCTCCACACCTTTAAAATAAATTTTATGAAATGTGAAGTATATTTAATCAGGTTTAAGACACTCATAAAACATTTTATAAAGACTTCTGTGTTCACTTTCCCTATGTGACAAAGAGCAAAATAACTAATTTGGTTCTTACAGTAGTGCAAAAACTGTCATCATAGTATACATTCCATGTACAATAATAAATGTGAGAATATAAAATTTCAGTTCTTGAGTATGCTCCTTCCTGTAGCTTGTCAGGGAGGCTGAAGCCTACTATCTGCTATGAAAAGGCAGGATTATCTCTGTTCTCACTGCTGCTGGAGGAATACTTGTGGCAGATCCTCCCAGATGACCCCCACGCCCCAGTGTGAGAAGCAGAGAGGTATTCGATATTCATCTCACCGGTTCTCCTCTCTCTCACATCATCTTTTCTGAAACTTCTGTTTCTCATTTCTTGTTAGCCATGCTATCTAGATGAAAGCTAAACTATTTGCAGTACCACCCATACTTCTTGCACATGTAGTTCTTTGTTGCCTTGTAAGCTTCAATGGGTGATGCAAATTCAAGTGGATTTTCAAAGTGATGGGGTGTTTTCAGTCTGTACTGTGAGACTATGTCCACACCGAAGCTTCAAAGGCAATGTCACTGCCCTGGCTCTCCAGGATCTCTTCAGGAAGCATAAGGAGACAGCCACAGCTTTTTGGGCCCCTGGGCCAACACTTTCACTCTGTCCTATTCCTATGGGCCTTTTTTTTACACCTGGTCTCCAATACTAGTAAATGTATGTCTTGTTTCTTGATGTGACTCATGTCTATGTTGGAGGAACTTTTTACCACTTCAAGCTGGATTGCTGCTGTGGATGAGTGTGACATAGGTTACATGGAAGGTTTCCAGTGAGCTAAGTCATGAACAATTAAAGCTGCCTGTGTGAAGTCCAGGAAAGCACAGTAAGCACAGTGCTTTTATGTTGAACATTTTAGAGGCTAGGAGGCAGAGGGACTTTTATTCATCATGGCGTATCTTGCTGATCCTAGAAAATAGTGGTAGTACTAATTAATTGGATAATGAAATGCATTCATTTAATGTTCATGAAATTGAATAATAGCATGACTGAGGAAAATGCTAAGTGAAAGTAAGTGAAGTATCTGATGCGGTTCCATTAGTCTGGTTACAGCCCATCTTGAAGGAAGACTGAGACTAGCTCTAAATGAGGAGATTTTTTTTTTCACAAGATGAAAGAACAGAGGTTAGAGATGAGATATAATGCAAGCCAAGAACAAGGAACCCAAAGAAATTTACAGACATATGAGATTATATTTTGATACAGCCTCTGTCCACTTGACATATATATTTTGATCACCGATGCTTGTTCAGATTCATGATGCAGTTCATGAACAGCTAAAAACACAGGTCTGCTACACATAAGTGCAAACACCCTATTTGAAATGGATAGAGATGGAAGTCTCTTTATCTCATTTGCCACAGCAACCCATATCTGGGTTTGGCTGAAGAACAGATTTTATACAGGGCTGGATGGGAAGGAGATCTGCAAGGAGAATGCAGAGTATTCTATCCTGGTTTCACTAATTTACATTCATCTAAGTTCCACAGCAAGTAAAAGCTGTTATTATTTAAATAGGACATTATTATCAGATGCATAATTATTTAACTAATTGCACACAATGTTACTTAAATAGGAATATGTAATGAAATTCCATTCTAGTTTCTTATGGACAGCTATATACACAAAACCCAATCTCGTTCACAGAATCACAGAATCGTCTAGGTTGGAAGAGACCTCCAAGATCATCTAGTCCAACCTCAGCCCTAACACTAGCAAGTCCTACACTAAACCATATCACTAAGGGCTACATCTAAATGTCTTTTAAAGACCTCCAGGGATGGTGACTCCACCACCTCCCTGGGCAGCCCATTCCAATGCCTAACAACCCTTTCAGTAAAGAAGTTCTTCCTAACACCCAACCTAAACCTCCCCTGGTGCAACTTTCGCCCATTCCCCCTCGTCCTGTCACCAGGCACGTGGGAGAATAGACCAACCCCCACCTCGCTACAGCCTCCTTTAAGGTAACTGTAGAGAGCGATGAGGTCGCCCCTGAGCCTCCTCTTCTCCAGGCTAAACAACCCCAGCTCCCTCAGCCGCTCCTTGTAAGACTTGTTCTCCAGACCCCTCACCAGCTTTGTTGCCCTTCTCTGGACTCTCTCGAGCACCTCCATGTCCTTCCTGTAGCGAGGGGCCCAAAACTGAACACAGTACTCGAGGTGCGGCCTCACCAGAGCCGAGTACAGGGGGACAATCACTTCCCTAGCCCTGCTGGCCACACTGCTTCTTATACAAGCCAGGATGCTGTTGGCCTTCTTGGCCACCTGAGCATGCTGCTGGCTCATATTCAGCTGCCTATCAACCAGTACTCCCAGGTCCTTCTCTGCCAGGCAGCTTTCCAACCACTCATCTCCCAGCCTGTAGCGCTGCTTGGGGTTGTTACGCCCCAGATGCAGGACCCAGCACTTGGCCTTGTTGAACTTCATGCAGTTGACCTCAGCCCATCGGTCCAGCCTATCCAGATCGTGGACTTCCCTTTTCTCTTCTGGGCTGTTCACATTTTCTGCAGTGGGGAGGGCGCTTGCTCTGTGGTAGTAGCCTGTGCAGCTGCTTTGCCAGGTTATTCAGGTGTCCCAACCTGAAAGGGATCTTTGCTCCTACCATGCTTTTACTACTGTCTGTTTCACGGTAGTTCCTACAAGCTGCAGTCCCTATATCTGCAGTGTTAAATGAGTCCTTGCTGCTGAGAGCACACAAGTGCAACTTTTCTAATTACACTAATGGGAGCATCTGAGTCATTAAGGCACTGCTTTGGGGTCTTCAGCACGATACCCAACATTCCTCTTGCTGTTGCTTTAACATGCTTTCATTTTCTGTCTTCCTAATACCATCTTTTAGAGTGGGCATTTGACACTATTATAAAATCCATCCATTCACTGGAAATTTTACTTAGCAACGATGCTACGCTAGAAGAGAAATAAATTATTATTGCAAATCCTTTCATATCTGTGAATAAAAAGCACCCTACTTAGGTCAGTCTACAAATCTAATTCGCAAGTCACAGTGAAGTGCTATGTACCTGTTAACTAATTATCATTGTTAACGAGTGTTAGAGGGGAGGACAACCAGTGAAGCCTGTTCATGTGACCAGTGCTAAATGAGAGGCCAGAGATCAGCGGCAAATCAGAGGCCAGCCTGGGACAGATCCAGCATCAGTGCTGATTCCTTAGCCAGAAAAGGACATTATTATTGCATGTGTGCCACTTATGAGCTCCCTTCCAGCCATCTGTAGTTTCACATCTTAATTGAGTCATTATTAATACAGAAAGTACAAAAATGGCATGTTGGTTAAGCTTTTCTGGGTGGTTGCAATACTTTCTTTAGAAGGAAGAGCTTCAGCAAGCTTCTCTCACGGCACGCTTGGTGTCAGGTCCATGCCAAATCCAGGACACCCTTCCACCACTGGTCACCGTGAAACTGCATCTTAGTTATGGCAGGTAACATTGCTGGTCAAATCCCATTTTTTACATGCAGTTGCCCTTGTTTTTCAAGCATTCTGGTTCTGTTTTGTTTTCAAATGCAGTCCTGCAGCATGATTTTTGAAATCATTATTATTCACAGGCATGTGTATGTGTCCTGCCAGCTCAGTTTATCTTGCATTATTTGGGAATCAATATTTTCAAAAAATGTTTTAATCAAAAATGTGTTCAGGAGACAAACACTCCTCTCTCTCAGGCTACTGCCCTTGGCTGTATGAGGCAAGTAATAACTCGGCTACCTTGGATTAACTAGCTGCGTACCCAGGAGCAGTGTAGCTGCAGCAGCACAAGCTAAGTAATGCTTCCGAAACCCCCCTGCTACACACTTCGTAATCTTTCTAGCTAATATATACTTCTAGTTAACTTAAAATTGTATTTTAAGGCATTATATCGCTTGGCATTGTCCTGGTCCTCTGTTGTCTTACTATTTCTACACAGGCAGATTGGAGATTACACATTCTGATAACAGAAGTGCAATGACTTTATGTCAGATTTTGTATCTCAGGTTAGAATTAAAACTCTAATGAATCAATAATTTAAATCTGTGTATTTGGATCCTCCCTTGTTACATTTATTAATATAATCTTGCTTTCATAATAATGTAACACCATGAACTAACTATGAACTTCCTGTAGAGGACCAGCTAAATTTGGGTATCCAGAGGTTTACCTGGGTTCAAACCACACGTGAATCATTATTACCGAGCTGCTGCTCTGTGCCCCATATGAAGTAATTGGGTTATTTCAGTACAGTTTCAGCTAAAAAGAAACCTGCATCATAAAAATCCTGCCTGACACCTCCTTCCCACAGCAGGGACCATAGTCACAGAAATCCAGCTGCTTCAGGGAGCAGAACTGAGTCCAGTCAAATCAGCTGGGAAACACAGCATGCAGAAGTTTATGTTGATGCTACCATATATCATTTTCTGTGCATAAATAGGGAAGGAACATCACTCTTCATGATTGCTAGAGTGCTCATTTTTACAGGTAATAAAATAACTCTAAGAAATGGAAGAGAAGAGGATTAATAAAATAAGAAATAAAAAAAGCAATTTTGACATGTAAATTCAATGGAGTGTTTCAATAAAATACTTGCCTTCTGGCTTGATTTTTAGTGGCTGGAAATGGATTGGTTGTTTGTGATTAACACTGATTATTATCTTCTGCAGCTTAGAAGGTTCAGGTTCTTCCCTTTCTTTATGTAAGGAATTTCCATACACAATCACACAACTGATTTTCAGAGGCTTTTGCTATGAAAGAATATTGGCAAGCCAAATCATATTATTTTCCCCTGTCTTTCAAGTAGCTATTCAGGCACTGCTGAAAGTATTCTAAAACAGTATTAATAGTACGTGCTTACATTACTCTGATCCAGACTGAATAACACTTAACCTTTGCCCATGTTTCTGTCACGACGATGAATTTTCCACTAGTTTCCTAGTTCACAGTTATTCCTCCACTTCACACAATCCCAGAGAAGGCAAAATGTTTACGTCACAGTAACAGTGTGCGTGGGTGTGGCGACAAGCACAGGTGATGCTGTGCTGGAACTGTAGAGCATCCCGGTACATGTGATCAGGGGTGTCTTATGTAAGCATTTTCAACAATTTTTGGAGAGGGGCTGGAGCAAAAACATATCCCTCTAGAAGTTTCCTTAAAGCACCACTGCAATGTGAGGGCTGGGAAGAAAATCTTCCTCTTTTTCTGCCCAGGGTGGTCAGTCAGTTTGTATTTAAATGCCATCCTTACCACCTTACCTTGCAGAGCTTAAAAACGTCTGACTCTGGAAAATTATTCCGGAACAGAAATCCTTTCCTACTAGCGATTTTGACAACTTCCCGCAGACCTGAATTACCCAGGTGGAACAAAAGGCATTTAAAGAAGTTTTCTTCTTTTCTTTGTTTCTGGTTTACTTCAGTGAGCACTCACCAAGTGTCTTGTTCTCACATGGTAATGTAGAATAAAAATAATGCACCTAAGCACTTTTCCCTATAAATTCCATTGTCTGCTAGTAAATTTCCTTTTAACACTTCTAAAATGCAGACTAAAGAATTTCACTTTTAAAAAATCAGCTCCTCATTATCACCAGTCATTTTTCTTGTCCTAGAAGTTTTGCAATCTTTAATCTCTTTCCTGAGCAGAGGTGATAAAAACGTCATTAACATACAAATATCTTATTTTTTGCTCCTGAAGAAAAATGTAGTTGTAATCAAGATTTATAACCTGTAATGTATTGTTCCAGATTAATCCATGCTTTTCAGAAGACAGTGGAGTATACTGAAAGCATCTAGTGTAAAGCACACTCACCTTTTAATCTTTTTCAACAGATTCTCTCCATGGGAATGATGACTGAATACTACCACTACTTTTTTACAACACTGGTAAGAAACACTGAAAATTTTGGGGGGAAATTTCTATGTTGCAGAAAAGCCAGCTAAAGCCTTTCCCTCGGTGTTTTTATTGCAATTACTCAAGGAATCCTCTGGAGAATGAGTACTAACACTCCTCAGGCATCACAAGGTTAAAGTTTTGAGGTGGTGCTGAGGTCAAAGCTTCTGCAGGCAGTGGGGTACAGCCCCCATCTAGCACAGCATGTGAGCTTGCCCTTCAGTCTCTCTCTACCTAGCTTAAAAAGCATCACCTAATTATTAGCTAGTTGAAGACCACCACAGTCTACTGCATTGACCCCGTCCCTCCAAGCTATTTTTGTTGAGTACGATGTAAAAAGAAGACAGTAATTCAGGGGTTAAGATGTGTACTTTGTCTTAGCACATGTCGGATAAATACAGGTTCATAGCTAAATTGTTGACTTTACTCATATATATAGAAAACAAAAAACACCAAAAAAATCCATATTTATAATTTCACTTGGGAAATATGATAAGAAAAGAAAAACATTAAATTTTCTTTTACGGTACAAATCTATGGATATTCATTTCAGACACATTATTCCTATATTTTAACATATATACCATGTATAACTTAATCCATGCTTAAGATCTATTCACATGGCAAACTAGAAAGACAGCCAAGAGCCAATATTGCTGGAACAATCCTAGTTTGGATTATGTCAGTTCATGTGCATCAGCTTAATCTTTATTTCCATTCCATATAAAATTTTATGTGGAAGTGAAAATTTATTCTGAATCCAAGAGTCAATTCATTAGTCAGAAAAGACTCTCAAACTGTTTGGAACTTGAAGTAGTAGTTTGAAAGAGCTCTCTTTTGAGCCCATTTTAACACCACGGAAAATGTGAAAATTTAGTGTTTACTGTGGACCATACTGTTTTATGCAATAGCAATGAATCTAAAATAAAATGGTGACCAAGAAAAGCAATATACATGAAGTAGCATGGAGCATACATTAGAACAAGCAGTAAGCGGTGTTGGTGGTATCTCAGCATTGTGGTATTGTAAATGCTGACATTTTCATGGCTACTGTGGTATTAAACCATGACCACCACATTTGTCATTTTACTGGCTTGCCGGGATCAACAAAAATTTGTTTTGAAAAACCAGCCTTCAGGCTTTGAAAAGCAGTTAGCATCTTCCCACTGCTTGATAAATCTAGCAGCAGTATGTGCCACACAATTATGCCATTTAGAATATCCATTATTTCCCAGCCCTGTAAACACCAAGCACTGCAGTGCATGGAGTTACTGCGCTCTGGCCCGACGTGTCCATTAGGCATACTGGCAGCGAGTCACCTGAAGCAGGCAAGGCAGGAGAAAAATGGGGTTCATAAGCAGAAAAACTATTGCTCTCAACATCTCTTGGAATTTTCCTTCCCCGAGTTGAGAAATAAGCCCGACGTTAGCCAACTAATTCCTCGTGTTGGTTTGACAGAGCTGTAGTGCTGCTGGAGGACTGTTATAAATTAAAATTAGATAGCGTTGTGCGGGTTGGTTGCAAAATAATGTTGTCGTGGGGGACTGATTTTTACATTCCAACAAAGCAGATATGTGGTTTGTCATAAATTTCACACAGCTTTGGTTTATTCAGATTTATAACTGAAGCGGTCGTGACTAGGTTTTGAGGGCAAGCAGAGAGTCCACATGGGAAAAAAAAAAAAAACAGCACTTAAGCTTTGGATTGAAAACTCAAATACAGTTTTGGCCTAATTGTACCTTCCAAACATCTTGCTTTAAAAATGCTACATCTGGTTTTGTTTGTTTTCTTAATGATGATTTAGGATCTATTTGCATTAGACCTGGAACCCTACAGATACAGTGGAGTAAATATGACAGGGTTTCGCCTGCTCAACATTGAGAATCCCCAGGTTTCATCAGTCATTGAGAAATGGTCAATGGAGCGTCTGCAGGCACCACCAAAACCAGAGACTGGACTGCTTGATGGCATGATGACAGTAAGTGAATGACTGCTATGATGCAGTGGTGTCTACAGCACACTTTACAACTCTGTACTAGCGGAGGTGAACCAATCTCACCAGCATTTCCATTCATAATGCAAATGTTGAAAAACAGAATCCCCAAAACAGATTTCTTTTCATGTGCTTCTACACAGGAGTGCATTTGCCCCATTAACCAGTGTTGTACTTCCCCATGTGGCAAGCCACTGCTGGGAAGCTCTGGAGATGAATAACAGTTCTCCATCACAGGGCTGTCCAGCTTACACCATTCATCTTTTTGTTGTTGAACATATATACTGCCACCTCATTTCTCCATTAATGTTCTGGATGGAGTGTAGAACATAACAGGAAACAAAAACTTTCAGAGCAGGTATAGGATTTATGACCTGCAGGGAAAGATATTGTACATGTGGACAGTTAATAGCATTTCTAAATTGTAAAAGTGCCCTTTCCCTTCATTTCCATCATCTACAGCAACTCTGTCTTTTAAGATATAATTTAAGGATAAATGAAAGGTATCGTCAAGCCAGGAAATCAGGATTTCCTCCCTACCACTCCCCTATGAACCAAAGGAGAGAATAGGAACAATTACACAGACTGGGTGACTCCATCCTGGTTTGTGGAGTAAGGGGTTGCCATCTTTTTGCAGTGTAAGATAATGTGTCTTATATACTGGATGGTATTAGAGGTGATATGAAGTAGACTTTATTGCAGATGATTGCAGGGGAAATTCTGAAGCGTCCTGACATCCTGAAGAGAAATACATTATGTGTGCTATCTAGCATTTCAAAAAAAAAAAAAAAAAGAGCTTTTTCAGTAGTGTTATTTTGCTCACTGATATCTAAAGCAGGGGAGGAAAGTTTCTCTGGGAGCTTCTGATGTAAATAGACAAGACGTGAAAGAGTAGCTATTCACATCTAGCTATTCACCTGCATTCACCTAGCTATAAAACTAGGATTTTAGGAAAAACTAAGTCCTTGCTAGAGTCTTAACCCCTCCTTTGCATCTCTATAATACCTTAGTGTCCTTGATGCTCTGAAACAGCATGAATACCAAGGAAAGCATCTTCCTAGTTGGATGTGATCATTTAAATATTCATAGCAAGTTCTGCTTATTCAGTTTGATGGAGAGCTGCAGTACTGCTATATTTCATTAGACAATAAGGCTATGACAAGCTGCACATTATAAGGAGATCAGGATTACATGTCCTATTGTTATTTCAGATTTTCTTCGTTCAGATTCATGCTGTATTTTTCACCCTGATCTCAGCTTGTGGGAGGTCAGCAGAGCATGACCCAGGCAGTCTTGAGTTCATGTCCCTCTTTATGCACAAATTACACACAGAGGCATAGTTGTTCTAAGAAGACCTTTGAATTTCTTTGCAGTAAGTTAAACAGAATATGAAAATCAGAAAGACAAATTCCTAGCTCTTAGTCCCTTTCTTCTTAAGTACAAGCACAGGTGTCAACATATAGGCACTTTGCTTCAGAAAATGGGGTGACCTTTTGTTCCTCAATGCTACCCCAAGCCCTAAAACATAACAAGAATGAGAGCAGAAACAAATGAGTGCTGGAGATAATATAACCTAACCTCTCAGTTGCTGCTTGGCAGGATGGATAACTAACAAGTCATATGAAATTCCAACTGCCAACTCCGGCAGTGCTGCCCAACATACCAACCACACAGGATGCACCATGTCATCAAGTAACAGCAACGGTGGTCCCAGATGGTAATGCAAAGTGAGGTATGCACTGAAATGTTTTCAACAAGCATCTCCAGAGCCACTAGGCCTTGGACACAGACCAACATGGACTTCCGCACCCATGTAATATTCAATCCTGAACAACTCTCCCATCTACCAAAAAAAAAATGATCTCAAGTCCACTGACATTAATTGAAATCTTCCCACTGACTTGGAGGGATTTTGGATCAGGCCTTTAATCACTGTGTCTGTTTGTATCAAGTATCTGTTTTAAGATTCTTGACACTGAGAACAATTGTTGCTATCTCTTCCTGCTTGCCTCGCCATTTATAAGATTTTCAATTAGCTTGGGTTGTGGGAGCATTGTTCCGGGCAGATCCTGACTGGTGTTTCAAGAGCGATTCCTCATCTGCAGTACATTAAGATTAGTTGATAAATTCAGATCACATTTGATTGCCAGCAAACTCTTCCAATGCTGATAGGACTGATGCTGTCGTAATGTACTTAGGTAAATGAAACAGACAAAGAATCAAATCTATTAATTTCCCAAGGGAATTGCAGGGGAAAGGAATAAAAATGGATTAGCTTTGCAGTTCATATAAATGAGTCCAGTTTTTCTCATCTCCAGTTACTGCCTTTTTTTAAGATCCTTCCTTAATTATTCAGTAGTTTTTCAAGAAATGTAAGCACTTCATTTTTACAGTCCCTGTGCATTAAGTTAAACACAGACATTTCCACCTCACACACCAGAGCACTGAAACGCAATGCAGGTGAAGGTGAGATTTTTCTAAAACTTCCCAGTGGCAAAGGCTGATAAGGTGATTGATATTAGTCTGAGGCTTACTGGGCATGATTTTAAACCACTAAAACCATTCTCAAAAAAAAACCAAAAAACAAACAAACAAAAAAAACATAACAAGCATCTGGTGATTGTAGTAATATTTTGGTATCTTAGGGGTGTATTCATCTGCCCTGTCTTAGACAACTATAAGTTAGATGTAGGAGTTCAACTTTATTACCAAGGCACCTCAAAATGACAAGTCACCTCTCTCTAAGGTGTCATGCCAGGTGTGGCAGAGGAATTGCTATAGCCAAAGCTCAGTAGGGCCATTTCACCCATTTGAGCCAAAAGCTGGGATCCCTGAGGGCAGTAGACACTTAGGAATGATAGATACCTTTGGAATACTTACCTGGTGCTTGGTGGGACTGATTTCCCTGGAAAGCCAGGACCTGGGCTGTGTATCACCTTAGGCTTGTTAAAAATGCTCACCATGACACACAGCTATCTGCAGGCTCCTTCCCGTGTTTTCCTCCCTGTGTGCATCTGGAAATACTCTTAAAGTAATATGAGCTGGAAAAACAAAAAACAACCAAAAAAACCCAAAACAAACAAAAAATTACCAAGTTTTGTTATAGCTCAGATCTCCATGGAGCACCCAGGAATGAAACAAGGAAACAGAGGCCTCTTCCATACTAGCAGCCCAGGAGAATGGTTATCAGTAGAGAAAAGCAGGGACTGGACACATAGATGTACTTTAAAGAAAGCCTTTCTGTTTCTTTCTTTCTTTCTTTCTTTTTTTTCTTTCTTTTTTCTTTTTTTTTTTTTCTTTTTTTTTTTTTCCACACAGACTGAAGCAGCTCTGATGTACGATGCTGTTTACATGGTAGCAGTGGCCTCCCAGCGTGCCTCCCAAATGACTGTCAGCTCCCTACAGTGTCACAGACACAAGCCGTGGCGTTTTGGACCCAGATTTATGAATCTGATAAAAGAGGTAAGTGTAGACCATCTGCTTATGGCTATCATAATCCTTCCTCTGTTCTTTAACCACACTGGCTTGTGTTACTGCTCCTGTGCCTTTGTCATATGCTATCGTCTGATTTCTGGCACCCAGACACTCAATTTTTCTTGACCTTCCTAGCAGAGAAATGTTGACTTACAGAAACAAGGTTGTGACCTGCATTTTAGTGGCAACTCTGGTCTTTCAAAAAAACAAGCTACTAAACCCTAAAATGATAAAATCTCAGACTAATATGATGTAAGAGTTCACATAGATTTTGCTTGGTTAATGTTTATTATGGATGTCTAACTTCTAAAACTAACAACAAGCATTCTAGAAATTGAAAGAAAGGTGAGTTGGTTCACCACTTAAGCCTGGCTGTTCTGCAGACTGTTTGATCAGTACACCCAATAACACAATATCCAGTCTTTATTATGAGTCTTAAATGGAAACTTTTCCTTTAGAGCACAGTATAGAAATAAAAATGAGAAATTATCTGAAGTTTCCTAGATCTGTTTAATCTTTCCTCTCTTTTTTTGTCCATGACAATGGGATTCCTGTCAAAGCCAAATTCATTAGCATGTGGGTAGGTAGAACAGGACCTGTAGGTTGCGGCACAAGGTAAGTGGTGGCAGCATGTCAGGACATATGACTTAACCTAGGAATATTATCAGAACAATCTGAAAGGCAGGACATGTGGCAGTTACAGAACATGTAGAAGAACTGTTGTCACTTCCTCCAAAACCAAGGAAAAAATTCAGAATTGTCATAGGCAGGCTACAATGTGGGCATTCACCTACACAGAAAGCAGTGAAACGTATTGACACAGTACTCTCCACACACAGTTTTATGGATTTTAAGTTTTACTTGTAAGCTTCTCTTCTTGAAAGTACAAAGAAAAAAAAAACAAGTGTCACCCCAGTGCTCAGACACCTGACTTAGAATTAAGGAAACTTTGGAATACTTCCCAGCCTGTGACACAGATCGAGGGAACAGTCACAGGAGACAGGGAGACAGCACCAGTAAAGCTCATTCCCTCACACTGATCTCAGCCATGCCGTATCCAGCTCACCCTCTGGGGAGGAGGAGGGATGACTGTAAGCAGGAGCAGAAGATGAGAAAAAGATCTCGGAGGATGAACTTCTCTCTCCCTTCCTCCCTCCCCTATGATTTGATCTAAGCAGCAACTTTTGCTCTTGTACTTCTTAATCTCAAGCTAAATGAGGTAGCAGTGCTATTCATACAATTTCTGGTACATTAAAAAAACAAACAACAACAACAACAAAAAAATCATATTGAAAATCAGCAAAAGATTTTGTAAACAGTGAATGCACCTGTATATTTCTACAGTGGTGTCCTACCTATTTTGGGTGAGATTGAAAATATAGTATAAGGGTCCTGAATCCTAAGCCAGAAGTCCTTTGACCAAAAACACTGGATGAATCTCAGCAGATCCCATTCAAAGCTTAATGTTAAATGGTTATACAGTTCACATTTATCATGTACAGCTGGCTTCTCTTGCATGGAGTGAGATATGTAAGCTAATCAGTGATTGTTGTGCAGATAGTGTCTTTCATGGTCAGTAAAACACTGATTTAAACACTCCAAGGGTCTTATCTTTCTGTTTCTGTTCTAGTCCAAAAGATGGTTATTAAAATTACATGATAAGGTTTAATAACACAATATTACATTTCCCTTAAAGGCTATAACAGGTGTTGGAAACTAAATAGCAAATGCAATTATATGTTCCTTGTTCATGTTAGGATACGGTTTGCTCAACAAGGAGGGATGAACTGTATAAATTAGGAATCAAGTGAATAGGCATGGAGAAAAACATCAAGCAGGCGGAAGAATAGTTTGGGCCCACATAAATTCAATTTAATTATATTATTTTGTTACGTGGCACTGACAGTAGTTGAAGCCATTTCACAGACTGACCTAAAGACAAATGTTCCATGCCACAGTCCCAGTAAATAACATTCAGACAATGAAGTTGCATGCAAGGAGTAGTTCAGGTGTTAGAGCTTAGCATGAACTTCAGAGGCTCCCTGGTGTGATTTGTTTTTGTTTTGTTTTGTTTTGTTTGTTTCATTATGACTTGGTGTTGATAAGCACTGCAGTCATATCATTTGCTTTATGATCCCATGCTATAAAATGCTAGGCTGATGGTAACAGAGAGGACCTCAGAACCCTTCTGGACACAAGCAGAAAATAAGGTGGAAATCATCTGTCTTGTATAAGAGCTGGTAAGATGCTTCTCTCTTCACTGTCCAGAGGACAAATTAAATTTTTTAAGGTTGTCACTGTCCTGTTGGATAATCAAAGCACATGTCATACCTGGTCTTCAGGTACACAAGTTATCTTCTTCCAGAAAGCAGTAGGAAAGTGGATATCCTAGGGCAAAATATCTTCTTCTGATTGGTGTTGGTCGAAATGCATGCCCATTGGAGTCCATTTCTGAATTTTCAGAGTACGTAAAATCAAAAGACAGCTAATTTAATGTGATAATAGTCCTCTCTTGTTCTTAGGACTTCAGGCAAGTATACCAGGCAAGAGCAGTACCAGAACCACTGCCTATTTTCCCTAATGACCAAGACTTACAGTGCTACTAGTAGGACTATAGGAGAAAAGCACTAGAAAAAAATGTCTGAAACTACAGGATAATCAATTACAGTGACAGAAAGAGTATTCTTCTACTCTTTAAAGATCTTATGAACTAATGCTGATTGTAGGAACAATTTGGAAAATTGCATGGAAAAGTAAGCCTGCTCAAAGTCACCCAGCCCTGAGGATGGCTTTGAGGTCAGAGAGGTCATCAGCTAGTTCCCATGAAGGAGGCTGTTATACATAAAATACCCTGTCTGGGATCAAGACTGTTCTACAATAGCTCATGAAGATCTTTTTAATGAAAAGTAAATCCTTGTCAGAAGCTTGTCTCCCTCAGTGACCTAATGTCATTGATATATATATGATATTTTAATATTTTAGCCCTTGTGGAAGTGTTTGCAGGGAGTACCATCTTTCGCAAGCCCAGAAAGAAAAATGATGTTATTCTCTCTTCATGAAGGGAAGAAAAAGAGAAAGCATGATTCCACCTTTCCTAAGTGACCATGTGTGTAAACATGAAACAGGTGTTCATAATTAAATGATCAGTTCCCCTTTAAATCATGAGATAAGCTCCAGAATAACAACTACCTATTGATTTTTATTCAATTATCATGTAAACCAATGTGCATTCCCTTCACTGAAATCCAGTAACAATTACAAGAACAACTGTATTGAGAAGAATTTCAGAACATAGAGATGCAGACTTTATCTTGAATGACTTTATTAAATCCCTTCAAACAGAATCACACACACAAATCTCAAAGATTAAAAGAAATCTGAAGCATTTACATCTACATTTGACCTTATGTTATGTTGTTGACAAGATATGTTTCAAGCATGTCTGGTCAGTAGATACCAGGAGTGAGAGAAATCCATCTATATTATAAATAAAACAATTAAAAACAGACTTCTTTTGGTGATATTACATTATTAAAAACACCACCATCACCAATAACACATTGTAAAAAGACGATTCTTGACAGTCTTCTGAGCTCAATGAATTCATTATGTAGGCTAGCATAATGATCACAGAAAGAAACAAGATAGTTAGACTTGGTCATAGAAGGACTACCATAACTGTATGATTTTCAAGCCTATGGATAAACTTATTTATAATAATTTTCCTGAGCAAAGATGTCCCAGCTAGATTGGAAAACCAATATAACTCAAATGGTTTTAAGCTCAATAAACTTTTTCATTGGAATTTATAAGTTTTTCTTCTAGATGATTCTTGTTTCTTCAGGTAATATATGGTATGTCTCATAGACGGTCTCTGATCTGCAGCAAAGACAAAGATTAGTAACATTAAGTCCCTGAAGAAGCTTGCATCGCTTTTCCTTCTTAAAAACCTATAATGAGGGCTTAATTTAAGTTATTTTTACAGGGAAAAGATACTGTAAGTGTTGAACACATTGTATAGTTTTTAAAGTATCTAGCATTATGAGACTCTGGTCTGTGGATGACGCTCTGCTTCAACAGTAAAATTAATAAATAATAGTAATGTATCCAGTCCTTCCCTGTACAAGAGGACAGTAACTGGCTCAGCATCAAGAAATGAAGCTATCCAACAAGACCATCTTTACCTACTTAGGTTGTAATTTTGCCTGTTTTTTGAAACCATGACAATAACTCAGAGCGTTGTACTCTGCATTCTGGTTACATTGGCTGTAAATATTTTAATTTTCTGCTTCTTTCTTACAAAAAGAAGAAAAAAGTACTTATATACAGAATAATATCACTCCTGTAATCCAAACTCAAGGCATTTAAGCAAATGACAGCCATGGTCTGCAGAGAGAGAGGCCTTTCCATCAGCATAGTTAGGAAGCTGGTAACAAGCAGGCATTATACTTCCCAGCCACCACAAAATGAGCTGTGGAGCAGCTAAGTCCTGCACCACAAGTAAAAGAGGATTCTTGAGCTAAACCAATTCTTCATGTAAAGTAATGTCCATGGAAATCAAAAAGATAGGAGGACTTGGTCATACGAGGACTACCACGTCCAAGTATCTTGCAAGCCTCTGGCTAAACTTGTTTGTAATAATTCTTCTGAGTGAAGATGTTTCAGAACGTTAGCCACTAGCCAATACTTCCCTACAAAATAAGCTACATATCCACCTCACCTGTGCTGAAATTGTACAAAAAAAAAAAAAAAAAAAGAAACTTCCTTCTGTTCCTAGGTATCTGTTATATACATGCTTATTCTACACCAGACTGATCTACGACCAAAAAAAGCAGCAGTAAGCCTATTTTCTCACATATTTAGTGCAGTTTTGCAGGTCTGAGATATTGTGTTTTTTAGTCAGCACATGGATATTTGAAAGTTTATCTCCTTGAGATCTCTGAACTCTACAACGTTTACCCAGCACTATAGATGGGTGGCAACTGTGCGCTACGAGGCAACTATGCACTCATTCTGATCCGCTGGTGCAGATGACATCCTGTTGGTTTGTTTTTCTCTTGGTAAGGGGGAAGGAAACATCCTCAGGACTACTAGATTTTCTTGGAAGCTCCTATGGAGGGAACTGAAGCCAAAACTAAGTGAATTGAAGATGGCACCACCACATGCAGATTGATTTTGCCCAAGTCTGATGAGCTGATCAGCATTTTGAGAGGACTGGAACAGTCAGAGTCTTGATTAATTGGTATCAAATCACAGGATGTAATTTTCAGGGAATTCTTGATAATAACTAACTAAATCTAAAACAAATGTTGAACATCATTGGAAGAAGAAATTGAAGATTTTTCATTACAGAAATAGTATGACTTCAAATTAAGACAGAAAGGAAAGCAATCCCTTTGGGGAAATATTCATCATTATTTTTGGCTAAAATTTGAAGCATCTCCAAACAAAGAAACACAAAACATTTTACAAGAGAAGAAAATACATTTTTTTTTTTTTAATTAACATTTATTGCTATGAAATTCAACATGGAGCATTTTCATGTTGCTAAAAATTTATAGTCATGCACCACAAGACTGTGGGTGTTAAGAGACCCAAGAACCCAACATCTCCCTTACTGCCTGAAGAAAAGTCTGTGTGTCAGTCACCTGACCTTTCTGATGCACAGAAATCTCTATTCACATGACTTAGGAAAGACAACAATATTTCAACTCCAAAACATAAACTAGTATCTGTTCTGTTGCATCTTTTTCATTGTGTTTCAGTGTTAAGATAAAATATATCATCTCTAACATATGGGTGGCAGTTATCTCTGGGCTCTAATGCTCCAATATTTAGTTAATCCAAAGAAAAGCAGTTATTTAGTTTAGCAGGACACCAGATAATTTGGTGGTAGGATTTGATCCACTCTCATTAAAATAAATATTTTTCTTTTGTTTACTTTTTAAAAACTTACGTCTTGCCCATAAATTAAGTTATGCATTTCTGATATAAGCCTACTGCTTTCTGTTACTTTGAACTGGAAACTCTTAATTGAAAGAGCAAACAAAACAACTGCTAGACTTCCATCCCATGATGATTTATGAGAAAATAAAGGTCAGCTTTCCATGAAGATAATGTATGGCTGAGATTAATGCCAACAGAGATTCATATTCTGAAATCAAATTTCAAGTTTAAAATTTATGCAGTGATCTGTGCACACATAAATAGCAAAATAATGGTCCTACAGCTTGCATAGTAAGAATAAATACATAATGAATAGATAAAAATTATCGGCAAGGCTCTGATACTGCAATGTTTAGAATGAAAACAAGAAATCTGACAAAAAGATTATGTATATTCTCTTCCATTCAATTTTTACTTTGTCAAATATTATGTAGAAAGTAGATTTGTTTAAAAACAGTGAGAAAGAATTCCTACAAAGTGTTTTTATCTGAATATATGGAGTGTATTTTTATATTTGCTACACAAAATCATTTTTTTCAGAACAGATTTTATATGTTATAGTCTACTAAAAATACACTTCATTTATTCCACACTGATATTTGCATTTAAGTGTTAGTGCATGGCCTAAACTTTATTATAATTATTTGTATTGGAAAAGCTCCCAAGAACCCTAGCCATGCCACCATTGAGCAATTCACTATGCACAGTCTTTACTCCAATGACTTTACAAGAAAACTGTTAAATGCAGATGGTTTAGATTTTGGAGCAGTGTACACTCATTAAAATGATCTGTTCCTCAACCACGCATACTCCTACTCACTCATTCACATATTTGCCAGCACTCGTGTGCTGTTATCCCAGGTGGAAATGACACAGAGCTTTGCACCATGTGAAGTCCCCATGGGTTCCTTGTCATCTCTGTAGTCCAGTGGATTAATGTCACTGTAATAGTACAACAGTGCAGTCAGGGAGGATGTTTCCCACACAAGATGCTGGGTGGGAACACTGAAGCTCTGGCTTTGTTTCCTGGCTCTGCTGTGGCCTCTGCAACCATGAGCAAATCTTTTCTGGCCAGTTCCAAAACTGTGCCTCCATTACCTGAGAGGGCAAAGCAGGTCACTGCTTTGTAGGCTGACATGATCAGGCTGTTCACTATCTGCACTTGTAGCTATCACCTCATTCCAAAACAAAAGTGACAGGGCCTGAAATCTAGGTGAAGAAGCCCTCTAGCTGGAAATGCTGAGATTCTACTCTGTACAAGATGGATGACAGCTCTTGTCTAGTTAATGTATTTAGTCTGTTAGCTATGTGGAACATGATGTCTCTATACTGTCTTGCTTATACAAACAGTATCTATTACAACACAGTCCCATTCCCCATTAACAGAATAGTGTAAAGCTGTTTTCCAAGTTCATAACCCACCCAGCCACTTCAGCAGCAGTCATATTTGTGTAGCATAAAATACACTAGGAAGAATACATGACAAGGTTTAACCTTTCCTTCTGATCCTTCAACACCACTCCCTCACCTCTGTTACTATAAAGCAATCTGGTAAGTGTAAGCTTTAAAGGAACTCAAAGGCGTTTCAAACATATGCTCTGAAATGAATCCACCTGAACTGTCATCTTCAAGTATTCAGGGTTTACTTATCAAATCTGTAACACCAAAAGCCTTTAGTGTGATTACCTGAAAGTCATTAAGCTCAACCACTGCTCTGGAAACAAGCACTCTTGAGCAGTTCACAGAAAAGCCTTTCTTCCCTAAGAAATCCTCCTTCTCTATTCACCCACTATTTCTCTTTCCTGTTTCAAGACAGGGGTGTGCTCAACCTTATAATAGCTGCCTAAACACCTTCCTAAGAACAAGCCTCCCTACACCTCCTCTTTTTCATCAGTGCTGTTTATTAGAAGCCCAGGATAGTATCAGTCCTGGAGTAATGAGACTATGAAACATCTTGATTTTCAGTGGGGCAGATAAAACCCTGTAATGGTGAATGCTGAAACTCTTTTTATTACATCTGTTATGCTGGATTTGGAAATAGAAAAGTCATACACTAACTCACTATATTCCTTAATCCTTAAGAATCTCTTTTAAAAAGAGGATTAATTGTAAGAGCTGATAAGTTGATGTGTGGCTCAGAGCACATTTATTATGATTTCCACTGTAACTAGTAGCAATAGCACAATCTCTTAAATCTATCAACTGTTTCTGCAATTCTAATAAAGCAGAAGCTTTCTCCTCCAAAAGGAAAGAAACAACAAGAGAATTAAAGGAATTTTTTCCTTGTCATTAGCATTTTGATTAGGACATTGTGGCTATGTTATTTACTGAGTTGGAAGATTTAGTTGTAGAAAAGCGAGCTGTAGTATTGTCAGTACATGGCCACAATCTAGATGTACTTAAACCTACTGTTTTACAAATTTTTCAGATATCTGATTTTGTAGTCCAGAAGTGTAAGTTTCAAGTAGGGAAAAAACATGAGAAAAGGAGCTCACTCACGACCTCGTCTCTTGCCATCAAGCAACACAATTCATATGCTATGTATATGTGCATTAGTCATCAACAATGATTCTGTAACGATCAGAATCCGCTCTGTTAATAAGTCTAAGACCCATTGGAGGAGACACCATCATCCACCTCTGCATTTGGATGGCAGTTAGCACAATAGTCCTCATCAGACATTTTGGATTAGCAGTTCATAGCTAAAGTAGTTTTTCACTTTCTTTATAAACAAGTAATACTGACCAAGCACAACAGGTCTATCACTCTAGTAATCTTGATATGTCTTTGAGATCCCTGTATGTACTCATCTGCCACCTGTTGTTAAAATCTGAAGGATGCTGTACCTGAAACGGCATGGTGTCACTATGTACAGAGGCTGCTACACCCTCACTCACTGTACTTTGATAATGTTTATCTGAGGTAAAATGTTCTAGTGAGATGGTGGCTAAAGGAAATTATAATATAATATGAAGTTCTGTGTCTCTTCAACACAGAACTGATTTGCTTTCAAGAGCCTCATTTTGGTAGACCAGCACAGAACTGAAAAGAATTTCCTAATTGTAGTCCAAACACCTTACACAGTTATTCTGGAGTATGTATAGGTCCAAAAAGACTAAGTTGCTAGCACATCTCTGCCACTGTGCAAAGGTAAATGAGCAAACATAATTTGTGGAGTTGAAAACAAGTATATTCTCTTCCTGAATTCCAGGCCAGATGATTGCCAGTAAGTTGTTATTGTTTTCTAAACAATTACATGATAGTGAATTCAGCTAATACCTTCTACTTCATAACTGCAGTTATTTAGAAATGTACATTAAATCAGTAACAGATATTAATTTTTGCCTAGAAACTTATAATAATAAATATACACCAAACAATGCCAAAATTTATAAAAATACAAGTATTCTTGGACTATATATTCAGCATAAAAATGCAGTTCAATTATTTGCCTTTGTAGGTTACCTTTAAGATAGTTGGGAAAGCTACCAACCAAGGCTCAAGGTAATTCCATTGACAAAACTAAGTAGATAGGGTAATATCCATATCTTTTACTGGACTTCACTCTGGCTTCTGAATGTACTTCTCTGATACTGAAGAGTCCAACTAATCAATTCCTGTTCCAAGCTCCCATTAAATGCATAGAAAAACTCTACTGATTGCATGCCTTTAAGATAAGGTTTCAAAAAGCTTGTTATACATGAACAGCAAGAGGAGAGAGCGAGAGCGAGAGAGAGAGAGAGAGAGAGAGAGAGAGAGAATACAGAGCCTGTTTCGGATAATAAATACCTAAATATCTAAATATGGTCCATTGTCTACTGTGGGAATTTGTGGGAATTTCTCAAGTCAATTACTTGAGAAATAATAAAATACTTGAGAAATAAAAAGTAGTCTTTTTATGTGCCTGGATGAATCAGTAAGTCTTTTGAATGAAAAAGGCTGTCATTTAGCACCACATTTGTATCCAAAGATAATGTTCACATACGATGTTATTTATCGTATATTTAATATAATTTCATATTAAACAATAATTCAGGTTTCAGTGGCAGATGCAAAGTGTCAGAATATTTTGCACAAAGACAATGGAATTACGCAGTTTTTTTGGAGCTGAAAAACAGAACAGATAATTTTCTGCAGTAATACTGTGCTAAAATAGCTTTTCACTCAGAAGTTTTATCAACTTCCTTTGTCTACATAGTTCAAAATTTGTTATAATTGTTTCTCCTTATACAATTTATTGTACATGTATTATGTACACATATTTTGTAAGTGATATAGTCACAGTTTTATTTGCATTTATGGGGTGCATATATGTGTCTCAGATACTTTCTTCTAACATTAGTTCCAGAGATATCTTTGAAATGGGGGGGGAATCTTATTTTCTGAACAGTTTCAGTATTTAAACTTGAAATTAAATCATATTAAAAGGTTAGAACTTGAGTCTGAAACTCAAAAGAGATTGCTTGATTAATTACAAAAGAACAGGTTCAGAAAAACTGTTTTATTTCACAGGTCATTGGAATAAATGGATTATTAATAGAAAGGAAAAAATGGATGCACATTATTAAACATTATTAAACATAATAGTTTAAAAAGTTAAAACAATCGTGCCTTTGCATTTTTGTATTATCAGGATGCTTTGAACACTTTAAAATGACCTTGAAAAAAATCAAAATTATCTAATCTGAAACATAATTAACCAGTAGCTATTATTTCAACACTGGACTTGGAAAGAGTAAATACGCCGTAGGCAGATAAACAGTTAACTAAAATATTTGGTAAACATCTATTGAGTAGGAAAAAACAAATAGATAATAAAAAGGCAATCAATTTGTCTGAGAAAGATTGATATTTATTGTGTGCAGTACTGCAATACAGTATCTGCTATAAAAAATTGGCGATGTCCCATTATGGCTATATCATAAAGCTGGATATTTATTCAGTCCATGCATTATACACACTATGCATTATGATATAGGCTGTTATAGTCATTAACTCAAGATGATGAAGGGGAAATTAATATAAAGACCATATGACGGTAGTGTGAATAGATAGCAAGCTTCTGGAGTGTTTGCTCTCAGAAGCTGAGTCAGCTTCATTTTACAGTTATTACAATTTTCCATCAGTATATTTATATAGAAACCAATACTGTGATTTGTACACTTAACCCAGACGTTGTTTTGTAGTTAACCTGCAATCTTAATCTTTTAAAGTAAATAAATAGAAATAGAAAATTTCACAGTTTTAGTTAGGTTTCTTTGTGTAGTTTTGCCGTATCAGGTACCTGACAGCCTTCAGAGAGGACTGAAGATTTATCTGTAATCTCTTCTATCTACTGTCTTTTCAATGTTTGGAAAGAAAGTGTCTGAATAGCTGAAGGTCCTGTACAATTTGCTTCTCAATGGATAGTTGAAACCAGTATATTGGATTAAGTCCCCATTTTGTTTAATAAGCAGGAAGAAGTCATCAAATATTTACATCTCAGCAGTAGGAACTATAATTATCTGATAAAATACAGTATTGAAGACAGAGAGGTCTTATTTTGAACATTGTACTGGTCTACTCCTGCAAACCAAACTGCTGAATGAGCAGCATCTCATCACTGTTCTCTTGTCAGAGGCAGCCTGCAACCTTTACAAAGCAGGATAAAGACAAGCAAAAGGATGTTACAAATGAAAGCTACTGAAAATCACGTTTTTTAATTAAGCTGCAGGGTATACTCAAAATTATACCAACGAAACAAAAATACATTCTCTCTGTAAGAGTATCAAATTGTGCCCTTAGTTCCTCCAATATTAAAGCAAGGACAGAGTGAAAAAAAGCAATTTCTTTTGATGAATTACATGATTAGGTTCCGATTCAATTTTTATTATATCCTGTAACATTTAACATGGAGTGACACTAGAAACATTAAAATTGCTATAAATCTTGCATATAAAAGTATGAATTCTCATTGCTGTGTTCAATAGTCATGTGGTTTCTGACTATTCAGAAAGTTCTGCTTCATTTCTGGTCATTAATTGCATCTGAGAACTGTGCAACTGCTGCTCATTCTGTTTGCCAGAACATGATGACTAATAGGCACTCGTATCCTCAATTTACCTGTCAGGCACCTAGAAGTGGCATACAAATATATTTTCCTAGCAATGATACATTTCAGTTCGTTTGCATACATCAGGCAAGTGTGCTATAGGAGGCAAACCATATTAACAGCTGGGAAGTTTTGTCGTAGACTGCAGAAGGCCTAGAATCTACTGCAAGTTCTTAGCTCATCCTTCCCAGCAGCTCTTGGAGAAAACTTGATTTTCTGGTCAGGGAAGAAACATCACCTATCTATCTGGACATGTACGTAGAGGCACCACAGCTGTCTCAAAGTCTGAAACTAAATTACGCTAAATGGACTCAAAGCCAAATGTCTTGCTTTTATTTAGAATAAATAAAATAAATGCGCTTTTAAAAAGAATAGAATTTAAATGCTATTTGAGGGCTGTACCTCACAAAACAGGGTCTGAAGAACACCTTCAACATTGAAGATTAACTCTTCTGAGAAACACTCTCTGACTCCTGTTTATAATTTAGGTCGCATCTGTGTCATTATTTAATGACATAACTGGCACTTAAGGTAGATGAAGGCTGTATGCACTTACCTACTACCTTGAAATTTAAGCATACATCTATGCAGCTCGTAACATCTTTTGATTCCATTTGTTTTATACGGGGATAGAAATATGTAAAAACAGAATCACAGAATCACAGAATTGTCTAGGTTGGAAGAGACCTCCAAGATCATCTAGTCCAACCTCTGACCTATCACTAACAAGTCCTCCACTAAACCATATCGCTAAGCTCTACATCTAAACGTCTTTTAAAGACCTCCAGGGATGGTGACTCAACCACCTCCCTGGGCAGCCCATTCCAATGCCTAACAACCCTTTCAGTAAAGAAGTTCTTCCAAATATCCAACCTAAACCTCCCCTGGTGCAACTTTAGCCCATTCCCCCTCGTCCTGTCACCAGGCACGTGGGAGAACAGACCAACCCCCACCTCGCTACAGCCTCCTTTAAGGTACCTATAGAGAGCGATAAGGTCTCCCCTGAGCCTCCTCTTCTCCAGGCTGAACAAGCCCAGCTCCCTCAGCCGCTCCTCATAAGACTTGTTCTCCAGACCCCTCAACAGCTTCGTTGCCTTGTCTGGACCCTCTCGAGCACCTCCATTTCCTTCCTGTAGCGAGGGGCCCAAAACTGAACACAGTACTCGAGGTGCGGCCTCACCAGAGCTGAGTACAGGGGGACAATCACTTCCCTAGCCCTGCTGGCCACACTGCTTCTTATACAAGCCAGGATGTTGTTGGCCTTCTTGGCCACCTGACACCTTTTTCAAAAGTCACATTTCACCATATAGAACTGAGATTTAGGCTTCTGATACCATTTCCAAACATAATGTATTAGCTACTTTATTCCTTTATTCAAGATCATATCACTTTAGCAGAGAAGCGGAGCTTCAGATATGTAATCGATAAGTGTGAGCATTTCACAGAAGCAAATTGCCCTCCAAGGAGGAATTGATCACTAAAGACCATATTTTTTAAAACGTTCCGTCTTTGCGAATAGGAGATGAGGGCCATGTCAGAGTAATAAAGAGTGGAGAAGAGATATTATATAACAAAATGCATTCCTATGTCTACCCTCCTGCTATCTTTATCATAACAGCATACAAAATCCACAAGTGTTTCACTGTTTATAGCTGAGATTTTCATGTTCCCATGTCATTAGGGTGGAAAGTCTCATAGAAAGTTCATTCCCCTCATGGTTTTGTACTCTTACATTACTTAACCACATTTAGAAATCCTACCTATTTACACAAAATTCTAGATTCGTCTAGGTTCAAGACTTGTCTGAGACAAGTACATATAGTGCTTCAGCCTCTGAGATTAAATCCTAGAGACTCAGAACTAGAATTTAGATTTAACAAGAAGAGGAGATGCTGTTCTGTAAATCTGATGATTTTTATTGCATCTTTCCTTATGTCACTTCTCTGTAACAAATTAAATGAAGCAAATAACAATATGCAGCGGAAAAAACTTGTAATTTAAGAATTATATAGTTGACACACATGAAAAAATTATCTCATCGTTTATTATCAGCTTTTCTTTTACCTTTGAGGAATTTAATCTAACATAGGACGTCCCAAAAATAGATTATAAAAATAATCTTGAGCTTGAAATCCATCACTTTCTTTCCTTTGTAGATACGCATCAGCTCTGGGGAAAAAGGGGGACTATGTGAGAGACAGATAGATCTCAGTTAAAAGAAAGTGAGCTTGCTGGGAAGCCTACAAGATAACAGAAAACTTCAATTGCAGAAGAAGTTAGTTCTGGACATTGATCCTGCCACACTGAAGAAGCATTCCACAGCACAGGGAAACATCATAGCTTTACAGGCTGAAGTACAAAGACCACCACTTTAATTTACTCCTGATGCTAATGTTTAAAATAAGGAAAATATAAATTCACTTTGTTACGACAGAACAGTAAAATGCTATCTGGACCAGAACTAGTCATGTGTAATTTCTGTGCTATAATTCAAATCCATACATAAGACTTGTGTGTATGTTACACTACAAAGTGTTTATTAGCTCTCTGTGACTGTGTGAATTTTTCCTGAAAGCCTGCTTTTAGAGTCATCCTCTTCATGCCATCAGCATCTGTGAGCACAGGCAGTGGCAGTATTTCTATTAGAAATGATACGCCTCATTTGCTTACTTGGGAACTTGGGCCTTCTTCACTGGTAATGCAAACTGAGTAGGGATTAGTGAAACAATTCAGCAGTCCAAGGATATTAGGAGTCCACTGCTGATGGGGGAGATTTAACCATATACTGTCCAAGAAACTGAAGAAGAATGACAAAAGCCCTTCATTAATTTATCTCTTCCTGGAAAAATCCAGGTTTCTGGACTCCCTGAGTAGCAGAGACAACATCAAGACTATGAAATGCATAACTAAAGTATTTAGAAAGCTTTGGTGATTTGGGATATTTACCAGCCTTCCTTCATGGAAGACCTCCCAGGGATCCCATTCAGCAGCAGTCGCCATTGATTAACCCTTCCTCATGGAAAACTTAAAAGATCCTGGGCTGGGGTAAGCAGGATCATTTCAGAGAGGCTGGTAGATTTAGATTGCTTTACTCCAAGATTCAGCCCCAAAGTTTGGACAAACATTTCTAACTTTCTTGGTGAACTCTTATGCAATGCAAAACTGCTCTGTCATCGGGCACATGTAATACATACTTCATTCTTTCTTTTCAGTGGATTTTCTTTATCTACAGTATACAATACATATACAAATCAATATATATAAACTGTCAAAAACTTGTGCCTGATTATAAAATATAAAATATATTGAAGAGAAACTGGGTGACAAAAAATTGAAGAAGCTATTTTTAATCAAAGTAACAAAGCAGCATATTTTTTAAAAAGCATTTATAAGTGCTTGAATGCTATGACTAATTTGAAATACAATATTTGTCACGGTTTTCGAGTAGTTCTTACTAACCATTACATGGAAAGGTGTTTTTTTTGTATTTACACAGGCACGGTGGGATGGCCTGACAGGGCGCATAACCTTCAACAAAACTGATGGCTTACGAAAGGATTTTGATTTGGACATTATTAGTCTCAAAGAAGAAGGAACAGAAAAGGTAACCAGATCTTTTGTAACATAATGATGGGAAGCTGATTTGGCAGTGGCATAGGAAAGTCTATTCTCCTCAGCTTGTATTTCCTGTGGTTGGGCTAAAATACACTGTCAAGATTACTTAAACAGAGCTACTAAGATTGTTTTACAATGTCTATCTTGCATTTTGAGACATTGGATAGGAACTTGAAACTGGTGCTAATTATCTGAATGGCTTCTAAGTGCACGTTATCTTCTCTTCTTGCCACTGTAACTTAGTGTGGTAAGATTATATACATGTATGCATATATGTATATATACGTATAAAACTTAGATTTACGTGTACTGCTTTTAACAGGTGTGACACAAGGGAGAGAGAAGAGCAGATGTTTGAGTAATAGCCTCAAAAATAGTTGAGATGTTAAAAGTCCTTCATGTTTTTGAACATGACCAGTTCTTTTGCCCTCACATCCCTAACTGCTTATCATAAGTTGTGCTGAACAGGAGACTAAATTAGCTGCATTATCTTTGTTTAAAAATAGTAAGTTCTGCACGATGCCATCTCAGAAACTGGTTCTGCTTTCAAACAAAAGACAAAAAAAGTTCACATTACTTAAGGAAGTTCAGGAAAACATGCCCCAACACCGCCAGCCAGGGACCGTGTTGGACAACAGGGGGGCTCGGGGTGTCCTGAAGGGAAGTGGGATGGCCTTGCCCCAGCTCTCAGCCAGCCAGCACAGGCTCCGACAGGCATTGCAGGAGGAGGCTGGTGCAGGTGTCCAAAAATCCCCAATGTGGGTAACATCACCAGCTTGCGTCAGCCCAAGGCTGTGTTGTCCTGTGCTCTGTGTACACTGGCTTGACTCTGCATAATAATTGCTGACAGGTTAATTGAGACTGTAAATGCAATTGCTCCCACACAGCTCTCCAGACTGGTTCTCTTCATTTTTAATGAAGCACTTTGTTTATTTTTCTCTATACCAAGGCTGCTGGCGAGGTTTCTAATCATTTATATAAAGTGTGGAAGAAGGTTTGTACACAGACAGGTGATGCAAAAACCTTTGGGTTGGGTCATCAGACTTATCCTTTGGGTTTTGATGGTGACTCTCAAATTGCAGTTTAGAGACAATAGTCTATCCGAGAATGTGAATTTTTGTAGTAGGCTAAGTATTGTCCCAACTTGAAACACTATAACTCTAAATAATCTTTGGCAGGATTCAGCTTTTTCATCAAAATCTTCTTTCATCATAATTGTTATGCTATTTCTTGGGAGCTGTGCCTTTTCCCTCTTTGAGCAGAGGCTCCTGGCTGCAGCAAAATCTCTCCTTTTCTTATTTGCTATCCTTCCTGATTCACCTAAGATTTACCATGACTTGTAAATTTGTACCATTTCAAATGTTTATGAGCATCAGCAGCAGGACTGTTTTAATGTGCAGGCTTTTTTTTTTATTTCTTTCATTATTTTTTTCCTTCCACAGAATGTGTACTGTGCGGGCAATGTTCTAGCATTGTTGACTCAAAATTTTGACGGGTGTGTTATTAGCTCCTTACAGAAAATAATATAGTTGATTAAGTGGATGCTGTCATTCACTAACATATGGGAATTGGAACTAAGCTTGTTTATAAAGCACCTCAGGAATCTCAGTCCTCTTTTAACATAGGATGTCTCTGTCTGGTGGATAAGGCACCGAAGTGGGAATCAGACCAGCTCCATGTGCTGTTCCCTGCTGGAGGTACAACCCACAGTTTTCTGTACTACACACTTGCTATTCTGTAAGGAGAAGATAACAACTGCATTTACCACGTTGAAAGTGTTTTGGATTCACAAGTTGAAAATTTCTTATAGCACTTAGAATTATATTTTTGTATATCTTTTGCACAGCTCTTATTATTTCCCACCCCTCCCACACACACAATTAAAAAGGTTCTGGTTTTGTGTTTTTTAATGCTACAGAGTAGACCAGTGTAAAGCATCCTACAGCACTCTTTTCTTGTTCTTATAAAGGACGTACTTAATAACCTTGTTTTAATATCAGTGAATCAGGCAAAGGCACAAAGGGCTCAATTTCCCTCATTACTGGTGAATAGATCATCCTACCTGACGTGCAGAACGCGATTGAACTGATCTGGCTTTTGATTCTAGGCACTTCGTGTTATGCTGAATTGATTTAAACCAAATTACAATTGGTTCAAAACACAGGCTTGCTGAGAAGGGCATGTGACACCTCTCAGACTTGTCACTAAACTGCAATAAATCTCCTGGATTCACCATAGTGATGTACTACCTTGACCTCATTCTTCCAGTGCCCCTCCGACCTCTTCCATTGCTCTAATCAAGGTTGACCTGTAGTGTCATCCTTATCTTCAGATGTAGAGTGGTCTCCTGGTGTATTTTGTATGCCCTGTGACTGTGTTGTTACATGTTCTTCATGGTTGTTCTCCTCTTCCATGCTGCCAGCTGATAAAAGTGAATCAAGTCAGTAACAATGAGCAGAACGGCTTTTGATTAACTGGGCCACTGTGGTGCAAATTCAAGGACACTGGTTATTTACTATATTCCTGGCACAGACTATCATAATATCCAACATCTTATTCTGTGTATAGTTTCCAGATCAGTTTCTCAACCTGATCTAATTTTGGAAACAAAGGGAATGCCTGATTAACTCTTCAAAAAGTAAAAATAAAAAAAATAAAAAAATGGCACGACTATCCCCATTAAGCATATTTTGGAGAAAACGTATATGAAACACAAGAGCAATGGCACCCATGGACACAAACCCAAAATTTGTATGACATTATACAGTTATTACCCTGAATTGACTATCAGCAGGCACAAATTAATCTGCTGGGTTTGGTACAAAGGTGGGTCTGTCTCTGCATCAGTTAAGAGCCACAGAAAAAGGGTCCTGCATGGGTCTGGTGACTGAGAATCTGATGGCGGTTACAGACCTTCAGTACACAGGACAAGTCAACAGGTTTTTTCTTAGACTCACTTGGCAGCTTTGCTGGCAGTCCTAGAAGGGAGGATCTGAAAGTTGATTCCTCCCAGGTAGAGCTGAAACCTACTGACAGAGTGGCACAGCAACGCAGACAGTTCTGTGAATGGACAATACCAGTCCCCCAAGCCACCCATCTGGTGCTCTCCACAAATGTCCAAAATACAAACCAAACTGAGCAAGCTACTTGCCTGAGGTTTTCTCACACCAGCCCTCAACCACACAGTATATGTACACCAAATTAAAAAAAAAAATGCTTTCAGACTGCATTGATGTTAAGTAGATATTTATTTGAATAGATCAACTCCATGGTTGTAATTTCTGCCATCATAAGGTATAGATCCAGATCCACTGAAATCATGCCTTTAGGCTTCAGATTTGGCATTAAATGCCACAATTCTTCACTATCTTTGGAGCTAGAAAAGAATCAAAAATTGGTTTTGCCTTTGGTCGCTTATATTTACTGAGCAAATACTGATCAGTAGGTGAAATGACTTCACCTTGTTCACTCTGTCATATATAGTAATAAGAAATGACAGAATAATCTTTACTAAACCTGGTGAAGGCACAGCAGAACCAAAAGGCCAGTGCATCCATCAATCTGCTTCAACATATTTATTCAAGCTTTTAATCTGTTGCATTGGAAAAGAGAGGTCTAGGTTTATGTTTCAACTCTACCATTTACAAAGCAAAAAATCCATAAAAATAGACATTTGACATTTTTTAGCAGGAAAGGAAGTCAACATATTCCACTTTTGTAGCAAATTGGCTAGTACACCACTGTATTGACATGCCTTATACTCTTACAGCTAAACAATTTCAGCCTGCTTTTGAAAGAGCAGTACGTTCCCTGTGTTTTCTAAATGTGACAATCAACCATTCGATGTCGTTGCCTTATTCAGATCTACAGCTGTTTCCCTTCTCTAGCATCTTGTACTTCTGGTGTCTCTTTTTGTGGTGACTAGAGCCAATGCACTCTTCCCAGGCTGTGAGCATTTAGGGAAACCCTGTATTTCCCCCAGCCAGCGTGCCACGGACAGGCAGGCTCTCACCCACTCTGTTCTGTGTAGATCGGCGTCTGGAACTCCTACAGCGGCCTTAACATGACGGACAGCAACAAGGACAGGTCGACCAACATCACCGACTCCTTGGCTAACCGGACGCTGATTGTCACAACCATTTTGGTAAGTCTACGTGGTTCTCCATCCATGGAGCAGGTTGCAGGCATGGCTGATGTGTCTTCACTGCTGATTTCCTCCATACTAAGACATGTTTTGGTAAACTACTCTGTTTTCAAACTAATTTCTGGCTATAGACTCAGAACCAGCATAATTTTTTATCCATCCATAACGTGGACTCAAAATACCCCCACTGCCAATGAAAGACTCTGGGGAACCTTTGTCTCCAAAACTGTTTCGCTTATGTCAAAATTCCAGAGGTGCACCCTGCATACTATTCTTCCCAAAAGAATTAACATACACAGATGCTCGGTTTTGTAGTCACTATTTATACATCTTTTCTGTTTACTGAAAGTGAGATGAAGAGGAATGAAAGAAAGCAGCAAACAGTAGACAGACAGATTGAGATATGTCCTTCCTACGATGAACAGAAAATGTGGAAATGGGTGTTCATCCAGTTGTTTTGCTCATATGTTCTCCCTGGCCAATAACGACCCCACCCCACCCCCTTTTTTTTTTTTTTTTTTCTTTTTTTCAATTTTTCTGCCTAACTCCTCAGGGGAAGGGAAAGAGCTCAAAGGCTCCCTCTACCCTCCTCTTCTGTTGCCAGAGGTCTTTTGCTGCACTAACTTGCAGCAATGTGCTTGCCCAGACTGTCTTCTACAAAAAATCCTTTAAAAAGAAAAGCAACTAAGTAATTTGCAATCTACCTATGCTGTTCTTCGTTTTCTCCTGTAAGTACCTGATCAGCTCACAGCTATATTACACATTAGAGATTTTTTCAATAGAGATTTATTTCTTGTAGAATATAAAATTTTAGGTTCTGCTTATGATTCTTTTCCTGGTATTTAGGCTTCTTCTCCAATATTCCTTCCTGTCCCTCAGGGTGGGACAACCTAGAGTACAAATCTTGGATCTTATTTTCAGGCTGCTAAGCACTACCTTAATTAAAGCCCATGGGAGCTGTAAATGGTCTGTTCCACTAACAATTAGGGCCCTTATGGTTATCACTAATTGATTCGGTGAATTTGTTAACACACCTAGAGCAGCTTTTAATGGACATCATAAATTACTGGTATCCAACTAATTGCAATCCATTAATAAAATAATCACATAATTTAAAGAAACTGATATAATCTGAAACAAACTTCATTTCTGTTGCTACATCTGCTGTGTTTTTCTGTAGGAAGATCCCTATGTTATGTACAAGAAGTCTGACAAGCCCTTGTACGGAAATGACAGATTCGAGGGTTATTGCCTGGATTTGCTAAAGGAGCTGTCAAATATTTTGGGCTTCATCTATGAGGTCAAACTAGTTTCTGACGGTAAATATGGAGCCCAGAATGACAAAGGAGAGTGGAATGGGATGGTCAAAGAGCTCATAGATCATGTAAGATTGAATCATTCTTTATTCTCCTTTCACCTACAGTGTTTTATGTGAAGCCAGCCCACATGAGATGTTCGCACTAGTCTACAGTTTTTTAGAGCCACTGCTCTGTCTGCTCTTGCTAGAGTAGGAGGTCACGGCATTACGTCTGAACTAGCCGTACCTGGGTGTTGGGGGGCAATGGGCACTGAGCTCACACGGATCCTGTCACCCCTGGCTACAAGCTCCAGATGCAAAGGCAGAACTCAACTCGGCCCTGCGGCAGCCTCTGGTCTGTGAATGTAGTCCTCCTTGGGGACAGAGCCCCACAGGGCTGAGCCCCCCAGAGGACCAAGCCCCCTGACCCTGGTCAGACCTTCCACACACAAAAGCCACGAGGATCCCTCACCTGCAGAAAAAGGATGTCAGGTACCCAGTAATACCCTAGCACTGTTAAGTTTTGTTGCGCAGTTTGTATTTATAGTCAGTTTGGGTTTAGCTTTATTACTCAGGGGAAGAAATGGAAGGAATAGTATTGTGTATGCATGAAAACATGACAAAGAATGAGTATTTTCCCCTTTGTGTTTTCAGAAAGCTGATCTGGCAGTTGCTCCTCTCACTATTACCTATGTAAGAGAGAAAGTAATTGATTTTTCCAAGCCCTTCATGACGCTGGGAATCAGTATCTTGTACCGGAAGCCCAATGGCACAAACCCTGGTGTTTTCTCATTTTTAAACCCTCTTTCTCCTGATATTTGGATGTATGTTCTCCTAGCCTGCCTTGGAGTCAGTTGTGTCCTCTTTGTCATTGCAAGGTAAGACAAACACATAGTTTCAGATGCATCCACTACCTCTCATCTCACAGGTGTTACATTGGTTTTGCAAAGTAGCTATAGTATAATACTGTTCTAAGGATTTTATCCAGCCCTAAAACATAATGTTCTAGAAGGTCTCTTGGTATTTTCACATCAACACTGCTATCACTTTTATATATTGCAATGTGATGAGATTTAACTTTCCTTAAGGGCAGAATGGAGAGAAATATCTGATGAAATGTGTCAGCCTTCCTCTGTCAGAGCACAGCACCTCAGCACGCTAACTACATGTTGAAAAACAGTTGATATTACTCGTATGTAAGCACTTTTTTTTTTTTTTTTCCTACTAACAGTACATATAAAAGGTAGGAGAGAGGTTGTGAGCATATTGTTGCTGATGGATGCTAATTAGCTCAGCTCACTTCCCTTTGGAAACACAAGATACCATGCCTGGGATCCCAAGGGGACAATCTGCAAGGTGGTGCATAACCAAGGCTCTCTCCCAGCACTGTCCTGAGGTGCAGCCTGACTGTCAGTGACAGGTTCCCAGTGAAGTCCCAATGCCAAAACAGTAGGAAAAAAGCACATACACACTACTTTTCCAAAAGATCCTAAAGCTCATGATGATCTCAAAAGCAGGTGTGCCACATTTTCTCAACAAGTGGACCACAGCAGAGCACTCTTCACCCTTAACATCAAACTTTGCCTTAAAAATTCTAGACAACTGATATGGTTTCACAAGCCAGCTACAAGCCACATGTCTTGGCCTCAGAGACCATGGACCATGGTTTTGGAGTCAGTTGCTGTGTTATTTTGAGCAAGGGAAAACCAAGCATGAAAGAAGATGAACTGAGAAACTTGTCAGAGGAAATTGGTCATTTGAGGCATATTTTTTTTTCTATACTCTTCAATAACTGTGGGCTCTGTGAACTGGCATAGTTATTGTCACTTTCTTCAAATAATGGCATCGGAATTTCATTTTCAACTCTGTTTACTTGATCTCATCATATCCTTCATTTTTTTTCCTTTTCACAATTTAAAACATAGATATTTTTATTAGTACTTCACAGAGATTCATGTTTTGGAGCATTTTACTAAGGATCCCTAATGCTTCCTCCACTTCCATTATGCATTGTTTCGCATATACAGCAATGTGTTACACGTTAACATGGGAAAATGGTCTGAGAAAATATTTATACTATGAAATATAAGAACTGTAGTTGTGTATCATTGAAATAGAACCCTTTCCCATCACAGCAAAGGTAACATGGAAATGCTACAGTTTTTATTGCAAATGATGACATTCTACTTTAAAGAATCAGCAATAATGTATATTTTCCAAAATATGCATCCATAACCCTGATTCAAACATGACAAAAATCATAGTAATCTGAATCATTAATTCTGATACATTCTGCCTGACTTCCACATGCGTGTGAGCCAAGTCAAGTGGAGCTCTTGCTGCTTTTTCTACAGTTTACTCCTCTTTTTTTTTTTTTTGTAATCAAAAGACACACCCTTTAAAACCTTTATTCACAGGAGCAGTTCAGCTGAGAGTGGTTGGCCTCAGGCATACATTTCTGTGTGGTCTACTGAACAAACCTAGCTCCAGGAGGTCAACCTATGTGAAAGCTTCACTTGTTTTCATGCTTCTATACCAGTGCCAAAGTACAGAAGTTTGTGGGATTTACTTTTTCCTTTAAGTTTCTGAGAACATGAAGAGGGAGGAGGGAATTTGAGTAGGAGAGGTCATAGGTTAACTTATTAGTGTTGGCCCCTGGTAAAAGAGAGAGTTCATCCCTCCCTAGCAGTAACGAGACTGTACACAATTAGTCATGGCTTCCCACAAGCTCTCGCAGTGGCTCACTGTACCATAAATAACTGCTCTTACTGTACGCAAATCATGATCTCACTCATGACTAATATTAAATCTGCTCAACCATGACAGATTGACTTTTCTGCAGTTGTGTGCCGAGACTGAAAACATACCACAGTCCTCTCCACCTCAGAACAGGCAGAAGGGAAAACAAAACCCAAGTTATCCTCAGCTCTTCTGTTTTCTTTTTTTTTTTTTTAAATAAAAAATAAAAAATAAAAATGAAAAACAGCATCAAGGCTGCAAGAGTAAATAAGCATCGGGGTCCCTCGCCTGCTTGCAGAGCTGCCTACACGCAGATGCATGGCCAGGAATAAACCGAATGGAAATGCACAGTGCTCACAGATCATCAGCTGTGAAACCTGTCTGCCTTATTCTCCTGGCTGCTAAATATTGCTCCAAACCACAGTGCAGTGTTTGGGTAAATCCGTAGCTTTGGCCTGTGTAACTGTGCTATGTTTTGTTTCCTAAACCTTTCTAAAAGGCAGTAGTTCCAGGAGCTGTGTAACTAATGAAGCCTGATTTCCCTACAGATCTGTGTCTCATGGTGGATCGTGATCACCAATTGAAGTGTGTTTGTTTGCTTGTTTACTTTCCCTGCAGCTGAAGGATTTGTAGGAGATCTTTCCTATGTGCATTAATTGCTGTGGAACATGCTGGGAGATCATCTTGCAGCTTCTCCCCTAGTGGGGCTACCGCTGCAACATTTCACAAAACTTGCAGAGCATAATAACCTTTAAAGCCTCTACCTATTTGTCAAATGTGGCTAAAAGGCTTAAATGTCGTTAAAGGTATAGATCCACTAACATTTATAGTACACAGCCGACTTGCAACAATACACAAAACCCGACTTGCAACAACTTAAATATATCAAGCTTGTATATCACCCTCTTAACTTACCCCTATTCTAGGGAAAGAGGAGAACATGCTAGTTAAGCAAAATAGTTAAGATAATTTTCTGAATTTATGCACTTTTCTGAAATATTATTATTTTTTTTAACTTATGCTGAAAACCAGTGCCTAGTTAGATCATGACTATATAGGCTGAAGAAATACATGAAACTGTGCTCACATGTGGTCTTAATTTACTCCAGAGTTTATACATTTTAATTTACTCCAAGAAGCTAAGCCATCCTTAATGTCCACATCTAGGACTGTTCATGTCTTCAGATATGCCATGATTTCTGTAAGATTTGACAAATGTGTCAGTAAATATTTGGCAATCTGGTTTTCAGTAAAAAACAAAAGATATATATTTTTTAAGAATCTCTGGAATCAACCACTTTAACAATGCCATAGCAAATTAAACAGTTATTGGTATTTTGACATAATTTCGCAGAAGACAAAAACTTGGAATAATTTTCATGGACTGGGGTAATTTTGCTGTTATTTTTCTTCAGATTTTTCAGCAGCTGAACCATTTCTTGTTTCTCTTTGAGAATCATGCAGCCTTGTCATTGTTACATTAATTCTGAAATTCAAACACTGAAGTTTTTGTCACTGCTAAAGGTTACAGACTGACAAAGCTCTTTTCCCAAGTATACTGGCAGTGAATGAAGAAGGCATTTACTGCCAACATTTCTGCTTATTGCTAATGTCATACCCACTGTGCTGTTGATGTCAATGATGTTAGAACTAGGCAGCTGAGATAACCATCAGTCATACAAGGTGAATAAGTTTGCACGTGACCTATAGAAAAAGGTGCTTAGGTAAGCTTGAACATCTCATCCATAGCAGAAACCTCAGTGTAGCTACCACTGAAAACTGGAGAAAACTAAAGGTAAATGACCAGGTAAACAGAAGACCTGAGTGAGCGCTGACACAGAGTGGAACTGTAACCCATTCTCTTCTTGGAGCTTAGCACAGCAATAGAAACACAAGAAGAAAACCAGCTTTTATTTTAAGGTGGAAAAGTAATATAAGCCCTAGTGCCATGTTAAAATATATATCCGTTGTGATAAAAAATCTTTCCAGTCTAGCAGAAAGAGTTTTGCTGCCAGAATCTCATTGCCACTTTCCAACAACTGCAGTTTGTCTGTTTCAGTGGCTGTGGTATCATAGAATCATAGACATACTGAGTTGGAAGGGATCCACAGGGATCATCAAGTCCAGCTCCTGGCTCCACACAGGACCACCCAAAAATCAAACCATGTGTGATGGAGATGTTTGTCCCATCCCAGCTTTGGGCTTCCCAGTCAGGTCCCACAGAGCTGTTCGTACATCTTCTTACTGTCCCGTAGTAGCACTCCCATACCTGTGGTTGAACTCACAGCGTGGGACTGCTTCACTTTCCTGTCTGTTGGGTGTCCAGGCTGTGTACATTTCTTAATGCTGAGTCTCTTGTTCAGGGTGTGTTTACCCACATGTGCACAAACTGCGCTGGGAACCATTTCATTGCTACTGAAAGACTTTCTGAAACATATAACTTGGTGATTGTTTTTCTTCTAACTGGTATATGCAGAACTGTTGTATCTTGAATCCGAAAACTGCGTCTTTTGTTATAATTTTTAACCACTGTGGTACTAGTAATGGTAATATTGTTCAGCTAACGGCATCCTAAGCTACATACTGTTTCAATTAGCGGGTTCATTACTATCAGAGTTCATTACTTCAGCTGAGCAAGGCACTCTGCTTGCAACCGTGCGTAAATTCAGTGCTTAATTATATTGTTGAAACAGTAATTAAAATGTATTGGCATGACATTGTCAATTAAAACTATATTCATAAACTTCATGAGAAAGTATGTAGCAAGCCATGCAGCAGTGGGAAGCAACAGCAGGCAAGGTACCTTGGGGAGGAACGGTCTTTAAAGTAACTCTGCCAAGTGTTTTGCAGACCAGAAGGGGTACGATTTCCATTTGTGGCACGGTGCATGGGGAATAGAGCAGAATTCCTCTGTTCAAGGCAATCGCCTGCGTAATTCTTCCCACACACTGCTGACAGCATGGCCCTGTGGCTTTCAGGCGCTGCAGCCGCTCCCCCATGTCTTCCAGCCACCGCCAGCTTTTTTCCCTGCTGCCAGGGCAGCTTCGTGAAGGGTGAAGGCATTCAGCATCGAGTGTCTTGACCACCGGCAGCTAAAACGGGTTGCCTTGAGAGGGTGCTCCTCCTTCATTGTTCTCCAAATGCCTTGCCATGCAGCAGCAAGAGGGCTTCCAGCCGTCCCCACCCCTTCAAACGTCTGCCTGGGAGTGGCACGGGCAGCAAAGCCCTGGGGGATTTGGGCCGTTCCAGCAGCCCCAGCCATGAGGGCAGTAACCAAAGAGCAGCAGGAGTAAGGACGCAGTCCCTGTGCTAACAGCAAGGCTGTGGAAACTGCTTCTGGCGTGGCAGTGCTGCTCCACATCTTGCGTGAGGCAGCTGCTAGACGTCCCGCGGACAGCCTTTCCACTAAGGTTTCCTTTTCTTGTGTTTTCTTCATTAATCTCCTCATTTTGTGTGTTGTTCAGCAGGTCTGCTGCCACTGTGTGTACTCTACTTGATGTTTACAGATTGTTTCTGTTAACTGCCACAGGTTTACACCCTATGAATGGTATAACCCCCACCCGTGCAACCCAGACTCAGATGTGGTGGAAAACAATTTTACTTTACTAAATAGTTTCTGGTTTGGAGTTGGAGCTCTCATGCAGCAAGGTACACCGGTTACACTTCGTTATTGCACACGTCCCACAGTCTGCTCAAGGGCTTCTGTGCTGGTAAACTCCACCCTCTGTAATTACAACTTATACTGTAAAACCCTATCTCAGAACCCAGGTGATGTAGGAAAGGAAGAAAGCAACAAGTCTCTGGATCTGGAAGAAGGCAGAGGAGGGGAACCTGCAGAGTCCACAAATAGGGCTGCAGCAGGAGCAAGGAGAGGAAACATCCGGGAGAGAGGCAAGCGGACAGGGCCGCATCGGAGCTGCTGGAGCTAAAATAGAAAATATTCACTAGAAGGATATGATGTTCTTTGTGCTGAAGTTGAGTCTGTTGATTTTAGAGGTTTGGCAACAGGAAAATATCTTCTCAATTGGGCTCCATCCCAGTAGAAACAGTAACAGCCTACGAAAATTATTTTCACTGCCAAACCAAAAAGATGATGCTCTTTCTTCAGAAGGATTGTTAAGTTTGTTGGCACTTGTCAAACGCTTTGTTTAAAACCAAAACCAAACATTTTTTTTATGGCTTTTCTGCAGGTATGAGTCCCATCCTTCTGTAAACGCATCCAACCCTAGAAGCATTAACTTAACACAGTCACAAGTCCCTGTTGCTGATGATTTTGGAAACAGCTGACATTATACTCAATTGACAAGGAAGGGCAGTGAAGCTCACTCCATATGCGAAGTAAAACAGATATGCGTACTAATCACATTTGGTTATGGCATGTATATTCCAAGGTTTCCAATTAAATCACTGTTCACCAAAACTGGGGTCCACTGAAAGGGATGAAAATATTTTCTGACAAACATTTCCAGTTGAATCAATGCTGAACAAAAAAACCCACCCCACGACAACAACCAAAAAGGCAATCCAGAAGAAATCCCAGATTGCTTCGGTATTAAATTCCTAAACATTTAAGTAAGGAATGTAAAACCATCTCTACACTCATCCAGGTACAGTTTATTCTTCCCTCTTTAACAGACATGAGTAGCAGTAAAAGAGCCATTAGGAGGATTTACTAGACATGGTAGAGAGTAAAGTTTGTCTTGTACCTAGGATACCCTTGCTTTTATTGGTGCACCAATGCATTGACAGGTTATGGAGCTTCCTCACAGACATGGCTTTGAAGGCAGCTGCGTGAAGGAGGAGCTCTTCTGTTTTGCTTTTTTGTTTTATTGTCCTTCCAAGTGATCAGTGAAACACAGGCTGAGGTTTTACAGTATCAGGCAGGTGTGTGTACCTAACTGTGACTGCCGTGTGTGTGAAAGTGCCCCAGGATTATGTGTTTCAATGTACTGCCTTTTTTTGGAGTTTACCATCATCCACAGCAAACTGTGGGATGCAGTGTCTGCTCGTTACCACTACCTTGGGTACATGACAGTCAGCCCCAACCAGACTCTGCTTGTCTTTCAAGAAGCCTAAAAACAAAACAAATGAGAGAAAGAAAGAGAGAAAGAAAGAAAAAAACATTTGTAAGGCAACACAAATGTTTCCATGTACAAACTTGTGGTGCGTGTGACTGTAAGTGCATCATTGTTAATGTGAAGAGCTTGAACATGAAGTGAATGGTTGTGAGACTCTGCATCTACTGTTACACTCTTTCTTGTTGACAGCAGCTGCTTGCCATGCTTGATTGGAAGCCACTTGTTATTAAATTTTAAAATGTGATGATCAGACTTTCTCTTTTCTACAGAGCGTGAGCAAAGTCTGGATCAGGATTGGCTGTCATGTCTGCCATAAAAAGGCACTAGAGAGACTTCAGCAAGTATTGTCCCCGACCCTCAGTCTTGCTAGCAACATTTCTATTTAGATGTTTTTTCCACTGTTTTTTCCCCCTGAAAGTCTCAGACATGTTATGCATACTCTGAAAGCATCCAAACAGGGCACATTCCATCAAATTCATTCAGAGAAACCACTGCTTTCAGGAAGGCAAATTATCTGCCAGAGCCCCTCTCCAGCCAGACGATGGGCAGAGCAGCAGCACCCAGTTCAGGAGAGCGCTTGGGGTGAAGGGGGCATGAAGCATGTACTAATGCTCTTTGCTGCAGTCAGGGCCCTCAGAAAGGTGAACACTGAAATAATCATGGGACTGATCAAAAGAGATGCCGGGCCTGATTGGTTCAGCTGGGAGCAGAGTGTGCTCAGCACCTCCCAGAAACAAAATCGAAGCACACTGCATAATTAATAGGCTGGGAATCTTGAGCTTAATTGAACTGAATGTATTTTGCTGCTTCTCCACAAATAACATTTTGGTAGGGAAAATCACAGGAGGTTTGGCATCTCACCCCACAGATTCAACATACAGGGCTTCTCCGCCTACCCACTTGTGCTGCCATATGGCTGCACATGGTGGCAGATTTCGTGGTTGCTTATTAGGATCTCTGCAAGGTAGCTGGCTATTATGCATTATGTGTCTGTATACATTGGAGCTAGGTGTTGCATCAGGGCCCAAGCGTAGCATTTGCACGTGAGTAGCTGCATAAGCTTTAAAAAAATTAAACCTTCAGGATAACCTGGATCAGCTCTCCTAGAAGCCAGCCTTTGCAGGTCAACTCCAGCTTATAACTAAACACACACCTTTCCTGAAAGCAGCAATGCAAGAAGAAAAAGATTTCACGGTTTTTAAAAAAAAAAAAAAAAAAAAAAAAGACTTATCTGAAAAACAAGGAAAGTACACAAACATAAACCCAGACAGTGCTACAGCTTTTGAAATGGGTAGATTTGGCCTCAAATTTTAAGTGAGAGCTTTTGCTTTTAGAATGCTGACCTAATTTGAAATCCGTGCAGCACCAGGGCTGCACAGGCAGAGCATCTGCTCTTGCAGTTTGGCAATTCTGTCAGCCTACTGAAACCCTAGGGCTATGCTCAGCATTGACCTTTAAGAGACATGTCTACTTGTTTACAAAGCTGAGTTAAATCTGTTTGCTAGCTGTTTGGAAAGTTGTTAAGCTTTCAGTCTTTGCCCCAGAAGTCACATTCAGAGTTTCAGCAAAGTCTGAAAATATTCTCTGTAACCTGCTTAAATTTCTTACAGAAATCATCTATTAGTTGTAGAGAGATAACATATTATCAACATGTTTTTCTGGTAGTAGAAGTGTTTGTTATGTCAAACACTGGAGTAATTTTTTAAGTCCATCCTTCATCAACAAAATAATTATGCCAATGCTTAAGTTTGAAGTCAAAAGTATTCACGTGGATGTCTAAGTGAACTATATCCCAAATCCCACCATAACAAGCTAAGTTCAGTGGAGAGACCTCTAGAGAAAAAAAAAAAAAAAGCAAAAAAAAAAAAGCATAAAGCTTACACAAGAATGTTTGGAAATCTGAGTACCTATGTTGCTTACATTTGGTTTGAGCTGCTAAGACGCCATTTAAGTGCACTTAACACCCAATCTGGGAACATGCTCTTCTGTGAGATTTTTATGACTATGGCAGATCACTTTGGTACTTGTTGGCGTGACATGCAGGCAGATCTGCTAAAACCTTTTCAGCCATAATTAGTGTTAAATACAGTGTCCAAAACTTTGCATTGCCCTGTACATCCAAAGGGTAGTTCCATTCACCCTCTGAATTTTAAAACGTAAATCACATGTTTGTAGCAAGACGTGTTCTGCATTTTGAGCTCAGGTTCACACAGGCTTATAAATTCACTGGAACCATATTGATTGCCCTGTTTCTATTTAGGTATGTGGATAGGAGGAACACCAGACATCTGTCTCTTGTAAGGCGTTTTTCCTAGACAGCTTATAAGTAGAACAGGTTTCTGCTAAAGAGCTCGGGTTGAAAATATCAATTGCAGTATTCTGGCAAAGAGGAATTCAGGAAGCAGATAAAAAATACTAATACAACTTGTTAGGGATGTAAAAGGTTAATGGCCCACTGCACGTTAGCTCAGAGAGGTAATGGGGTTTAGACCCAAGGATAATTCCATTTGTCGTGTATCATGGCATACATCCCCTTCACAGTGTGTTATCATTATAAATGTTAGATGTGCATCTGTGAGATTACTGTTTAAATCATTTTATTGTATTATGGCTCATAAAAGCATTCTGTGCCTAAAAATAGTCTTTCGTATCAGGAAAGGTATCTCTAAGCATCATTTTAATATGATTGTTTTGATAATATTGTAACAGGATCAGAGCTGATGCCCAAAGCTCTTTCCACCAGAATAGTTGGAGGAATATGGTGGTTTTTCACCTTAATCATAATCTCATCTTATACTGCCAACCTGGCTGCCTTCCTGACAGTAGAGAGGATGGAATCCCCCATCGATTCAGCTGACGATCTGGCAAAACAAACCAAGATAGAGTACGGGGCTGTTAGAGATGGATCCACAATGACCTTCTTCAAGGTAAGATGACATCAGCCATCTCTGAGTGGTCAGACCAACTTGCGGCCGATTAGTGGCCTTTGGCTGTGAGGGGGTAGACCCATGCCTTTGATAGGAGAAACTGAAGGGAACCAGGGCACGGTTCTGGGGATGTTATCCCCTGGGTTGTTTGTCAAGGCAGGACCTCAGCTTCTTACAAGCACTTGGCTAAGATCGATTCCGAAGGTCACATATGCACTGGAAAATTACTGCAGGTAGTCAAAATGCAAGCTGGTTTGTCCCTTTCTTAAAATGGTTCATGGTCAACATGTATAATATTAATATACGGGCCACGTATGCACATAAACACATCGTAAGTAAAAGGTCATTTTCTGTGGCTAATTGCTTTAAAGATAAATGTTTTTTTTTCTTTTTTCTCATTATTAGTATTAATTACATACAAAATGGGTTAATCTCATAAAATGTCAACGTAAAAGCCAACAAGCTATAAATATAGGATATATGCACAAAAATCCTGTGACAATTAGAATTAATTAGCAGCTTCATCGGTAGTCTCAGCAGGGAAGTTAAACACTGAATGAATTGGTATCGTGCTTTTCACTGTAACATCTGAGATTGATGTTTATAGACAGTCAAATATGTGGTGCCTTTGAGGATGAGACACCCCAGTAAGAAGCATGTGGGACAAAGTAACACTCGTGTCTGCATGAGAAGCCTCAACCCCTGAGCTAAGAGCCCTCTCCCCTGGTACTCCAGTCTGCATCTCCCTGCCCTGCTTTAACTGCAACCCCTCATGTTCCCACCTGAGGCAAAGTGAGCATTTCCACACGCACAAAAGGGATCTTGGCTACAGTATTTGGGTCATCTCTCAAAACTAGCAGTGTTCACCGAGGTCATTTCAATTATGTAGTAGAGCTGATGGTAGGCTATCCCTGACGGAGCTGTCAGGGGTGAACTCCTCCTGTAATGGCTCTCCGTGCTGAGCAGAAATGTTCTGTGCTGAAAGAAAGGCACAAAATACAGTACTTTTCAGAGCCTCATTACAGTCAGTTCTTGAAAGGATGAGCTGACATTTCTGTTAAGATATGCTGGGAAACCCATCTTGAGATATTCCTGGAAAATACATAAGGACCCCAGTAAAGAATGCAAGGCAGCAGGAAGCAGCCTGTGGAGTGCTCTGGGACATTCCCTTGGTCTAAGAGCTCCTCACTGCCTAAAGACACACAACATCATTGTTATTCTGAAGTCAGATTCAGCACCAAAGACAGAAATCTTCAAAACCTGTTGCTTCCATGATCTTTCAGTGGAAATAATTTGTAATTTCATTACAAGAAGTTCAAAACAAATTTCTAGAGCTTTTTCCAACACTCTTGTGTTTTGTTTTCTTTTGTTTCACAATTAATCCTTATGAGTAAAATATGTAGGCTTAAAAGAATGCAAACCCCTTAAATTTAATAACAATAACGTTTCAGACAAGGTGATTAAATATTTATAGGCAATACATGCTAGCTTATTTGTGCCTGAAATATGTGTGTACACAAACACAAGTGAAAGGACACTTTTTTTTTACAGAATGGAGATGGATAAGCTAGCAAAGTGAAGGTGACATAGTGAAAGATGCATGGAAAATACAGTTTAATACACTTGTAAACCAGTGACACACTTGTGAGCATACAATGCTATATAAAAATGCTGTTATTTTTATTATAGAAGCCTTTCAAGACCCTCACAATATTATGATTTCCTTACACTGGCCAAAACTTCAAAAATATCACAGTGTGGGCCTTTGAACAATAAATACTATGGATACTTATGTATGCAAAAGGAAGACTGTGCCCTGTGAGGGCATGACTTTGCCTCCTTTGTCCTGTAAAACAATGCACATACTTCTGGAGCTAAGCAAGCACACACACACAGCAGCGAGAGACCTGGGAAGATGTAAAACCCAATATTCAGAATGAGGAAATGGCAGGAGTAAGGGTTTCTGTGGGAAAGGGAAGGGGAAAGGGAGAGGGAAAGGGAAAGGGAGAGGGAGCAGCATTGCCACTAGGTTAATGGCAGCAAAGATGTGCCATAGAAGTGAGTGCTTCCTATATTCCAGGATTTGACTCACCCCTGAGCTTTACCTAGTACTTAAGGCATGTAATGAGAAACAATAGACTCCTTCAGAACAACGCTTTTTTTAAAGCAAAACCATTACACGCTGTCCGCGCCTCACCACAGAGGAGAGAGAAAGGACACAGTGCCTGACACGTAGTACATGATCAGATGGGGCTGATTTTCAAGTCTGCACATGACACACACAGAAAAGGGATTTCTGAAAGCATCAAGTGATCCAGGCACAAAGTAAACTCTGAAGAACTTTGGTCTAAGATTTTCTGCTTGAAGTGGCAGAGGCAAGCCCCTGCAACGAGACTTCACACAAGGTGTTTACTGGATGGGATGCAGGTTAGCAATCATGTGAGAAAAGCAAAGTATTTCCATGGCTTTTCTGAAAACTGTGCTTGTGCTTATACAAACTTGCATGGCTCTTTTTATTTAGTCTTGCTTATAATGCCAATACAAACAGCTGTGGTTTTCCACTAATTCTAAATGCCTTACGCTAGTATCCCTGTTGTGAATAGTCTCCCTAGACAACATCTTACTAGAGAGGCAATAGTTTCAAGAAATTTGCTGCAGTGGCTATGCCTTCTAACCAGGTAGTAGTAGGAATGAAAACAAAACCAACTGAAATTACTTCTGGGAGACAAGAGTCCTGGCTTTGAAGGAGCCCTGGAGTCAGCCTCCTCCCTGTATGCTAATCCTGGAGCCACTGGTCTGACAAACCTGACCATAGCAGAGGAAAATACCCTGAAAACAGGGCATGGAGAGCTAAGGAGCACCCCAGAGAGGTGATGGGGCTCCAGGCAGACAAAGCAGTGAGAGCTCAGGCAGCATTCACCACGTGTGAATGTCCAAATTTAGGCAAAATCTAAATGGAGGCAAGATGTTTCACACCTGCAAATCACGACAAGAACATATTTCTCCAGAGTGCTGTCCTGCTCTGTTTCCAACACGTCTATATATCTTCCATTGCTTTCTTGCCCTTCTGTGATAATAGATCTTAATCTCACATTGCAAGTCTTGCCAGCTCCTACCTGCTGATGTGCAGACATGTTTCCACTGAAATCAATGAGAATCCAAAGGCCAGAGTACAGCACATTATATGTCCTGAAAAAAAAAAAAAAAGCAAGTCAGTAAGTTGAGAAGCTGAGATCTTTTTTTCAAACTCATCTGAATAAGGAATACATCTTTCCAGTAAATTCAATATTGGATTCAATCTACTGCATAAATGTATCATCAATTTCAAAAAGTGTTCCCAGCTGAGCAGTACAAATGGCTTCTTCTTGTAAAGGGCCACTTAACTATATTCAAAGTGTAGTGGTATCCAGTGGCTTAACAAACTTGGGTGAAATTTAGGTGAAATTCACAGGTATTGAATTCACAGGAAAAGCGAGTTAACATTTAAAGCTCAGAGAACCAGAAAATCAGCTTCTCACAGGAATCCCCCAGACACCTGTCTGTAATGAGCACTTAGGGTCTCCACATTTTGAGCCTAAAATCAGCTCTGATGGCTACAAACCACAGATAGGGCCCATGAAGGAGGGGAGGATATGCTCCCCTAGCACTGGGAGAGCATAAGTGTATAGGGGCTTGTATGTACATCTCAAAGTTGTTTTGTGGGTGGCTGGCTCATGCTAGGTTGTGGCACAGTGTAGTTCAGCAATGGTTGACTATGCCATCTTGAGACAAACAGTGTCTGATGGTCCAACTGCCCGTAGGCCTAACATGGTATTTCATCCAAAAGTGGCATTGTGTGCTCAGAGGTTTTGGACAGCATACAGGGGAAGAGGGAGGCTTAATTGTGTTAGCACTAGCTTGAAGGTTTTTGGGTTGTAGATAGCACATCTTGAGGGCAGCAGGCACAGCACCCCTGAGAAGTCCCTAAGCAGGTTCAGTTTGTCTTTCCATCCCCTTCAACAGTCCTTCCCTGCAGGGTGCTCCCATAGCACAGGGAGAGGAGTGGGGAAAGGGATGCACAGCACTAAGTGGAGGTGGCTGGGGCTGCTGGCCTCCCTCTTCCCTCTCCAGCTGGGTATTGACACAGGCCACGTGTATGCTCCTACTGAGGCCAGTGGTAAAAATCCTCCTAAACTTCAGTGGGAGAAGGATTAGGTCCTTAAGGCTGATTGCAGTGGGAAGCTGAAAGCAGAAGTTTACTCAGAAGTCGCTTTGGGTTTTTTTCTCAGGCTTTATCCTTGAAGTACATGATTTCTAGGCAAATGATATCAATACAGAAGAGGCAGTACTTTATTCATCATCAGGCTTTTGGAACAGTGCATTTGCCCTGACAGGCAGAAACACTGCTTCTGAGTGCAACAGTATCCAGCTGCACTAATTTAGCTGGGCTCTGTGTAGTCATTTGCTGTAATCCATGTAACAGCATTAGCCCAAAAAACTTCAAAGCACTTCACAGTTGTGCCAGTAATGAAGTTCCTGGCACTGCAAAGGAAGCGCAAAAAAAAAAAAAAAAAAGATTTCTCAGCATAAAACACAGCAAGAGAAAAAGGCTGCGGGAAGGAAAACCATTCTACAAATTCCCTTTCATTCAAGATAAGCTATTGGCATCATTCACAACAAAAGGCAGAGGAAAATTTTACAAGTGTAATCTGGATGCTGATATGATTCTATGTCCTCGTTTTCCCTCCTTAGAAATCCAAGATATCCACGTATGAGAAGATGTGGGCGTTCATGAGCAGCAGGCAGCAGACAGCGCTGGTGAAGAACAACGACGAGGGAATCCAGCGTGTGCTCACAACGGACTACGCGCTGCTGATGGAGTCAACCAGCATCGAGTACGTGACCCAGAGAAACTGCAACCTCACCCAGATTGGGGGGCTTATCGACTCGAAAGGCTACGGCGTGGGAACCCCTATTGGTAAGATGCTTTCCAGCACAGGTGCTGTGGAACACACCCAGCAATGTCCTATTCAAACGCATTGATGGCCATCTGAATTATGCCCTAGTACCTTAGAAAATTTTCTCAGCAAAAGAGGCCCCAGGAGCTTCCTTTAAGGCAAAATACCTCCTCTTGCCTCCACTTGTCTGCAAGCAGACTCCGCAGGCAGGAGAGAACATAGCAGTGCAGGCTACAACTGCAGAGCAAAGTTAAGTAGCCTGCTTGCCTTATGGAGCATCCCAAGTGTTACAAACAGGGTGTTCCTGTGCTGCTCGAGGTCCAAGTTGTTCTACCGAATTTCATCTTACTTTGAGGAGTCAGGTAGTGTCTCTGGGAAAATGGTAGTGGGCATAATAAATGTTACATCCAACATACGCATCTGCAAGAAAGCTACGTGATGGGAGACTGAGTTCTGTTCCGTTTTGTGAATCAATATATGAGTACAATGAAAAGCAATTGAAAAGTTCTGCATCTGCACCAGGGACTTCAGTGTTTCAAACTAAGCAGAGATTCTCAGTCTCTGGGAACTCTTTCCAGCAGACCTTTTCTAGCATATCCAGTGTCCTTTTCAAGAATTTTCCAACTGTAGAGAATTAGAAAGTGTCAGGTTTGTATTTTGTTTTGTTTGTTTTGGTTTGGTTTTAGATTGTTTTGTATTGTTTTTGTTTTTATTTTACTCTAGGTTCTTGTGAATAACTGGTACTATGCAGACGGATCTTTTTCTTCTATGATATACCTCTCCATACTGCTCCTATATACATTTACCATGCCACACTCTGCTAATAGCTATGCAATTCTATTGGCTTCAGGAGAATTTACTATGTTATACAGGTATAACAGGTGAAGTATTTGGTCCATCAGTTGCTTGGCAGATCAGATATAAATAAGAGAGGAAAAACACTGCACTTTGAAATGTGGTTCCTTATGCTGCTGGGCACCTCAGATTATCATACAGATAATATTTTAAGTATATTCTTCCACGCTGTCTGTGTGAGAACAGCCTTTCTCCCTGAGGAAAATAGTACAAAAGCTAAAATATCCCCAAATAAAGACAAATGCATGGCAAGAGTTTCATTGCAGATATAAAGCTGCCACACTTGAAACCAAGAACAATGACAGAATAATTGGAACAGATGGTAATCCTAAGAGAGAGTGCATCCATTGGAAATACAGCTGTGAAATATATTTATAAGATGTTTCTTGTATGATAAATGTGCCTTAATTTTTTTTTCTTAAGGAAAACCAGCAAAAAATCAAAAAAAAACAAACCTCCAAGCAATAATGCGGTATCATCAGGCATTTTAAAATTTCAAGAAGTTAATTTCATAGACAAATGAAGCCGTGGAGACCTTTCTAATATTCACATAGACCCCAAAGCCTGTTATTCTCCCATAGCATGAAGCTGTATGGAAAACAAGACTTGTCTGTGATCCTTAACACCAAAGTTTCAGCAAGTCTGAGTCTGCATTCGTTCCTTCAGGAGAATATGCAACCACGTGGCTATAGTTTGCAGCAGCCAAAGTACGCCTTACACTCCAAAATTTCCAGTGAATGAGCTGAATACCATCAACACTTGGTTCCCAAGGAAACAATTCGTCTATGAATCCACAGGGAATTTCACCTTATTTATCAGAGCAACCTCTGCAAGTGAAAAAAAAAAAAATACAGATATATTCTGTCTTCCTTCTCCATTTTGCTGAGGTAGGATGATCAGGATTCAGGTGTATCAACAAACATCTCTATTTGTGTTTATTACTGAGCACATGGGTCACAGGGACGAGGGTTTTCTTTAGATCCTTGGCTAAGAACATTACTGATGGAAAATCTGCAGCGATGGTTGATGGTGAGCCTGGAAGCACGGCTGTAACAGAGGCACCTCTAAACAAAAGCTGTGCAAAATGTCACCCTGGGAGGAATCTGGCTGAAGAAAGCAATGCTGTTTTAGGTATCAGGATAGGTATTACTTCCAGCATCACTCCAAGTGCTGATGCAAGTAATTCTGACACGAAAGCTATTACCAGTTACTTGGGAGCCTGCTAAGAAAGTAGATGGATGTATTTCTTGGCCTGAGAGGTAGGTTGTTAATAGCTCAGTGGCCATAAATGATGTACTGAATATTCAAAGAGGTGTTGAGATGGATTTGTGTGCAGTTTTAGTGCTCACTGATAAAACACCACCAATCCAGCACTTCAGGCACACTTGACAAACTTTAAAAGCACGCATAGAAATATAGATGTACCTGTTACCCTCAGGATGAATTGTGATAATCCTGCTGGCAACAAAAACATCACAAGGAAGAATGAACATCCCCACAAATCCTGTGCTGTGACTCAGGATGCTTCACTTTGCCTAACAGCTCTGTCCTTTCAGTCGAGGGAAAATAGATGAGTCCTACAATATAACAAACTCCAGCCATCAGGGCAACAAACCACTTCTAAGGTAGAAACAATTCTGCTTTTCCTTCTGGGAGGCGTTCCTGTTTTCAGTGGTAATAATTCACTTCTCTGTGTTAGACATTTTTGAAGGTGTTTCAGTTTCATTTTCTGTTGTGCTTATTTTTGGTTCTTTAATAGCATGCATAGAAGTCATCCATTCTTACAGCCAGTATATTTTCCTTTCAAAGCTGGCTACCCAAAGCAGTGGCTGCTGAGTGCTGGCTTCCCAGATGGACGTTGTATAATCTGACACATGTCTCTTGGCATCTGTGGTCACAGCATGTCCTATTGTTGGCAGTAGGATACACTGAAAAATAGCTGAGTGTTGGCGCAACAACTGAGGAGCTGCCATGTTTTTCACACTGACGCTCCTCAGACAATGCTGCGGGCTAGAGGAAATGGAAAGAGAGACAGAGACTTGCATTCATGGTACAATTAGTGTTAATAGTGTCCTGCACAACAGTGTAGGAAAGGTGAAGCTGAGGCCAAATTTCCAAGGCTATTTAGATGCATGAAGACACAAAAGTGGTGCCTCGTGAGATTTTCCACACTTTCCACAAATGTCCACACCTACATGCAACCTGCTACCGCTGAAACCCTGGCAAGCCTTCTGCCTTAAAGTTTGTTTATCTTGATCAGATCAAGAATTGCAATGGCTTTAATATGCACCTGTGAAATTGCAGCTACAAGGAATAGTCTCACTAATGTGCTAAAGGAGAGGAAAGGGTGGATGGCAGTTAGGTACATGGATGAGAGATTGGCCACATTGCCTGTATTTCAGCCCAGACACTAAAACATTCCAATTTCAGTGAATACAGCATGGCAGGGTTTGGGTGCATGTGTGTGTATATATATATACATATATACATATATACATATATATTTAGAACCAAACTGCCTTTCTTGTAACCCTCTCCTGCTTGCTATCATAATATCCTCGTCCCGTAAACAAAAGTCTTCCTCACAATGTGAAAACCAACTTTTGCTTATCTATTATAATTAATAAAGGATTGCTGCTATCATTGTTGATAACTTCAGCTACTGGCAGCATGGAAAAAGTTAATTGGTAGCAATTTCCCCTTAACTATGCTCTGCTGCAAAAGCAGGCTGAAGGGAAAATCTCTCCCGTTTTCCCCCTTTGGGGCTACAGACTTGTGCATCTGAAAGAGCTTCTGGCTGAAATGAATCACAGGCAACAGAGATTTTGGAAGGTGGACAGCCAGAACAGCGCATGAGAAGCAAACCTAAACAGATTGAACTACCCAATGTGACCCTGCCATTTGCCAGATACTGTACAGAGCCATTAATGCTGTTGAGCCTGAAGATGCATCATTTAGCAAGCTGTTGGCCTGAAAATAAAAAGCATTAAATAGTTGCTATTTTCAGCTTTCAATGCCAATATTGTTGCAAGTCACAGAAATAAAAGGCTAGGCCAGCTTGTGTTCTTATAAGCTGAATTGGAGTTGTGGGCATATGCAGGTATAAATGAGAAGAGAATATATGTGACTGATGGTGTGTTTTCTTAGGCAGCTACTCATTTTACATGCAGTAGGAAAAATAAACAGATGTTGAAGTAAATAGAAGAGATACAAAGTGGAAAGTCTCAAAGGATGCTCAAAGCAATATTCAAACATGATATAGAGGGATTATTTAGCAAGAAAACCCACTGCCAAGGCTTGAATAAACCTCAGCAGGAGACCCTAGAAATTATCATGAATTCCCAAACAAACAACCACACCAAAGGAGCCTTCTGTTTTCCTAGGGCAGATACCAACACATAGTTCTCTTTCCCCTTCCAGCTGAAGAGAAACCAAGACCTTCTAGCTGGAATAATTGGTCTTGTGATAAGGAAGCTGTTTTTCTGCAGATAGATAGCAGCAACATGCTTCCTCCCTGCCTTCCTCCCTTTGCTACAACCAGCACTGACGGGTCTTGCTCTTACCTTGCAGGGTCTCCTTACAGGGACAAGATCACCATTGCCATCCTCCAGCTCCAGGAGGAGGGGAAGCTCCACATGATGAAAGAAAAGTGGTGGCGAGGCAATGGCTGCCCTGAGGAGGACAGCAAAGAAGCCAGTGCTCTCGGGGTGGAGAATATTGGGGGCATCTTCATAGTGCTCGCTGCAGGGCTTGTTCTTTCAGTGTTCGTAGCCATTGGTGAATTTATATATAAATCAAGGAAAAACAGTGATATTGAGCAGGTGAGTCATCCTTTTCCAGTTTGCTTATGTTCCTGGGAGGCTGGGGTTTGCAGATGTGGAGGTGACTGCATTATGAGTCTCTTTGCGGGAGTGCAGTTCTTGTATTGCTGAACTCTCACCATGTGTTTCTAGCACTAAAGACAAATAATTTATTAATAAGAATAGGGAAGTACCTCATCCGTAGTCCAAATAGTGCTGCTTAGTATGGCAATGTAGAACAAGAGCAATTAATTTATCAAGCAGTTTCTGCATGATCTTTAAGATTTCAAGTATAAATTACCTTAGAAAGGAATAAAATGCAAGTGGATTTTTTTATTTATTTTATGTTATTTTTTTATTTTTTAGCATTAGCATCAGCCCTTTGAGTAACAACAGGAATGTACTTCCAAATCCCCAGTGTAATTTTTCTCTTGCTCTAGAAAGCATTTCTTTCACAGCCAGAGGTTTACACACTCTGTGCATACACTTCAGAGCAGGGAAACCTGCTGAAAGGTGATGGATGCCACAGCAAGGTAAGATTATGGAGCCAAAGAAATTCTGGATATAGCTCCACTGAAGTGTAACAAGCAATTTGAAAGGTCAGAGGGAAAACAAAGAAAGTGTTGTGTATAAATTGTGCTTTGAATATTACAGCAGTTTGGGAAACAGAATCAATCATTAAAATAATATGTAAACACCCATTTTCTGGGCCACCAAACACTGTAAAAGAAACAAGACATGGGCAGTCACTCACAGTCTATTCTGCTAACCCTTTCCCTCTGGCTGCCTTCCCTGGTCCTGGTATGCTGCTGGCCATGTCCTAGACCCTATTTTAGTCCTGTTTGGCTCAACTGCTAAAGACGTTAATATCCTGTTCATTTCAACTCGACATATCATAGGGATGAGGGTCACATTGCTCTGCAGGCTTGGTGGCCCCTGTGGCAGTCACCAAGAGGTGGGTTCATATCCCCTAACTTCAGGTTTCTAGTTATCAGTCATCTACTTCTAAATGAGTTGTTAAGCTCAGTTTCCACTCAGATGGGAAAGGCATGACCTTTTCAGTGGGCAGTTCATCCTCTCCATCCAAGGTGTAGTCCTACAAGGATGATAATATAAAAGCCAGAAATATCTGTCAAGAAAAGTAACCTTAACGAAGGCAGCAGGGATGAGAAGGAGAACACTTTGAACTCAGTCTCAGAGATGCGATTTACATTGTTTTGATGCTGGGCCATGAGAGGGATTGACACCGGAGTCACATCAAGCAGCCAGGGCTGAGGGCCTTGAGAGGACAGTGCCTCACTTGCAGACATCAGGTTCTGGGTGGAATGAAGCACTGTGCAGCCATGCCTCTAGCTCCTTGCTGCCGCTATGGGGTCACACAAAGCTAAGTTTACATGCCTGCTGTTCAGACAGCTGGAAAAAAGTGAGCTGAATCCTACCAGGCATCTTCACTTTCCAACTGACACAGACTGAGGGTCCGTGGGACCTAATGCCAGTGTCAGTGGACTTGGTCTTCACAGTATGCTGCAGAAGAAGGAAGCTCCTGACTGTGCAGACTTCTCTGTGTGCACCTGAGTAAGCCCTCACCAAAGGCAATGGCACCATATAATGAACAGCAGAAGCAGCACGTGGGGCAATTCTTCAGGCCTTAGTAATCAAGGTGTTCCTGTTTTGAAGTAAATCAGATAGAGATGATGGATGCTTTTTGCACACATTGTAGCTTTCTGATTAACACATTAGCTCTATAGAACAGTTTTACCACAAAATGTGTAAAGAATATATTGAGATCTTAATTTGATTCAAGACCACGGAACTTTTTTATTATTCAAATAAGTTTTGGAGAACTATTGCAGTTAAAATGTTTAGTAGAAGTATTAATATAGTGCAGAATACTTTAGAAAATCTTGAGGAGTCTGGAAAAGGCAACGTATACCTGAAGTCATAATTAAAATAGACCTAAAGCTTTACATCATGCTGGACTGTTAATTTAATTAGCAATTTGTTGGGTGAATAAAAAAATGTTCATGGATACATGAGTACATGTACAGTTTCTGTATATGGTGGAACTCTACTACTGTTTCACAGCAATGTGTCACTGATTACAATAACAAAAATCTTCAAGTGAGTTAACATGACAACATCATATGACTTTCACAGATTTATCCTGGGGAACAGGAGGAGAATACTGTGAATTTCAGTGTTACTTTTTGATTTCTCTCACTCTGTCTTATTTTTATTCTGCTGATATAAGAAGCTTATATGGAAAATTCTATACAGTGTATGTTATCACTAAGCTAATCCACAGCATGAGTTGCATACAATCTATGACTTTTCTGTTTCCATAAATAGAATCTCTTTTGATTTAAACAGTTTTGAATCTCATTCTCATGTCTGTTTTTAATTTTACTTCTTTCATTTATTCATTTTCTCCATTTTTTTTTTCTTGCATGCAAGGCCTTTTGTTTCTTTTACGGACTACAGTGTAAGCAAACCCATCCGTCCAACTCCACCTCTGGCACCACCTTATCTACGGAGTTAGACTGTGGCAAGTTAATCCGAGAGGAACGAGGGATTCGAACTCAGCCCTCAATTCACACTGTATAGTCAGGAAAGAAAAAAGGTGTGTCCAATGAAAACATTAAACTTAAACAGTGCACATAATGACAAAGGTTGTACTCACCAACACGTAGTTAATGTCTTCAAAGTGCCTCTCACTTCAGCAGGAGATAAGCTTATCTAATGCAAATTGTGAAAGTCCTGGAAATTTGGGCAGTTTAAATGCATATCACAGAAAATAATTACACCTACAAAGAAGGGTGAGAGCAACAGACTGTAGCAGTTTTTAAGAAATATGACAATTGTCATCTTGTCATTTCATGGGGTAATTTGCCTTTTTCAGGTAAGAAAAATTATTTACCTCTCTTTCATTTTCAACAGAACTTGAGTAAACTCATGACAGTCTCATTACTGAAAGCATGGAGAAATGTTTTCCTTGGTCTGTGCTGAAGCGTTCAGCAAGTGGGACAGACACTTCTCTATAAACCTCAGAAAATAACCTGCAGGCTCCATTAACTTCCTGAACCCCTATTATAAACAGCCGGAGATTTTTAGTTGGCATATATTTTTTCCAGTGTCAATATTTAATGAATTTTAATTCATCCATTTAAAATTCATTAGACAAAACCTCCTAGTAACTATCATAGCACAAGATCATATCTATCAGTTAAATTTTATGCCATGTAACCATTAACATTTAAGAACATATTCAGCAAAAGCACCCTCAGGCACTTCTAGCATATACCTTTCATAGCATAACTGTTGACTTGGCTTGAGCAATTCGTGATGTTCATTGTTGTAAGGCTTTGTGACATAGGGAAGTCCTTTATGACATAACTGCCAGTAAAAATCATGATAACAATTTATATTGAACTGTATAGCTTGGCATTGTTTTGCATATTGAAACAGAGAAGGAAGCTGTTTTATAGGAAGCTGGTACTGGATGTTTTACTATATCCTGGAAGGATATCAATTTGATTTCCTCCAGTCCTCCGCTTGTGTGGGGGCTGTCCCAGCAGGAGGAGATCTGCTGGAAACTGGATCTGTTTTTGCCACAGAAAAGTATATGACAACAATTTGGGATAGATACACAAAATATAGAGAAATGCCAGCTCGTAGGATGTCATGAACCATGGCAAACAACCACATTTTCAAAACTCAATTACGTTTTATCTGAATTTCATTAAATCCTGGCTTACCTCTAGTTTCATGAATTCATTTTCTACCCCTCACACCTACTTTATGTTTTCTTGCACACTGCAGTTCCTCCTTGTCAAACAACTTAATGATCTGTTTTATTGAGGGGCCATTTCTGGGCTCTGCTGCAATTAGAAAACTTGTTTGAGTGGATGCCTTCATGCTCAATCACCAAAGTGCTCCAGCAAAGCTCTGCTCTCCTCTTGAATCTTGCACCTGGCTCCCAAGAAAAGCCGGTGCATACAGTGACCTGTGTTTTCCTCCCATTCATTTTACAATTTTTAGTCAGCACTATTTATAGTGGCAGTAGGCTCAAGGTTGTTTTTTTTTTGATTGTTTGGTTTTTGATGAAGATGCTCATGGCTAGGCTATACCACCTCTTCTCTGCCAGTGTTCATCTGTGTACATGAGTATTTATGTTCTACTCCAGATGCTGCAAGAATTTGTCTTGCTCAATCTGGAATTTTAACTTGTTTGAATAGAGCCTTGAAAACTTTGGCTCTTCATAAAATGAACCTTCCTAGAATTGAAGACCTGAATTAGATCTTCCTTATCCCTGATTTAAAAAAAAAAAATGCACTCATGTCTGCAGTTTCCCAGTTGAAGAAGCTTAAAACTAATTTAAACCCGTTCTGAATTCTCAGGAAGGAAAATTACTAATGGGCTTATCTTCATCATTGCTCTGCACAAAAACTCCTTGGTGTTGCAGTTTCTACTATTTTTCTAATCACTGTTTAAATGAATGCAGAATTCTGAAACTTTCTGTCACTTTTTGGGTAAATATTTTCACACCTGTCAAGGAAATAGTCACATTGTTAGTAAAAGTGATCATTTTCCCCATGTAGGTGTCCCCACAGGCAACCTCACAGACTTCAGCTTGCTGGTGGGCACTACAAAGCAACTCCTCCTTTCCCAAATAGGGCTTCATATCTAACTACCATAAAGTTATTAAAAAGCCTGACTTGCTCCTTAGCAGTTACACCAGCAGTTGAAGTGGTGAAGAGGAGGCATGCCATCTGGGAACTAATAAATCTACACTTGTAAATACAGCTTTTACAAGGTTTGCCATGGCTCTAGAAAAAGTTAGGTGCCTTCACGTTAACAGTGAAGTTCAGTGAAGCCACAGCCCATGGCATCTCCTGTGAAGTGCATGGCACCTGTGGGCAAAGACGTAATAAGTTTTGAAAAGTGATGAAGCCTTAAAAAACTCAGCATCTACAGCTGTTAAACTTTGAAATCTGGCCACAAAACAGTACTCCTTTTACAAACACAGATTGTTACCATTGCATCTTCCTCATTTGCAACCTTGCAACTGCTCCCAGGACCTGATGGTCAGACCAGATCCTCTCCAGGCTATGTGTCAACACTGAGTTAACAGCTCTGCCTGTGATGGATGAGCCACAGCAGACTCCATCAGCTCTGGCACTGCAGTACAAGGAAAGCTTAAACCAGAAATATATGGGGAGAAAAATGGCTATAAACATATACCCATATGTTGTTTTATAGTATTTTTTATTTTGCTATTGCTGCAATTTGCTCAGAGCTCCCAGACTATTCAAAATAATATCTGAAAAGAAAACCATAGAATCATAGAATCATAGAATATCCCAAGTTGGAAGGGACCCATAAGGATCATCAAGTCCAACTCTTGGTACCGCACAGGTCTGCCCAAAAGTTTAGAGCATGTGACTAAGTGCACAGTCCAATCTCTTCTTAAATTCAGACAGGCTTGGTGCAGTGACTACTTCCCTGGGGAGCCTGTTCCAGTGTGCAACCACCCTTTTGGTGAAGAACCTCTTCCTGATGTCCAGCCTAAACTTCCCCTGCCTCAGCCTGACACCGTTCCCATGGGTCCTGTCACTGGTGATAACGGAGAATAGGTCACCTGCCTCTCCACTCCCCCTCGTGAGGAAGCTGTAAGCCGCGATGAGGTCCCCGCTCAGCCTCCTCTTCTTCAGGCTGAACAGGCCCAGTGACTTCAGCCGCTCCTCATATGTCTTCCCCTCTAGGCCCTTCACCATCTTCGTCGCCCTCCTCTGGACACTCTCCAACAGTTTAATGTCCTTTTTGTGCTGTGGTGCCCAGAGCTGCACACAGTGCTCGAGGTGAGGCCGCACCAGCGCAGAGTAGAGCGGGACAATCACTTCCCTCATCCGAATAACAATGCTGTGCTTGATGCACCCCAGGACACGGTTGGCCCTCCTGGCTGCCAGGGCACACTGCTGACTCATATTCAACTTGCTGTCAAGCACAACCCCCAGATCCCTCTCTGTGAGGCTGCTCCCCAGTGTCTCATCACCCGTTCTGTATGTATAGCCAGGGTTGCCCCGTCCCAGGTGCAGGACCCGGCACTTGCTTTTGTTAAACTTCACATGGTTGGTGTTTGCCCAGATCTCCAAAAAAAATAAACAAACAAACAAACAACAACAACAAAAAAAAACAGCACACGCTTTGACACATAGAAGCCACCAACCTTTGAAAGCAAAGAGGCCATGAATAAGCGAGTCCCAGTCCATTGCCAGGTTGATTTGGCTGGGATCAATGTGCCTACCTTTATTTAGTGCCAGTTGCTGCCCTCATCACACAGTCTGCAATCCAATTAGACAAAGATGCAGGGAGAGAGGAGGGAGAAAGGATGAGACAGGAGAAGAAAGAGAAACAAAGGCAGTGTGATGTATGATCACCATTTCAGAGAGCTAGGATCAGGGTGGATTAGTAATGTACCTGCACCGCAGAGCTAGAACAAGAACACCAGTAATGATTTACGCATCTGGACTGATATTTCCTCAAAGTACTGCCATGGTTTCATGTCCTTGTTCCATCTCTCTTGGATCAAAGCTTTGAAGCTTCAAATCTTTAGCTTTTTTGGAACAAAGGGGGAGAAGGGGGAGAAGGAAAAAAATCCCTGTCTAGGTTCTTGCAAAAAATAATTTTTTGTGCAGTTGTTAAGTCTATAAATACTCTCTCCTCTTCAAACACCAACCTGAGCCCATCCATTTGCAGGCTGTAACCCCACCTCCAAACACAACTGTGGCCAGCTGTGCCTTCACTGGGCAGCCCTGTTTGCATAAGACAGTTTCTGATATCAGCAAGCAGCTTTACTGATTTTTTTCTTGTAAACAGGAAACTGATGAGCAGTTTATGTAACTGAGGAACAGTTAAATTAATCCATGGATTATTGTGATATTGTTCTGACAGTCATTGTTCAATGAACTCTGACAGTTCAAAATCCTTCATTTAGTGATCTCCTCATGCAATTAGCCATCAGTGATAGAATACTCAAACAGATTCTTAATGTGCTGCAACAGCAGTTTACTCACTAGGAGAAACTATTTTGGATATTTTTTCTTCAGTGCACTAGGAAAAAGCAAATCACTTTTCCTTCAGCAGAAGACATATGTCAGTGTCCCAGGTATAGGTGTTTCATGCTGGGGAAGGCACAGCAGGAGAAAAATCCTGTTCTTCTTCCTCTGTGTCTGAGCTGGTCAGGTGCTCTCCCAAAATAAAATTTAGGCTACATCCTCTGACATCCATAGTTTTCAGATCTCCAGCACAGCACGCTGTTTTTTGTTTGTTTGTTTGGCTATTTTGTTTCGCTTTTTTTGTTTGTTTTTGGTTTTTTCCACAAGGTGTTAAAAAGCAATAGAAAAGTTTTGTCCCCAGCGGTAGCCCCGCAACATAAGCAGCAGACTGATAAAGCCTAACTACAGAACTTTTTTCAGTCATTTCTAGCTTATTTTATGTTATTCTTTAAATAATGAATTTAGAATTATCCTGACACTTAATACAGTCTTCTGTATGGAAGTGGAAGGAAAGATTTGAGACCTTCTTGAACAAGCTACTACATCCTGCTGAAAGTGACCAAAGGGCAAAAAGGAAGAGTCTCAAAGCACAAAGAGGCCCAAATTCATTCTGTTTTTAAAGGATTTTCTTTAACCCTCACAAGCCATGTGCTGCAGCAGTTTGGCACTGCTAGAATAAGAAAGTCAAGCTGACAAAAAGCATAATGTTAAACATATTACTCTGTTTTTAAATGTATTGCTGTGTTCCTACTTCACCCTCATTCTCAGAGAGCTCTCTAAAGTGGACTTAACAGCATGTATTAAAAAAAAAAAAAAAAAAGCAGCTCTTTAAAGAAGCCCTTTTGGTCTGGCTATCTGAATATGAGATTAAAAGAACAATATATTACCCTTTCAAATGAAATTTGAATGTCACCATCCCCTTTTTAAAGGCTACTGCAATTGTACAGCAGACACAGTGTTATTCAGAGGGCCATCTTGGGAGTCCCTACAGATAGTGTATCTTGTCCACAATTCACTCAAGTTCAAGTTCAAGTTCAAGTTCAAGTCACTCCTAAGGCACTTTGGCTGAGTTTGTACTCACTCTGTATCACAGTTCTCTGCTGCTTGAAGAGTTCAGGGGAATCCCAGTTTTCAAACATCTGTTCAGTTTCCTGATTGTATGAACAAGCTTGGAGATAAACAGGATTTTGAGCTATGTTTCCAGGGCTCAAAAGAAAGCTCATGTTATAACTGCCCTTCTGAACGATTAACCAAACCCCTGAAAGTTCAAAGTATTGTCTCAGATTGCTCTTTTAAATGGCCCTGTGTATCCCAGGCTTTTAATTCTCTTTGCCACCTCCAGCAGGTTTACTCAAAGGTGGCAGGATTTCAGGTAGAAGAATACGCATAAAGTTGATCAGACTTGCAATTATGACCATAACCTTTGGAATATCTTTGACAGATCAGTACAAGATCTTAAATCTATCTTTAATTCATTGCTTCAGCTTGACAAAACTCATATCAATGGTGTTTTAAGTCCCTCAAAACTAAGTGTAATATAACAGTAAAAGTAAATCTGCTTTTGTGCTTTTATGAAGCCAGGAAGAGGATCTACAAGATGTAAGACTCAGGGAGCTGTCACTGTAAACTGTCCTCCTTCCCCTCTCCCAGACTGCTGTTTCTGTAGGATGGCTGAGCCCATTCCTACATGTGTTGAGCATGTGTTTTGACTACTCTTGGACTACTTTTGGACAGTGGGATCGGCCCACTGGGGACTTGTACTGTCAGGACGGGAGAGGAGAGAGTCTCAACAGACAGAGCCTTTCAGATTTTTAAATGACCTAGTTCCATACTTTGTTGGGTGAATAAACATGATCAGTTTGCAGGAAACACAAGAGTAGTAATGTTTTTACATTCAGTTTTAAGTGCAGCTGGTACCAATGAACCTTTAGGCAAAAGTTCAATTCTTAGAGACACAATCTAAACATCAGACCTAGTCCTAAAAATGAACTTGAACTATTGAACTATTTCTAGTAATATTTCTATTAAAAAGCTTGTATCTCGAAAATAATTTTTAGAATTTCAAAGCAGAGTTGAAAGTGGAACCAGTTGAGCACTTCACAGTTCATATCCTCAGAAGTTAAAAACTTCATATATAGAATGTCAGTTATATGTTTCAAATATCTATGTGCAAATGTAAAATGATCTTCATGGGACTATTTTGGTGATATGAAATTAAAAGACATTATGATCATTACATAGTCTGAATAATACAAATCCATTTGGAAAATTCAAATATAGGCATATTAACAAGGCAGTAAAGTGTACTCTTTCTTCTACAGAAACAATCCCTGCATGCACAATGCAGCAGCACATACACAGCATACAACTTGGTACGAACAACAGGAAAAGAAAAATAAGCCTGATCAATCCTACAAATTATTAATATGGTCCCTTCCTCATTTGCCATGGAGTTCTGGAATCACTTCGTAATTTAGATGTTGAAAGCTCAGTTAAAACTAAAACAGTAGAGATAAATTATACATGCTAAATCATCTAGTTAGAGCATATACTTTTTTTTAGTTTGGAAATAAGTGGTGCTATGCTCTAAAGAAAGCCTGAAGCAATACACAAATAATTCTGTATTAGGATGATACCTGCTTCATTCACCTGCTGCTTCCAGAGGGCATGAGGCTGCAGCAGACACTTGACTCTAACTCCAGTAACACTGGAATTCGTATATTACATTGCCAAAGGAGCTATTTAAATTATAATTGCACCAGTAAAGTCCTGTCTATTACCAGATATTAATATGAAATATATATATATAAATAAAGTAGCACAGTGTCCCAGACCATGCCTTTTACACTTTGGGTCTGGCATGAATCTATAGTAGTTTGATTCTTGTATACTTAAGAACGTCAGATGAGCAAAAATTAAGCATCTCAAAGAAAAAGCATATGTCTGTATGCAGCTCATCCCACAAATGGACATGATGATGCCTGCATGATCATATACATTTAAACCACAGACACACTGATGCACAGATGTGTTGGTCTCATGTGCAGAATCAAGGATACACACTCCGCCCAGAGGGTTTCTACTTGACAGGAAGAAGCACAGTGTGTGGAGTTCACTACTCAGGAATCCCTTTGCTACCTTACACAAATGACCTAACCTTTATCCAGGTTACCCTCATACTCTCTTTTGCATTTGCAAATATTCCACTGGAATTCAGCTGGATGGTAGAAAGCCTGGATCTTCTCCTCTTCAATAACATATCAATTTTTTACCCTTTTCTCTCTCTTCTCCATTTTTTTTTTTTTTTAATCAGCCTGCATAGCTGAGATCACCATTGAGTTATTAGTGGTTAAGGACTGAACACTACTCTCCTTGCATTGGTATCATCGTAGAAGGGAATTTGTATTCGATGCAAAGAACCGTGTCTGTGTGCTGTTGCTCTCATTTGTTGACAAGGACTGTTGAACTGTTTTTTTAGCCAGCTGTGTTAAAACTGAGCAATTCTACTGTTCTAGAAAGGGTCCTGTAGGAGGATTTATTTAGTGTGGTGGAGGTAAGGTGGCTATAGCTTTGTTTCACACTGCTACCATCACTTCATTTTATGTATAAATAATCTATTTATACATATTTGCATGGAACAATCTTTTGCCTTACTAGATACTTCCACTTAAAAGATTCTTTGTGCTTTTTGTGTTACAAGTAATTATCCCAGCAATAGATTTTAACTGATTTTTCCATTTATCCAAAATGTTTTTGTTAATGTTGTAATAGTGGAAAGAAAAAAAGATTTCTCTTTGCTTTCTAAACTATTCAGCTACCTCATTCTTGTGGTAATTTCTCTTCTTTCTCTGATACACAATATTTGAAAAAGATTCTTTCCAAAGAGGAAAAAGTATTGTGGAATGTGCTGTATTTTGGAATTGCTTATTAATTTCATGAAGAGAAAATAATTAAACCACAAGGAAATATTTGTTTTTCTTCTTTAGTATTCATAATCTAGGGGTGGCTAAGGATTTTAAAAAGAAACTCTTTTTGCTTTTAAGGTCAGGAGGAAATTTACCTGCTGAAAAAAAGGATAAGTTTTATGATGTGAAGCCACCGAAATATCACAAAGGCATCTGTGTAGAATTTCAGCAGCATTCGTAATCAGCTTTAGCTAAACCAAAGTTAAATTAATTTCAGTGGAAGTCAAGTTAGGCAAGAAAACTGACTTATAGACTTCACCTACTATACATTAGAGACTTAAAAAAGGCTGGCAGAATTCACTGGAGAAGCTTTCTGATCCTGCCTGTAAGAGATGAGGTCCTTGTTTCTAAGAGCCACAATTTGGTTAGAGGGTATGGTCAAACTCTGTCTTCAATGAAAAGTGTCTAATGCAATTTTCATGTTCCACCAGTGTCTTTCTTTCAATGCTATAATGGAGGAGCTTGGCATTTCACTCAAGCATCAGAAGAAGTTAAAGAAAAGGTCAAGAACTAAGGGGAAGTCTTCATTCACAAGTATCCTTACTTGTCACCAGAGGAGGACACTGAGGAAAGAAACCATAGCGTGAGCAGGAGAGACCCTTCGGAGGAAAAATCAGGAACAAAAACAGAACAAAAACTTTGTTGCCTACAAGTTGATTGTGGTGGGATTTCTGAAATATAGACATTTACCTTGTTCTTCAGAAATTCTCTGTGGTTTCTTTTTTTTAATCTAGAGGTACAACAGTTTAAATGCTCACATAGACTGATGTACTACTAATCACCTGGGAAGTGTCTCACTATTTCTTCTGAGATGGATTTGTATGCTCACCTGTTTTGCATCTCTCTTCCCCTCCCCATGCATCGCTGTATGTGCTTTCTAAATAAATAAACAAACAAGAGACAGGGATCTTTTTTCCAATAATCTGGGAGTGGAATCTTTTTATTTCTTTTGAAGAAAAGATTGCAGTTCTACTAAGCACACTTGTTTAGAAACTGGGGTCTAGACAACCAAAATAAAAATTCATACAATTAACTCATAAACAATGAGTACAAAAATGTATTTAATACTAAGGTATATACAGTGAGTTATTTTTACTTTTACCTGATGTTGTAAAGAACACTCTTCAGGTTCTCATCTGTGACAAACTTGTTTTTCCCTTATCTTCTTCCTTTTTCATTTATTTTAAAATGAGATTATTTGGTAATGCTGTGTCTCCGGGTGCTAGATGTTCAAAAGGCAAAAATAAAGTCACAAAGGTAATTATCAGTGAACAGGTGAAGGCAACCCTGAGATTGTCATGGTGCTGTATTTTCCAGCTCCAATACCAATAAATTGATTCTTGACTTCAAAATAAAAATCACTTTAGAAATTAGAGCCCACAATATCCAATTTCTAACAAACCTTGACCAGAAAGATAACACATCTGACAGAGATACAGTGAATGCTCAGGACTTGAAGCCATTTTTGCAGCTTGGGGCACCAGCAAAACGTTTTAGCTGCGAAGAAGAAATTAAGTCTTTTTTTCTTTTTTTTTTAATGAAAAAAATCTGTCTTAGGAGCACTGATGCATTAGCAGCAGGTTCCCCCATCCTTCCTCCATATAGCAGTGCTATATTAGAGTAAGGTGAAGTACGTTTATATTTATTATGTTTTCCTTGCAATTAATTCTGTTGCTCCTGGGGCTTTTTTTAGTGCCAGCTGCTTAGCTCTGAGGCTGCCTGCAGAAGAAAACCTGAGAAATTCAGGTGCTCCCATACATGCCCTGCAAGGGATGAGGGTGGGTGTAGGGGATGGGTCCCCTTGTGCCTTGTGGATGGGCAGCAGAACCTTGCCATCCAAATGCTGGGTTGAGTAAGGGTATGGTCTGCCCAGGGTGGTCCCAACACTACAACCATCCCTAGTCATAATGCAAGGCTGGAAAAGGGGAACCAGAGGACCGGAGCCACTGACTGCTTTTCTGCACAGCATGTGGGACTGGGTGAGCCCCAGTCATGTCAACAGTGTTTGCTTCTAATTGTGGTGATGTTCATTACGCAGGTGCTTCAGCAAAGTGTTAAGTTTTATTGTCCTTCTTGTATTCCCCCAGGGAACATACTGCTTACCACTGATTACTTTTGCCTTGTATCCATGGCCATTTACTCTGCAAAAGCAGAAAGTAACATGGAAACTGTTGAGTGCAGAAATCCCTCTTCCACTTTTGCCTCACACCATTGCCCTGTGCAGCCCCTGGTGATCTTGCATGGCAAGGTCAATCTGAAAGAAAATGGTATTTCTTACTAAAGCCCTACTTCAGAAGTGATACATTTTGATATTATTACTATAGGCTAGAAGACACCTCTGTTCACTTAGCCTTTTCACAGGGGTCAGTTTTTCTAAAACTCACACTATTACCATTGCTTTGCCCAATGCTCTCTTAGTCCATATCCTTCTCAAAACAGAATGCACAAAACTAGATGTGCTCTTCCACCTAAAGTCTTACCCGTGTGAAGCTGGGCAGAAAAACTCTTTCATGTTCCTTGAAGGCAGCACCATTGCTCACACCTTGTGATGAGGTTTGCCTTGCTTGAACTGGGTAAAGCGAGTGAGCCCTCTGCAATACAGGCAGTGATGATTTCAGCACAAGTATAGGGCCATGCCCATTTGCAATTGCACTTTTTAAAAAAAAAAAAAAAAAAAAAAAAGTTTCCCCACTGTTTCAGTTTGTCAAGATCAATTTGTCCCCAGCCATGCTTTTTGCCTTAACCAGCTTGGTGGTACCTGCAGATTTAGCAAATACACTGACTAAAGACCAACCTTAAAGAAGACCCAGATATGCTGGACAGACGCCTGAAGATCCCCCTCCTATTTTGACAGGGAGGCTCTGACAGTTAATAGGACAGTTTTGCACTCCTGGCTACCAGACAGAATATGTCATCTGGCCTATTGCCCTACTTGTTTATGAAAATGTCACACAGGACAGAATCAAAGGCTTATTAAAACTGAGATGGAGAAGCCCTTCCCTCACCCACAGGGCCCCTTAGACTGCTAAAGGAAATTCGTCAGATTAACAAGATTTAGGATTGACACATTCATATTAACTCTTGCTCATTTCCAACCAATTATTTATGAAGTATAAGCCAGTGTTTGCCAGGCACCTGGAGTTAAGCTGCCTGGCCCCAAACTCCTTAGATTATTCTTCTCCTTCTGCTGAAGACAGGAATTATTATTGTTGTTTTCCAGCATTTCCCCTGGACTGTATCTGTCCTCCCTGAGTTTGTCTCAGAGGGTTCAGAGCAGTCAGCCCCTGAGAAAGCAAGGAGAATAGTCTCTTTTTCAGTGACAACAGTAGAAAACTCTCAAATCAATTCTTGCTTTTGGGAACCTTGGTCTGTTGCCTACTGCAGTAACATGTTGGGTTGATAAGCAATAGTTAAGAAAAACAGCCCCTGGCCCTGAGAGCTCACAGAGGATCTTATGATAAGGTGTCTTCATCCTTCTGAAGGTAGTTTCTTTTATTTATGTCATCTTCAGGTTACAAGCAGGCTCTTCAGACCACCAGTAATGTCCTAATAACATGATTGAAAAGCAAGTTATTATTTTTCAGTCTGAGTAACTCTATCACTCTGCCATCCACAGCCTTTAGCTAAGATATTTTTAAATGAATAGGTTCAAAGTGATAACAGATTTATGATCAGGCCTTTTTTTTTTTTTTTTTTTAAGGAACACTCTTCTGTGCCTTAGATCTTGAGGTTAAAGAATTCCAACTTCCATCTGAAAAAAAAAAAAAAAAAACACTCATGTTTTCTTGAAACCAAGAGACAGTATTTTGGTTAGTTGCTTTTAAATTTCATCTTTTCCACTTGTGGCCCACCCCTTAAAAAAGATGGTGGGGAAAAAAAAAAAGAGAGATTGTCTTTGCTGTCTGTGAAGAAATATGTGGTAGTGGGGAAACAATAAATAGAGCATATTTAATCCTTTAATTTCCTTTTTTTCCTTTTTAGTAGCTTGAAAGAGTCAGTGTATCAGGAAGTTTCTGTGTTAATCTCGGATGGCAGCTTAACAAACTATAGTTACAGTAAAGGAGCTAACTAGCCTGCCATGATTTCATGAAGCAACACATCACTATGTGTGCCTGTGCCCTTCCCTTCCATCTCCTGGAATGCAGGTTTATGATGGGTTATAAAGTCTCCTCCAGTATAAGTTTTCCTCAAAGCCTGGGTGGATTTGAGGTGTGAACTACCTGATGAGATGTGGGCTCCCCCAAACCTCCAAGCACTTACAGACCACTCACCCAACCCCTTGCTCTGTTTCCTCTCTTGACCTTCTTATGGCACTACTGTCATGGCCTGTTACTCCATCACTAATTGGCTTTCTTTTGAGAAACTACAGAAAGGATTAACACGAGACAGTGAAGGAATTTGAGGGACACCTGCTCTCAGTGTTTGCTCCTGACTCAGGCCAGTGGTGATCTTGTCCTGGCTCCACCTCTGGACCTGAAGGACACATGCACAGGAGCTTGAGACCACCACATCTCTCACCTTGATTCAACAGAATATTTGATATTTCAGCAAGTTAAAATTGCAGCTGGGGAAGAGGCTTAGGGATCCGTTTAAATCCCAGTGGTATTTAAGGATTCAGCCAAGTGCTCTTCTCATTTGGAGCTGTGACCTTTTCCACCCTCCTCAAAAACATCTTCAGGTCACTGGTTAGGCTGCTCGAATGCCACTCACAGACAGGTCCCAGCTCCACATACAGGCACAAACAGTCCATTCACAGCCATACTGCTCTTCTCGTTTTCTGTATAAAACAAACAAACAAAAAATACCTTTTTAAAGAACCTGTGTCACTAGAAACATTTTCCTTGGCTTCAGATGCTGCTTGTAAATTCATGCCATGACTGAGAAAGTTATTTTGTCCTGAGGGAGAGGGGACGAGCACAGGGCAATCTTAAATATCGACATGGTAGCAAATATGATTACTGTGACCTTTTCACCATATCCCAACAAATACTTTTTCCTGCTTATTTTCCTGCATGGCAGCATGCAGTACAAGGGAAGCCTGATTAGAGATTATCCACTAGGAAAGCAAATATCCTCATCAGATCTCTGTCTTGGCAGCAGCAGGCATACATCCTCATTGTTTATAAAAGAGAAATACAATATAGACTGATGCTGTTGAATAGCTTTAATGTGTTTCACTCCAGAAATGGCCTTGTTTTAATGTCAAGTGATCTTTCCCATATCACTACCCACCACCAGTCTGTGGTCTTAGTAAGGGTAATTTAACATCCATCAACTTTCTTGAGAAAGTGGGAAGGCATGCTCAGTGGAAAAGAAATAATATTGGAAATATGTAAGCAACTGTTTAAGTTGTGTGCACAGGACCCAGCCCAATATTATGATTGATAAGCTACTGCAAAACAAATGAGGATCAGCTTATTACCTTTTGAATCCTTTATCAGAGGACTGCATCTTGTGGGTCTGCTGTGAACATGTAATCCCATGGGGCATTTATTGACTGCTGAGCTTGTCCCCTAATTACTCTCTGCCAGGTTTGCAGGAGTCACGATTTCTCAGGGATCAGAGCTGCTGCTATTTAAAGATAAATCACTTACAGCTGTCAAACAACTGCAATTTTATTTCAACTCAATCGATTGATAGAGATGCATATTTTTTTCCTGCTGATGCATTCTGATTCCCATTTGCCTCTTGTAACCTCCCCCAATTCAAGCTTTGTTATCATTAGCACAATCGTTATCTAGCTATCAGTGTGAAAACACGAAGCTCACCCTTGCATTTCTAGATTTTGACAGCAGTTGCACAGCCTGGGAGATGAGACCCATGCCTGGGCCAACCATTCACGATGTGCCCAGCCCCTTGGAGCTGGTAACATGGGGCAACCTTACACATGTAGCAGCTTTCAGCTCAGACAAGCTGAGGTCTGGGGGAAAGCTGGGTTTCCAGCCTGACTCTGAATAATGAAAACCGCAGATATAAAGACCTCAAATTCCACAAATTGCCCATTGAGCCCTGGGCACTGCATCTGCTCTTGCAGGTAGCTGTGAATACAGCAAATAAGGATGCTCACCCACAGTGTGTAACGCCGAGCACATATCAGTCCTACAAGTGCCAAGAGAAGGAGCAGGCACCTCACTCCTCCATCCTCCCTATAAGCTTTCAAACACAGAAAGCCACCTTAAAAAATGTCTAGCCCTTATGCACCTTTTATAGTTGTCACCCTGTGGCAAGCTGGGCTGAGTGCCCTTATTCCTCCCCTTCCCTCACAGTGGAGGAGAAATGGCTCCTCGGTAAGAGAGGGACAGTCATGTGCCATTGGGAACATGTGGGCAATCCCTCTCTGGGAGGATGGATAAAGCTCAGCACTCTGCTTGTGCTCCCGGATCATTTAAAGGCTACTTGCAACTGCACCTTCAGAGCAGCAGAGGTGAAGAAATACATTGAAAGGAGACTACTAGAGGAGAAAAATATCTTGAACTAGCCAGTAGAGCCGTACATTTCATATCACAGCAGAGAGCACTGACACCAGCCCAGCAGGAGCACGCAGGTGCTAGACACTGAACGCTGTGTGTTATCCTAATGAATCACAATTACAGAAACACCTGAACCAGATAACGCTGTGCTCGTCCTCTCTGAAACGCATACAAGTGTGCAGCAGCCCAAAACACTTCTCCACTCCCCAGTGGTTTCAGATAAGGTACTGCTTGGAAGCAGTTAGTTTTTTGCTTCACAAAGACCCACATTGCTTTATGCGTTACTCATCTTTAGCCAAGATTTTCAAAAGCAAAGGGGGGCTTGGGTATATTTTCCAGAAGCCAGACTCTCAGGAAGCCTGGAGCTCTCCCCAGATTAACATAGCTCAGGGCAGAGGCCCTCCAAGGGGACAGCACCCACAAATTTTAGCCAATTTGGGGCAACCCAATCAGCAAACTGCATTTATACAAACTACAGCTGGAAAAAATCCTGCTACAGGAACCATAGAGTCATTAAGGTGGGAAAAGACCTCCAAGATCAAATGAGAATTTTTCTATCAATAGCCCAAAAATATTTACAGAAGGGGGGACTCCTCATCTTGAAAACTATAAGGGGAATTACCAGGAATGGATAAAGTGCTAAAAGCTGGGATGTTACTGAGCTTTGCAGAATAAGATGGCACACATTTACAAGGCTAGCTGGTCTGCCGTCTACTTGCAAGTGAGCTCCAGCCTGGTGAGTTGTTATCCAGACTGATGAACAATTCACATAACCCAGTTACTCATAAGTTGACTCATTATACCTCCTTTGTGTTCTGCCCACAACTGACATCATACTCCTTTACTTACAAAGTATATACTAACGGAGACACTGTAAGAGGCCTGGATTTATTTATTATTTTTTTCCAACGTTGAGTTTTCTACAAAGCAACAGCATGCAAAGCTGCCACATCCTTTTTTGTGGTTTTGGTGCTTGGTTTTCTGCTGAAAATCTTCTACCCCCAGAAAAGCACCATATTGTTTCTGAAAATTGTGAGAAAAAACAACGCTGCTGCAAAAGTGTTCAGGTGTTTTCAAGTGATTAATTAAGATATCCTAAAAGCAAACATGGATTTTTATATTTGAGCTGCCTACCATCTCTTCCTGGAAACTACAAGGCTAAAGAAATATTCTGATCTAAAAAACCAGCGAGGCAGGACCAGATGAGAGCACTGTGGATGATATTTTAACCTTCTGAAGGGGTGCAGCAAACTAGCACAAGTGGAGGGAGAAAAAACATGTTGCAGGGAGATGGGTTTCTGTTTGGTGCAGGATGACAATGGAAGTGACAAAGACTTTGAAAGCTTTGTTCTGGCAAGCTGGTAGCGAGCTCCTTCATTCCCAAGCAGCAAGAATGGAAAATTTTTAATGAATTATCCACAGATGGGGTTGAAACTTCCTCCCGTGGGCTTTTACTCATGCACAAAGCACCAGACTGCTGAAAATACCGACTAGAGAAACTACTCTGAGTGTTGTCCAGAGGGCTTTAGTCACACTGTATGGAACGTTAAGTCTTCCTGTTTGCGCAGGGGAAAAGATGTGTTAGTTTCAGCGGGTCTGAGCATGGAAGGTAATCTAGTGAGTCTCCCTTCATTGCATCAAGTATGAGCCACATTTTTTAAAGGATTTGGATGCCCAAAGATGCAGTTTGATCCTAGCAGAATATTCAAAAGCAGTTGCTTAAATCAAGATATTTATTTATTTATTTATTTTAACCCCAAAAGGACACCTCTTTGTATGATTTAGCTTAACTCTAATTACTTACCTATCATGTCTCTGGAAAGGGAGAAATGTGAGAGATCACATTTAAAGCTACCTGTTAAATGTATCCGTAATACATTTCCTATGTTTTTTTTCCTAATCTGCATTTCCTCTTTTCATTTTTAATCATCTTTATTCTGAGAAGAAAGGGAATTTGATATAAACACTAGTATCCCCAAAAGCTTTCATTTCAGGTTTTGACAAAATACTGGTATTCCCTTTCCATTTGGTACTTATCAGATTTTCAGGTTTTATGCAGATGTGCTTAGAGCAGAAGAACACTGGACTCTCCACTGACACTTAGAAAGAGATGCAGCACTGTTGAAAAAAAAAATGTATAGTATGTTTTGTAAAGCTCCTGCTTGCCATCTCAAAGCATAAACTAAATATCATGTCCATATTGAATTAAACTAGCCGACTAATTTAATGGTGCCTATTAAAGTGCATATCATATTTCAATGATTATTTTTTAAATTATAGAGTTTGCAAGTGCCACTAGGGGAGACCACTGTAACCTTTAATGTCCGGTGGTAGATTTCCAGGAGGCAGCTCAGAAAATTGTGGGGAAGCCTTTGATCTTTGCAGCCATTTGCACGTCCTTGCTTTAAAGCTGTTGTCCCATACCTAACGAAACAAACCTAATGACAAAAAGAATGAATTCTGCTCCTTGTAGCCAACACTGAATCACATTCTCTTCAAAGAAAACAGTGTCTCTTGAGAGGACACAGCTTTAAATGCCCAGAGGAAGAAAAATGGGGTGCCTAACAAGGAAACAGCAAGAAATACTGCTACCAAAGTTACCTTAGGTTTCATTCACCCTTCTGCAGGTCAGCACGTTTACAGTTTCTTAATTGCTAGCACAGTAGTTTTTCATGGACTACCAACTCTAAATGAAAATGGAGGCTTTACATCTGAAAGAATGATGTCTTTAGCAGTTAATCTCTCTAATCACAAGGTTTGCTAACTGCTAATCTAGCATTTTGTTATCCAACAGGGATTTACCCTTTCATTCAATCAGATTGCATGTCAGATTAATGGCCTGCTCACGGAGGCTGGGTATCGGTCCCTCACAGGCAGGGGCAGAAGGATGGAGAGGACATCTGTATCCTGCAAATCCTCCCAGAGGATTTCCCACTCGGAGGAGTTGAGCAGGCTGCCAGTCATTTAAAAAGTCATTGTGCACACTGGTGAATCTGCATCTTCACAAGAACAACAAAAGTGATGTGGTTTTTGCTTTTTCTGAGAGGGAAGAGAAAGTACAAGGATCAAGTTTCCCATACATTTGACTGATGCTTCTCTTGTCAAAAAGATGTCACCCAGAAAAGATAGCTTTCTTTACAGACACGCTTGTTTTCTGCTTTCCCAACTCCCCTTTCAAAATAAATGGAGTGCTTATTTTTTAAAAACTTAAACCCAGGTTAATGATAGATTAAATAATCTTCCTGTGATGATTAAATCAGAGTCTGAGAGTCTCTGAAGCGTGAGAAAAGCTTTTCCAGCATGCTGTTACTGTCCCTTCTCTTCCCAAACTATTATCTCTCTTTCTTCCTATAAAAAACATCACCCCAGTCAGAGACTGAACCCTGCAAGGTAATCTTCGTTATCCTCTAGATGTCTAAGTTATCTACTCATTTCAGGGTATATCTGGAGCACAATAACTGCAATCCATTTAGAAGGCCCCCCAGATAGTGCAGTGATATAAAGTCAGATATAAAGCTTTATCTGACTGTTTAATTAAAGACAGCAAACTTGTCCAATTATTGATGTCTAAATTATCTTTTCCAGTTTCTGTTCTTAGCATGCAAAGTACCCACATCTCTACAAACCCACACAAAGCTTGCTGTACACCTAAGAGCCAGCACAGTGGTATTTTTAATGTTGAGACATGCTTGCCTATAAAGAAAAATGAGCTGGAAGACAATCCCTGACAACAGCCCTTAGTGACAGTTGCCATAATCAAAATTGTCTTAATGCAACACCTAATTAGCACGACCTATTTGACAGTTATCTAAAGGCTAAATTCAGTAAATGTAACTCATTCTGGTCTGTATCCCTTCTATTGGTTTTAATGACAGCTAATGCTAAGTAAGAGACATTCAACAGGAGAAAAACAATTATTTATATTGCTTTCAGCTTTATCTCTGCAGATACTTACCAGGGTATCACCAATATACCCAGCTTACACAGATGACTTTTTAAAAAATTTAAAAGCTGGAAAAATCTGGAAAAACAGTGGAAAACACACTGGTCTAGCACAGGAGGAAATACCATCCTGAAAACAAATATTCATAACAGCAGTTTAGGGTACTTCCTGCTGCAAAGTAGAGAGTAGTGAGGCTGAAGAGGCTTTTGCTCTTGGACTGTCCTTTGGGGGTAAGGACCCAAGAAGGCAAACTTAAGGCATTCAGCAGGGCCACTGGAGAAGGATGCACATGCCACTATAGAACTTACTAGCACCACAACTGGAGGCAATTTCAAATCTTTATACTACTGCTAGGGCTAACATATCTAAACTGTGCTGAATTATGCAGAGACACCAGCTTAGCTTGTTTGTTTCTACATGTGACTATTTTGCAGGATAGACATATACCTTTCCTACCCAGTACTGATTTCCAGCAAGGCTTAACCAACTTTAATTACTTGAAATACATCTTATAGGATTGAAATTCAATAGACTTCTGGGAGGTGGACTGTTAAGTCTGATAAGTAAAATATAAATTGTTTCTACACTATGCAGACTGCCTGGATGGCACATATTCAGCTGTTCTACAAAAATGCTTGAAGATAAAGTAGCTGATAATGGGTCCAAAATTTTTTATAATGACATGATGTGATTTTAAGAAAGACGGTAAACTTACACCAACACATTCATTTTGTAAGTTCATCAAGATGACACACATTACTGAACCACTTTTGTATGCCACAGTGGCACAGCAGGCAAAAAGCTTATGGATAAATTATTTTTAGTCAATGAAGAACAAACTCATTCATACACCTAATGGGTTATATGTCTGATGCAAGACTGGTTGCATCTCCTTTGCAATCCCAAGGAACCAGTTCTTTGGGAATGTATGATGCTGAACAAAATGTCAAAACGGATATTCAGCATTTTATTATCAATTCACCTTTTCCATAAATAATGTGAATGGTGAAAGATAATAAACTTATTTGCAGAGTTGCCCAACTCTGGAGTATCAACAAACTCTCTGGAGGGCACGGTCATAATTCAGAGGGATCTTGCTAGGTTGGAAAGTTCCTATGACACCGGTTGAATGCAATTCATTAAGGACAAATGTAAAGCACCACCCTAGCATATGAATAACCAGTTGCCTACAGAGAACAAATGTGTGTGCAGTGTTCCCTCAGCAGAGGATCAGGGGATTACAACTGACTGTGCTCATACTGCTGTGTGAGAAGGCAAACATACCGGGCTGGACACGTGGCAGTGCATGTGCAAGAGAGACACTGGCACCTCTCTAGTTAGGGTGCTTGGCTCCAGTAAGAGCCCAGCTGGAGTATTGTACCCGGCCGGGGGGACTGTGCTTCAAGATTAATGGGGGCAGAAATTAGAGGAGAGCAGAAAAAAACTGCCCCAAAAGAGTCACCTGGGTGGGCAGATGAAAGAACTAAAGTTATTTAGTCCAGCAATGACTGAGGGGAAATAAGATGATATTCAAATATATCCAAGGTTCCTCTAGAGAGGAAATACTGTCCTCTGCCTGCAGCACAGGGACAGGAAGGAAGACAGTCAGACTTCATCAAGGAAGAGGATATTACTGACACAGAGGCACTGGTACAGGTGGCCTGGAAAGGACAGAAGAGGCCTAAATTAAACAGGCCAGACCTCTCAGGATGGCCTTGGTCAAGGTGAACCTGCCTTGAGGAGGGCAAATGGCCTCTAAACACACCACTCACATGACACATTTCCCGAGCTGACAGCTCTGCCTGGCACACAGCTAGGACCAACTTTCCCCTGTCAGCCTGGGATGGCATGCAGCCCCCCAGGGCATTGCTGCACCCAGCTACCGCCTGAGCCCCTCTGCTTCTGCTTTTACTAATGTCTGTCACTCTGAAATGCCACTATGGTAGTGAAGTGATCCCCTCTCAAACACAGACACCTGAACAGCCCCCAGCTGGGCACCAGGCCTCCTCTCTCCCAGCACCCAGAGGAAGGGCCTGGCTCAGCCCCACCTCCGGTCCCTCACCTGACCTCTACAGAGGGGAAGGAGACCTCATCCAAGGGCTGAGCAAGCCAGGGAAAGGGAAAGGGCAAGTGATGTGGACAACCAGAGACACGCCAGAACTTATTTAGTTAGTTGTACACAGCTCATAGCACACTGCAAGTTCCTACAATCAACAAGAAGAGATGAACTGTATCTCAAGTGCTAGAAAGCATGGATAATGTACCTCAGCAACTCTTCGATCCTGACCACTTACATCACAGAGCCATGGTCTGAAGTAAAAGTGGCTCGTGCTGATAGCTAACTAATGACCATAAATTAGGCCATGTATAAATCATGGTAGAGGTTCACAGTGCAGATATGGGGCACAACTGTGACAGGAAAAATGGACTGAAAAGACATTATGACTCCAAACCCCAACAGAGCGCAAGGGAATTTTCCTTAAAATGGTGAGAAACAAGCTTGCCATGCATGGAGAATTGGAGACACATAGCACTGGGCAGGGCTGCCAAGCAAAGAAAGGCATGAAGCAAGTTGGCTTGAGAGAGCAGAATATCTGTCAGAGAAAGAACAAGCACCATGAGTGCATCAAGGCGAGTCCATGCTCCGCTGCCTTTGCACCAGAAAGCAATGGGCATTTCCAGTAAGTGAGCTCCAAGCCTATTCTTAATCTTTCTTTCTCCCTCAGAAAAAAATCCAGTCATGAGAAAAGAAATGGGACGTGGTCTGTGGGTAAAGATGGCTCAGCACCATACTTTTCATCCAGCCTTCATCCCGCATCCTTGAAGAGGAGGGGTGGCTGGATTTCCCTTTACATGTCTCTTCAGCCCTGGGCTGAATTGGGCTGGGATGGGGGGGCAACTGGCTATAAAGAAAACTGAGTGAAAATGAAGTGGCCTTGACAGAACCGATGTGGTAGGGAAGTGAAGGAGAAGGGAGCTGACACACTGGCAAGAAAAAGGGAAGAAGGAAAGGGGACAGGTGGCACAACAGCTAATCTCAGTGCAAAAGGGAAAAAAGGAAAGCTGGTCTTGTCAAGAGCTTAAGGGCTGTGTTTTGAAGTAACCGGAGAATCTGTCAACTCCTTTGTATGTCATTCTGCCTACAGTGAAATATGGGGGAAAATCCAGGCTTATGGTCATTACACAAATACTTTCTCTTTACAGGTTTGACCCAAATTATTCTCTAAACTCGTGACATGGATCTGTGAAGAGGCTGCTTTTATGTAGCAAGAAACTCCCAGATAGAGGATAGAAGGTACAGTTATGTTAATAAGATCAAACATGTCTTTTCAGTATAATCCACATTTCTGAAATGATTTACAGCAGAGCTATGCCCAGACTAAATCAGCCAAGGCAAGTGTATGAAGTGACTTCCATGAAAAATATTATCTACATTTAGCTGAGGTTAACAATTTTCCCAAAGTTTACATGAGAATCTGCATGCCATTTATACTTGATTAACTATTATTTGGCAGACTATTTGTGCAATGAATTGCTGACATTTTGAAAGCAGCTATTTGATGATTTAACATAGACTCAAAGTGTGACCTTTGATTTATACAAAATGCATATAAAGTAGGTAAAATGAGTTGCTGAACTTGCTGCACAAGTCTCGTCTTATAGCTCTTCATTCTTTCTTTTTCTGTTTTCCTCACCCCTGAAGTTCTCTGCAGAAAGATTATGGTGGGTTTTTCAGATACAGATTTGAGCATCATCCATTCTGCAATGCTGTTTCGAAATGTCAGTAAACAATGATGCCAATCCATAGCCAAAACATTAGCAAGACACGTCATTCTTAATATTAATAGATGATCAATGTTTATTCAATTTAGCCAGTGTTTTTTTAATAAATGAATGGACTTCTATATTTATTTAAGAAATCCATCATCTCTGTAGGTAGCTACATACCATGGTAGTTAAGGGCTAATATTATTTTTCATTTGAAACTAGGAAAAAAAATATTAAAAAATGGGCATTTCTGAGATTAAGGTTAACCACTGAGATGAAAGAGCAGATGGAGACAACCAATTCTGCAGTGCCTGCTAGACTTACTCCCAGCTATACCATCTGAAGAAATATTATAGCATGCAGCACTGGTTGAAAGGAGAGAAACTTTTGCTTTGTATGCACACAAGAAATTGTATGCATTTGTTCTTTTGCATGTTTGGCTTTATGACCATTGACCCACACCTGTTATCCATACTTCAATGGTTCCATGTACTTCCAGGTGATTCCAAGCATAAATAGAGTTTTCCTGTCTATGAAGTACTTCTACAGGGTAAGACTCTTTTTTTTCTTTTTTTCAAAATCCTTAAATTTCTGCCCTTGGTGAAACATATTTCCAAGGTTCCTCATGCAACTATTGTACATCTGCTTTTTTTTTCTTCTTTTTCTTTGTTGTTATCTTTTAAAAAAATATATAGGAGATTAATGTATCAATAGCAACACAGTAGTTACATGTTGCATGGGGATTTTCCCTTCAAATATGACCTTTCAAGTGTTATTGAAAAAAGAGTACTGTAATGGGATATTTATATGCAGGTTCTTTTCTGCTCTTTCTAGACATATTGCAATGCTATGTAGTGGAGACAGAAAATTGAACTAGAAAGAGTCTTGAGAGGTCATTTAGTTCCCCTGCACCAAAGCAGAGCTACAGACATCCTCATATTCCTGACAAATGTTGATCTTTAATTCCTCCAGACAAAGAGAAACCTAAATGCCTCAGGGCACTCCCCTTTCTCAGGAGAACTATGAACATTAAGGGTTTTCTAAGGGTTTTCTTTAGGATATAACAACAAGAAAATTTTATTGTTGTTGTTATTATAATTATTATGTTGATTAGATCAATAGCTGATGAAATCATGGGTAAAGGAAAAGAAATAGGGTGCCTGGGTCAGAAATTTAATCCCATAAGATAAGGAAGGTCCATGGGAACAAAGATAATATCAACCTCAAGCTGCTTATGAAAAGCAATATATGGAAGCAGTTATCACTGCTTTCCTCCCCCCCCCCCCCCAAAAAAAAAAGCATTTCAGCCTTATTTTTGATTGCAAAATATATTGCAGATAGAAGCACAGATGCATGCAGTAAATTTCTGAACAAGACAAGAAATCTTCATTATTACTCAAATCCTGCCCTTTCCATGTCTAGCTCCACATGTCAAAGTGACCTTTGGGCTCTTCACTATTGAGCAACTGAGGATACTAAACAAGTCTGCAACACCGTCATGTAGGAAAAAGAAAAGGAGGTTTCAAGTATTTTTTTTCCCAGTAATATAAACACATAAAGTGACTGCAAAAAACTATATGATTTCACAACTCAACTAATGACCCAAGAAAGACCCTAAACTATTCCTAAAATAGCAAATGGAGCACTGTGAGTTCCTGCAGTTATATAAAAGTCTCAGAGGTAATAGTTATTGCTAGACATGCAGTTTGCCATAACCTCTTAGAGGCTGAAAAACTGGTCTACAAATTTCATGAAAGAGGGGTTACTCCTGAGATTTTTCTGTCTGGCTTTGGCAAGATCAGAAAGGCTGTGATTGATAATAGCCTCTTAGAAATTTGGCACTTCAAACCCGAATAGTTCTCCAGCTTAGGCAGATGCATGAATTTACAATTTTTTATTAAAATAGGCATGCATAAAAAAAATCCTTCTCAAAGAGAATTAAAATGTAATTGTCACTCATATCAAATTTTCAAGCACTTGTCATTTACATCATTTAAACTGAACTGACTAGTCCCCAGTCTTAGTAGTGTAAGACTACCGAAGACTTCAGCTGAAGTCAGCTCACATTACTCTAAACACTGCTTCTGAGTAAAATACAGAACCAAAGTAAGCAGAGGACACTTCCCATCCAATTAAAATAGAAGCTGAAAGTGAAAGCAGAGATAAATCTATTATCACTAATTTACAGAGAGTAACCCGTTTCAGAGGTGTTAAGCAATTTGATCAAGGTCACATAAGAGATCTGTGGCAGAGCCAAGAACCAAAGTTAAGAACAGAAAAGTCTCACAGGACTGTCCAAACTCATTTGTCTTCTCATTTAAATCCTTAAATAAAGAGAAGAGCATAGCTAACATGCCCAAAGAAAATAGATATACGCTAAATAAAGTCTGTATCATATATAATTTGTATCATATAGACAGGCATGGTTGTGCTACATCCATCAGCGAAGTCCTCTAGTTTAGATTGATGCTTCTGTAAACAAATAGATGAGCAGCACAGGTCTGAAAAAACATCTACCATCACTCTTATTTACACTAAGCAGCACCCTCTTCTTCAAAAGTGATGGAGTACATGAATCCCTCCTAAAGAGTATCGTATCTGTTAGCAGACCTTACTTAAAATTATGAAGTGCCCATTCGACAAGACAGATTAGGCACGCAGAACCAGAGTGGGGATGCTCGCAGAGCGATGTGCCTGACAAGTGGATCCGCTCCCCCTGCCAGGATGGAAGATGAGAGATGGCAGCACACGTGTGCGTGGGTGTTTTAGTGCGTGCACATGGTGTGAAGATGTGTCCCCCTGGTGCTGCCATGGCACTGTGCAGGGCTATGTCCACAGCCCCCAGCCTGCCTGGTTGCTGGGGTCACTGCAGCAGCAAGGGACAGGGGGGCTGCTGTCATTTGGACAGACTAACCAGTCTGGGGGAGAAATTTCATGTAGGCTTTACCCTATATAATTGTCATTTCACCTTCCAATAAAAGAACAGCCCCCAGAAGAAAGGTTAATTAAATGCCGCCCCACATGTGAGTGATCTGTGCTGGAACGTGATGGTGATGAGTCAGACGTGAGACACACAGCCAGTGTGCACATATGTGGCTCTAAACATGCATGTGCTTCTCTTTGCTATCAGTGCCTTTAGCTCCCTACTTCTACTTTTATAGCAGCATTAGCTTAGCTCTTAAAACCAACTATTTTGATTATATATTTTTCCAGCTGCTAAAAAAAAAAAACAAAACTATTCAAAGAAATTTAATTTAAAAACTACTCTCTCGCTCTCTCTCTTTTCCAAATTTCTACCTTGTGCCAATAATGTTTCTGGGAACAGAGAGTTTTTAAAGAGGTATGGGTGAGAAAGAGGTAGGAAGGGATAAGAACTTTTCTAAACACCGGGGAGAATTTGTAGGCATCGTTCATTTTCGGTACTTTGAAAGGCCTGACAGAAGCGAAGGAAAGCTAAGGAAAGGCAGAAAACAGAAGAAAAAGAAATCCAAAAATGTAAAAGAAAAAAAAATCAATAGTTTCTTGTACTTTCTTGTAAGATAAAAGTATTTGATTCCTTGAGAGACCACTCTATTGCTGTGATTTCAGAAAACATTAGAGCTCAGCAGTCACTCCTTAGCCCCTCTGGGCTCTACAAGTGGTAACTCCTTCTTCCTCCTCTGTCCTTAGCTGCATTTCCTAGTACCAAAATCCTCCCTTACTCCTTGCTTTTTACCTTCTCTCTCAGACAGCCTAACCACCAAGACAACCAGTTAAACTCAGAGCAACTGTTCCCACTCTGTATTTCACTTTGAAACTTGCTGCTTTCATTTCAGCCAGTGTGTGCCAGAAAACATTTTTATTTTTCCCAACTGTACCAGTTTGTCTAATAAAAGATATCATGTCTGTTCCCAAGCCCCACCTGGCTAATGTTCTTAGCTCATGATATCCAATAAAACACTAACTCTCCTCCCAATATCAAAAAAAACCCACTAACTCTCCTCCCAAAATATTAATGGGGAGTCCTTTATGTTAAAATTGAGCAGCACTTGGGAGGACACTTCACCATTTGGGAGGATAAATCTCCTGTTTATGGGTACAAAGATGCTGGGAAAAGAGAGATTTCATCCTATAACTCAGTGACTGAAACTCTGCTTCAAAAATTAGAAGGTAATGTGTCTCTTAAAGACCAATCTGTCTACATTATTCATATGAGACTCCTTATCCTACCATCTGAATCCTTTTAATGGATCACTCTCCATTTTCCTGTGTGGAGTTCGGTCATCAAAAATGCATTTTGGTTTCAAATGAATATTTCTTTAACTTTGGCTAGTGTAGGAAAGGCAAAATTTCAAGAAGCAAAGTCATTTAGACACCTTCCAAATTATTTTTTGCTTTCTTTATAAGATGACTTTAAAAAGATATCTGAGTTGATTTTTGTAAAGGGACACAAAATATTTTGTTTCATACATATGAAATTCTTATTTTGGTAAGAAAAAAAAGAAAAAAAAAACTGGAATTGAGAGCACTCAACCTTTTTTTTTTTTTTTTTTTTCCTCCTTTGCTTTGGGATGTGGTGGGACAGAGGAATTTAGGACACAAAATGGCTCCTGCCATAGTGCTCCCATGAAATGCAGGTTGGTCTTCACCTTTTTTTCAGGTGGAAAACAGAAGAACAAAGAAGAGCTTGAGGCCACAAACCATCCATTGCAGGGCAGACACCTTGACCAGACCCTTGCCTTCACCTTCTGCTTCTTTTGGGGGTCATCATCTTCAGAAGCTTCTGCCACAACATGTCCCCATGATGATGTCCTCTCACAGCTTGTCTGTTCAGTCCCAACCATCTTTGCATGGTGACTCGTAATTCATCAGCGGTGCAGAAGGGCTGGTTGCAGGTATGCCCCAACCCCATGGCAAACGCCTTGTAAAATGCCTTTGCCCAGCCTTAAATCATTACACAAACAGCAACAACAACAACAACAACAACAACAACAACAAAAGAGGGAGAAACAGATTTTGTCATCCTGCAATGAGAACAACTTTTTTTCTTCCCCATCTTCCTTGCAGCTTTATGTCTGTGAGCAGCGGCATGGATGGTAGTAGCATTTCATCTCCTACAATGTGGAGCATTCTTTTTGCTAGAAAGTTGCACATCTGGTGTATGGCATGGCCTTCAGACTCATCAGCCCCTGCTCTGTCGATAGAGCATGAGCCAGCAGTGTGCCCTGGCAGCGAGGAGGGCCAACCGTGTCCTGGGGTGCATCAAGCACGGCATTGCTAGTCGGTCGAGGGAGGTGATTGTCCCGCTCTACTCTGCGCTGGTGCGGCCTCACCTCGAGCACTGTGTGCAGTTCTGGGCACCACAGTACAAAAAGGATGTAAAACTGTTGGAGAGTGTCCAGAGGAGGGCTACGAAGAAGGTGAAGGGCCTAGAGGGGAAGACGTATGAGGAGCGGCTGAGGTCACTGGGCCTGTTCAGCCTGGAGAAGAGGAGGCTGAGGGGAGACCTCATTGCGGCCTACAGCTTCCTCACGAGGGGCAGTGGAGGGGCAGGCTATTCTCTTTAGTGACCAGCGATAGGACCCGTGGGAATGGTGTCAAGCTGAGGCAAGGGAGGCTTAGGCTAGACATCAGGAAGAGGTTCTTCACTGAGAGGGTGGTCACACACTGGAACAGGCTCCCCAGGGAAGCAGTCCCTGCACCAAGTCTGTCGGAGTTTAAGAAGCATTTGGACTGTGCACTTAGTCACATGGTCTAAAATTTTGGGTAGACCTGTGTGGTGCCAGGAGTTGGACTCAATGATCGTTATGGGTCCCTTCCAACTTGGGATATTCTATGATTCTATGGTAGCTACCAGAAAGAAAAACCTTCCTTAACCTAAAAATAACAAAACTGTCAGGGAGCTCAGGTTCTGGCCTGTATGTTACTCATGGAGGTGACTCCAGGAGGTCAGAGCAGTGCAATCGGCCGGCGCTTCTGAGGAGGAGAGCAGCAGAGGTGGCTTCCCTCTTACTTGGGAGTACTTTAGCCAGGCTCGGGCAATGCTGTCGGTGGGGTTTGCTGGTATTTCCCTAGTCTCAGCAGAGCTTTTTCATGCAATGAAAACAAAAATGACTAGAAATTATTATGTTGGAAAAACAACTCTTTCTGGCCTGAGATAGTTTCAATAGAAGTAAGTGATAGAAAACAGAGTGTATTTCCCAATGGAAATCCTTGCGTGTTATCTGCCAGCTCTTGCCTTTCTACTTTTCACACTTTTTTAGGACCAAGATCATTCTCAGTGGCTGCTACAGCTATAATCTGGGACATGTTAAACTTCATACAGCCAATAAATATAAATGTGCATGAAGGCAATAGCTTGTATTTACAGACTCTATACTATTATAAAATAAATCACGAATATACTTTTCCTCTCTAGTTTCAAAACATGCAGATTGCCACCAAGTAAAACAAACAAACAAACAAACAAAAAAAGGCAAAGAAAAAGGTTATTGTGAAAAGCTGAAAATCACATGATAGATTTGGATTGAACAGCAAGCTATACCACATGTTTTCCAAATGACACTGGGCAAGTGATGTTTTCTTCCTGTGACATCTGATAGTAATGATAGCTTGTTTTTGCTGTTCTGCATTCTTTTCCCCATTTAAATTTTATGGTTTTAAGAAAAAGAATGTCTCCCCCAAGGTGAACATCTATGGCTTCTGTTGATAAAATGGGGATTGGGGACAAAAAAAAAGATGAAAATATCTAATCTCAGCATAGGGATTCGGGGAGACAATGCAGACAATAAATCTTCCAGATTTAATCTACAACTAGTAGAACAGTGTTATGTTTATGTAAAATACAAAATATCCACAAAACATAGCAGCTTTTCAGGCAGCCAGAAGGTGATCCAGACCCCATAGTTTGGTACAGCACGGCAGGTCCCTGAACCAACTTTGAGGCAGCCTGGCCCCATAGCACCCCACGGCAATGTTGTCACAGGATGCTGCTCTGTGGCCATTCAGCAAGGCAGAAATGCCCTCAGCATGTTTTCACGAGAGGGAATGAGCCTGGATAAGCACTACAGAACAATTAGAGATGTCTTGTTCAGACGAATTGATTTTGGTGCCCATATTCCTCAGTTCTTCAATACTGCCTAGTAAGACAGAAAAAAAACAACAGCAAAACAGGCTGAAAGCTTATAAGGAGACGTAGCAATTGCCTTCATTCCTCAACAGGAACAAACGCACGGTAGAAAATTCAATTTTTTAACAAGTTGAGAAAAAAGGGAACATTGGAAAGCCTGCACTTGGAGATGCTTCATCCGCGACCTAGCTACCAACCCTGCCAACACAGCTCAGATCGGAACAATCCCCGTGAGGTTTGTCTGGCTGCAGCCCTGTCCTGGCCATGCTCTCAGGCACACAGCCTACATGATGTAGCGATGAGCAGCCCCGCTGCCAGGCTGCAGGCAGGGACACCGCAGCCCAGCCACATCTGGGCCATATTCCCAGCAGAGCAGCCCCCCTCGATGCGCGCTCGCACCCCGGCTGATTTCTAACTAGTCATTGCCATTACTGTGAATAAAATGATGTAGCTTGGGATTCGGACTGACAAATCTGCTGCCTCTGGAGGTGCTTTTCAGGCTAGGACTGCTTTCAGCCTGGCTTTTGACCTGGCCACAAACAGGGAGCCGCAGGAGACAGGCGCAGTGTATGTGATGGGGAAAGACTGCCAGCAGCACTTTGGGCAGCCTGGAGAAGTCTATTGATTTACCGTAGGGTAAAATGTAGTTCAGTGTCCTTGACCATTATAATCCCATTCTGTCTTTGCCATTGCTTTCAACCTTCCTCTCTGTTTCTCACTCTTATTTGTTTTTTTCTTCTCCTTTTCTTCCTTTTTTTTTTTTTTATTCTTATTTTTTAATTTTCTTTAAGCGGGAATATTTGTATTCTAAACACTGGACTAAGCTGCACCCTCAGGATCTGTGTCCCAGGTCTCTGCAACCTAGTGGAAGGGGAATCTCCAAACCTCTTCCATTGTACTGTTACTCCTGACCAGGTAAGGGCATGTGCTAGAATACCTTGTGTCCCAAATGTCTGTCAACTATCTACGGCATTCCACAAACACAAAGTGAATTCAGGTGTTTCTTACATGAAAGACTATTAAAATAAAGATGGTTTTGGAGAAATGATTGCAAAACACTTAGGGACCGGCTTTTGGATGTGCTCCAATGGCACTTCTGGCAAAGTAAATTCTTTGTTATTCAAGATATTTAACATACCTTGGGGGAACTGAACACAGGTATCAGAAATCAAAGTAATCAGCCTATATCTGTATTCTCTGTCTGTTTCTGGGCATGAGCTTGTTTTGCCTATGTCTTCTCAGAGGCTTAAAAAGAAAGTAAAAGAGGGAAAATAAAAAGCTGAGAAATGCAGATGTGATCTGAATTTCTAAGGAACTAAACTTCTTGATAAAATGCTACAAGAAATCCACATAATCTTCTTTTCTTGTCACATATGGTTTCAGTTTGGGATTAAAGTTTCACAACCAATTTGAACTGCACATTTCTTTTAAAACAATAATTAAAATATTAAGAAAAGTCATCAGAAAAATAGATTTTAAGGCAACTTTTCCTATTTACAGTGGTAGTAGTAGTTAAAAAAATTGACTATTCCCAGTTAAAAGACTTTACACTACAGCATATTACTGACATTTATCTAGCTATAAACAAACACCCACTGAAGAGCAGCATGTTATGGTTAATTAAACAACAACAGCCGGGTGGGGGAGGGAGGAGGAGGAAATAATAGTCATTTAGTTTAACTGGAAAAACGTGAACAGACTTGTAATGCAGCTACAAACTCAGCGAATCAAGAACGTGAGCCTCTGAAGTTATCGCTCCGAGTAGTACAAATAGCGGATAACATCAGCATCCCAGCGTGCAGCCTTGGCTCATTGATCAGTTATCTTTCACGTGGGGTGCCACACAGAGATTTGCCACATCTGTAATTTTAAGGAAAGAGAAAAGGATCTAATCAGCGTTGGTATCCCATTCTGTTGTTTCCACATGCTGCAGGATGGGCATCCTGGTCCTTCGCTCCACTTCTGCCCTACCGCACAGTGGTGAGCAGCCTGGGAGGAGTGCTCAGCCTCGCTCAGGGACGTGTGATATAGATTCATGTTCAAACTTGTCCCCAGACACTGGCAGGGAGCCCTGCATGTGCAGATCAGCATCCAGCCCTCTTGCTGTTCCGTCAGCCTGGTCTCCTTTCTGATGTGGTTGAGCACCCATAGTCTGGATGCCTTCAGTACTGGGCTTTCTGGAGGGATCCTGTCCCAGCAGGATTTCAGGTGGCACCACCAGGCTATTTGGAAAGCCCCAGGCTCAGGGTTGCTGTGCTGGTAGCTCTCATTTTCTCAGTGTCAGTTGGCTTTGATGTAGACAGGCGAAAACACAAATATTTGTGGGATGGAGTAAACACTCCTACCCTGCATTTATGTTGAGCTTATCTCTGCCCTTCTTTTTAAATATCTCATTAAAGATACATTATATAGCAATTTAATAATAACCCTTCACTTCTAATGCAGGCAAGTATAATTTATCAGTCTTTTACAGACCAATAAATAGAGACAGAGGGCAAATATAGCCCAGTGTTGGAAAATCATCCCAGGTTGCCCTGCCCTGGGCTATGCCTGTCAGTTGAAGGACAACTGCACTTGAGATAAAATGCCTTAGGAATCAACTCATCTCTTTCCCGCAGCACCCAGCCAGCTCTGTCCCCACCACAGCCAGGTGCAGGAGCAGCCTCCACTGCCATCCTTGGCACTCAGAAAAGCTCTCAGAGCACTGTGGATAATTTAGGTGGCAGGTAAACCTGGGATATCTCCAGTCCAAGCCCTTGCCCAAGGCAGGGCCAGCTCTGGGATCAGAGCAGCCTGTTCAGGCCTTTCCTTGGGTCTTGGAAACCCCCAGGGGTGAAGGTCGTGCTCTTGGGTTGGACTGAGCTGCTGCTGGGCACTGGACTTCAAGGTTTTCAGCACAGATGCCTGGCGAGTCAGTCAAAGCTGTTAGAAATGAGAAACCTTAACTGGGATCTCTTCATGACGAGGGACTTAGATCACAACCCTACCTTTGCCAGACTCCCCGCACGGGAGCAAGGGTCTTGGTTTTGTGTGCCTCAGAAGCTTCCTCTATAAAAGAGAGAAATAATCACTCAAATGATGATTTAAACTTTGCTGCTTCGGTCCTTAATGCTTGCAAGAAGTTATTGGGCTTCACAATGGAAGGAGCCACAGACTAGATGCAAGAATTTTATCCTGCGATAATCAGGAAAAATTTGCATCTGAGCATTTCTATTTTCAGAGTCCCTCTGCAGACTGTAGCCAGCATGCATTTCATTCGTGGTTTTATGGAAAATGTATATTTCAGCACTTTTTCCAAAACTCGTTAGCTCAATCAATTTTAATCCATTTTCTACCTTCCCCTGGGGTGAACAGAGGAGGAAAATACAGATAAAGAGAAGAAATGTAAGCAATATCTGCAGATGACATCTTCCAGCAGTAGCACTTCTAGCATCTGATAACCTCCCACTGACAATCTTTCTTGCGGTAAAGGGTATAACAAACTGTTGCTGGGCAGAAGGAAAATGTCAAATGCATGATAAAAGTCATAGCAAATATATACTTCAAATGCCTGAGGATTTATTACAAGTGTGTGTTTCTCCTTTGTATTGCTGCATTTTGAGTGCTCTAGACCCTTCATGCACAAAAATTAAATGGAGGCATATTTATGAGACAAAATATATGCTTTTATGGATAAATTCTTCAATTATTCTTTTGCTATCAATGTACCAGAAAGAATAGCTACATAGTCAATTACCTAAAAAAGTCAATCCAGGCTCAAATTCTCAACACTCCGTTGCCAGTTAAGGAGAACTTTAGACTCCCCCTTCCCAAAGGCATAGTAAATAACAAAAACTGCCTTGTCTTTTAACTCTCTCTCTCTCTCTCTCTCTCTTTTTTCCTTAAGAAAAATAAGAGATTTTAATGCTTTGTTCCTGCTAGTGAAGCTGTGCTGCTGCTTGTATAGGAAAGAACAATATTCAATAACTAGGACTTCTAATTGGTGCTAATATTTTTTGGTCTGCGGCACATGATGTACCTCTAATAATAAAGTAGCAATCAAGTGCAACATGATGAGCTCTGTATTCAGCATACAAATGAACTGTAGTCTTTTCAAAAAGTGTAAATAAGAGACCTCTAGTGCCCAATAAGTTTGAGGGCTCTAATGCACTCACAAGAACTAACACAATGCAATACAATGTATTGTATGTATCACACAATTGTTAAAACAATGAAATGTAACTAAAAGCTTAATGTTACTACTTTTTTCTAATATTAAAAATATACTAAGAAGAACTACACCAGTAAGTTGATTTTTCCAAAATGCAACTCAAAGCCTTTTCTTTCCTCACTCAAGTGCCCCACTGAGCCCCACCAGCACCCCCTACAGTGGAGGAGAGCTCAGAGGAAAACAAAAAAGCAATAAGCTCAGGGAAGAATATATCCTAAACAAAGCTGCATATTCTTGCAACTGGAGGGTAACCTTGGTTTTCCATAAGACAGCTGCACCAGTGAGTCATCAAGTTTCAGACACAGTTAACAAAGAGCAATGTCTTCCTGAGCCAGCCAGACCACCATGTGGGGGGAGCGCCCATGTGGCTCAGCCCAGCATAATGTATTATACCAGCCAACAAATAAAACACATTTTGAAGAAAGCAAACATTTGTGCTGATCTCAACCCACATGTGCCTTGTCAGTGACTGGGGACACCCAGCACAGTGATGGTGAACATACAGAGTCTGGTAATGGGAATTACGTCTGTATTGTGATTCAACTGTACATTGCAGTTGTTATATTATGCTTGTGATTTCCATATATTTCTGTATCATTCTGCTAAATCAAATCCCATGTAACACCAAATAAACCAAATAAGTTATTTGATATTAAACACATTTGGTAATAAGTAACATTTGATGATGAGCAGATTTGATATTATACCTTCCTCATGTGGAACATCTGAAAGAATCTGGTCAGAGAATATTGTGACATCCACTGACCAAGTTCATTCTGTAGAACTGTAAGCTGTAACTTTTGTTTCTTTGTATTCATCTTTGTAGCTGAAGCTTTGTGATGATCCAATTTAGCTCATAATGCTCAAACACATGGATTCCAAAAGATGATTATTACTATCAGAAGTATCAAGATGCGTGAGTGAAGAGAGCTATATAAATTATAGCAATTTCTGAATAGACATGGTAATCACGATCCTACATTTCTTGGTAATTCAGATTAATTAATTTACTTTATTCTTAAATTCAAACTTCATATTTAAAAACAGTTCCTTAAAAAAAGATTGATGATTTTAAAGCTTTGGTAAAGCTTAAGTAAAGCTTATGCAAACATCTTAGGTAAAGCTTTGGTAAAGCTTAAGTAAAGCTTATGTAAACATCTTAGGTAAAGCTTAGATAAATCTCTCTTTCTGTAGCAGAGAACTGCACACTAGTTGATCACTTCTCTATCTGAAATGTTGTCCATTCCTCATTTTATCACACATTCAGCTCCAGTCTTCACTTATGTTGCTTAGGGGCATACCTATGCACTGAGCATGGACACATGCAAGTTCTTTTCTCGTGCTTTTCTGCAGCAGTACCTCCCAGATTTGCCGCAGTTTTTTTCTCCACGTACCTGTTCAACCTCTCTTTCAACCTATGTAATATTTTAGCACCTAAATATATCTTTGTGCATGAAGTCCAAGCCATCCATTAAGCGAAGCCCCACCTCTTGTTTGGTTTGAACCAGGCTCCTGCTAGCTTCATTTAATGGTCCACAGAGGAGATGTTGAACCGTTGGTCCTTCTCTGCCCTCCCCTTCTGGTCACAACCCTGCAGGGCCTCTGTCACATCTCCCACATCACCTCTGGACCTCCTCACCAAGTCCTCGTGCAGGAACCATTCCCATTTTTGATCCTCACAAGCAAGGCTCAGGGATAACGGGTCAATTTATGCTATTCTCTGTCAATTAGCTCTTAATTGCAGTTTGTATTCTCTGGGGCCCCTCAACTATTTGCCTTAATTTTCAGATGATTAAATTGAATGTCCTTGTCACAGTGGTGACATTGATTGTTCAAGGAAAACCAATAGAGCTAAGCAGCGACATCCCCTGACTCCTCTCCAGTCTCCCAAGAAGCTGCAGGAATCCTCAGTCTCTCCCTATCAATACAGTAAAGATTTTACATAACAAAATCACAGAACATTTCAGAAACTTGCTTGTTCTGAGTCGTGATTCCTCAGCTCAGCAAGCATAGACAACAAGCCACAGACAGATCACTTTTCATGGGTTATTCCATTTTCCATCCTCATTTCTAACCATTGAATTTCTCACACATATGAAAAACTGTAGAAATAGCCGATGTCCTGGACCCTTTTTTAGAAACTGTAACACCTTCTGACGTTATGACACTTAGCAAGGCCTTGGGAATGCCATTTTCACCTGACCAGGCCAGGACAGAAGCCTGTCAGGGGTGGGAGGCCTCAGGGGCATCCTCTGCAGATGCTGCCCAACCCTCCAAATGGGGGATGAGACACCTCAGCTGAAGCATAAGCAGAAAAGAAGGCCTCTAAACTAAACTAAACTGAACAAAAGCCTGTGGACACCCTTCTTAGAGGGCAGCCCTCCCTTCAGTGGGTCAGCATGACAGGGGTCCATCCGTTGCTCTGTCAGGCCTACAGGCATTCCTTCAGCACCCAGCAGGACACAGTGCCAGAGTTCATTGAACGCGTGTGTTGCTGGTAACAGGCAGGGCCCAACCCAAATAACAACACGATCCTGATTTTGCCAAAAGTTCAGAGTTTAACCTCACAAAGACTGATTTGCTGATCTTTGCTCATCTGTTTGTTTCAAGTGCTATGTAAAATTTTTACCTGTTCATACTGAAACCACACAGGCCTGATAAAGGAAATAATGTACTGGAAACAATATGTCACACAGATATAACACTGAAATCAGCACCTAAATGACCAAAATCCTTGCAGTTGATTTGAGAGTATGTGAAGACAGTATAGCAGAGGCTTAGATCATACTTTGTACTAAAAATGACTCTCAAGTGATTGCTGAAAATGTTGGTGTAGTCAAGCAGGAGAATAAAGAAAGCTATTAATAGCAAAAAGGCATCTGTCCAGAAGTAGAAGCCATGTCCAAACAAGGAAAATAGAAAAGTACATTAATGCTAGCTAAAGATAAAGCCATATTAAAAATACACTGCAGACAAGTTTTTTGAACTTTCTTCAAATTTCTCAGACGTAGAAAATCAACCAGTCTGTAGAACCCGAAAATGAAATAGGTGCAAGAAAAAGAAATTTACACGAGAAATTTAAAGCCATAGCAGAAATGCTAAATCAATGCTTTACTTCTATTTCTATCATGGGGAAGAACATGGAGTTGCCTGTTTTGGCACCTAGCCATACAATCAACTGGAGAATCTGCTAAATAGAAGCGTCAGTAGAAGAAATGTAGAACAAATAGATAAAATAAATAGTAATAATTCATGAGGACCAAATGGTTTTCATTCATTAATTCTTAAGTATCTCAAATATTAATTCTAGAAGTAGTTAGGTGTGATGTCTCCTATGGCATGAGCACTCAGAGAAAAGGAAAGTGATACCAACTTCTGAAAAGAGCTATGGAAGGATCTATGGAGCAGCTGTTTAGTAATTCTGCTGCCCGTAGTGACCAGACTGATTAAGATTATAACAGGGGAAGAATTAAAAGACACATCAGTGTAACAATGAGAAGGGTCAATATGATCACAGGAGGGAAGTCACAAACCTATTAAAGTTCCCTGAAGGGATCACCAAGCATGTGGCCATGAGTGAACCATGTTAGGGTTTCTAAAACGGGCTTGTATAATACTACCTGAACAAAGCTCTTTGTGAAATACAGGTCCTGTTACGGATTAATAATAGGTTAAGAGATGGGAAATAAAAGGCAGGAATAAACGATTAGCCTTCAACCTATACAGGAAGCTACCACATGGGTCCAGTAATGATCTCTGTGTAGAACATGGTCATAAATTACGTGAAAAAGAAAGTGAACTATACAATAAAGATTGCTGATGGTAATAATCCAGCACAGTAAAAGAATAAAATGCACTGTGAAGAGTTGCAGGAGGAGACTGAGCAGCTGGATGGTAAAATAGGCAGATTAAATTCAAAGTTGTTAAAGCACAGTGATCCATATAGGGAAAAACAACCTTATTTAGACATGCACACTAATGAGTTTTAAACTACCTGTCTATGAATAAGAAACAAAAAAAATCAAGAGCCATAGTGAATAAGTTTTTTGGAAATAGATCACTTCTGGTCAAAGAAAAAAAAATATTAGCAAAGATTAGGAATAGAGAATAAAACAGAAAGCATTCTTTACCAGTATATAAATACGTCTCTTAAACAAGGCATGCAGTTCTGCTCACTATATCTAAAAATGGATATAGCAGAACTTAAGAGAGAAAGACAAAGACGAAGAGAAAACAGAACAAGGCTTTAGAGAATTACTCATCATGGAAAAAAGAGGCAACAGGTCAGTGTTGTACAAAATTCTGCGCAGTAAGGAAAATGTGAATAGAATTGTTATTCACCGTTTTTCACAACACCAACACTTACAAGCATCGAAAGAATTGGTCAGGTAAAAAAACATAAAAACAAAATAATTAGAATGATCTTTTCTGCATACTTAAAATGTGTCACTCGCCAGCATGTGAAATGTACTTTTTCTCAAAAAGGAAAAAAAAAAAAAAAGCCACTAGGCCATTAAAGAGAAAAATCCAATGCAATCTTGGGCTTAGGAAGCCCATAACCTGTGGATCACCAGGAGGAAATGCCAGGTGAAGAATATCACTGTATTTGTCCAAAGTGCATTAGCCACTCTCACCAAGTGCCTACAGAGCCAGGTGGACCTGTGTACAGACAGCATGACTGTTTCTACACTATAAATACTGAAAAAGAAGTAAATCAAACTGCAGGAACAAATTTGCACAATAGTGTAGAAGTCAGCTGCATCCCAGCTTTACCAACTCATGAACAAGTTTACCCAAACTCTACCTAATCTGTACCTGTTTACCCCTAAAATGAATTTGCCAATACCATTTCCTGGAGATAGTGTTTCTTGTGAATTTCTTACTTGTCATGATTGCTGTGGGCTGGAAATCATACTCTCATATATCCATTTCTATCTGCAACCTGAATACTAGCAAATGAAAACAGAACCAAGAGAAACTCAGATATAAAATAACTGCAAATCTGCCAAGTAGGATGCCAAGAGCCTCATAAGAAGTACCTGTATTTCCTTCTTCATGGTCCTCCTTTTTCTTCAGCAGTCATTTTTTTTTTTCCTATAATCAAAATGCACATATGTAGTTCTTTCAGAAAACCTAGCTAATTTGAATTTTATTTGCTGACTAAAAGCTTTTTCAGACTTTATGTAGTATACCCAAAATAAATTAGATAGTAGGTAGTTTCAAAAAAGTGGGTGAAAAAACATTACAAGAAAAAACTTTTTTGAAAGGCCAAGAATTTATCCCTTGTCTTCCATGATCCTGAAGAACTTTCTGAAAGATACTATGTGCTGACTGCAGTCCCATATACTATACAACAGTAATTTGTAAGGTCTTTCACATCAAGTCAGTTCTCAGAAATGACTGCAAGAGTCAGAACAGACCATGAAGATCTCTCATTAATATAGAGATGCAGATACTACAGTTCAATAAAGAACATGAATTTTAATTAATTAATTTATTTATTTTTAAAAAGACATAGTTTAGCATGAGTGGTATTTTGGATAAGACATGATTCTGCACAGGCATGTTAAAATGTGTGTCTGTGTTCAATAAGCTGAATTATTGTTCTTAACTGTTACCAAACAAACAAACAAACAAAAAGTAAGTCTTTAGATTAAAATGTTGAAATATTTCACTTGGCGCACAATCTTACCGGGGGACTAACTTCAAATTAAAGATTTAATTAGTGTGGTGCTTGGTAACATTAGTAAATTATCTTTTGTGGTTATAATCCTGGAAAGCATAATGTTAATGTAGCTGAGACATCCCAAACTCTATAAATAAAATATGGAAAGGAACCAAATTACTATATTGAAAATCAGAGGAACATTCACTTTAATGTGTTACAGCCTGAGCTTTAAATAACATTTATGACAGTTTGTAAAATTTATTACCAAAGTAGTTATTTGCATTAGCAGATTCCTAGATCTAATCATTCTCCAGTCTTCCGTTCTCACTGTCCTGTGTTTCACAAATTTCAGCTGAAATGATTCATGGTTTCATAAAGGTCGGAACATCGATTACAGACTGTTAAAACTGATTCTCAGTTAGCTGATGATCACCATGCTAGACTCATTTCATTATAGGAACTCATTACATTTTCCCCTCTTCCTTTATTTTTAGAATCAATTGTCTGAAATATACAGAGGATGCAGAAAGTATTTACTCCTTAGGACTCATAGGAATAGTTTATAATTACCCGAGTGACTAAGGCCTTTTTTTTAAAAACAGTCAAATTTACTGAGCGTGAATGCATTTTGTGACAATGCACAATATGGAACAGTGCATTGCTAAACCACAAGTCACAAAACAATAGGGTTCGTAGATTAACTGGGCCACAGGTAGAAAAACAGAAAAAGTCAAAGAAGGATCTAGGTGAGATGAGCTCTAAATACAAGACAATAGCTGGTTTTACGCCAAGAGCACAAACTGCAGGGAGAATAACATTGTTGACTGAAGGACATCAAATCAGGGTTCTGGGAAGCTTTGCACTAATCCTGTGTTGTAATGACAGCTTAAAAATTTGGTACTTTGATGAGTTCTGAGATTGACTTAAACCTCTTTAATTTGGCTTGCTGGTATTTAATCTTTTAACTTTGCATTCTTAATCAAAACTCAAAGCAGATCTTTAATCTTGTATGTAAAAAATGGAAGATTAGAGGCCTCTGATCTGCCTCTCGGAGACAGCTGTTTGCTTCCCCTTCTCATTCTCACTGTCACAGCAAGTGAGAGCCATTTCAAACCTATAAGAAGGTCCCAGGAAAAAAAAAGGAAAGACACACTACCAAGCGTGTCTAGTTTTATTGTAAATTCTTTGGGGAAGGGATAGTTTTTTCCAAACAAGAAATGCATTCAGCAACTCCTTTAAGATGTTTAGGCGTTCTTATTCACCAAGCCTGCTTAAACCTAATTAGTACTTGAAGAAGATCATGGTGGAGTGAGTCAAGATCCCTTAAGCAGCTCCAGCCGCAGGCACCTCATTTTGGTAACTTAGGGTTGCCAGCATAGAGGACTGTGGTAGACACAGCACCTTGCAACACCTCCTCCATGGATGTTTTTAGCTGCCTGTAGCATCTCTGCAGCCTTCACTATCAGTGTTTGAAGAGGTGATTTTGTGAAACTTGTTGCTTCCCATCTCCACATGCACACAACAAAACGCTGCAATACAAAGACTGGGCCCACATCCTTGGGGGACCCGGGCTAGCACCCAGGCCACCAGGCTGTTTTTCCCCTGTGACCAATCTAGTAATTCATCTCACCTCACCCCAGCGAGACAGCCCCACTCAGGGGTCTTGCCTTGAACTCGGCAAGAGAAGGATCATTACAGTATAAATGATTTAATTAATTCAAAAGCAAGTGCATACATGGCATTGCTAATTGCAGAAGAAATCTGGGATAGGAGGGAAAGTCACCTCTCTTTTGTGAGCTTCATTTATTCCTCCTGCGTTGAGTTCCTTGTCTTGTACATAAATCTCCAAGCATCTGAGCTGCCTCACAAAACAACAGTTGATTTTCTCTGCACGTAGCTGAGCTGAAGTCATTTAATGTCATGAAAATCTTAATCAGCCATGTTAGGAGAACAACAATCTTGATTTCACAATTCATTTTAAATTCATTGCACTTTTCCTCATAGTTCTGTAAGCACTTTATTTTACATCATTGTTAGCGATGGCTATCCCAGTTTATCAGTTCCTGAATTATTCAAATTCTGTAAAGAGAGGAAAAGTCCAAGGAAAAATCATTCCCTGAAGCTCAATAAGAGTTTTGAACTATCTTCAACTTAGTTTGATGATAGTGAGCTAGAATTAAACTTTTCATAATCTCTATCATTTCCTTAAAGAGCATATAGAGATGGATAGAATAACAAAAATATTTGGAGTTTTATTTAAAGGAGGAGGAAATTCAAAAGGAAAAAGGCATTTTTGATACAGACCAATAAAAACACAGACCAGGAAAAAAAATCCTCAGTGAATAAAAGGAACGTTTCTTGTAAGGTTTCTAACACCATAATTTTTATGCAGTGCACTTGTAAACAGAAAGGATATTCACATAATCCAAGGATTATGACAAGATCTTCCTTCCTCCCTTTGGGAAGATAGCTCAAGATTAAGAAACTTTTTAGAAACAGCCCTGACCAACATAGGTAAGATCTTTCTTCATCACCTTCCCTAATAAAAACAAATACTGCTGCCCCTAATAATCTCTAAATTTAGCAAGACGTCTGTCATTGTCATCAAAAATGGAAGAAACTTTTTCTTGCAGCTGCTACTGTCTTATTGCTCATGGTCTTTGAAAGGAACAAGAAAAACTGGTGTGAATAAAAAGGAAGATCTCCAATCCTCAAGTTTTCTCTTGAAATGGAAAAGGAATTCGGTGAAACAGAAGTTGGTCCTTCAGCTTTGTGGAAGTTACAGTTGCTGTTTGACTGTGTCAGAAATGAAGAAGTTGAAGTGGTCTGTAAATATTTAGAAGTGTTCTCACATCTTCCTTGTGATTTCTGAAAGCATTATTAGTGAAGTCAGTGAATCACCATGTGATCAGACAGTCAGAAATAGGACCAAACAACAGCTAGTACTAAAAGTATGCATTTATTAGCTGTTTGAATGTCATTATTTTCTTTGTTTTTTTTCCCCATGAATTCAGATGAAAAGTATAGCTTGTCATGCCAAATTTTAGTACGTTTTCTCAGCACCATTATCCTTGCACAAAGTACTATTGCATAAAAAAAATTCAGTTGCTGTACAAACACAAGTTGATGCAAACACATGCAATAGCTACAGTGTTCTGCAGCAAAACAGACCAGCCAGCGGGAAATTTCTGGAGAACAAGAAGGTGCCCACTCAACAGGAAACCAGCGTATTACTAGCCATCCCCATCCTCCCTCCACAGTCAGAGTTAGCAAGGTTCTTTCACTTGATTTCTGAAGCAAGACGTTCTCTTGTATTCCAGTTCTGCTATTACAAACATTTTCAATAGCCAGTGATTCTTCCTGGCTGTCATCTACACTTCTACATTACCCCTGGCACTCCCTCTTGAGGATCTTGTTTTACTAAGTAGGTGCCTTTGCAAAAGAGGAGGGAGGAATGAGTGAGAAGCCAGATCTTTCTTTTATTCCTTCTTAATCCTTTATTCCCTGCAAATCAAATAACAATTGGAATTAGTCTTCCAGTGATATTTACAGTTAGCCTCCAATCCTTTACTCATCCATTTTAAACAACTGCATGAGGTTTCCTTCCTTCCGTTTCTTATCTGAAAGCCTGTGCTGAAACATCAAATCATAATCACTGTTTTGGTGATTTTTTTTTTTGCTTGTTTTTGTATAACTTTGTCTCTTCCTCCAGATGATATTATACATAGCTAATAACGTGTAGAAGGAAGTTAAGAACGCTAAACTATGGGATTGCTCCCCTTGCTTCCCAGAGTCTTGCTATGCTCAAATTCAACCAAATAGGTTGTAGATGTGGATGGCAAGGGATAAAACTTAGAGCTTCAGCACAGCATCTAGACTCAGCTGGCAATCATTAAGGTATATTGGATATGCGAACACTGTCTAGACACTACAGCAGCCTCAACCACTCAATCAGCCTACTATTAAGACATACAACAGAGCTAATACTGCTTCTGCGATACTGTTAAAATCTATTTACTAACATTTGAAATGTATGCAGCTAGTAACATTAAAATAATTTTCGATAAGTTGCTATCCAAAATCCCCAGTTGCAACAAGACTTTTTTTTTTTAATTTTTAATTCAGAGTAGAACATCTAAGAAATATAAAAGCAGGAGACAATCTGATCTTCACATTAGGTTTTATCTCATTATCTAATACCAAAAAATTGTCAAAATATTTGACACTAATTGTTGCTATCACGTATAAAGCTTTAACTAAAATATCTCCCTATGATTTTTTTTTTATTTATTTTTGTCGTCGTACCTGTGCCAAGAAGGGCTGCTTTTGAAGGACTCGGGGTGACCTTAAGCTCAGCAGACTTCCTGTCCATTCACCTCATCCAACTAACACAGACGTCCATGGGCTGGCTGGACATACCTAATATTTCCACTTCGTCTGGTGCTGAACTATCAGTGTAGTAACCGATCATACCTGTGGATGTACACTTGGATGAAAGCACTGCAGAAGTCACCATCCAGTATCTACTGAGACCTGTTTCCACCCTCATCTCCTGGATTGACCTGCAAGAAGTCTCACCTCAAAGACAGCATTAAAATAACCTTTTAAATGCAACACCAAAACAGTCCATAGAAGATTATACAACACATGAAGAACTACTTGTTTTTAGTAATTTGTAGGCTCCCCTAATTTACACCCCCCTTTTCTTTTTTTTTTTTTAATTCCCTTTTTGTCTTCTGAATTAAGGATTCTTGTTTCCCTTCACAAACTTGTTTTGATTCTTCTAGTTTATTTACAGACTACAATATTGTTTCCTGCCTATCCTCTTCACTAGTATTATAATTCCCAATTTTGCTTGGTTAGCTGCTGGCTTTCTCTTAAAACATAAAAGGTGCTTTATCATCCAGTGCTTTAAAATGCTTTGTTTAGTCATACACCTAAACTGGGAAGTTCCCATTGCCTAAGTCACCCTGATTCCTGGAATGAAAAGCCTTCTGTGAAAAACCACTACCAAGCCTTAAACTATACATTCACTAAACTACATCCACTTTTCAAACTTCTTCCCTGAGTGAAATTGCGTCCTGGTTTTGGCTAGGATAGAGCTGACCTTCCTCCTGGGAGCTGCTACGGTGCTGTGTTTTGGATTTAGTATTAGAATAATACCAGTAACACACCAATATTGTTGCCATTGCTGAGCAGTGTTTACACTAAGCCAAGGACTTTCCAGCTTCTCATACCACCCTGCCAGTGAGGAGGCTGGGGTGTAGCAGGAGCTGGGAGGGGACAGATACAGATCTCCCATACCATATGACGACATAATGAACAATTTATATGGGGTGGCTGGCCAGGGTGGGGAGACCATTGCTCAGGGATGGGATGGGCATCAATCAGCAGGTGGTAAGCAATTGCTTTGTGCATCACTTCTTTTGTACACATTATTATTACTATTATCATTATTATTTTTCCTTATTTTCTGTCCTAATAAACTGTCTTTATCTCAACCCACAAGCTTTTACATTTTTTTCCCCTCAATTCTCTCCCCCATTGCACTGGGGGGGAGGGTGAGCAAACAGCTATGTGGTGCTTAGCTGCCAGCAAGGTTATACCACAGGTTGGAGAGCTGCCAAAGCTTTCAGTATCATCATTTAAAGTTATCTTTCCCAATTTTGGTTGACTAGTGGCTTTCCATTATGATGTCCAATGTGTGCCTTGACGTCCAGTGTTATAAAAACCCTTCTTTTGATCACACATCCGCTTCAAGTATAATAGAAAGTGCTATTAAGCATACAAGACATCACACGAGCCTAACAGATAAGTTATGGGAGATCTACACCCCTGAAATGGCACTAATCACCTATTTTTAGGCAACCCAATTCCTCTACCAGTGTCAGCAATGACAGTAGCAAAATTAATCACAATCACTGATACTTTACTTTGCCTTGGAGTTTATCTAGCCAGATAGGAATATTTCTGTGCAGCAATGAAACAATTTATTGCAATTACCACTATTGCAGTGGGCCCCATTCCCCTGAGCTTCTTCATTCTTGGAAGAACACAGAATTGGAAAGCATATCTACTGAGCTTTTTAAGCTAGCCTCAGCTCATTCAGTACATCTCAACAACAGAAATCCTTGTCAGTTAGCAAAATACTTCAATTTGTCTCAATACTTCTTCTGCAGTTTCATTACAAAGCCTTGTTATAACCTACATTTTTGTGTTCACCTGCCAGATTTTTGTGTTCCCCTGCCAGATTTGCCAAAGTTTCAGATACCTTACAGCACATCGCCATGAGACAGCCCCAGCCTCAGAGCAGAGCTAAAGAAAGTTCCTGGCCTTGTGATTTACATGCTGGCATCCTCCTACAAAACAGAGCTAAAACTCACACATCACATGCACTGAAGAACCAGATAAGAGGTGACAACAGCTGTCGTTACAGAGCAGATCTGGCCTTGACACACAGACAGACTATAAAATAGCCCATAAATTTAGGAAAGCCAGTATTGATTGCTGTGGACAATTTCAGATCACCTGCAAGCCTTGCCACTAAGGAGCTGAAGGCTGGGGATCCATATTGAAAGAAGGTGTAGCTCTAGAGCTATACTTCATATTCCCCCTCTCACAGTAGTTTACTCATTTAGATCCCTGACTTCTCAGGGCTAATGTTGAAGACAGTAGGAGTAATGCTATGTAACACACAGGCACTTAGTTTGATAACAGCATTTTGTAAAAATAAGGGCTAATTTACAGCTTTGGGTTACAGTTGTAAAAACCTACAACGATTAAACCTTCATTTTAAAAACTGTGTGGGAAGAGTCATGACTAATCTTACATCTCACTTTCATGTGCTTTACTTCCTATCTGAATAGCGCACAGTAGCTTCTGGAGGGGATAGAAGTTTGAGGAAGAAAATCAGCAACAGCAGGACTTCTCTCAAGTCTTACACAATTTTCTGATTCTCGAAATAGCCAAATCATAAATCACACTCAAATGAACAGTGAGGAAAACAGAGTCTTGGGTCCTACTATTTTATGGACTTGACTGGTGACGATGCGGTGTGACGGTCACACAGCACATGCAGAGTTACAATTCCTATACTTTACAACAAGTCACAAACTGGGAGGAATGGAAAGGCAAAGGGGACATTATTAAAAACAGGAAGCCTTTGCAAATGACTTTTTTCCCTTCGTTAGCTAGCTAATGACACTGAAGCAAGATTTCTGTTCTGGCTGACTTCTGTCAGTATCCAGTCAGCAATTCTGAACATACAGGATGGTGTGATGCTGACAAACATCAAATTTATTCATCAGTATTGCTCAGTCTGATTTGAGATTTAAAGGGAAAGTTAAAACTAATATTGCTTAAGACTTGATTGACTTAAAATATTTTTTTAAACATTCATGAAAGTAGCTGTTGGAGTGACTCTCCCCGATTGCTACAACTTGTTCTATACTGGCAGAAAAATCCAATAATTCTTGAGATATAAACAACATACATATCTGCAGTGCATGCAGCACTAGTATGGCTATTTTCAGGCAATAAGCCACCTATAGAAGATTGCTACGAAAATTGCTACGAAAAACTTTCAATGCAATTCCTCCTGCAACTGTATAGCAAATCACATTTCTCCGAGGTATTTTCACTGGAGGAATTTGCACATTAGAAAGTTGTAGCACCAGAGTGCCAACCCCAAACAAACATCAGCTGTTGGATGTCTAAGCCCCCAGCCCAAAATCACAGCTCCTTTGGGAAACAAAGCAAAACATCCAACAACACACAGCTGCTGGCTTCTTGGCATAACAGTTTGATTGATAGATTTCCTAAATTTGTGAGCATGCAAACAAGATTTCAGCCATAAGAACATCTCCAAAAAACACTGGAATTACTACAGGGCAAGTGCCTCAGTTGCAGCAGTCTTCCTCCCCTCAGTTTACTTTTTCCCCTATTAAGAACTCCATAATGTAATCCAGTCAAAGAATATTTCTAGGATCAGATGCTAGATCTTCAGATCAACATCAGAGGAAGAGGAAAAGAGTAAAGAAGGATTAATGCTGCTGTATTTTATTGCTTAATTTCTTCAATGCTTCATTGTAAGCCTGTATTTTCAGAGCTTCAGAGTCCAATGTTAAAAGAAATATTGAGCTGAAATAACCATTTGATTATAAGATAGGGCAGAAATAATTTTTGACAGCTCAGACAAAGGATTTTTTTTATTTACTTATTTTAATTATTTTTGAGATGGGAATTATACGCAGGTCATCTTCTGTCACTAACAAAACCACTTGAAGTATTTGGAAAGTTTTCATAACTGCAAAACAAAAGGGAATGTACCAGCTTGAAAAATGGGGATTTTCATTTTATGACATCTGTACATTTTTGCTTTTAACATTTGCATTTCAATACATTAGAGAAGTCTTTGTCATCACATTGTTACAACAAAAAGCTGTTTTCTGGTTAAGCTTGTCATTTTTCAAGCAAATTAATGATATCCCTAAAGGCACTTTTATGACTGTCTCTAAGATTTACATAATAAGAATTTTATTTTCAGTGTTATGGTAGAAAATTTTGCCATATGCACATGGATCTACCTTTTTATTTTTTAAGCTGATGAGGGAAAAAGGGAAATTTGAGAAGTTAACTGCTAGGATATTTGTATTAAGTGTTTTATTTAGCTACGCAATTAAGAATTACATAAAGTTTTAGCCTATGATTGAAACACCATTTTTCAAATTCATTCTTCTTTTACATACACCCTAAAGCTTGATCTGGCAACATCTGACATCAGCATGTAGGACACTACAGTTTCTCAGCAGAACTAAATGCAGGCATCTATTTTATCTCAGCTAATTCCTTCTCCTTCACAGGCCCGTGTTAGGTGGCATCAGCTGAGAGCTACAGCTTGTGCTAGGTAAAGCCTGTGTCAGCCAATATCTGCTTCCAAAGCATGGTTTGTTCTGTGTGTTCAAACCAAACACTTGGTATCAACTGGTACCCTTCAGGCTGCCAGAAAGCAGCATTTGTCTTCTTCAGCAGCATCCAAGAAGATAGTCCAGGAAGAAGGTGTTTTACCAGGAAGGTGGAAAAGGGGAACAAACATCCTCAGCTTTGTGGGAATTACCTCCTCTTACTGCACAGTACACACAAAGTGGCAAGATCATATTTTCTTAGACCACAGACTGATGCTATCAGTGATAGTCTGACAACAAAATAATTCGAAAGCTGTATCTTAATTTTTAAACCAAAATCTACGTCTGTCCCTATTTATATTTAGAAGACTCAATGCTAGCACAATTTAAAGACCTTTCCTTTCTTAGAAAATGAGTAATATAAAGTCATTTGTACTAAGAGCAGTAATAATAGCACTAAAAAGGTACACAGGTTATGTCAGGCCCCAAGGCAAACTGTAATGTACTCTGCCACTTAAATTCACAAAGAGGAAAGCAGTGGGAAGTGTTTTATTATTATTATTTTTTTACTGTTGTTCTAATTTTTATCCTGAAATCAAGCCAATGAGATACTATACACTTGAGGAATGAAAAGTTGCAAGCAAAATAGATGCTGTTGCAATTCACACCCGAGTACAACATCAGTAACCAGTAGGCTGCATTCACATCACCGATCTGCTGAAATGAATAAGTAGTAAGCATAGTTTACAGGATGAAGTGCTAGATATTGAAGTTCATATTCTAAGTTTTTTTTTTTTTTAAATAATCTAAATTCACTCTTCCAGTAGATTTTTTTTAACCAACAAACATTTCGCCCTCACTGATACACCTAGTGATGCATGCAGTAAGCAGTATTATGCTGCCATCTACAGTTTAAAGAAGAAAACAGACTGCACAGTTCAAATTATAATATAAACCACTGGATTAAGTAGCACTTATAAAATAAAAATCTGAGCTTCTCAAGAAATGAGCAATCAAGATGCACAGACATTTTTGTGCTTACATTCTAGCCCAGTAAGCAAGACTTGAGGCCTTACTGAAAGCATCAGCAAGACATCCTTGAGAAGTCCTAGCTTGGACTAGAATAAAAAATGACAGTACATTAGCACCGAAAAAAAATAATATTTCAATCAATTGTATGAAATACAGATTTGGGAATCTTGGTTACAAATGTGAGATCACCTACTAGCACTTACTTTCAAAGTAGGTATTAGCAGCTTGGAAATAGTTATGAAAACTTCACATTCCAAAATATTTGGACACCACAGTTTTTCTGTTCTCAGGGTGGCTCTTCATAAAGTTATATGCCTTTGCAGAAAGTTTGTTTTTTTTTTTAAAGAGTATTTCCATGAAAACAAAGAAACCCATTTTCTTGTTAAGAAAACAATGGAAGTCTTGTGGATGTGGAAATCCTGCAAGTTACCAGTTTGTCTTGCAGAATCTGACACCTGGCTTTATTTCCTTTGATTTTTGTATTTCTTTTAAAATCATGAACTAAGAAAACAAAGTTCCTTATTTAATTTGAGTGACTGAAATTCCAAAAGCAGATGACCATATTCTGATTGTCTCTCTAATCATTACAAACATGTTCATTTCGACCTTCTAGTTTTGTAACACAACCAAATCACTGCTGATTTTTTTTTTTTTTTTTGGTAATCAAAAATGTACAAGTTATAAGTGGTACTAAATTACTACTAAAACATAAAAGCTTGCTATTTTTTTTTTTTATCTGTATCCTCATTCTTTTCTATGTCTGTGGATACATAGAAAGCTGGAAGTTTTTCGCCAGCTATAGCGCTCAGAAAATGCTTCTCATGAACTGAAAAGGGAAGAAGCCACTACGTGCACACAAAGAGTACTCTTACCTGATGGTAACTGGAGTTTCAGACCATCTACGATCGAGCATTCAGCTTCTACTGAACGTTATAAACAACCTTAAGGCTTCCTAGTGAATACTGACCGTACTATGCAGTTTGCTCTGCCTGACATTGCCAGAATGAAGTATTGTATGAGGCGCCCCACACCTCTGTTTCCTCTCAAATGCAGATCCAAATACAGGAAGGAAATGGATGGCACATGTTCTGTCCACAAGTTACTCTACAGACCGTGTGGCCCAAACAGCTCCAGGTTCTCCAAGACATTTGTCAGTCCAGCTAACAGGTATTCACGTTTCTGATGAGTTCAGGGAATTTTTTATATGTACATGCACATTTACTATATATTTACTACTCAGTAAACCAGCCTGTAGTAAGAACATACGAGTCAACATTAGCAATATATTATAGAAGCCTAATATAACCCTCCACAGAACAAATTCACGTTCATTCATAGTCTAAAGCTATTTTTACCCTCCTGCAGTCATACCATATCTTCTCTTCTCAGAGCCCAGAAAGCCTAGAAGTCCTAGAAGTTTTGTAGGTAGCAAGCTGAAACACTGTCCTAGAACTGAGATTTTAGTTTATCTTGGGCTTTGATTGTATTATTAGGTCCTCATCTCTTAACCAATATCTCTTTGAATAGGGACTATTTGTATGTGTGCCTACAACACCTAGTAGGTACAAAAGCTTTATATATATTTTATATATATATATATATATAAACAGCATCCTTAGAAAACTATACTATATACTAAATAAGCATTACTGTAAATGGTTTTATTTCTTCCACTTTTCTTTGAAACAGTGGAAAAGGGATAGAAAAGTCAACCTGACCTTTCTGTAACTCACCTTCTCTTAACCAGAAAAAAAAATGGGTTCTGGCATCAGAAATTTCACCTGAATCTTTCTTGGCTCAATAGAAAAATAAACATTTGTTTTTGAACCCATGAAATGGAAAAACGCTTCTCAGCAACAAATGCCATTACCTGGACCTTCATACACAACCATTCCCAGAAGTGTTTGTTTAAACATCCTGCTCATTTCTAAAGCTTAAATCTGAGGTGAACAGTGCTTTCCCTGCCCCATGCCGGTTACCTAGAACTGGAAAAAAAAAAGATTGCTCTGATAGCAAGATTTGCATCCACATATTGTCAGATTACCATTTGCAAATCAAAAAGATTAAAAATAGTAATAAAAAGCTTGTATAGTGTATACAAATTTAAGAGGCCACAGGAGTATAATGCATGCTTAAATACTTTGCTTAAACCTCTTTTTAAAAAAGGTTTGTTCTTCCCTTTTCCCTTAAGTCCTGTCCACAAAAATTCAACCGACGTGAAGTCTGGTATTAAAAATCCCCATGATCCATGTTACTAAATCCCAACTGTGTGCATTTTTTTTTGAAAAAAATGGAAGAGGAAATCAATGTGCAAACAATGTAACAGCAAACCACCATAAAGGTCCAGCTTGTCCAGCTTCTATTTCTGTGCCAAAAAGGGATAAAATTCACTTTGTTTGGTATAGATCAACTACTTCGTTTATCCTGAAACCTTTATCAGAATAAGATTAAAGAAATTTGTTCCAAAACTGCTAGTTAGAGTGGGTACGTTTTCACTATTTCAACATTGGAAGATTTTTTGCTGCTTCAAACAAATTTCTTACTAATTTGACTTGCTGTCATACTCAGACAAAAACCAAAGTGCTACTTAGAGTACCAGTTATCAGCAGTTCCTCATTTCTTACTTCCTAAAAAATGATCCAGAGGCAGAACTAAATGTACAGTCCTGATCTCTGGTGCATGTACTCTTTAGCTTTCATTGCAGTTGTTGTTTCTTTCTGAATATTAAGAGGAGTTTTAAACAGCACAGAACCTTGCACTGAGATTTTAGTTTCCTCAAAGAGGAACCACAGTAACCTTTTTGTGAAAGATGACATCTTGACTCTTAAAGCCAAGAAATGCACGAAACACCTACAGACTAAATTCAAGTGACTATGAATTTCAAGGACAAAACTACCCTTGAGAAAAACAGTCTGCTGCCATACCAAGCAGCAAGTTAAGCCTTATAATCCATCATATTACTTTCCAGCTTTTTCTCCTAAAATGACTGCTTTCACTTTTAATGACGCATCTGCTGTAGGATCAAACAACTTCGGACTTCAGTGCCAAATGCACAAGTTACAAAAACTTCTAAAGAAAAGCTTTCTGAATAAGGTGAGTCACAGTACTGAAAGGTCAGATCCCATATTACAGTTAACTGTTTAGGAGGTACAGAGGGAGATAGGATAACTGTAGTTTCTCAAAGGAGAGCTCTTCTGCAATCCTAATTACTTAAGAGGACCTACCTTATCTACAGTTGCAAAGATGCTTCTACCTCTACCTCATGCACTTATCTGGACTATACGCACAGTCATTTGTGTTTTTTCTTGAACCAACAAACCTATACAGTATCCCATTAACCAGCTATTTCCCTCTTTTCTCTCTCCAAATCAAAAGCTCAGTTTCCCCGAGAAGAAAACCCACTCAAACAGAACAGGACACAATAAACATCAAATAAACTTACAGGAAATTTATTCCAACTTAGTAATATTTGCTATTGTGTGTATTATTCAGGAATTTATAGACCATATAAATTATTTTGCTACTACTTTCAGAAATGTTTTAGTAGTACTACAGAAGTTAATAATACACCAATAAACATTGTCACTGCAAAAGATTTGTACAAAAAAAAGAAAAGCCTTTGTAGAAAGGATAGTGGTTTTTATTGTAGTCTTAGAAAATATTGAATTATGAAAGATACAAAATCAACTGTTGTAATTATCTGTTTATTTTACAATCTGTATGCCACCATACTCTTATGGCTTTTAGATATTCTGTCCAAAGTATTTTAAAACATGCTTTAACAAAGTATTTTACAATTTCAAAATTGACTATTTCTTTACTGGAAAAACTCCAAAACATTTACCTGAGAATTCGGTATCATAAAATTGTCATTCATTCTTAAAGTTAATGATATAGCCTACAGAAGTCAACATGCAACTTGTATGTCTACTGTATTAAATAAATATTTTAAAAATTATTTGATGCAGCTGGTTAGGCAAAAACCTACCCTCAAACCTCAACAAGTTCATCATAGATTTAAATACATGACATGAATTTTATCCTAACCCAACGTGAAACGACAGCCATAACTTCTGCACTGGAAGCCCTGCGACATTTGCTAGATGGAATTCAGATGTGGCTGATCAGACCATGGCAGTGGAGCACAACTCTTTTCGGTGGATATTCTAGCCTCTGGACCTGGTCATCACAGACTTTGTTTCATTCACAGCCAGGTGAGTCAGGGTATAGGCCACTGGATATATTTAAGTTCCCAGCCAGTCATTCTCTATATACGTGCTCCACCAGTTTATAACAAAACATATTTAACCCAAGAAATTCCATTTTAGAGTACATGTATTATAGGACAATGCTTTAAGGTCATTATCCATGTCGTTTCAAATATCAACAACTTTAAAAAGTGATAGACAGTAGAGGGTTTGGGACTTTGTTTTTATTTTTACTGTTTCTGTTGGCTTGCTTACTAATTAAAATGGACACTTAAGATAATATACTGCCCATGATGGCAGTACATGAGGGAGGCAGGATTAAATTAACCAGGAATATACAGATGCTGGAGAACAGACAGAGAGCTTCACGAGTTATACATATACAGGATCAACACACATAAATCCTAGTAATTTAAAAGAATTTCAATTTGATTATCTGAAAATATTTCTGAAGCAGCAGAACTCTCATGATGTCTGCAATATAGTATTTATTTCTGAACTTCAGTTACGGCAAGCACTGATTTATACAAGCTATGCTCCATTAACATAATTTTTCCCCTTAAAATATGATATATGATGAAAATCCAAGGATATCACTAGAGATTTGAATTAACTTTCAATCGCGTAAGTGAGGTAGTGTAGTCACTTGTATTAGGTGCTGGTTACGAGAAGTACTGTTGAAATCTGTCAATTTTGTTTTAAATAAGTGGCCTAATAGTCTTTATTTATTAATGCTATGTTACCTGCTAAGAGGAAGAGAATTAAAAAAAAAGATCCTTGCCAAACAGTTTCTTTAGCAAGTTTTGTCTCACTGCAAGAAAAAACTGCAAAGTAGTATTTACAATAGTCCTTTGCTCTAGTTGCTGCCTACTGTACATGCACACAAAGACACAAACAGCTAATATACACTCTGAGGTAGGAAATGAAGAATTCCACTGGCTTGTACAAGATTCTTCATGTTTTGTAAACCAGCAAAACCAAAGTTTTCTGTGGTGAGGTTCAATACTTAGTTCTGGTGTGAGAATAACATCTAAATAACAAAGCAATCATCAGTACACAATATGCATCTTCTTCCACATAAAAGTCTTTCTTAAAAAGGGGGGGGATTACTTTCCATTTCTCTTATTTTAGTGGCTGAATTTCTCCTTCATAAAGTAAATAAAAGAAATCCCTCCAGCTCTTTTCCTTATTATACTTTTTATACATCTATACTTATAACACAAGCCATTGAAAATGCACTACAGGTTTAGCCATAAAATTATCCTGAAGATTAAAATTCTGAAATAGATCTTTACTGGTCCCAGTGATCAGAGGGCAATTAGACTTAGAGATTATAGACTTAGAGATTACTTAAAATGCAATTAGGCACTGAAGTTATGAAGAATTTGGTGCCTGAATACCATAATTAAAAAAAACAAAGCCACTTGTCCATAAACTTTCACAATACTTCAATTCCAACTCATCACAAACAGCAGCAAGCTCAAAGGTGCTAGGATAGTAAGTTACTGTACATCAATGAATTTTAACAAGCACCTGGGATTCAGATGCCAGAGGATCCAATGCACACTGTACAAGCAAAGAACTGTATCAGTTTCAAGCTTCTGCCTTTCCAATATGTTATTTCTCCCACAAAAAATAAACAGAGGAAGAGCAGTATGCTGCAGCACCTCCGCTGTTCCCATCACCTTAACTACACATGGGAAAGCTAAGACAAAGGCAAATATTTAATAAAAGGTGGCTCTGGTACAGGGATGTGAACAGCAGGAAGCAGTTAGCTGTTCCAGAGAGTATTTGCCAGAATCTCCTCATAATGTCATGTTATCCTAACCCATCTATAAACATTTATAAAGCTATATATGCTTCTTAAAGTTTGTCTGCCAGGAGAAAAAAGACATCTTAAACAGATAAGCACTCCACGTACGGAAGTCACTGTGCATAAATATATGTTAGGAATCTTGAGATGTAGAGTGGCATTAGGTACTGTGGCATAAACCAGAGTGAAGGCTACTTGATACCTGAATGAAAGCTTCCTCACAAATACACATCTGTGCACAAAGTTTATACTTTCAAAAAACTTAATTGAACATCCCTTGCCATCACCACACAGAAAAAGCTCTAAGGCTGACACATACAAATTACACTTTAGAACTACACAGAGCAAACCCAAAGCTTGCCAGGTAATATAATGACCATGTAATTGTCAATGTAGCTTTTAAAGAAAGTTTCCTCTTTCACTTTGAAGTTACTTTAGGATAATGCTCAATCTCGCTTTAAATCGCAATGCTGAGAGGCTGGCAATAGGAAGAGAATAGATTTACTCATCTGTAGTGCATTTATCAGTCATTTGCTGACAGAAGTCTGTGATAGCACCACTCTGTCCACACTGCTCCACGAGTGAAGTTTTCTCCAATGTTCTTACAGAAGCTGGATGCAGTTCTTGTACTTGATCATATGGTGCATCACATACACCTTTCACACACTGATAACAGGAACTCTGCTCGTTTGTAGACGTAACACCTGAAAGGCCATCTGCTAGTTCTAGACCCGTTGGTATTGCAAGCTCGCTATCAGATGGCGCTGTTCGTTCTCTCTCCGGGAATAAAAATGAAAGCGGACAATCTGAGGAAGAATATTTCGCAAGTATTTGTATTTGCTCATGACTCAAGGCTGCTTCCTTACACACCTGCTGGCAAAGTCCAGTCAAATTCTGCTTTGTCTCACCCAGAGTTGACAAAATGTGATTTCTCTCCTTCAGCAAGTTTTCTTTCTCATTTTGCTGCAAAAAGAGAAATAGCTTTTTAGCGTACATTTTAACACAAAAAAAAACAAAACAAGTCTGTAAATAACATTGCCAAATTCCTTCTGTTTCAGCAGACTGTAAGATCAACAATGACACAACCAAATGCCTACTAAAAGCACAATCCTACCCTGTCTTGAAGTGTCAACTCAGCTATTTGAAGTGACTTTTCAAAACATAAAGCTTTTTCAAAACTAATGCTGACAAACAAAAGAATAACGCTTACTTATTGAATGAAACCTAGCTCCACTTACTGTAAATATTCCCAAAACACTAATTCTACAGGATAACGCATCTAAACTGTTACCACCCGTTAGGTCGACCAAACATTAAGCAGAACGGTTTCCATGGAGATTTTACATTGAAAATTTAAGTGTAAAAAACTAGACATCACATTTTCAGTATTGATACTACTGTTAGATGAAAATACATTAAATTCTCAAGAAGTGCTAAGTCCACCACAGAAAAAACAATAGACTCCAGAATTGTTTCTAAAGTAGAATAGGAAAATTTATTTTACTTCAACATCAATCTTTTCTGAGACTTCTGGTATAACTGGTTGAAGATGCAAGGACATGGAAAACTGAGGGGGGTTAGTCTAATGATGTAAACAAGCAATGTCTGGAGGAAAAGAAAATGAGGAAACGAAGGACAGGAAATAAGACCCAAATGAAGTAGCTGAAAGAAAAAAACACATTTTTAGTTCTACAGTTAATTTTAAAAGGCAGAGTTTTGAAGACATACATTTCAGTTTCTGCACAAAGTTTTAAATAGCTTTTGAGAAATAAATCATCATGGGTTACATCAATTCATTCTTAGAAATATTACTTTTATTTCTTCTCACATTCCTTCTTGCAGGAGAAACTCATACTGCAACCTCTACAATTTCTTTCTGAAAGAATTCATTAGTGTTAAGCGGCACTTTGCAAGGGAAGCAGTTTTTGCCAGCCTCTTTTGCCGAAAGCGATTAGAAAGAGTGCAGCTTTGCCAGATCTCCTAATCTGAAACGTACATTTTGGGTATGCAGAGTCACTCAGCTGTGCAGCATGGACTGATGAAATAATCTGGACTGTTGCTTAACACAAACTTCAACACTCAGAAATATTTTTTCCCAGTGTGTAAGATGGGGGTGGGGAATTTAAGTTGTTAAAAAGTTAATGCATTTCAATTTTAGCTGCATTATATTAATACTGCAAAGAAATGCTAACTAGTTGAGGTCAAAATTATCATCACATTAAGAACTCTCACTTCTGGTGAAGAATCTATTTAGGTCATGCATTTCTCCTTGCTATAGCATATATAACAAGATCTCAATTGCATTTTAGATCACAGCTACAGCCTGTCACACAGTGACACATCCTCCTCCTGAGCCACGGGATCTCCAAGGAAGTAGTGTTTCTTGAGGCCAGCTGTCCTTTACTCTGCTCCCCCTCACAAATACCCTCAGTCTAAAACTTTGATGTGAGAAAAGTACAAGTTAGGTGGATATGCATACACAGGTGTTCTGAAAGAGCTGTTTCTATGAAGCTAACCTTTCCCTGAGAGGCCCACATGTATTCCCACATACAGAACAGGAGTGAACAACAGGAACACAAAGGCTCACCCGTAAGGTCAATAAGCAAAGACTATATGGACTATACTAGGGGGGTCTGTGGTGGTTTCACACCAATGGCCAACTGAAGTCCTCAAAGGAAGAGGTAGGGGGAGGAGAAAATATGACTGCAAACAAAAGCTTGCAGGTTGAGATAAGGATCGTTTAAAGGAAAAAGAAAAAAGGGAGGAGAGTCTTGATGCTGTGCCAACCCTGCTCAGCAAAAGACAAAACACTGGTGCGATACCAGGGCTGTTCTAGCTGCAGTTGCGGAACACAACACCACGTGGGCTGCTGTGTGGAAGTTAACTCCACCCCTGCCCGACTCAGGGTCAAAGATGATCTTCTGTACAGAGCTGGTCAAGAGAAACGACTCAACCTAATTCTCTCAGAGAGCAGTTCGATTCAACACAGAGTACTACTCTTGTTCGCATGTAAGTGGAGCTTAAGACTTTCAGATTCACTTGGATAGGACGGTACACCTCAGGAGGTCTGCAGTCTGAGCAGTCACCTCTGGGTAAGACCAGTCTGCTCAGGGGTTTGTCCAGTGGCGTCATGAAAACCTCCTAGGACAGAGCCCACACAACCTCTATGAGTAACCTCCTCCATTGCCTGCCCATCCCCCTTGGTAAAAGGGTTTCCATATATCCAGTTGAAACCTCCTAATTCTGTTTATGACAGGGTCTCCAGCTATTCTGCTGTGAATAACGCTACCTGCTAGGAGGCAGGAGTACTCCCATTCCCAACATCATCTTGATGACTTCCCCACAGATGTGGGCAGGTGGCTATTAGCTCTCCCCACAGCCATCTCTTCCCGAGCAGAAGAGGCCCCATTTCATCTGCCTCTCCTCACGTAAGTACTTCAACCCTGACTGTCCTGGGGACCTCTCTCCTAACCTTATTCATTTGTCGAGGTCCTTCCAGCACAGGGAGGGCGGTGGTGAAACTGGGCACCATATTCTGGATTCAGTCTTACGAGTACTATGTATAGGAGTGCAATCGCTGCCCTCAAACCACTGGCTGTGCTCCTGTTAATACAACCCAGGATGCTGACAGCCTTTTTTCAGCCCGGACAAGCTGTTGACTCATGCTCAGCTGTTGACTCATGCTCATGCCCAGAACAACCCCCCAGGGCCCTTTCAGCAAAACTACTCCCCAGCCAGTCTCCAGCCTCTACTAATGCAAGGGGTTAATGTCTGCCCCAGATAGAGTGGTTTCTCAAGAATGCACCACAAATATTATGTTTTACTCTGAGAAAAACAAAAACCTGATAAGCAACAACTCAGACATCAATACAAGACAACACGCTGTACATACTGGAAACCAGTATGAGTAGTTTTGCCAAATAATATTTCCTAACAGTACACAGAGTATTACCTACCTATCCAAAGGTTTCCAACTATAGCTGTACCGCATTATCCTCTCTCAGAGCCACATCACAGAGAATACCGTGAGAAGAGCAACCAGCTTCTGAGACCCAAGACTGACCCCGAAAAGCAGAAAGGAGGCAGGAGTCGCCATGCACAAAGCAGCCTGGGTGTGTACCATACACTCTTCAGATGTCTCTTCTTCCAGCCACCCAAAAATTATGCCTAGACAAGTCTCAGTTTCTGCATTTGTGCACAACTTACACAAGTTTGACGGCGCACAGCATCAGCTGCCCTAAGACACTCTCAACAGCTCCAAACAACGTTTTCTCAAGAAGTTCTGAAGAAACTTACCCGCTCGGGAAAAAAAAAGTGACAGGAAACATTTGTGCCTAGAGCACAATTCAGAACTCAGGCCTCACCTCACAATTCTCAATGCTCATTGTCTAGCACTCGCACAATGATCTCTGTCAAACAGCAGACATTCATTCTGTTCTAGTGTAGGTCCACAGAAAAAAAGGATATTACACTATAATTATCGTTTAGTCAACTACAGGTCTAATCTTGCAGATGAATCATGTCTTTAAATTTTTTTCCCCAAACTGTTGCACAATATTGACAAAGTTACAAAACAAACAGAAATCGCATAAGACAACAGAAACAAACAGAAAGTTCTGAAATGTCAGAAACAGCTTCTTGCTTTGCCTGAGTAATATAATTTTTTTTATTAGCACAACCACCTGATTTCCCTCCCCACTCGAATATCTTCATTCGGCACACTGAATGGACTTGCTCTGTCAACTCATCAGGGTTGTATGGCACTCTCAGCCTTCCCTCAAAGTCTCTCATTTACTGCAGAAAAAAAAATCTCATTTTGTGAAAGATGAAGCATTTCTGGAAACTAAGTTTCTAGCCTGTGGTCCTTTGCTCTAGTTTTATTTTCTTTTTCACTTCAAGGTCAGAAGGAAAAGACGTGTTTACATGACTACATATGCTCCTGATGCAGATACTAAATTCACCTACATGGAGCACAAAGTCTTAATCACCAGACAAATTAAAGTACAGTAAACCTAACTATTTAGTTCATCTGGTGTAATCAACAACAAAACTGAGATGAGAGGGTCAGAAAAACATTAGAAAAAAGCCATTCACAATAACTTTCTTGCCAGAAGAACTTCAGATCATGCACAGCTGTCTGAAGCTACACATTTATCACTTTAAATGAGTAGCAAATATGTAAACAGATGCCTGTAGAGAAATTTGGATGCATTAATTCCTCAGCTACAATCGTGATAAAACTGATAAAACTGCAAGCAGCTTCCTGAGTTCTGCTGTATCTTCTGCCTTTCTGCACGTGTCTCATTTTTAAGATTCAAGACTCAAGAAACTGTTTACCAGCCTGTGCTGATATGTTACAAGAACAAATACCAACAATACTGTAACAGTAAACTTGATCATGAACTATATGAGCCAAAGGAAAAAAAAAGCAAAGCAGGAAAGTACAGAGAGGTAGAGAACTTGGCAGGATGAGATGACAGTGTGGGAATCATTCTGTATAATTAAGCTCAATACTGATGGCAGTTCTGAAACAGCCTTCACCAAGAATTATGCTGTGATAAAATTTTACCACAGAAAAACACAGAGGAAAAGCGTGCATTTTAGAGTAGGCACAGAAAAATCTAGAACTGTTATCAAGAAGTCATCTGTTTAAGACTGAAAGTTCTCTGAGCTTAAGTGGATAAAATAATAAGCCACCTCAAGCTACTGGCAGATATCCAAAGAAGACATTTAAAGACAGACTCAAGTCAATATTAGTAATGAGTATTTATACATACCAGTTTTTCGATTTCAGATTCAAGATTCTGTATGCAGTCAAGTTTTCTCTTACGACATCGCTGTGCTGCGATTCTATTTTTACTTCGCCTTCGGATATCATGAATACAGTCCAACTGTTCAGGAGTTAATTTATGCATTTTCAGAAATGACTGGAAGTCATTTCTGGAAAGTGAGATAATCCTTTGTGCATTAAATGGCAGTTTTACCTAGAATGTAAGATACATTTGTAAGTCAAAGGTGAAACTGGTTTACACATACTCCAACAGGTCAATTCAAGTCTTTAATTATAAGCGTTCTTTATCACAACACTTATCTTTCTTCCTTAATCTCAGAAGCAAGAGCAAAGTAATATAGCCATCAGATGAGGTGGATAAAATCCAGGGGTTTCAAACAGATGAGCTCAAGAACAGGAAAAATAATTGAGCACATTTACACTAGATCTTCAAAAGAATGAAGAGAGGAGGACCAAAAATTCATCCCTGTGTACAGCAAATCACCTAGGCGATACATTCTAAAACTAAGTTATGGTTAGGTTGTGCATAAAATAGGTGTCAAGAATCATTATGCAGTCTAAAGTTTCCTCTAACCTGCTACTAAGAGTGTATTCTGTATCCATTTTTGTATTTTACTGTAGGAAAAGTTAGTATGAAACAGGCATCTACTTAAAGTAGAGCAGTTACTGGCAGTTAGTGTTTTATAACTCTTAATGCTGGAGGAGAGAAAAATCACATTTGACTTAGTAGCAAGAGCCTATGTACACAGTATGTACACCTGAGCTACATACGGAAGCAGGTATCAGAAACACACAGATCATACAGTCCTGATAAATACTGAGAACCATCTTCACAAAGTAAGTGTCAGGTTTTATTAAGCACCCAACTAAAGACACTATTTTAATCCCTCTGAGTACATTAAACAGTAGAACGTTACCTTGCTGTGGTTAAAGATCTGGAATTTGTTTAAATAGCAAATAAAAAACCACCACCCTTTTTATGTTTGGCTATCACTGGTTAATAAGCAGACAAGCAAATGGGCGAAGTATTACCTTAAGCTATGATGCCATTTTCTTCTTTGTAACGTAAAGATGAGGAATGTTTTTAAGCCATTTCTGGCCCTTTTTGGTCTGTCAACCTTCTACAGGAATGGCAGCTTTCACTTATTTTAAGTCTCAGTAAGGTCCCACCATACACAGAGTTGCATTGCAATTCTACAATTCTAGGAACTGTGACAGAAGTCATTCTATGTACACTGTAAATCCGTTTGAGATTTGACTACTTACAGCATCTGTCTACAATGCTACCAAAGCAGTGACATGTCGGAAAGAATCACAAAATAGTTTCTGCATTTCAAGGGAACAAGTATAGCCACAGTTTTGGAGAAGGTGACGCTATTAAAGCGGTCTTAAATGCACAGCTACTGTAGGCAGCTTGAAAACTTGATTTTTGTTTTGCAGGAAAACTGAAGTACTATCTCCCTCCCACCTTCTCACCTCAAAACAAAAACGAGAACTTTTTAAGTTTCTATAAAACAGACCACGAAATTTAGTTGTGTTCAACTGAAGTAGACAAAAAAAGAGAATCCACATGCTGTGGTTTAAAATACTTCTAACATCTTTTGATCAAGTTGTTCCAGAGAAATATCTGAAGAGATCTAATACCTAAGCATCTATCACTTAGAAACTTTTATGTCTCCCTGAATTAACAGTGATTTCCCATACAGATCTTCAAATGGTTATTTTAAATTTAATTCCCCAAGTTTTTAAAACAAGCAACCACAACAAAATAACAGGACTCGGGCTTCTGAGTAGGGCCTTAAAAGACATGGAAGCAAAGGATACACAAGGATGTTCTTACCTCACATTCTTGTTCTCTTGCTGAACAGGATTCACTGTCTCCCTCAGTGTCAGTTTCCGAATCCTCTCCTAAACTTATCACATAATTATAGGGACATTGTTCTTGCTGTTGTCCCTGAACATAATCTCCACTGCTTATTTCAGAGCTGTTGGAGCATCCTTCGGTACTAAGGTTACTTATGAAGGGGCAGTTGACAGAATTCAATGTTGTAAAAGTTCGCTGAGAGCAAGGTTCAGGGCTTTCACTGATCCTGATACCCAGCCATGGACACTCTGATTTCTTCCCCGAATATACAGGCTCCGAGCATTCTTTCAGAACTGCAGACTGTAAATGTATTTGGCAGGGCTCTGTACTGTAAATATCGCTCCAGAACCCTTTTGCTAGATGTTCTGCTATCTCTCTCTCCACACTGCTTCGATCACCAGCTGATGTAATGTTAATGGCTTCTCTAGTGCACAAATCAACCTTTAAAGGTGCATCATCTTGACCTTCAATTTTGTCATTCCCAACTCCAGTACTTGTTACAGTTTTTTCAGCTAAGACTGTGTTGTTTTGCACACCACTGAAATTCAAGTTACCATATTGCTCACATGTATGCAAAAAAGACACAGAATTAAGTCCATGAGGTGCAGCAGTGTTTTGAGGGAAAGCAGCAACATCAATTTTCTCCACAGGACATGAAACACTCTGAGTCACAGAATCCTTCTTCGACTCTTCCTTTTTCTCAGTGTCTTCCTCCCCTTCTTCCATTTTTACCTGAGTCTCTTCACATTTGGAGACCAGCTGCATAGGTACACACTCCTGAGCTTTTCGTGTGCCATCATTATCAGATATTTCCTTCTCAAGAAAAGGTGGCACCTGAGTGTCTTTAATACTGGAATTGGACTCTGTAGTATGAACCTTGTCATTTCCAAAAGCTTTCTGGAATTTCCTATACTTTGGACATTGGGAAGATGAGCTGGAGACGCTACCCTTTTCTAAATGTGATGGATCACACGTTTGATTGGTGTTATCTTGGAGAGCAGGTGATGTTTTAGGATTTTCTTCATCTTTACAGAGCTTTGTGTGAGATGTTTGAATATATTCTTTTTCTATAAGTTCTTCTGCTTCATCATCTATTTCTAGGTCTCCATCATCCACGTTGCCAATTTTAGGATTTGCTTTCTTACAATGTTGCGTACAACATTTCTTCCTAGGACATTCCTGCTGATCCGATTTACAGTCCAAAAATTTGAATTTGAGAAACTGGAAGCAGGACTCTTCAATGTTGTGTACGCCCAAGAATTCAGCACACTTGCAAACTTCAGACACATTGTCTTTATTTAAAATAAGTTTAGCTGTGTATGCAAACTGAAGCAAGGGACTAAATCCTTTAAGTGTTACCTATTAAAAAGAAAAAAGAGAATATTAGTAAGGCCAACTTCCCTCTTGGTGAAACCACAACCAAATCTCACTTGCCTCCTCTCAACCAGGACATACAGTATGAAAGAGAACAAGGTTCCGTGTTTCCAATTCCAGTACACCAGACAGTTCAGTTGCCAAGTTTCCAGTTACAGCTCCAATGTTGTAAATGGGTTTAAACACGCAGAACTCGCATTTACCAGTGAGCAAACCATGCCATCAAGACAGAGAACAAGAAAAATGCAACAGATTTGTTCCGCAGGGGAAATCTGGCCACACTCATTGTAAAACAAATCTTCTGACACAATTTTATCCTGTGTATTTTATGGTGATTATCTTCTTCACTATGATGAATCTTTTAAATAGTACTAACAAGTGAAAAATATTGCTGTACACTGAAAACCAGTAACCAAACTCCAGTTTTGCAAAAATATCTTTCAAACTGAAGTTACGCATGAGTTACCCTACAATAAGATCAAGATGCTGCTGGCATTAATCATTCCTTTGAAAAGCAATTACTGCTATTTGTTCAGTTTAATGCATCACTGATATAAGAGTTTTTGAAACAATGGAATTTGACCACATATTATTTGTTACTGTATCCATCCTACTCCTTTCTTCTTCCCATGGATGTAAAAGAGCGGTACCCAAAACCCTACACCAACAGCAGCTATTCTCAGTTTAAAGCCTCTTTGGAGTACGTAGGTTTACTGGAACAGTTCCATCATTATCATCTCAGTTTCTACTGCAGAACAGTTACCTAAAAAGGGAACTCAAAGATGACCGAAACTGTATCATCACAAACTGAACAAGATCTACACAAGAAAAAATTACTAAGGAATCAAGTAGGAAAGCGTAAACAGACCATCATATTACAAGTTACATGACACTTTCACTAGCCTCTCTGCAAAGACAAGATGAAGCAGTATGTTCATTATTACTACTCAAACTCAAGCCCACACTCTGGTACCCTTCTTTATTTTAAAGAACAGGGCTTTATGCTGAATAAAGTGCCATATTAATGCACGAACTATACTGAATTCTTCTGCCAGCAAGAAAATTTACTATACAATACAGTTTGATTTAGGAATCAGTTGAGTTCGTTTTTTAAAAAAACATAAATACCACATGAAAGGCAGCTGAAGGGATCTGCACAGAGACAGTTCAGCAAAAAAACATTCTGAAATAAAAATCTCATGACCTTATTGTAAAGAATACTTAAAATAGTGTTTCAAGTATTCTCTGGAGACAAGAATACTGATTACACTATCACATTAATTCATCCCTAACAATATGGACAGGGAAAAGACAGGTCATCCATATGTTGTCAAGTATTGAAACCTAGTACAGCCAACAAATCATTATAGTAGGTTTACAAACAAATTGCACTCATGCACATAACCAAACAAAACAAGGACAATGATATTTCAGAACTGTTTTTCCTACAGAAGGTAGATATGTTTATCACTAAAAAATGAAATAGTAAGAGAAAAAAACACTATACCCCTTACACTTTCTCTTAGACATTTCTAGATGTCTATCCTCAAACAAGATAGACTAGAATGACTCTTGGACTGATTGACCCTAAAAAGCAAGTCTTGCAGAAGCCATTAAATTTCATTTGCATTTTGGCTCAAATTCCAATTCTTAGTAAAAACATTAGTAGGAAAACAACAGAACGAACAGACAGCAACATGTCAGTGGTTTGTTTTGACAATATAATGTATATGAACCAATCTAAAGCCAAAAATATTTTGGCATTTTGGATTATGGACTGGTGTCTTTCCTTTTAAATTTCAGATACTTTGGATGATTAAAAAGGTTAAGAATTTTTTTTAACCAAACCACGTGATTAGTATTTGTCTCTCTCATATATGCAGCTTCATAAATTGACTCATTTCAAAGTATTCAGCAGTTCCCAGAAGACAAGCTCAAAAACATTTTCAGATTCAGCAACTTATCAAGTAAATGATGAGATCTAACAGTGAATCTTATCTCTTAATCAGTGGTATTTTTGCTTCTTACTTCAGCATATTCAGTTCTTACATCAGTAATGCTAAATGATACTCTTAAGCTGTAGACTTATGAGGACTCATCTCACTCATGGTATCAGGATTATTAAATTCTTCCATTTTGTTTACAAACTCTGGTTCCCTTTTAACTCAGGTTGAGTTCACAGGTCCATGGGAATGAACACCAGTGCTTTACAACAGACTGCTCCCCCCCTCCAACTTTGATGTACATTTCTTATTCTTCTAATATCCTATTTTTCATCATTTCAAAAGTTTGACATGTCACTAACCCTTCTCTTTTACTCCAAATGACGACTTTGTGTCCCCATCACCCTAATTCCCTTCCTTATCAGCTCCTTTCATTACTTTTCTCTTAATAGAGACGATAGGCTATCAAAAATAAAAAGGGGAAAAAGAACACACAGGCATGGTAAGGAAGTTGAGTAAAAGTGACGTAGTGGTATTATGATATGGTATAGGTTTGTTACAAAGTCATTGATCAGAGAATAGCAAAGATCACGGAAACTCTTTAAAGAAACCATCTGATCCTTTTTTTTTTTTAAATCAAATCAGAAAGATTCTGGATACAGTGAAGGGGTTATTTTAATGAGATACAGGCTTACTGTGAATGTATTAATACATTACATTTAGCACTCAATTTACTCTTTTACGTGAACAAGTCACTAATGTTGTGTCACTATAAATATTCATTCGCATGCACCTTTCCTCCTGCTTTAATGATTTCAGTTGACATGCCAACAACTGGCGTGTTATTTCTATCCCCCTCACCAAGTTGATTACCAAAAACCTCCTCCTGGAAAGCCATTGATCATGCACCAACCAACTCTTAAGCTTACTGCTACTTCCGGGCACAGAGCACTTGGAGGCTCTTGACTTTTCATTTACAAGCACAGTGGTTAATATAAAATCCAATCATTTGTTTGCCTCATGCCTCTTAAATAAATACCATCTGAAATCTTTAAGTGCCTTGAATGCTATTAAGCAAATGCCATCTGAAATCTTTAAGTGTCTTGAATGCTTTTAACTAAATACCAACTGAAATCTTTAAATGTCTTGGATGCTTCAGGTATCTAATAATCAATTTTCTTTCCAATGGATGACAGGTTCTGGCTCATTTCCACTGCATGCCTTTGAATTCAGTCTGATTTAAGAGTATAGATTTCAACTGAAAAAAGAAAGCAAGTTGTTGTAATACATTTTCTCAGTCTTAAAAGTACAAAAATACAGTAGAAAAAAGATCGAGCTGCTAATTATGTGTGCAAAAAAGATGGAGAACTGAACAGAAGAAAAACAATGGTAAGCTGCAAGCAATGAATATAAGCATGGTTGTATTTCTCAAACCTTCTTAAACAAAACCTCGATGATGCTGGTGTAAAGCTTTAAACAGTAATACCATTCATTTGTTGTTTACTATTCCAGAAGCATTCCCTTTTCGTATAGGATGACTAGTTCTGCAGTGCCTCTTCAACAATTGAAGTCTATGTTAAACAGTTTTTTGACAAGCTCATATGCTTTGAATCTGGTGCACAATTTTAAAAGTAATATATGCTTAATTGAACAGCTCTACCCTACACATTCCCCAGCACAGTATTTACTTATCTTCAATCTGTGATATACCCTCTGATCTGTCTAGCCTTTACGTCAAATCAATGGCAGCTTTACAACTCAGAAATTCCTTCCCCCTCAGTCCTCTTCCCTTAACTTCTAATCTCAGTTAAGCACCAGCCTACTGTAAAACAGATTTGAACAGAACAGATCAGAAGAACGGACTGGTAAAATACAGAAGCGACACTCACCTCCTCTGGTAAAGTGATGATAAGATCAGCATCCAACTGGCCCACAATTCTTGAAAGGAAGTAACTACTGCAAGCTGCAAGCACAGCTTTGTGAGCCCGAAATCGTTGGTCTTCCACTAAAATAGTAACATCACAAAGAATATCTTGCTTTCTCTGATCATCAAGACTGAGGAGTACATTGGTACTATGTACTGAAGACTCATATGCAAAAACCACACTATTCTTCTCACTTAGAGACATTCTGTATCACAAATGTTGGTGTAAGTCTCAGTGGAAAGCATGCTTCTATTCTTCCAATCTGGAGAGAGAAAAAAATAGTGTACATAAAAATCATACCCAGCAGGAACATACTGATGATACTAGAACATAAAAAGGAAACCATTAAACAGGCATTGCCTGTTCTGACTCGAAGACTAAGCTTAACACCTAATGTTTCATTCATGATACCACAAATACATGATTATGAGCATTTAACATATCCAAACCTTGGTATGTACATCTTTGGTATTGGTTTAATAGTTGAACAGACTGAAAAAAGCATTTTCCCTTGACTTCAGAGATATAGAACAGTTTTTCCTCAGCAAGTCATTAATAACAACTTAACTGTAATGCCTAGAAATTATTTAAGCATTAATTTTTAGTTATGGAGTTAGTAACTCCAACACTATGAAAATGTAAAGAGAAATAAACCCCAGACCTGTTAAGCTAAAATCCACCAAGATGCTACATAAACTACTTGTTTACTGATTCATCCACTACAGAGGGAAATTTTTTTTCTATCTTCTTTAAAAAGTAGTTTAACAATTCTTACTGTTTTAGCAGTCAAAAAAAAAAAACTTTCATTTTCTCTCTAGCAAATACTTCACTTTTTAAGCACATTAGTTCTCTTATTTTCCGCTTACATTAATTCCCCAATGCAGCCTTCCTCCTGCCCTTTTGCTCATTGCTATTTGGATCATGCTTGTCAAGAGTTTTCTTTCATAATAGTACACTGATTCAGATCACCTGGCAATGGTGTGATAGAACAAAGTTCTGAAATAACAGTATTTATTGTATAATAACGCTACGTGATATAATATCAAAATCTCAGAAATAAACTCTTAAGTGTCCTTAAGCTATTCCTGAACTCACGGAGTTTGAGAAATAAAGAGCCAGGAAAAGTCAGCCCTCCTACAGAGTGCAAAGTTTAACACTGTTTCTAAGTCCAATCTTTACACTGCATTTCTAACTTCCTACTTTCTTTGGATCGAGCCTTCTTTCAAAAAGATAGAAAAAAGGCATAATAGAAAGCATCTTCACACCTAAAGCTCAATCGAGAAGCTACAAAGTCAGATTTGGAACTAGCTGGTGATCTACAAGGAAAATATGTCACTGGGAATAGCGTTACATTAACAAACTAAGCACTTCCAATACACTGGACTACTCTACGCAAGGGTTACTGTAACTGTAGACAGTTGCTGACACAAAACTACTCAACCATCGTATTGCACAACATGGTTTGTTATGATATGCCAGCTCCCAACAACAATAAAATTGTAGCCAATATGAATCCTCAGTTTTCAGATATGGGAAGCTTTCACAAGTCAAGGAGGGAAGAGGGCAGGAGCATTTTTCAGCACAGTGGGGAGAAAAAAACAGCTACCCTGCCAAGCTATACTTCTAGTTACTCATGACTCCAGTTATTTTCACAGGATACAGGCATTTTTAGTGATCTTTTGAAATGTCCAGACTCCAGTAAAGCAGTGTCAACATTATTCACACCTTCCACTCCCTAATGGAATACTGCACGCTCAACTTCACTAACAAAACTACAGTTCACGACTTGACCAAGAAAGTAAGTCTATTTTGGGGTGTTTGCTTAAAACTACAAAATTTTGTTTAGTGAAAATCTGAGTTCCAAGACAGAGTTACACAAACCAGAGCTTTCCCACTAAGCAATAGCTATATCTTGAGTAGTTAATCCAGAAAAGCTTATTTTTGGAAGAAAAAAACACACTTTAAATCTTTCTTCCATATACCTAATGAATGACTACAAACTTTTGTTTAAATAAACATCACAGCTTAACTGTGAAAGTCAATATCCTTACCATATTCCTCAGATATTACAGCACGCATTGTTTGTTACCAGAAGGTCTAACAACCAATGACATGAGGAACTAAGGACAAAATGGAAGACTAAATCCAAGGAGGTGGGGAGCACAGAGCAGTATTAAAGATAAGGGCCTATTTTAGGCTGAGCACCTAGGCACAATGCATAAGAAGATTAGTTGCAACAAATTAGGGGTTCTTTATTTTTCCTCAAGTCCTCCCAACCCTCAGACAGCCCGTGCAAACGTGCTGCCCTTGGGTTCTCCCTTATAAAACAATCCATTCCAATATCCTCTCCAGCTCATTACACTTTCACAGCATGGAAGGTTAAGAGGAACAGTAGCATATATATGCGTGGAGGACAGCTGAACCTGTTCCACTTCATCTCTACAAGGCACACAACGTGCTTTCAAAACCCTGTGCAGCCTACTTAAAGCACTGATAACGAATTTCCAATGTTGTTGCTGCCAAAAAAAAAAAAAGGTTTCTACATGGAAACACCACCTCCTGTTTCTTCAAGGGTGAAAGCATTTTATTTGAGTATAACCTGATTTAGTATTTTTAATCTGACAGAATATTGTACTTCCTAATGTAAAGATTTCAAAAGAACTAAGCCCCCACTTTTTTTTTTTTAAACAGGAGACAAGTTTGAGATGTCCAAAATACAAGATGTGGCATTTCATTAAACATTCCAAAATTTAAAAGAACCTTTAAAAAGCAAAAACCAGATACCAAAGCACTAAATCTGTCGTCTTTGTAAAAATCTAATAACCTTCATATATGGCAAAGAGAAACCAAAAGGAAAACAACCAAAAGACTGAAAATGCTCATGAAAACTAAGTATCAAACAGGAAAGGAAAAATGTAAGCACTGTAAGAAATCTGTCATACTTAAGAGAAGTACTAACAAAGGTCAAATCTGTGTCTTAATTCTGTTTTCCAGTTGTGTAATAAAGGCAAGGCCACACATTTATTATAACACTTCATGACAGCCAACTAGATTTTCCACTCTATGTTCAGAATACCGTTGGCCATAAAAGTGTCATTATATACACATCCACAAACAACGCTAGCAGAAACTCTGTATTCTTGTTTCCAATAGGGAAAAAAAAAATCTTTTCTACACTGTTTTGTGTCCCTCCTACTCTAACTATTCTTCTGGAGCACCCACAAATTATTTCCAATTAATACTACTTATGGATGGCCAAAGGGGGTAAGAGGTTTGAAGCAGACAAAGCAATTTGATGGTACTTTTTAAGAAGGTGTGTAACTTGCAAACTCGAGCTGCAACTGTTCCCCTAGCACAGACCTTCACAAGCTTTCCCTGCCCCAATACAGCTGTGCAGCTTGCACCTCTTCATTTACTACAAACACCTGTCAGATTTCCGCCCCTCAGACAATTCAGATGCAAATAACTAAAAAAAGGAAGCAGGACACTCAAAACAGTGATAAACTACTTCCTTGAAAGTTAGTCTCCTATTCTACCATGCTATCTTTGTTTTCAAGTGAACACTTAAGGAAAGAAAACTAGAGGTAGGCACAGAAAACTTATAGAAATACTCTAAGTCAGCCTACGGCTATATCTAAATCCCCATTTACTCAGTCAGTATAACCTAACAATCATTTTGCTAAATGCAAAAGAAGCTAAGAAACAAAAACAGGCAAGAACACTGCTTAAGGTATTCAACAGAGCAGTCACCATCAAAAATAAGAAGAATCCAAAGAGATCTTAAACTTAAAATAGTCCTTATAATGCAGGTTGAAAGGATTAAAGAAGAAACCGTATGTCACTAAGTATGAATCCTCTGTCAGTGGAAGAAAACTAGTACTGTCAGTACAAAGGCATTCCTTAAATTCCTCTTGTGAAATTCTGGGCACCAAATAACCTCAGAGGCTTGAGGGGAGAGGAAAGAAACTAACATGAGTGCTAGTATAAGAGCTACCTGGAGGAACACTTGCAGCTGAATGAATCGAGCTCTACTTTGAAAACACAGCAAAGCATGTGACCGTAAAGCTGCCATTCTTTATCAGGCAGCTACTGTGATCAAGAACATTCTGCTTAAGGGCAAAATTATTATCTCTTAAATACTGGCTATAAAACCCTTTTCTGCTTTTCTGCCTTTTAAGCGAAGTTATACTGATTTCTTTCTTCCCTTCTACCATAGGGCTCAACAGGAAAATTATGAATAACAGGTACCTGTAAAATTACTGTCTTCAGGAGATTTAGACATCTCTGCTTTAATTGACTTCATATATACATATTTATTTTCAAAGGACATACAAAATACTTGTTATCTTAATGAAAATTAGCACTGCCAACAATGTTAAGAAAGAAGTTTCTTTGGATACAGTGTAGAGCTTGGAGCAAGATGCCTGTCCAGATTTATCTGGAAATAAGAGATCTCACCAGGACTCCTTTTCTTCACATGATTGAAGTTATTCATTAATTTATATTACTAACATGGAGGTAACTGCACAGTATAGAAAGTGTAAGTTACTTTGAGTAAAATTAAAACAGACTTGAGGTATGTTCATCTGATAGATTACAATTGGTAAAAGTAACTTCTCCTTAACTGCTTGTTGATGGCAGAATAAAGCAGGTTAAGTAATCCTCCAGAGCAGGTACTGGTAGGGAGGGAAGTAGAGAGTCACTTCAGTGCTGATGTTCAGGAAAACCTTAAGTCGTCCCCATTTGACTCTAATTACATGTGTTCCAAAGATGATGATCACTCTGGTCGAGTCCATGTCAAGCTATAAGGAACTGCAGTTGCTAAGTTACAGAAGGAACATAATAGATAATATTATCTTGGAACAGATAGCATAAGAGCGGGAACATATTACCCGGATAAAACCTTGTAACAGCGCACATGATACAATTCTCCTCCACATTCAGAAATCTGGCCCAAGGTAAATTAACTGTAACTTTCGCACTCAGCAGCACCACTACAGCAGGTAGAAGCCCACACGCAAATGAACATTTTGACAGGAGAGCCTTATGCCAGAGGTGAAGGAAGCTCTGAAGCATCAAGTTATCAATGAAGCTGAAATATTTAATGCTAAGGAGTAACTTTCCCACTATGCAAAGGATAGTAAAACACAGTTTATGTACACTCAAAAGGAGTATCCACCTTTCTTGCATCATTCAGCACAAACTTCACGATATGCTCCAATGATCAAGCCCTTTACAGTCGCACAAGGAAGATAAACAGAAATCCTGTTCCAAAGCGAAAGTGCTATTGCTAACCGAAAGCAACAGCACTAAGATGTGGATGTTAAGAAAGCATTTGAAACCTTAAAACAATAAAATATCACCCAACAGCTCATTGCAAGTTTTAACATCGGCAGCAATTACCTCAAGTCATCGCCTCAATGCTCATCTAGATGCCCGCTGAACAACTACCAAAAAAATCCATCTTTCCTACTGAGAATTTCTAGAACTTCCATGCTCTGCCCAAAATATTTTATTTATAATGAATGCCAAACATACAGGATCATAAAAGTCAACCGAACTGACTAAATAAATGAAACATACTATTTAATATTAAGAACTTCTTTGGACTCTGAAGCTTTAAACAGAATAGCCTGCATTTTGCATCTATGTTGGAAAATCCCCCCAAGTCATACAGTTTACCACAAAGCTTTTCATTGACTCAGAAACAATCAAATAACACCAGTTATGTACGCTTATAGCTGTTTATTGTATACTTCCATCATTCTTTCTAACCAGAGAAGACAAAAACAACAGCTGGAAATGTCCCCGCCTGCCTACAAGAGCTGCCAAGAACTTCACTACTAAGTAACTTAAAACAACAGCATGACAGCTCTCACACTGGTGAATAAATTCAGCATCCTTCAGTTTGCTTTCAAACACCACAAACACTAAAAAGAAAAAGGTGAGAGATTTCAGCATACAAAGGGGCATGCTTTACAGCTGAAGCAAGTGTTTTTGCATGTGAGACCAGCTGAAGCTGGAAAGATCCACTGGCAGCATTAGAAGAAAACTCACAACCAGAAAAAATGAATGAGTCATAGAAGTCAGCTCCATAGGCTCTCAGACTCCTAAAGGAAAAACAGCCAAAAAATACTAAAATGGCACTTAGAACGGAGGTAGACGTTTGAGAATGGAAACTAATGCAAATAAAAGCAGAAATGACAGAAGGATACACCTATGATTTGTGTACACGTTTACTAAAATACTTTTTGAACATTCTGAGCCAAGTGTTTCAAGTGTCCTTAAAAATACCAAATCAGAGCATACGAATCCATGGAAACCAACAACGGTCAGACCTTTCCTACTCAGGAGGCTTGCACTTTCAGAACAGAGATGGCTGATTTGCCAAACTGACAATTTAAACTCTGCGGGGCAAATCTAAAGACCCAGAAGAGAAACTCCAGTATCTAATTCTCAGCAAGATCAATGGGAACCCACAGGCACATGCATTTGAGCAAATCTAGTGAGCATCCTAGCTTAATGATCACCTGTGAAAGACTGTCAAATAAAACACAGGACTGTACTTTGCTACCATCAACTGTAATACACTCAATAGCAAGAGGGGTAATAAACCAGCTCAAACTGACGTGGTTCTTAGGTCTTGAGCTCTACAAAGAGAGTAACGGTACTAGCAAGAGCCAAGGAAAAAAAAGACTGCTATACAAGTTACAACCTACCAAGTCAATGCTTTGTTCTCAAGAGCAACAGCCTCTCATTTTCCATCGGTCAATAACTCCATTTCAGAAATTCCTGAAAGGAGCTAATCTATTCCTAGACTCAGGTATCAGTTATGTTGCTCTACCACCAATCTGTCAGCAATTACAGGGTTCGTTTTGTTTTTCCCCCCCCAGACCTTCCGCTACAATACATTTCCTGTAAATTATCCAACCAAAGAGTTACTCAATTTACTGAAAAAGTAAACAAAAACCTGTTCCTTATTCTTTAGTTAGTGAACAACCATCCTCCAAAGGCATGCTGGATATCTATACCCAGTAGTAATCGCAGTAATTTCCAGTGGTACACGGGTAAAGTTCCTGAAATACAAGGAAGCAGCAAGTGCAGTTCATCTTCAGCAGCTCCAAAGCTCAGGCAGGCCACCACTCCTGAATCCACAACCTGAACTGACATCCAGATGAGCTTTCTGTTGTGATCATCATCACAACCAAACTGGCAAGATCTATTTCTCATGCAGCAGCCAGAAAACATCTGCTCAGCAATCACAATGCTCATAACTTATCTGTACTCTTAAAACCCCTTAAATACCTGAGCAGTTGAAAAAAGGTATTATAGACAAGAAAATAACTTGAAAAGTAAAACCGAGTGCTATTCCTGCCTCTTATGCTGATGTATCAAGTAACTTTAAGCGTGTCACTTATCTCCCTCTCAGTTCCCTTAGAGTAGACAGGTTTATTTCATTCTGTAAAAAACCTCTCATCCACAAATATAAAGCACAAAGGGACAACTATTGTTTACTACTGCTAAAACGAGACTGTTTGGGTGAGAGACAGTTTATTCGAAATGCATGGCAAATGCTTTTTTCTAAGGCTTTGTAGCTGTCCTTGCCCCCAACTTCCTCGCCTTTTAAGGAAATGAAGTTATGTTACAGATGAATGCCTACAGCAGTTAATAGCTGCTGATTCACGTTATGCTGACAAGGGATGAACAAGCATTTTAGTGTTCATGTTTACTGCTTCTCCATCATCAGTCCGACGATACTTTAAAAGAACAAAGTGATTAAAAACCCTTTTGGTTACAGCAAACTGGCATTGTTCATAAAAACAATGCTTTCTCCTATAAAGAAAGTAGGTCTCATCTTCAGATGATTAGCACATTCATAATTGAAATTCTAAGCTATCCTTTATTAGTCAAAACACCTGGATGGTATTTGTTCACAGCTTAATTACAAAACGAGCTTTTAAAAAATGACTAGGCTGCATTTCTGCATAATTCTTACCGCAGCATTTGGACTCTTGTCAAGTCGCAAGTGAGAATTAAAAAGACTCATGGAAAGTCAGGCCACTGACAAGTCTCACAGTCACAATTTGTTTTCCAGGTTTTAAGCCTAGAGATTCACTTTTTTAAATATTTGCAGTCTGTATGAGAACTCAGAGAGGAGAAAAGGAAAGAGAATTAAGAATCCTACTAGACATTATACTCCAGAGGCTGGGATTTTTAAAGAAAAAAGAAGACACGGATATTGTATAAACACAGAACTTTCACCAGAGTAAAGGTTTGAACAGCTTCCCTGAGGAGGTGATATAAAGCACTCCGTATCAAAGCCAGAAAAAAAAAAAGTGTTTTGATTTGCAGTTTAATATTACCTTACACCACTAAAATTTTGTATCAGGCATAAAAAAAAAATCTCTTTGTGGGATTTGGTTTGTTCCAGTGCTAAAAACAAATAGGACTGAAGAAATTTCAGAGACTCTTTTGCAGCAAAATCCCACCATTTACAATCCTTCTATTCTGCTGGTATTCAACAGTTACTCTGGGAAGTTGCCTATGCCTTGACTGAAAATATTCATTTAGGATGAAAGGTAAAAGGAATAACAAAGCCTGCTCAACAAGTACTTACTGTCAACTCTTGCCTTAAAGGACAAATACCTTTGCATTTGTATCTACATATTTCTACTCCTTGCCACAGTTAAACCACATGAATTACATTTAAACAACAGTCAGAATCCATTCATAAGTATGTATGTCAAAATATTTATAACGAATAGTAAATTAACCATCTGTAGTTCTAATGCATCTTACCCTAACTTACAAAGGATCCAAGAAACAACCCAGAAAGAACTGAGAAGCAAATATATTGGCAATTCAAAGTAACTATTTTTTTGGAAGTGATCTTGAAAGTAACATTGTTTGTGGTAGCTTTTTAGCTCTTCTGATTTGCTTCCACAACCTTTCTTCACAGCACGTGAAACAAACAAAATTTTGAAATTTTAGGCATGAATCAGGAAGAACTTCAGACACACTGCTACAGAAAACAAAAGCATATGGAAATTTGATCAGAATTCGCAATATTTATATTTCTGTTTAGAGAAGAAAACACAGAATACCAGACTTCAAACGGTACTAGGAATAGCAAGTGTTATTTAATTTCTTATGAAAGTATTAGCTAATGGGCCAAGACTGGAATCTAAGCGTTATCTTGACAGTTAAAATGAAGTCACTCACAAACACTATCTGAACAAGGTTCTGAAGATTACTTGGATATTCTTTAAGATGCAGTCCATCTAAAGGCATTTAAGCAGACCCTATGCTATGTCTTCCACTCTTCAGTGTACGTCTAATGGTTAAACTGAATTTGTGTTTCACTAGTGCTTCTAAAGCCAGTTTGCCCTCCATAACACACTTCACCCTTCTTTGCAAAGTTTCAGTAGCTGACAGGTCAGCTGAGCTTTACTCTGACCTGCTACTTCACATTTACACAAGACACTGAAGAACACTATTTTCCCTTCACATTACCAAAGAACAAAACCTCTCCCCACCACAAAAAGGGCCTTAACTGAAAAATACAGCATGCTGCTGGAGATGGAAGTTGCTTTTGCGACACAGCCTATGACTTATTTCATCACAGCAAGCACTCCCTCCCAACATCACCCCACTGTTAACTTCTGAAACAAAGACAGGGAAAGCTGCAGGAAGTCCTCACAAATTATCCCCAGTTTGGGCATACTTCGCTGAATTCACACAACTTCATGGTTGTTTCAGCAGTTATTTTTTGCTCACTTAAGGTTTTGTTCCTACCCACATTTGCGTTAACCAACATGTTACCGCTGTTTATCTATGGACTGCATATAAACAAGACTTATGCTATAAATACCCCCAAGTTTTTTTCAGCCCCTAAAACCTCCCTCATGAAACTTTCAGTGTCAAAACCCAAAGGGGCAACTGAAACACCAGCACTCAGACACAAGTCCTTCAACTGGCCTACCAATCCTTCCCCTCACACCAGTCAGCCCAGTGAAGGGAGAAAGCCAGGTTGATGACTGAATGGAAATGTGAGAAATTTATCTGAACACCTTTTCTCACCCGATCAGGTGGGGAAAGAGGGGAGGAAATAACAGAACAAGAAGACTTGGGCCTAAACCATTGGGCAGTTATTTGGGACTCAAATTACCACTCAAGTACAAAGATGTCTCTGTTCTACCCCCAACAATACCTTTTTTCTATGCCCAATGATAGTGCTAACTGATCAAAGTGATCAGGTGAAGAGCATGGCCTCAAATACCAGACAATTCTCACATTAACATCAAATTGCTATTGTTCAAATATCCTTAAGATACTAAGATCCTATTACACTAAGTTCTTGGACGTTTTTGAGTATAAGACACTCAATAACACAGCAGACATAAGTTAAAGTGCTCATTTTAGCATTTCGGTTACTTCATACGCCAGTGAAGCAGAATTCCCAAACATCTCACCTACTGTGCCTCCATTCACCTCACAAGACAGATCCAGCCTACAAAAGCAGATTCCTTTTATATTAAGATATACTCTAGAAGTACACCTAAAGAAGTCCAAATACTAAGGGATCTAGCAGAATCATCTCAAATCGATCCTTATGAAAGGCATGCAGTGTGGATACTCTGCCCTCAGCAACTGTTTCTCTCTGCACATCTGCTACCTTTGGGCCTCACCGCTTGGAAACGCACACGCCGCTTACTCATGTGTCAGGACACGCAAGAGGAATTATGCCACGCAAGTCACCTTTAAAGGGGAAACTCAACCCACAAAATAAGACGTCGTATCTTAACTGCTTCAATTCACTCATGCTTGATAAGGAGATTCCCATTTGTTTTTTCTTCAGTGTGACTTTAAAGGACTATAAAGGATTTGTGGAGCTATGCAACTAACTTATGGTATTTCTTTCCAGATGGCAACTATTCCATCACTACAGTTAAGCATGTTTCTCCACACGCCTTCCTGAAAGCACCTCAAATCAACGCGTCTGTCAAAAGTCACTGCGTGACGGAACTGTACACAGAGCGTTATCTTTACTAACGGAACGCTGCTTTTTATTCTCTTTAATTCTAACGAAAATTTAGAGGCTCCGGGTGGTTTATAGGCTCTAGGACCGGGCTCCCACCGCGCCCCACAGCCCCCCCGGCGCCTCGCAACGACACGACGGGCACTGCGGCTCCTTGTTTACGGCCCGCAGCGAGCCCTCCCGGAGGGCCGGCCCGCCGCCGCCCCCCTCCCTCCCTCCCTCCCCTCCCCTGCCGGGCACCCAAACCGCGCGGGGCAGCCGGGGGGGGAGGGAACCGAGGCGGGTTGCGGCTGCCCGAGCGCAGCGCGGTCAACGCGCCTCAGCCTCACCCCCCCCCCCCCCCCCCCTCCAGCTGAAGTGGTGCTGCCCTCGCGCCCCCCCCCCTCCCAGCCCAAGGGGCGCCCAACGGCCGCACCGCGCGCGCGCAGCGCAGCGCAACGCACCTCACCTCAGCGCCTGCCGCCGCCGCGGCGCGGGCAGCAGCAGCGCGGCCACCGCCTGCGCGCGCCCTTCCTTCCCTCCCGCCGCTCCGCCCCGGCTGCTGCTGCCCCGGCGGCTGCGGCCCGACTGCGGCGGCTTGGCGGCGGTCAGGTGACCCCCGACAACACGGGCCGCCCCCGCGCGCACACCCCGCCCGCCCATTGGACGCCGCGATCCCCGCCGACCGCCCGCGCACGGCGCATGCGCGCGGCCGCCGCCGGTGGCCGTTGCGGGCTCCGCGTGGAGACCCTCGTTGGGTGGCTGTGGCGCGGGTTAAAGCTTTCCTCTGCTAATAAATAGCCAAAGGCTGTTTGCTATATCTCTAGTTATCATCCTGAAGGCACTGCTGAGGGAAACTTAGTGTCACACAGAAAGAACTCACCTCTGTTGTGTATTAAAAGGTTGGGGAAATGCTGTTGGCCGCTTGGGAGGGGGGGAAACTCCATCTGCTTGTATGTTCAAGGATGCCACGGAGGGCAGTCTCCTTCCAGAAGCTGCATATCCTGAATAAAACAAAACATCAGTGATGGCAACTGTGAAAGGCACGTTGTCAGTAATACCAGCTAGTGGGAACATGATTGTTGTGACATTCTAACAAAGTCAACAATTTTCTTTACATACAAGTTACAGAATCCCATTTACGCTCCATAAAAGTTACATTTTAAAAAAGCAAATGTGAAATACACGCTCTTACCCTGTATTTAAGTGCCCTGTAACTTTCCCAAGCTATTTTACAGTAGAAGTTCTACTCCTCTTTTTGACCTTCATGGGAATTTTGGGGGAAGGTATGAGTAAAAATCTTACTGGTGAGGCGTAGTAGTGATAGGTGTATATGAAAGGGCAGGGAGTTCCCCTCGTGTCTGCGCATAATGACTGACCTTGCATAATTCAGAAACAGATGAACCCGTGGGGAAAAAATGCTTATTGAAAAGCACTGGGTGTCAAAAACATACTTATATATATTACTTTACTCCTACATGTACTAATACTCTCATTCTTCAGTTACCATTAGGATGATAATGAAACTCTTTTTTATTTTCAGTGGCAAAGCAGCTAGAAATCACACAGATGGGAGGTCTGAAGGGTCTACAGCTGATTCCAGCCCCCACCCAGTGAACTGGGGAGCCCTTGTACACCGAACAGTTTCACTTCCACTGCAACCTAGAAAGGAATTTTTCAAAAGCTTTCTTCAATAGTCATTATACCAAATTAAAACTGATAACAGACAGGAAATCCCTGCTGGTTTATTGACTTTTTTGTTGTTTTTTGTTAGCTTTTGAATGGGACTTTTTTATTTTTTTTTTTTTTTTTTTTAGGTGAGGAGTGGCTGTATTTCACAGGCAGGCTTCAATGTTTCCTTGGATCATTTTTTAAGTCCCTTTAGTCTCTGCTTTGAAAGGTGTATTTTGTTAGTATTTCTTCGGTCAGACATCTTCAACACTACCCAAAATAAAAATAACAACCTGAAGCACTGTGAAAGCAGATCTGCAACCAGACCCTGAGTAGCAGTTCCAGGTTGTTTATTCAAGGGTTCCCGATTACCACAGCCCCTGAGGAACTGCTGTACTTACTTTGTAATCTCTGCATTCAGGTGGAAAAGTCTGCCGAACGCAAGCTGTCTTTTCCTCAGCTGACAACATTTGAGATAGATGTTAACACCTTGTCTAGGTTTCCACCAGGTGAAAGTTGGTTTGGCTTTTTGTTATGCCTGCTGTAGGCACGTAAACTTTAAACATCTTCCAAAGCGACACACCTTTCATTTTACTTTTACAAGTTCCTGGATTCTTTAAGAGTCATTAATGTGGGACGGGTAACAGTTGTCATTTGTAACTGACAATTATGCAGAACAAATAAAAGAACATGAATAAACAACCTACTGTGTTGTCTGTACATGAGATTTAGTCAAGCAAGGCTTTCTCTGAAAGGCCTGGAGCAAACAGAATTATATACCCATGTGTTCGTCCGCGCTAATGGCCAAGATGAAAATGCTGCACGTGGGTTACACTGGAGCTAATGAAGCAGAGGGTATTGGGTCAAAAGAGATGGTTGAAAGAGAGTAGAGAACTGCAGCAGTGCAAAGTATGGTACTGAGCCACGAGCGGAAGACATGAAAGTACTTGCTGACTGAAAAGCAAATTGGATATTCAATTACTAATATAATGCATATATGTGCATATATATAATTACAGCCTTTGTTTGTTTGTTTTACAAATTGACTTTGCGAGCATTCCGTGAAGGAAGAACAATACCTTTTAGGTGAGAAAAATCTTCCGATAGGAGGAAGGATTGCCTCTCCACTCCCTACTTTTCCCTGGAATTTCTCTTGACAAATTCACTCGTGTATTTCTGCTAAAGGAACAAGTTATACCCAATACTTTGTAAATGGAAATAACTCCTCTAACAGTTCCCTTCACGTGTAACAGAACTGTTAATCCTGTGTTTATACAGCTCCCGTATTTTGAGTAAGCAAGAATTTGGTGGTGGCCCCAATTTGCTAAATGCAACTGTATTGTAAAATGAAGATATGCAATGTTTGTGATCTCATGCGGGATTTAGCAAAATCGCACATCATGAAGGGAGGGTGTGGTTCTCCCTGCCATTCATACAAAGAGCGTATCGAGCAAAATTCTGAGACTTTCAGTTTTGCTAGAGGCTAATACCAATTTTCCTTCTTTGACTGTTCGATAACTGCTTTTCATGTCCTTAGGAGGGCATTCAGTTATTTTTAGTTCTTATTTTAGTTATTAATTAGTTGCCCAATATATTCCACGGGCACAACCAGGGTTTCATTACAAAATAGCATAAGCAATTTGTTGGTAAATATCTATAAGAACAACTATTTGGTTATGATATCCAAATAGTATCTTTATGCTTGAGATTTGGGTAACGCTTGTTCTTACATTTTTAATAATAACATATCCTGAATTTCAGTTTTTATAGCTATTCTTTATGTTTTCTACCACTTCATGCCTTTACCCATGTTGACAATTCCCAATGCCCAAGTACTCAGACATGAAACAAGCAGCTTAACAAAATGTTTAAATGGTAAAAGTTGAGTTACAGAAATAGAGAATTAGTTCAGTTTTTAAGCATAAGCAGAAAATTTAAAATACCACTAGGGTAAGTGTTGGGGTTTTTTTGTTTGTTTGTTTTTCTTTTTTCTTTTTTTTTCTTTTCTGATCTCACACTTAAGATTTTTGTAGCGGAAGCAAGGGAAAGAAGGGAGAAGAAATAAATCAAAACAAAAAGAACTCTTACTTTGGCTTGAAGGTTGGCTACCAGACCTTGGACCGCACCCACCAAGAAGGGATCTTCATCTCTTGTTCTCGGTCCTAGGGATGATGCAATGCTGACTTCCCACACAATAGAGAAAGAAATTATGGTGTAATAGCTTGTTTCTCACTCATAGTCAGACTGAAGAACTGAGTAAGTACTTTCCTCGTTGAAATCAGACACAACTGGAGAGGGGAAAAATAATTTAAAAAAAAAAAAGTTAGTCCATTTTTTTTTCCTAAAAAGGAGAAGTAAAACCAGCAAAAAGGAGATCTGGGAGCTAAGCTGAAAAATAAGGAAGTAAATCTTCCTGCAGATGAATAATGAATGTTTTAAAGATTAAACAGTTTATAAACAGGAATTATAAATGCTCACAGAATTAATGAGTATGAGAAGAAATAATAATAAAAGAATGCAATTAGAAGAAAATGAAGAATAATGCCCTTTTTTGCAATAGATTTTTTTTTCTGATACATTGAAGACAACGGGATTTTAAGTCCCGTTAAATCATATGCTTTTATTTCCCTAAGAAGAATGAATATCGTTATCTTTTTCTTAGTGTCATTTACTGCATCAGACACACTGGGTGCACCGGTCTCAGCTCGGTCTCAGCTCGTACTAATTTGTGGCTGGATTTCACTGAGCTCCAACTAGTCTGCATGAGGATAATGGCCCAGACGGATGAATATGGTGTAGTTTAGAATTTTTGTGTTAAACGGGCACAGCCTAAACCAAGGAACATTCGGGACATCTTTAATACTGTGTTTGATCTTTTCTGCCCTTGTCCTCAGTTCCTATGCTGAAGCTGGTTTCATACAGCAGAAACTTGGCTAATAAATTCTCCAGAGCTGAATTGCAACATATTCCAATGCTAAAGGTGAGACTCATCCCACCTATCTTTACCCATCTAAATATTAGCTGTCTAGTCTAAGCTACTTATTTGGGCTCCTGTGCAGTCAATGGAACCAGATAGGCATCTCCACAGGGTAATTTTCCCCTTCCTATGGTGGGTGTCTGAGACAGGTGTGATGAAACTCCTTTTGGAGATGCCTGTCTCGCTCCTTTGTCTGTGGTGGGAACAGATAACTGGGTTAGGCTAAGTGGATAACTCTCAGAGGACTGTGGTTGAGTTGAATCTGCACCTTCTGCGGGATGCTGGGATCAGAATATATCAAAAACATCAGCAAAAGTCGTTGAGAAAAGTAAACGCCAAGGCCCCATCTCCTTCCTTTTGTGCCCAGCTTTTTCTGGCTGAGCAGGACACTTACTGTCAGAAGAGGGTTTCTGCCCTTGGCCCCGTACCTACACTGTAGCAGACTGATGAGATATATGCAATGAATCTGGTACTTCTGGTCACAAGCCAAATGAGCATACAGTAAACCAGGTGTAAAAGACTTGTCCTAGACACAACAGTTTTGTATGCATAGATTGAACATGCTACAGAGGGGGCAGGTCCGATGCTTTCCTGGAAGCACTCGCCGTACTATCATAAGCAGTAAAAAATATGGATGCACGCACGGCAATTCCAGTATCTCCTGCAGGAGTCTGCCTCCCGGCCCTCATGGACCAGAGGCTGGGGACCCTGCTGCTCACACATCCACGTCGTCACGCAGCAGACCAGTCCGTTTGCACTCTGGTAAATGAAAACCAAACTGCTCCCTCCTGTGAACTCGCAGACGCAAAACCTGGTTTTTAATCTACACTTAGATTGCATTTTCTTACTGTAAATCTAGCTATCAAGTAGCTAAGTAGTATGTAATACATTTAAGTGACTTAAACCTCAGGGCTATGTCAATATGTATAAGCTGAATATCTGCCTTTTACTTTAAAATTATTTTTAAAGTCGTCAAACAAATTCTTCTAGAAAGCCTTTGAAGACTTTCTACATTTTCTTACAAGTACGTAAGCGAAGGAGCAAAGCAAATTTATTTCCATACCGTCTTTTGCTGTATGTGTGAGGTACTGTTCTAATTCTTAAGAATACACATGCTTATTTTTCATGGTTTTCTTGCTTACAAAAGTCTTTTGTTCATTCTGGGAAAGCATACTATTACTCACAGGAAAATATTTTTAAATTCCCTCTTTATAAAAAAAAAAAAAAAGAGAGAGAGGAAAATGTTTTTCATCTAGAAGTGAATCCTATTCTATTAGACTGTCCTTTAAAAATGCAATTATAAAAGCGATCATTTCAAAGTAAATTTGGTTCAAATTCTTGTCAAAGCTTCTTAAAGTGAAAACTGGTCTCTCGGTTTAAACTTTTGTTTCTTTTTTTTTTTTTCAGATATTGTTTTTAAAAACAGCATCATTAAACTAAACAGTAATATTTCCACAGGGAAATGAAAGTGGGGGGTTATTTTGTTTTGATTGAAAAGAATGATTTGGGGAGGAGGGAGAGGATTCTATGAAAGGGGTTATAAACTATATGTAAACAATGGCAAAAAAAGATGAGAAACATATTTAAAAGTTTCTACTTGTGGGACATCAGAGGTCTGCTTAGATAGGCTGAAGGAGGTGTATGAAGAGACCAATAAATGAGAACTGCAGCAGGACAACTAAAAAGACCCATCCAGGTACTTTGCTTGAAAGAGGACAACAATTGATTTATTCATGAAAAAATGGATTTGCTTTCCTGGAAACCTGGAGAAGAAAATGGTAAAAGTTGTAATTTTGTCTGGCAGAAATGGCTGATCTGAGGGATCTGAGAAAAGACCAGAAATGTCTGGGACGTGAGGTGAGATTGCTGCAGTCAGACTGTCCAGGCCATGCATTATCACACAGTGGCTCTTTTGAAGCATGGGAGGAAACTTCGGTGTTTGTGGGAAAGCCAGTGTATGCTGTCCAGAGCTTGATGAGCGTTTTCAGTCTCGAGTAATGCTGTGGGATAGCAGCTGTGTGGATTTTAAATGAATTAGTTCAGTGCAGCAGAAAACCACAAAGCCTGAAAACAGCAGAAGCTGTTTTCAGCCAGATACAGATTTGCTAACAGATTCGTGGAATTGCTGAGTATTTGGGAAGATGTAGGAAGACCTGGTGAAACACCTCGTGGTGGGGTCCTCCTTCACAAGCTAAAGGCATAACACACTGTGTTGGTTATGTGTTCCCTTTTATATGAAAAGATTATGCTGGGAAAGGGAGCCACCACCTTAAATAATACCCTTAGTGGTACTAGGGAAAAAAGAATCATAGAATCGTAGAATCATTAGGGTTGGAAGAGACCTTCAAGATCATCTGCTCCAACCATCATCCTACCACCAGCGTCATCCATTAAACCGTGTCCCTAGGCACCAGGTCCAACCTTTCCTTGAACAGCCCAAGAGCCCGTCTGCTTCCTTTAACACACAGTACGCTCTATTGATAGTCTCCTGAATTAGCAACTTTGATGGCCCCTCCATGCACTCGTACTTTGGGGGGGGGGGGTGGTTAAGAGCTGGTAGATCACTCTCCCCATCTGTGTCAAGCTTGGGGTTCTTCTGTTGCTCTTGCTCTAAACTGCTCTAACTGAGGAGTCTGCTCGTTAGTGCTAGATTATTGGTGATATCTGGAACACCGGTTTGCTGCTCTTCTAGAGAAATGCACACTCACTCCCTCAGATGAAAACCTGTGAAACATTCGCTATATCTGTGGAAGGAGGTACCCTGAGTGTTCTTAACAAAAATACTTGTGGGTGAGATCCTTGAAGGTAGGAAAGAAGTGGCTTCTCTCTCACAGCAGATTCAAAAATCTCTGCCATACTTGAAACATTAAAACTTTGGACTGATTCCCTAAAAACTGTAGTCATACCCCTGAGAGGAGAAGGATGTTGAGTCATAGTGAAGAAAGGAAAGAAAAGCTGAATGTTTTTTCTATTACAATCATTACAGAGGTCAGACACAACCAAGACAGACAGATGAACAACAAAAATACTGGTTAAATGATTCAAAAGGCTAGGTTTTCTGGCATCAGACAGAAACATTTCAAGGACTCTGAAAGAAAATATGGAAATGAATTGTCATTCCAGTCTATCTTAACATATTTGCCTTTTGAGTCTAATGCCTAAAGAAGGATTAATTTTGATGGCAGACTTTTGAAGGACATACACTTAGGCTATCTGAAGGCTATCAGAAATATATCAGGAGCAGAACAGTGAACATTGAAATTGCATTTCCTTTTGGAGATGTCTAACAGTGGCAAAAAGACTTGAAAGCATATGATCTTGTGCAGTATGGTATAACATTTTTTTTAAGTACCTAAGTACTGTTTTGCTTAAATAAGTTCTTCATGATGATCACCCAGCTTGCTTTTGTTACAGAGGATGATTGCAAAAGTGAATGATGCATTTGAAGGCTTGGCTAAGACTGGAAAGCATACCAAAATTAGGAAAGAATACCATACATTCAAATACTTGGCTAGGTTTTAATTTCACAACATAAGGTTCTTGTTGTAACCTACTGCTTCTATATTGATCCTAGAATGACTTGCCAGGAAAAGAGTTTGACTGTTCAGCATATTAACTGTACTGTTACTACAGCTTTCTGAAAAAAAAAAAGGGATTTATTTTTCTGAGGTTGTGTGCTTTCCCATTTGTCATAACAGAACAAAAATTGATTCAGAGCCTGCTTCTGTTTAGAACTGCAAATTAAATGCCCCACAACAGAAGCTGTTCAGTTTCTGGTAGTGATTACCAAGCTGGAGCCTCAGTCGAGAAGCTGGAGTGATTACAAACATGTATGTCACCGCGGTGATCCAGCAAGAGGAGGCAGCCAATCTTAGCCCATCTGCCGTGCCTATCTGGATTTCCTCCCGTTCCCGAGCGATTGGCCAGTCCGTTCATCGTTCGCTTGGGTGTGACTGCGAGCCATGATGAGTCATGGTTCAAGCGAACAGCTCATACTGAAAGGAAAAGGAGGCCAATTTTAACTCTACTTTTAATTTTGTGTCTAGCTTAGTTAATTCTGTGAAAGTCAAAAAGGGTCCAGAACGGCTACATGCAGCAAAAGGTAATCCAATGCATAAAAGATACAGAAGGTATCACTATCAACACGGGAAAAAAAAAAGAGAGAGAGAGAGAGAGAGAAATGTAGCTGCAAGTCTCTGTGTTGGGTCTGGCTGGGATGGAGTTTCTTCCCAAAAACTAGAATGTCAGATGGTGCACAAATACTAGATGGTGCACAAAGTAGCGGTTGTCTCCTGTTGGGAGGATGAAAATTGCTGAAAACAGCAGGTTTAGATTGGAAAGGGTACTTGCAAACCTGGAACTGGTTATAGAAATGATGGGATTGATTATGTAGTGTCATTTCCTGATAACTCAGCTCTGCGTTAGTCTTTTGTCTTATGAGGTATTGCCTAGGATACAGTAATCTGCTTGATAGTTTCCTGTTGTTTCTGCTTTTCCTCTCCCTTCTTTGGACAGCTGATGATCCACAACTCACAGCTTTTTCCAGAAACATTTTGGAGCTGGGTTTCTCACACTGGAAAGTAGGAGCTTCCTGAACGCACTTTCAAAAAGAATTTGTCTCAGGAGCACACTGTTTCTTTTCCCCTTTTCCTTCACAGAATCACAGCATGGCTGAGGCTGGAAGGGACCTCTGGAGGTCATCTGGTCAAACCCCTGGTCCCTGCTCAAGCAGGGACACCCAGTGCAAAAACCTGCAGTGCTGTTCCTGCTACTTTCTAATGATTACAATGCTTTTTGAGACATGCTTTCACTCAGCCAAACAGTGACAGTGACAGTGCAAATCTTGGGCATTGGGTGGAGTCTGGACACCATCCCAGCCAGTTTTCAAAACACTCTGCAAAAACACCTGAAAAAAGTCAGTGAATACTTGCTCAGACATCCCAGACCACATGGCAGCCTACCATTCCCATATACCTTGTGCCATCTGCAAAATCCAAGCTGTACAACTGTATCTGAGGCTTGGGCACGGTTGTGAAAAACAGCATGTGAGTGTGTTGGTGATGGGTTCTTTTGTACATGTTGTGTCTTTCCTGAAACAAGCCCCTATCTCCTGTCCACAGAGCTCACGTAGGGTCTTCAGCCCCCTGAAGGGACCGGTTTGGTTCCACACTGACTGCCCTACCTCCCCACAAGCATTTGGAGAGGTGAGGAAGAGGAGGGAGGGAAGAAGTTGCCACTCTACCAGACAGGCAGGAGAAAATCAAATTCCTGCAGGTATTTATTTGCATAGACTTATTTCCTGACAAGGAGGATTGTAAACACGACCTTAAATTTCCTTGTAAGGTGTTTTCTGTTTGTCTTTTAGCTTAGGAGATTTTCTGATATTGTTTCATACACCACAGTAATTTTTTTTTTTTCTTCTTCTATACAAAACCCTGACCTTTTTGTCCGTCTAGCAAATTCTGGCTATATTTATTATCTGAAAGGCTTCATAGCTGACTGTACTAGGGCTTTCTGCAAGACTCTTTTCTGTGATCCCCCAGTGAAGGTCACAACTCATACAGCCTTTCTAAGGGCTGTGACAGCTTATAGCAGCTCTGGGGCAACACCTTCTCTACCTGCTTTTGCCAAGCCTGCTGCTCCTGCTGGGGCTTCCAGAGGGAGCACCTGGCAAAGCAGCCTCCTGTTGACCGACCTCTCAGGACACCCAGGCTCAGGTTGAGGTCCGTGTGTTGCTCGCAGGAGCCATGTTCTCCGGGGTGTGTTGTCACTTATTTCTCACCTCCCTCTGCTTAGGAGTCACCTGGAAAACTTTGGGATCCTGGGGTTCAGGCGGAGTTTTGCAAGTCACAGTCAAGCTGCTTAAATCTCCATGTGCAGCCCCGGCAGGGCACAGCAGTGTTTGGTACTGATAAGATAGGAGCCTGCGGCTCCCGGTGCTTGTTTGCAAGCATTCCCACCACGTGAAAGCAAGTTCTCGCCTAAGAAAATGCAAACGCTTTACACGCCATGACAAATGTTGCAAATCAGAGATTGTTGTAATTACCTCACACTAAGTCCTTCTAAGAAAGAACACGGTGCTAAGGTTCCGGTGAAATGCTCCTGAATCACTGCCTTGTAAACAATGACACCACCTGTCTCGTCTCATCTGAGCTCTCAGAAAATGGGGAGGATGTGCTGAATGAGACACTCAGCGACAGTGCTGTTCAGCGATTACTGTATGACACCGTGGGCTATATCATACCGCACGTTCCTTTCAGACAGAGAAGTGGAGCAGAAGCTGTAGAGCTGACAAAGCGCTCGGAGGAGAAATCTTAACATAGTAGTTTAAGTAACAAAAACAAGCATTTTTTCAGGCAAAGTAGAATACACTCCAGCTATTTTTTCTGTGAACTTAATAAGTACATGCAGAAGTTGCATGTAAATGCATGGTAGTTACTGTTGCTTTAATATTAGACTGTCGGGTGTAGGTAAGAATGAACAGTCCAGGGGTGTTTTTAAAAATGTTTTTGGAACAAAGTAATAAATGAAACCGGAGCATTCAGGATGACAGATGAAGTGCCACTCTAGGTAAGGACATAGGCTTTGGGATTGGAATGTATAGCATGTGTGACTGTTTATGAAAAATTGCTCAAGTCTAGGGTTGTCTGTGAAATAATCCAGAGAGATCAAAATGGAATATAGTACACATAGAGTCCTGCACATCTGATAAGACATTTAACAGAGTACATGTCATTAGGCAGATGAGTAGACCCACTACAATCTGAATGAGCAAGCCTTTAAAAATCTGTTTGAAAGATATACTGCTATGTTACATATCAAGAAATATAAGTGTTGTTTTCTTTTTTTTTTCTTTTTCTTTTTTCTCCATCATTTTCATTTGTGTTATTTAAATACTGCTTGGCAATTTCACTGGTGGGACATTGTAGTTTGGAAGACTGAAATGATGCAGCAGAATGGGAAGGAAACTTCCAGACACTGACCTAGATGTTTTGAGAAAATGCTCTTGTGTAATAATCAATATTGACCAATTTTACAGTCTTTGAAAAACTACTTTTTTCCCAACGGGTCCCTACACAACTTATCTAAACCTGCCTGTCAAAGTTCATTCAGATCAGCTAAAATATAAGCTGATATATACATAAAATACTAGTTGAGGTTGCAGCAGCTCTGTCTCTAATTGTGCAAATGGAGAGAGGCCGTGTGTCAGCATAATTGTGTTTATTTGGATTAGTGTCCGTCCTTGTACCAACCAGAAGTGTATAACTGCTTTTGCTCTTGGCAGCTGTACTGGTAAGGGCAGAAGGACTAAGCTTCACATTTCTATTAACACAAAGTTGCCTGTCCCTGTTATCCATACGTGCTGTTGCATACCAACATTTGCTGTTTCATAGAGCAAGAAATACTGTCAGATAACCACTTCTGAATTGCTAGAAACTTCTCAGCTGCACGTTGCACTGTAGGTCTTGTTTTAAAAGTTCTCAGTTGTACAGTGCCACAGAGGCCTTGTTTCTGTCCGGACGTGAGCAGCTTGCTTGTTTTTTTCGTTATTTGCCAATTGCAGTGGAAATGATGCAGCACAAAAAACTGCTGACTGGAGAGTCTGTTGTATTTTCTAGGTACTTTCTGGTTTTGAAACAAAACTAGAGTGCTGCAGTTGTTTGAATTCAGCTTCTGCCAAGTTTTTTACACAGCCGATGCTTCTAAGAATAGAGAAACCTACCTTAGGAGCTACTTTCTAAGTTGTACCTTGGTATTTTCAGTATTAAAATTAGAACGATGCTTAAATTAAATGACTCATTTTATTTGTGATAGCATTCCTTAAATGACATTGTATGTTACACACTTACATGAAGTTTCATAGCGAGCACTGTAGAGCAGCCACCCACTGCTGCAGATCGCCGGGATCTACAGGGGCAGGGAAACCCCCAGAAGGACGTGTGCGTGTTGACGTGTGTTGGGGCATGACCCTGCTGGGGTTACACATCAGCATGCCCCCGTGCCAGGTGGGCAGACACACGGTGATAGAGATGACACATCTCTTCATCAAGAAGGATAACATTTTCACCACGTGAGGCCTGCAGCGGGGCTCCCTGGCAGGCAAAGCACTATCCTAAAAATGAAAGAACTGTATTCTACTTACAAGTATTGCTTTTTGCTGTTTCTTCTTTTTTTTTCTTTTTTTCTTTTTTTGTTGTTTCTTCTTTTTTTTCTTCTTTTCTTCTTCTCGAAGAAGTAAAATATTAACTGGAGAATGAGGGGACGGAGGCAGCTTCACAAAGCAAATAGCTAACGTGCTTTAAACACACTGCATTTGGTGTAGCAGCTAAAACAGCAATCATGAGCTAGCAATTGCAAATACTGGAGTGTGGGAGGTGTTTGGAAATACACCTGGGTACATCGAGGTATGTAAATATACCTAGGTATTTAAAACTGAAGTCCACTTGCGTCCAAAATGATGAACCAAGCCAAATGTTCCTTGCTTCTCCTCCTGAACATGTCTCTGTTTGCTCCCTGCATCCCTATTTGACCAGGACATCCTCTTGGTGCCTCTGGCTGTGCTTTTTAAGCACTTGAGTAAGGTAGTGCCTCATCCCTGCCTGGACCTCCAGCTCCCAGACTGCCGATGGGGACACCGCCTGGAAGCTGCCAAGGCTTTCCGGTTCTTTCCTCTGAACGCTTTTGGAATGATTTTGGCAGAAATTACTACAGAGTCATGGATAACAAAACTGTGCCCTCACCAGTTTTCAGGGAATCCTCTTTTCATCAGTTCTCAAGATGTCAGCCTGTTCGTGTTGTTCAAGCAGCTTCTCTCCTGAACACATCACAATTATTTGCAGTGTTTTAAGCGTCCAATTGATGGGTTATTAAAACAGCCAACAGGCCATTAAAAATGTGAAAATTAGCTTGGACTAAACTGAGGTCATTCAGATACTGTTGAGGTTTCAAACAGCAATATAAGACACATTGCCAAATATGCTAAATAACTGCTGGGAACGAGATGTACTTCATTTATTGGCTAGAAAACCACCATAGTTGAGCAAGTATTATGGGATACATATACTAAAAAAGAAGCTTCATGCTAGGAAAAAAAATGTTGTTTAGGTAGATAATGCCCTGGGAAACCCTTATAATGAAAGCATAAAATTTAATCATTGATAGAATTAAGTAGAATTAGTTAACCAACAAACCCTCTGGAAAACAAATCAGAACTGCTGAGGAAACTTGTCTTGCTGCCTGCTGAACTTAAAGGCATCTTGCTTATAGAAGCTGTTAAGGTATTTTGCATATTAAGACTGTGTTTTTAATGTATTTTCAATGATTTCAATATGTAAGACTTGCTTTAGTAACTGCAGCCATGTGTTTGTGTTAGGATTTTACTGGAGCATGGCAAACAACTTCTGTTAAAGCAAGACATTTATGTTTTCAGATAAGGGCAGGAAGCAAACTTCTAGGAAAATGGGTTCCAGGTAGGAAAGGTGCCTTTGTCTATCAGTGCCGAAGCAGCCATGCTACCCGACAGGCAATGAGAGAGAAATAAGAACAAACCGGGGAGAAAGGTTGTTGCTGTTCTTTCAAAAGAATAAAGAAGTACAGAAAGGGCTCAAAAGAGCAATGAGGAAAAAGAAATCAACGAGTCATGAAGGGAAGCACGTTAATTTGGAGAGCAGAATTATTCATAAAACAGCTAACATGTCATAACACTAGTTGTGCAATTAGCATATATACATATATAAATACTAGTATATTCATAAAAGAACTAGACTCTTACAATCGGGAAAAGCCACCAACCAAAAAAGTTAATCGCCTCTTATTATGTTGCTACAAATAAATTCTGTTTTTCTAACAGTTTTAGTCTGGACATAAAATTATTTTTTCTACAGAGAGGAAGAAACTCTTGAAAAAAAGGCACCTGACAGCAGGTTGGAGCAGTTCTAACAAAAAATACAGTGAATTGGTTCAGTTCTCAAAAGGAAACAAGGGACAGATTTTTAGCAGAATGAACAGGTAACAGAAGAGGTCAGTCACAAGAATGCTTACAAACACCACTACAGTTTAACATTCATTCATTTAATCCAAATGGATTGCTAGTTCACACTACCGATATATGGATAAATTGCACACTGACTTTCCAGAAATAGGCAGAAGGAAGGACAAAATTGGAGCTGAATTCACAGAATGTGTAGCGCAGCTTTAAAGAAAATTCATAACAAGATCTAGGAAGGAATAACCTGGAATAGTTACAGAAAAAAAGAACAATCCAGGTCAGCTCATCAGCTGTTGAGAGTGAATGGACAAAGTGGGCTGCAGGTGGCATGTCCTGGGCTTTTAGGTCCCACAAACCTAGGGTGAGGTGTTAAGACATCACTGCATGCTGTTCTCCCCTTGTCCTCCACACATGAAGGAAACAGTCCCAGAGGGCTTTCCAAGGAAGCCCCAGAAGACCCACATACACGGCCACAAGTCTTACAGTGAATATTGGCCTTCTTTCCAGAGCTTTTTTACTCTAACAAGACACAATAAAAAGTCTATTTTTAAACTGTCAAAACCCTCTGAAGGTCAAAGAGTGCAGATGAGCAAAGGTCTTAGGTAATATTTCCTGTATTTCTAATCTCCAACCAGCAAGAAATTTCTTCTTTCAGTATGTTAAAAAAGCAGTGTCTGATACCACTTGCCAGCTGTCTGCCTCCAGGATTTCCACTTATTATAGGCTTCAGACCAGGAGCATTACAGAGGCAGCATCTATCCATCTATCTCTTTTTTCCTTCTTTTTCGTTCACAGACTACATAAGTACTAATTAATCTTGCTAGTTAATCTTGTTCCACTTCAAAGAATCTTCAGGATGAACCTTGAAAAAGCTCAACTTCTTGAATATAGTTGTCCGTACCAACTCCTGCTCTCAGTGATCTATTTGTCTCTCACACATCTTCATCACAGCTCCACAGTATTATTTTTTAAAACTACTTTTTAACAGTACAGTTTCCATTGTCTCATTTGTTTTATCTCCTCTTGGAGTGCTCTAGAGCCTCTATGAAGCTTCAGGAGCATTTGATCTACAGGTCTGAAGACTTTTTGGCTGCTTCTTTGCCACCTGATGGTGCTTCTCTGCCTTTTGCCAGCTGCATGAAGAGCAGCAGCTGGAATGAGCCAGGCAAGGAGTGGAACAGCTCCTTTGGCTCCCCCTTCCCCTGTAAAACTTGGAGGTGGCTCCACAAGGAAGGAGACACACCAAACGGGTACGATGTTCATGGCACACAACAGGGCTTTACGTCAGACCCCTAAATTCAAGAGAGCAATGACTGTAGCTGCAGATAAGTATTTCAAGCTACCTTTTGCGTGTGCTCAGTTTGTAGCCATGCCATACCTGCCTCTGTGGGGCTGGCAGAATAGCTTCTTTTGCAAGTGTCTGGTTTCTGAGAGGGGGTTTTCAAGTGAAGACAAAACAATTAGGCACTAAGGCTACTCAGAATCTGAGTTTTAGGTACTTTTTACGTCCACATAGCATGACTCAGAATACCAAAAGTCTCATTCTCAACAATATTCCCAGAAGCCTTAAGTGGTGAGAGCCAAGTTTTAAGTGAAGGAATGGCTCTTTCATACGGACTCAAGATGCAATAAGAGCCCCCTGGAGACCCAGCTGGTGGGTGACTGGACCCCGCGGTCCCTACGTAGTCAGTGGAAAATAAAAAGACTGCTACAGGAGGCACTTACGCTCTGGATAGATGCCTGCTCCTTGCTATTGACTGCATTCCCAGAATAGCCCCAGCCCCAGATAACACACAATATGAATTGCTCACATCTTTTTTGAACTGGGGCACTATCTCTGCTGTCCAAAGCCTTGTCAGATGTTAGCAGAGGTCTTAATACAGCCTTAATTGTCAAAGGTGAAGTCTGGCTTGCTGTGATGTGTCAATTTTGATTTATTTAAAGAAATCTGACATTCGAGAAGTCCTATTGCCTAGTTCCTGATAATGAAGCCCTGAGAGACTGCTGCATGCTGCCTACCCAAACACTAGTTAATTTTGAAAACTTGACTTAAATTGTATAGTGAGCAATCTGGGCCCACTGTGGACTAGTCCCCCTCTTCTAATCTCGTCCTTCAGTTGGTATTGACTCTTGTAACTAAAATGGTATTTATAAAAGCGTGGCTAATTAAATGGGGTTGAAAGTTTTTACTTATTGTTTTTAAATAAAAGTCCTCAATAATGCTCCAGTAAGGCTGAGACTAGCTGAAGATGGTGTGTTTCATAAATCCTCTGGTACTTCAGACAGAGATTAAGTAATTTTTACTCTTGAATTAGGAAAGTGTGTCATCAGACAAAAAGCTCCAAATGCTTAAGATCATGCTGAAATAGTCATTTTGTTTGTTCAGCTGTACATATCACTGTAGGTCTGAGCTCACTGCCTATCTATCTTATAAAGGCACTCTACTTTAAACTGCTTATCTTTTCTGAGCATATGCTTTAATACTCCTGAGTGGGAAGGGAAGGGAAGTGGTCATATATCCCTGTCTGAAGTATGCATTTGCAGGGGAGAGTAATCCATGTGCCGAACAGTCATATACACATCAATGCTCTTGGGTTAAGGAATAAGTTCAACTAGGAAATAGTTTAGCTCCAAGTCTCTGCTTACCACATGCAAACTGAACATTTTCCATGCTTATTACACACTGGGATTTGATCAGGCACTCATGTGGAGGGCAGAGGACACGCCTTTACCCAGGCACTCCCCCCCTGCCTAATGCCTGCCTCCAAAGCAGAAGGCATGCAGAGCTTCTCAGAGACACGGGTGCCACTGTCACAACTGCAAGAAACGTTTTTTCTCTGTCACATCTTTGAAGCAGCTGAGATCTCCTCTTACTGGAAGAACTGGAAGGGGTATGTAAAGGGTGAAGAAAGGAGGAATGGGATGTATCTAACGTAGAAACCCATGGGATTTTCCTCCTAGCCCTGTATTTCTGCTATTTTTTTCCAAAGAAAAGCTGGCAGAGTATTTCTAAAATTGTTTAACAGTATTATACTGTCAATCTTTTAGTCAACAGCAGTTTCTAGATGCGTTTCATAGTGCTTTGTAAATATTTGACCTTTTTTCTATGTTTGCTTGCTTTTCTTTAAAGTCATATAGTTCCATATAATGACTCCACAGAGCCACTCCAGGAGCATTGGCATGGCTGTAGCTGTGCAAGTAGGAACAAATATGTTTAATAGGGATGACAAAAGAGAATGTTTTCTTCATTACTTTGACTTACACCTGGGGCTGGCTTCTCAGAAGCTGAAGCTGGGCCTAGACCCAGCTCCAAGCACTGGAGCAGGATGCTCGAGTTTTGTACACACCTCACAGCATGAAGGCCCTTCCCAGCGCCAGGCTCAGTGACGACCTGTTTAGCTCACTCACAGCTCAGTGGAAAAGTACTGACCAAGCACGGTGTTTAAACACTCCTAGCACGTCATTACATTCAGATGGTCTTTTAGCCGTCGGGTTTCAAGCTGAGGTGCTGGTCTCTTTGGCCCTGATCCAACCAAACACTTCAACACGTGAATAAAACCCTACCGCTGCCAATGGGTGGGAACTACTCATCGCTTCAAGTCAGGTACGTGTTTGAGAGATTTGTTTGATATGGCAACAGTGCTCCACACTAAGTGCTGTGTTGAACCAGGGCCTAAATCTAGTTTACCATGCAGTGTGCTCTTGATGTTGCTGATTAACCTACCCAGCAGCCTCGCTCACTTAGGTGTGGACTCCTTCATTTCAGAAACCATGTTCAGCACATTTAAAATGCCCCTTTCTCATGATAAAATTCCAGTGATGATTACCTTCTGGATGACAATATGTTGGTAGCTTTACGTCAGAGCACTCTGATGGTCAAACTTTGAATTAATAGTCTCTTGAATAGAAGCTACAGGATCAGGAGACCCTCACAAACATCTGAAAACACTGCATGTACAGTCATGCTTAGGAGATACACAGCTATCACAGACTGCTGATAAAAATGTGGTCCACTACTTTTGGTAAAATCTTGCCTATGTTTTCTTTCGTTTTCACGTCTCACTTTTAAAACCATGTAACTACAGCTTTGTGTCTTGCCAGGTTTCAGCCAGGTGAGGAAAGAAACTTCTTTTTATGAACTAAAGGGGAATTCTGAAACAGCTAAAGTAGCAAAGAAAACTTACTAGCATGCTTTTTTTGCTCTTTTTCCTTCAAAAATGTAATATGAATCCAAATTTTCAACAAAAAAAAATGATTGTTCAAATAAATTGTGGGCTGTGCAAGAGCCACCGATTTCATGGCTTGCAAAACAAGCCTAATATTCCAGCACAGCCACTTTGGGTCATTGAAACTTGAACTGCGTCTGGAAAATTTCCCATGCGTTAGCGTGCGCTTCCAAAGTCCAACACTTTGGATAATCAGGTTACTTAACCTGACTGAATACAGAGAGAAAAATAGAAAGACAGCATTGCATTCTCATTTTGTTGTTATTGTTATTGTATTTCAAAACGTAATTCATGAAGACCATGCTGTATGAGATTTAAGGCCTCTTAAAATTTACCAATAAATAGAAAAACATTTCTGAGCTGTTCTGTACTCTTATTTAAAGCATATTTGATTCTTAGGTTTTTTTGCTATTATATAAATCTTTTTTATATAAAGAGTCTGCAATCAATTAGTACTGGGTAATGCTTGTAAAGTAAAGCTGTTTAGGCCAGATTTCCAGGCAGGAATCAACAGAGATCAATGTAAATCCAGCTGAAGCCAACAGAAAAACTTTGGACAGATAAAGAAGTTTCTATATGACATGGAAGTATGTTGAATTCTTTTAGCTTCTCTAGGGTGCCAGAACTCACTCAGCTCAGGTGTTCATGTTAGCTGTTGTCTAACGCTTTGCTGGAAACTACACCCTTGTACAAGTCTTTCTAGTATGTTAAAAACACTGGATATCACCCTTTTAGTATTTTCACACAGATACGATCAGATGGTGAGAAATCGGTAAACCGTCCTATACCAGATAAAGTGAAGAATGAGTAGCTATAACCACTTAAACAACAAAAACTCCACTTGGAAAAATGTGATTGTATACTGAAAATATTTACTGAGGCATCTCTATCTGTCTTGCAACGGTAGTGGTAGATGTCACGTTACCCACCAGAGGGAGCTCACACAGTCAGATGTAAGAGCCTCTTCCACAGACTTAAACTAATGAGAGCTTTTCAAAGGGTCATAAGGGTCATAAATAGATTTAGGCACATTTTTAGCACATTTTAGTGCATACCTGGATGTAACTTAGTTTATCTGGGAACGTTTATGTAGTTATCTTTTCCTTGAAAGAATCCTCCTTTTTTCAAATTGTTTCACAAATTAGTGTTCACATTCTCCTTGAATGCAGATAAATTCAAAAGGAGGTATTATTTCATATGGGAGCAGTGGGCTTCTTGTCTGATTAAACACTCAACAAGGGGCTGAGCTCCCCAAATAAGCCAAACATTTAGAACTGTATTTATGAGTATGTGTATGTATGAATGTGCCAGTCTCCCATGAATATTAACGCATAGTATAGAAAATACTATAGTTTCTTAGTATAGAAAATACTGATATTTAATCAAATAAACCTATATACTGACATGAATACAGAAGGGTCTGACCATGAGACAGGTAAGGTTTTTAGCAGGCGGTGTTTTCAAAGGATGTCTTTGCTTCTGGCTACTCTTAACAATTCTGAGTGGTTGACTTACTTAAGCTGCCCAGGCACAGCAGGGGAGAGTGAGAAGCAGGAGTCAAAGGAAGAAGCAGGAGGGACTGAAGCAATCACAGGGCTGCGGAGGAAGTCTGTAGGCACAGGGCAGCCTGGGTTGCGCACCGGGATGTGCCATACGCTTGTGGAGCAGTCACAAGACAGAAGTGGGAGGTTTTTCATCACAGAACATCACATCACTGCCCCTTCGTGTGGGTAACTGCGGATCTAGTTAATAAAAGCAACAAACTCAGCTTGTGCAATAAAAGCAGTAAAGGCCGGTTAGTGGCGATGCATTTATTTCAGTTCCAAAGTGCTCTAGCTTCAGTGCAGTTTTTACAACACATAGGCTATTTATCAAGGCTATGATTTGAGTATTTTTAATGCAAATACAACCCTTGGCATGGATTCATCTGTACTAGAAGAACAGAGCCATATAATGGTTATTCCTGTTTCTTTATGAGAACCACCTACAGCGCTATAAGCATCTATACCACAGGTAGGTCAGCTGGTACTAGGCATATTAGACAAAAACATAACCCTAAATGAAGTAAATATTCCAGTATAAAATGTTTGTGTAAAAAAACCTTGGGAAGCGTCCAAACAAAAGCTTTTTAATTTTGAGCTAAGGGTAACAGTCTGTACATCCCACTGATGCCAGCCATAAAGAGCAAGCAAGCAAGAAAGCAGTTAAGGCATACAGCTCACTCACCAGTTCCTCTTCTCAGCTGTAGCTAGTTCCTTTCTGTCACTTGCAGTTCTCATATCCCTGTACTAATCCTGAGCACCCAAAAGATAGCCTTGCCTCTCGCCACACGTTTGTTACATCAGCACACACATCCTCATTTCATTTCCCTAATTTCTGTATTAAAATTTAATATAAAATTCAGTCAAATAATTAAATCCATGGAGCAACTGTTCTCAATATTCCTAAGCAGTTCAGAGAAAGAAATCATACCTCACAGCAAGCACCTGCAAGCTGGCAGAGGATCTTGTTGTCGTGTACCAGCACCAAGCCACAAAACATTGTATGATTGTAACTTTTGGAAACCGTATGAAGGATGCAGCAATCATCAGACCACGTCATGAGACCACCAGTCAACCGGATCTGAGCTCTAGACTGATGCTGCTTGCTCAGGAAGGGGTAAAGAGGATGGGGGAATTAAAGGAACTGAGGTTTAGAAGAGGGAACTGGTGACTGACGTGTAGAAATGCTGAGTGACTCATGCTAAATCTTGTGCTTTCTACAGCTTGAACCACTGGACTGTGCAGTCTAGAAAGCCTGGGATGAGTTATTGTGTGAATGATTGCCATCTTTCATGCATACGGCTATGACTAATGCAAGGCACTCTTTGTGAGGAACACTGAAGAACCTGTAGGTGGCTGATACTAGTCCAAGCAAGGTAGATCGTCAAGAAGACAGTCAATAGTTTCATCATGGATGTTGCAAGGATGTTCATCAGTGTATTATCCGTGGGTCTCCCGCATTACTTTTCCTACATTGTGCCGTGATAAGATAAATTAATTTTCCTTGTATGCCCCCTCCCACCCTCTTCTTTCAGGTGGAACTGAGGCACACACAGATAAAAATACAAGAGGTGCATTAATGGGGCCTGTTCAGAGATACGCAAAGTATCACAGCCTGGAGTATTTAGAGCACCTTAGATGCACTGTGGTGCATCACGGAGCACTTTAAGTATTGAAAGCACAACTTCTGCATACTTCACAGCAGGTATTAATGCTCATTGATTTGGGAAATCAGAGCTTGATGCCAATTTGGCATCTTCTCCCCTCTTCTCTGTGTATATATGTGCAAGGATACTCTAACAGGAGGGAGAAGACCCTCAGGGCTGTGGGTGTGCACATGTAGAAGTATGTGCATGGGAGAGAAAAGCCCTGCCATAATGGGTTCTGCCAGTTTTCCTGATAATCCTGCTGGCCAGGGACAGTGGTCCTCCTGCTATGTCTCTGCCTGAAGCAAACCTCCTTTCCCCGCAGTCCTCTTCTATCAGTGCACAACTTGGTGCTGCCAAAATGACAGCACCACTGACATCTGTGTGCTGCCATCCTGAGCTCTGAGCAAGCAAAGAATGTTAGGTAGGGAAAAACGAGCCATGTGTCATGCTCACAAAAGCCTAGGTGGCAATAAAGCCTTTGGGGCGAGGGAGGTGACACATTTCCAAAGATGATTAATTCGCAATAACAGCTGGAATGAAGATAACTGTGGAAAGGGAAATGTTAAAAAAAAAATATCAAGCCGCCAAACTCAAAAAAGCAGGTTCTTATCTTCCAGACTTTTCAAATGCAGAATTACCCTAGAATTTGGCTGTTTCAAGGCTGCATGAGTCATATCCTTGCTAACTGGAATACTTAAATTAAGCTTGTTCAGCATTTGTTACGATGGAAGGAAGTTAGTAATAATAGGAAATAGCACAGGTCTTGTTTTTTTAAATTCATTTACTTCACTGTTTTCTTAAGCGGTCTGAAGCAAATGCATTTGCCATTGTAGTGGCACGGTTACATTTGCTAACCTGAATAACAGCAAGAAATGTACTTTCTCTGTGTAACAGACTGCATCTGTATAGCTTTAGACATTTAGAAACTCCTGCTGCCGTCTGAGACATGGCTTTTCCCTGCGTTCTGGCCATGGGTGAATCGTGAGCGCAGGCTTCAGATGCTCTGCTGGTTTGCTTGAACACGACTGCAGTTGTCCCAGGCTGCAGTCAGACGTTACAAAACTGAAGGTTTCATTGGCAGCTGAACTCAAAAGCTGAAATTGGCTTCTACGGTCCTGGGTGAAATATGACATAAACACATCTCTGAAATAACCGTGTATAATGCTTTTTTACAGTGCTATACTTACAAAGGACCTAGTTAGCAGAGTAATTTAAGGTCTATCCTTAAATAACAGAAGGACACAAATCATATTATCTTTTGGAAAATACAGTATAAATATGACAAGCGAAGTTTTTCTTTAAAAAACACCTAATTTTTAGCTATTAGGTCAGCAAAGCTACGGAGTTCAAAGCAGTATCTAGAGAAAAATTCTTCATGTCAGAACTGGGGATGTATTGAATATGAAAGTATGTATCTTTATTATGCTCTTGATAAAAAAAAAAATCAGTATGTGAATGCTAAATACCGTAGTAACTTCTCAGGAGGCTGTTCTGCTCATTTTAACACCTAGCAATATTTGAATGATTTTCTGGATTATGCTGACTGTTCTGCACTTTAATTTAGTTGCCTATGAATATTTTTGGAAAATTCTAGTTTTATACTCTCTTCTCTTTAAATCACATTTCCCCTGCTATTTTTATTTTTTTAATTTTATTTTTTTTTCATTCGATATTTCGATTTTCCATTCTTGGTACTTCTATTTTAGTTCTACCCATTTAAATTGTGATGAAATTTCTCTGGGTCACTACTATCAGGCATATAAGCATCCATGCTGGCATGCAAATACATTGATACAAAACACTTATTTTTTACTTCAACCATAGCTAAAAGTAGGAGGAAAAATTGACTGCAAATAGCCACAATCCAGTTTTAATACAGATCTCTGAATTAATTTAGTTTGGGATGTTTTGAAGGTTCCATATTTACCCATGCTGGTAACTGGACCATGCCACAGATTTGGTGTCTGTGCACCTGTAAACATTTCCTGATGACTTCCTTCTGCTGTCTGATCCATCTGTATACAAAGCCAGTCTGTTAATGAAATAATTGTACGTGTAGTTTTCACCAAATTCACTGAAATCACCACGCAGACCAGCTGACATTCAAAGCTAGATAGAGCAATCTGTGACTAAATCCACAAAATAATTTTGACAATGATTATCCTGTTGTTCAAAACATATAAATCCAGCCAAAGAGACTACATCCCAGATTCCACAGCCTGCTGTGCTCAAAGCAAAACCCTGAAGTCCACACAAGGTATGTTTGCCATCAGCAAGGCTTTTCCAGCATTCCCAGGCTTAACATCCCAAGTGTTTTTTATACATTATGGTGGTGTTGTTTTTCCCTCTCTCTAGCTCTCACAAGATAGAGTTCAGACTAGGCCCAGACTAGGGGCACACCGCAGGGAGTGGGCACAGAGAAGCGAAGAGGCAGCTTTGTGCTCTTTGGTCTCCTCTGCTGCCAGAGTTACTGTTGGTGCCAAAGGACTGCCCCAGGAGTTGTTTGGATTAACCTAAAATCACATTTTTTATAAGGCATTAGTGATAATAATCAAAGCTAAAGTTATGGCGGAAATCTTAAGTGTGTAGTTTTCCATTACTAAGACTTTTTAGTACTAATGAGAAATCAAGTTTGTATTGAATTCCAACCACACGAAGATGTATCTGTCAAGCAGAGTTAAAAATACAGGGTGGATTAAGAACATTCAGAACATAAAATGGCTTTTCTAGATATGCTTTTAATGAAAAAAATACTGTATGAATAGAAATGGAAGTATAACAAAGAATTTCAATTGATTTAGGGAAATACGGGGATAAATAGAGCAAGTAAAACAAACATTTTAATTCCAGGTTGTTAGGATATCACCAAACTCCCGTCCCTACTTACAGCCACTTATGTTTCAAAATATAACCAGGAATTAAGAACAAAATACCCTCATGGTACTTTTAGTGACATATTCTCAGTTAAAGCTATGACGGTAGCAGTCATACATTAATTTTTCATTTCTCTCATGGCAAAAAGCACAATAAAAAGACTCTCAGGCTATTTTATGCCTGAGGAAGGAAAGCGTGATCTCATCTGTTTCCTTTCAATTTCATAACTTGCAAACGATTATTGGCAGTACACTCACTTCATAAATAGTAATTGGGTTACTTCAATTTTAATGTGCAATTTCTCAGATTTTATACAACATTGTAAAGCTGAGAAGGGATAATAAAGTATAGTTTTTACCCACGAGGAGATCCATTTTAAGATAACTTCCAAACACTTTAGGCATGAGGAAAATAATTAAAAAAATCTTGACCAAACTAAAATTAACATACATGTATTCCATATATTAACATTGTCCCTGCTGTATGCCTTAGTATGGTCCAAATTCCCAACACAGAGACTATTTATATCATTTTCTAGTGTGTCCATATCTTCTTAAATTGGAAGAAATATGTTTAGAAAAGAAACCTGATCTACCAGAACATATAATGGGGATAGATTAACTTCAATTATGTTACTTGAAATAAAATATCCATTATATAATGGATGAAATATCCATTATATTAAGCTACTGGCTGGCAAGCATTAAATCAAATATAGACTTCTACATACTCTGTATCTGTAGTGAAGTATTATAACATATTAAACAGACCTTTATTTTAAAATCTCCTTCCAGCACAGGACCAATCCTGTATTAACTGCCTCACATAAGCCAGTTGTGAGTTAGGAGGATCCCTGTCTCTTTTGGTACTGTATTCTGAGCTTTTCCAGCTGCTCTACGCACTGCGTCTGGGCCAGCTTCAGCGTTCGGTTCTCCTCCGTCAGTTCTGCGTACTCCTTCGCCAGCTGAGCAGCATCCATGCTTTCTTTTTCCACTTGTTCCAGCCTGGCAATCAGCTCCTTTCTGACAAGAACAAACAAACAAACCAACCAACCACAAAGATTAAAAGTGGCAGTAAGCAAATATATATTGTCATGGGCTGTAGTCTGTTGATATGGTGTTACCTGAGCTGTTGTGAAATACAGGCCTAGAAAACTGATCTGTTATTGCTATCCTTTCTTCTTTAAAAGATGAACCTGCCAAAATCTCCGACAGGTCTGTTATTCAGTGACCAAACCTGCAAAATGCAGATGGTCTTCGAGTCAGTATCTCTAACTTCAGTCAGAGCTGGTCTTGCAGCTTACTGAAGAAAATCAGCTTCCCTTCAGACCATACGCTAGTATTTTGCTTGCAGAAGAAGAACATTTTTTTTCTCTTAATACTGAATATATTTGAAAGTGAGCAAGGGTTTTTGTTGTTGTTGTTCAGTTGGTTAGCATTATGAGTATTTTCTGTGAAGTATGACTGGTTTTGATTCCTCTTCTACAAAGAAAAAAAATATTCTGGTAAATGCTAGGCACATGAACCCAAATCCTACATATTGTGTCCGTAATGTTTTTATTCTCAGATCTTAGTCCTTCTGCTGCGGAACAGTCATCCAACTGCAAACCTGACCCCTCCTGGTCTTTTTAAGAGCAGACACTTGAGGATTCAAGCTGTTGCTTCTTCCTGGAGTGAGTCCCCCAGTGCCCTGTATTCCCAGGGCTGGCCAGGAGCCGGAGCCCCCTGTAGAGTATCAGCTGGAATTCCCTCAGCAGGAGTTGAGATAAAAGAGGCCTTAAAACAAAACACACTGAATGCATGGGGTATCTAATCGCTCTCCACTTAGTTAACCGGCAGACTAGCCTGGTCTCTGCTTTATTTCCCTTTGAGTCAAATCATTTCTTCACCCCTGCTACAGGAAGCCTCTTCTAAAGGGTTCTTAGCTCGTTTGATCACTCTATCTCAGAGATTAGTTAATCTTTTAACTGTTTGTAGCCCTGTGACTTTACTTCTCAGTCATGTCAAAATAATGCTGGTAGATCATCTGTGGGAAGACGTAATGCCTTCAAAGTGGGTAGCTTGTTCTGCACTTGCAGGAGCGCCCCTGGCAAGATGGACCAGTGCTTTCATATAGGAAATTCTTACAGATAAGGAATTCTGTCTCCGCAGGTCAGAGTACTTGCAAAAGGATAATGTTTCAGTATTTGCTGAGCACTCGCATTACTTGTACCTGCAAAATTACCACTTCCAGCAGCAAAACTTAAAGCACCTGGGTTTTGAAACAGAGTTCTCCTATCTGGCCTTTTTTGAGATTAATCTAATCTTCAGTTTTGAGAGATAGCACGGTTTACCCATGGCTTAGCTGACTGCAGTCACAGTTACTGCAGTTCAAGGAGTCACAAAAGACACCTGGCACGCTCATTTCTCCCAGCTGTGCTTCTCATATAAAAAAGAAATAGGGAACAGTTAGCAGCCATTACAGCAATTTAAATCATCCAAAAGTTGCAATATATTGAAGGCCTCCTGTAGCTAAATGTCAGCTTTGTTTTATGTCACTGGTGTAATGCATATCAGCTATACTGTAGCAAAGTCTCTTCTGCTTCCTTTCACCAGATATAAAACATACCTGATAAGCTCTTCAAGAGAAAATGTTAAGGGTCTATTTTTCTTCAGCAGAATTCTGTTAACATTTGGCATAATATAGCCTTAATTTTTCTTAAAGCAGCAAGCCATTAACAGATTCATTTCTCTTTGCTTAGACCATGCTAGATCAGTTTTCATATTGGCCAAGATGAACTAATCATGCTAGAAAATGTGATATTCCAGCTCCTATTAATGGGACTATCAACCACAAAGGACTAATTGCAAGTATGCTTTAGAGAGTAAGAAACATATTTAAGGATGGTGAGATTTTACTAGTCTAACAGCCTCAATCAAGTTCAGCCTTTTGGGCTTCTTCTAGATGGTTTTTGTCTCTTTGGACTGAAAGAGAGCTTCAGCAGTATTTCTTTGCAATTATTCTACTTGTACAATGTTGGACGGATGGATTAAATGAAACTTTTCCAAACTACAGTCTGTTGACTAAGAAGTCCTCCAAACACATTTATTTGTAATAATTCTTACTTTTCTTACATTTACAAGGTTCTTAAAGGGAGATGCAGTGAACACACTAATAAGCAGTCAGCATCTTAAGAGCAGGTAAACCTTTTCCAGGAGGAATTTTAGTACTTGTGGGAGAAAGGTACTGTCTACTCTACTTGGACTTGAGCCAGGCAGACAGCGTGCAAACTCAGACAGCTCTATTAATGAATGTCATTCTTGATTTGATAAGATGAGGCTACGTGCAAGTATGGTTTTCATGCTGCCCTCTAATAAACCTAAAGCAGTGCAGGTGGCTTTTTTTTTTCCTTCTTATTTCTTCCTGGGATTAAGCTTTGCTGTTAAAGAAAGCAAACAAGAGCTAAGATCAAAGTATCCTAATTTCTGTAGTCCACTCTCTAGGACCTCCCTGCCAGAATGCAGTTTCCTTGCACTGAGGTAGTAAAATTGCCGTGTTCTGAGTCAGCAGAACCTACTTATTCCCTTCCCATCAGGATCAACACCTGTTTACAGGGTAGGGTGATGTTTCAGGCAAATACTGCCAGCCTGCCACAGAGATCTAAAATTAGAGTACCAGGGAATTGCTAAATGTTATGAATGGTGTGGTTTACGAAGCTCACAAAAGGATGAGGACAGTAACTAACATTTGCTTCTGATCTAATCCAGGATTTGAACTTAGCTCTCAGAGGTTAAAGAACATCATACTAAGCTCTTGCACCATCTAGCCTTTGTTATGGATGCCTAATAAATAGATCTGGCATTGTGTAATCTGTGTTTGTTGTTAATGGTTACCCTGTATTTAAATATTAACAGCATTGATAAGGTATTTTCTAAAATGGTGCTGGGGTACTCGAAGCTTTGAGACAATCTGTAACATGCACTTTAAGTGTTCTTTTTTGGGGAGGGGTTGGGGTGAGAAGGGAAGACCAGTGTGATTTGCATCACGAATCAATAAACCACAAGCCATACCAGACCAGGAAAACAAACAAACAAACAAACAAACAAAACCATCATGGTCTTAGGGAAATTGTTCTCTTGTCCTGGCCTTAATGACTGCCCTTGCAGAGAACAGAATTACTTTACAGTAATACTCACAACAAATAAATACCAAGAAAAGTGTCAGATAAGGCAAATATACTTAATTCCAGATAACTCTATTTGGAGATGAACTGGACTCACGGCAAACAGCTTCCACAGTGCAAAGAGCTGCCTTTGTCTTTACCTGGTTGTGAGCAACATATTCAGGATCATGAACCTGTGGTACTACACACTTCTTCCTAGCTGACGTGTCTGTGTCCTGGTGGCCATAAGGTCATTTACTCTTCCCATATTTGACTTTCATGTCAGGAGGAATCATGAGATTCCCGTCAGGTAACTGCTGACTGAGGAGACTGCCCTTGTGTGTTCAAAGTCTGGTAACTAATTTTTTAAAAACTGAGATAGCCTACTTTAATGTAAATAAAACCATTCCTCAGATGCCAGCACATAAAGGTGTGTAAGTATTCACTACTACAACAGGGCATGTAGAGGTTTCTCTTTGTATTTGAGAAGATGTTATTTCTACTGATTTGGCAAGTTAACAGGTATTTTGGATATGTTTGAGCTGATGAAAAATCAGGCCTAGAATGGAAAAATTAGTCGGATAAAAAGTTGCCTTTATGACTTACACCAGTCTTTTTCTGCAGTACCTGAAAGCCTGAAGACTACTTGTCTCAACAGTGTAGTGACTCTCCAGAAAGTGTGCTTGGAGGAGCCACTTGGGCTTGAGACCTTACAAAAACTCCTTGGGTGATGAGTGCATGCTAAAGCATATGGAAGTATCCCACAAGATTAAGTGGACATCTCCACTGCATGACTACTGCAACACATGTAAAGGAAGGAAAAGCAATCATCTCCATGGCAAAGAAAAAGAGCAATCCTAAACCAGGTGGTGGTCAAGTGATATTTTCTGGAGAGTTATATTAGAATTGTCTGGGGGAGGAAAAAGAGAAAACCAGCCAGAGCTAAGAATATAAGATATAGCTAGCAACCATGGCAACTCTAATATTTAACTACATAATCCAGGGTCATTATCTAGTAATAGCAATATAACAAGTGCTCAAAATAACCAGCCATCCCATCCCTTTCACCCAAACTTAGATACCCAAAAACATCTGTTATGGAAATACATGTGTGTTTCTGGAACATAAATTAAATAACATTCTGTGACCTAAATGTAGTGTGTTCTCGCTCCCACACCCTTTTCTTTCTTTTCGATCATGTCTCCCATTCCAGACTGATTTTGTCCCTTCTAATACATATTGCTGGCATAAATGGCATAACTGGGAAGAGTTTGAGTGAAGACTGCAACCAGAGCTATGATGATTTATATTAGCAAAAAAAATCTACCCGATGTTCTCTTAAATTCCTTCAATTTCTTGCTTCCTTTTATTTGTCTTTTTCCTAACTTTTTTCCCTTCTCATTTGCTTTGCCCCATGAGTTTCCCTTTTTATGAACATACAACTTCCCCTTCTCTTTTACATTTCCCATTTCCATGTAAAATAATTGTCATCTTCCCTCCCACTCAACCTAGTACACTCTCTTGCAACCTGCATTGCACACAACAGAAAGGGACAAATAAGCTCTGTTCTTGCTCTGAAGAAAAGCAACCTCTGTCATTTCACACCACTGATTTTCCATACTCCAGCCATACATAATTTACACACCACAGTGTGAGACAAGTTAAACTAAGAAGAACTGAAAACCTTTGAAATTTTTAAAAAGAGTAAATATTTTTTGACTATTTTATAACAATGTTATTCACCTTTCTAGTTCTTAAGGACTCCTCCTTTAGAAATACACCTGTGTTTATTACTTCATATATATAAGGTTAAATTGAACTTTGCAGGTGGGAAAAAAATTGTATGAAGCAAAATGAATACTATTCTTTTTTACTATTATTTTCTCTTGTTTGTTTTACTAAACATGTCCAATACTTCTATAGATATTTATTTCAGGTTAACTTAAAATAATTTATTTCCCCTAGCTACCGAATTTTTCTCCATTTTTAGTCAATTTTCGGCTTTGTTCCTGATAATCATCATCTTCAATATTCTGTGTGCCCAGTGTACTACACTGTACCACAGGTGCAGATGTACCTGTGTATCTGTACCACAGGTGCAGATGCTGCAGATGCTGCCAGGTGGGACTTGACATTTGAATTTCAAAGGTGCGTTGACTTGTGGGGAAGAAGTTCAAAACACTGGCAGGGCTATCATCCAACAGCACTTCTTGTTGTCTTTGGTAAAAATGTAAGCCGAAGAACACTGCACAAATTACTTGTTCACATTAAAAAGCACAAAACTCTACTTCTGTCCATTTTATCAAATTAATATTTAAAAGAAATAGACAACAGTAACAGATAGCAGATCTGTTAGGCAATTGTGCATCTGCATTTCCATACCATTAAATTTAAGTAGATCAAGACACCTGTAACAGTTCCTAATCTGCTCAAATTTCAGAAAGCTGCAGACAACTCCACATTTTCACTTTGATTATAACTGCTTTTGAGTCTAAAAGCTGTGCATCACAGCAAACTTCTTTTAGAAAAGACAAATCATCTTCCTCTCTTGAGAGAGAGAAATAGTCAATATGCATCTCACCCCAGATGTCATGATCCACTCTCCACCTCTTTAATTCAGCATATGCTAACCCATAAACTTCTTTTAACTTTCAAAGTGTTACTGTTGAGTATGTTTTTAGATAGAAGTAAGTGATCGTTAGACCAAAAACCTCATTTATGTTTTGCTTACTTCTACACCTCCACACTTGTACCTCCTTTCTACCTAGTTTTATACAAAAATCAAGATAAATTTATTTAGGTCATGTATGCTTACATGTGTGTAGAGGTCTATGTGTCCTAGTAACTTTCTAATCCACTTTCTGATTTTAACCAAACTTTACAGGGCGAAGAAATCCCAGTTTCTGGAAGGTTTAAAACAAACAATCCTCTCTGCTACAGAAAAAACCTACTGCAACAGAAAAGACAGACACCCCAAAGAGGGAAGGCAGTATGATGAGCCCTCCTCCAAAACACTACAAAATAGACAATCTACGTGAAGGGAGGGACTCCACAGATAATTCCCTGGAGAAAGAAGTTTCAGTTGGCAGTTGCAGCTTTTTAAACCTCAAAATCAAATAACCACAATGCACCAATCTTTAGAAAAGTAAGCATCTTCAATTCTAGTGCTTGTAGGACTACTTCTGATTAAAGGATCTGGGAGGTCATGACAGGTGATGCACTGACACCTTTCATGTCTAGGCACTTCACAGCTACACAGCACATGAACATCTAAGCCACAAATATGTAACGAGGAGGCACGTAACAAAGGACAATAATAGAATTCTATTTGTTGCCTTATTCAGCTGCTGTTGCATTAACATATTTACTGGGGCATGAAATCTTCTGTCCACAAAACAGGTTTAGCAAAGGTAGGAATAGTGGAAACTTCCTCACGTTGTTCCACTGTTGACATCCACTGGTGGAATGAAGGAAAATGCCAACTTGAAGCTCCTTAATTCATCCAGAATGACCACTGCTGAGAGTCTGATTTCTGGTCTCGGAGGTTGATTAGGATAGTTTTTGAGTTCAGGTAAACAATTTTGTGCATATATCTGCTGTTCCCAAGGAGCAAAATATTTCTAATTCAGCTAGTACCACAGATTGTATAGATATATAAAAATGCATTCAAATAGTGTTTGAGTGTTTCTCTTCCGTACATAGTTACGGGCTATATTCCTTCTCTCACCATACACTACACCAATCACAGAAACTTAATGTGGCATTTGGAAGAATGATTGTGTGTCTTTATCTTCCCAAGAAGCCTCAGAGATCCACACTGAGGTAATTCTTCTTGAGTAATGCCACACTTCTTCAAGTCACCTTCAATGTGAATATAAAAATAAAAAAGCATTTGAAGGAGAAAGTTAGCAGTAACTGTTATTGCTTGGGGTTGGTTGTCTGGTAAAAGCTTTCACTGCTCACCTTCTTTCCTCTCTCTGTCAGAATTCCTTTGTCAGATGTCTTGTGGAAAGAGTCACAGAAAGCACTTTGCCATTAAATAGTCATGTGAAGACTAGGGGTGTGAATATAGGTCATAGACACAAAAAAAAAAAAAAAGGAAAAAGCCTCCCTACAGCTTAGGCACTTTGGATATGAACACCTAAAATGTGAATGTACATAAAGAAGATGCACAAAAAAAGTTTACTAATATTGTCAAGTTACCTACACCAAACTGAGGATTCATTATGCTTTTCAGTAAAACTTATAAAGTTACACCGAAAAAAAATCCCTAGAACTCTAAAGGGGACTTGTACCAGATGAACCAGACTGTTATGTGATAAAGTGTCCTAATACTGGCAGTGAAGGTTTTAAGAGACATCTGTAAAACTGAGGGCCCAAAGCGATGACAGCTCGGTGTCCTTTGTGTTCCCAGTTCATCCTAAGGACCAAGGGCCTAACCGTTGTGCTGTATAGTGACTGCTGGGCAGAGGAATAAGGTAACGAAATATCACCTGCACGCTTAGAACAGGATTTTACAAGGAGAATATACAGCAGTAAATACTTTGGGGAAGTTACTCACTTTCTTTCTTCCAGCAGAGCAATTTCTTTCTTCACCTCATGGTACTCTTCTGCTATTTTGCAGTGCTGTTTGTACACCTGCATAGATTCTGTAGAGTCATGACAAGGAGGCAGAGGCTTTATGAACAGAAGAAGAAAAAAACATATGTATACTGCTTTTGAATTAAATATTCAAAATAAACACATATTTTGAAAGATACAATCCTTATCTTCATCCCTGTGAGGGTACTTTGAGAAAAAGTTTTTGGCCCTAGCTGCAGTGTTGAAAATACTCCTAGGGATGGCCTTTCACGGAAGGCAAGAAAACACTTTTCTGCATAAGAACATGCATAAGCCTTCAAACCTTGTTAGGATTTTCACAACTTTCCTTTACAACTTTGCAAAGTATCACTAAAGAGTGTTCAAAGAAAGATTTCTCCTTACCTCCCCCCTTTTCAGCTATAGAGATATAGGAATGCTAAAGTTGATGCATTGTTCATACCCACAAAATATGTGAACATATTTTCACTGCAGAGACGACAGCACTGAACAGAAGGGTAATTTGTGCACAAACTAGCATTTATTCTCCAATTCTACGACTTTAAAAGAAAATATATGGAAAGCTATTGAGTAAACACTCTTATTCACAGATGCAAGGCTTCCTCCAGCTTATTACTAAAATGAACAGGACCATGAACTGAGACACTGGGGCTGATTCTGCTGGACTCAGAAGGAGTTTCACAGCTCACTCTGGTGAAGCCAAGATTTCACAGTGTTTTGTAACCCAAAAATGCCTCAGTCTCTAAGTAGTCTGCTCAAGATTGCATCCAGTTTCTCCACATCACTATTTTCTGTAGAAGAAGGGGATATACTTGCCAGAAATGTCCTGAGAGTAATACCAGTTATATTTGCAAAGTGTTTTGAATTTCCATGAGAGATGCATGTGAGATTGAGAGTTGAAGGATGAAAGCAATTAAAAACAAAAATTATACAGAAAATCAGATTTAAAAGACACAGGGATGGTAAAAGCCTCCTAACCTGAATACCTACATTATTACACTTTTTTTTTTTTTCATTGCACACTGGAGTTAATAAGTATGGGAAATAAATCCACTCTATCCTGGGAATGCTCATATGAATTTCAACTAAAATCTTGAAAATACAGTGTGGTTAAATGTCAGTGCTTTTTATTCCTTAAAAAGAATACAACTTAATTTGGGCCTTAGGCTTGACTGTCACATTTTGACCATAACACTTACAGGAAGTGTAGTATTTTTAAGTTATTAGCCATGAATCAATTGACTGTAAATGAACTCCAAATAGCATGCTTGAGCCACCTGTTTGAAGTAAAAGGAAGCACTTAAAATAGTTCCTTTACTGTCCAGTTAAAGAAATACAATTGCTTTTCACAATGTAAGTAGATTTTTATTGCTTGTTTTCCTACTTTGACTCTTATTTGTAGCATAATATTCCTTCAATTGCATTGTTAGAAAAATAAAAGCACAAGTCTTCAAACATTTCCTATTTATGATCTTCTAATCTTTTCTTTTAGCTACACTGGAAATTTAGATTTTATCAAGCGTATTCACAGACAAAGATTAAAAATGTTTTTATCCTAGGGGCAGGGTAAGCTGGCTTCAGATGTACACTAGTGCACAGATGTGACTAATGTATGGACCTCTGCAAGTATTTGTAGATGGTATGCAGTTCCTCATCGAAATTTTAAAACGGATACTCATTTTCCATGTTATAAATGTAAGAAATGCTGCAGCAGAACTGTTTCATGGCACAGTTCTGAGCTCAGAGAATTTGGGACCCCAGGGAAAGTGCAGTCCATTACTTGGCGAATCTGGGCTTTTAATTGCATTTCGATGTGGATGAGCAATAGCACCATTCATATAGTCACCTAAATAATAAGCACAAATTTAACAAGACAGAATATAGAAGTCTCAGTGCTCTAATCCAAGAATGCAAGGGTGAGCCAAAGTAGTATCTCTGGTATCTACCAGAGATCAGCAAACAACAAATGCATCATAATAAAACAATTTTAAACAGTTCCCAGGGGGAAAGTCCCCAAACACTGATATTCCTATTAAAAAAAACCTGCTTTTGCTTCCAACTTAGTTTCCGCAAATCTAGCTGGTTGAAACCAGTTTAAAAATTAAAGCAGCATTCAGTTTCTATATTCCAGCTTCCCACTCAAAAGATATATTTAGAGAGCTAAAAATTATCTAGTCATGCTGAGACTTAGTATCTAATTCCCACTTAGAACCAGTTGCTGGCTTTCAAACCCCTTCCTACCATTGTTTTCTCTTCAGCGTCATTTTTTCTTACATTGATATTTTATCACTCAAAATAAACTGACAACAAAATATACACCAGTTTATTAGTATTCTGCTCATACAATTCTGTTTCAATCTTGATGAATGCTATTAAGCACTTAATTGTGAAAAGCTACCTATTTAATGCTTAAAAGTTAAGCCAGAATGTAAAAATTACTGTAAAAATGTACATTTGATTGTGTTTTTGTACAACTGGATATTTTGGTTTGCACTTTGTAAAACTGACATTTCTAAGAATGGTTTCGGAGATAGTGCCAACAGTTTCTATGAGTAATTTCTGGCCAGTAGTATATGAAACACAGACTTATGCATTTGTTGTTTATCAAACAGCTCTACTATAATCACAAGAGACATGGGGAGGTAGAACAGTCTAGCCAGTTTTTTGCTCCCCAACAGGAAATGTAAGCCAACTCATAAGCATAGGGAAATTATTTTAGCCATGTCTAAGAGCCTACTTTTTTGACATAAACAACGGTACAGAGAATTAATAATGCATCTGCTCCCATCAACAGAAGCATTTTCAGAAGATGGCAGGGCAAACTCCTGAAAAACAACTGCCGAAAGAGGCAAAGCTTACTTGTACTTCAATAACTCCAAATTAGCAGATATTTACAGTGTTGACACATTGCCACAGAAAAGAAAACAATAACAGCAAAGTAGCAGTTACTGGACTAGCCCATACTCATCTAAACAGGACTGGGAAGAGCCTACAAAATCAATGAATCCAGACCCCTGATATCAGGAGCAAATTCTGTAATCCAAAGACTTGTCATGTTCTTAGAAATATTGGAGTCCCCTGACCCAGGTAGAAGACTGGCCCAGAGCCTCACCAAGGATTAGATGTATTTAGTTATTTATTTGTTTATTTATTTATGTCCTTTCCAGTTCAGTTTTGTGGAAGTTTACATAATTTTTTGTTGTGCTAGCACTAGCTTTCATTCAAATGTTGGCTGCCTATCTTGCCTGTTTTACCCCTGTGATGTACTTATAGAGGGCCGTCATGCAGCCAAGCTGCGTTCCTCTAATCCCTCCCAAATTAAGCTTCCTTTTCTTATTTTATCCCAGCAGTCTTCCTTTGCTGCCCATTCCACCTGGCAGGCCTTTTTTTGGACACCTGTAAGCAGGCCACATGAACCATTTCAGTCGCTACCCTGACTGCAGTCCTCTGGCAACTTGCCTGTGGCAGAGAAGCACTGGAATTCCCAGTAGAAAGCACTGCTCATCCATGAACGCTGTGTGCTCTTTTTTGGTAAGAATTCACTAGTTTACATAGGTGACAAATCACAATAGGCCTTAATTAAGTTCAATTTACAGTATGTATTTTTTTTCATTCAGAATCCAAAGCCGTACTGTAATTTCTCCTTTGTACAGCCTGAGCTGGTTACTTCATGAAGTATCTTGTCCATCTGTGATTAATATATATAAAAGCATACCTGCTATATAAGCAAAAAAAGACCCTGCCAAAGAAAGTTATATTTAATGGTAGCAGTTGCTACTTTTAATCCTGCTTATTTCGGGCTTCAGTGTCATCCACCCTCATTTTCCTCCGCTGGCAAAAAAATGCACATGCAGCATCTCTGATTCTGTTCACAAGGCTAATACAAAAGCCACAGCTTTCTGTGATCCTAGTGTCTATCCTACTATCCCTAATTTTCAACAAGGTCCTCATATTTGCCTAGTATTTTGCGGAATAACTCACTGTGACCTTGACAAGCTTTCTACAGACTCCAGGAAGTAGACACGAAGAGATTCTGTTACTGCACGTATGTATGTACATCTGTACAGGACATCTGCACCGTCTATTTGGATTTTAATTTCAAATCCAGATATGAAAGATGTTGAAAGATGTTATGCAAAGGCAGTTCGTGAAGATGTAGAAAGAGCCTGAGCTTTCTGCTTGTTTAGGGCAGGTTGAAGGAGCAGTTCTAATTACAGTCTTTGCTGGGGGTCACAAAAAAACAATTTTCAGTTTTCATTTTATTGTTTTCTTTTTTCTTGCTTTACTCACTTGACAAAGTGTTTTTTGCCATGCCATATGGATATCAGCATTCCACATCCACAGAAGTTCACAGCCAACAGTAACTTTTGTGTAGTCAGTAGTGTCACCCCACTGTTCAAAAACTTTTAAAGAGTTTATTTATTTATTTATGTATTTATTTTTGTTTGAATTTACTTTTTGGTTCTAGGCGCTTTGAAAAAAAAAATCAAGACCTGCTTCTGAAAAGGTCAAAGTTTAAAGAAAAAAGATGTGTCCTGCATTTTTGCTAGCTGAGCATGTGGACTCATCTAGAAGGCAATCTCTAGCCCAGGTGTAGAATAGTTGATCGCTTTTTGTGGATTTGGTAAATCAGACCCTGCTAAAACTTTCTGGAAAAACAGAAACTCCACTGACAATGTTTTCCATGTGGTCCATGCTCATTACATGGACTGTGCACTCTTCCATGATGGAAGGAACTGCATTATACCAAGCAAAAGTGATAGCTGCACATTGCTGGATGGAAGCAACAGAGAGTTTTGCTCTCCTTGCCTGAGAGATTTTCCATTCTTTTCCCACCTCAGTATGATGCTCGACTTTGTCAATATCTGTCTTATATAATCTAAGATCGTAGTTATCACAGCAGCATTACAGGAGACTTAGCAAGTTCATAGGCAGTCAAATCTAATTATAGAGTACCAAGGTACTCTAGGAAGTCTCCTGAAATTTAATACATTTAATACTGAGCATACTTTTTTAAAACGTTGGATATTTTTTAACTTTCTAAAATAATTTGTATGCATCTACCAACAGTCTTGTCAGGCAGCAGAAGCAATAGCTCCACTGTTCAAGTTGCAGAGTAAATGAGGCTTCTGCTAGATGCCTGTGTCACATAGAAACTGTCCCTTTCGTACTATTTTCATTGTTTCTTTTGTTTAGACATTTCCCGCTAAAGCATGAAAAACTTCCCCTTGACTTAACAAGCTGATATTATAAGTGGTTGGAGTCTCTTCTCTGCTGCATCAATTTTACAGTCATCCAACTCCATTGATTTCAGGAGATACATAATACAAAATAAGATCTAAATGCCTCTCTCAAGCTCATGATTTCATGAAAAGAGAGGATAAAGAATTACAGAGTGCCCTGTGTGCCTGTATGTGACGTGTGTTCTTCCCTATTCCCCATTCCAAACGCCTAGCTGGAGAAAAGACTTTCTTGAAGAAGAAGGAGATGAAATGAGTAAATCACAGGAAATGCTGGAGCAGGACAGACAGCATAGAGGGCTTAGATGGGGGTACTTAACACTAGGCACCTTCATCTATATTCAGTGACTTAAACAACAAGGTCCTAGATGCTGATGTATGTATCTAAATATAGACAACAACTACTAGCAGAACGCCTGTCAGAGGCCACCACCACTATGCAGCTAATCGAGGAAGCACCTTCCAAGGCCTGGTCCAACTTTGACACGAGGCAAAGGTTAATGTTTCCCAATAGCAAACTGACAAACGTAGGAGCCTACCCTCTCTTCACTACCACTACATTGCTTGCACAAGCGTGGGGGGGAACACAACACTGAAGCCCAAATAGGCAAACTGTTGCTCTTCAGTGGAAATATAATAAATTCCAGTACTGCAAACAAAAGAAACAGAAATTAAGAACTTACTAATACAAGCTTTGTTTCAGTTGAGCATCTCAGCAACCTCTTTATTTAATTTATTTATTTAATATATAAATAATAAAAAAAGACCAAACTTTTTCTGTATGTAGATTAAACTCCTCTGTTCTCATTTATAGTGCTTTTGTGTCTGGTTGACCATGCCATGAATACATTCAAAAGCATCAGTATTTTATTTAAAGAAACAAACTATAAATGAAAGGTGTGTGTCTATACAATACATATATAATACTTTTTTTTAAAGGCTTAAAAAACAAGAACAAAACTTTCAAGTTAGAGAATTTATATTATTTTCTTACAAATTACTCCTTGGAACTTTTTCCTATTAGTGGAAAATGTAACACTCAGGAAGGTAGTTGGACAAGATAACATTTTTGGTCTGAAGGTACCTAGGAACACTAGGCAGATCACTGTTATCCTTCAGAAAGCAGCTCTGACTTTCAACTAGGTTTGTCCTCTAGTAAGAGTGCTTATAGAGCATTAAGTATTTGCAGTTAGCCTCCTAGAAATACCTTTTCTCCAGCCAATCCTACCTCTACCTCTGCAAAGCTGGCACCGGTGCTTGGACAGCAGGCTTTATTACCCTGCCAGGGGGCGGCTGCGTTGAACTTTGCCCTGCCATCGGACACCAGTGCCCGGAGAGGAGGTATGGTAGGATTGTGGGAGGAAAACTGGGAACACAAGGTAATTCTGCTCAAACAGCCAAGTTGTCTGCCAGGGCCTAACATAGAAGGACAAGGGCCTGAAGCCCAAAACAGAGGTGCAAATTGCTTGGTACTCAGGCTGTGGTCTGCTGCCTGCGTGCATAAAATACTAAGGCACTGATTTTCCAAGTGGCTTAGTGAACTTACATATCTTTCAAACTGCTTTCAAAATCCAACCTGAAGATCAGCTAACTTAGGCTTTTCTTTTACAGGTTTCACAATCTTGCCAGTTTTCAAATGTAAAAAGTTAGTTGTTACCTGATGTGGTTTCTTTTAAGTGACTCTTTAGACACCTACCTTGCATTTATAGTTTGTTTCTTTAAATAAAACACTGATGCTTTTGACTGTATTTATGTCATGGTGATGAAAATCTTGTGGCTGGCTGTAGATGCGATGTTTTTATTATGAAAATATGTACCAGCATTCTTACAAATTCAAGTATTTCAGGCTGCTATGCCGCACTTGATTAAAGGGTTTGCTTACATCACACCTCATGCTGCTTTATACTAGCTAACTCTGCGATACAGAAAAGCTTGGATGGAGTGACAAGGGGCAGCACCATTCAAAACTTCTGCAGGTCCTGGTGAAGTCCATGTTGTTGTAGTTTGCTTCTGAAATATGGGAGCTACCTGTTTCAAAGCCGGAATGGTTACATTAGCATAAATTGCAACCACATACTATACAGGGCTGACACGTCCTTAGTAATTTGGATTACAGTAATTTAAAATTGTAATTAATAAGAAATTGTAACTAGGTAAATTATAACTTTATTACAGTTACAATTAGTTCAAAGCTTTAAAGCAGTTTAAACACAATATAATTACATTAAATGTTTATAACTTTAAGCCATGATCCAGATTGACGAAAACAAGGAAATTCAAGTATTCATTGTTACAGCTAAATGCTCTGTTACCTCTACACCAGCTGTGAGCCCTGTGTTGACTTAACTGTCCCTGGCTGAACATAAAGACATCTAAATATAAATATGCATGTGAGCTAGAAAAGCTAAAGGATGAAGCAGCACCACTGACTTTATACTTTCAAGTGCTTGAGTCAGATAATCCACAGAAGTTATCCTTTGAACTCCCTCAGTATTACCAAGAAGTTTTGGAAGGATAATAAAAAGCATTATCTGAATCAAAGCCTTTGATTGTTTCTTTGAATTTGTTGTCATCCTGAGATGATGAGAGTAAAGGAAGGTTCTCTTGAAAAAAAAATAAATGTTAGGTACTTAACAGGCCAAAAGGGTGTACTTTGTGGAACTGCTCTAGTGCTTGCTTAGAAAACTTTTACTGAAGGGCTATTATTTATCCAACAGATTTGAATGCTTCCAGAGGAGCAATTTCAATCTATCACAAAATTACAAGCTTAGAGCACATTATACGTTCCAGAAATGGGTCATAAGTCTTAACAAAAAATCATCACTCAGCCTGTGAAGTACCTACATCTAACACTAGCAATCTTGTTTTTATGCACCAACAGGAATGATAATCATACTTTGCTCTTTTAGAGCAGTCTTTACTCACTGATCTCAATGCTCTTTAAAAAGGAAGGTAAAAATTATTAACCTCATTTCACAGATCATCTGAGGGATGAGGCAACTTCTTCCAGATTGCACAGTGTGTCACTGACAGAGTTGGTAAAAGAATGTAGGTTACTGATGTTCATTCACTTCAGTGCTCCGGCCACAAAACAATACTGCTTTTCTCAAATGGATCCTTCTGAGGGAAGAAAATATCAGTCCCCTCTGCTGCGCTGGAAGAGCAGTGGAATAAAGAGGCCATCATATTACCCTGCTCTTTTCAGCCCTGATCTTAAATTGCTATTCACTCCTTTAATCCTTCCTAGCTATGCCTACGGATCCTGCCTCTGTTCTCAGGATTAGAGGGACAGAGCAAGAGGAGTCTCTGCCATCCTCCATTCCTTCCTCAGCCATCCTTTTGATGAGAACAGCAGGAGAGAAAGTGAAGTTCATTAAGTCAGCAGCCCTCCAGAGCTGTCTCACTCGCTGATGGGGACAGGAAGGATGACATCATTGGACACCACGGCCCGCTAATGCCTTTCTCAGTTTACACTCAGGAAACAACTGCCTTCATATTGAAATATCAGAGGAAGTCTAAATGCTCCTGGGAAACAGATGATCTGAAGTAGCTTACAAAGGCCAACAAACACTCCAGAACTGCCACAGAGGAAAGGGAAATAATCCCTGGTTACAGAACTGGCTCTGTGCCTGGACAACCATGGACTTGCCATCAACTTGCTGCCGGATCGCCCAGCGTATCAGGGCTCTGCTGTGCTATGCTGCCATCACAAGTCAGAGTGGTCACAAAAGGGTTCACCTCCGTTCTCGGGTACTGTCTGCAGGCATCTGCTAGGGCAGCACGCTAGGGTTGCTGGCTGCACAGCATGAACTAGAGTAATTCTGAGAAGTCAGTCTTGATGACTGGCCTTTGTTACCCAAGATTAGAGATAGGATGGCACTGCATACCTTTGCATTCTCTTGGGATGCTTCAGAGAGAGCTGATCATACCAACCTTAGCACAGTCTGTAGTCATAAGAGTGTAATACCTGGCTCATTCCTGCTCCCACCAAAACCACAAAAACTCCCTTCACTGCAGTGCAGTAGTACATGCTGTGTTTTGCACAGGGATTGTAAAAAAATAAAAGAGTACATGAGATTATTCAAATAGTAATTTCCCTGCAATTGGATTAAAAACATCAAATCACTTTTTCTGCAGATCTTAAAAAGACAATGTTTTCCGCTACAGAAATATACACAGCCTTATTAAATGTTAATAGGTTAGAGAAGCACCACTGAAAACTTTCATCTTAGTGTAACATCCAAAGCCTTTTAACAAAACAAATCTAGTCAACGTGAAGTAGAACTGCAGTCCAAAAAAAAAAAAAAATTACCTGCAGCTGCTGATCTAGTTCTGGAAATGCCAAAGCGAAGGAGTTTTCAGGTGCATCATCATCTAAAAGGTACACATTACATTAAAAGCCAGTATCTACCCCAAAAGGGCATTTCATATGATCTGTTCAATGTAGCTCTAAATTGCATATACTCACAATAATATCAGGATTAGGAAAACACTTCCATATAGGCTTATTTTTCTACACTTGAGATATCTTAACAGACTCATTGTAAATAAAAATGGGTGGGAAATAAAATGTTTACGTGCTGGGAAAGCGGAAAGCAGAAATCCTTTTTTTTATTATTATTATTATTGCAGTTAAAGCAGTTACAGAAGTAATACATGTGGTGACTTAATAAAAAACAATAAATTCAAGTGATCTTTCTCCCTGAGATATCCATTACAGTGCAAAATAAAGAACCCTCCACAGACAGCATCCTTACTATAAAAGAGTTCATGACTGGAATGAAAGGGAAAGATATCTTACGTATCACAGTACAATGACTTACCAGGGCTAAACCAACAATAATAGAAACCTTTCCTCCCACTATCCAAAGGCAACCACAAGAACATGCAAACCAGACTGGCAACCCTGTAATTGGAAGACCATTACCTACATTGACATGATTAGAGCACCGAAGCACCACAAACTTCTCCATACTGCAAGGGAATGCCTTTACTCTAACCTGTAGATAACACTCCTCCTGTACTAGAGTTAGTTCATTCATGACAACGAGCCAAACTGTGTTTTCATTTATTTCTTTATTTTTAGTACAGGCTTCCAGCAAAGGTGGGACAGAGTGTGCCAGTTGCGTCAGTGTTGTGGTGTGGACACCTGCCCACTAGTAGCTGGACTGAGATCAGAAATATGAATCATACTCAGTAGCATCATAGCTAGCCACTGCAATATTTCTTTCTCAGTGACTTTCACACTATCAGTTTTGCATTGGATTGTGATGACTGTTTATGTATCTTACTACAGGTTACGGGAGGTGAAGAGAAGGTTACTATTAGCTAGCTTACAGAGTTATTTGTAATGTGTCAAAATTAAACAAGGATGGATCCCACAGGAGAAAATTGCTACCATAGGTCAGATCTCGCAAACTGCTCTATGCCGGCTGACCTGTACGCTACAACAAAACCCAAACAGGATTAAAAGAACCACGTGTCAAAGCAGGATTCTGTACATTCTTAAAGAGTGCAGGCTTGGATTTCAATTATTTGACAAGCATTTGTTTTCTCTTTATCCTGCCATACAGCAAAGTAGGTTAGGGCAAACAAGTAAACTAACCCACTTTATCCTACGAAGAACAAACATACTGGTTAACAGACAGTCTGAACTTTAACTAGCACAGCCAGAGCTGGACACCGCTAGGAAGGGATGCCCGGTGGGGGGGGGGGGGGGGGGGAAATACAATGATACAGAAGGCAAAAGCAAAAGTTTTTGAACTTCTGCAGAAAACAAAGTGAACGGGTATATTTTTATGGGGTAGGGGTCTTGCACATGACGTCATACCCCACCACACAAATTCATTTTGTATACTATGTCCCATACATGCCTATTCTGGAGAATATTTAAATGCTTTAATTGTAGAGTGCTATCTCATTGACATGCAAGTGTTTACCTTTAATTTTCAGTTGCTTTCTTGTACAATATTTAAAAATAGACTAATATTCTAAAAGAAGAAAGATGAATCATAGAGCAGGGCTAAAAGGAAGGACGAAATAGGACTCAGACTAGGGGTACAGCTGCTGTGCAGATATTTGGCTGAATAGCTGTTAAATATTCTGACAGAGATATTGGACCAGAGTAGTGGACAGCAGTTAAGCTGCTATTTGTTTTGACAATTCCAGCACTACAACTGTTGGTACAGTAGCAGTAAAGAGGGAACTCAGACAAAATTTTAACTTAAGGAAAATCGAAGCAAAAGCAACCCCAGAAGCTTTTAAAGAAACAACAGCCAATAACCACTTTTTCAACGAATCAGATATTAATAAGAAAAAAATAGTTTCAGAATATTAGAGAAAAAATGGATTATCCTCAGAAAAGAACCAGAAAAAAAAAAAAGTTGGAAATACCTTTAAAAGGATGGAATACTGAGAGAAATTACTACAGAGGAAATCCTTTCAATAAGCAGATGTTCCCTGCTTATTTTCTGAACTCAAGTGACTGAGTCAATGGTACTAAAAATAGAACATATTGGTATCCTAACCATTATGGCATACCATAGTACATTTTATAATGGGCCTGCCCTAGCATCTATTGAACAGCTGCTAGGTTTTTTTTTAGTTATGGTAGTTTAAGACTTGTTTAAATCATCCTCTCGATGATGTTCAGCACATCAGATAAGCTGGGGTCTTCAGTAGCTTGAAATTTTTCTGAGTTCCTAATTCTCTTGGGCTCCTCTGAAATTTTCAACTTAAGCATTCACCCCCACAGCTAACTAACTGCAAGTTTGTTTTCCACAAAAACAACAAAAAACCTTCCCCAAAGCTTTCAGTGAAATAAATTACTTCTTCAGGATGGTCTATATTGCACCGTTGTCAAAGTAACAACCACAAAAATAACAACAAAAAGCACTTGGTAAAAATTAAACACATTTAGATTTCACAAAAGGGAAAAGCAAATGACAGCAATTATTCACCTCCAAAGACTCTTATGAGGATGTTTGCAGAAAATCAAGAGGAAAGAAACTCTTGCATTTTATTGCAAAAGAATTACTAGTGCCCTTAATGTTACACAGGGGATCAGGCTAAATCACATTGGCTTCTAGCCTTAAAAATCTATGACTCTGAAAATCAGAAACAGTGAAAATGTCCCAAGTGTCAAAATATTCTGAAGATCAAAACACATTCATAACTACCTCCTTTTCTACACATATTTGTTCTTTTCTATTCCATATCTTCTTTACTAGACAATCCCGAAACATCTATTACTCCTTTCCTTAGTTTATTATCAGTATTTAATGAATGCCTAGTTATAAGGAACCATTGATATGATCAAGGATACTCTTTCTAATAAAGTTAGTGGCTTTTTTGTGCCACAAAAGCCTGAAAATAATTAGGCTGATTCTTCACCAGACACAAACAGCATCTCACCCCTGCAGTCATTATTTCACTCCTCCCTTCCTGGTTGCTCATAAAGAAAATGGATTTATAATGAAAGCCGCTTGTTGAGAATATATTTTGTAAAAAAAAAGATGGACAGCAATTTGCTGTATCTGAAAATGAGTCAAGATTCTGGTCAAAAGAATCCAAGAAAGAATGAAAAATGTGCATGTGAATTTTACAGCCATCCCAGTAAACTCAACAGCACTAACCTGTGATGTGAAGGAGTCAGATGAGACACTTCATCACAGTCTAAGTGAAAATACATGATGCGTGATTTCTAAATGAGTAGCACTTCCTGATTGCCCATGGATCCTGAAACTAATTTTGAAGGTCTATATTTAAAAGTGTACTAAAGGTAAAGACCTGTACTCCAATTACAAGATGAACTCTCTGCACACACAGTGGATGGTTTTTTTTTTTAAACTAAATACTCTGTTCATATATATGGAATAGTTTGACTTTTGTGTTTGGTTCATCAGGTTCATACATTCTGTGCTTGTTGCTAAAAACTCTCATTATAATGCAGAGCATGAGACAAAATCTCCATGGAATTTACTTCCTCCTTTTGCTTTCCATTCCGTTGGGCTGAGACAAAGAATCCTTCTGTTTCAAAGCCAGCTCTCTGACCATTTTTATAAGAAAGCTAACATAACAAAGGAACAAGGTCCCTGTGCTGCCCAGCCAACACACCTTCATGCTGAAATGGTGTGGTGGTGCCTCAGTGTGTAGGCACAGCAAGGCTAAGCCACCCAACCTTTGTTGTCCAGCTGAGCTCTTGTCTCTCTGCTGATAGCACCTATTAATACAAATGTGATGATGGGCTTATAACGTGTGATACAGAGGTTCACTCAGGCAATCTGATTTAGAAAGCTGACCTATACTGAGATGCACTGTCTTCACAAAAAAGACTTATTATTTATCAGTGATCTCCAGATGCATTCTCTCCGCTGATACATGCTAATATTGCACATTTAAGGATGTATCACGCTTTCTGGAAATCTTCACCTAATCATATTCGGGACTGACAAGAGATTCCAATAGCACAGGCCTCCATGATGCAGACAAACAAACAAAATCCCTCACACTTTGCTGTCTGACTGGCAAAATGTCTGGTACAGTGAAGAGTAACACTCCAGTCTTTCCCTACATGTCTACTCCATTTAGCTGAACTGCGGGCTACAGGCAAGAGTTGATGAATAAATACTTTAAGAACAACATCTGATTTATTTGCAATATAAACTCACAAATTACAGTTTCTCTAGAGTCTTTGCAAAGATAGAAATAGAACATAAAAATTTAAATGTGTTAAAAGCACATTAAGGTTGCTAAATCAAGCACTCAAAATTTAGGAAATGCCAATCACAACTCTGCTTCCTTGAGTAACTGAGTTATGATCCAGTCTTTAATTATACAATCAGATACTATTTTTCTCTTCTACATGCGTGGGCAAGTGTATTCAGATCTCTTCCTCCTAAATTAAAAAATTAAATTGGTAACGTAAGTAGGCTGTTATCCTGTAAGTGGATCAGCCCTCGCACAGGAAAGCTGCTCGAACTCGACTGAAAGCACTGCAAGCAACCACAGGACTCCAGTGGGAAGCTGTGTATGGGGGCCCAGCCTTGGCCCTCGGAGGGCAGCGAGGTCCAGAAGCTACAGCGCTGGTTACTGACAGACAAGCGTGGACCGATCGAGTTGATCCTGGAAGGCTGTGTGGCTAAGTGACTGGGACTTGGCACTGCTGCATGAAACTCCCCGGGTTCTATTCACAGCCCTGCCTGAAACGACCTTACGCAACCCCTCGGTTACCTCACTCATAAAATAGTGGGGAATGGTCACTGCCTGACCCAGGAATAGGCTATGAAGGCTTGCTCAATAATAAGAGTTGTAGACCTTCCCAAAATAGAAGCAGCCCGTAACACAGGAGGTAAGAGCAAAACCCTCCTACTCAGTATACCTTCACCTAAGCCTAAAGTGTCCTATGAGGAATGTACAGCCGTTATCCCTTTTTAGGGTATCTCACTTAAGTTCCTGTCTAACTTCCCCAAAATACAACAGTAGGTACTTCCTATCCTAATAAGGTCTGGCACTCAGAATTTATTAAACATGTGGGGCTGCAAAGACATGCATGAGCCCTAACCAAAAAGTGAATGCACTGTGATGTTCCCACTGTAAAAATATCTTATTTATAACACAGAAATGCCCAAAAGTCCTCAAAGATGGGTCCATTATGCCAGCCTCTGGACAGACAGGCAAAGTGGCAGCATGTTTCCCCTTCAGGAACTAACAGCATGTCTTTAGATAAGAGGCAGCAAGTGGGGTGAGGTAAGTGAGTGATGATTCTTGTCATTTCCAAAGACCAAGCCACTTATCTGAATGTTGGGTGCAGATTTAGGAAACTAGCCTTATAATTTTTTGAATAATATTTTAGAAAACTCCATTAGTTTTCAATCAATACTTTGTCAGCTGGAAAGCCTCTGTTGCCATTACAGTGAGTATGGAGTAGGGATCTGAAGCTTGCTATTGAAAAACAACCATGGCAAAACAGTCCTGCATGATCAACTATATAAAGCAAAAATTCTTTATGGACACTAGGAGAACAAAGGCATAAAGAAAAGTAAAATAAGTCATTTACTATGCTTGCAGAAATACTACATTGTTCCACTGTCTGTTCGTTTCATTAAAAGATGTATGTTTTGCCTTTGTTATCAGTGATTTTTCCTGAGGGTGCTATCAGAGGTAGAATAATTTCAAAGGAAAAAAGTTACTAACAATTTCAAAACAAGTCATTGATCACCACTTATTACAAGCAGAACTTTTCAGCCAGATTCAAGCTTTTTTTTTTTCTAGGAGAGAAAGTGAAGAGATGTTTACCTGTAAAACTTAGATCTATTACACAAAATAAATCCAGTACTCTACATTTAATAAAGTTCCTGTTATAATTATTCTATCTTAATATGTTCAGTAAATAAGATTTAAGTATATAAGTTAGGACATACTTAATTTCACTAGCTTAAATAAATTGATATTGACAAACTACAATGAACTTTCTATTTGGGAACACTTTTTAAAAATTTTGGAACACCATATTCACTTTAGTTTCCAAGTGATATAAGATAGGCTGATATAGTATGTCTCAGATTCATAAATTTAAAACAGTACCTTAAGTCAAACTGGTGCAATATGGTGTGCAGACACACCCCAGGAAACCTATGTTTGATGCCAGCTTAGTGAACTTGAGTAAAAGAGCCAAAATAGACATCTATATATACAGGAATTAGAGATACACAATAAAACTGTCATCTTATATAGCACCCCTGCCAGCCACTATTCTTGAGACTTTTAAGGAACTGGTTAGCCTACTTTCACATTAAACATACTACACAAAGCTGGCCGGGATTTCAGTCATCATGTGTTGACTGACAAATAATATAACACAATTAAGTTATTTCTTGTATACTCAGGATAAGCCAGCTCCCCTCTTGTAGGTCAGTTAACACAAAGTAATCTCTTCTCAGGAGTTAAGAGCAGTTTCTCCTTTCACTGCTTCTCACACCCAGCACTTGGTTACAATCCTAGCCAGTGAGATAATCACCACCCAGAAGAAACATTCCATTTCCCCTTTTTATATCTAGTTATGCTGCAAGTTCCTCCGAGTAAGCAGTTGTACAGCCCCCGGAAGGATAATGAAGCATTACTTAGTGAAACCTATCACTGTGCCTTTCAAATGAGATAAAATTCAAGGAAAAGTTTAAGTCATGCAGATTCCCTCACCACTTAGCCCTAGTGAAGGACTTCTCGGATATACCCTAGCAGTACAAAAACCTCACTTGATGCTTTACTGTCACATATAAAGCAAGTAACCCCTGTTTGAATTAAAAGCAAATATGATTGTCAAGGAGTGAAAAGAGGTTTCTGTTATTCTTTTTTAAGACGAGTTGCAAAAAAAGCATATGTTATATACTTATTTATACTATCTTGATTCAACTACGGTTTGGTGGAAATCTGCAAACCTGATAAAAGTTTATTTACTTTGCCTTCTTTTAAAATATAGTAAATATAATAACATTTATATGTTCAGGCTTACCACTGAGAGCAAAAGTGGAATTCATGTTATGTGGTAAAACAGGATGCCAATTTAGACCTCTTACTAGTGCAGAAGTAAATATGGCACTCACTTTACCGGTTTCATTTTAGTTTTACCGGTATTCATGGAAATTCTGGAACTACGGAAAAGTTTAACAAAATGTAACAGAAAAAGATTACCTTTCTGCAACTAAGATTCTTTTTATAAATGTTAAGAGAAGCTGAAATTATTAGCAGGATAGAAAAGTAAAAAATAAAATATGATGCAATGTTAAGGAAGCTAGGCTTCCTGCCTTTCACGTCCTTCTTCTTCCAAGCTATTCACAACCTTGTTATTTCCTACTGCCGTCTCTTGTCACAAACCACTCTACCCTCTTTGATTTTCCCGTGGTCTCAGCTTTCCCTGACTTGTATTCACTGTCTCACATAAACATTCTTCTTCCACAACTCATAAGAGCACTCCTTTCTTTTACATCTCCCTTTAAGACCTAGCTTTGCCATAATTCCTGTAAGAAATGTACCACGCTATTGTATTTCCAGAGGTGAGAATGATTCATTATTACTTTCTATAATAAAAATGCAATTACCAGATTATTATAGTTTATGTAAAAAGGGCACAAAGACAGCCGCATATATTTCTTTATATTCCTTCTCCCAGTCTTTCAGGATCACTCATCTTTATGACCTGCAAGTTACGTGCAATAATATACTTAAATGTTTGTTTTTAAATCTCCTTGCATAATGGATGAGATTCTATTTCAGGATTGTAGCTGTAAATTAATATTACGCAATAAGAAGCTATTATTATTATTAGCTATGTATATTCTAAAATATTTTTAAATGAGAAAATGATATCCAGACTTAGACTCTATTCACACAAAGCTCAGGAAGAGACCTCACACATTATCCTACAGCACATGTCGTCCAATAAAGCAATCATCAGCACTGGGTTTCAGTTATCGTTATCAGAGATCCTTATATTTCACACCATCGACACATCTCAATCCTTACTGCAGGCACACACCTCTATCAACAGCTCAGCCAATTTTTAAAAAGGTACTTCACAGCTTCCAATCTACTTTATTACACTCTGATTTTTACTGTGTGCCAACAGCTCTCTAGATCTTAATAATATTTAAGGTACAAAGTAATAATATTCATTTATTCCAAAGGCCAAAGGGGCCATGTGCATACAGGGCACATTTGGGGAAATTAATGCTCAGTCAGCAATTGCTGACAGGATAAACATCAATGAAATTTCAGCTACTTTCTCATGAAGCATGACATGTGGGGCATCCGTTTCCTGAAACCTTTCACCAAACTGGGCACATGTGGCACTTTCCAACCTTCCTGCTGAAGGGAAAGTCTCTTCCTGTTCTAGCCTCATTTACAGTACAAAATGTCTTTTTTCTTTTCTTGTTTCAAAATTCCCCCCAAATCAAGCATACTTTAAATACAAATAATTTTGATAGTTAATTAAAATCTTTAGTATATTCCACAAACCACATGAAAATAGTTAAGATCTAAAATGTCAGTCAAGTCACTTTAGTCTAACGAAATTGTTAGTGGAAACAGAAAAACTGATCATATGCTATTACTCAGGAAAAAAATCCACCCATTACACTGGACTTCATTTGGTATTGTAAACACGGGTAAAAACAAGTAAAATTTAAAAGCAGTTATTTCCTTGTGGTTTGATCTGTAAATTAAACTGTACCTTCGGTTTCATTCAGGCTGAAGGCAATTCGTACTGGCTTATCAGCAGGTACCCTGGCGGTGGTGATCATGTGGGCACTTGAGCCAATGCTTTTACTTGTTTGTTCCAGCTGAAATAATATAAACAATATATTTATTACAGAGCATGTAACACCATTCAACAAATTAGTTTTACTGCTTTTCATGCATTCATAGCTGCCTTTCTCATTCTAGCTAAGCAACGTTTAGAATGAAAGTCAAGGGAGCGCCATTTCACTTTTCCATTTAAAAAATATTTAAGTGAAATTCAGTGCACAGCCTGCCTTTCTTTTGCTACTTGTAGGTTAGAAAGAACGATGGCAAAGGAAGCATCCCCTCTCCTCACCTGCTTGCTCCCCGCCATTGCCCCTTCAGCAAGCCTTGACTCGTGGCAATGCTGCCTGGTTCTGAAGGTGAAGAAGGAAGAAGGGGTGGGGAGATGAGAGTAACATGACCCCAAGCCTGCCATGTGATTGGAAACGTGCACACCACTCCACATGGTGTCAACGAGGAGGCACCCATCCTCCTACCTTCCACCCATCCTCCTACCTTCCACCCATGCTCCCCCAGTCAAAGTGTGCCTGGTAGTTGCACACTCAATGGTCAGAAAGTCAGTGGCTCGCCAAACCTTGGTGGTGATTCCTCAGTGGAACTCTCTGCAGGTGTAGGGGTCTTTCTGCATGGGTTGCCTCCCGGATCTGGACCTTAGTCAGTCCTCGGTATTTCTTCTGAGACCACCAACTCCAAAAAGTGGTTTTAAGGAGATGAGACCCTGCCCATTAAGAAAACTGCTAATTCATTTCAAGCAGGGCACCGAAGAGTTGTTGAGCAACAACAAAAAATTTAGTTACTACTGATCTGTAATGCTACAATTAAGACATCTCTGACCACTCAAAAGTTGTATGCAGAGTTCACAGTGTTTAACCTTTTGAATGAATAGCTTTGGTTGAACTCTATCAAATAGCTGAATGTAAACTTAATCTCCTTGTATACCTAGCACAAAGCTGCTAAAATTCACAGATATTAATTTTCTGATTAGCTCCATGTGGGGAGAACACGAAGTCAGTGGGACTTCATGCACACAAAAGATCTGCCCATAAAGAAATTATTTTAGGACTGAAGACTATGCTATCCAGAGTGCATTGTACTCATACCAACTATGTGGACAAATATGAGAGTAATGTTTAAATCACCATAAAAACTCCTCGGTCAATTAGAAACCAAATTCTTCAGAAAAATACAAACAAATTACTAAAAGTTGTACCACATATCTCCAGATAACATGGCATTTAGCAAGTGAAAACACAAGCCAATTTCCTAAGCCAGTAATTGTGCAGTTTTTCAGTGAAGTAGCGATTGTATTGCACTGAAATCCCAACAACCCATTCCAATTTACACTTAATTATTTGGCAGTCTCAGAAAGTCAATAGAACAGAACAATATTACAGGATTACAATCTTCCTTGGTGATGCACAAGTGAATCAAATTCTTCCCTGGCATCACTGCCTTGCAATCAGGGTAAGAGTATCCTATTTGCATTTGGCCCATTAATTTCAGCATTTCTTTTTATTTGCTTTGTCTGCCTTAATATTTAGCTAACAGAGTGATACAGTTACTCTGTAGCAATGCTATCAATCATTCATTCACTCTGATCAAATAAATTATTATTTAAAATTCTTAATCTTGTCTAAAAGTAACAAATATTCTAAAATCATTGCTTTAAATAAATCTGATTTGGAGCTGTGAATTTCTCTTTCTACTGATACATGAAAGATATCAGGAATTATTCCCTATTCTGTATTACTAATCTTCAAGACACACAAAAAATTGAATTGATATCTTATGGGCATAGACAAATAAAGGTCAAATAACTGCCCCAGTGTATGTTTTTGGTCTCAGGAAAAGATCTCTGGAGTCGACCGAAATATCTGACTAAATAACTTTTACCTTCTTGGCATTAGTGATCTCCTATTTTTCCCCCAGACATTCACTTCATGAGAAATATCTGAGACATCTCACTATTTTTAAAAATTAACAGAACTACTAAGCCAAAATTCATATTTCCGTTCTATATCTCCCAATACAAGGTAAAGGGAAAAAAAAAAAAAGAGATTTTAAATGATAAATTTAAAATTTGCTCTATTCTGCATCAGTTCTCCTGACACCTGCTATCACAAGTGGTCTTCCACATAACAGTATACTTCACAATTCATATCATAGCCTAAGAAATTAAAATAGAGTATTCTGCTGGAGGATTTAAATTTGCCATAGCACATTGGCAGGAATAAATCTGTTGTCCTATCCTAGCCACATATTCTGTGGTCTTCAATATCTTTAAATTACCTCTCTTAACCACCTGCTATGTGAGGGCAAAAATCAATACCTCTTCAGTAAGTAATGGTGAATTCTATCATAACACAAGAGTGTTTGTGTTTTATTCTAATTCACACACACAAAAAAGCATATATATATATAATAATAGTCTCATCTTTATCCACAGCCATTACCATGCTATCTGGTTTCTTATATTACATTTGTACCTTCACTCAATTGTGTGCAGAATCCTCAAGCTCTTCATCACAAAAAGCAATCAGACAGAAAAGAGTGGGGTGGAAGCATTCTGTGTGCAAACAAGGTGATGCAGGAAACACAGCCTGACTGCCCCCCATCCCACCTGCCTCCTCCGCACATGATGAGCAGGATCTCTGCAGACAGAGATGAGTGTGAGTGGGCAACCTGGAATTTAATGAGATTTATTGAGCAGCCCTCTTGATCGTGGCAATTGCCTATAGCACTGGCTGCTGCTGCTTCATAAAAAGCCTGTAGCAGAACTCAGATAATCTAAGTGTTGTTACAGCTCTATCAATTTAGTTCACTTTTCACACCTGTTGCCTTACCTCACTTAGTGGAGTGTCTGCACTTGTATAATCCAGGGCCAGCCACTGCCTTGGCTTGTCGTTGCCTTTATGGAGTAAAGCTTCAATAAAAGAAAAGGCTGCACCTGCTGCATAGCAACAAACTGACAAGGTCTGAGAAGCTGAGACAGCTGTCAGGGCAACATGCTGCTACCTGCACTTCCCATAGGCTTTGCCGTCCCAAAAGATCGCCCTTTTCCGCTTTTCTCCACAATTCCGTTTTCCTTCCTCTCCTTTCCAGTGGCGAGGGATTATGATGCTGTCATGCTTCAGGGTGGAAAAAATCCTTCTGTCACAGGCATTATTAAGCAGCAAACTGTGGCGAGCCCAAGATTTTTAATTCATTAGTCCTGGCAAACCTAAAATACAAACAGACTTGCTTCATAGGACAGGAATGTTTTCAGCATGACCCAATCAGTGTCTGTGTCTATTCCAGCAAACTGGCAAAGATAGCATGACTCCAGTCAGCAAAAATGTCTGTGGCTCCAATCAGCTTGGGGTGACATTGCCAACTTGGACCGGCTACAAGCGAACTATCAAATGATAGCAGCAACTATCAGAGTGAACAGCAAGGGATGGGCTTGGTGTTTTAGGCTCGGTTCATGCTGGCTTTGGTAAAGCAAGGCTCGGCTCGTAACAGGCGATAGTGCGGCTGCTTTGGAGAGGCAACGGGCGAATTTCAGAATGTATGCGCTGTGAAAGCAGATGTATTTATAGATGAACTGATGAGGATGGTGATAACTGAAGGTGACTAATTCAGAGACTTCACTGAACTCAGAGATTTCCACACTAACTAGGTTTCCTAGTGTGATTTCTGACAGCATTTCTCAGCCTTGAAACCACAGGCAAGTAATTAATAGAGAAATCTTGAACTAACACAAAAGAGAACTTCTTCAGCTTGAACATTTATTTTCTGTAGCTGTATCCGGCACAAGTACTGCATACATGACTTTTTTTTTTTTTGATTGACTGCTATCACAGACATTAAAACAAATGGAGAAAAATGGAAAACAATTACAAAATGATTAGACACCGTATCTTTATTGTTATGTGACTGAAAAAGGGGTTCTTTTTTTTTTTTAATTTATTTATTTCAAAATATGTTTTGAAGATCAATTTGTTTTTAAATTCCATATGGAAGTTTTATCTAGCCCAAACCTCCTGTATAGGGACACTGCTAGATTCTTCTGTTGGCTCAGCCAAGACAGACAAAGGTTGCAGGACAGATTGACAAGTAAAGGTTTTCTGAAGTCAAATTTTCATCCTCACCCTCTCACCCTTCCTCACCTTCCGGCCCCAGCCCAGGACTGGTCTAATCAGTGCAAATCTCAGGAACCCAGCAGTTGCCCTTGTGGCCTCAAAAGACCTTTTTCATACTTTGAAATGACTAAACTGCAAAGATATTCTACTCACACCGCCTTTCCACCAGCAATGACCTGGGAGGGCATCAGACAGCTACACCATTAACTAGGTAGCTGGTGAGGCCAGCTTTTTAACTGCACTGTGAATTCAGAGCAAGGTATAGGCTCTGGTCCAAAAAGTTACTCAAAAGCAGGCATTTTCTCTTCTCTTGATGTGTTTGTGAAAAAAAAATAAAAAATTGAGGGTTCCTCCCTGTATGTCTCCTTTGGAAGGGGAAGGAAAGAGATTTGTCTCTGATCACAGCCATTATTGCTGATAACATTCTACAGCTCAATACCATCAGCAGTTGATGCTGATCTCCAGCTCTTGGTCCAACTACTGTGAAAGTATTTGTTTGAAGATACAGAAAATCCTGGCTCCACTGAAGTTAGTAAAAAATATTTTGCTTCTGTTTCCACGTAGCCAGGGTTTCCCTCAAATCATATATCCTCTTCTCCCTTGTGTGGACAGATGGTATTTAGATGGTATGAGAGGCTTCATTACATGCCATGACAGTAAAGCCTAAAAAAAGGCTCTCGATGTAAAGTCTTAAGTCGTGCAAGTTCTTCAATAGCCATAACAGCAAGGGTCTTGGACAGAAATGATGGCTGAATAGTTCAGGAGTGTTTTTCCCAGATGGCTCTGACACTCCACATTTCCAGACTGACACTTCAGTTGTACTCAGTTTAAACAGTATATGCATTTGGAAATTGAGGTCATAATCATTTGTATCCATTGTGCATATATTTTTTACGTCGGTGTTTCTAGTTAAATCTGTATTATTATATACACTTTCCAAAAAGAAAAAAAAAAAAAGATGAAATCACCTGTGCTTCACTTAATATGTGCACTCCTCTTCTAAGGAGGCTGCTGCTTCAGAAGACTATGTATCATGAGCTAAGATACCAAAACTGCACAAACCAAAAATCCCCTGATTTGCATTTAAATATCAGTTCTGTGCTTTACACAAGAATTAGTCACCTGTATGGAAGGTAGTGTATTTTAAGACTGAGAACATTATGGCATTCTGTATATAGAACATTAAATCTGAAACATCAGGATAAATGATTTGGCTGTAACCATTTTATCATCTGTTTACTACTGGGGATATGGTAGTAAAAATAAAAATATGGATTTAAACAGCACATTTCAAAAAGTTTTCTAAAAAACTTTATAGCAATAAACTGGGGAAGAGCTCTGTTTTAAGCAAGGGGGAAATTGAAGTCCAGGGTACTGCGATTTGCTGAAGCTAGTAGTCGAAGACATTGTAAATTTGGGGAAGACATAAATCCCACTTGTTCACTCCGTAGGCTAATTATGCATCTAAGAAACTTATTCTCCCATTTATCACAAAACAAAAAATACTTTTTATAAAAGTCTGTACATACACCTGCTAGTCATCTTTGTGAAATTACAGGATGCTGTTAACTCCTTTATCTACTTTTTTTTTTTTCTTTTTTTCTTTTTTTTTTTTTTTTAGTGCAGGAGCACAGTCTGCCCTGTTTCCTTTCCAGCATACTCTTAGTCATCAGATGCCTGGTACCCAAGCAAAATTTTTTTAATCCTGTGTCACATTATGGAACTGGTGATAAACTAGAAGAGGATATGATGTTTTATTCATCAAAAGCACCTTAAAAAAAAGTGTGTGCTAAATTAGGAACACTAGGACTTGTTGATATTCTGTAGCAGAAATATGCAAATTTGTAACAACTTTTAGCGTGAAGTATAAGTTATTCTACAGATGTAAAAAAGCCAATATCTGCTGTCTAATAAAACACCTGTTGCCTCACTTTTTTTAGTTGTGCTACTCTCGATTCATCTCAGTTTCCTAGTATAAGTGGTATTTTAGTAACATATGACCTCATTCATGCTAAAATGGTGTTTCACAGATTGTCAGTCACTATTTAAAAATACACTTTAAATATTCCAACATATGGAAGATGTTCCAAGGAGAAATTTTTTAAAAAATGCTTTCCCTAAAACTGTACATAAAGTGAAATCTTATTTTAATAATTCCCCTGAGTACTAACAGAATCACATTTTTGTCAATTTCTGATTTTGTTGCAGATTATTTTTGCAGAAAAAAAAATGTTAAAACAAACCATTACAGGAGGCATCTGGTCCACTTTACTCACATTGAGGCTGATCAGGGTGAAGCTGCTCCATGCCATAGAAAATTGACTTTAAAGGCATAAACATTGGTGAGCTACATCCTTTAGCTTCATATTACCTGTAGAATTTCCAAAAACACCTAGATTGTAAAGCTCAGAACTTGTCAGATATTAAAATCTAGATGGTATATTCCATTTGTCTGTCATGGTAATTTAAAAAGTGCCTTCACACCAGCCACAAAAATAAGTTATTTGTTGATCCAATCTCATCTTGCAGTCCATAAGGATAACCATCTCAAGTCTGCATGGAACTGAGTAGAGAAGTGTTTTTTTCTTCAGTAGGTTTCATCCTCGGTGAGATCAGAACATCCAATATGATGAATTCAAACTACAATTTTTCCAGACAGAAATCTAAAGGCAGAGGTCAATACTTCTCTTTTGTCTTTTGGATGATAGGAAGGTATAGATAAAATATGCATTACTTAGTTTCATCTCATTCACAACCGTATATCCCAAGTTCTAACGACTGGAGCAGCCAACAGAATACTTCATTACTCTTAGATACTGCCTCCAGTCTCCTTCCCTGGGTAGTATTTTAATGGGGGTAAAATAACATACTTTCCCCCAAGCTCTACAATCATAAATGTCTGAACCCTATCAGATGAAATTAATTAATTAAAAACAACCTGACGCAGACATTGAACAGTGACAAAAAATAGCACATAAATGTTATAATTAACGGTAAATTGACGTGCAGTAGCTGAATTCAGTTATATAGGGTCATATTATATAGGGTCATACCGATCTAATGAAGGAGATTGTTCCAGAGAAATTTAAAAAATTGGCTTAGTCGAGGTGATGTGGAATTACCGGAGCTGACTCAACATTTTTTCACCTGCTTTATGACCATCTGGAAATAACTGCATCTTGAATCATTTGAAAGTCTAACTGGTGAAAAGCTCTGTCTCTTCCACAGCAACCTCTAGAGAAAAACTGTGGGCCGCTAATGCTGCTAACAGGAAGAAAGCTTAAGCCTTTGAGATAGGATGCTGCTTTGGCATCCTCTCATATCTCTTGGGTGGAAAATAAGATGAAAGCTGAAGTTAGAAATATTATTGGAAAAGGATCACTGTTGTCAGAAATCAACAGGTGCAAACTTACACACTTCACTCGCATCAGCATAGAGATGCAAATAACCTTTAGAAACTAAATACAGGAAGAATGGTGACAGGTCATCTCAACAGGGAATGATGGAGGATATGCAAAGACAGGGTGCGATGCACTAGGAGATCACCAGCCAAATGTTCAAAGCTAGCACTGGCTAGTACTGGTTAGCTGGAAACACCAGCACTTTCTTGAAAGAACTAAAACCAAAAGACATCAATTTTGTTTATTGATTTTGTCACTAAACCACATCCAATTGTTCTAGTACAGAAAGACAATTCTCTTACAGCCGCATAAAAGTAAAGTAGTCACTCCATTTCAATTGGAATTGCCATGTCCCGAAGGCATGTTTAGTTTACCTTGCATAAGAACTTACCGGAAGGGAATACTGCAAGACATTACAGCCTCACTTGTTGATGATGGCTGAGGTCGTCATACTCTTATGGATATAGGCACGAGACTTCTAAACTAACACACTTTTTCATCAAACTTTCCTGCTATCAGGAAGAAATCAGCCTCCAGAAGAACCTGTGGCAAAATTCCCACCTGCAAACATGGAGGAGAAATTAAGAAACAATACACTCTAGAATATTTATTAGCAAAACTTGTTCATTATGAAGCACTGCTTATAACAGTCTAGAAAGTCCTCACACCTCCTCTAGATATTTATTTTCCCTCTCTCCTCGAAGAGAAAGCATATGGTACTATAACCAGCAAGAGTACAGAAGACAGTTCTGCAGTGGTGTGCAAGTATCAGGCCCAGGACTATCACACAATGACAGGATGTGTGTGCATGAATTTATCTTGATCTATAGAATGAGCTACACTAAACAGGATATCATTATTGTTACAAAGTCAAACACTTTCAGGCTTATGAACAGCCTGCCTATTCACATATGGTTCAGAACCCTTGTGCATCTCTGATATGATCTTTAACAATGGATGCTTACACCACTTCCCCCCAGCAACCCAAATTCAGCCAAAATGGCTTGTTCCAATGAAAGGTATTATATTTTTAAAAAGGCACACTAGGAAAAAAAAATGTGCTTGCTCTGGCAGATGAATTGTACAAGACACATTCAAAGGCCAGCTTACCTGGGGATGGCCCTTTCCCAGAAAATAAGGCTGTTTGTACTGGGACACTGGCAAGACCAAGTGGGGTAAGGACAGTAAACCGCTTCTTTATTTGCTGGGGAAGAAGGTACTTGAACGTCATTCTTCCTAAAAGATGACCCATGTGCCTGAGGCTGACTCTAAGTGAAGGTCCTACCACAACCATTTTCTCGTTATTAATGCCATACTCTTCCTCATCTCACCAAATTTTAATAATGAACAAGCAGATATTCTTGTGATTTAATATAGAGGATTAAGCCAGTGATATTAATACGTCGGAATATTCCCATATTAAGACACCTACACAATACTAAGTATAACTATACTGCCAGGAAAGCTTGGCATTACCTTATTAACATTAGTCAAGATGACATATTGCTTCTAGAAATGACATAATATTGATATTTCTCGCATGAAAGAAATGTGCTGGATCTGTCATCAGTTTCTCTTTCGCTCTCTATCAAAGATTAACAAAATACCCAAATTACTCATATGATTGTGAGTACTCCACAGGTGAGAATGCCAATGGTTTTAGCACTTTAATTAGAACGTGTCTGCTACAGGATTTTTGTCAGATTGGCAGTAATGACCCCCAAACATATTGTTTACCTTTAAAAACCCACAGTTTCAGACAACAGAGAATAATCACTGATTTGGTAGTTATTCACTTACACCTACCTCTTATTACGAATAGAAGCCGACGTTTACGGAGAGATACCTGCTCTTCAATGCTGCCCCTTAGAGGACACATTCAAGAAATTCATCCATTTCCTGTAAAAGAGCCTATGAAGACAAGACAGAGAAAACTGTATCGAGACAATGTAATGTTGCACTATTTGAAACCTACTAATTATTAACCTATTAACCACTATGGCATATTAACATGCAAAACTCCTTAATCACTTTGAGAAATTGTTTTTGCTACAGCTGTGTTTGTCAAAAAACAAGCTTGATTCGCCATATCACTTTTGTGCAAGTCCTTTAATGGCATCCCAGTTTTAACTTTATGATTTTATTCATATGGTCATCCACAATAATCCAGGAATAAAATGAAATTTCCAAGCTAAACATGTACTGAGTCTTTTTCTTTTCTTTTTACTTTTTACTTTTTAAACTTTTTTCCCTTTTTCTCCTTTTTCTTTTTCTTTTTCTTTTTCTTTTTCTTTTTCTTTTTCTTTTTCTTTTTCTTTTTCTTTTTCTTTTTCTTTCTCTTTCTCTTTCTTTTTCTTTTTTTCTTTTTCTTTTTCTTTTTCTTTTTCTTTTTCTTTTTCTTTTTCTTTTTCTTTTTCTTTTTCTTTTTCTTTTTCTTTTTCTTTTTCTTTTTCTTTTTCTTTTTCTTTTTCTTTTTCTTTTTCTTTTTCTTTTTCTTTTTCTTTTTCTTTTTCTTTTTCTTCTTTTTCTCCCTTGTTTTTATTAAGGTTTGTTGCTGGTACCAGCTAAATGTTTTAATACCATGAACTATACGCAGGCTGCCATAGCTCTTGCTTGAGCTCTCTAAATCCTAATTCTCTTGTGAAAGTGACAGCAATGCCACTTTAGCAGGGCAGCAGCAGGGAATACTCATCTCTAAATTATCTGAATTAGGAGATCCTGACAAAAATGTTTAAGAATCTCATCTTGCAGAATGCATGATCTCTATCCGTGTGTGACGCTTCATCATACCTTGAATACATATAGAAGAGCACAGTGAGATCTTAATATCTGGTAGCCATCCATTTCAGACGAAACATTATGAAACCCAAGACTGCAGTCTCAAGTATTCTCCAATGGCATCAAAAGAAAACCTGTAAGGTACATGGTGTAGCACACTTGAGAGGACAAATTGCTCATTCCAGGTTACAGCTTACATCATCAATCTGTCTACCATTTGAGCATTATGCCTTCAAACATAGTGCAAAACTAAAAAATTGCTACTGAAATACATAAAATGAAAATTACTCCTGTTCTATTCTTTTGGCTCCTACAGTTTTACAGCCATAAATAAAATGACACTGGTTTAAAATGAGTAAAACCAGCTCTCAATAGAGCCCACATTTCTTGAAATGTTAAATCCAGTACAAGAGTGTTCTTTAGTAGTACCAGACCATTTCCATTACCACAGCTTAGTGGTTGATGAGATTGCAATTTTAAAACATTACTTTCAAGAGTTACAAAAAATACGGCATATAGACATGACAGACTGTTTTTGAATTTTAAAAATGCAAGAGTAAGAAAAAGAAACTTGCTTCATGCATTTATCTTAAAACCATATTTACTAGACAAATTATGTCATTATTGCCATAGCAATTATAAAATACTGATTTTTTTAAAAGATTGTCTAATTTCACTTGCTGAGAAGAATCCTTTTTTAACATTCTGAATATTCAAATATTACTAGGTTTTTGCTATTCATCTTCACATTGCCACTCACAGTTTTCACCATAAACTCATTTACTCCTCCTAAAGCCAAGAAACACACAAAAATTGTAAGCAGTAAGCTTCTATGAGACTGTATGATGACAAAGGATTCATTCTTTAATGGATTTAAGGGAGAAATATTGAAAGTATTTATCTGGAATCCTTTAGCACAGGCATCTAGTGATAAAGCACAATAATTTATTTTTATTTGTTTTTACAGTAAAAATACTGTACTTGGCATCCTAAAAAACATACACTCTGTGTTTTACTGTTTTTGTTTGGGCTGTGATTCCAGTATGTAAAATCAATTATTAGCTCTCAAATTCATAAAGTTTCATAAGTCCCATCAGAACAGCACATTTTCTGTCATAGTTCTTCTGTACATGCCAGTGATAATGGAAATTCAAGACTGAAGAGAAATTGCTGGTTAGACCATATCATAGAGGACTGGAGACATGGAAACATAATGAAGTACCCCATTAAGTGTGAGAGATCAAACTTCAGGACTCTGAAGGCTTGACAAGCAGACATCAGGCTGTCTGTGAGAGCAAAAGAAGTTACACTTGGGTCTTCAAAAGCATTGTAGATGGAATCACATACTGCTGAATGAATACTATGTTTTCCATCTTTTCCACAGATTCCTTGCTGAACCCTTAGTTGTCAAATGTCTTCTTTTATTTACAAAGAAAATGAAGTTTAAATGAAGCAAAAAGATAGCACTGTGGTTTGGAGTCCTGTAGACTCTGCCTTCCGCCACTCCCTTCTGTGAAGATGGTGTCCTCTGGGCCAACCTACCAAAAGCCTTTGTAAGTGATCAAACAAGCCAACTGCTTTCTCAGACCTTCTGCAGGTGTTTGGAAAGATGACTTCTTCCTAAATCCACAGCATGCTGATGTTTAAAGTAAGAGAGAAAGCGGTAGTATGGCTTGCTGCCATATATTGTCCTACTTCAAGCACTGGTTTAAAGTCTTCTGTTGTTTCTTTGCCAGTTGGCTGACAACAAGGACATCTGTTAGTGGATCAAAATAACCAGTGTGAAGCTTTAACATATGTTTTGGACCATTTTTACACAAGAGAATAATTAACAGAGAATCTGTTGTGAATCTCACATGTGGCTTACTGATGCCCAAATTTTAGTCCACAGAATTCAGAACCTAGACCATAAAGATTCATAACAAACATTTAGACATTCATTTCACTGTATTACATTTAAAAATGAATAAATGATAGAAATGAAGAAGCTCAAATGCGTCACAGATAAAATCAAGAGTTGGTAGCATATGCAATATCGGGGATGAAAAGAAGTTGTGACAATTATCCTTCAAAAGCAAAAAAAAAAATAAAATGGCAGAGAGTTCTTTACTGCTTGATTACTGTTTCAAGAATCTTAACCCCAAAAGAGGATTCAGAACTAAATCTGGATGATAGCCAACACGGAAAACTACTGACACTGCTGAGCTGGTGATGTGTTTTCGCCACCTTTGCCTTGGAACTTCAATGTCCAGTAACATCCTTTTGCTTCCCTAAGCCTAGTTCTCATGTCACCCATTCATTGTGTAGTACACAAAGCTTCCAGAGACCAAATGCTTAATAAATACACACAAATCCATGTGAAAAAAGTAATTCAGTGTTTTGGTAGCTTTACATATTGTCACAACACAGTATAAACACTAGTTACTGCTGATCAGATGTACACTAGGGAGATTGTCTTGTTAAGTAAACCACCATAACATTAATTTTGTGAACTATTACTTCTCTTTTAGATAGATTGAAGCACTGGACAATTGGCAACGTTATGAAGTTCCAGAAAGGCAAATGCCAGGAGCTGCACCTGGGACGGAGAAGCGCTGGCCACAGGCACGGCCTGGGAGAGGAGTGGCTGGGGAGAGGCTCAGCAGAAAGGGACCTGGGGGTGCTGGTCGACAGCTGGCTCAGCGTGAGCCAACAGTGTGCCCGGGGAGCCAGGAGGGCAAACTGCATTTTGGGGTGTGTTACACACCGCACAGCCAGCCGGTCAAAAGGGGCGATTCTCCCGTTATATTTAGTGTTCGTGCAGCCTTACCTTGAATACCCTGTGCCATTCTGGGCTCCACAATGTAAAAAGGATGTTAAGTTCCTTGAAAGTATCCAGAGGAGGGCAACAAAGCTGGTAGAAGGGCTGGAAAGCATGTCCTGTGAGGGACAGGTTCCTTGCAATTGAAGCTATTCTATGATTCCATAGTTTAGAGATAACTGGGCAAGAAGTCTTCCATTGACCTGAGTTCTGGAGAATTTATGAATTTCTAAATGGGTATATTTGGATGATGTATAGTCAGGAAACCTAAGATTAATCCCCAGATAAGAATGGGGACAATACAAGAAACAAAATTTGCAGTTACTTGGACAAGGTCTTTAAAATTGTTTGGGTAGAGAAACAAAGTATAAAAAAATTGGAAAAAACTCTGTCCTTGTTCTAAAGATCTAGTACTGTTTTAGACCATCCTTAGAAAATTCCAGATTGGTCAAGGCATTACACAATGAAGAAAGATTACAGACCTCTGTGGTCCAAGCACCAGCAAATGTAAGTTCTGGTCTTGATCTCAGAATCCTACCTTTACATTTTTTCTACTTTGTGTCTGCAGAGCTGAAAGAAATGCAGATCAGGTGTAACAGTAACTTGTTTCTACAAGTCTACAAACAGTTGTGATTTCATTTACTCTTCATGAGTCCTTTTCTGTGTTATTTCTGCAGAAGTCTTTAGCTATTAGCTGAAAGCTCATATACTGGGGTAAGAATACACAAATGGTAAGAAGATTTTGCTTTCCTGACTAGCTTGCTCCAACAAGTGAGATAAGCCCAGGATGCTAGCAGCCCTTAGCCCAGGAGCTGTGCACTAATGGCCTAAGAAGTATTCATAGTTTATTAGAGTGCTCCTTTTCACTCTGTGGCAGGTGAGATAAGCACAATCTGGGAAAAGCTGAAGTAACTACTGCTGCTGTTACATACAGAATAATTTTCATCCTGATTGCTCAGCCCTATGTGGTTCACACTTCTGTTTGTCAGGTATAAGCATGATTCTCTGCAAACTAGGTATGGTCCTCAGGCTTCCCTCAACATGGCACTCACATTTTTTCATTGGCCAAACATCAATGTTGTTTGACAAACACAATCAGATATTAGTTACACTCACAGTTTCACCAAATACTTTTCTATTCCCTATTTTTCCAATTGTTTATGTTCCCACTGCTGAATAAGTAAATAGAAATTAAGCCCTTTAACATTCTGTCCTTTGTACAAACTTCCCAAGACCTTGTTAAATTTTACCATCCCAGAATTTGACAAACATATGCCCATAGATAAGCTGGGGATTTCCATGTGTACAGTAATAGATTTTGGCTGATGAAAGGACAGCCAACTGCCAATGGCCAAACCTCTGACCTTTGGATGGTCCTTTAGCATGGCAATATCTGTGCAGAATATAAATGGTGTATATGAATAGCTAAAAAAAGATCAAGGCCAAGTCAAAGTCATGCTTAGGCATCGAGTCCCAAGTAACTCCTGATTATAACAGAAGAGATGCTTCAGTGACAGTTTAATACAAACTAATATATGTATGTATATATTCATAATAATGCACATACATATAGCACACACATTTATATTCTAGCTTTAGTGGTATTCTAGCTTAAAAAAAAAAAGAAAAAAAAGGAACCACTATAAGCTTCACTGAAGGCATCATACCAACAGGGCAGTTCCTGAAATAACTGAAGGTAGGGTAAAGCAGCACTGCCACAGAGAGACTCTGCCTTGTTTCCCTTCAGGTCTCCTCGTGCCAGCCCAAGATTTTGCACAACCATGTAAGTGAGCAGGAAAGCTGAAAGCTGGCCAAGCTGTATTGGGGTTAGTTTTAGTGCAGATCAGTTCTCTAATTTGCTTCACTGCTTGGGTGATCAAAAATCTGGCAAGAGAGGATTTGAGTGGAGGAGAAGGGGAATGCAGAGGTGAAAGAAGCAGGCAGACATGGGACTGCCTTTTTAGCCATTATCCTTCAAAATAATGGACCTGGAGTGTGAAATCATTGACCAGCAGCAACTTCCTTTAGGAACCTGCAATATTATAAGTAGAAACAAACACTGAATAAATTTTCTTCTCCAAAAAAAAGCAGCACTTAGGAAAAAGCCTAAACTGAAGTAAACTGGACTACTGAAGTGCTGAAGTAAGAAAAGGGGTTTTCACCCCCAGGTTGCTTACTTAATTGAAGAAGAGTTGACCTAATAGCAAGCACCATGCAATGTTGCAACTGTGGGCCTGCATGAGCTGTCTTTGCATTTTGCTGTAGTTCCAACATGACAAAAGCTACACTTCCTGTATATAATCATAAAATCACAGAATATCCTGAGTTGGAAGCAACCCACAAGAATCATCAAGTCCAATTCTTGGCTCCATACAGGCCCACCCAAAATCCAGACCATGTGGCTGAGAGCGTAGTCCAAACACTCCTTGAACTCCGGCAGGCTCGGTGCCATGACCACTGCCCTGGGAGCCTCTCCCAGTGCCCGACCACCCTCCGGGTGAAGAACTTTTCCCTAACACCCACCCTGACCCTCCACTGTCCCAGCCCCATGCCGTTCCCTCGGGTCCTGTCGCTGTCCCCAGAGAGCAGAGCTCAGCGCCTGCCCCTCCGCTCCCCTCGGGAGGGAGCTGCAGGCCACCAGGAGGCCTCCCCTCAGCCTGCTCTGCTCTGGGCTGAGCAAACCAAGGGACCTCAGCCGCTCCTCATATGTCTTGCCCTCCAGACCTTTTACCATTTTCATAGTTTCCTTTGGACACTCTCTAATAGCTCTGTGTACTTCTTATTTTGTGGCACCCAAAACTGCACACAGTGCTTCAGGTGAAGCCACATCAGTGCAGAGCAGAGCAGAGCAGGACAATGCTTTCCCTCAACCGGCTAGTGATGCTTTGCCTGATGCACCCCAGGGTACGGGTGGCCCTCCTGGCTGCAGGGTACACTGTTGATACATATTCAACTTGCCACTGACCACAATGCCCAGATCCCTTTCTGCAGGGCTGCTCATCCCCCACTCTGTATGTATAGGCAATGTTGCCCCCACCTAGGGGAAGAATCCATCACTTATTGCTGTTAAATTCCATACAGCACTGATTGCCCGGCACTCTAACTTGTCAAGATCTCCCCACAAGGCCTGTCTATACTCAAGGGAGTTAACATCGCCTCATATTTGGTACAATCTGCAAACTTAGTGTGCATTCCAGTCCCGCATCCAGACACTACGTCCACATCGAACCGTTCCTTTACAAAAAGAAACCCACTTGACCCTGTAGAGAGGGGTGTGATTGAAAAGGCTTGGAGAACATCACTGCTTTTGTTGAATTGCTTTCTAAATTTCTCAACTGTCGAATCAAAGCATAAGAACCAAATCAAAGAAACAAGGGCTTGTACATCTACCATTTTATGTCATTAGCAAAATCTATATAGGTTTTGTTCTGGTTGGACCTGCAGAGCAGCCTCTGGGAGACTGCTGACCTCAAGGAGCATCACCTGGGTACATAGCTACTCCCTTGCAAAAGCAGTGCTGTGCAAATCACAGAGCATTTACAGGAAGTGGCAGCAAACTAGGAAGAGATCGCTACATTCTTTAGTTAACATTGCTTGGGAAACTGATTTCCCTCCCCAGATGGAAAACGCACAGGGACATCAAGGAGGCCAGAAGAGAGCTATCACACAGGGAAGGGGAAGCAAGGTCTAGGGAAGAAGCGATCCCCTTTAAACACGGCTTTATGTGCTTCTTTTGAGTCGAAACACCCGTGGTACAGCACCAGCAGCAAGTGCTGGACAGCAACATCTGGCTGTTCCACTGTGATGTCACTCTGATGACGGGTGGGTGTCATGGTGATGCTCGAGCATCTCCCACCACAACGCCCAGACAGACCAGCTGGGTCTCGCTCGCTGAGTGGCAGGACGAAGACTAAGCTGGCCACTGAAATGGCTTCAGGCGGAAACTTCAGTGAAAATGAGATAAAAGAAATTAAGAGGGAGCCGCTTCCAGCAGAAACTTCACCTGTTTCTGCTCCAGACAAGCTGGTTGAATCCTCAGAGTCCCCTTCTGCTGAGCCTCTGGGTCAGCACAGAGGAGCAGCTTGTGATGGTGCTGCAGCATCAGTAAAGGAAGAAATGGATTGGCCGGCTTCCACTGATAACTGTGAGAGCAAACCCTGCAGTTCTTCTGAGGAGAGCGCTGTCAAAGCCAACTTCTTCTCCTTCCTCAGTTTCCCAGAGAAACTGTGGCAACTAGTTGAAAGCAACGACTTTAAGACCATTTGGTGGGGTCACTGTGGAAACTGCATTGTGATTGATGAAGAAATATTTAAAGTGGAAGTGCTGGGAAGGAGCGGGCCTCAGAAAATTTTTGAGACTGGGCGCATGAAAAGTTTCATCCGTCAGCTTAACCTGTACGGATTTACCAAAATGCAACAGGACTTCCAAAGATCTGCCTCACTTCCTGAATTCCTTGCAGAAGAAGATGCGTTTTCTGCTCACAGGAAGGTACATCACTTGCTCCACACGCGAACCAACACTCACAATAGTCTAGTGGGAGATATGGGCGTAGGCCTTGGCAATACAGGAGATGAGGATGACAGTAAATGTTCTAAATTTAATGTCTTTCTCAGGCTGGTGTGGAGGTATTTTTCAGGTGGCGTTGATGAGTGGTAGAAATGTGGAGACAATATAATTGGGTTATACTCAAGGATTTCAAATTCATGGAATGGAAAGATAAATAAATCAGGCTATGATGAGTCTACTCAGTTGAATATATTCGCAAGAAATCTTGCTGTGCCATAGGTGAATTCTTTTTTCAACCGTGGGATGCATATTAGCAGTGTAGCGTTACCTACCTGTTAGTTCTACCCAGAAGCATCTGAAAAGTTATGGTATCTGGGTTTCTTGATCAATTATTTTTTATTATTTTTGGAAAATGTTAGCAACTAACTTTCCTCCTTTGCATTTTTTAGTTACTCCTCTACCACAACCCCAACTTCAAGAGAGATTCTCCCCACCTGCTCGTCAACTGCAAGCGCCGTGTTGCTCTGAAGAGGAAAGCCACGGCTGCCCATGCAACGCAGGCGGCTCTGTATGGAAACTGCCCCAGCAGCAGCCCAGGCATCCAGCATGGGTGGGGAGCAGATGCCGGGGAGGAGAAGGACGGGATGGCAGCAGCTCCAGCAGAGCACACGCAGACAGCAGCCCCCGCAGGGCCCCCACTCCCAAAGCGCCAGGCAAAAGCCACCCCCCAGGCTAGCGGTGCCCATCCAGCCTCAGGCGTGGATGCTCCCTCCCTGCCAGGCCCCGCTGCAGAGGCAGCAGGCAGGGACGAGCAACAGCCTCCAGCCTCCTCCCAGCTGCCACCACGCAGCAGCCCGAGCCCATCTGCCTCTCCTACTCCCACACGGCACTACTTTCTGCCTCTCATGGGAGCCGGCTCGGCACCTACGCACCAAAACGCGCCAGCTCCACGGATTCCCTGGGCCACCATACCTCCCTTCCGTCCATTTGCAATTCTTGGGCCGGCAGCAGCCGCTGCCACGGCCATGCCGAATCCACCCGACTGGCAGCCCTCAGCAGCCCCACACTGCCCAACTTGCACCTGCAGCCCAAACAAGGCAGCTGCAGGCAATGGGCTGGAACCCTAGTGCAGGACCCTTTGGAGACAGTGGGGAGAGCGGCACCCAGTTACAGGTTCCTAGTTGTCCCTAGTTGTTCCTAGTTGTTCATAGCTGTTCATAGTTCATAGGCCGATTGTTTTGAAAATAATTGTTTGCATAATAAACCTTTTACAGTTCTCCTGTGTCTTTTTATTATTATTCCTATATACATTTTTATGGTGGAATCTCAGATCGAGTTTGTATTTCATTTCTCAGAAGGAAGGAGAAGCAACTGTTCTCACATCCATGTAATGGTTTTCTCTAACGGTCAAGCTCCAGGTACTTAGCCATAGAGAGTAAAAGACTGGGTAATGTCGGCATGCTGCACGCACCGAGGATGCTCTTCCTAATGATGACTTCTGAGGGCAAGTTGAGAAAGTCTAAATAACAGCATTTTAATTACAGAAGACTCAGAAAGGGAATGTCACCTTCATAGTAGGATGAATGCTCACAAGGGGAACACTCTACATCGCCAGGCAGTAACCACCTGTGCTGTGATTTCTGAGCTAACATTCATGAGGGCGCTGAGAAATCAAGTGCTTTGGAGAGGCATCCCTGAAAAGCAAGAGAACAGAGTTCAGAAATGATGAAACTATGTATATTTAAAATATTTATATTTATAGAAATGTTGGACCACTTGCCGGGTAAGGAATTGGCTGGATGGTTGCGCTCAAAGAATTGCAGTCAATGTCCAAGTGGAGAACAGTACTGAGTGGTGTTCCCCAGGGGCCAATATTGGGACCACTGCTTTTTAACATCTTTGTCAGTGCCCTGGACAGTGGGATCAAGTGCACCCGCAGTAAGTCTTCTGATGACACCAAGTTGTGTGGCGTGGCCGACACACTGGAGGGAAGGGATGCCAGCCAGGGGAACCTGGCTCAAGAGGTGGGCCGGTGAGAACCTCATGGAGTTCAACAAGGCCAAGTGCAAGGTCCTGCACCTGGGCCAGGGCACTCCCAAGCACAAATATGGGCTGGGTGGAGAATGGGTTGAGGGCAGCCCTGAGGAGAAGGCCCTGGGGGTGTTGGTTGATGAGAAGCTCAACATGAGCCAGCAATGTGTGCTTAAGGCACAGAAAGCCAGCTGTATCCTGGGCTGCATCAAAAGCCGGGTGGCCAGCAGGGCGAGGGAGGTGATTCTCCCCCTCTGCTCTGCTCTCGTGAGACCCCACCTGGAGCACTGCCTTCAGCTCTGGGGCTCCCAGCACAAGAAGGACACAGAAGTGTTACAGTGAGTCCAGAGGAGGGCCCCAAGGATGGATCAAGGGGCTGGAGCACCTCTCCTGTGAAGACAGGCTGAGGGAGTTGGGGTGGTTCAGCCTGGAGAAGAGAAGGCTCCAGGGAGACCTTACAGCGGCCTGCCAGTACCTGAAGGGGGCCTACAGGAAAGCTGGGGAGGGACTCTTTGTCAGGGAGTGTAGTGACAGAACAAGGAATAATGGTTTTAAAATAAAAGAGGGTAGAATTGGATTAGCTATAAGGAGGAAATTCCTTACCGTGAGGGTGGTGAGGCACTGGCACAGGCTGCCCAGAGAAGCTGTGGATGCCCCATCCCTGGAGGTGTTCAAGGCCAGGCTGGAAGGGGCTTTGAGCAACCTGGTCTGGTGGGAGGTGTCTCTGCCCATGGCAGGGGGTTTGTTCATCGTTATAAAAGAACTGATATTGTTGTGGCTCGTTTGGAAGTAATAACAGTTATTTGTAGTAGGAATGGGAAAATAATTGGATTTTATCTACCGAAACTTGGTAATGCTTCAACTTAAATGAGTAGAGAATAAAATACAACCTAAGTACAAGCTTTTGAAGATTAACTCGCAGAGCTTAGTCATTTATGGACATCTAAGGTTGGCAGTCTTAAAGGACTTGATTTTCCACAGTTCTGTGCTTACAGTTTTCTGAGCATCCTTTTTAAGGGTTACCAAATCGGTCACCATTTTCTAGTCACCATTTTAAAGTTTTGACTATTTTCGTAGGAGTTAAACCATTGATTTTGTCACTAAACTTTAAAATGTAAGTGCTATGCAGTTGTTTTTTCTTCTCTCCAATCTGAAACGTACCTAAAGTTCATATACATTGCATTAGGTAAGATCGGAATAGAACTTGATGATTCCTGAAGTTTTAAGAGATGCACATTTAGATAAATCTGATTCATTAACACTTTGTTAGCCTAGAAAATGTTGTTATTTTTATTAGCTTTCGCAGGTTTGCACTCTAGTAATAGATCCACACAGAGAAGGCTTTCACAACTAGGAAATTGTTTCATGACAAACTAGGATCTTGACAATTTGAAGACGTGTAAAGACTTCCAGAAATTGCTTTGGAATGGGTATCAGCGATCCAGGGAAGCAAGCCACTGAAGGTATGGCATTGTATTTGAAGTCCATAACATAACGCTAGGATGATTTTATCTCCAACCCTCTCCAGAACAGGGGCAGGGGATGAGAGGGGAAGGATGCTCTCCGTGTTCTCGTTAGCAGAACTGAAATTGGATTTCATGAGCTTGAACAAAACGCTGTTCAGGGAGAACAACGGACAAACAGAATTAGATCTGCACAGGCTTGAAAAGAGTTAGTTGTTGAGAGGGGGTGACAGGAATGTCAGTTAAGAAAGGAAAGAGAAGAATCTGGAGAATTCTTATATACTTGAATTTGTATTTAGTCCAGTAATTGTAATTATGTTGATTAAATCTCAGTTGTATTTATGGAGAAAGTCTTTACTGAACAGTTTATCTTCGATTGCTAATGTTGCGGGGGAGGGAGGTAGAAGGAGAAGATCATTGAGTTTAGGGACTTTTATTTATCTCAGCCTACTTTTAATTTTTTTCCGTAAAATTGTACCTTGTCTGATTGTTAGGATGACGCTAAACTTAATGAGGAGTTTAAAACAAAACAAACAAACAAATAAAAAAAACTCTTTTAAATGAAATCAAATAGAAAAGACTGGAAGGAAAATGAGATCACTTTTCCCCTTTCATCTCCTTAGTTTCGTCTTATTTTCTATTTTCAGAGTACCATATTGAACTCATGTCTAGGTTCGTATAAGAACAAACTTACTGCATGCAGTTTGAGATCTTGACTGGAGTGCAGGCGGTTTGAACGAAATAACCGGTAACATCTGATTCACTCTTGATTACACATGGATTCAAATGTTGCAGCCTAACTAATTGTGCTGTTTTTACCCTGCTGGGCAGCTGAACTCCAGTACAACTGCTCTCTCACTCCCCCTCCTCATAGAAAGGGGGAGAAGAGAGTACGATGGAAAGGATGGAAAAAAGGGAGGGGGAGAGGGGAGATAAGGATAATTTAATTAAAGTGAAAAGGAAGAGGAAGAAAACAAGCAAAAGCCGCATGGAAACAACAGGGGAAGAAGGAAAAACAATTATTCTCTAATTCCCACCAATGAGCGATGCTTGGGCCCATCCTCGGAAACAGGGCCTCAGTACATATAGTGGTGGTTTGGGAGGACAGATGTCTTCATGCAGAGACACCCTCCGCCCAACCCATTCTCCTTCCCCACCTATTACTGCAGACTGTGACACTACATGCTGTGCAATATCCCTTGGGTCGGTTTAGGTCAGCTGCCCTGCTGCTGTCCCCTCCCCACCTCTTGCCCACCCCCTGCCTGCTGGCTCTGGGGAGTTTGGAGGAAGTCTGGATGCTGTGCCAGCCCTGCTCAGAAATTTAAAATAAAAATAAATAAATAAATAAAATAAAATAAAACAAAATAAATAAAATAAAATAAAATAAAATATAAAATAAAATAAAATAAAATAAAATAAAATAAAATAAAATAAAATAAAATAAAATAAAATAGAATAAAATATTGGTGTGATAGCTACAAGTTGGCTGTTCTAGCTACAAGTGCAGAGTACAACCCTTATATAGGCCCCTGCAGGGAAAGTTAACTCAATCCCAGACAGACCCAGTACACTAATGTGTATGAAGTATAGAAAAGGTATAAAGGTGCAGAAGGGAAAAATGCAAAACAACACAGGAAAACAAGCTGAACCCTAGTTCAATCCGCTCATAGTCCAAACCTGGGAGAAAAAGAAAAAAAAAAAAAGAAAAAAAAAAAAGAATACTGGTTTAAAGCAGCAAAGGCAGGAACAAGATACAGCAGCCACACTTCTGTGAGAAACTCCATAGGCATGCAAAGAATATCAGCTCATCCTCTGACAGCCCAGTTTTGCATACTGCAATCCCAAATATGTTAGGGAAAATAAGTAAATAAATAAATAGATCATCAAACCAGCCACACACACAAAATGTACGCATGGAGGAGAAGTGGGTAAATGTGTGTCTGATGCTTTGTGAAAAACCTTTCCCTAATATCCAACCTGAATCTCCCCTGACGTGGCCTTATGCCATTCCCTAAGGTCCTATCGCTGGTCAGCAAAGAGAAGAGTCTCCCGACAGTGAATTTGTAAGATAACGCAATTGACTCGTAGTCAAACTCAGATTCCTTAACACGTTCTTTAACTCCAGCGTGTGAAGAACAGTCCTGTCGAGGCCTACTGTGGCTTGTAAGCCTGAGCAAGACTTAGGTCAGGCGCAGGAGTAGAGCACACACCCCAAGACGAGCAGAGCGGGACATGCACTTCCCTCGACCGTCTAGCAGCGCTGTGCCTGCTGCACCCCAGCATACAGTTGGCATGCTGGTGACTTATATTCAACTTGCTGCTGACCAGAACCCCCAGATCCCTTTCTGCGGGGCTGCTCTCCAGCCTCTTGTCCTACAGCCTGTACAAAGAGCCAAGGTTGCCCTGTCCCAGGTGCAGGGTCCGACACTTCCTCTTGTTGAACTTCATGTGCTTGGTGATGGCCCGGCCCTCTAACTTGTCCAGACCCCTCAGCAAGGCCTCTCTACCCTCAGCGGAGTCAGCAGCTTCTCCTGGTTTAGTGTTGTCTGGAGATTTACTTAGTATGCATTTGAGTCCTGCGTGCAGATCGTTTTTAAAAACATGCAGAGAGGTGGCCCTAGAACAGAGCCCTGTGGAACCCCGCTAGTGACAGGTCACCAGACTGACATAACCCCCTTTGCTACAACCCTTTTGGCACAATCCACCAGCCAGTTGTTCACCCATCATATTATATGATGGGTGACAGACAGCAGAGAGCAGAGCTCAGCAGACAGCAGAGCTCAGCGCCTGCCCCTCCGCTCCCCTCGGGAGGGAGCTGCAGGCCGCCAGGAGGTCTCCCCTCAGCCTGCTCTGCTCTGGGCTGAGCAAACCAAGGGACCTCAGCCGCTCCTCATGTGTCTTGCCCTCCAGACCTTTTACCATTTTCATAGTTTCCTTTGGACACTCTCTAATAGCTCTGTGTACTTCTTATTTTGTGGCACCCAAAACTGCACACAGTGCTTCAGGTGAAGCCACATCAGTGCAGAGCAGAGCAGAGCAGGACAATGCTTTCCCTCAACCGGCTAGTGATGCTTTGCCTGATGCACCCCAGGGTACGGGTGGCCCTCCTGGCTGCAGGGTACACTGTTGATACATATTCAACTTGCCACTGACCACAATGCCCAGATCCCTTTCTGCAGGGCTGCTCATCCCCCACTCTGTATGTATAGGCAATGTTGCCCCCACCTAGGGGAAGAATCCATCACTTATTGCTGTTTTATTCCATACAGCACTGATTGCCCGGCACTCTAACTTGTCAAGATCTCCCCACAAGGCCTGTCTATACTCAAGGGAGTTAACATCGCCTCATATTTGGTACAATCTGCAAACTTAGTGTGCATTCCAGTCCTGCATCCAGACACTACGTCCACATCGAACCGTTCCTTTACAAAAAGAAACCCACTTGACCCTGTAGAGAGGGGAGAGGGGTGTGATTGAAAAGGCTTGGAGAACATCACTGCTTTTGTTGAGTTGCTTTCTAAATTTCTCAACTGTCGAATCAAAGCATAAGAACCAAATCAAAGAAACAAGGGCTTGTACATCTACCATTTTATGTCATTAGCAAAATCTATATAGGTTTTGTTCTGGTTGGACCTGCAGAGCAGCCTCTGGGAGACTGCTGACCTCAAGGAGCATCACCTGGGTACATAGCTACTCCCTTGCAAAAGCAGTGCTGTGCAAATCACAGAGCATTTACAGGAAGTGGCAGCAAACTAGGAAGAGATCGCTACATTCTTTAGTTAACATTGCTTGGGAAACTGATTTCCCTCCCCAGATGGAAAACGCACAGGGACATCAAGGAGGCCAGAAGAGAGCTATCACACAGGGAAGGGGAAGCAAGGTCTAGGGAAGAAGCGATCCCCTTTAAACACGGCTTTATGTGCTTCTTTTGAGTCGAAACACCCGTGGTACAGCACCAGCAGCAAGTGCTGGACAGCAACATCTGGCTGTTCCACTGTGATGTCACTCTGATGACGGGTGGGTGTCATGGTGATGCTCGAGCATCTCCCACCACAACGCCCAGACAGACCAGCTGGATCTCGCTCGCTGAGTGGCAGGACGAAGACTAAGCTGGCCACTGAAATGGCTTCAGGCGGAAACTTCAGTGAAAATGAGATAAAAGAAATTAAGAGGGAGCCGCTTCCAGCAGAAACTTCACCTGTTTCTGCTCCAGACAAGCTGGTTGAATCCTCAGAGTCCCCTTCTGCTGAGCCTCTGGGTCAGCACAGAGGAGCAGCTTGTGATGGTGCTGCAGCATCAGTAAAGGAAGAAATGGATTGGCCGGCTTCCACTGATAACTGTGAGAGCAAACCCTGCAGTTCTTCTGAGGAGAGCGCTGTCAAAGCCAACGTCTTCTCCTTCCTCAGTTTCCCAGAGAAACTGTGGCAACTAGTTGAAAGCAACGACTTTAAGACCATTTGGTGGGGTCACTGTGGAAACTGCATTGTGATTGATGAAGAAATATTTAAAGCGGAAGTGCTGGGAAGGAGCGGGCCTCAGAAAATTTTTGAGACTGAGCGTATGAAAAGTTTCATCCGTCAGCTTAACCTGTACGGATTTACCAAAATGCAACAGGACTTCCAAAGATCTGCCTCACTTCCTGAATTCCTTGCAGAAGAAGATGCGTTTTCTGCTCACAGGAAGGTACATCACTTGCTCCACACACGAACCAACACTCACAATAGTCTAGTGGGAGATATGGGCGTAGGCCTTGGCAATACAGGAGATGAGGATGACAGTAAATGTTCTAAATTTAATGTCTTTCTCAGGCTGGTGTGGAGGTATTTTTCAGGTGGCGTTGATGAGTGGTAGAAATGTGGAGACAATATAATTGGGTTATACTCAAGGATTTCAAATTCATGGAATGGAAAGATAAATAAATCAGGCTATGATGAGTCTACTCAGTTGAATATATTCGCAAGAAATCTTGCTGTGCCATATGTGAATTCTTTTTTCAACTGTGGGATGCATATTAGCAGTGTAGCGTTACCTACCTGTTAGTTCTACCCAGAAGCATCTGAAAAGTTATGGTATCTGGGTTTCTTGATCAATTATTTTTTATTATTTTTGGAAAATGTTAGCAACTAACTTTCCTCCTTTGCATTTTTTAGTTACTCCTCTACCACAACCCCAACTTCAAGAGAGATTCTCCCCACCTGCTCGTCAACTGCAAGCGCCGTGTTGCTCTGAAGAGGAAAGCCACGGCTGCCCATGCAACGCAGGCGGCTCTGTATGGAAACTGCCCCAGCAGCAGCCCAGGCATCCAGCATGGGTGGGGAGCAGATGCCAGGGAGGAGAAGGACGGGATGGCAGCAGCTCCAGCAGAGCACACGCAGACAGCAGCCCCCGCAGGGCCCCCACTCCCAAAGCGCCAGGCAAAAGCCACCCCCCAGGCTAGCGGTGCCCATCCAGCCTCAGGCGTGGATGCTCCCTCCCTGCCAGGCCCCGCTGCAGAGGCAGCAGGCAGGGACGAGCAACAGCCTCCAGCCTCCTCCCAGCTGCCACCACGCAGCAGCCCGAGCCCATCTGCCTCTCCTACTCCCACACGGCACTACTTTCTGCCTCTCATGGGAGCCGGCTCGGCACCTACGCACCAAAACGCGCCAGCTCCACGGATTCCCTGGGCCACCATACCTCCCTTCCGTCCTTTTGCAATTCTTGGGCCGGCAGCAGCCGCTGCCACGGCCATGCCGAATCCACCCGACTGGCAGCCCTCAGCAGCCCCACACTGCCCAACTTGCACCTGCAGCCCAAACAAGGCAGCTGCAGGCAATGGGCTGGAACCCTAGTGCAGGACCCTTTGGAGACAGTGGGGAGAGCGGCACCCAGTTACAGGTCCCTAGTTGTCCCTAGTTGTTCCTAGTTGTTCATAGCTGTTCATAGTTCATAGGCCGACTGTTTTGAAAATAATTGTTTGCATAATAAACCTTTTACAGTTCTCCTGTGTCTTTTCATTATTATTCCTATATACATTTTTATGGTGGAATCTCAGATCGAGTTTGTATTTCATTTCTCAGAAGGAAGGAGAAGCAACTGTTCTCACATCCATGTAGTGGTTTTCTCTAACGGTCAAGCTCCAGGTACTTAGCCATAGAGAGTAAAAGACTGGGTAATGTCGGCATGCTGCATGCACCGAGGATGCTCTTCCTAATGATGACTTCTGAGGGCAAGTTGAGAAAGTCTAAGTAACAGCATTTTAATTACAGAAGACTCAGAAAGGGAATGTCACCTTCATAGTAGGATGAATGCTCACAAGGGGAACACTCTACATCGCCAGGCAGTAACAACCTGTGCTGTGATTTCTGAGCTAACATTCATGAGGGCGCTGAGAAATCAAGTGCTTTGGAGAGGCATCCCTGAAAAGCAAGAGAACAGAGTTCAGAAATGATGAAACTATGTATATTTAAAATATTTATATTTATAGAAATGTTGGACCACTTGCCGGGTAAGGAATTGGCTGGATGGTTGCGCTCAAAGAATTGCAGTCAATGTCCAAGTGGAGAACAGTACTGGGTGGTGTTCCTCAGGGGCCAATATTGGGACCACTGCTTTTTAACATCTTTGTCAGTGCCCTGGACAGTGGGATCAAGTGCACCCGCAGTAAGTCTTCTGATGACACCAAGTTGTGTGGCGTGGCCGACACACTGGAGGGAAGGGATGCCAGCCAGGGGAACCTGGCTCAAGAGGTGGGCCGGTGAGAACCTCATGGAGTTCAACAAGGCCAAGTGCAAGGTCCTGCACCTGGGCCAGGGCACTCCCAAGCACAAATATGGGCTGGGTGGAGAGTGGGTTGAGGGCAGCCCTGAGGAGAAGGCCCTGGGGGTGTTGGTTGATGAGAAGCTCAACATGAGCCAGCAATGTGTGCTTAAGGCACAGAAAGCCAGCTGTATCCTGGGCTGCATCAAAAGCCGGGTGGCCAGCAGGGCGAGGGAGGTGATTCTCCCCCTCTGCTCTGCTCTCGTGAGACCCCACCTGGAGCACTGCCTTCAGCTCTGGGGCTCCCAGCACAAGAAGGACACAGAAGTGTTACAGTGAGTCCAGAGGAGGGCCCCAAGGATGGATCAAGGGGCTGGAGCACCTCTCCTGTGAAGACAGGCTGAGGGAGTTGGGGTGGTTCAGCCTGGAGAAGAGAAGGCTCCAGGGAGACCTTACAGCGGCCTGCCAGTACCTGAAGGGGGCCTACAGGAAAGCTGGGGAGGGACTCTTTGTCAGGGAGTGTAGTGACAGAACAAGGAATAATGGTTTTAAAATAAAAGAGGGTAGAATTGGATTAGCTATAAGGAGGAAATTCCTTACCGTGAGGGTGGTGAGGCACTGGCACAGGCTGCCCAGAGAAGCTGTGGATGCCCCATCCCTGGAGGTGTTCAAGGCCAGGCTGGAAGGGGCTTTGAGCAACCTGGTCTGGTGGGAGGTGTCTCTGCCCATGGCAGGGGGTTTGTTCATCGTTATAAAAGAACTGATATTGTTGTGGCTCGTTTGGAAGTAATAACAGTTATTTGTAGTAGGAATGGGAAAATAATTGGATTTTATCTACCGAAACTTGGTAATGCTTCAACTTAAATGAGTAGAGAATAAAATACAACCTAAGTACAAGCTTTTGAAGATTAACTCGCAGAGCTTAGTCATTTATGGACATCTAAGGTTGGCAGTCTTAAAGGACTTGATTTTCCACAGTTCTGTGCTTACAGTTTTCTGAGCATCCTTTTTAAGGGTTACCAAATCGGTCACCATTTTCTAGTCACCATTTTAAAGTTTTGACTATTTTCGTAGGAGTTAAACAATTGATTTTGTCACTAAACTTTAAAATGTAAGTGCTATGCAGTTGTTTTTTCTTCTCTCCAATCTGAAACGTACCTAAAGTTCATATACATTGCATTAGGTAAGATCGGAATAGAACTTGATGATTCCTGAAGTTTTAAGAGATGCACATTTAGATAAATCTGATTCATTAACACTTTGTTAGCCTAGAAAATGTTGTTATTTTTATTAGCTTTCGCAGGTTTGCACTCTAGTAATAGATCCACACAGAGAAGGCTTTCACAACTAGGAAATTGTTTCATGACAAACTAGGATCTTGACAATTTGAGGACGTGTAAAGACTTCCAGAAATTGCTTTGGAATGGGTATCAGCGATCCAGGGAAGCAAGCCACTGAAGGTAGGGCATTGTATTTGAAGTCCATAACATAACGCTAGAATGATTTTATCTCCAACCCTCTCCAGAACAGGGGCAGGGGATGAGAGGGGAAGGATGCTCTCCGTGTTCTCGTTAGCAGAACTGAAATTGGATTTCACGAGCTTGAACAAAACGCTGTTCAGGGAGAACAACGGACAAACAGAATTAGATCTGCACAGGCTTGAAAAGAGTTAGTTGTTGAGAGGGGGTGACAGGAATGTCAGTTAAGAAAGGAAATAGAAGAATCTGGAGAATTATTATATACTTGAACTTGTATTTAGTCCAGTAATGATAATTATGTTGATTAAATCTCAGTTGTATTTATGGAGAAAGTCTTTACTGAACAGTTTATCTTCGATTGCTAATGTTGCGGGGGAGGGAGGTAGAAGGAGAAGATCATTGAGTTTAGGGACTATTATTTATCTCAGCCTACTTTTAATTTTTTTCCGTAAAATTGTACCTTGTCTGATTGTTAGGATGACGCTAAACTTAATGAGGAGTTTAAAACAAAACAAACAAACAAATAAAAAAAACTCTTTTAAATGAAATCAAATAGAAAAGACTGGAAGGAAAATGAGATCACTTTTCCCCTTTCATCTCCTTAGTTTCGTCTTATTTTCTATTTTCAGAGTACCATATTGAACTCATGTCTAGGTTCGTATAAGAACAAACTTACTGCATGCAGTTTGAGATCTTGACTGGAGTGCAGGCGGTTTGAACGAAATAACCGGTAACATCTGATTCACTCTTGATTACACATGGATTCAAATGTTGCAGCCTAACTAATTGTGCTGTTTTTACCCTGCTGGGCAGCTGAACTCCAGTACAACTGCTCTCTCACTCCCCCTCCTCACAGAAAGGGGGAGAAGAGAGTACGATGGAAAGGATGGAAAAAAGGGAGGGGGAGAGGGGAGATAAGGATAATTTAATTAAAGTGAAAAGGAAGAGGAAGAAAACAAGCAAAAGCCGCATGGAAACAACAGGGGAAGAAGGAAAAACAATTATTCTCTAATTCCCACCAATGAGCGATGCTTGGGCCCATCCTCGGAAACAGGGCCTCAGTACATATAGTGGTGGTTTGGGAGGACAGATGTCTTCATGCAGAGACACCCTCCGCCCAACCCATTCTCCTTCCCCACCTATTACTGCAGACTGTGACACTACATGCTGTGCAATATCCCTTGGGTCGGTTTAGGTCAGCTGCCCTGCTGCTGTCCCCTCCCCACCTCTTGCCCACCCCCTGCCTGCTGGCTCTGGGGAGTTTGGAGGAAGTCTGGATGCTGTGCCAGCCCTGCTCAGAAATTTAAAATAAAAATAAATAAATAAATAAAATAAAATAAAACAAAATAAATAAAATAAAATAAAATAAAATAAAATAAAATATAAAATAAAATATAAAATAAAATAAAATAAAATAAAATAAAATAAAATAAAATAAAATAAAATAAAATAAAATAAAATATTGGTGTGATAGCTACAAGTTGGCTGTTCTAGCTACAAGTGCAGAGTACAACCCTTATATAGGCCCCTGCAGGGAAAGTTAACTCAATCCCAGACAGACCCAGTACACTAATGTGTATGAAGTATAGAAAAGGTATAAAGGTGCAGAAGGGAAAAATGCAAAACAACACAGGAAAACAAGCTGAACCCTAGTTCAATCCGCTCATAGTCCAAACCTGGGAGAAAAAGAAAAAAAAAAAAGAAAAAAAAAAAAGAATACTGGTTTAAAGCAGCAAAGGCAGGAACAAGATACAGCAGCCACACTTCTGTGAGAAACTCCATAGGCATGCAAAGAATATCAGCTCATCCTCTGACAGCCCAGTTTTGCATACTGCAATCCCAAATATGTTAGGGAAAATAAGTAAATAAATAAATAGATCATCAAACCAGCCACACACACAAAATGTACGCATGGAGGAGAAGTGGGTAAATGTGTGTCTGATGCTTTGTGAAAAACCTTTCCCTAATATCCAACCTGAATCTCCCCTGACGTGGCCTTATGCCATTCCCTAAGGTCCTATCGCTGGTCAGCAAAGAGAAGAGTCTCCCGACAGTGAATTTGTAAGATAACGCAATTGACTCGTAGTCAAACTCAGATTCCCTAACACGTTCTTTAACTCCAGCGTGTGAAGAACAGTCCTGTCGAGGCCTACTGTGGCTTGTAAGCCTGAGCAAGACTTAGGTCAGGCGCAGGAGTAGAGCACACACCCCAAGACGAGCAGAGCGGGACATGCACTTCCCTCGACCGTCTAGCAGCGCTGTGCCTGCTGCACCCCAGCATACAGTTGGCATGCTGGTGACTTATATTCAACTTGCTGCTGACCAGAACCCCCAGATCCCTTTCTGCGGGGCTGCTCTCCAGCCTCTTGTCCTACAGCCTGTACAAAGAGCCAAGGTTGCCCTGTCCCAGGTGCAGGGTCCGACACTTCCTCTTGTTGAACTTCATGTGCTTGGTGATGGCCCGGCCCTCTAACTTGTCCAGACCCCTCAGCAAGGCCTCTCTACCCTCAGCGGAGTCAGCAGCTTCTCCTGATTTAGTGTTGTCTGGAGATTTACTTAGTATGCATTTGAGTCCTGCGTGCAGATCGTTTTTAAAAACATGCAGAGAGGTGGCCCTAGAACAGAGCCCTGTGGAACCCCGCTAGTGACAGGTCACCAGACTGACATAACCCCCTTTGCTACAACCCTTTTGGCACAATCCACCAGCCAGTTGTTCACCCATCATATTATATGATGGGTGACAGACAGCAGAGAGCAGAGCTCAGCAGACAGCAGAGCTCAGCGCCTGCCCCTCCGCTCCCCTCGGGAGGGAGCTGCAGGCCGCCAGGAGGTCTCCCCTCAGCCTGCTCTGCTCTGGGCTGAGCAAACCAAGGGACCTCAGCCGCTCCTCATGTGTCTTGCCCTCCAGACCTTTTACCATTTTCATAGTTTCCTTTGGACACTCTCTAATAGCTCTGTGTACTTCTTATTTTGTGGCACCCAAAACTGCACACAGTGCTTCAGGTGAAGCCACATCAGTGCAGAGCAGAGCAGAGCAGGACAATGCTTTCCCTCAACCGGCTAGTGATGCTTTGCCTGATGCACCCCAGGGTACGGGTGGCCCTCCTGGCTGCAGGGTACACTGTTGATACATATTCAACTTGCCACTGACCACAATGCCCAGATCCCTTTCTGCAGGGCTGCTCATCCCCCACTCTGTATGTATAGGCAATGTTGCCCCCACCTAGGGGAAGAATCCATCACTTATTGCTGTTTTATTCCATACAGCACTGATTGCCCGGCACTCTAACTTGTCAAGATCTCCCCACAAGGCCTGTCTATACTCAAGGGAGTTAACATCGCCTCATATTTGGTACAATCTGCAAACTTAGTGTGCATTCCAGTCCTGCATCCAGACACTACGTCCACATCGAACCGTTCCTTTACAAAAAGAAACCCACTTGACCCTGTAGAGAGGGGAGAGGGGTGTGATTGAAAAGGCTTGGAGAACATCACTGCTTTTGTTGAGTTGCTTTCTAAATTTCTCAACTGTCGAATCAAAGCATAAGAACCAAATCAAAGAAACAAGGGCTTGTACATCTACCATTTTATGTCATTAGCAAAATCTATATAGGTTTTATTCTGGTTGGACCTGCAGAGCAGCCTCTGGGAGACTGCTGACCTCAAGGAGCATCACCTGGGTACATAGCTACTCCCTTGCAAAAGCAGTGCTGTGCAAATCACAGAGCATTTACAGGAAGTGGCAGCAAACTAGGAAGAGATCGCTACATTCTTTAGTTAACATTGCTTGGGAAACTGATTTCCCTCCCCAGATGGAAAACGCACAGGGACATCAAGGAGGCCAGAAGAGAGCTATCACACAGGGAAGGGGAAGCAAGGTCTAGGGAAGAAGCGATCCCCTTTAAACACGGCTTTATGTGCTTCTTTTGAGTCGAAACACCCGTGGTACAGCACCAGCAGCAAGTGCTGGACAGCAACATCTGGCTGTTCCACTGTGATGTCACTCTGATGACGGGTGGGTGTCATGGTGATGCTCGAGCATCTCCCACCACAACGCCCAGACAGACCAGCTGGGTCTCGCTCGCTGAGTGGCAGGACGAAGACTAAGCTGGCCACTGAAATGGCTTCAGGCGGAAACTTCAGTGAAAATGAGATAAAAGAAATTAAGAGGGAGCCGCTTCCAGCAGAAACTTCACCTGTTTCTGCTCCAGACAAGCTGGTTGAATCCTCAGAGTCCCCTTCTGCTGAGCCTCTGGGTCAGCACAGAGGAGCAGCTTGTGATGGTGCTGCAGCATCAGTAAAGGAAGAAATGGATTGGCCGGCTTCCACTGATAACTGTGAGAGCAAACCCTGCAGTTCTTCTGAGGAGAGCGCTGTCAAAGCCAACGTCTTCTCCTTCCTCAGTTTCCCAGAGAAACTGTGGCAACTAGTTGAAAGCAACGACTTTAAGACCATTTGGTGGGGTCACTGTGGAAACTGCATTGTGATTGATGAAGAAATATTTAAAGCGGAAGTGCTGGGAAGGAGCGGGCCTCAGAAAATTTTTGAGACTGAGCGTATGAAAAGTTTCATCCGTCAGCTTAACCTGTACGGATTTACCAAAATGCAACAGGACTTCCAAAGATCTGCCTCACTTCCTGAATTCCTTGCAGAAGAAGATGCGTTTTCTGCTCACAGGAAGGTACATCACTTGCTCCACACACGAACCAACACTCACAATAGTCTAGTGGGAGATATGGGCGTAGGCCTTGGCAATACAGGAGATGAGGATGACAGTAAATGTTCTAAATTTAATGTCTTTCTCAGGCTGGTGTGGAGGTATTTTTCAGGTGGCGTTGATGAGTGGTAGAAATGTGGAGACAATATAATTGGGTTATACTCAAGGATTTCAAATTCATGGAATGGAAAGATAAATAAATCAGGCTATGATGAGTCTACTCAGTTGAATATATTCGCAAGAAATCTTGCTGTGCCATATGTGAATTCTTTTTTCAACTGTGGGATGCATATTAGCAGTGTAGCGTTACCTACCTGTTAGTTCTACCCAGAAGCATCTGAAAAGTTATGGTATCTGGGTTTCTTGATCAATTATTTTTTATTATTTTTGGAAAATGTTAGCAACTAACTTTCCTCCTTTGCATTTTTTAGTTACTCCTCTACCACAACCCCAACTTCAAGAGAGATTCTCCCCACCTGCTCGTCAACTGCAAGCGCCGTGTTGCTCTGAAGAGGAAAGCCACGGCTGCCCATGCAACGCAGGCGGCTCTGTATGGAAACTGCCCCAGCAGCAGCCCAGGCATCCAGCATGGGTGGGGAGCAGATGCCGGGGAGGAGAAGGACGGGATGGCAGCAGCTCCAGCAGAGCACACGCAGACAGCAGCCCCCGCAGGGCCCCCACTCCCAAAGCGCCAGGCAAAAGCCACCCCCCAGGCTAGCGGTGCCCATCCAGCCTCAGGCGTGGATGCTCCCTCCCTGCCAGGCCCCGCTGCAGAGGCAGCAGGCAGGGACGAGCAACAGCCTCCAGCCTCCTCCCAGCTGCCACCACGCAGCAGCCCGAGCCCATCTGCCTCTCCTACTCCCACACGGCACTACTTTCTGCCTCTCATGGGAGCCGGCTCGGCGCCTACGCACCAAAACGCGCCAGCTCCACGGATTCCCTGGGCCACCATACCTCCCTTCCGTCCTTTTGCAATTCTTGGGCCGGCAGCAGCCGCTGCCACGGCCATGCCGAATCCACCCGACTGGCAGCCCTCAGCAGCCCCACACTGCCCAACTTGCACCTGCAGCCCAAACAAGGCAGCTGCAGGCAATGGGCTGGAACCCTAGTGCAGGACCCTTTGGAGACAGTGGGGAGAGCGGCACCCAGTTACAGGTCCCTAGTTGTCCCTAGTTGTTCCTAGTTGTTCATAGCTGTTCATAGTTCATAGGCCGACTGTTTTGAAAATAATTGTTTGCATAATAAACCTTTTACAGTTCTCCTGTGTCTTTTCATTATTATTCCTATATACATTTTTATGGTGGAATCTCAGATCGAGTTTGTATTTCATTTCTCAGAAGGAAGGAGAAGCAACTGTTCTCACATCCATGTAGTGGTTTTCTCTAACGGTCAAGCTCCAGGTACTTAACCATAGAGAGTAAAAGACTGGGTAATGTCGGCATGCTGCATGCACCGAGGATGCTCTTCCTAATGATGACTTCTGAGGGCAAGTTGAGAAAGTCTAAGTAACAGCATTTTAATTACAGAAGACTCAGAAAGGGAATGTCACCTTCATAGTAGGATGAATGCTCACAAGGGGAACACTCTACATCGCCAGGCAGTAACAACCTGTGCTGTGATTTCTGAGCTAACATTCATGGGGGCGCTGAGAAATCAAGTGCTTTGGAGAGGCATCCCTGAAAAGCAAGAGAACAGAGTTCAGAAATGATGAAACTATGTATATTTAAAATATTTATATTTATAGAAATGTTGGACCACTTGCCGGGTAAGGAATTGGCTGGATGGTTGCGCTCAAAGAATTGCAGTCAATGTCCAAGTGGAGAACAGTACTGGGTGGTGTTCCTCAGGGGCCAATATTGGGACCACTGCTTTTTAACATCTTTGTCAGTGCCCTGGACAGTGGGATCAAGTGCACCCGCAGTAAGTCTTCTGATGACACCAAGTTGTGTGGCGTGGCCGACACACTGGAGGGAAGGGATGCCAGCCAGGGGAACCTGGCTCAAGAGGTGGGCCGGTGAGAACCTCATGGAGTTCAACAAGGCCAAGTGCAAGGTCCTGCACCTGGGCCAGGGCACTCCCAAGCACAAATATGGGCTGGGTGGAGAGTGGGTTGAGGGCAGCCCTGAGGAGAAGGCCCTGGGGGTGTTGGTTGATGAGAAGCTCAACATGAGCCAGCAATGTGTGCTTAAGGCACAGAAAGCCAGCTGTATCCTGGGCTGCATCAAAAGCCGGGTGGCCAGCAGGGCGAGGGAGGTGATTCTCCCCCTCTGCTCTGCTCTCGTGAGACCCCACCTGGAGCACTGCCTTCAGCTCTGGGGCTCCCAGCACAAGAAGGACACAGAAGTGTTACAGTGAGTCCAGAGGAGGGCCCCAAGGATGGATCAAGGGGCTGGAGCACCTCTCCTGTGAAGACAGGCTGAGGGAGTTGGGGTGGTTCAGCCTGGAGAAGAGAAGGCTCCAGGGAGACCTTACAGCGGCCTGCCAGTACCTGAAGGGGGCCTACAGGAAAGCTGGGGAGGGACTCTTTGTCAGGGAGTGTAGTGACAGAACAAGGAATAATGGTTTTAAAATAAAAGAGGGTAGAATTGGATTAGCTATAAGGAGGAAATTCCTTACCGTGAGGGTGGTGAGGCACTGGCACAGGCTGCCCAGAGAAGCTGTGGATGCCCCATCCCTGGAGGTGTTCAAGGCCAGGCTGGAAGGGGCTTTGAGCAACCTGGTCTGGTGGGAGGTGTCTCTGCCCATGGCAGGGGGTTTGTTCATCGTTATAAAAGAACTGATATTGTTGTGGCTCGTTTGGAAGTAATAACAGTTATTTGTAGTAGGAATGGGAAAATAATTGGATTTTATCTACCGAAACTTGGTAATGCTTCAACTTAAATGAGTAGAGAATAAAATACAACCTAAGTACAAGCTTTTGAAGATTAACTCGCAGAGCTTAGTCATTTATGGACATCTAAGGTTGGCAGTCTTAAAGGACTTGATTTTCCACAGTTCTGTGCTTACAGTTTTCTGAGCATCCTTTTTAAGGGTTACCAAATCGGTCACCATTTTCTAGTCACCATTTTAAAGTTTTGACTATTTTCGTAGGAGTTAAACAATTGATTTTGTCACTAAACTTTAAAATGTAAGTGCTATGCAGTTGTTTTTTCTTCTCTCCAATCTGAAACGTACCTAAAGTTCATATACATTGCATTAGGTAAGATCGGAATAGAACTTGATGATTCCTGAAGTTTTAAGAGATGCACATTTAGATAAATCTGATTCATTAACACTTTGTTAGCCTAGAAAATGTTGTTATTTTTATTAGCTTTCGCAGGTTTGCACTCTAGTAATAGATCCACACAGAGAAGGCTTTCACAACTAGGAAATTGTTTCATGACAAACTAGGATCTTGACAATTTGAGGACGTGTAAAGACTTCCAGAAATTGCTTTGGAATGGGTATCAGCGATCCAGGGAAGCAAGCCACTGAAGGTAGGGCATTGTATTTGAAGTCCATAACATAACGCTAGAATGATTTTATCTCCAACCCTCTCCAGAACAGGGGCAGGGGATGAGAGGGGAAGGATGCTCTCCGTGTTCTCGTTAGCAGAACTGAAATTGGATTTCACGAGCTTGAACAAAACGCTGTTCAGGGAGAACAACGGACAAACAGAATTAGATCTGCACAGGCTTGAAAAGAGTTAGTTGTTGAGAGGGGGTGACAGGAATGTCAGTTAAGAAAGGAAATAGAAGAATCTGGAGAATTATTATATACTTGAACTTGTATTTAGTCCAGTAATGATAATTATGTTGATTAAATCTCAGTTGTATTTATGGAGAAAGTCTTTACTGAACAGTTTATCTTCGATTGCTAATGTTGCGGGGGAGGGAGGTAGAAGGAGAAGATCATTGAGTTTAGGGACTATTATTTATCTCAGCCTACTTTTAATTTTTTTCCGTAAAATTGTACCTTGTCTGATTGTTAGGATGACGCTAAACTTAATGAGGAGTTTAAAACAAAACAAACAAACAAATAAAAAAAACTCTTTTAAATGAAATCAAATAGAAAAGACTGGAAGGAAAATGAGATCACTTTTCCCCTTTCATCTCCTTAGTTTCGTCTTATTTTCTATTTTCAGAGTACCATATTGAACTCATGTCTAGGTTCGTATAAGAACAAACTTACTGCATGCAGTTTGAGATCTTGACTGGAGTGCAGGCGGTTTGAACGAAATAACCGGTAACATCTGATTCACTCTTGATTACACATGGATTCAAATGTTGCAGCCTAACTAATTGTGCTGTTTTTACCCTGCTGGGCAGCTGAACTCCAGTACAACTGCTCTCTCACTCCCCCTCCTCACAGAAAGGGGGAGAAGAGAGTACGATGGAAAGGATGGAAAAAAGGGAGGGGGAGAGGGGAGATAAGGATAATTTAATTAAAGTGAAAAGGAAGAGGAAGAAAACAAGCAAAAGCCGCATGGAAACAACAGGGGAAGAAGGAAAAACAATTATTCTCTAATTCCCACCAATGAGCGATGCTTGGGCCCATCCTCGGAAACAGGGCCTCAGTACATATAGTGGTGGTTTGGGAGGACAGATGTCTTCATGCAGAGACACCCTCCGCCCAACCCATTCTCCTTCCCCACCTATTACTGCAGACTGTGACACTACATGCTGTGCAATATCCCTTGGGTCGGTTTAGGTCAGCTGCCCTGCTGCTGTCCCCTCCCCACCTCTTGCCCACCCCCTGCCTGCTGGCTCTGGGGAGTTTGGAGGAAGTCTGGATGCTGTGCCAGCCCTGCTCAGAAATTTAAAATAAAAATAAATAAATAAATAAAATAAAATAAAACAAAATAAATAAAATAAAATAAAATAAAATAAAATATAAAATAAAATAAAATAAAATAAAATAAAATAAAATAAAATAAAATAAAATAAAATAAAATAAAATAAAATAAAATAAAATAAAATAAAATAAAATAAAATAAAATAAAATAAAATAAAATAGAATAAAATATTGGTGTGATAGCTACAAGTTGGCTGTTCTAGCTACAAGTGCAGAGTACAACCCTTATATAGGCCCCTGCAGGGAAAGTTAACTCAATCCCAGACAGACCCAGTACACTAATGTGTATGAAGTATAGAAAAGGTATAAAGGTGCAGAAGGGAAAAATGCAAAACAACACAGGAAAACAAGCTGAACCCTAGTTCAATCCGCTCATAGTCCAAACCTGGGAGAAAAAGAAAAAAAAAAAAGAAAAAAAAAAAAGAATACTGGTTTAAAGCAGCAAAGGCAGGAACAAGATACAGCAGCCACACTTCTGTGAGAAACTCCATAGGCATGCAAAGAATATCAGCTCATCCTCTGACAGCCCAGTTTTGCATACTGCAATCCCAAATATGTTAGGGAAAATAAGTAAATAAATAAATAGATCATCAAACCAGCCACACACACAAAATGTACGCATGGAGGAGAAGTGGGTAAATGTGTGTCTGATGCTTTGTGAAAAACCTTTCCCTAATATCCAACCTGAATCTCCCCTGACGTGGCCTTATGCCATTCCCTAAGGTCCTATCGCTGGTCAGCAAAGAGAAGAGTCTCCCGACAGTGAATTTGTAAGATAACGCAATTGACTCGTAGTCAAACTCAGATTCCCTAACACGTTCTTTAACTCCAGCGTGTGAAGAACAGTCCTGTCGAGGCCTACTGTGGCTTGTAAGCCTGAGCAAGACTTAGGTCAGGCGCAGGAGTAGAGCACACACCCCAAGACGAGCAGAGCGGGACATGCACTTCCCTCGACCGTCTAGCAGCGCTGTGCCTGCTGCACCCCAGCATACAGTTGGCATGCTGGTGACTTATATTCAACTTGCTGCTGACCAGAACCCCCAGATCCCTTTCTGCGGGGCTGCTCTCCAGCCTCTTGTCCTACAGCCTGTACAAAGAGCCAAGGTTGCCCTGTCCCAGGTGCAGGGTCCGACACTTCCTCTTGTTGAACTTCATGTGCTTGGTGATGGCCCGGCCCTCTAACTTGTCCAGACCCCTCAGCAAGGCCTCTCTACCCTCAGCGGAGTCAGCAGCTTCTCCTGATTTAGCGTTGTCTGGAGATTTACTTAGTATGCATTTGAGTCCTGCGTGCAGATCGTTTTTAAAAACATGCAGAGAGGTGGCCCTAGAACAGAGCCCTGCGGAACCCCGCTAGTGACAGGTCACCAGACTGACATAACCCCCTTTGCTACAACCCTTTTGGCACAATCCACCAGCCAGTTGTTCACCCATCATATTATATGATGGGTGACAGACAGCAGAGAGCAGAGCTCAGCAGACAGCAGAGCTCAGCGCCTGCCCCTCCGCTCCCCTCGGGAGGGAGCTGCAGGCCGCCAGGAGGTCTCCCCTCAGCCTGCTCTGCTCTGGGCTGAGCAAACCAAGGGACCTCAGCCGCTCCTCATGTGTCTTGCCCTCCAGACCTTTTACCATTTTCATAGTTTCCTTTGGACACTCTCTAATAGCTCTGTGTACTTCTTATTTTGTGGCACCCAAAACTGCACACAGTGCTTCAGGTGAAGCCACATCAGTGCAGAGCAGAGCAGAGCAGGACAATGCTTTCCCTCAACCGGCTAGTGATGCTTTGCCTGATGCACCCCAGGGTACGGGTGGCCCTCCTGGCTGCAGGGTACACTGTTGATACATATTCAACTTGCCACTGACCACAATGCCCAGATCCCTTTCTGCAGGGCTGCTCATCCCCCACTCTGTATGTATAGGCAATGTTGCCCCCACCTAGGGGAAGAATCCATCACTTATTGCTGTTTTATTCCATACAGCACTGATTGCCCGGCACTCTAACTTGTCAAGATCTCCCCACAAGGCCTGTCTATACTCAAGGGAGTTAACATCGCCTCATATTTGGTACAATCTGCAAACTTAGTGTGCATTCCAGTCCTGCATCCAGACACTACGTCCACATCGAACCGTTCCTTTACAAAAAGAAACCCACTTGACCCTGTAGAGAGGGGAGAGGGGTGTGATTGAAAAGGCTTGGAGAACATCACTGCTTTTGTTGAGTTGCTTTCTAAATTTCTCAACTGTCGAATCAAAGCATAAGAACCAAATCAAAGAAACAAGGGCTTGTACATCTACCATTTTATGTCATTAGCAAAATCTATATAGGTTTTATTCTGGTTGGACCTGCAGAGCAGCCTCTGGGAGACTGCTGACCTCAAGGAGCATCACCTGGGTACATAGCTACTCCCTTGCAAAAGCAGTGCTGTGCAAATCACAGAGCATTTACAGGAAGTGGCAGCAAACTAGGAAGAGATCGCTACATTCTTTAGTTAACATTGCTTGGGAAACTGATTTCCCTCCCCAGATGGAAAACGCACAGGGACATCAAGGAGGCCAGAAGAGAGCTATCACACAGGGAAGGGGAAGCAAGGTCTAGGGAAGAAGCGATCCCCTTTAAACACGGCTTTATGTGCTTCTTTTGAGTCGAAACACCCGTGGTACAGCACCAGCAGCAAGTGCTGGACAGCAACATCTGGCTGTTCCACTGTGATGTCACTCTGATGACGGGTGGGTGTCATGGTGATGCTCGAGCATCTCCCACCACAACGCCCAGACAGACCAGCTGGGTCTCGCTCGCTGAGTGGCAGGACGAAGACTAAGCTGGCCACTGAAATGGCTTCAGGCGGAAACTTCAGTGAAAATGAGATAAAAGAAATTAAGAGGGAGCCGCTTCCAGCAGAAACTTCACCTGTTTCTGCTCCAGACAAGCTGGTTGAATCCTCAGAGTCCCCTTCTGCTGAGCCTCTGGGTCAGCACAGAGGAGCAGCTTGTGATGGTGCTGCAGCATCAGTAAAGGAAGAAATGGATTGGCCGGCTTCCACTGATAACTGTGAGAGCAAACCCTGCAGTTCTTCTGAGGAGAGCGCTGTCAAAGCCAACGTCTTCTCCTTCCTCAGTTTCCCAGAGAAACTGTGGCAACTAGTTGAAAGCAACGACTTTAAGACCATTTGGTGGGGTCACTGTGGAAACTGCATTGTGATTGATGAAGAAATATTTAAAGCGGAAGTGCTGGGAAGGAGCGGGCCTCAGAAAATTTTTGAGACTGAGCGTATGAAAAGTTTCATCCGTCAGCTTAACCTGTACGGATTTACCAAAATGCAACAGGACTTCCAAAGATCTGCCTCACTTCCTGAATTCCTTGCAGAAGAAGATGCGTTTTCTGCTCACAGGAAGGTACATCACTTGCTCCACACACGAACCAACACTCACAATAGTCTAGTGGGAGATATGGGCGTAGGCCTTGGCAATACAGGAGATGAGGATGACAGTAAATGTTCTAAATTTAATGTCTTTCTCAGGCTGGTGTGGAGGTATTTTTCAGGTGGCGTTGATGAGTGGTAGAAATGTGGAGACAATATAATTGGGTTATACTCAAGGATTTCAAATTCATGGAATGGAAAGATAAATAAATCAGGCTATGATGAGTCTACTCAGTTGAATATATTCGCAAGAAATCTTGCTGTGCCATATGTGAATTCTTTTTTCAACTGTGGGATGCATATTAGCAGTGTAGCGTTACCTACCTGTTAGTTCTACCCAGAAGCATCTGAAAAGTTATGGTATCTGGGTTTCTTGATCAATTATTTTTTATTATTTTTGGAAAATGTTAGCAACTAACTTTCCTCCTTTGCATTTTTTAGTTACTCCTCTACCACAACCCCAACTTCAAGAGAGATTCTCCCCACCTGCTCGTCAACTGCAAGCGCCGTGTTGCTCTGAAGAGGAAAGCCACGGCTGCCCATGCAACGCAGGCGGCTCTGTATGGAAACTGCCCCAGCAGCAGCCCAGGCATCCAGCATGGGTGGGGAGCAGATGCCGGGGAGGAGAAGGACGGGATGGCAGCAGCTCCAGCAGAGCACACGCAGACAGCAGCCCCCGCAGGGCCCCCACTCCCAAAGCGCCAGGCAAAAGCCACCCCCCAGGCTAGCGGTGCCCATCCAGCCTCAGGCGTGGATGCTCCCTCCCTGCCAGGCCCCGCTGCAGAGGCAGCAGGCAGGGACGAGCAACAGCCTCCAGCCTCCTCCCAGCTGCCACCACGCAGCAGCCCGAGCCCATCTGCCTCTCCTACTCCCACACGGCACTACTTTCTGCCTCTCATGGGAGCCGGCTCGGCGCCTACGCACCAAAACGCGCCAGCTCCACGGATTCCCTGGGCCACCATACCTCCCTTCCGTCCTTTTGCAATTCTTGGGCCGGCAGCAGCCGCTGCCACGGCCATGCCGAATCCACCCGACTGGCAGCCCTCAGCAGCCCCACACTGCCCAACTTGCACCTGCAGCCCAAACAAGGCAGCTGCAGGCAATGGGCTGGAACCCTAGTGCAGGACCCTTTGGAGACAGTGGGGAGAGCGGCACCCAGTTACAGGTCCCTAGTTGTCCCTAGTTGTTCCTAGTTGTTCATAGCTGTTCATAGTTCATAGGCCGACTGTTTTGAAAATAATTGTTTGCATAATAAACCTTTTACAGTTCTCCTGTGTCTTTTCATTATTATTCCTATATACATTTTTATGGTGGAATCTCAGATCGAGTTTGTATTTCATTTCTCAGAAGGAAGGAGAAGCAACTGTTCTCACATCCATGTAGTGGTTTTCTCTAACGGTCAAGCTCCAGGTACTTAACCATAGAGAGTAAAAGACTGGGTAATGTCGGCATGCTGCATGCACCGAGGATGCTCTTCCTAATGATGACTTCTGAGGGCAAGTTGAGAAAGTCTAAGTAACAGCATTTTAATTACAGAAGACTCAGAAAGGGAATGTCACCTTCATAGTAGGATGAATGCTCACAAGGGGAACACTCTACATCGCCAGGCAGTAACAACCTGTGCTGTGATTTCTGAGCTAACATTCATGAGGGCGCTGAGAAATCAAGTGCTTTGGAGAGGCATCCCTGAAAAGCAAGAGAACAGAGTTCAGAAATGATGAAACTATGTATATTTAAAATATTTATATTTATAGAAATGTTGGACCACTTGCCGGGTAAGGAATTGGCTGGATGGTTGCGCTCAAAGAATTGCAGTCAATGTCCAAGTGGAGAACAGTACTGGGTGGTGTTCCTCAGGGGCCAATATTGGGACCACTGCTTTTTAACATCTTTGTCAGTGCCCTGGACAGTGGGATCAAGTGCACCCGCAGTAAGTCTTCTGATGACACCAAGTTGTGTGGCGTGGCCGACACACTGGAGGGAAGGGATGCCAGCCAGGGGAACCTGGCTCAAGAGGTGGGCCGGTGAGAACCTCATGGAGTTCAACAAGGCCAAGTGCAAGGTCCTGCACCTGGGCCAGGGCACTCCCAAGCACAAATATGGGCTGGGTGGAGAGTGGGTTGAGGGCAGCCCTGAGGAGAAGGCCCTGGGGGTGTTGGTTGATGAGAAGCTCAACATGAGCCAGCAATGTGTGCTTAAGGCACAGAAAGCCAGCTGTATCCTGGGCTGCATCAAAAGCCGGGTGGCCAGCAGGGCGAGGGAGGTGATTCTCCCCCTCTGCTCTGCTCTCGTGAGACCCCACCTGGAGCACTGCCTTCAGCTCTGGGGCTCCCAGCACAAGAAGGACACAGAAGTATTACAGTGAGTCCAGAGGAGGGCCCCAAGGATGGATCAAGGGGCTGGAGCACCTCTCCTGTGAAGACAGGCTGAGGGAGTTGGGGTGGTTCAGCCTGGAGAAGAGAAGGCTCCAGGGAGACCTTACAGCGGCCTGCCAGTACCTGAAGGGGGCCTACAGGAAAGCTGGGGAGGGACTCTTTGTCAGGGAGTGTAGTGACAGAACAAGGAATAATGGTTTTAAAATAAAAGAGGGTAGAATTGGATTAGCTATAAGGAGGAAATTCCTTACCGTGAGGGTGGTGAGGCACTGGCACAGGCTGCCCAGAGAAGCTGTGGATGCCCCATCCCTGGAGGTGTTCAAGGCCAGGCTGGAAGGGGCTTTGAGCAACCTGGTCTGGTGGGAGGTGTCTCTGCCCATGGCAGGGGGTTTGTTCATCGTTATAAAAGAACTGATATTGTTGTGGCTCGTTTGGAAGTAATAACAGTTATTTGTAGTAGGAATGGGAAAATAATTGGATTTTATCTACCGAAACTTGGTAATGCTTCAACTTAAATGAGTAGAGAATAAAATACAACCTAAGTACAAGCTTTTGAAGATTAACTCGCAGAGCTTAGTCATTTATGGACATCTAAGGTTGGCAGTCTTAAAGGACTTGATTTTCCACAGTTCTGTGCTTACAGTTTTCTGAGCATCCTTTTTAAGGGTTACCAAATCGGTCACCATTTTCTAGTCACCATTTTAAAGTTTTGACTATTTTCGTAGGAGTTAAACAATTGATTTTGTCACTAAACTTTAAAATGTAAGTGCTATGCAGTTGTTTTTTCTTCTCTCCAATCTGAAACGTACCTAAAGTTCATATACATTGCATTAGGTAAGATCGGAATAGAACTTGATGATTCCTGAAGTTTTAAGAGATGCACATTTAGATAAATCTGATTCATTAACACTTTGTTAGCCTAGAAAATGTTGTTATTTTTATTAGCTTTCGCAGGTTTGCACTCTAGTAATAGATCCACACAGAGAAGGCTTTCACAACTAGGAAATTGTTTCATGACAAACTAGGATCTTGACAATTTGAGGACGTGTAAAGACTTCCAGAAATTGCTTTGGAATGGGTATCAGCGATCCAGGGAAGCAAGCCACTGAAGGTAGGGCATTGTATTTGAAGTCCATAACATAACGCTAGAATGATTTTATCTCCAACCCTCTCCAGAACAGGGGCAGGGGATGAGAGGGGAAGGATGCTCTCCGTGTTCTCGTTAGCAGAACTGAAATTGGATTTCACGAGCTTGAACAAAACGCTGTTCAGGAAGAACAACGGACAAACAGAATTAGATCTGCACAGGCTTGAAAAGAGTTAGTTGTTGAGAGGGGGTGACAGGAATGTCAGTTAAGAAAGGAAATAGAAGAATCTGGAGAATTATTATATACTTGAACTTGTATTTAGTCCAGTAATGATAATTATGTTGATTAAATCTCAGTTGTATTTATGGAGAAAGTCTTTACTGAACAGTTTATCTTCGATTGCTAATGTTGCGGGGGAGGGAGGTAGAAGGAGAAGATCATTGAGTTTAGGGACTATTATTTATCTCAGCCTACTTTTAATTTTTTTCCGTAAAATTGTACCTTGTCTGATTGTTAGGATGACGCTAAACTTAATGAGGAGTTTAAAACAAAACAAACAAACAAATAAAAAAAACTCTTTTAAATGAAATCAAATAGAAAAGACTGGAAGGAAAATGAGATCACTTTTCCCCTTTCATCTCCTTAGTTTCGTCTTATTTTCTATTTTCAGAGTACCATATTGAACTCATGTCTAGGTTCGTATAAGAACAAACTTACTGCATGCAGTTTGAGATCTTGACTGGAGTGCAGGCGGTTTGAACGAAATAACCGGTAACATCTGATTCACTCTTGATTACACATGGATTCAAATGTTGCAGCCTAACTAATTGTGCTGTTTTTACCCTGCTGGGCAGCTGAACTCCAGTACAACTGCTCTCTCACTCCCCCTCCTCACAGAAAGGGGGAGAAGAGAGTACGATGGAAAGGATGGAAAAAAGGGAGGGGGAGAGGGGAGATAAGGATAATTTAATTAAAGTGAAAAGGAAGAGGAAGAAAACAAGCAAAAGCCGCATGGAAACAACAGGGGAAGAAGGAAAAACAATTATTCTCTAATTCCCACCAATGAGCGATGCTTGGGCCCATCCTCGGAAACAGGGCCTCAGTACATATAGTGGTGGTTTGGGAGGACAGATGTCTTCATGCAGAGACACCCTCCGCCCAACCCATTCTCCTTCCCCACCTATTACTGCAGACTGTGACACTACATGCTGTGCAATATCCCTTGGGTCGGTTTAGGTCAGCTGCCCTGCTGCTGTCCCCTCCCCACCTCTTGCCCACCCCCTGCCTGCTGGCTCTGGGGAGTTTGGAGGAAGTCTGGATGCTGTGCCAGCCCTGCTCAGAAATTTAAAATAAAAATAAATAAATAAATAAAATAAAATAAAACAAAATAAATAAAATAAAATAAAATAAAATAAAATAAAATATAAAATAAAATATAAAATAAAATAAAATAAAATAAAATAAAATAAAATAAAATAAAATAAAATAAAATAAAATATTGGTGTGATAGCTACAAGTTGGCTGTTCTAGCTACAAGTGCAGAGTACAACCCTTATATAGGCCCCTGCAGGGAAAGTTAACTCAATCCCAGACAGACCCAGTACACTAATGTGTATGAAGTATAGAAAAGGTATAAAGGTGCAGAAGGGAAAAATGCAAAACAACACAGGAAAACAAGCTGAACCCTAGTTCAATCCGCTCATAGTCCAAACCTGGGAGAAAAAGAAAAAAAAAAAAGAAAAAAAAAAAAGAATACTGGTTTAAAGCAGCAAAGGCAGGAACAAGATACAGCAGCCACACTTCTGTGAGAAACTCCATAGGCATGCAAAGAATATCAGCTCATCCTCTGACAGCCCAGTTTTGCATACTGCAATCCCAAATATGTTAGGGAAAATAAGTAAATAAATAAATAGATCATCAAACCAGCCACACACACAAAATGTACGCATGGAGGAGAAGTGGGTAAATGTGTGTCTGATGCTTTGTGAAAAACCTTTCCCTAATATCCAACCTGAATCTCCCCTGACGTGGCCTTATGCCATTCCCTAAGGTCCTATCGCTGGTCAGCAAAGAGAAGAGTCTCCCGACAGTGAATTTGTAAGATAACGCAATTGACTCGTAGTCAAACTCAGATTCCCTAACACGTTCTTTAACTCCAGCGTGTGAAGAACAGTCCTGTCGAGGCCTACTGTGGCTTGTAAGCCTGAGCAAGACTTAGGTCAGGCGCAGGAGTAGAGCACACACCCCAAGACGAGCAGAGCGGGACATGCACTTCCCTCGACCGTCTAGCAGCGCTGTGCCTGCTGCACCCCAGCATACAGTTGGCATGCTGGTGACTTATATTCAACTTGCTGCTGACCAGAACCCCCAGATCCCTTTCTGCGGGGCTGCTCTCCAGCCTCTTGTCCTACAGCCTGTACAAAGAGCCAAGGTTGCCCTGTCCCAGGTGCAGGGTCCGACACTTCCTCTTGTTGAACTTCATGTGCTTGGTGATGGCCCGGCCCTCTAACTTGTCCAGACCCCTCAGCAAGGCCTCTCTACCCTCAGCGGAGTCAGCAGCTTCTCCTGATTTAGTGTTGTCTGGAGATTTACTTAGTATGCATTTGAGTCCTGCGTGCAGATCGTTTTTAAAAACATGCAGAGAGGTGGCCCTAGAACAGAGCCCTGTGGAACCCCGCTAGTGACAGGTCACCAGACTGACATAACCCCCTTTGCTACAACCCTTTTGGCACAATCCACCAGCCAGTTGTTCACCCATCATATTATATACTTCTCTAGCTGTGTGGTGGGCATTTTGTCCAAAAAGGATACTGTGAGAAAAAGTATTGAAAGCATTGCTGGAATGCAAAAAAGACTACGTCATCTGTCTTCCCTTGGTCAACTAGGTGGGTGACCTTGTCAATAAAAGGAAATTCAGTTAGTTAAACAGGACTTTTCCCTGATGAATTTGTGTTGGCTATGACCAATGACTGCATTGTCTTTCAAGTGTGTTTTTTTTTAGTAACTCCCAGAATAATCTGTTCTGTAATTTTACCAGGCACTGAAGTGAGACCAATGGGCGTGTGTTCTCCAGGTCTTGGGCATGGGCTTGAGCTGCCTGCTCTAGGTGGCCTTGCTTGAGCAGAGGAGTTCGACCAGGTGGCTTCCAGAGGTCCTTTCCAACCTCAGGCAGTCTTTTGTTCTCCTCTGGAAAACGCTTCCCAATTCTGTGGCAGCAGTGCACACAGCACCCTATGCAGATGTGCCCCCAACAAAGTCCTGCACAGATACTCAAGGACACTCGAGCGTTAGTTCATGTGAACAATTTATTGGCATCTGTGCACAGGCTGAATCTCCTGGTGGGAATGGACTCTCTCCAAGGGTTTGAGTGGTCAGTGCCCAGGTGCTAACAGCTGTCTCTGTTGCAAGCCTCAATGCACCATCTTCTTCCACCGCATGAGGTAAGGCTCCTCAAACTGTGGTTTGGCTGTGGAGAAAATGTGTGAGAGCAATTGCCACTGCCCGTTGAGCACTGTCTTCTGCATGTCTGATGTGCCCAAGGGTGTACCCCGTGGGCACAGGATTGCCTGGCCCTCGGCAAGCACACCAGGGCTTATCAGCAGTACCTCTCACTTGGTCCCTGCACAGCCACAGCCGCAAGGGGAAATGTCTGAGCCTGTGCAAAATGGCCACTCAGGCTGTGCCAGGCCATGTGAGGGGAAGGCAGGGTGAAAATCGATGACTGTGCTGGCTATAAGACCACAGCCATCACCAGCTTCTGCACAGGGGAGACTGTCCTGAGGAGAACGTTGCCTCTCTTGTCAGCAGGCTTCTGCACAGGGCTTTCCCTCTCCTTTCTGTCTCCCTCATCCTGCCCTCTTCTTCCTCTGGTAGCAGGTCATCATCTGCCACCAGCTGTGAGCCCTGCAAACCCAGCTCTATGTGAAGGGACCTTTTCCACTGTCACTGGAGGAGGAGGAACCTTCTGGTGAGCCCAGCTCCAGGAGCCAGGAGCTAGAAGAAGTTGAGTGGGCCATTTGTTCAGAAGGCTGGGGACAAGACCATCTCTTCAGACACCCTTTCACTGCCTAAGAGCAAGTGGCCAAGGTGGTTCTTCTCCAAGCAGCAGCAGAGGTGCCACAGAAGGACCAACCGGCCACAGGGGCAATCTCTCCTGCACCAGGCTTGACAGAGCTCTGTGCGTCAGGTGGTGAATCCCAACCGTCTTCAAGGCATGGGGGGGAAAATCCTTTGGCCACCAGCATATGGGTGCAGATCTGCAGACATCTGAGGTGGAAGCAGTGGTGGTGGGCATGCCTGGCCATGTGCTTGACAAATTGCATCTCTGCTGCAGAACAACTCTTTGGTGGCGCCGTGCTGCTGGTGAAGCTGGCTGCAGCCTACTTGATGCTCAGGAAGGTGTCTAATTCATCTAGCTGCACCCCAAGCATCATTTTGATTCAGTGCTCTTGGAGGCACTGGTCAGCCTGAGCCTGCAGGAGCAGTGGGAGGGCAGCACCATCAGGCAGCAGTGGCATGACTGTGGAAGAAGCTCCTAGCTGCTTTCACTGAGGTCTGGAACCAGCAGGTGGTTTCCTCCACATCCAGGTAGGAGCCGGTGCAGAGGGTGTGTAGGAGACTGGGCTCCTGTCCTCTCCTCAGCTCATTCTCGGGGTGGTGGAGGAAGCACAGCATGTCCCCCACCAGCCGCTCCCTTGGGCAGGCGCACTCCAGCTCCATGCGCAGGCAGGAGTTCCTCGCTGGCGTCTCCCCCGCGGCACCCAGCTCCGGGTGGAAGGTGTGCCCGGGGGAGGCCTCAGGGGCATGAGCAGGTGGCAGAGGACGTTGTCCTCCCGGGCACTCCAACCTTCGTAGAGGCAGCCCACGCCGATGGCTGGCTGCATCTGTGGCTTGAAGGTGTTCCTGGAGAGCCCTCAGCAGGCACCAAGAAGCTCATCCACCAGCTCCTCCACCACCTTGCATGTGTCAGCCATGTATGGTGCTGGCCACTGGAGGCGATCAGCCCAAACTCTGCCCACATGACAGGTGTCATCAGAGTCACTACATTCTTTGACCTCTTCTTCCTCCTCCTTCTCCTTCCCCTTACTTGTGGAGCTGCCCGGCTTGCTGCTGCTGCCCAGCTCACAGCTCCTCTTCCTGAGCCACCAGCAGAGCCCAAAGAGCAGGATAAGGATGACAGCAAAAGCCCAGAGCTGCCACTGCTGCAAGGCAGTGAAGAAGAGGGCTCCTGGGGCCACCCCGCTCTGCTCCTGGCTCCTCTCCTCCACCTCGTGCAGCAGCTGAGACATGTCCTGTCTCAGCAGCTCTGCACACTGCTGCATGTGCTCGTGCACATCCACATCCATGTGGTCAGCCACCAACCACGGCCTCTGGGCAATGCCCAGCACAGCCAGCGCAAGGAAAATCACTCGAACCATGGCCTGCAGGAGCTGCGTGCCACACTCACAGATGGCCAAGGCCACAGTGTGGCAACGCTACCAGCTGGTGTCCCTGATGACAGCCCCCCTGCTGTGACTTGTCCTCTGTGCTCTCAGGGGCCCCACAGCTGCATCACACCAGTCCCTCTCGCCTCGCCTCACACCTGCTCAGATCACTTACATCCAAACTAAACGTCCTCTGATGAACTTTTTGCTAATATCTCGGGTCCTGTCGCTGTCCCCAGAGAGCAGAGCTCAGCGCCTGCCCCTCCGCTCCCCTCGTGAGGGAGCTGCAGGCCGCCATGAGGCCTCCCCTCGGCCTGCTCTGCTCTGGGCTGAGCAAACCGAGGGACCTCAGCTGCTCCTCATGCGTCTTGCCCTCCAGACCCTTCACCATCTTTGTAGCCCTCCTTTAGACATTCTCTAATAGTTTTATGTCCTTATATTGTGGTGCCCAAAATTGCACACAGTACTTGAGGGGAGGCCACACCAGTGCAGTTATTGCAGAACTGATTATAAATAACTTAGCAGCAATTCAGGATTTATTTTATACTTTTACAGTAAATAACACGGTTAGATTGCATTTTTAACAGCACTTAATCAGCATTAAATCATCAGCCAACTTAGCACCATTATTTCGACAGGATTTGCTACAATAGGAAGAGCGACTTCTATAAGTCCTTCTATATTCATAGCCAACTCCCACACAGACATTCTGTATAAGCAGGATAAAGAGTTGGTGTGTAGTAAAGAATGAGTATTTTAGGTTTGGTTGCAGAAGGGTGATGCACAGCTTGATCTTTCTTTGAAAATTTGTCCTTGACTTAGATTGGCATGAGAAGCAAATAAACTGTGGGAAAACACAGAACAGGGAAATGAAAAGAGAGTTCAGAGCTCTGTCCTGTCTTTCTTAACCTCCTCAACTTTCAGACAAAAAGGCAGAAAATAAAATAATCACTAACTTACATCTCAAGACTACATGCATTTGAAAAGTTGCCTAGGTAGAAATTCTGTTACCAGATAGGCTTTCCTTTCCTGTCAATAGGCTGTGACAAAGCTTTTTCCTGGAAGCATCTATTACTGTGTACATTTATACTCAAAACAAAAAAAAACTGTGTTCATAAAATAACCTTTAGGAGCCTGAGAATATTTAGAAGCTGCTTTTCCTACATGGTTCCAGATTCTCCTTGAGTGTGCACAGATTATTCATAACTGTTCTAAGATCATTAATAACTTGTGTCACAGCTCACCAGCAGCTGTCGTCTTGTACATTGGGGAAAGTGTGTTTTTCCTGTAAAGTAATAACTGCTTTTATGCTGGCAGGCATTCTTTCTAAACTTTTCCTGAAGAACACTTAAAAAGAAACCAGTAAATAATAGAAAAAAGTTTCTAAGCAGAGTTGTTTAGGATAATAGCTAATGCTGCTAAAGCTGTTACAGTAAGTTCAGGAAAAAATCAGGAAGTGACACATATATATTGTATATAGGAAAAGAAAAGTAAAGGAAATCCTCTTTTTTTTTAATTTTTTGTTTGTTTATTTGTTTTGTTTTGAAAAGTTTAGGAAGTATTACAGGGAGGAATTAAAATAGAAAATTCATTTCTATATATAGAATTTTCCACTGAATGAAAAAAAAAGTTTATATTTTGAGCAAGTATTTTCACTTGCTTAAGTAACCTATAAACCTTTTCTCCAGTTTAGAAGTTTTCTAAGACTCCTTTTCTGAATTAGTGTTAGAGATGTGTTTGTTTTTTTAATGTATAAACTTCTGTTTAATCTTGTTTTCAAGATAACGTAAACAAGATTGATTTTTTTTTACAGTTTACTGATGATTTATATTCTTATCTAATATTTTAATAGATAGAACTTAATGCCTTTTATTTAATTTTTTAATATATTTGGAAAGACAACACCCTTTCCTTACCAGATGGCAGAGTTCAAGTTCCTTTGTGAGAAAAGTTTCCTGACTTCCCCTTGTGATTATCATTCACTTTCAAATGTTTTCGATTTCTGAGCTGCTACTGTATTTATTTGTCTGATATCAGTATGGTCTTTTCCAGGAGTGATTTTTATTTTCTTTTTCCCTCTACTTGCTATTCATCTCCTCTTTTATGTACGTTCCTCATAATTAAAAGTTTTCTTCTTTCCTTCAAAAGTTTTCTTCCCACCTGATAGGTTTCCAATTGGTTCTCAAACAACTGTCTCACAAATTAGTGATGAAATATCTTTCAGTCAAAAACTTAAGCAAATGAAACTAAGGTGATGGCATGGAGAATGTAAACTTTATGTTAAAAAATGACAAAATTTTAAGTGCTGATGAATCAATAGAGACTTGTCTGAGGTCATTCAGGGTGTTAGTCACAGAGAACTGAAATGCAGCCTGTCGTTACTGATCAGCCATCTAACCACTTGAACCATCTTTATTCTGTGCCCTAAAATGGATGTCTCTAACTAGATGCATACAACTATTGATAATAATGCCCCTGACTTCAGTCTCATAACTATGAAAAGTCTTCTGCATTGACTTAGTAGCAAGCGCCTCCTCTGAACTCCAGGGCTAAGAATATCTTACAGAAGTTGCTTTATAAAGTGCAATTCCTGGTATCTTGGCTGCAGAACAAGAATACATTCATTTCCTTATTGCCTAGCTGCACTGTGGTGTAGATACACTGGAAAGGGGAAGAGAGCAATAAATGGGGTGATGACCCTTTTGCCAAACCTGAGCATTTTCTTTTGCAGTGCCCACATCCCTTGCTCACAACAGTCAGGGCTGAATAGATCCCCTCTACTGCTTCAAGTGGCATCTGCCTTTAAGTACTTCTAGCAAAACTGCATATTTTTGGAAGCTGATTCATGGGGTGCTTTATGTAGTTTTGCTTTCCAACACCGCTTTTTTTTTTTTTTTTTTTTTTTTTTACTGTGCCATGATGTGTTACAAGTTAAGAGTGACTAAGTTTTAAGAATTACAGGATGGTGAAACTAAACGAAGTTTGTTCTCTTGAGGTTGCTTAAACAGCATGTATCAAGTGATGTAATTAACCTGCAGATGGTCTGTCTGTGCTGCAGAGGTGACACAGCTCTGTCTCTGCTGGGTTACAGGCTCAGATACTGTGTGGCCTAAAGGCAGCAGTTATTAATTCTAAGGCCTTGAAGTTCTCAGCTTGAAAAAGCACACCTGATTTTGTGTGGCACAAACTTAATAAAACTTACCAAACCTAAAGCAGCTCCATACAGAAGCAGCTCCACTGTCTCGTCTGGACATCAGCTACTTGTAGAGATGTCAAGGTGAGCTTCCATAGTACTCCTCAGTGTGTCCTGTAGCACACACGCTACCTGGGATTACTCTGGATAATGAGGACTTGACTGTACACACCCTTCCTATCAGTACATTTCCTTTTCTTTTGAACAAGTCAGATGTGTACCAAGCGAAATACAAGACTGGAGTCAGCAAAGCTGTACGACCAATTTTTGCCCTCAGTGGCAATGATGGGATGTGCCTCACTAAACGTGCTCAGTGAAATGCCTGGGAGGCTGTATGCTGATCTCAACAGTGAAAGATTCTAAAGGAGCCACCACTCCAGTACTGCACATCACTTTACAACATGGACAACATTCCCTGGGAAAATCCACTGACATGAAGCACCCTTGTGTAGTGGGTTTATGTGGCAAAGTTTGGGGGGGGGGGCTGCCAGGGCGGCTTCTATGAGAAGAATCGAGCAACGGCCCCATGTTAGATAAGGACCAGTTTCAGCCAGCTCCAAAGGGACCTGCTGCTGGCCAGAGCTGAGCCAGTAGGCGATATTGTCTGCGCCTCTGTGACAGCAGATTTAAGAAAGGGGAACAAAAAATCTGCACAACAGCAACTGGGGAAGAGAGGAGTGAGAAGCAGCCCTGCAGCCCTCAAGGTCAGCGCAGCAGGAGGGCAGGAGGTGCTCCAGGCACGCAGCAGCAGTTCCCCTGCGGCATGTGGAGAGGCCCCCGGTGGAGCAGGCTGTCCCCCTGCAGCCCATGGGTCCCACACGGAGCAGATCTCCACGCTGCAGCCCGTGGAGGAGCCCCCGGTGGAGCAGGTGGATGTGGCCTGGAGGAGGCTGCGGCCCATGGAGAGCCCCCGCAGGAGCAGGCCCCGGGCCGGAGCTGCAGCCCGTGGAGAGGAGCCCACGCAGGAGCAGGGGGTCTGGGGGGAGCTGCCACCCGTGGGGGACCCGTGCTGGAGCAGTTTGCTCCTGGGGGATGGACGGACCCCGTGGTACGGAGCCGTGTGGGAGCAGTGCTTGAAGAGCTGCTGCCTGTGGGCAGCCCCCGCAGGCTCAGTTCGGGAAGGACGGCATCCCGTGGGAGGGACCCCACATGGGGCAGGGGCACGGAGTGACCGTGAAGAAGCAGTAGAGATGAAGTGTCAGGGACTGACTGCAGCCCCCATTCCCTGTTCCCCTGCACTGCTGGGGTGTCTTTAGTTTGCTCTCCTTGTTTCTCACTTCTGTATCTTGTTAGCAATAGGCAATACATTTTGCAAATCTCTCTATGCTGAGTCTGTTTTGCCCATGATAATAATTGTTGAGTGATCTCCCAGTCCTTCGCTGTATTTTCTTCCCCTTTCCATTTGAGGAGGGGGAGTGAGAGAATGGTTCCGGCGGATCTCGGCTGCCCACCTGAGTAAAACCACCACACCTCGGCAAACGGGTGAACTGGAAATAGTGCAATGAACCAGGATACACTCTCCACTGTATCTAATAAAAATACGAATAGGGCTCTTTTCCTCTTTACGAACGCAACACAGACTTTAAATATTGTAAAAGTGAGGTGAATCAGCTGCGGTTGGTTTAATTTATAAAGGCAACGCATGCAGGACACGCCACCCCGTTCCACGTCCCACTGCCCCCTCCCCTCACAGAGCCGCCGCCGCCGCCGTGAGTGGGCCTGAGCCCGCCCGGCCCCTCCCCGCCTCCCATCGCGCATGCGCCTGGCCCCGCTCCCGTCGTGCCCGTTGCAGCGGTTCCCGTCCCGATCGGAGCGGCCATGGCGCTGCACGTCCCCAAGGCCCCGGGCTTCGCCCAGATGCTCAAGGAGGGCGCCAAGGTAGCGGCGGCACCGGGCGGGAGCCGTTGCGGGCCGTTAACGGCGGCACCGGGGCTGAGGGGGCGGGAGGGGGAGGAAGGGGGAGGGGGGCGGCTCGGCGTGGCGGCGCGGGGAAGGTTCTGGAAGGGCGGGGCGGAGCGGCGGCATGGCGGGGCGGGAGTCCCGCTAAACCCCTTCAAGCCCTGTCCGCAGCACCGCGTCCTGCCTCTCCTGGAGCACCCCCGGGGCGGTGACTCCACCACCTCCCCGGGCAACCCGTCCCAATGTCTGACCGCTCCTTCTGAGGAGAAATGTCTCCTAATTTCCAACCTAAGTGTCTGGAAATGGGTTTAGGAAGGTGTTTTGGCTGGGGAGGTTCTGTAGGTGGTGGTCAGCGCACTTAAACTGGACCCTGCAGTACTATTATGTGTATTTTTGAGTATTTTTTGTTGTTGGGCCTGTAGGAAAAATATCCTTGTCAGGGCTGTAAAGTAACATGATGTTTTACCATATATAGCATCAATATAATGTGGGTCCTGATAGTAGTCAAGGACTGTTCCCGAATGAGCATATGCTTTCTGCAAAAGAGGGAGCAGAAAAGAATTAGTTTTTTTTTTTTTTTTTTTTTTTTTGTGAGGGAAGACGGGAGGAAAATTTGGTAGCTGCTGCTTGATGGAAAGTGAAGTTAAGCCCCTTGGCCCTCTTTGTTCCTTTCAAAATCTTCCGTGTAGACAAGGAATGGCCTGTTTCAAGTGTGGGGAGAGAGTAGGGAAGCAGAATGGCACAAATGCTGATTATCTAAAAGAATCAAGTCAAAGTCAAGGCCAGAATGTCCAGGGCTACATTCTCCCAAACAAGGAGGCAGCTGGTGGTCTGAGATGCTTGTTTTGCATTTAGAGAGTAAGTATTGTTAGAGAGCATCGTTCTCTTTCCTATCATAGGGTATGAATATGGTGTACCTGTTTTTTAAGTAGGGCCCTTTTGGGGGTTCTGTTCTTACAAATGGAAGCTGGCTGATCAGCTTCTCAAACACAAATCTTTTCTGAATCATTGTGCTTCTGAATTTTCAAACCACGTGTTTGAATGTAGAACTAAGTTAAATGATTTGGTGGAATACAGACTTGTGAGTAAAGAAGCACATAAAAAACCCTCATCCTTCCCCTCCATCACCAAGTTAGTATTGGTTATTCTTTATCTACCATTGTTATGCCACTAATATATTTTAGAGCAGTTAAGAGGTGCAGACTGTTAAAAACTGAGTCTCTTCTAAAATGTTCTGTTCAGAAACTTACTGTGCTTGTTGAGCTGACTAGTTCAGTAGGAGGACGTGCTAGTTCTTCTCTCGTCTTTGGCTAAACTTTAGTTTCCTTTTAAACTTTTTTTTTTTTTTTGGAAATACCAGCACTAAATCTATCAGGAACTTCAGTGAACTTGTTAGATTACTGCTTCTTTGCTGAGAAGTGAGTAGTTCATCATCTTTTGTGTTAGAAAGCCTAATTCTGATCAGAACGTTTTTTTATTTTTTTTAGCATTATTCAGGACTAGAAGAAGCTGTCTATAGGAATATCCAAGCATGCAAAGAACTTGCTCAAACCACCCGTACGGCTTATGGACCAAATGGTATGTAAATTCTAAAACTGTTGTAGTGATGTTGATCAAAATGGTATGTTTGAAGGCCTTGACCAAGAATCATCCGTTTCTTTCTTGAGGAGACACATTGGACTTGCTACAGACCTCCTGATACAGTCATTGTAGCTATAATGTTCACAGGATTTTGTTGGGTTAGTTCTTAAGTTATACACAAAATACCTGCTTTTGCCAGACAGTTACTGTGTCCTCTTTGCTGTCTTACTGCTAAATGGAAGACCTACAAAAATTAAAGGAAAGACAATAACTTGGTAGGTGGTCATAAGTGTAACCATACTATGTCCTGACAGATACACCAAGACAAATTGTGTTCTCTAGGATTGATTAATTAAATTATGTATCAATATTTATGAAGAGAAAACTGCTTATTCAGAAATGAATGTGTTCTCCTTAATGTAACACACTTCTAAGTGTTATTTCACAAAAATATTTTAGATTCTTAAGTTGTAAGCAGCGGTAATGTTTTGATGTGTGAGATAAATCCGAAAGCTATGGAAGCAGTATTTCTGTGCAAAGCAACCCTTGCCTAATAAATAATTTTATCTCCCCCCACACCGTTAGGAATGAACAAAATGGTTATCAATCATCTGGAGAAGCTTTTTGTTACAAATGATGCTGCTACTATCTTGAGAGAGCTGGAGGTGAGTGAGTGAAATAGCTGTTAAAAACACAGCTGGAAGGCTTAATTTCAGGCTTCTCTCATGTTGCAGAATGTGATAGTGAAACCTTTGCATGCTGTAAAAGTAGCACAGAACCAGGAAGAAAGATGTCTGATTTATGTTGTAGGGGAGCTGTTCAGTTCTTTGTGATTTTTTTCCATAGATATTTATAGTCATGCTTATTACAGAAATTACCTAATTAAATTAATTGTACTGCTTTCTTTTTCATACTTTGTGCATACAGTGTATCTTTAGATAGAACTTGAAGTAAGAGCGCTTATACTGGATGCACAGGAAAACCTGGAGCTGCAGTCTAGGTGGGATGTTAGTGACTAAGAAGTGCAACTCTTTTTCTACAGGTCCAGCATCCGGCCGCAAAAATGCTTGTGATGGCTTCCCATATGCAAGAGCAAGAAGTTGGAGATGGAACCAACTTTGTCCTTGTTTTTGCTGGGGTCCTTCTGGAGTTAGCAGAAGACCTTCTGAGGATGGGATTATCAGTCTCAGAGGTAAATTCTGTTATTGCAGTTCATGGAGCTTGAGTTCAGATTGCTATTAGTCAGTGTTCATGGGTCGTAGAACTGTGAATAGTCTGTTTCCTTCCAAATTAATTTTTAGTCAGAGGTGTACAAAGAAGAACAATATACGCTTTGCTGTTTGTGATTGCTTGCTTCCCTTGCAAGCTTTTTCATTTGTTTATGTTTTATGTCTCTTTTAAATGGAGGTAGAAGCAGTTTGAATGCATACCTAGGTAAAATAGTAAGTGTCTGTTATTTGCTGCACAGGTGATTGAAGGATATGAAAAAGCTTGCAAGAAAGCGCTGGAAATTCTTCCGGACTTGGTGTGCTGTTCTGCAAAGAACCTTAGAGATGTTGAAGAAGTGGCATCTTTGTTGCATACTTCAGTAATGAGCAAACAGTATGGCAACGAAAGTTTCTTGTCGAAGCTCATTGCTCAGGCCTGCGGTAAGTGGATAAGAACACTTCTGTGCATGCATCTAAAAAACTGAGTGGGTTTGCTTATGATTAACATCTTCATACAAGAAAAAAGGCATGGTTAGTTTGTCAGGTTAAATTGGTGGAATAGATTAGCCTCTGAAATAGTATAGCCTTCTTTCTCATGTCGAACTCTTCACTGACGTAGCTGAGAAAAAGCCTGTGCTTTCTACTAAATGTTTATAGAAATAGGTTACTACTTTTATCTTTCAAGCAGAAAACTGTACTTTTTTTGTCATTAAGAGGATTGTTACACTTCAGAAAAGTTGTTGCTAGTCTCAGCTACAGAACAGTGAAGGCAAGATTGCAGTTGTATTGAGCTGTTGGTTTCTCCCTGTAAAGAAAAAACTTTAACGTTTGGTTCAAGTGTTTTCTGAAATACCGTGGGTCAAGCTTCACTCTTGAAATACAAATGTGTAAATGGATGTTTGAACTTTATTCAGGCCTGACAGTATATTAATGTTGCTTTCTGTTTATTACATTTTAAAAACAGTTTAAAATGGTAAATTAGAGAGAAAAGGAAACTTACTTGGTGCAAGTTATCAGCAGATTGTTATTACCTTAAACTAAGTGGGCAGTCAAACCGTAAAATTCTAGTACTTAAAAAAAAAACACTCCAGGCAGTATTTATGGTGTCATAGTTTTTACTTTATTCATTAAGCAACTAAAATACATTGTTTTATTTTCCTCCCAAACAGTCTCTATTCTTCCTGATTCTGGTCATTTCAACGTTGATAATATCAGAGTGTGCAAGATTGTGGTAAGTTGGGCATAGCTAGCTTTACTGTTTTCTAAAAAGTTTAATGAAAGGAGTTTAATTTTTAGGTCTTTAAACTTTTGAAAGTGCCTTTTCATACGTCATATACCTTACTTTTGACCACCAACTGATCTTAAGATGGGAACCTGTAAGACAATGTTTGTTGCTAAATCCGCTTAAGACTTTTGTTGGTGTGACAATGAAGGTTGCCAGGCTCAGATGGATGTAGGGACTGCTTTTTGTAAAGGGTACTGCAGCTTTCTGGCAGTAAATGGTCAGTAATACAACTTCCACCCATTCCATCTTTTTTTCTGCCAGGGTGCTGGTATCTCTGCTTCATCAGTGCTGCATGGCATGGTTTTTAAAAAGGAAACTGAAGGAGATGTTACTTCTGTCAAAGATGCAAAAATAGCTGTGTATTCCTGCCCTTTTGATGGTATGATAACTGAAACTAAGGTATGTAGGAGCTTAAAATAAGTTATGTATCTAATATGTGCTTATATGTGGTTCTTAATCTCTTATTTTTAGCTTTAACTATAAATATTTTTGACACTTGGTGATTAAGATATATTTGATAAGATTGAGTTCATTAGTTTTAAAAAGTTCATAGAAAACTTCTGAAGCTAATTTTGCTTTACGGGGTTTTTGGAGGTATGGGTGTGATTTTTATTTTTACTTTTTTTAAGACCAGCTATGTGCTACAATGTTTGTATCTTACGATTCTCTAGAAATGCTAGAATTGCCGTTTTTTTGTTTTTTAACTTGTTTTACTGACATTGCCTGAGAAGGGTGGTGGTATGATCAAATAGGATGACTTGAGGTTTACAGATGGGTTGTGAGATAAAAACGGATTGTCAAAAACTTTTAGGCATGTAGCTAACACCGAACTGATAAATGTATGTGTTTTACTAGGGCACCGTACTTATAAAGAATGCTGAAGAGCTGATGAACTTCAGTAAGGGAGAAGAGAATCTGATGGATTTGCAAGTCAAAGCTATAGCTGACAGTGGTGCAAATGTAGTAGTAACGGGTGGCAAAGTGGCAGACATGGCACTTCATTATGCCAACAAATACAATCTTATGTTAGTCAGGTAAGTACTGGAAGAGCATAAAACATTTGGTCTACCAGGTTTATGAAATTGGCGTATTGTTTCTTGCCTCTCAAATGACTTATTATACAGAGTATTGCAGACTGGCTTTCTAGTAGATCAAAACCTGAGCTGCAAAGTGGTGGTTTCATAGCTTGTGTTTCTTAGTATTTCACCTCTATATGGAAAATAACTGGGGAGTAATTTGTGTATATGATACTGTTACTTTGGCATAAGGGTCTTTTACAGCTTAACTGAAATGAACTGTCAAAATTTGTTGATTATGTGGCCACAAAGATTCGTTATACCATAAGGGTACTCCCTGGTCGCAGTTGTCATGTGATACCTTAGCAATGGTGAGGTGCCTACATACCACCCTACATACCACCATTACATTGATGGATGGAATAACTAATTCTTAATACTCTTCAGTCACTTCTGTGGGCCTTCAATCTTTTTGTGTATAAATAAGGCATATTTGAATAGCTTTGGTAATTTCCATGTATTTGGACTGCTTGTTTTAAAATTATTACAGAAATCGTTGTATAGAGTCTTTTTAATTTGATGCGGTAAATTTTGATGGATGGCTTTAGTTAAAAAATGCTTACTAAGTTAAGGAGAGAACGCTTACTTGTGTATACTAACATTTGTTCTGGAGACTTGTGAATAGAAAAACTGTTTCTGTTTTTTAAAGGTTGAACTCAAAGTGGGATCTGAGAAGACTCTGCAAAACTGTTGGTGCAACAGCCCTACCCAGACTGGTACGGAGTCCTCAAATGAGGAGCAGATGGGAGGGAACTGATGAGCAGATTCATCTCTTGACCTTTCTTTTTCTTTTCAGACTCCCCCAACTCTAGAAGAAATGGGTCACTGCGACAGTGTATATTTATCAGAGGTTGGAGATACTCAAGTTGTTGTATTTAAGCATGGTATGTTCTATAGAAATCCTAATGCCGCTGTTCTGCAAGTATGAAACGCATATTTTTACATCCAAAAACTTAGTTCATTAATGAGCATCTGTCTCTTTAACAGAAAAGGAGGATGGTGCTATTTCTACTATACTCATTCGTGGATCGACAGACAATCTGATGGATGATATAGAGAGAGCAGTGGATGATGGTGTAAATACTTTTAAAGTACTTACAAGGGTAAGTAACCAGAACATTTCAGTTACCAAAACTGAGATATGGACCAGTTAGAGGAAAGATCCCTGCTTGCTTTGGACTCATTTGCTGTAGGGCTGTAACAGGTGCTTACATTGCCAGTTTTGGAGAGTTCCTGATAACGTAGGAGAAGCTGTGTAGGGAAATGGCTGCAGATGTCCTTGTGAGCACAGTGTACGTACAGCGCTCAACATGCACTGAATTCAGTTTTTCAGGAATGAGGCAAGTCCTTGAAGATAGATTAGTTTGTACTGCGTTCTAATGGCAGTCAGCTTTTTGACCTCTTTGTAAGCCTTTCGTTTCAACATTCCTTGAAAACCAGGCACGGAAGAAAAGCTAGATGGCTTGTTTTGCTCTGGGAATCGAGAGGAAGTGACTGGTTGCAAACCATATTTTCTGGTTTATTAGTGACAAGAAACTTTCTCCACATAACACAGATATATTTCATAAATAGAGAAACTTAGTTCATTTTTTCTTGTGATCAGCTTTTCTGTGTTTTTTTGTTGTTGTTTTGTTTTTGAGGGAGAAAGGAAATGTTTGAATATTTACTTGGAACCTGGCATGCAAAAAAGAAAAGTAAAACTCTTGCCACTGTTTCTATCTGTATAAATCAACACATGCGCATTGATACAGAGTACAGAAACACCCATAAATTGTGCATTTATGTTTGTCTCCTGAAGTTGTCTGAAGATAGACTTTGTGTGTCTGTTAAAAAGACTGGGTGTTCTTAAGTGAACACTGGTTTGCCAGAGGATATGCAAAGTTCTTAATTGTTTTTAAAGCAAAAAAACTACCCTTGTGATACGTGCTGATACATTAAACTTAGTTCAGAATAGATTAGCTTCATTCATGTTGTCTCCAAACTACTTAGCAGTTAATAGAAAAGATTCAAAAAATAAAAAAAATTCAACTCTTGGCTTATGAGTAATAGAAGTGACTTTTACAAAAAAAAACAATGCAGGTATTTTCAATTTGATTTTTCTTTTTTTTTTTTTTTTTTTTTACAAAAGAAGCTAATTTGGAAGAAATAAATAAATTCTGTTAAACTGATAAAGTCTTCTAAAAAGTAAAAAATGAACATGATATTTTAAGCAAAGCTTCATTTTGGTGTGGTTTGTTTGCAGGATAAACGTCTCGTTCCTGGAGGCGGTGCAACAGAGATTGAATTAGCCAAGCAGATCACATCTTATGGAGAGGTACAACAATTTTTTTTTACTTATATATAATGTAATTACTTATATTTTAATTTATGTAGATACACCTACTTTTATACAAAGATACGTATGTATATTAGTGCATATAAATGAATAGTAAAACGTGAAAAAAGTACCTTCCTATCTTACTGGTTCTTTCAAATGCTTATGTGGTTTTCAACTTCGCTTTAGACTTGTCCTGGACTTGACCAGTACGCCATCAAGAAGTTTGCAGAAGCATTTGAAGCCATTCCTCGGGCACTGGCAGAAAACTCTGGCATAAAGGCTAACGAAGTCATTTCCAAACTTTACGCTGTGCATCAAGAAGGCAACAAAAATGTTGGCTTTGATATTGAGGTAAGAAGTTCCTCACATTACTTGCTGCTCAGCAGTACCGGGTTATATTTATAAGTACTTCTATTGCAGTAAGTATTTATAAATTCAAATCATTGAAGCTCTGTGTTTCACAGAGCTAGAAGAATACTTTTATTAGAATTCTAATACAGAAGTTTTTTTCATCAGCAGGCAGTTAAAGCGAATATAGTATAGCAGCCTCGTAGCAGGTGGAGAGAGATACTGAACTAGTATGTTACAGAACAAATCTTCAGTGATTACTTATTTTGACTTCCTGCTAATGGATTAGAAATGAAAATCTTGTAAAGAGAGAAAACAAGATCAGAAAAGTGGTACTTTGTTGTAAGCTTAAAAACCTAATAACTTGTTAGGTAGAAGCCTGAGAAAACTTAAAAATAAATAAATAAATTTCCTCCTGCCTGATAGGCTGAAGCTGCTGCTGTGAAGGATATGTTGGAAGCTGGTATATTAGACACATACCTTGGAAAATCCTGGGGTATCAAGCTGGCTACAAATGCAGCAGTAACTGTCCTACGGGTCGATCAGGTAAGCATAGAAATAATTTGGGTGAAAAACTGAAACCTCTGCTTTAACTCACGGTTTAGAACACTAATGCGAAGTATGCGGATGGTCTGGGAATACAAAGCATAAAAATTGATGTTGGAATGTTGGTTTAGAACTAAGAAGATCAGGAATTAGTTTTTTTTTAGGAGCTCATGTTTTGGAATATGAGGTGTGATATTGCTGCTTCCATACAAGTGTTACAGTGTTCATTTTTTAAGATATGACAAGGATAATTGATACCTATGCCCATAAAGGCTTTTTGTAGGAGCAAGGTTTATCACAACAGAACCTTCTCGTGTATGTTGGTTTGTTTTATTTTTAACATGGAAAATCCCACTTAAGTAAAATGGGGGTTATAATCTTAACGGCAAAAATCTTTATATATTTTGTGGAATTCCAGCAAAAGTGTATTTGCATGTAAAATTTCTGTAGATTATTATGGCAAAAACTGCAGGCGGTCCAAAAGCTCCTAAACAACAAGGACATTGGGATAAGGATGACTGGAAAGATGAGCCTGAAAAGTAGTATGCAGTAAGCTGAATCTGTAGCAGCGAAGTATCAGTGTGTGAGTGCATGCATGACAATCACGTGTGGCAGATCTGCGTTTTTTCTTGAGGGCACATAACACTGCTGGTCTTGTGCTGATTGCTGCATTTCTTACTGGTGCCACTGCGAGTTAATCTTATTCCTAAAACCAAACCTTCACTGCAGTTTGTTTCATTGTACTCACGAGTTCGGTTTTAGTTTTACTTTGTCACTATAACAAGTGCAGAAATGAGCCTCTAACAAGGTAGGATTAGTGGATCTTGTGCCTTAAACGTGTGATGTCTAGGCTGGAGTGCAGAACAACAGCTCTGATAATTCTGCTTTCTGTTGTATGCATCCTGTGCAGCAGTCACTGGCTAGTTTATTTAAGCACTCACTTTTTTGTAGACTAACTGAAGTCATAATTTGCATGCAAAGTGAGGTAAAGTCCTTTGTCTATCAGGGCTCAGTTTCTGCCATTTTCAAGGGAAAAAAAGGATTTGTGAATTAACCAGATGTATAATAATAATCACTGGTTTAGGTTCAGAGCAGGGAACCTGCATGATTCTAGTGAACGTTGTCAGTCAGCATCATATGACTATAATAAGATGTTGGGGGAAGAGTGATTCTGACCGTCTCCTTTTCTGCTTCCCTATCACCTTCAAGATCATTATGGCAAAACCAGCAGGTGGCCCTAAACCTCCATCAGGAAAGAAAGACTGGGATGAAGACCAAAATGACTGAACAATTTAACTGTACTTCTCAAGTTACGTGATTTGAGTTTTGTAAGATTCCGGGTGGGGCCTGTCATGATGTTTTGGTCCCTTTAAGTTATGAACTGTCCACTGGGGTGAAGAACTTTGAACACTTCAATAAATGTACTTACTGTTAAAATGTTAACTCTCGTTTTATTTGGACTTGGTATAACACGTTTACTCCCAGTATGTGAATGTGCAGGGATGTGCTGTGTTGGGGTGAAAGTGTGTGGGTGTGGTGGGGTGACCTTGGCTGGCTGCTAGCCACCCACCCAGTTGCTCTTCTTCCCCCTTCCTCCACAAGATAGGGGGAGAAAAGATAAAAAGCTTGTGGGGACATCACTTACAGTTACAGTCGTGGGAATTATGTGATGCGGGGGGGTGGTGAAAAACAAACTAAAACACCTTTCCCCTACCCCATCTCTCTTCTTCCTGGGCTCAACTTCACTTCATTCCCAACTCTTCTGTCTACTCTCAGTGGAGAGGATGAGGAGTGGGAGGCTTAGATCATAGAATCATGGAATGGCTTGGGGTGGAAGGGATGTTAAAGCTCATCTAGTTTCAACCCCCGTGCCATAGGCAGGGATGCCACCCAGTGGATCAGGTTGGTCAAGGCCCCATTCAGCCTGGCCTTGACACCTCCAGGGATGGGGCATCCACAGCTTCTCTGGGTAGCCTGTGCCAGTGCCTCACCACCCTCATGGTAAAGAATTTCCTCCCAGTCTGTGCTCGTGTCTGGGATTGCCCTGACCCAGCTGCAGCACCTTGCGCTTGGATGTGTTCAACCTCATTAGGTTCACGTGGGCACGCTTCTTCAGCCTGTCCAGGTCCCTTTGAATGGCATCTCTTCCTTGGGTCAGTCCTTACCATTTATTCTTCTGTTACTCCCCCTTTCGTACCCTTTTTCCCTGCTCTAAGATCCCTCCCATGGTTAACAGCTGTCCAGGAGCTGTTCCAGAGGTTATGGACCTTGATGAAAAATTGCTCCAGCATAGGTTCCTCTCCATTGAGGGCAGTTCCTTCAGGGCACCTCCATCTGCTCCAGAGCCTGGGCACCTCCTCTCCCTGCGGTGTCCACAGGACTGCTCCTCACACCGTTCCCCTCACTGCCCCTGCCGTGCAGTTTTTGCCCTCCCTTCCCCAGGCTGCCCCTGAGGCGCTGCCATCTTGGTGCCCTGCTGTGGGGCCGGCGCAGGGCAGCCCTGGCATCACCTCACACAGTGGCCCCTGCTACCTGAGCTGGGTACAAGAGGTGAGTTAACCATAAGCTTGTTGCAGGGAACAGGTAACTTCTGAAATCATCATCTATAAACATTGTACCTCATTGGGGTCCTTACCAGTATTTGAGTGTAAAAAGTCAAATGAGGTTTGACGTAATTAAGAACAGCAGCCACTGTGAGTCTGTAGTCTATACCTAAGTTCAGTGTTACATCATGCATCTGTTGCATCCTCACACTTTGAGAGGCTCCGTACTCTCAAAATTTTTGTCAGTCTGATGGGTGAAACGCATCTCATCCTAATAGCCTTAAAAATAAGAGCAGAGAATGTTAGCTGTTGAGAACTGCCAAGCACACCCTTTGCAGAGCACTAGAACTCTTGCGTGCACTTAAGGGGAAAAGCTGAAGCCCTGTGTTAAGATTCCTTGTGGAAAATAAACAGCTCACGTATCTCAGTCATTTTAAAGAAGAACTGTGCTTGAAATTCAAGCCACTTAATTAATCCTTTTATTACTTGCCAGTACTACTCTATTTCACAGCCAGGAGGGAGTGGAAGGCTAAATCAAGTCTCGAAGTATCGTATGCCTAAATAAGGCTGCTGTACAACATCTACACTAGTGCTTGCTTTATGGGCTGTAGCTGGCATGGTTGAAAAACTCAGCAAGTTTTCTGAAGGATTGGCATACTGATTAGTCAGCTGCACAAGTGCTGCTGCTGCTGACTTTAAGGGTAACAAGCACACATAAGGATACCCATTTTCTTAGTAAGGGTGTTGTGAAAAATTCATTGAATGAAAACAGCTGCTGCTTTAGCACAAGTAGCCAGAATTTTATTTATGTGAAGCATCGCGTGAAGCCTAGCCTGTGGAGAGGAGAGCTTAAAAACCTCTAAGTCAGTGGAGGACCAGTTTTCTTAACTCTCCAGCACAAAAAGGCTGTACTGGAACACCTGTACTGAGAGGGAGAGACAGACAAGTTCTTAGCCCCATCAAAATATCACAGTAAGACTCCTTTGCCACAGAATTCCCAGAGTTTGCAAATTGAGGGTTCCCATATGAAATAAACCAAGAGCAGAAAGATGGCTGATACTGCAGTTGTCTCAGCTCTGTGAGGTGAAGAAAGAAAGAAAGAAGTGGGGTCTAAGTGCAAGAGGCTCTAAAATACATACAGATGTAACTGAGATAACTAGTTCAAAATTATTGCTGGTCACTGTAAAGTGAAAGAATTGCTAAAACGTATGGCACTTGCAAGAGACTAGGAAAGCAGCAGTTGCTTGTCTGTAACAACACACACCTTACTCACTAGAAACTTGAAGCTGTAATTTTGAAAAAAGACTTTTATTTAAAAGTAGTGAAAACACTGGAAAAAGTATAAGTTAACCATTGGTCAGTGTGTCTAAGAAGCACAAAGTGTATTCTTGCAGTTGTAGACAGTAGCTCCAACATGTTAACATGATTTGCAAGTTCCTGCCTTCTTTCAGGCTGCTTAAGATGGGTACAAGAAGGCTTCTCAGATGATTTACAGCAGTCGCTCATAGAACAGGAGATAGGCTTGTGAACTCAGCACTTTTGATACAGACACAGCTTGTACGTGGGTATCACTGATGTGGAACCACTGTCCTTTTACTGGTTCAGTTTCTAAAGCTGTCAAAGTAAGAATTTAGGAGCTAAAGTTATTACAAAGAACTGAAGTACTTAATCCTGTTACTGTTTGGCAGTAAGAAGTGATTGGTAAAGATACTTGTAATTATTTACCTTGAGGAGATTGTCCTTTAAGGACAAGATCAGAAAGATGTTTGTTCATATTTCTCGTTTTAGCATAAGCAGTGTAGTGCCCAGACCTCATTGTTCCACTGTGCTCAACAACTCCATAGAGAGAGTATAATACTTTTGTACTCCCTTCAGCCACATTCTGTAAAAGTGAAAGTTAAGGTATGTCAGTCAGGCACTGGATTTTAAACAGGCGAGAATATAAACACTTCCATTTGTTTGCCGGTGAAAGGGAAGTTGTCATTACACCTTCATGCGAGGTGCTGCAACTATGATCAGTGGAAATACACTGACAGGCTCAAGTACAAGTTGCACTTAGAAGTTAAATTGTATTATCACACAATAATGTGATAAGCATTCTACACAGATTCCGCTAAGCAGCTTAACTGTGAAAGCATATTAAAACATGGGAAAGGAAAATCTGACTGTTTTTCCACTTACTTTACATTTAACTGTACAGAAAGGAGCCAAGTCTATCACTTCTGGAAACTTGATATGCCTGTTAACCTTCCGTAGATTAAATCCAGCCTTAAACAGACAATTAAACAGACAAAGTAGAGGAAAAATCCATAACGTTAAGTGTAGCACATTAAAACCATGCTTGCTTAATAAATATTTCAGGTTAATTTTTTAACACTAAAAAGTTAGGTTTACATTAGACAAAACTGCAAAGAAACAACGCTGTGTTGTTTCCTCAAAAGCCTGAGGTCTCCTGGCCAGTACCTCCTTGCCCCTAGATGCTGCACCAGTTAAGATGGCTCTTCAACTCACTCTGAAGGTAACTTCACGGTAGCAGATTTGGAAGAAGAATCAGGTCTACATACTCATGTAATTATGAAGACATCTCTTGCTTTTCGGATACTGTAGTATGCCTGATGATCTAATTTTAGATTGTCAAAACTGACAAAACATCTACTCCCACCTTATTCAAATAACTTCCAGTAACAAACTGGAAAAGCAATGTAAGAGATGACAAATGTTTTTCCTTAATTGTATTATAGTCTCTTGGAATATTCTACACATTTCCATTTTCCCTGTGGAATGCTTTTCATCTGCTGAATTACCTCCCTTATTTTATTTATTTATTTTAAGCATTTCAGTCAAAATACTTAATGACTTTAAACTGAGAAAAGGCAATGCTGTCTCCCAACCTTATTTATTTCCTCTTTTTCTTCTTGAGGAGTTAAAGCCCTAAATTTAAAGTTTTCCAAGAACTTGAGGAAAAAGGTAAGTCACTTTACTTTGGTGTCTACAAATAGGACTTCAGTTGTATTGTTTTCCATTCAACTAGCCTATTTGTTAAATTCATTTAGTAAGGAATCCTATTCTATCTGCATGGAAATACAAGAGTTTATGAACTGCTGTAGTTGCAGGAAACAATTCTAACATGCTACTTAATACAATAAGTAGTAACCATGGTGAAGAAATACATTGCAAGTAAGCTCACAAAAAACGTTGCCTCAATTACTGCTAGAATGTGTTTTTTCCTGGAAAAAAATCACCCCAGTCCCTCCCACCACAAAAAGAACCACAAAAACCCACCAAACAAAAACAACCCTGCACACAACTACCTCCCACATGCTGAGAAAATAAGCAAAAAAACCAGGTTGTAGGAAAATGGAAATATGCTAACATTAGATCTAAGTTAAGCTAGTACTACATGCATATATACGTATTAAACACGCACATTTTTGTAATAACAACCTGTTTGTTACCTGTTGAAATCTCTTTAAGTGAAGAGTTAAAATTGGAGGAGCAAGAGAGATTAGCATTTGCTTCTTAGCGTTAGTATAAACATACTTCTTTTCACCTGCAGAACAGAAAAACCATCAATTGATTAATATCTAAAGAAATGTTACAGCAAGAATTTGATTATTTTCACTATTTATACTGTTACAATGTCATCCACTACAATGAGTGTGAAACTGAACACTCCCCTTTAACATGATGAACTGTGAAACTGCCATCCTGCAGCTCCCATATCACAAAAGTAGCTGCTCACACTGTCTAAGCATCATCAGCAAAAGCAGGATGAATTCTCGCGTGCTCTCTATGATTCAGAAATTGCACGTAGCTTTCATTGGTCTTCAACATGATTTCCCTATGACTGTTACAACAGAATTTTCATATTTGAGAAAGGAACAGAAGTCATCTGGTAAATAACCACTTCCTACATTCATCCACATAATGAATTTCTAGATTGCAATGACCGTGCTACCCCAAAACCCAACCCAAACCCACTCCTCTTTGACCACTCTTCTTTTCTAGTCCTCCATTATTCTGTACGCAAGCTTGTGAGCCCATTGTTCTGCTCAATTAAGAACTTGTATTAGTTTGTGTGAAAGAGGTTCTCACAATCTGCACAGTAAATACTGATGCAAGCTAAGTTTGAAGCTACGTAAATACCGTTTTAGGAACAGCCCCGCCAACCACCCAAGCACTAGATAGGAACCCATATAGGAGTCAATCATGAAATCTGTTAAAAATAAAAAAGAGATATTTTATCATACTTCTCATGTTCTTTGGTCCACAATGTCTTTGCGTACATACATCACAGAGTAGTTTATTCTTCTCACTAAGTTTCTCATTATGGGTAAATTGATACAAACAGTGATGTATTGAACCTTCTTCTGGGTTCAGGTCTTCCCTGTTTGCAAGAGTACAAAATGCCATTTCGGGATCTTCAGTTAGTACTTCACATGTCTTGGCTGGAACAGTTTGAAGGTCATCTAAGATGCTCGTATCAGATTCAACATTATCACTCAAGTGTATTTTTGAAAAGTCAGTAGCAAGCCCTTCCTCATCTTCGTTTTCATCATCCTCATCTTTCAAAGATAGGTTGTCAAGGCCATTGACAAGCTTCATAGGAGAATCTAAAACTTCTGCAGGGAGATCCATGAGAGACTCCTTTTCTGCACACTCTTGTTCTGGTTTTCCTGTATTTTCAAGCATGTTCTGAACTTCTCTTTCAGTTCCCTCTATACTTAAGTCTTCGTGAGTTAAGCAGTGATCTTTGCAATCATTTGATGATTCCTCTTCTTGCTTCACATCAGGAGTTTCAGAGTTAATTTCTCCCTCTCTTTCCTGGTTATATTCTACAGCTTTTTCTGACTGTTCAGTAGCACAGATATCTCTCAATTGAAGTACCTTTCCTTGGAGCTTCTGCTGGCGGCGCTGGCTCTGCAAATTGGTAGAAATAATGTATAAGCATGTAAAAAGTTTCAATGATATTTAGCATTTCCAGCCATTTCTTTATCAAATTCTTTGTTGTATGTCATAGGTGTCAAAGGGGGAAGTTATCTATGATTTAGTAATCTGAGGTCATCAGTTTAACTAACATTGAATTTATCCTTGCTCAGATATAGCCCCCACTACACCTCTGAATATTATGTTATACCTATCATGGCAACTATTAACAGAGCACGTAACTTCTTCATAGCTATGACATATGTACAATTGACCGTCTTGGATGCACATTTGTCTGAGGAAAAATTTTAAGCCATCCCCTCCTCCTGTATCTAAACTGAGGAAGCAAAAAGAATTTTTTTTATTTTTTACCATAAGTTGCAAGTGCTTCATAAATAAAAGTGAAATATTTATCAAAACCAACCTTGGCTTGTTTTTTGGCCAGTTTCTTTGTTTTTTTCTGAAGGTGCTTACTTGTACCAAGGGGCTCATCTCTCTGTTTAATGTAACAGCCATCATTTTTATCTTCTTCTTCATCTTCAGATTCCTTTTCTTTGTTTTTTTTAGCATTTCTCTCATTTGTGTTTTTTATTTTCTACAAACAAACAAAAAAACAAATAATAATAAAAAAAATCAAAAAACACATAGCCACAAAAGTAGATATGTTACTGTCCTGAATAACAACACAGAATTTCAGAGAAAACTGCAGGGATGTTATCTGAGTTTTCAGCTCAAAATATGTCATTTCATTGACTCTAACATACGACTTAACGCATTGATGCCAGCCACCCTAATGCTTACAGAAGAGGCATCTCACTCCAGAAGGAGTCCATGTGAAACAATGACTTGCAGAATGAAACAGTATCAAAAAGTATGTCTATCAAGGCTGAATTCTGAACATGTAAAAGGACATTACCTTTGCCTCTAACAGACGTAAATCTAATTAAATTCACTGAGGAGTAGTATTTCACTCAAGTGGAGACATTTTCAGTTGAACTGTTTGCCGCACAATTTGTAGTATTATCCTTTATTTGCTTCTGTTAAAGCAAAATTTGTTCATTGCAGACAACGTGAACCCTTTGGTTGAGGGGATTTCATTTCAAAAAGCATTCCTAGTTCTTGTGTGAGCAGTGCTACATGGCAAATCTGACACATTATATATGCAGATTGCCAGTATAAAACTCAGAGAAATCAATGTTTTTGAGTGTCAGTTTTTGAGATCAATCATGTAAATCAAAACATGATCAACTTAAACAAATAACTCTCCTGAAAATCTTATTTTCTACCTTCTGGGGGCAGGTTTATTATTTTAGCTTCTGAAACACACATTTAGAAAGCTGCATAAATTAATTCCCTCGTGATTGGAGAATAAAGGTAGTTTTGTTTGCTTATATGAAAAGAAGCCAGACATAAAGCACGTACAGTTTCTTACCTGATCATCTGATACGGGAAGTGACAAATCAAGGAAAGATTCATGAACCAAGGACACCTTTAAATGAACATTAAACACTCCAATTTAATTTTTTGGAATTAGCTGGCTTGCTGTCAATAGACTTATCTGTACATATCCTCGTTTGCATTCAAAGCATCCTTTTACTTGTTCATACAAACATAAAACAAAGCTGTTGGTAAATGTAGATAACTACCTATGACCAAAATCTACCAGTTACATTACTCCACAAACAAGAAATGCTTTCCCAAGTTTCAGTTTTCTTGTAGCCTAGCACATGGGAACCCAGTTTAGTGCCTATGGGATTGATTCTGTGATCAGATGGGATATGCATCTAGCCCACTCACTAATATCTGTAATTAGTTTGTTGTCAGGATGCATTATCCTCACAGTACCTTCTTCCTTACCTATTTCCTCACAATCCCACAATCATTCCCATGTGACAAAGGGAGACCTAGTTGTCTGAGGGAAAAGGAAAAAGTTCCCAATAGCATACTGCTGAAATAGAACAATTCATCCACTCTACAGTTGGCACCACTGGAAGGTGTTCAGCAGGAATCTGAGTAAAATTTTTTGGCAGAGGCAGCTTGATGATGCTGCTGCCCTCTTTTTTTTGGGAACTCTTTTGAAAGGAACTGGAAGATTTTCTTCCCTTATGCTATAAAGCTAGATTCCAGTCAAACCATGCCACTCTTCAAAAAGCATGTAGCTAGTCAACTCATAGAAACACATTAACTGAAGCAAATCTCTCTAACTCCACTTATTTCTACAGATAGTTACTCTGGAGTTCTGCAGATTACATAAAATCATGCTCCGGGTTATTTAAGGCAGGCAGTTTACTTACCGTTCTGCATTCCTCACACATAATCGTACTGGTTAATTCTCCACCAAAGATTCGATCTATGAAACTTTTTATTCCCTTTTTCTTCTCATATTCTGAAAATTGACAAAGTATATAGTAAAGTCAGTAATATTGCATATAATATACTCAACTAATTTAACTATGACATACCGAGTTAAAAATGCAGTATATAAAATGTACATAGCATGCACCAGTGCCTGTTCTAGTTTACTTAGGAAGTACAGAAGATTCTTAAATTAAGATTCTTTTACATATTAAAGGAATGGGTGTGAAAACATTTACAGAAGACACTTTGACTGAACTGACAACTTCGCTGCTTTCTCAAGTCAAATGCATTTTTTATTTTCTCAGAACTACCACATCCCAGTAGGAGTTCCTGCTTCCTCCCTGGATTTAACTCAGACAACTGTCTGAAGCTAAAGAAAAAAAAACAAGCAACAGCTTTCATCAGTATTAAGCGCTCTACGAACAAACACAATTTCCTCAAGTTATATCTCCAGTGTAGTGCATATTCTGAGCTTAAGCTTGGTCTTCATCTTCTAACCCAACCCAAGTCACATTGAAAAGTTTAAACTCTGTTCAGTGTGGTTTTTTTTTTTGTTTTTTTGTTTTTTTTTTTAAAAACAGCAATAAAAATCCAACAAACTTGTTTTTGGTAACACTGATAACTAATAATGAACTATAAGGATTGAGTAAGTTTTTACATTCATGTGCTAATATCTTAGCTTCTTTCATAATACTTGAATAATTAAAAACTACCCAAACATCTTCTAATGTATAATGACTGTAGAATCAACTCTCTTTTACTCTGTTACAAAAGAAATGCCACTGAGGTCAGTAAAACCTTTAAATAGACCATTTAACATTTTCAAGCCTTATGCTATAGATACACACACATACAAGATGTAGCATAAAGTTGTTTATTAAAAATGTATCTTTTAGTTGTAACTGTTAACATTAGTTTGCATACTTGAATGAAAAGAAAAAATTTATCACATCATCACAAACACGTATTTTACCTTTAATTTTCTTTTTCATTTCTTCTTCATTTTGTTTGTTAGAGTCCGTCAGAGCCTTCAGTATTCCAACACTTACTCGCTGAAATTTTCAGAACAAATTGACATTGCACAATTTCTTAAACTAATTCAGTTACCTTTACAAAATGATTCATATGGAGATAAAAAATCTTTACTAATTAAGAAAATCAATACAAACAGCACAACTGCCTATAGAGACGCAACAGTTCCCACATTTTGATATTAAAAAAACCAACCAATCAATAAATACACCAAAATATTGCAATTAGTATATAAGAAATATTTTAACATCTTTATGTTAAAAGACTTTCAACGTCTTTGTTGGCAACATGGACATTGGGATCAAGGGTACCCTCAGCAAGTTTGCTGATGACACCAAGCTGCGTGGTGCAGTCAACATGCAGGAGAGAAGGGATGCCAGCCAGAGGGATCTGCGCAGGCTTGAGAGGTGGACACGTGAGAACCTCATGAGGTTCTACAAGGCCAAGTGCAAGGTCCTGCATTTGGGCTGGGGCAATCCCAAGCACAAATACAGGCTGGGTGGAGAATGGATTGAGGGCAGCCCTGAGAAGGACTTGGGGGTTCTGGTGGACGAGAAGCTCGACATGAGCCTGCAGTGCACACCTGCAGCCCTGATAGCCAGCTGTATTCTGGGTATCCATGTGTGTGGCCAGCAGGGTGAGGGAGGTGATTCTCCCCCTCTGCTCTGCTCTTATGAGACCCCACCTGGAGCACTGTGGTTCAACGCTGGGGCCACAGCAGACGGACATGGACCTGTTAGAATGAGTCCATAGGAGGGCCACGAGGATAATCAGAGGGCTGCCGCACCTCTCCTGTGAAGACAGGCTGAGGGAGTTGGGATTGTTCAGCCTGGAGAAGAGAAGGCTCCGGGCAGACCTTACAGCAGCCTTCCTAACAGGGGCCTACGGGAAAGCTGGGGAAGGACTCTTGATCAGGGAGTGTAGTAATAGGACAATGAGTAATGGATTTAAACTATTAAAAAAATAGATTTAGATAATAGGAAGTAGTTCTTTACTATGAGGGTGGATGGTGAGGCATTGGACCAGGTTGCCCAGAGAAGCTGTGGATGCCCCATCCCTGGAGGTGTTCAACACTTGCTTGGATGGGGCTTTGGGCAACCTGGTCTGGTGGGAGGTGTCCCTGCCCATGGCAGGAGGGTTGGAATTGGATGGTCTTTAAGGTCCCTTCCAACCCTATGACAAATTAACACGAGGATGAAATACTTTTCAAAATTAGAACTGGACAATTAAAAAAAAAAGAACACCATGGGATTCCCACAAGCATTCTTTCAGACTTTTCAGAAATGAACACAAAAGGACATGATTTAGGATGACTGCACACGCTCCAACTTATTATTTCTATGGTTTTGGACAAGTCAATCTACTTTCTGAAGGTCAACAGACATTTATATGAAAAACGTTAAATTAACCAAAGACCCTTTAGAGCAAACAAAACTGAACCTTTCTACTTGATTTTACCGGAAGAGCGTAGAGAATAGGCAGTACATTGCCTTCCAGAAAAGCAGAAAACACCACTGCCTTTGAAACTTACACAACAAGGGCAACCTTTAACAACAGGCCATAAACAAATTTATTTCTTTTGTAAAATTAACATTACTTGTGGTTGCTCCTTTGCAACTGTACTACTCAGAGGCTGCCAGGTTTTACACTTCTGTTGTAATACACTGCAAGTGCTTATGGGCAGCACAAACCACTCTACAAGGGGTTGACTTCTCTGAGAAAGAATGCTTTTTCTCCCCTCAGAAGGGGTTAAAGTCTTGGTCTGGGGTAGGAAGAAGAAAGGTATAGGCAGCTATGGAATTACCACTCACTTGGATTTCTTCTGCTCTCATGCCATCAAGTAAGTAACGAAGCAACTCTTGACTGTCTTGCTGCTGATAACCTTTAAATCGTATTGCTCTGTTAAATGAAGTGTAAATTGATAAATGAAAAGTATAATTGACCTTAGAGATACACAATTCATTCCAAACATACAGTACCAAAGTCTCACGCATTCATGTATACAAGAGCAACAAATGTATTATGGTAGTTTCCAAAAACGTAAGGCTAGCCAATCTGAGCATATCACTGAGTACCTTTCATTTTACTTCTATTCACTTATATTTTGGCTCTTTATAATTTTTTTTCCAAAAGCTTTTTACATATTATGGAAATTTTACATGTTGTGATGCGAGCTCAAGAAAAAGAAGAGAACTGACCTTTGTTTAAACAACTAACATTTTTTTTCCATACTCACTATACCAAGCAATTATACAGATACTCACTTTTTACAAACCTGAGCAAAAAGTTCCTTAGGGGTGACTACCCCTTTCTTTGTCTCTTGCATTTCTGTCAGGAACTGATGCATGGCTAATGTCAAAGGACCTGGCGGATCTAGTTTTATTAGCTGAGGTTCCTGTTTTAAACAAAAGCAATAGAATTGTTTCGCCTTAATTTGATGACAGATCCTTCTGGAATTAAGTTTTTCCTTGTCTGAAATTCCAAACTGATTAAATTCCAAAATTGCAGTATGTTAAACTGACAAAAACAAACAAGAAATGGTTTCTCATCGCACAGTATAGAAACACTGGGCTAAGAATCCTTAACAATTTGTTGCTTAATTGCAACTCCGTATTTCTTGCTTTTATTCAGGAAAGTACTACAATTTCTCAAAATGCAAAACCCTTCTTTCCCAGCCAAATCTGTATTGTAATGATACGTGCATTATTTAAGTTAGTGCTGAAGACATCCTCTAGTTTCCTATGTTGCATTTAGACAAATTACACTATATCAAAAGTTACATGTTTTCATCACTTTAGAACTGAAAGGGCACTACTGACTTCAGTAGTAGCTCTATTAAATTCAATGGTGAAATTCCCACTGATTTTACATTTTAAATACTAACAATGTAAAACATTTTAAGTTAAACGGTTTTAAAATACAGAGTACTGTTTGTTTCTTTAACAGAATCGGGAAAAACAAAAACAAAAAAACACTATGGAGGCTGAAGCTTATATACCATAGATAACTCAGGTGACTCAATTTTAACTGTCGTGTCAGGCATTTTAGCTTCTTTAAGCAGCTCCCTCAGGACTGGAGTTTGTGACAAATTCTGTAGAAGAAAAAACACAGAAAAAGGATTGGTAGCCAGGGAACAAGACGAAGGGCAAAGGAGTTCCACTTGCCATGGAATTTGCGGCAACCAGATTAACGGCAAGTTACTTTTGCCAAACAGGACTAAAATGGTAACTTCTACCCTGGACACAACTCTGGAAATTCTAACAATGCTTAACAGCTAAAGATAAATTACATAGAGCTGATGGGACTTGCAACTACTCTCTTTATGTATTACTTTAGGTTGCAGAAACCCTAAACGTATTATTTTTCATAAGACACTCCTTTTGACACAGTCTACTTACTACTATCCGTTTTTAAGTCAAAAGGTAAAATGTAACTATTTCCTTGGTTTAAAACACGTTAAGAAATAAAACTGAACTGCGTTTACTAAAACCTGCAAGTACAACGGGAAATTTGCTCAAGTAAAGCTTCAGTATCAGGAGCTAAAAAGCACAAGAATGCATTTTCTGAATGAATACATACAAAAAAAAAGGACGTTCATTTTATCCAAACACTTCTTGTCTCATATCCAAGACACATGAGATGGCAATGCAGTATGCTCATGCAGTTAATATTTACCTCTATTTGATTTCCTGTTGCTGAGAGAGAGTATTTTGTTTCAGTAAACGCCCATAGTCTTTGGTTTTTAATCTCTCACATTCTAAGAGGTCAGTGAGGGTGATGAACCAGACTGTATTTTTATTTTATTTTTTTTTTACTAAATTAGGAATTTGGCATGCTTAATCTCTATAAAGAAAAGATGCTGTCCTTCAAAGACAAGGCAACTGGTTAAATCTTCACTTAGTGCAAGTCTGAACCTGCAGCTCCATTCCTTCATACTGCTCTGGGCCAACAAACTATTTTTAAAATGAACCCATCATTCTTGGCAGATAAAAATCATGTTCTAGTTGTGCCATTGTACAATAGAGTAAAAAAGTTTTTTTTTTTTTTGGCCTTTTTTTGCAACTCCTTTTTTATTCTACTTAATTATTTTTAAAAGCAGCACTAACTACTGTACCTGCATCACTGCATTAAAGAAACATGTATTCCCCAAGTTACTAAGTCCTTTAACAGTCACTTCTGAGTTAGTACTTGAATGAGAATTCTCTTCTTTGAGCAAGACTTCTTTTTCTTGCTCATTTCTGCTGTCTTTTTCTACCTTTTTATTTCCGAAGTCTTTATTCTCTTGCTGCTTTTCTGCTGGAACAAACAAACAAACATACATTTACCCACAAACAAGGAATGGGCTAGGAAAAAGTTTTTACAGGCAGCAGCAATCTATGATGTTTAAAGTTTAAACATTAAAATTAATTCTGTAGTTCTATAGCTGCAACACTACTGGTTTAGCTTCCTAACTCCTAGCACTTGGTCTAAAACAAGCAAACAAACATTTGAAACCATTTCAGAGCAGCATAGAATTTAAACATGACATTTAGTTCGCAAGCCATTAACGCCAACAATTTCTGAAACTCAGCATGTGTTATCTGAAATTTCATTCTTGTTGCAACATCCTCTGTTTTAGGGGTTTCTACAATATCCAGTAAGATGACATCTGAGATAATATCCCTCTTGACATGGCCTTATTGTTTGAAATTAAACGCACAGGTTTCCCACTGTCAAAGAACTCCTATGTTCACTACATTAATCTAAATAGATGAAACTGGGAGGTTCATGCTCTTCAAGACACATTAGATATTTCCCCCCTTATTACCTTGTTGTACAGCTTGAAAATTCAATGACCTGTTAAACAAAACCATAAACGAACTCTAGGTAGTTTTCAGAGTAACACCTGTAGTCGTTCTACCACTTTGACAGTCTAGTCTTGATAAGGTTTCCAACGTATGGGGCTGTGAGCCAAGACTGACTTAAGACAATGTAACGATAGCTCAGAGAAAACAAGGAGAATGGACACTACAATCTTTGCAGATGAACAAGAAAACAGCTGGAACACCTGAAGCAGACAACTGCATCCAGGTATTCATTAGCACTCTAGTTCAAACCTAAGAAAAAAAAATATTCTGGCAACCAATTTAAGTTCAAATTTTAAATGTAGAGAAACCACCTATCTGGTAAAGGCTGACGGAACACACCCAAAGATTCTGATTCCTTGTGGTAAAATTCCACAAAAAAAAAAATTCCTTCTGGTAAAACCTCAGCTGATTCCTGAACAAAATACTCAGAGATGACGACTAAGATGACTACTACTTGCATCGGGTGTGATCTATTTCCCAAAGAGCCTAAATTTTGGTAGCCTTGAGTTAAAGTATTTATTTTGATAAGCAAATACTTCTAAGTATTCCAGCGGAAGTGCCTTGTAGACAGAGAGTTTTGCAGAGCACAGCATGTTGTGGAAACTATGGGAGTTGTTTAAAAGAAAAAACAAACGAAAAAAACACAGCAATAAAAAACAACAACCATGTTTTGCAGACAGACTGCAGGCTGAAAACACCATTTTAGAGAGTTCTCAATGCACTACAGCTAAATATACTAAAAAGAGAATTTGATTTTTGTGGCTACGCATCACTCTTCTTCCATTAGGAAATAAGCTGCATCAGCTGGAGGCCTAACCATTCCAGCTGGCACATTCAAAATGTTTACAGAAATACCTAAAAAATAAAAATTAAGTTATCCTTAAGCAACAACTTATTTTTTTCCCCTCAAATCTCAAGAAAGACTGAGCAATATTGATGAATAAATATGACACTTCCGAATACTGAGAGTCAATTCCTAACTCACAGAACAGCCCAATGTCATACTTAATTTTTTTCCCCTCCTTTTCCTGTATTTCTGGTTTGTAACAGGTATGGGGACACTAAACAAAATCCTGGTCAGATTAAGTGGGCTAGGATGTTATGATTTCAGAATTCTGACAAACATAAAGGAATAAATTTGCCTTTTAATTTACCATAAAGTGCTCCAGAAACTAATTCTTGCACATTCTCGATTTACAGAACTGTATGCTGCACTAAAGGGACTTTCTGATTTACTGTCTACATACTATAGTTACTTACCTGAACGTGATGAGTCATGACAAACTTGTTTTTTAACATATTCCACAGTCTGGCCCAACCGTGTTGAAGTATTGTATGGAACTTCATTATCACATATGTAGCACCTGTATCAGCCCACCCACCCCCAAAAGAGAAAAACAATTAATCCTATTTTTTCTATTACAATTCCTCAACTATTTACTTGTTTGATTAAATTTATTACACAAAGTTATAAAATTACAAGGTTTGTTTTGTGTGGTTTTTTTTTGTTTGTTTTTGTTTTGTTGATATTTTGAATTCTTACAGAAGTGTTCAATTTACTTCTGATTAAGAAAGTAAGTTAAAAATCATCTTCACTGAACAATTTCAGTGATTGGAAGTGATGACCTACAAACATAAATTAGACCCTTAAAAGATGTTCTTACAAACCTATGCTACATGCAAAACAAGTGCTGGGCAGATTTTGCCCACATAAAGAAACTGAGATATCAGCCCCATAGGAAGCAATGTACCAATTCTATGGCATGGAAAAAAAAATCTGTTTATTCTAGCCAATGAAGTGTTTCACTGTATTTAAACTGGATAAGTGTGCTCCATTAGTCCTGCATGCCTTTTTTAAAATTTTATTTTACTCTTTTGTTTAGGATATAAACCTGTTCATCTTTTTAAGGAAAAAGAAAACATATGGTTAGACCACTAATTTGTTTTAAACAAAATTGTGAGAGAAGCTGCAGTAATTAAGGCTTGAGTAAGAGTTAAATTCTGCCAGAACACATACAGCATAAGGAGAGTTGTATGTACCAATTTTGTAGTTCTGCCCAATTGAATCTGCCCTCTTTGAAGAGATCACAAAAGGTTTTGAAGAGAACGCAAATACTTCTGCACTTTGAAACATGTCAATTACAGTTATTAGGCACAAATGCATTTAGCAGATCTCAGGATTACCTTAAGTCAGACTCGTTTCTGATCTTAAAAGCAGCAGAAATCTGCAGTAAATTGCCTTCCTATATCTCTAGCATCCTCAGTATTCGCTGAGAATATTCCTGCTTTTTCATGTCTCAATGAGAGGAAAAAAAAAACAACAACAAAAAACTGGCAATACCCGTGGAATCCTTGAGTATGTATGTATGTATTTATTTAATAATTAACCAGACTGACATTCTCACTCCTGGAATAACATACAATAGTTATTTCCATGGGCAATTTTTAACAAAATAACCTTTCAACTGTCAACTGTTTTTAATTTAAAGACTTGAAATTATTAAGGGATTGAAAAGATGAGTGTAATGATTCCTGTTTGACCAATGGGTAAAAGGCACACTGAAAACATGTACAGCAGCACTTGTAACCCCAAAACAGCAGAACTTAATGAATTATTAAAACTCTCCTCTTTCTTTCCATGCTCAAAACCATTTCTTTAGCAATTTACAGGTATTATTCAAATACAATTTCAATCATGTATGCACGCACACTACAGACATTTACTCATACATTCGCAGAATTAATAAATTCTGATTAAAACTGCTTTTGGCTTTTGCTTTTATGTACTAAACCCAGGGTGAAATATAGTTCTGGATTGTAGTACTGATTTATAACAATAATTTACACCCAATATACCATCCTGTGAATAACCTCTTGGACAAGTCTGTACAAATGAAGAATTCTAGAAGGAAGCAAAATACCTTGCTTAAACAGCTTCCTCTCATTCACAAGGAGGCTGATTTAAAAACTACAGCCATTTTAGAACTGAGAAAATAAAGTGTTTAGAAACTGTATTTTTAACACTGATTTAAAAATCACAAAAATAAATTAACTAATTCATTAGCAATATATATTTCTGGCAATGTCCATTTCCATTCCAGAGTACAATGGAAACACTGGTCATCACACATACGTGCGAAATCTGATCAAGTAATGAGATAATGTTATATAAAATGAACAAACAGTAAAGTTAGAAAAAGGTGACCTTAAGCAAAATCAAAACTATGTCATATACAATATTTCTGCATGGCACAGTTTAGAATATTAAGGTTCTCCCTTACACAGTAACACTCTATTCCTTTTAAGAGAAGGAAATACTACCAGGGAGATAGCATTTGTATTGACAGATCCACTGGCACCTTGTAATTCTACAGCTGTGCTTCTTAACTATAGTATGATGAGGTCATAATTATTGAGAAAAAAAAAGAATCAAGTTTTTCATTAAGTGTGCATCAGGAAGGAGTTTCCCCAGAGGACGGAAGTTAAGATTTAGAGCTACATAACATGCTTCCATTTGTCAGTATTCTGATCAAGCAAAAGCAGTAAAATACTAAACCAACAGTATTTACTACTTGCTCAATTCTAGGTTCAATTATGAAAATTTTCTAGTTACAATTTTTACAGAAGAGTAATATTTATTCAGCAGATCTTAACGAAGACTGCTGGCGTTTTTGTGTGTGGAATGCTTTATATATTTCTAGAGATAACTCCCAGAAATCACATCGAAAACACAAATTATATCCCAACCTCTGTTGCCTTCTATGTGTTAACTGTTGCCTGACAAACTCACCACACACTCCAGTTGTCCAAACTGAGAACCAAACAATGGGGATCTGATCTTGGCGTTGTGTAATGCTTTAAAGCATGCTGTTCTTGAGAATTTCTGCCACAGCCCTATAATGTTGATAACCAGAAGTGTCACAAAATCCAGTTGACTATCAATGAAACATATATAGTCAGTGTATAAAGAAAGTATTTAAATGAAAACTGTTTAATTATGTTCAATTAATTAGGATAAATAGATGGCTCTATTTCAGACATTTATTTCTGCAGAGAGAAAAGTACCTTACTGGGTGCAAAATAACCCTAAAGTCGTCTGAGGACTGGAAATCTAATTTACAAATTTCAGTTTGAACCGCTTGAAGAACGCAACAGAAAAAAACAACAACAAAAATAAAAGCTCTTCAGCATGCAGTTCTAACTTTAATAAACTAGTGTTAGCACAAGATAATACGGGAAAATAAAAAATTAGGAGCATTAACAGAAATGTATATTTTCTTAGAGAAATAATATGGACTTTCTAGGAAAGTAAGTCCTCAAGATTGTGTTTTCGCCTTAAGTCTGCTAAATGCCTTTGTGCCAAGCTTCTAAGTACTGCATTTCTAAGTACTTCACTTGCAATTCAGAGCTGACATTTTTCATAACACTAAAGTATATCAAATCATTCACGTAGCATCACCTTTAAAATAATAATAATCAAAACGTAGTTATAACAGTTTAAGTAGAAACTCTGTTGCTCCGCTATATTAGGAAGCACCGAAAGATCTGAATAGAAATTAACAAGAAAACAAGGAGATACCCTATGGCCACATTTTAGACATAACCATATTGAAGGGCTTTCGTCGGTCTCCTCCTCGGATTTCTCTTGTGTCTTATTGTCTGCCTTGCAGTCCTGGCAAACATGCCATTCGACGTTTAGCAGGGCCTTTTTCAGATGACCTTGTTCCAGTCCTTTACGAATATGCTTGCACATAGGTTCTACAAAATAAAAAGCACAAGAATACTCTAGGTACTGTAACAAACGTGTGTCTAGGCTTCAAAGACACGGGCTGTAATCCAGAAGCTATGATGACCCTTCCAGAGTCAAAGGAACATTGATAATTTAGCAGACACACCAGAAAACTTTTCAGAAAAATACTTTGTTACCCTCATTCACAATTGGAGGATATTGTTGCTGCATCCTAAGCTATTACATTACTTAAAAAAACAACCAAACAAAAAAAGCCCAAGTATCACTCATATCTACATCTGTCAGAGGAGCTGTCAAAGCTTTTGGATACCTACCTATTGTGCCCGGCAATAGGCTTCTACTATTGTGGTGTTACATTTCCCACACCTCTAAGGGAGCAGCCACAGCCCACTGCCACAGTTCCCAGTCTCCAAGGCAGCACCTGGCTGCCTACAGAGGTGGAGATTATGTTTCCAGCTGAGCTGTCCCTGTGAAATTATGCTGCAGACTATGGTAGAAAAGAATAGCAGAATCACCCTATTGATATCACTATCACTTTGCATTACAATTCTACACCCTACTTAGAGTTGCATCTTCTGGTCCTGGTGTGAACTCCATCTATCTAACCAAACTCTGCTGAGAATGGTTATGCTGAGAATAGGCATTTGCTGCTAAGACTGACAGTTGAGAATGAAGAAAAGCCACCTGTAAACTTTTTCTACGCAGAGAAATCAAGAGTGACAGACAATGCACATGGCAAGCTGATTCAAGTTCCTCAAAACAATTAACGAGGAACATATTTTAAAGGTTTGATTTTTTTTTTAATACAGCGTAGGTTCAAATGTTTATCATCAGCAACCTTCAATTCTTCACTATTTGCAGTTACAAATGTCTACATTTCCAAATACAAGGTCAAATTTCTGACTGTATGAATAGTTATCTCAAAGTCAAAAAGCACAGAGTAAAGAAACACATGCTAAAAGGAAAGCGTCATATGTACTTAATATGTTAAAATCCTATTTTTGTCAAACTTTTATTGAGAAGTTACTTAGCTGTTTACATAATTCAACAGTCTTAAGCCTTAGGTCTACAGAGGCGTTTTTATGGATTAGATCAGAGACTGCATAACAGCTCTGAATCTGTCTTTGTTGAGGACTGTATTCACAACTACAGCCTCAAGATGCTAAACTCTTCTTCGCGTGAGCTAAAACAAGTATTAGTTTTGTACCTACCATTCAATTTCTGACCAAGCGTACAGGATTTTATCTCAGTACAAACACTAGCCAGTAAGAGCCAAATGGAGGTATTTAGATGCATTATTTAAGCTGTTAAAAACAAACAAACAAAAACCCCCAGGCTTCATCTTCAACACTGTATTTTTTAAACAAAGGTTTGTATCTTGGCTGCTGCTCTACAGTGGCGTTACAATACTTTCCATTTCCAGCTTTCCAGGACTTTGTCAGGGTAAGCTAGCCTGTTATTAGCCAAAGAAGTGATAGGCCATCAGCAGTTGCACCATAACCGATTTTTTTTTTTTCCTGGAGAAAGATGAGGAACAGTCATGGCAGACCATTTGTCTTTTTTTTTTTTTTCTGGTGTCAAGATCAAAGAAGTTAAAAAGCCATAGAACACAGAAGCTAACGCAAGACCAGGACAAAAAGATCTATGTGTCAGTTAAGAACAGGGTAGCGTCTGAGTAATAGTTTCCAAGGTCTTATTATTATTTTACAGCACACTTAAAAAGCAGCAACACTAAAGATTCTTAAAGGACTTCAGTTTCATTTATACAAACCCACACTTTATAACCACGTCTTCAAAGCCAGTGAAGCTACCTAGTGTAAAGGCATTCTGATATTAAAGAGTTTGCAAGCCTTCTTTGAAGTCAAAACAAATGTTTTTTTCCTGTTGGACTACAAGACTTCTCTGAAGAAACATACCCAGCATATCCAGAGACTCATCAGACTGTGCAGTTTTGCCTTTGGTGCGTTTCTTTCCCATATTTGTAGCCTGTGATTTTCTTTAAATAGAACAGTGACCTAGCAAGGAAAAATAGGAAATTGGAAATTACATTTTGGTTTTACTTAATACTTGCTAAACAATAAATTATTTCCATGGTTGAGATGGCCCTTGAAGTGAATTAACTTGTTTGACATTTTCAAAAGGAATTAATTATACTTTAACATGGAACAACTGTAACTGTGGTAGAGACAAGATACCAGTGTGAATTACAAAAAAAAAAAAAAGGGGTTAAGACCTTAAATCAAAAGCATCCACCTTGTTCCTCTTGTATACTAAGTTATATATTGAAAATCCTATACGCTTTTAGGACTTAGACTCTAAGTAACTGAAAACAGGGGGATTTTAGGAAATGGAATTGGGTTTGTCCTCATTAAATCATCAAGTTTTTTCTTGCAATTACGATCATTCGGTTTTCTTTACTGCAAATTCCTTCCATCTTTTTAAAAGTCCGAAACATGCAAGTACTCTTAACATATTTAAAAATCCAAAAACGTGAGTTCCAAATTTTAAATTTCCTTTTTTTGGGGAAAATTTATCATTGCCTTCCCACCATAACAAGCAAATATGGGGCTGGTATTGGGTATGACTGTAAACCTTTCTAGACAAGAGTGACATTCCAACAGAGCCCTACGCCAAGTGATTCCCTTCAAAAACTCGGTTACTACACACACAGCAGGATATTCCGCCCCCCACCTCTGCCCTTGTGAGGCCCCACTTGGAATCCTGCATCCAGGCCTGGGGCCCCCAGCACAAGAAGAACACGGACCTATTAGAACGGGTCCAGAGGAGGGCCACGAAGATGATCAAGGGGCTGGAGCACCCCTCCTGTGAAGACAGGCTGAGGGAGTTGGGGTTGTTCAGCCTGGAGAAGAGGAGGCTCCGGGGTGACCTTACAGCCTGTATAATGGCCTTCCAGTCTAGCAGCCTCCCCCTAAAGAAGGCCTACAGGAAAGCTGGGGAGGGACTCTTTGTCAGGGAGTGTAGTGACAGAACAAGGAGTAATGGTTTTAAAATAAAAGAGGGTAGAATTGGATTAGATATAAGGAGGAAATTCCTTACCGTGAGGGTGGTGAGGCACTGGCACAGGTTGCCCAGAGAAGCTGTGGATGCCCCATCCCTGGAGGTGTTCAAGGCCAGGCTGGAAGGGGCTTTGAGCAACCTGGTCTGGTGGGAGGTGTCCCTGCCCATGGCAGGGGGGTTGGAATCAGATGGTCTTTAAGGTCTCTTCCAATCCAAACCATTTTGTGATTCTATGATTTTTATCTTTTAGTCTGTATTCTCTAAGGCTCTGTGACTTATTTCACAAATATTAAAATTGGCATTTGCAGTACACTGAAAACATGAAATCTAAAAAGGTTCAAAATTGAGTCTCTGCAGTTTTATGCAGCCTTTGCAGATCTGCCTAACTCTGTTCTCCACCCCTCAAGTCAGCTTCATGTAAATGTGTCAGCATGCCACTCAATCTGACTTGTAACATCCATCCTTTCAGAACCATTTCTTACCTTGAACTCAGCACCACACCTGCCCCAGCTGAACAGCTGCCTGCTTGGAGCTGTCACAGCCAAAAACTGAAGCCAGCCCATGGGTATCAAAGAGCAAGTAAGCCTGTGAGAGTTTAGACATGATACCCACAAAGAACTTTTTGTAGGAAGAACCTTTTCAGTGGTGTGCTTTTAGAAGAGATGACCCAGTTGTTAAATGACAGGTAGGCAGCCACATCAAGAGCAGAAGTATCACCTTTTACAACTGAGCATTCAATTTGTTTGGAAAGAGAAATGACAGCTCATCCAATAAACTCCCTCTACAGCCTGTCTTTTCACACAAGCTACAAAACTCAATCTTTTACAAGCAACTCTAAAGCATTAATCATAGAATGGCTTAGGTTGGAAGGGACATTAAAGATCATATTGGTCCAACCCCCTGCCATAGGCAGGGACACCTCCCGCTAGATCAGGTTGCCCAGGGCCTCATCCAACCTGGCCTTGAGCACCTCCCGGGATGGGGCATCCACAGCTTCTCTGGGCAGCCTGTGCCAGGGCCTCACCACCCTCACAGTGAAGAATTTCCTCCTAACCTATAAATCTCCCCTTTTAGTTTAAAATCATTACCCCGTGTCTTGTCATTAACAGATCGATCAGAGTCGCTCTCCATCTTTTTTTGTAAGCCGCCTTCAAGTACTGAAAGGCTGCCATGAGGTCCCCCCGGGGCCTGCCCAGCCCCAGCTCTCAGCCTTCCCGAGCTGCCTCACCCCTGGCAGCACGACAGGACCGCACCAACACTCAGCGCCCTTCACTTAACCCACGCCGCGTGCGGACGGACTCGTCCGACAGGCTCCTCTCCAGCTTCTTCCACCAAACTGCTTACGCAGGGAAAGGCACGGCGGGGCCTAATTTCGCTACCAGTTTAGTTTCTACCAGCGGGCGACCCGACACATCGCCCCCCGCCCCCCCCTCCCCTCTACCCCCACCGCCGCCCACGTGCTGCCCGGTCCCGCCGCGCAGCCGGCCCCGCCCCGCCCGCTTCCGATTGGCCCTCGCCCTCCTCAGCGCCTTTACTGACAGGCACCGCAGCCAATAGGAAAAGCCGAGCACCCCCGGCCGCGAGCGGAGCGCCGCGGAAGCGAGCCGAGGGGGAACGGCTGCGCCGGGAGGAGCGCCGCGGGCACGGCCCGGAACGGCACAGCACGGCCCGCCGCCTCCCGCCCCTCACCTGATGCCGGCGCGGCGGTGCTGGCGGCCGGGCGGCGCATGGCGGCTGGGGGCGGCCCGGCTCGGCCACTTCACCTCAGCGCCGGGCAACGGTCACCGGCTGCCGCGCGTACTTCCGGCGCGCTGCATGCTGGAAGTGCGAGGGAACGGTAGGGCGGAGGGGAAGGCGGGGAAAAGGCGGCGCATGCGCGGTGGCGTAGGGTGAAGCGGGGAAGCAGTGCTCTGAGGGGGCGCGTGCGCAGTTGCCGGCGGTGAAGCGGCGGTGCCCTAAGCATGGAGGCGGTGCTGGGGGGAGGGGAGGAGGAAGCAGGGTAATGGCGGAGCGTAATGGCGGCGTCCTGAGCTGGCACCCTGACCCCGAGCCTGTAACGCCCCCTAGCGCGGCTGTAAGGCCAGGTGCGGTTTGTTGTAGGTACACGATGAATTCCTTCCCATAGTAAAGCCACTCTTTTCTCCCCCTGCTTTCTTTTTCGCTTAGGAAGCCGCAGAAATGGCCAGCCGCGAGGAAGCCGAGGCGCAGGTGTCGGAGCTGGACTTGCTCTCCAGCATGTTTCCCCGCGAGGAGGAGTTCCTCGTCACCGACCCGCTGGCTCTGGCAGAGCTAAAGCTTTCTGCTGAAAGCGAGGCCACAGAGGTGCCCTCTTCGAAAGTCCAGTTTATACTCAACGTAAAGCCCGAGGTCCCCGGTGCCTCGATGGTATCGTAAAGATGTTCGTTTGGATACTTTGGGGGTTGGCTTTTTAATTCTTATCCTAAAAATAATATTGTGGGATTTTTAGGGTTTCCTTGAACTTAACATTTGATCGTTTTTAGGTGGAATTCTCTATGGTCTGTGCTTTACCGTTTAAATATCCAACTGTTCCACCAGAAATTACGGTGAGGTATGTTATGAAAAATACAGATATAATACCCAAATTAGTCTTTTTTGGTTAGTTTGCTGTTAAATTAAGCCAGATGGACAATGATGCTGAAGAAAAACCTACAAGGATATGATTTCTTCAGTTGCTTCAGCAAATAACTGAGAAAAATAGGAAAAGCAAGGAGTGCCATCTTCTGTACAAAGGGGTTACATGTAGCTGTTCATAGGTTTGATGCTCAGTAAGTCTGTTTGTCAGTTTTGACAAGGCTTAACACTACTTAAAAGAGTAACAAGTTACCCAGTAGTCGTATTCTTCCCTTTTCAAAATGCTGTTATTCCCAGACTATTTTGGGGGGAACTTTTCTGTTTAAAGAGGTACTTTCTATCATTCAACATTATATAAAATCAGTTCAGTCACCTTGCTTACTTCTTATGTGCCTTTGTCTTGATTCTCGTACAGATTGGTAGTACTATATGCGTACTCAAGAGTTAGCACAATAAGTGTTATTTATGATCTTTTTGTAGCTAATTTGACTTAAGTATCAATAGTAAGTGCATGTGGCTTTTTTTTTTTTTTTTGGCAGCTTGAAGTAAACTGTTTGAATAGCATGATAAATCATAAGCATATTACAACTACACTTTTTTTTTTTTTTAGGTCACCATTATTAAGCCGCTCTCAGCAGATTCAGCTGAACTCAGATCTAAAAACATATTTGATGCAAAACTGCAGTGGTGAGCCTTGCATGTTGAGTGCAAGAGAATGGGTTAAAGACCATGCATCTGCTTACATTGACAGAGAGCTTTCAGCCTCCTCAGTGACGACATCAAATACCACACAGTCTGAGGACGTCATTTTCACTAGATTGTGGATCTATAGTCACCACATTTACAACAAGCAAAAAAGAAAGAATATTATTGAATGGGCGAAGGAGCTCTCTCTGTCAGGGTTTTGTATGCCGGGGAAACCAGGCGTTGTTTGTGTAGAAGGTCTACAAAGTAATTGTGAAGAGTTCTGGTCAAGGTTAGTTTTTCTTTATGCTTAAATGCCATTACTAGTTTGAATGTTGTGTTTTTATGTGTTGCGTTTGTGGCCACTGGTGGGATGCTCAACCACCTTACAGCCTTTAAAGGTCTGCAAAGAACTTTTTTTAAAATCATAATGTATTTGCAACTATGAATATTCACAGTACTGCTCGATACAGCAGTCAAAGTTACTAATTCTTGCACATTTATTTCTGTTTTATCTTCCTCTGTATGTCAGTGGTATAGCAATGGACTACAGTAACCAAGGCTTGTTACATATTTATGTGTTTATATTGTATTACATTCATATTTTATTCTATTCCCATCATTTATGTTTCTGTATGGCAGAGACTAACTAAACATTACTATTTGATTATAACAGTAAAGAGAGAGTGACAACGCATGATGAGAACGTGAGAATTAGCACAGGCAAGGCAGAAGTGAGCAATGAAATTGAAATTGCATCTTCATCAATTATTTTGTGATGAAAGGCGTTAATGTTTTTGGCAGAGATAAAATGAAACAAGCTGCTGCTTATGGGAATATTTGCTTGTGGGTAGTATTCCTGTGACCAGCTAGGGAACCATAATCTGAACCATAATCTCTGTCCAGAAATTTGTGTACAAATTAATTGTATTGATTTCTGTGATAATAGCTATTTCATAGTGTTTTATGAAACAGTCTGTATTTTATGGATAGACTTATATTTCTTCACTTGCTTTCAGAGTAAAAAGACTAACGTGGAAAAGAATACTAATTCGGCACAGAGAAGATGTTTCTTTGGAAGGTGGAGGACATGCTGAGATTCAGAAGCAAAGAAAGTTCTCCGCTTTGGAAGAAAAATGTTTTGATGCCCATGGTCCCAGAGGAAATCATATGGATTTGGGGCAGCTATATCAATTTTTAGAAAAAAAAGGATGTGCTGACATTTTTCAAATGTACTTTGGGGTTGAAGGGCATTAGGTCACCATAGGTCCAAGTGCCTACATTTGTAAGTTAATCTTCATAACAGATTCCTTAGCTGTTCTGCAGCTGTTGATCAAAGAGGGAATTGATTATCCTTGCTTGATACGACAAATCCAGTTTTCTATGAAAACAAGTATTCAGTTCGATTTGAGTAATGAAAATGACTGAATGAATGCTTTATTGCAGGGAATATAATTTATATAAGGGAATTTAGGGGACGTAGCTAATTACGAGGAAAGAAAATAAGTTTGATAACCGACTGGGCAGAGTTACAGAACATGGGGTTTTAGTGAATGAGTATATGAGTAGGAATAGACAAAAATGAAGTGTGGACATCTGAGGGGAAGAGATGTTTACCTGACATTATTGTTTACATACACTACATGAAGACGTTTTGGTAACAATCTTTTATTGTACTTTCTACCTGAATGTATATTAAGTGATGAGATTATTATGTTTTATATAGAAATGAAATAGGAGCACCTTACTCATGCAAATCGGACGAGGTAGGGCGCCTTCTCTAAGTAAGGCACGAGAATTTTCCCTAGGTAAGCGTGCGTACGGGTGTGGGATGCTGCGGTGGCTCCGCTACCTCTGTCTGCACAGGGTACAGCAGGGGCCGGGCTCCCTGGAAGTGCACTCCAGCATAATAAAGGGTACCCTGCTGAGTCCAGGAGTTTGCTGGCTGTTTTTGTACCCGGTTTCACCAGGCCCGTGTGTGAGATGCCAACGCCGACTTGCCGGCCCGTGCGATACCCGCTAATACCGCACGCGGCCCCGCCCCCCGTGGCCCCGCCCCCCGTGGCCCCGCCCCTCCCGTGACGCAGCGGCGCTCCCCGTTGCCGCCGGAAGCGCCGCCGCCATCATGGGGGGCAAGAACAAGCAGCGCACCAAGGGCAACCTGCGGGTGAGCGCCGGCACCGCGGCGGCCGCCGCCCCGACGTGGCGGCGCCGCTCGCACCGGGAGCGGCGGGGGCAGCGCGGCCGGGCCCCGGGGGTGCCCTCGGGCCGTGCCGGGCCGGGCCCCGGGGGGGCTGCGGCCGCCCTGCGGGAGCCGTTCCGTAGTTTGGAGCTCGCCTCGGTGGGGGAGGGAGGGGTGTCCTCAGTGCTGGGGCTTCCCCCGCGGAAAAAAAAAATGGGTTAAAAAAAAAAAACGGGCGCGTGGTGAGCTCGAAACGTGGCTTACGTGCCTCGAGGAAGTTGGAGAATGCGGTGAACTTCGGCAAGTTGGCGTTAATTAAAAAAAATCGAATCTATGGCTGTCATTAAGAATTAATGGGTATTTGGAGTGTAAGGGGTGACAGAGAACCTTAAAGCATCGTTCAGTCCTAGGACAGACTTCCAAAAAGGCCGCTCGTATGATGAGCAAGGAGTCGACTTAACTGGGACAAACTGGATGACAAGTTGAATTGCAAAGCACTCCCTGTAACGATGATGGGGTGTCATTACGCGGTGTTACACACGTACCCTTTTGCTCCATTCCTCAGAATTCTTCTTAGCCCTTTAGAATCGCAGAATCATTAGGATTGGAAAAGACCTCCAAGATCATCTGGTCCAACCATCACCCAAGTACCAATGTCACCCACTTTATAGCATGCTTTGAAGCACGTTTTAATTGTCCCCCATGACAACATGAGCATTCCTTGGGAGCTGTATTGCGATACACAGTAACACAAGAAGAACTGGAAAAGTAGTGAAGGAGGATAAATAGTTCCTTAATAAACTGTTAACTTATGGAAGGGCTTTTCTATTTTACGTTTTCTGAATGTGTGTAAAAGTAAAGTAGCTTCTCGTAAAGTATTCATGCATTAAAGTCATGACAAAGAAATGGAATGCTGATTCTACAGAGAAAACTAATTTTCTAGGTCAAACTTCTATATTTAAAGTATGGATGGCCTTTTTTGTGAGGCTTTGTTTAAATAGAAAGCTAATTATGTAACGTAATGATTTAAATTATATATTCACTAATCATTATTTTGAATGCCTGATGCACACAAAAGTAAATAAAGTAACTGACAAGTATAACTGACGTGTGTCCGTTTTTTGTCAGCCTTCTAGCAGCGGCCGAGCCGCAGAGCTCCTCGCCAAAGAACGTGGAACAGTGCCTGGCTTTATTGGCTTTGGAACGTCTCAGAGTGATCTCGGATATGTTCCTGCAGTTCAAGGAGCAGAGGAAATAGACAGCCTCGTGGATGCTGATTTTCGAATGGTGTTGCGAAAACTCTCTAAAAGGGACATCATAACAAAATTAAAAGTAGGTGTATCCTTTGTCCCCCATAAAAAAGTATTTTTGTTGGAAGAGCATTCATTTTTTCTTAAGGATGGCAGAGAAATCTAACATGGTAGCCAGTTGTATGTTTGTACCAGTAAATTTACTAGAGTTGCAGTACAGAAGGTGCCTTGGAGGACTTAAAGGTCTGTCAGGCACTGCTGACAGAGCATTCATAAAATTAACTCTATGGATAACCAATTGCTAGAAATGAATTGATTTTGGAAAATAGAGGCAGTGTCTAGTAGAAGCTGGTAAACTAGAGAATGTGTATATCTGACACTTCTTAAATCATGCTGTCGATATCTTGGTTTTAGGCTATGCAGGAGTTTGGGACGATGTGCAAAGAAAGAGAAGCCGAAGTGGTTAAAGGTGTCCTTCCGTACTGGCCAAGAATTTATTGTAAAATTTCACTAGTAAGTACTAAAGTATCTAAATTAAGAACTTTTCTGGATACTTCCTGTGAAAACCTGTAATGTGGTCCTAATGATATATCTAAGTTTGTTGGAATTGCTGGCTTATTCTAGAAGAAAATTAAAAAAAAAAAAAAAAGACGAAGAAAAGTAGCATTCTTTGTTACTGAGATGTTTCCATATAGGCAGTAAGTGGAACCTTGAACTGTTGATGCCTGGGCTGTAAGTGCTGTTTGTTGGGCCTTCATCTTAAAAGGATTATAAAATATTTCTTCTCTTGAAAAGTTCTTTTATGTAGATACCAGAACAGATAAAGAGAATGTGCTGTTTTTTTAAGAAAATTGTATATCTTTTTGATCTAAGATTAATATCTGGCCAGACATTATTAAATATGTATATATGTAGCCAGCTAATCCATAATTTTCTGATAGAATATTTAATACATCTGCAAACTGTCTGGACTGGATACTGTTCTGAACATGATAGTGAAGAAGATGAATCACTATTCTGTTTATTAAAGCAATTCCTAATGTTTCTTTTGGGAGCCAAGAGCTTAGACAGTTATGATGTTGTTAATGCATACACAAATAATGGATGGCTGCAAATAAGTGATACACAGTTTGTGTAGGCTTATGCTTGTTTTAATCCAAAAAGCATCTTCAAGGCTTTCTGTTTTTTTTCTTCCTTTTTTTTTTTTTCCTTTCTGTTAGATGGTTGTATAAAATGGCGATAGCAGGTGTAGTTATGGATATCAGGAAAAGGTAACAATTCTGGATGTGCAATATATTGGGAATATGTTGGTGCTAAGCTAGGACTCTTCCCTTTATGTAGGGATACTCACGTATTTTCAGATCCGCATAGCTTGATTCATTGCAAAAATGGCTGAACTAAGAGACAGCTTTTTTTTTTTGTCATTTCTGTTTTGAACTACTTGGCATTGAAAATACACTTTTTGCTTTAACAGGATCATGATCGCCGTGTTCGAGAAGCAACGCAGCAGTCTTTTGAGCAACTGATTCTTAAAGTAAAAAAACACTTGGCACCTTATTTAAAAAGTATCATGGGATACTGGCTGATTGCTCAGTGTGACACTTACTCCCCTGCTGCTTCTGCTGCAAAAGTAGCTTTTGAAAAAGCTTTTCCTTCAAGCAAACAACCCGAAGCCTTAGCATTCTGTAAAGATGAAGTTCTTAATGTAAGTTAGTATGTCTTTAAAGCTTTGTGTGAGTATATGTCAACTTTTAATAGGAGTTTAAAACTCATCCTTCCCCCACCTGTTCATGGTTAAATTTCAGTAAGGTAATTTTTTATTTCCGTGTAATGATTCTTGGTCATCAGATAATGTTGCAGGCAGATGGAATAATGATGCAAGAGTAGTTTATCTGCAGTGGTAGGTGATTAAAGAATGCTGAACATTGTTTCAGAAAGCCTCCACAAGTGGTGTTCTTACCAGGGTTAATGCTCTTCTGCCAGTCATACGTGAAACCGAATTTTAAAAGGTGAAAGTTTGCATTGCTGGCCCATCATACACAAACATAATGATGTTGTTTTGTCTCAGTTTGGCTTCTTTTTGCCAGAAGCATGTCACCACAGGACTGCAACTTACAAAGTATTATGAAGTTTTGATTCAACCAGTACAGTACCACAGGTACTGTGTTTAACAGAGGTCCATTAAATTGTGTCCTTTCTCAGTAGCATATCTAAAATATGTTTAAGAGACTTGACTCGGTTTCTGAAGTTTTACTATAGAGCTGTTTCTGAATAAACTTATAGACTATATTATTCACGTGGAAGTATTAGGTTCTTTCGTATGTGTGTATATTTATATATTTTTTTTCTCCCCTCCAGGTTCTTCAAGATCACCTTCTGAAGGAAACACCTGATACACTCAGTGATCCCCAGTATGTTAGCCTGCTTTAATGTGTGTGGTTTAGGTCTTGGTCTGTATTGGGTTTGTTCTTGTTCCTGGAGGCAGTGGATTTAGTTCTGTTTCAAAAGACAGAATAGTTACGTGAGTCCAGATCCCAGTAGCTTTTTGTGGGACTTAACATTTCCAAAAGCGTTTATACTTATCAGTCATCCAATTCTTTTTTCATATCTTTTAGAAATAGTATTTATGAACAGCTGGAAGACAGGATGACTTGAAACTCTTTCTAACACTTTATAAAGTGCTTTGTTACCCTTAGAACCTATGGAATGCCTGTTGATTAATTTACAATTTGCTTTTGTTTTGTTTTTCTTAGAACTGTACCAGAGGAAGAAAGAGAAGCCAAATTTTTCCGGATTTTGACCTGTTCGTTGTTAGCTTTAAAAAAGTTGCTTAGCATGCTGCCAAAGAAAGAGATGCAGTCATTGGAGGAAAAATTAATGTCACTTCTGTCTCAAAACAAATTTTGGAAATATGGCAAACACAGCACACCACAGGTAATTCTGTTTTAATTATTTATTTTGTTGGATTTTAGTTGAAGATAATGCATTGAACCTAAGCGGGTACTAATTCCTTCTGTTCTCCACGAATGATCGTTGTAGTTTGCTGATTTATGTTTGAAACAGTCTTCAGATTTCTAGGTCTTAAGTAGACAACATTGTTTTAAAATTTGTCTAATAGGCTAATATATTATTTCAGTGTCACAATCATCTTCTTAGCAGTCTGCAGTCCTTTCAAATTCATATAGAAGAAAAAAAATTAGTTTACTGCATGTGCTCTTAGTGCTTCTAGATTTTCGTTTTTAACTGTTTTATCTTGCTACTGCCAAGACCAATAGCTACATAGAGTGTTGAATTTATTTTGGTAGTTATTTATTAAAATGTTTTAAGGTGCTTTTGGAAAAAATGTGCCTTTCCAGATATATATTATAAAATGAAATGTTTAACGTGTCTTATTCCTGAACAAATGAATTTAAAATTTTAAACAGGTTCATCAAATATTTATTTTTATTAATATTCAAACCTTTGCTGATGTGCTAAAATACAGGGCTGCCTGTTGTAAGTTACTTTAACTTTAAAAGGACTGTTATAAATCTATGTGAAGTGGCAATGTATTGTCATTTGCCTAACATTTTTATTTTTCTTTGGCCTGTCAGGTTCGTTCAGCTTTCTTTGAGCTGGCTTCTGCTTTTTGCCAGTACTTGCCTGAGCTGGTGAAAGGTGAAGCACCAAGAGTTTGTCCTGCTGTTCTTCTCAGCATTGACGACAGTGATGCAGTGGTGTGTCCTGCTCTTTGGGAAGCTGTGCTTTATGTTATTGCCACTGTTGAGGTAATATAATAAACCTGAGGGGCCGGTGTTTTATTGGAACGTCACACTTAACTTTTGACTGAGCGCCAGAGTTCTTTGTGAAGGGAGAATGAGGAAGAACAGTTTGACTGTGTTTTCTTCGTAATTATTAACATGAATTTATCAATGGGACACACTCCTTCCTTTCAAAATTCCATTGATTTTAAACAATACTGGAACAGTTTTATTGCACTAGCTTCTTAATATTCACAAGCTGAAATAGGGAGAAAGTAATTTTTAAAAATACCTGTATTCCTTAAATATTTGAAAGTCAATTGAAATTTTACAGTAACTTTCTTCAGCTACAGTTTAGGGAGGTAGATTAAATGTCTAGGTAGGGAGCTCTTCTAAGTCAACGTACTCTCATTTAATTTACAATAAATATGTTTCTTTCCATAGGACTGTTGGAGTCATGTAAATGCCAAAAAGGGAGTTCTACCAAAGCTATGGACAGTGCTTCGTGAAGGTGGACGAGGCCTCGCTACTGTTATATACCCAAATCTCTTGCCGTTCATTAGCAAGGTACCTCCTGGCATCACAGAACCAAAGCTGGAATATTTCAGAACTTTTTTCAGCTCTATAATTCAAGGGTATGAACCACAAACTGTATTTATTTGTTTATTATAGGTCTCTTTCATGTTTGGGAACAGAACTAATCTTCTTTTAAGCATTTATATCCTTTGACTTGGTATGTCAAGGATATTGACATATCTTGATATGTCAATCATTTGATATTAACTAAATATGCATCATTTATTTTTGTGGAAAAAACTTTCCATTATGATATTTGAAAACTGTAGTTTCAAAATATTTTTATCCAAAGCTAGAGTCAATCCTTTGCAGCTGTCCCTGTCATCTTAAACCTTCAACCTTCTTTTTTTTGTTATGTATCCCTTGCCAAAAACATAAAACTTTGACAAGGAAAGATAAGAATGTTTATTCTATAACTTTTAAAATGGAAAATGAATTTAAAGTTGAGTGACTCTTGAGATACCAGGCACCTCTCACCAGTGCAGAGGTCTCACTTTTTATTACAGAGGTTAGTGAAGATTAGCGTGGTGGTTGTGAAATTTACTGTATGCAGGAACTTGAATTCTCATGATATAGATTTTAAAGGATTTGAACTGCTATCATATTTTGCCTTTAAAATGTGAAAACCAACTGTCTATCAAATGTAATTTAAATATTACATATTTATGCATTATATACTCAAGCATATATACATCATTTTCTGAAAGACTAAAATACAACTTATTTAAACAAAATTCAGTTCTTGATTTTTGGGATGGTCATTAACAGAGTTCTTGGAGAAAGTAGTTATGTAAGGATTGGTTTTGAAGAGCATATAGAAAATTGCAGATGAATTTTGACAAATAGCTGAAACAGTAGACAGTATACTTGACTGTGTTAAGTTTCCTCAAGTTACATAGTTCCCTTCCTGCACTGAATGCTAAAACAAAATTAAAAAGTTAATGTAGTTTATATTACATGCCTGGACTTACTGTTTTTAACTTTTTGAACATGTCCTGTTGCATTTGTTTCAGTCTGACACGTGTTTTAATATTGGTGTTGTCTGGATAAAAGCAACATACTCAAGGTTACCTTGTGCATTGAAGTGCACGTCTACTGGGCTTCTCAGAAGCACAGATAACTGAGTGTCTTCCCCCAACCAGTGTTACCTTTCAACAGGTTGTCAAGCGAGCGAGCAATAGCCAGTCCTTCAGAAAGTTCAGCAATTATAACTGCGTTTATGGAATGTTTGCGCTTTGCCATACTACAGAAAGTAAATGAAGAAGATGACCAAAGACAAATCCATCAAATGCTAATAAATGACCAGGTATTTATTAAATATTTGTGTGTATACATTTAATAAAACAAAGTTAAAGAAAGGTGAACATACATTTCTGTGAAGACTTACTTCTCTGTTGAAAACCTCACTGAATTTTATGGAAAAAAATAATACTGAAGTTGTTCAATGTTTTTCTTGCTATAAAATCAGCCATACCTCTGCACAGTTTACATGAAAAAAGGAAAAAAAAATGAGCATCCTGTATATTTTTATTATGTATATAAGCACGATTCTTTCTGAGGCTTTTGACATTGGTTCTAGAATGTTTTTCAAATTGTTAGTATTTCCTGGTATTACAAAGAACAAAATACTTATCTAGTTGGATCAATGTTCAATGTTCTTTTTTTTTTTCCTTTTTTTTTTTTTTTTGTCTTTATAGCTAGTTCCTATCATCGATGCTGTACTTCAGGAGCCCAGGTTACAAAATGGACCATTATTTTATCAAATAGCAGAAACACTGAGCTCCTGGGAAGCTAAAGCTGAAGTCTCCAGTGATGATGGTACAGAAGAAGTTTTCCAGAAACTATTGACAAATTTTTGGGACCGTCTTTTAAAATTGTGTGTGCTTCATGTTGATAAGTTGGATGCTGATGAGAAACCATTGTTTGCCTTATCTGGTATGCTAGAAGTTCTTCAGAATCCAAAGACTGCTACAAAACCAAACAACAGAAAATCTGTGAAAATCAAATTTAAAGATGAGGGTGAATCTGAAAGGAACACAGAAAATGGAAAGCTCACAGAAGTGAGAAAGAATAGTGACTCTGAAATTCAGGCTGACCTACAGCATAGTTCACTTCTAAGGAAAGAACCACTAGAAAATTTAGTCTGTAACCTTTCTGAATTGAGTATTGTGTATGTCAATGAACAGAAGTCAGAGCAGCATTTGAAATTCCTTTCTGCCCTTCTCAGTTCTTTTTCTTCAGACAGAGTTTTTCAAGTACTTTTAGAGCAGGGAAATGACACAAGCTCTACTGCTGAATCCCAGAAAGAAACAAAAGTTCATCGTGAAAATCCATCTGTACAATTTCTTTATATGAATGTAATAACTTGGCTGAAAGAAGACTGGAGGAAAGACACACAGTTTCTGGTTGATATTTTGTACAGTGTGCTTAATTGTTGCAGCAGTAACAATGAAAGGAAAGTCATTCTTGATGATTTAACAAAGGTATTGTAAATTTTCTTACTAGATTTTATTGAAGTTACTACTCTTCATGGACTGTGGTTGATGAATCTTTATTTTGGGGATGTGGAATGGAAGGTATTCTACATGTATTTGGACATAAGTTCAGCCTAATGAAGGTAGACTTAGAAAATGTTGACGTTACAGTGTTGGAGTGAAAGCTTATGAGATATGTCTCATATATATATATATTTACAAATATATAAATAACATCAGAAATTCTCTATTCTTATCTGCTTCTTTATACAGTGTGCTTTTATATCGGTTGTCAGCAACCCTTCTCTTAAATACCATCCTTTATTGGTCTATGTGATGGAGAGAGACTTGAGAGGCAAAATAACTAATCAACTAATCATTCTAGTGGGAGGTGTTCCTGCCTGTGGCAAGAGGGTTGGAATTAGATGGACTTTAAGGCCCCTTCCAACCCAAACCGTTCTGTGATTCAATAACTTTGTTCCTGCAACTTAGTAATTTGTGCTTATCTTCTGCAGAAAGTGAAGTTGTAAAACAAGCAAACAAAAATAAAAATATTAAATGCTTCCAATTCAGCAAAGAATTTCTGTTAAATTTTATGCAATTCTGTTTTCCTTCCAGATGGATCTGAAATGGATTATTTTTCTTCAGATAATTCAGAAGGTACCTCTTCTTTATTGTTTGCATGGTTTTGAATATTTCCCTGGTTTTAGCTTTGCTTATACGGGTTAGGGTGACTTTTTTTTTTTTAAAGTAATGATAAAATCATGTAATAATAGTTTCAGTGTGTTGTTTTAACCCCATTTAAGTCTGGGGTTAGTTTTTGAAATTAAATAATTTTGTGTATATATATATATATATGACAATGTATTTACATGTAAATATATACTTAAAAAGCATCTTTTACCTTCTGTTTTTGATTGATTTGCACTTTGAACTAGATTTCTGATTCATTTCTGGTCATTCCTTTGAAGCTAGAGAAAATAGGGTTGGGTATTAGACTGATAATTTTAGATATATCATCTAAATTAGTCATCTAATCATCATTCTCCATTGACTATCACTGTGTGCATGTTTGCTTTGAAAATGGGTATGTATGCTCATGTATGTTTTTTAGAAAGCCATAAGATAGTGGCGGATTAGGTATCCGTCACTATTTAAGGGGGGGAGGGAATTATCACAGACACATGCGCTTAGAGACAAGGCTTTTTGTGACGTGATACAATTCCCACTCTGCTTTTGTAGGTTTTATGTATTATTTCTGATGCCTGAATATTAATCCTATGCTTAGTAATAAAAGTTAATAACCTCAAAAGATTATTAGAATGACTTTCCTGTGATTCAGGCATGTTCAAGTACAACAAAACTTTCCTTAGTCTCTGACTGGCTGAAAGGAAGTACGCTTGGAGAAAGACTTGTAATGCTGGCAGATGATTTGTGTCACCTGGGTTTAAAACCCGTACCAGCCTCAACACAATCAGCCTCTTCAGAAAGGTGGACCGTCCTGAGCTTGGTGTTGTCACAACACTTTAAAAATGGTAAGCATGTTTATTCTTTGGACTTCATGAAATGTAAATACTGCACTTACATTTTGTAGAACATCGGAAGGAACTTGAGATCTTCCAGAGTACTTAATTTCTAACATCTAGTCCTCCTTCTATTTTTTTTTTAACTTGAGCCAAACATCATGCCCAGTTTAGTTTCATAAGCACCATGTGCATCATGATCATCACATTTTGTTTTGTTTTTTGTAGGTAAACAAAGGTCCATGTATAAAGAACAGATTCAGATTTGCAAGTCTGAAAAATTGAGGAGAACTTCAGTAGATGGATTTATTAGCTGATGTGCTGTAAAATAATACTGGCTTTTAAACCATACTATCTAAAATTTACCTTCAAAAATAGAATATAAAAATTGGTGGTTATGGACCCATGTGTGCATTGGTTTGCTTGTTAAAATGGATTGCCAGAAATTAGGAAGACATAAAAGGGATAGAGGTATCACTCTGTATGTGCTCTATTGACATGCCTTTTGTTTAAGTTGGTTTAGAGAAGGGATATTTGGTTATTTGGACCCTTGGCTATGTGATCTGAAATGGCTGTTGAATAAGAATGAGAGTTCAGGCATACTTTAGACTGAAACTACTTTGTTGCTTGATTTTTATATTCAATATTAGTAAATAAAAAACAAGTGTGTATTAATATGATGTCTTTGAGTGATTATGTTTGTCAGGTTATCAAAGCACACTGTCCTTTTCTTATTTCTGCTAGAATCTTTGATTGGGGAAACTTACGTCGAAAAGATTATTGATAAACTTCAAGCGGCTCTGTCTAAAGCTAGAGACCTTTCAGAAGCTGGAAATACTGAACCTTCAGTGTCTTTCATCTGCGATGTAGCCTCAAGCTTTTTCAGCTCAGTTAAAGGGTGTTTACTGATGCCATCCTCAGAAGACTTGCTGCTTACCATCTTCCAGCTGTGTGCTCAGAGGCAGGATGCTACGCACTTAACAGGTAATTTGAAAAAAAAAATTTATATTTCTGACCACCATGAGTTTAAAATTGTTCCACAACTGGAAACCTACATATTTGCCTGTATGACAGTTATCATACGTAATCGTACAGAAAAGAGAATTCTTTTCTTGCTCTAGTACCTTTAGACATGTGATTATTGCTGTAGGATATAATTTCTTATGTTTTTTCTGTAATAGATTTACTTGTATGTAAGTTAAAACACACTTGGATGTCTGGTGTAAAGTCACTTGTCCATCAGCTTCGGAGTATGCAGAAACAGAGCAGCACCTTTTTGCTTAAATCTGCACTGTGGATCAAGAATCAAATTCAATCTTCCACTTTGGATGTTAAAAGGTAATTGTAATATACATGTCCATTTCATAATACACAAGATGTAATACATCTGCATTGTTTACTTTTTTCAGCCTGTCAGAGGTGGGAACTGTGGCTTATAGCATAATTAAAACAGCATGTAAATGGCATTGTATATAAGGTATAAAAGAGCTGGATTTTACTGCATAGTGCCAAACTTGTTTGCACCGTTTTCCCTTTTTCTCAGCCTTCAGGTTCTGATCTCTGCAGTTAGTGATTTATTGTCTACACTTCTGGAAGCTGACAGACAGTCGGGATATCTGGTGGGATCTTATGTTGAGCATGTTACACCCAACAGAACTGAGTGGGTGAAATTGCGCGAGTCTCTTTCTGCTGAGGTATGAAAGTGATAATAGACTTTCACACTAGTCAATCTTACCTGTTTCTAAGTCTCTGTCCTTGACATAGCACTGCAGTTATGATAATACATGTATCTGTCCAGTGGTTCTTTTCAGCCTCTACCCATGCTGGAGGACAAAATCTGTATTCTTATGCGCCCATTTCTCCCACTACTGGGAGAAAAATCAAAATCTGTGAAATTATCGTTTTCTGCATGGAATACCAGCAACTTGCTTTACAACTCAGAAATCTTGTATGAGAGAATATACCCCAGGAGGATGTTCTTATCTTAATTATTCTGTAAGATTCTTTTTTGCAAGACACTAATATCTGCAGAAGAACATGATGTGCTGACCTTAAACAAAATGCTGACATGAATAGATTGGGAGAAAGAAATAATTTCCTGACCAACTACCAATCTTTAGTAACCCTGCTACTTTTTGTAATGTTGTATAGAGTTCTAAGGGTACACACTTATTTCTGAGGCAACGATGCAGTTTTAAGTTACTGCTGTATTTTTTTATATACTGGAGTGGGTGATCCTCATCATTATGCTTTCGGTGTAAATTTGTATCTTTCATGTTTTTTTTTTTATAATTCTGAATTTTTAACTACTACTTATATGTATCGTTAAAATGTCAATTATTTGTTCACATGCTTTTTATGTACATATTACAGTGGATGCACAAACCTCTTTTGGAAGGAAGGCTGAGTATGAATTGTGAGCATTTGGGATCCTGTGTTAAGCTATGTGGCACAACTAAACTTCCAGGGCATCTGTGTACTTCAGCCTTATTAAGTAAAATGGCGTTGCTTGTATTGGAAAATGGTATGGACCATGGAAATGATGATGCTGAAAGAAAGAAAATTGACAATATAAGTAAGTTCTAGTGATAAAACTTAAAGAAATTTTTATTTTATACTAGTTCTATATCAACATTAATTGATAATTAGAAACGAATAGGTAAAGTTTGGCATTTAACCATCAGAAATCATTCTTTTTCCCTTTACATATTTTTTTCTTAAGTTCTCCTTTAAAAGTATGAGTATGTGTAGTGCTTACATTTAAATTTAGAGCCTTTTGCTAGTATATACATGCTGTCTCAACACAACTTTGAAGTTCATTGTAGATTCAAGCGTCTCTAAAATTTAAGTTGTTCATTGCCAAAGCATATGTGGTGCATTGGAATGAATAGGCAACAGGAACTGTGTCCATGCCATCAAATAATAGCCTTGAGTGTTTAGCTGTAACATAAAGATATTTTGAGGCAGCAATTTTTCTTAATTCAACGAAGTGGAATTTCATTTCTTTTTGTTTGAGAATGCTCAGATTAGAGCCAGCATCTTCAAATTAACAATTCCACCTCCAAAAGTCTCGCTGTGAAGAAGAGTGTAGTTGTTCAGTGTAGGTCCGTGTAAGCTGTTGGAAAAGGAAAAAAAAAAACCTATGCTAGCTCTTAGCATCAGATTATTATTTTTTTTGATTTAGATCTTGATTGCCTTGTCTGCAAGAAATGTATATTAAAAAAATAAAAAGAGAGGATTTAGGGTTTAAAATTTCCTGAACTTCTAGAGTAGATTATTGTAACTTTTTCTTTGTATTTTATGATGCAATTGCAGCTACCCAGTTCATGCTCTCAAGTACCTGAAGTTGTGTGTAAATGTCATCTTCTTAATGCGTTAAAAATATATTAAAAACAAAACATAACCAAAAAAAAAAGCTGAAACTTCTTGCATATTCACTGAGTATATTCAGTAGTTATTTTTGCTGTTTAATTAGTTGCAGAGCTGTTGTATTCATTACAATGGATTGAAGAGTTGGAGAATCCTCCTTACCTGCTTCTTGAATATCTTCATATGTTAGAAGAAATGCATATCACATATGAGAAGTTCAGTACCCTTAGTAATACAACTGACCTTCAGCAAACAATATTTGATAGGTATGTAAGAGCAAGTAAAACCTCAACTGAAATACAACCCTGAATTGAAACACAATTCTGTCTTTGTATTTTGCCTTTTATAGAGTATTAAGTGTTACCATATTTCCTTTTGTATATTGATGCTTCATAAAACACTTTTGTTGTGAAACATCGTTTATCTGCAGTTATTAACCAGGGTCTTTCTTCTTTTGAAGGTCGGAGGAACATGGAAGACTCTGGTCCTTAACCATGGCCAAACTGATTCGTGCAGAAAACGTGGTGTCCTGTGAAATGAAACATCTTTTTAAGACAAGTGAAGGGTATCTAAATGCTGTTGCCTATGACCTTTTGTGCAAAGTTTACGTTGCAAATATTGATGATGATAAATGATACTGATTCTAATGAATGACATGTGAAGACCAAAAATGTGGTAGTATATGTATGTGTTGTGTAAAAGTGAAACACTGTAATGTATGGAATTAGTTACATCGCAGAATATTACGTGGTTGTGTGTTCATTATGAACCAGTCAACATTTTGTTTACTAGTTAAACTTTTGGGTTTGTTTATTTTTGATATTCTGCTTGCATGAATAGGTTTCTGCCATTAACAGAGGGCAGATTGCATACACTTCAGTGCTTATCAGCCTTTTTAACTGAGGAAGAAAAGAAAGAACTGGTCTTCCACTGCGTGGCCAAACTTATGACATGTGCACAGACAGAGCTCTCCAGTACTGATGGTCAGTATGCTTTCTACCTCAGCCCACTTCATTAGAATTTAAGAATGTCACTTTGTAATAATGTTTGCTTTTAGCTAAGATGTGTTAATTATAATTGTATCAATTTTACTAGAAAGAAATGTCTTTTCATTTTGCATATTTCTTTTAGACTGTTTGGCATAGCGGTTTTCTGTCTTACTAAGGAAGTACAGGCTATGCTGCCTGGTCCAAAATTATAACTTAAAAGATAGATCAAACAAGGAGTGAGGCAGTATCAAAATACTTTCAGCAATATCAGTCTTTCTGATTTAGACACATTTGTAAATATCAAAGTTTTCTATTAATCATTTAGGCTTTACATAGCATGCAAATTATTTCTGCTGTCTGCTGGTAGTGTTGTGATTGATTTTAGATGCTTCAGCATCCAAACTCTTTCGAAGTTCTTGTATAATTTTTGAACAGTTCATCCAGTGCATGGGATGATACAGTATGCTCAGTCAGAGCTCCTGTGCATGCACTTTTAACAGCTTTTGAAAAATTACTTAATGAGGTGATTGAGATGTGTTACAACATTGCTTTGAATGTCCCTTAGAAAAAATACTAATTTTCACAAACTCACTGCTTTTCAAGAGCAGTCTTTGGAAATAATTATACAAAGTCCTTCTACATTCTTATTATGCAGTTAAAACAAACAAACAAAAACACGCACACCTTATCTTCTCTCTCTCAGTACTGCTTTCATGGTTTCCTGAACATACTTCATAAGTCTTATAAAAACCTGAAAACTTGCTTGTTTTCTTAACAAAACCGTACTTAAATTGAAGAAACTGGTCATTTTAAACTGTTGTCATCTGTCCCTTTGCAGTGTCTTCGTGTTTTCAGATGAGCTCTTTCAAATGAAAGTCCTCAGACTGTGCAAATTTTCAGTATTCGTTTCATGCAGCAGTTGAGAGGAATCTTGAATCTTACTGCAGTTATAGTTTCCTTAACACTTGTTCTTCAGACTTAGTTTGTTAAGCTGTCCTGGCTCTATGTGTGAACCAGTGAACCAACCAAATGGGGCCTTGAAACTTTAAACAGAAAATAGGAAGAAGAATCCTCACTGTTCCCTTGCTACTCTGTTCCTTGTACTCTTGTTTGTAACTCTGGTCTGCATTTTCCTTTCTGCTGCTTCTCATTTTCCTAGGGGTTCCTGAACAGACAATATATTCGCAATTTTTCCCATTAAGTGTGACGTAGGATGTGGGCTCACCATTCAAGGTTTAGTTTTTTTTCAGATCAGGAAAGTGCTGGTAAATTTCTTGTAAATCATTGCTGCTTAAGTGAAGTGTGTGGTTTTTTGCTATGCATATGTGGTACTTTAACTCAGTTCCGTGTTATCGTGCCTGTAAGAAACGTTCTCCAAGAGATCTGGGTGCATGCGGTTTTCCTTAAAAATGGAAAACGATGCTAATACAACTGTAGTATTTTACTGTGAAACTAAAAGCTATCGCTCTTGCAATAGTATTGGAATTCATACCTTGTGTTTCCATTTACTTAATTATCTGTCCAAATTATTGTTTGGGATACTACATTTTTAATAGCACAATTAAATTTAAATCTTACCAGGTATTTTTCTTTTTTAATTGTGTAAACCAAGTATGACTCTTATAGGAGTTTTTGGTTTAGTGGTTTGAGTTTTTTTGTTTTTTTTTGTTTTTTTTTTTTTAGTTTGGGTTGGATGCAGTAATTTTGATTTAACAAGGGCATCTGTGGGCTAAGTATTGAAAGAAAAAAGCTTAGCTATTATCCAAACTACGTCATGATATTAATATTAAAGTATCCAATCAATTGACACACATTCTAATGTTTGTCTGCCCTGATAATTAAGACCTACTGAGGATGTTTTTATTATGTCATAGGAGCATTTGGGTGTCTTTCCATTTTGAACTCCTGCTTGAATGACAGTAGTATTGATTGTGATCATCTATTACCTGGGATACTAAAAATCATAATGTCTTGGAAAAACGATAATGAGGACAGCTTTCTCTTTAGCTGGTGGGTGCAACTTTGAGACAATTTGATAATTTTATTTTATATTTTTTCAATTTGTAAAGAGTTTAAAAACACAGGGTGGTTATTAACTCAAAATCAAATTGTAAGTTAAAACTGTCATCTGCTGCATTAATACTACATTTTCAAGCCTTTGTAGAACTGAACGGCATCCCTCAGTTTAATATACCTGTCTCTAAGTATCTAATTAGTTTACTGAAGGGAATTATATGAAGATAAATAGGTGTAAAAAAGTTGGTCTGACGTTAAACCTGTAATCAAGGCTGGGAAACCAGGAGCTTGTTTATCCATCCAGATGATAACTCTTTTCCAAAGCATGCAGAACTGACCAGCTTTGCAGGTGCAGCTGGATATTCAGTTCAAAATTCTGATTCCTTATTTAGCTAGCAGAAAGAAAACTTGGGTACCAAACTTAAGTGTCTGTTTTTTAAATTTTGCACCTGAAAATGTAACTTGGAAAGCTAAACTTCCAATAAGGAGTAAAAATACACCGATGTTTGTTTGTTTGAGTGAAGTGAGAAAAACCCAAGCAACACAATCTGAAAATAATATACAGTACTGGGGCATTTGAGAGCTTTTATTTTTTAAGTCAATTTTTAATTAAAAAAAAAAGATTTTTTTTGTTGTTGCAATGATTAAGTTAAAATTGCTAATTTTCACAGTTCATGTAAGTGTTACAATTTTAGGAATCTGTTAATATAACATGCAAATGAGCTAGTACCTCTGATTATCTGTTTTGTACCAGTTGACTGACTTATTTAGGATCGGTAGCCAAGGGGGGATCCTAGCTCTGAAATACAGTGTCAGAAGCACCTAGGTCAAAGAGCCTGGTACAAGACTAATTTGTCTGAAGAGAAGCAAAGGCAAGAAAATAAATACTTGTGGTTATAACATGATAATAAGTTAGCTTCAGCTGTATTTTTATTTCAGCAATCTGAAAGAAACAAGTGCTCAGTTGCTGGGTTTCAACATAGAGATGATCCGTTACCTTCCATTGTTGCTGAAGTATTCCACAGCTCCTTTGGCTGATAATGAATGGGACTTCATCATGTGCTCCATGCTGGCTTGGTTAGAGGTAAGATGAAAGAGACTGTTACTAATCATTGCATTGCAGTTCCTAATACAATCCCCTAATGCCCTCTGAAGGTTCTAGACTAATTTTGGCTAGGGCTAGTGGTAAGGAAGGAGGAATTTCAAAATTAAAAAATAGGCTAGGAAATAACTCCATTTTTATTATCTTAGTGGGCTCTCTGATCAACATTTTATCCTCAGACTTTGAAAGCTGTATGTTAAAAGTTCACCTGTTCATGTGAACATCTGTACAAAATGGGAAGGTGGATATCTGGATGATGCAGTGAAACATTGTAGAAGCTATGACATATAGCAGTTAGATTTGAACAAAGGTACATAAGGATTGCCAAGAAGAATGGAAATCAGAATGTCTTAATGACAATTGTCTTAACAGTTGTAACTTTTGGCAACCTGGTCTAGTGGAAGGTGTCCGTGCCCACAGCAGGGGGGTTGGAACCAGGTGATCCTGAAGGGTCCCTTCCAACCCAAACCATTCTGTGATACTATGAATTTTGTTTCATATAGGGTGTGTTAATTTCCTAGTACTTTTAAGTAAGGATCATTTCAAAGATAACTTGTATCTCAACCCCAGAGTGAAACTAAGAATATAGACTTTACATACCAGGAGTGCTTATGTTGCATTTTCAGTATTGATACAGCTAATTTTTTAGATTATTCCCTGGATGTGGCAGGAACGTAGTCATCTCAGTTTAGCAAATATTTGGCATAATGTTAAAAAGAATTTTTAAGAAATTCACAGAATGCACAGAATTATTTTTTTTTTTCATTGAGCTTTGGCAAAGCTTATGTGTGGTTTAAAAGCACAAACAATACTAGTTTGAGGTTTGCTGCTATAGAGAAGGATGAAATAAGCCTCTAGTTGTAAGACAGCCAGATCTTCTGTTTCCAAAATCAAATCAGCAAGACAGTGGAAGATACCACCAGGGCATGGAAACTTTCATGTGATCTTTCTTGGTCTCAGGATTAATCTTACCTGTGCAGTATGTGCCTTAAAACTTTATTTTTGTAAAAGAACTTTTACAAAAAAGTTGTTGCATAGATCAAGTGCTTAGGAATATTTTTAAGATTTAATGATACTCCTGTTTTTTTCCAGGGGGTGAGGGATGAATTTAGTAAGTATAAAAATTAAAAGGAGCTGCTTTAGGATAAACAAAATATTCTCCTGATAATCACTTCAATAACTTCCAGTTTCCAATAATGCATTGTCAGTTTCTTCTTACGATTTGGAAATGCAGGCATAATATGGATTGTTTTATATTTGGGAGAGAAAAGTGAGCTCACTTCATGTGCAGTTTTGGCTCACTTGGCTCTACAAGTGCAACAGATTGTCTACAGTTGCATACATTTCTATTCAAATCCACTTGGTGGCAGTTTCTGTCTGTCATTATAAAGAAGGTCACATAAGGGAAGCAATCTAGAATTTGAAACATTGGTGGGACTTAGAAATTCGTTTCAGCATGTTTTATTAAAGTACAAATTACATTTTCAAACTTTTTTATCAAATAGTTATAAAACAGTCTTTGCAGCTGAATCTTCTGTGAAATTACTCGTGGATATAGACGGGGAATGTGAAAAAACTATTTCAAAGCAGATTTGTGATTAAGAAATGTTCCTCTTATTTTTTTTTTCCTCCTAGACAACCTGTGAAAACCATTCGCTCTATCATATCCCACTTGTGCAGATTTTTGCTTGTGTCAGTTGTGACTTGGCATCTGCCCTTAGTGCTTACTTTGAATCTGCAGCTCCTGAGACTACTGAAAACCTTCCTGTGAACTTGATCAGTGAATGGAAAGAATTCTTTTCTGAGGGAATTCACAATTTGCTGTTACCTTTGTTGGTGAAAGTCACAGGCGAGTATATGGTAACTGGCAAGGAGGCTATTAGTTAGTGATACATATCAGCCTATTCTGAAATAGAACTTGCTGGGCCATATTTTTCAATTTCTAGGAATATTATTTTAACATAGTTCATTAAAAAATAGTGCTTTCCTGAACACATGTTAATTAGTAAAGGAATTATATTCTTTGGCTCTTAATATTAGATGAATTCTTCTAAACACAATGTGAGTTGTTTCTAATTATTATTGTTTATGATATCATCTCCACATTCTGCATCACAGCTTACCTGTCTCTGTTTTAAATAGGAGAAACCAAAACTGCGGCTGAAGGCTCTTTTCAGAACTCTGTATTAACATCTTTGGGTGAAGCTCTAACTTACATATCAAAGGACCAGTTGTTAAACCATAAATTGCCAGCGAAGTTTGTTGCAGGCCAGAAAACAAATCTTCCCGATAAACTACAGACTCTGTTAAACACACTGTCTCCATTGTTGCTTTTCTGGGCTAGACCTGTACAGATTTCTGTCTACCACATGTTGTATAAGTAAGAATCAACAAATTTCTCACTCCTCATCTCCTTCCCCTGCTTTTTTTTTTTTACTTTTTTATTTTTTTCTCCAGTATACCGTAGAACACGCACTTATGTTTAGTAAAGTTTTGTGTCATTATGGGAGAAAATGCTTAACTGGGCAACTTGTATTCTGGATCAGAGTATAGGCTCTAAAGCTATGAATGCTAAATTTAATTATAAAAGCAGATTAAATATATACTGAGAAATTTTACTGCGGTACATGAAAATACAATTTTATTTTCTGTACCATAGTTACAGATAGATATCAGTGTTGTAACTAGCAGGCTATTTCTTTAGCACCTATTTTAATGCTCATAAATCCTGAAATGTAAACTGAAACATTCCAAGTTTGATCTGGTAACCACAATCTCATTAAACAGCATGACCATTTTATTTTCACTAATTTAGGTAAGAAAGTGGAAAAAAAATATGTGGTATTCTTGTGAACTTTTTTGGATATCTTTAATTACGGAAAGAATACAGAATTTGAAAAACAGTATGCATTTGACTTCTCAAAACGCAGGCTGCAGAGCAGCAGACTTGAGCAGAAGAAGCAACCATTATACTTCTTACAACTTAATGCCTCAGTATAGCTTTGTTCTGAGATGGGGAAATTTATTTTAGCATGACTCGGGATGTTTAAAAGGTTTGGAGAAGAGCTGAGCAGGGCTACAAGCTCTGTCGATCTGTAACCAACTTCGCATGACATGTCTCTTAAAGATTCTTTACTTAACAAAAAGGTGTTAATAAGTATTTCCCTGATTATATTGATTATCAGTAATGTTGACTTTGATAATCAAAGAACTGTACATTACACACATACTATGAACATAGTAAAAATTAAATTTCATTTCTTTTCTGTGTTTCTGTAGATTAATGCCTGAATTGCCTAAATTTGATGATGAAGATCTCAAATCCTATGGTGACGAAGAGGAAGAATCAGCATTGTGTGTATTTTTTCCTCATTTTTTTACTACTGTTTTCCCTGTTTTTATTATCTGTTAGGAAAGTTGATGTGCAGCAGAGTAGTGTCTGTCAGAAGATGTTAAAATAAAAAATTAAGATGGTTATAACAGTAGGGGTATAAATATTGAATATATAAAATAAAATTGATTAAGTCTGCCTTTGTGCTAAAACTGGAAATAACATTTTTTAATGTTTAATAGTTTTCTGGGTACAGTTACTAGAGTAACTGGAGCATATATGTTCCATTGTACAATCTCAAGAGTTTTTATATGGGACTGCTGTATTGAGAATATTTCTAGTTGCACAAGTAACTTCAATTTCCTGGATTGTTCCTTTTAGACAAACTTATCCAAGAATTAAATTAAACGTGAAGACCTCCAAAACTGACCTGGGTGTTTTATACATCTTGAATCTGATAAAGTCAACAGTTTGAAGAGGGAATACAATAATTGATTTAAACAAAAATTAAAAAAAACTTCAGCCCAGCAATTAATAGCATGTTTTACTACAGAGCTGCAAAAGATGTTATAATGCATTGCTAAAACCCACACCCAACACATTCAATGGTTAGGAGATCCATTGTTCAATTGCTCTTTTGTTGGTGGCTTGACAAAGAAGAAATTGAAGCGTTCCCTGACATGGGTTAAATCAGCTCAGCCATAGACCAAATTCACATTTTCAGATTGGGATCAGCATTCAGTTTATGTTCTTCTTCTGAAAGGTAAAGAGACCAACGGTCTGTTTCAGGAAAAAGAACTGGTAAAATCTAGCGCTAGTGTGCCAATCTGCAAGTAAATTTTTCCTGTAATAAAAGACCTCCTTAGATGTTCTACATACATGCTTTTACTAAAAGGTTGCTAGGAAGGCTGTGAATATAAATTCAGTTAATGCTCTACTGAAGTTTTGAGTTTACAATGCCAGATAACGTCTTTCCATAGATCGCCTCCAGCTGCTCTTATGTCTGTCCTTGCCACTCAAGAGGTCTTACTAGAAAACATCCTAGAATGCATTCCAGTTGGAGAATTTGCAGTTATTCAGCCCTTGAGTGATGAGTTCTGCCTTGTTCTTGGATATCTTCTCACTTGGAAGTTAACATTAACTTTCTTCAAAGCGGCTTCTTCTCAGGTATATACTCAGAGCATTTTCCTTTAAAGTGAATTTCTTAATACGCTCACGTGGTTTGAGCCTTGAGGTTTCATTCAGCCTTTTTATTCTTTTAATTGTGCATCTTCCTACCTCCATTTTTTGTGGAATTAGTGGGATTCTGAAAGCATCAATAGATCTGTATTTCTGTATGCTATAGTTAGGGATGGCAATATTAGCGTTGATAAAAATTTAACATTCATTAATAGATGTTTCTTTTTGCCATTTTCAAACAAGTTTGCTACATTTTATGCTTTTCTAGTTTTTTAGAAGTTTGCAGAGAGCTAAATCGTTCTTAACACAAATTCCAAATCTCAGGATTGCTCTTCCTCCCGACAGAAACGTATTTGTATTATTTGCAGAGAAAACTATTTTTATTAAGTCTCATCTGCTTTTTGTGTTGTTTTTTTTTGTTTGTTTGTTTTTTTAACACTATCAGCTACGAGTTCTCTATTCACAATACCTTAGAAGAACAAAAAGCTTGAATAAACTGCTTTATCACTTGTTCAGGCTTATGCCTGAAAATCCTGTCTTTTCTGGGCCAACTTCAGAAGTTCCGAATAAGGATACAAAGACCTTCTTTACTGAAGAGCTTCATTTAGATGTCAAAGGTTAGTAAAAAAATGGCATTTGTGCATTTGAACGAGTTTTGATACTGTTGAAGCTTAAATATGCTTTTCTGTTTAAAAAAAATAAATTGAAAATGCTTCATTGAAAATGCTATTTTATGTACCCTTATAAATTTTCATACACCTTTTTATGTACCTGCAAAGATACTGAGTTTTCATTTTTTATTTTTGTGCTTGAATATCATTGTATGTTGCAGAACTGTTTATCTGGATGACAGTAAGAAAGGTAGAAATAGGGTAGTTTGGGGAATTACTAACACAGCTTCCCAAGAGAAGGATGTTCCTTATTTGTTTATATACTTGCATAGAACACTGCAAACCTCAGATGTGCTCCAAACATCTTACTGCTTGATCACTCTGAAGTGAGTAATTTGTAATTTCTAGAATGTAAAATTATTCTTGATTTCTGGTAGTCCACCTAGAGTTCATCTCTAAATTAGAAGATGCATTTCCAGCTATGAAGTGTTAATCTAAGAAACTAGAGTCATAGAGAAAAGTGGAGTCAAACAACTAGTTATAGTAACAAAGTTAGAAGGAGCAGGTAAATTAATTTCTTATTACCACAGTTATATATATATATATTTTTGAATATGTTGTGAAAGAAGCAACATTTGTGACTAATTTGTTAATAGTATTTCAACATCCTTTTATTTCTCTCGCAGGAACAGGAGCCCTGTCATCCCAAATTCCACACTTGGCTTGTACTGTGTATCATATAACTTTGAAAGACTTGCCAGCCATGGTTAGGCTTTGGTGGAATAGCTGTGAGAAACGTGTCTTCAATGTTGTAGATAAATTTACAAGCAAGTATGTCAGCAGCGTGCTTTCTTCACAGGAAATATCTTCTGTTCAAACTAGCACACAGTTATTTAATGGCATGACGGTTAGTGAGACTTCTTGTTATTTTTTTTATTTTTTGCACATCTATAGAGAAATGTTGCTTCTCAGAACAAGACTGTATGACAGTATTTTATATGATTTCATTTTTGTTGTTCTATATGACTGATGAGAACGTAATTTAGCTTGCTATCTATATAGTAAGTTGGTGTATATTAGAATAAGTTGGAAAAAAATTTTATGAATGTTTTCATTTTTCATTCAAAAAAAAATTTTATGAATGTTGGAAAAATAGAGGACTCCGGTAAATGCAAGATTGTTTGGTTCATTAAAAAATATAATCAGCCACTAGATTGGAAAAATGGCTGGTAATTTCTTTTCAGATTGCCAATATATGAGAACATTTCTACTTTCTTTGAGAAAAGTGTTTTCCTGGTCTAAGAGAATTATTTAATGTAAGGCTAGAAATGGTGTGTAAATCTCTCTGGTTGTGGAGATTTTTAATACTTGCATTTTTTTTCATAGGTAAAAGCTCGGTCTGCTGCACGGGAAGTCATTGCTACCTATTCAGTTGATGATATATTTATTGAACTAATAATACAGCTTCCAACAAATTACCCGCTGGGGTCCATAACAGTTGAGAGTGGAAAGAGAGTTGGTGTGGCTGTTCAGCAATGGCGCAATTGGATGCTACAGTTAAGCACATACCTAACGCATCAAGTGAGTTTAGAGAAAGCCCCTAGTTTTGAAAACGTAGTCCTGATAATAGAAAAATTTTCCTAATAATATAGTATTTAGATTTATATAATGACTCTCATCAGATTTCAAATGTGACTTTATAGATTTGATCACTCTTATCATCTGCTTTTCTCCAGATGCTAAAACAAAGAGGTAGGTAAAATTACCTGCCTAGTAAGTCCTGATAAATCCACAGTCAAAGATGAGAATTTAGATCTCATAAGGGATGGGCCAGTGTTCACCCTATGCCATTCTAACTATACTTTGGAAAAGAAACACAGTACATGAAATTCTAAAAGTTTGGTGGTTGTTAAGTTGCACATCTTTGGCTAGAACAAAACAAAGAAAATGTTGAATGAAATTTTTGAAATTAGAAGTGCATTCCTTTTGTTGTGAGAATTACTTGCATTTCTAAAGGTTAAACTACTATCTGTAGTTCATGGGTTGGCTTTATAAATTACTGCATATAATTTCAGATTTTAAAGTATAGAGGCTTTGTTTCCTCTATGTGCTTGTGAATTAACAGTAAGAATACTCTGAAGGAATGCTATAGTATATTAATAACTGTTTTTTCTCTGTTAGAATGGAAGTATTATGGAAGGCTTATCTTTGTGGAAAAATAACGTGGATAAACGTTTTGAGGGTGTAGAAGATTGCATGATCTGTTTTTCAGTCATTCATGGTTCCAACTATTCTCTTCCCAAAAAAGCTTGCAGAACATGTAAGAAAAAGTTTCATTCAGCTTGCTTGGTAAGTAGCTACGCTAAATCCTTCTAAATAGGCAAACTATTTATTAATAGTTTGAACTAGATACTTCTAGTGAAATGCCATCAGTTTCTCATTTTGTTGTTGGATTATCTGGGATTAAGTGAATTCCTAAAAATTTGCATGGATTTTGTACTAAGCTGCAAAGGCATGTAATGAGAGAGGAGTTTCTACACTAAGCAGATAATAACTGTTTTGTGTTCTAAGATTCAGCCGTTACATCTATGTAGGGTGTAGCAACAGCATTTTGATGTTAGCAGCTCAGATAAGGGAACAGAAAAGTTTAAATTTAGTTTACACAGCATGCTCTTCAGTAAACCCTGCTGATCTGGACAATTTACAGTTAACTATATCCAAGTCATCATAGGCACTGGTTGCATGGTTACTGAGTATGCTGGTACAGGTTGGCATCTGTATTGCCATACAATAGAGGAATTCATGCTGCTTTGAAAACATTACTTCTGTCTGAAATTAGACTGGACAAGAATTCCTTTGTTTTTCTTTCATTTGTTTGTTCAGTATAAAACTTTTGTGCTTTGTGTACACACACAAATACATAAGAGGAAAGGATTTTTAACTGTTCTTTGGCTTTTTTTTTTTTTAAGCAAAATGAATATTTTGATAGTTAACTTTATTGGCAAGTAATGCTTGTTACAAGTGATAAATCAATGTTCTTGTTAGTCAACTTGCATTCATATATTAAGCACTCATACTTCTCTTTCAGTACAAATGGTTCACATCCAGCAACAAATCCACCTGTCCGCTTTGTCGAGAGACATTCTTCTGAAATAAAACGGTCTGCCTTATTTCTGTGAGCTATGTCATAAATGAAGAGGGGACAATAAACAGTATGTTAAAAGAAGCAAACTACTTGGAAATAATGTCAGTTACTTTAAATTCTTGACTAGTGGGATATGACACATTTACCTCTGGACTGTTTTTTGTAAAAGTTTGAAGATTCTTCTTTGATATAAAGAAATATATAAGAATAATTTATTTTAATTTGTATATTTTTAAGGTATTAAGGTATGTTAAAAATTCAAAAGTAATGTAGGGTTATGTCTAAAAAGTGGTGTTTAAGCCACAACATAGTTGATTAAAACCTCTTATTTTAGGTATATTCTAACATGGTGGTATGTGCTTAAGCCAGATCATGCCTCCTAATGTAACAGGTGAATTTAACACAGGTGGTATAAAGACTTGATTTTTTGCTGTTATATGTTAAGGCATGGAATTAGGGCGATAACTTTCAAATATAAAATTTAAAAATATAAAATATAAAATTAAAAAATAAAAATATAAAATATAAAATTTAAACATAGCATGCTCTAAATCAGTGTTTATAAATTGAGCTTTCACCTTTAACCATCTTATATTCTCAAAAATCCTGAGCCATCCAGCACCCTAAAAACTTGAGTACTCTGAAGCCTAAGTGAGTAGAGAGCCCAATCATTCCTGCATGACAATGAAAACCACTACCTATGTAGTGCAGACTGGCCTTTAAGAAGACATACAATTCTTGTGTTGTGATCAATTCTTGTGTTGCCATTATTGCAGTTAATGTCTTCATTAGCTGGCACATAAAATACCACTGAATTTACCCTCTACTTCCAGTGTCCCGTAATAAGGGTTCTAAGCAAATATGACAGATATATCAGAATTTAACATTGTCTTCATTCCACTAGTCTTTTTTTTTTTTTTTTTTTTTAAGCAGCAGTAGCGTACTAATATGTTCTAACTTGGATAGTATTGTTCTGTGGTGGATTTCTTTGAAAAGTCAATAAAAGGGAAGGAATAAATGAATTTTGTCAGTCTTTGTAGTCTCTGGATTGTTTTCTCTTCCTCTGTGTGGCAAATTACAGAAATGAATGGTACAAATCAAACTACATCTTAAAATTGTCTTTTGATGTTGTGACCTTTGCACAGCACCCTAACTTCAGTTATCCTTCTAGAATTGTCTTAAGGAGGAGCAGCAGTACAGATATAACACCAAAACCATAATTCTTCATAAAAGCAAAATTAGTGAGCAGAAAACCTCCTTTCCTTATAGTAAGGGAGAACTGAACAAAACCAGAAGTGTTGCTTAGCAAAGGGTCTGCTGTCAACTATAAAAGATTCTAGAGTTAGGGGGCTGTTGAACTGAAGTGTAACTTATAATTGACCAGTTGGTAAGTTGCAAGGACACAAACTGCTTATATTCTTCACTGGAAGTAGACTATGGAAACATGTCATTCACAGATGGCCACAAGGTTTCATCTCTGTTTCCCACCTTTGACAGTCCTTGGACAAGATATTCTGAAGTTAAGAATCAAAGACTTGAGCCTAGCCTCACTTTGGTCAATAAAACTTACTTTGTTAGACTTAGTTCCAAGTGGTAGGGAGTCTGGTATATAACAAATATCAAGCAACAGCCTATGTATAACTGAAACTGCTTTCTACACCCTCCTCCTGGGTGTACGTATTCACGTTCATATGCATCTATATAAAAACATACTGTAAAAAAAAGTTACTGAAAGGGATGTACCAGCTCTGCTCGAATTGCTGAATTGTTGTGTTTGGCAGTGATCTTCTGAGCTGGAAAATGGTGACCTTAGGATGTAAAACAATAATGAGTGCACACCTTCTGCTGTCCAATGCTTTTTTGTATGTTCTTCAGGCTAGTGCAAGGAATAACCTTTATGCCAGAAAAGCATCAACTTTTGACCTGTATCAGTCAAAAGCAGCTTCTTGTGTTACTTTGCAGTATGGTATCTCAAATCCTCAGATGATCCAGCTATGCTTGCAGTCATGTGTTTCTTCTAACAGGCCCTACACTTAAATTTCTTGTATGTTGTTCTGCCTGTCTATAACCTCCTTTTTTCAATCTCCCAGATGAGTTTTTTGGGTGGTCAGTTCCAAACGTGGAAAAACTTTTAATGTTTGTGCAGGCTGGGCAAGTAGACAGTCATATGTGTAGTTCTGAAGTCTTATACGGAATAGTCTTTCCAGTGCCCCAGCATCCTACGGAAAAACTTGTGACTTTAGTTCCCATGAAAAGAGAGAGCTAATCGTTTAAAGTTCTGTTGCCACAAAACGTTAATGAAGAGTTTCTTTGAAAGCGTTCTCCAAGACAGTGTTAGCACTGCTGTGCGCCTACGCTGGCTCTAGCTTTGTGTTGCACGTGAGCAGCATCTTCCTCCTAGGACTGCGCCCACCTCACACCATAATGTCCCTGGGATAATGCTGCACCTTTTGTGGGCACTTCACAGGGAGGAAGCTGCAGAGGAAAGCTCTTTGTAAAGATCTCGCGTTCAGGGAATAGCTTCCTGTTTTGTATAATGACTTTCAGAGAGGACTCATTCTACTTCTCTACGTATATTCATTGTTTTCAGGTACCCAGTAACTAGCCTTCTTAATAGCATCTCATATGTTTTTTTTCCTCAATGCCTTTTCACAGATGAGAACTCTACATCTTTACAGTGGTACGTACCCTCCTTGTAAAATGGCATAGAAAGGAGCACAATCAAGCCATACAAAACAGCAGGAGAGCAGTAGCTATTTTTTTCAGCTCTTGAGATGCACTTCCTGCATCTTTCTGTTCAGAAGTATCTGGTTTCCCTACTACAGAAACAAACTCAGTAACTGTGCGTTAGACTTGCAAAAGTGCTTCATACTACACCAAAATTAGTCACACCAAATATTTAAACCCAGCACAGGTATAGAGTCACTATTAAAACAGGAAGCGTTATATCAAGTACATTCTTTTAATAAGCAACAAAGACAAATATACAAATTCTTATTTACAGAGGGAAAAAGTGGTGAAGTGCAAAATGTGATGGGGTAGGGTATTTCACAGTTCACCTGCAACTGTCCTGTGGAAAGCCAGAGGACAGCTGTACCTCTGACAGCAGATAAAAGCTGGTTGACCTCTAGAATAAAAACAGAGTCTTGATCAGTTTCACTGCAGTAGTCAGGAAGTGAGGATACACCTTAAGAGTGTGAGAAATGATTTGACAGCTTCAATGGTCTGTATTCAACTTCCTGTACGTCTGGTATATGTAGTAAGAACAGTTATCCAGGTTTCCTAAATTTGAGGATGGTAAGCATCTCTTGTCCTGCTTGTCTGGAAAGTGCTCGTGTGCCTTCTAAGCCGTGTTTCTTCATTGTTTCCAGAATTTCATCTGTAATTGAAAGCACAGTGTTACAATAAAGTTCATATAGCTATAAAAGGCAATGCTAAAGTGTCTGCAAAATATACAGTGCAAAGATTATAATTTGTCATTTTGCTCTTTCAGACAGTAATTTTTATGCAAAGTAGTCTTCCATCTGGAAGAAATAAAGTTTATGTTATACTAACTGTGGTTCAGTATTTTGGTATTATAACAATAAAAAGTTCATTTATGAAGCTAATTTGTAGGAAAAAACTGAAATTCATAGCACCTTCTCCCAAAAGCTGCCTAATCAATCAAAACAGTGAAAGAATAATCACTGTCCTTGCAACCACCTCATAATGTACAACCTATTAAGCATTAGATCAGAAGGAGCAATTCCGAATCTCTTCTCTACGCAGGTCAGAAATAACTGACATTTCCAGCTGAAGGCTTTTTTTTTACCTATAAGTTTACAACACTATTCTCTTTTGTAAGAAAGGGTTGGACAGGCTTCATTACCTCGTTCAGAAGATTTCAGACTTTGAAACTGTCAATCTTAAGTAATACGGTATTGCCACATTAGATTAAAATCACATTGGGTACTTCTTTGCTCATGTTTACTGAGGTCTGATAACCTCCAGAACATTGCTGTGATCAACAATTTGATGAATAGTGTTAAATCTAGTTTGGCACAAAAGGGTCAAAGGAGAGCGATGACCTGGATTATTTTCTTTAATTGTGACCAAGTAGAATAATCCTCCTGGTGAAAGCAAGTCTGCCACTAGTGGAAAAACTCGATCCATTACTTCTCTGCCCCTTTTGCCACCAGCCCAGGATGCCTCTATTCCATGGCTTTTCACCTAGGAAGAATGAAAGCAAAGACCATCTTACTCAATACAGAATAATACAAGTGTTGGTGGTACTTAGAAGAGAAACATCATCATGATCTCTGCCTTTGGGCATCTGCCATTAGAACTCTGATAACTTTGATTCAGCAGATTGGTTTATAAAGCAAAATTCCTTCAGAACTACTCCTTGCAAGATGAATGCATTGCTTTTGTTTCAAGTTCTATTTATAACGTTTAATTGAAAGAGATGCATTTTGTCACATGCTTTACATGTATTTTCTTGTATGATCTCATTTGCCAAGTGAAAGGTGGCCAGTGAACACTTTGACTCTTTCAGAATCAGACTCATAAACACAGAGTCTGAGGAAGCAGAGGAAAACCAAAAATGCTAAGATATTTTTATAGAAGGTGTTCAATGGAAAATGCATGTCTAACAAGTCTTGATGGAGAAATTACCTCCAGCAATCTTTATTCCCATGTAGTGTTACTATCAGTTCTAATAAATCATTTTCACTAAAACAGTTGTTACAACTTGTACAGTTATTGACTGGTTCCACAAAACCATTTACTATTTTGAAACAAAGAGCCTACACTGCAAATTAAGAAAAGGTAATTGAACAACTACAAGCTGAGTTTTTGTACCACAGCTTATTTGATTTGCCATCTCCTCTGACAGCAGAACTATTTTTATTGTGGATTTTAAATCTATTTTTTCTTACCTCTTCAGAGGGTGTTACCACATATGGCGGATTAAAGAGCAGTAGATCAACCTTCCCATTTAATCTTGGTGACAATCCGTTGACCTACAGATGAAATTAATAACAAGGAATCATTATTTACATTTTTAAAAAAATAGTTACATAGTCCTAGATATCTTTGTATTAATTTAAATTGCCACACAGACCAACCTAAAAAACAACAACAACAACAAAAAAAGTGTGGCATTAAGTTGCAAAACACTTAAGCATTCATCAGGTAATAATGGAAATCAGACCTACAGATGACCTGGGAGTAACCAGAAAGTATTTAAGAAGTTTCTTTAAATTCTGAATAGTTAGTTTTATATAAGACAGTAATATAAATTTGAAGCCTATCTTCTGTTATGCAGCTACATCACCGTTCTAGAAAACAAGCTATTTGTCCATCTGTCTGTGCTGCATGACTCCAGTAATACTGGATTAGTTAAAAGTACATGTAGATCCTTGTCTACTTTTTTTTTTCTTCTCGAGTGCAATGCACTGTCAACTTTGGTTTGGTTCCAAACACTTCAGCCTGACTCAGGAACTTTCTAAGCGCGAGAGAAACTGAACAATTTAAACAGTCTTAAGACAACGTTACATGAAATGTAGAAGAGCGAGAGAGACATACAGCAGACACAAAGGTATTATTTTATTCTTTCACTTTGGTCTTTCATCATTTTTTCATCTGTCCTTATCAAGAGAATATTTGTTCTTTTGGACTTTATGGTTACTTTTCAGTATCTCTAAAAAGTAAAATGAAAATTATGAAGAAGGTATTACTGAAACATCTGTCTTACCAAGTCAGTAATGACTGGCTGAAGGTGAACATTGTTGAGCAGAGCTGTCTCCAGGGTGCAGTAAGCTGCCATCGGATTGATATCTGTACATCTTAAATAAAAATATTAGAAAATGTAAGTTAACAGCTACTTGATCTGGAAGTTTAACACTGCAAACTATATGCTAGCTAACACAATCTCAGTGAATACCCTTTACATTGCAAGTAATAGCAAAAAACAGCCAGGAAAATACAATGTATCAGGAGTTATACCACTCAACACTGCCCTGGGAATTCTTTAATGACTGTCTGAAACCTGAAGTATGTGAAAATAAACATTTAACAGGATGTTTACCTTTTCAATGCCAGCTCTGTGTAAGTATATATGCATACAGTCACAAACAAAATTCAGTTACTGCCAACAATCAGGGAAGTGATATGTCATCAAAACTCAGTAAGATTACTCAGTGGCTAAAATTTAGGATTCAACATGGAAAACACAAGTGTAACCTCAGCAATTTGTCTAAGAAGTGGAAAATTTGGGTTTAACCACACGACTGCTTACTTGTTACAGAACCTGAAGTAAATAGTTCAGGCTCCTTTCACTTTGATTTTTTTGTATCTGTAGAACTGAGCTAGCATTTCTTTGTGAAAAGTATAACTTTTGACTGTAAAATGGAAAAATATGTATTTTGAGGACAAAGTGTTCTTTATTATTGCATGCAACAGTTTGAGTAAGTGTTGTTATACCTACATGTAGAGTGCGCTGGATCCAATAATGGAAGCTAGAAATGTTGAAACCACACCGGATCCAGACCCTATTTCAAGGCAGATGTCAATTCTAAAGACAGAAAATTCTGGGTGAGTTTTTTTGCACCATATAAAAGCATCTACAACACACAGAGAATTATTCTTGACAGCGTGATGAAACCTGCTGCCGAAGCCCCTTCTCCCAGACATGCTGAAATACTTGCTGACCACAAGGCCCTCAAAGCCCACCTTGTGTGGTCTGCTTCATGTCGACTGCCAGCTCTACTTGTGCCTGTATAACTAATTCCTGTTTATCACAGGGCAATTTGGGAAACGTGCAAGTTTCCCTGTGCCCAGTATTAAAGTTTCCATTAACTACACCATGTCAACAGCACAGGCTGCACTTCTACAGCACCTATTACAGGTTTACTGCAGCACAGAATCACGGAACGGGCAGGGCTGGACAGGAAGGACCTCTGAAGATCACCTGGTCCAACCCCTCTGCTGTGCAGGGTCACCTAGAGCACGTTGCACAGGATGGCATCCAGGAGGGTTTTGAATGTCTCCAAGGAAGGAGACGCCACAGCCTCTCTGGGCAGCCTGTGCCAGCGCTCTGTCACCCTCACGGCAAAGACGTGCCCCCTCCACCACCATGACTGAACTCCAGGCCCCGCCCCCTCCCTCAGGCCCCGCCCCCTCCCTCCCATTGGCTGCCCCCCCGCGCTTCCCGCCGCGGCTACCCGGCGTCCCGCAGGCGCGCCGCGTCGCGCTCCAGCGCGTCGAGCAGCAGGAAGGTGTCCTCGGCCGGCGCGTACACCTCCCCGAACCGCCCCACGTGCTCGTACCGCGGCGTGGGGAGCGCCGGGCCCGCCATCGGCGCGCATGCGCCGACCCGCCCGGACGGCCCTGAGGAGGCGGATGGGAGAGGGGGCGGGGAGCCACCCGGAGCGCCGCCGGAACAGCCAATGGGAGGGCGGCGGCGGCTTCGCCCCGCCCCTAGCGCGGGGGCGGTGGCCGTTGGGCACGCCTCAACGGCCGCGGTGGTCACGTGGACTCGGCGCCTCAGGGGGCGCGCGGGAGGGGCCGTGCCTGCTTGTCAGAGCCATGGCTGCCGGTCAGGCGGGTGGGGCAGCTCAGTAACGTTACAGTGTTCTGTGGCCCGCCTTCAGCACCGCCAAATAAAATCAGCACCCTGCTCGTTACCCTCAGACTCAGTGCTTTCTCAGGCAGCCAACGGAACTTAATGGGGAGTCATAATTAGTATAGTAGCAGTACACACAAAGCAGCGTGGTCAGATGGTACTGGGCATCTCTCCTGTGTGTCCCCTCTGTGGGAGTAAGTCAATGCAATCAGCCAGAAATCCATAACCAGAGATCCAAGGTTGAGTTTATAATTCAATTTTTGTCCTAGCACAGAAATGAAATCATCAGGCTTTATCTTAGACTTTAGATTCCTTACACCACTGCCTAGCACAAAATGCCAGGTCTGAAAATTCAAAAGTTCAAGCAACTTCAGTTTTCAGAGTAAATTTATTCCCGGACCTGACCTTTTAATTTAAAATGTTTTTTCACTTTATTACTGAAAGGGTTGTTAGGCATTGGAATGGGCTGCCCAGGGAGGTGGTTGAGTCGCCATCCCTGGAGGTCTTTAAGAGACATTTAGATGTAGAGCTTAGTGATATGGTTTAGTGGAGGACTTGTTAGTGTTAGGTCAGAGGTTGGACTCGGTGATCTTGGAGGTCTCTTCCAACCTAGATGATTCTGTGATTCTTTGATTCATTCCCCTTAAAAATACATTTACGAAATATTGTCATAACCCATCCCAACCTTCATTTTGCCAACAAAATTAACTGTTGTTTCCTCCTAGTTTATCTCCCAGCCGTGCTCTGTCCCACATTCATTCTGGTAAATTATTCCTTCTTTCAACATGGTGTTTGCAGATAGGCTAAATGAGATCCTAGCCTACAAGAAAATACTAATAGCTTCCTTTCAGTGGAAAGTCCTGGACTGATGCACAGTAAAATTATCATATTTGTGTCAAAATGGAACATTTTAACAGAGATTAACGCTAACCTGTTTCTTCTTTTTAATTTCTCTTCATCAGTGGAGAAGGGCAGACTGCTTCAGGGAGCAGTAATGAGTAGGAGCCTGACTGGAGACAATATTGGGGTTTTTAATGCAACAGGAAATTTGGTAGATGCTCCTTTGTTTCATCCGTCTTCCCAATGATTTGCTTCTGCTCCAGAAGAACAAGTAGTTATAAAACATATTAAGTTTGCATAAAATTCTGTTACTTTGGCAAAATCATGTTAAGTGACAGAATTTTGCACTCTGTCCTTATTAGGGAAATTAATTCTTTGGATATATATCTTTTAAAATCTCTACAGGTGGTCAGGCTTTGGAGTGCAGTAGAAGGAATGACTTCACCATCTTCAGTTGTACGAATTGTTGGTTTTGGCTGTTTCATAGTTCATGAAAACTGGTTAATTATTATTGTTTGTTTTAATACTTATAAGTCCTTCTGGGTGAATTTTATAAAACATTTATTTTTATTGCTTATATAACTACCTAAAATGTTTTTCTTGGTAGACAACTATACTGTTTTTGCCAAAACAGATTCTATTTCAATTTGGGGAAATTGTTGGAAAGTTAATAGTCCCATTTTCAATGGTGCCCGTGCCATGTTATTAAACTAAGCTTTATGGAGATGAAAAATTGTTCTTGACAGGAATCATAACCATTTGTTTACCCTAACTGAGCTGTATGGCCCTGTCCCATTTGGAATTCAGTGCTGATTCTCTCACACAGCGAGGTTTAACCCATAACTTCCTGGCTGCCTGTCAGCCCTCAGAGACCTCTGTCATAAACTTCTCAAACATTTCATGGCTGCTTCTGGCCTTCTGTGTCCTGGAAAAAGATGTAGACCGGTGCTGGACCTGTGAATACTCTTTTTTTTCTGTGCACATGAGGCAGTGGTGCCAGCAGGAGCACTGCAATGAGAGGGCTGCTAAGAGTGATATGGAAGAAACCGCTTTACCTATGGAGTCCAGCAGGTAACTACATCATAAAACCTCTTTTGTAAACTGAGCAGATGTCTTCATAGAAGTAGCCAGGTTTCTGACAGTCAGTATTCCTAGTGAAAGGCTGTTACAACACTTCAGTGCTGTAATGATTAGAAACCTTGTAATTCTCAGCCTTAATGTGGTGGTGATAGGCTTTATACTCATTTTTCTGGCAACTATGTCAGCTTAAACAGGTCCTTTCACAGTTTTTGTTTGATGGATTAGTAGATGAAGAAAGGCTCTCATCAGCCTTTGTTTCGCTTCACTATGTAAGACGTGCTCTTGAAAGTTTCCTGTCATAAGACATTCTCTTCATTTCTCTTACCATGTTTTCAGTCTTTCTGCCTGTGGATTCAAGTCTGACTTAACCCTGAACGTGACTTCTACAAAACATTCCCAGTAATGCCCTAGTGGTGCTTTGCAAAATGCACTGGTTTCTTTATCTGTCCCAGAACACCACAGGATCATGTTTGCGTTCTCCTCACAAAAGTGGTTTCTTACCATTTTGTGCTCATCTGTTTTTCCTTAGGCTTTTCCTCGATGGTTTCCAAATATAAAGTTGACTATAAAGTGAGAATTCTGCAGCATTTTATTATTTTTACTAGTCCGCTCTGCATGTCTGTTGCTCGCATTCTGGTCATCTTGCTCCTGTGCGTGTTGTCTCCTGACTTCATGCCCTTATCAGAGTGGTGGCAAGGATAGCGATAAAAACACTAAGTGAATTCAGCCACAAGACCGATCTTTCAGGAAGCCACCTTTAGCGACTTCTTTTTAACTTGATACTGCCCCTTTTCAATATGATGTATGAGTAGCTCATCTGTATTCAGTTCCTTGTTCACTTCAGGTTTCCTCTGCCAATGCCATCATCTCCAGCTTAGTATATACTTTTCCACATAACACCACATCAAAAGTTGAATGGGAGTCTGAGTAGATTCATTGTGTTTCATTTTTCTTACTTAAAAATGGAGACAGACGCTGCAGTGATGTAGCAAGATGTACTGCCATTGCCATCATAGCCAAAATCATCACCTGTCCTCTTGTTTTTAATCTCTATCCCAGCTTAGTGGTACAGAGGTCCCGCTTCTTTCTTCCTTGTCTTTTTGAACATGTGTGCAAAACTTTTTGTTCTATTTTTTAATATCTTCATTAAGACTGTTTCAAATTGATTTTAATGATTATTGTACATGGTATTTTCTAGCTTTTAAGGCGTAGCTTTTTACTGATCATTTTTTTTTAATTTTATTTTCTCTTACTTTTTGACACTGCATATTAATAATATCTTACTTGAGACAATTATTTAACCAATTAAGCATATTCCTACACATATACATTCCCAAGACTTGGGATAATTATTATTTTTTTCCCCCCCAAATTACATTTGCCTTTCTAATTGCATTACTGAGTTCCCTGGCCATACCAAAGGCCAAACTCTGGAGTTTATACTCCAATTAATTTTCTCCACAGATACTGTTACATGAGTCAATGTTGTTTTTTACATATTGCTCTTTCTTTTGTATTTCTGCAGTGAGTAGATTGAATCTTTGTTCACTTCCTTGCTTCCCTACTGACTGATGAAAATTCTTGCCCTTACATCATGACATTGCTTCAATACACCGTGGTATGGTAATGTTTAATCACAGCTGTGGAATTTCTAAACGTGCTAAGAAAGGTCCAGAGATGACATACTAGAGAGTAAGAATGATGGATACTTGTTTGTAGCCCTTCCTGAAAAAATCCCAGAGTGCATACTAAACTTAACAAACCAATTACAAACTATTGTATTGAAGGAATTACATCACTCATCATTGAAATGCAGCTACCTCAGGGAGAAGGCAAGAAACATTTTAATAGTGTACAGAAGTATTTCAACACTTCAGGAGAGAAAATGAATAATACCGTAATCAACTGAGCAGAAAGAGAAGGTTTAGGTAAGTAGTCATATATAATTATTTTAACTGGATTTAAGCCAGAAGTCAAGGAAAAACCTTCTGCTAGTGCAAAAAAAAAAAAAATCTCGGGATTTTGAAGTCACAAATTATCAAGTCCTTTGATTTACATTACATCTTAAAATACAACACCTCAAGCAGTAGAGTTGTAGTGGAGCTTTCTTTTATAACTGAGTTACCAGCGTTGCCTCCTTTAGAGGTTAGGAATGATGTTTGATCTCCCAAAGAGACAGGTTGGCTTCTTCAGCTATTTTAAGCGCATTTCTGCCCCCCCCCCCCCCCTTTTTTTTTCCTTTTTAGACTGTTAGTTTTGAAAGGAAAATAAGACTAAAGATGTTTTGTAGAACTGGTATCTAAAAAACAAACCATCAAGATAAGAAATTCACTTAATTCCTGCCTGCCAAATAGTAAGGTGCTTGATCATGATTGGCAATTTAGACATTGCCTTCTTATTTTGTCTCTCAGGACTCTGAATGGAGAATTCAGAAGGAAAATGGGGAAATAATGTGCAGTTACATGTCAATATACTCATATTCCTTCATGATTATTATAAAAGAATGGGAGTCTTTTTAAAACAGTTAAAAATAACATGGGTTACTCTAGCCCCCATGTTAGTCTGTCAGAAGTAATCATCGTAGTCTAAAAAGCAACTTGTATTCCTTGTACATTTTTATCTATAATCACCACCTACAGTAAAATTAAGAGGTTCATTTAGCATCTCTTGCAAATAGCAAAACTGTAACGCAGTCATGCTCAGTAGGCAAGGAATTTACCAAAGAAATACCAGTTTTAAGTGTGTGAATGTATGCATACATAAAACAGACTTTTTAATTACATTATTAATGAAATGTGTACATCTGTAGGGACTAATGTGACACGGGAGAAAAACATACCTGCTAGAAGGTTATTTCTTCCAAGGCTGTATACAATAGAAAAAAGTCTTTTAGGCTGCATATTCAGCAAGCACATTTCAGAGTGAATTAGTTGGCACTCTTCAGATCAGTTGCTGGCGTGGAGAAATCAGTGAAAATCTGTTTAACAAATGCAAGAGATTAGCATTTAACAAAGCTAATATATGTGCATAAGAATAGCTTAGGTTAGAATAGGAAAGAAAAGAAAATCAGAAATACTGTTATACTATTATATATTGGTGTTTATATATATGCACACATATATAGTATGTATGTAATTATATATATAAACGTGTACGTTATCTGATGTATATCTATACATATATAACATTGTGTATTTTTGTAAAGAAGCTCGTAAATTGTTGATGGAAAGCTGTTGAAGCTAGGAAAGAACTGACTTTCTGAAGAATAGATTAGGATGCTTGAGAAGGGAAGAGTAAGAATAAAATGTGATTGAAGCTTATAAAACTGAATGCTGAAAATACATTGCATGGACTGAAGAAATAGGAACTTTATGTGAGTTCTCAGGAACCCATAAAACTCATAAGTAAGAAAGACTTTTTTTTTCCACGTAATGAAATAATAGAACTAATTTTCAAAATATGTACTTGAAGCCAATAGTTTGAAGCAATTTATTTAAGGAACAGGTATTTAAGACACCAACCCTTTTGCTTCAAGGCTTGCAGCCAACCACAAATGGTTATTTAGAATAAGATATATTAAACAGCCAGGTTATTAGAGAAATATGCACAATTATGCACTTAGCTTTAATTCTGATGGGGTTATTCTACATTAAGAATGACTACTGAGAGTTGTTTATAGAGAACGAACATTTTCTGATGATTTGACGAAGGAGGTTGCACCAGGAATGTTGGGAGAAACTCACTGGGCAAGGTGATTCAATTTGAACTGAGTTATCTTAGCTATCCTAAATTATTCTTGGTTATCCAAAGGACATCCAAACATTGCGAGAAAGTTTGAGGTGATATTTTTTAATCTTGCTCTTTCTGTTAAAAGGCTTTTGATTACCAGATGAAGGAGTGACTTTAGTGGGGAGGAGGTCTCTGGTCCCACCTCCTGCCCTGAGCTGACCCAGCTCTGGAAGCAGACCAGGCTGCTCAGGGTGTTAACCAGGCCGGTCTTGAAACCCTCTGAAGATGGAGCCTGGACAACCTCACTGGCAACCTGCTCCACTGCCTGACTCTCCTCAGGGTGAGAGCTTTTTTCATTATACCCAGCTCAAGCCTCTTGTTTCAACCTGTGGCCATTGCTTTTCATCCTCCCAGCATAGAACTGGTCCCCCCAGTTAGCTGTCATCTAAAAACTTGCTTGGGTGTCCTTTATTATACAACACACTTGTTAAAACATCAGGGAAAATACCCACCCTGTAGAAGATTGTACCTTCCTCTGGCTGATACTGCTGGTACTGATTACATTGACACTGATCTTAGATTAACAAGCTGCGATTCTTGTATTTCTGAATATCATGTGTCTTTTTATCTTTTTGTTTGGATACATTATGAACATTTTGCCAGCACGGTCTTATCCGTATTATTTTCTGGACAATGTTAATGTGTTCAGATAGTCAGCGCGACTGTTATGAAACAAAACAAAATCTGCATGTAATTACATTTTGGGTGGCAGTTTTCCCTGTGTGTATTTTAATATGAAAATCTAATAAAGAGATATTAAAAAGGATTTTCATTTCAAAACAACCTTGAAATATCTTTCATAGTGACTCCATTACACTAATGATTCAAAAGGGGGAGTTCAGGCAGCTGTCTAGCAAAATTCTGAGTATTGATATAGCAAGCTTAATAGGTACTAGATAGAACATTTCATCAGGCACATCAGAGGAAAGATTTTCTTGAGGGTTATGTAAATAAAGCATCTTGACAGACCATAGGAAAAAAACATTAATGTGCAAAATATGTGTTGTCTCTATAGCTGTACATACTGTAGACAGTTGATGAGTATTCATATAAAGCTATTTTAGTAGAAACATTTGTGAAGTCACATGTTCAGTCAAAAAAAGAATCAGAATTTTGGCCCATAATGAAGGACTTCATCACAGCACAAGACAATCAAGACAAGATTGCCACTAAAATATTCTAACAATGCTAAGGGCTATGGATTTGACTCCACACTTGCGATAGCTTTCTATAGAAAAAAACATCTGCTAGCACGTCATAAATTATGACACAATCCTGTATTTCATGGATTTTGCAGGTTTTCAATTAACCTTACATTTATTTAAACACATTTCCTTTTTTTTTTTAATTATTATTATTTTTATTTTTAAGGAAAAGTAAAAGACAAAAAAGACAGAAAGAAGAAACTAATATATATTGTGGGAAGGAGCCAGAAGATTAGCTTCTTTCTGGCTGAAAGAGCCTGATCTGCAGTCAAAATGTGAGATATGAGGAATGTGGGTGTTTTTTTTTTTTTTTTTTTTTTTTTTTTTTTTGCGGGGGGGGTGGCTTGTAAGGCTGTATAATGTAATATTTTCATTGGACTGCACTCAAATTGGGTCTTCGTCCAGCAACAACAGTCTCCTTAAGCTGTCCATTTTTTTTCACAAGCACACCTGTTAATATATTTTAAAGGAAATGCTAAAAATATGTTACAAGTAGAGACATAACATATGTCAGTAAGAATAAATGAGGTGATTTAGAATTGTATTAAAAATCTTCAAGGTGCCTGGCTGGTAAGCCATGCTCTAAAGCATTGCATATTGACCTCATATGGAAACAGGATGTAGCCAAGCAAGAAAAATGACTGCAACTGATCCTTGTCACTCCTGCTGTCTTTGTGTAGCACGTTACACCTTGGCTTTGGTCTTTCACTGTGGAGCTAACATTTCTAAGAAATGTTGGAAAGCATTTTGTGGTCTATGGTGAGTTGGGTCAAATGCAGTCAAAGCTCTGCAGGTCTGCGCCTATTGCACAGTTGCTTGTAAACTTGAGGGACTAAACTCAAAGCCCCATTTGGTCCCTTTCAACAGCAAATCTCCAGCTGGGACAATAGAGGAAAATAAGAGTGGGGATTTAAAATTGCAAGGGCTGAGAAGTTGAAAAGGAACTTACAGGGACAAATTTTCTACCAAGAGGAAACATTTTAAAACACTAGGCAAACTCCACATTGAAACAGGGAAATAATTATTTGCTTTAGAAAGATCCAAATATTTTTTTGTATGGTATAAGATAAATGACAATTTGTTTTCTTTTTGCAGAGTCTGTGTGTGTGTTCTTCAACTGCCACCTATATCGTTAATAAATCAGAATGTGCCAGGAGAGAGGCATTTAGGCACATTTGATCTCCTAGGGTACCTTTGTTGCCTAAAGACAAGGACTGGCAGCATTTGCTTTTTGGAGACTTATTTCCAGAAAGTGTGGGGGAAGTTTGCACTCCTGAAGCAGGACACTGAGGCCAACAACAGAGCTGATGGCTGCATCCTACCTAATCGAGGGGAATTTAAAGACTTTTAAGCCCACCAGATGTGCACAGACATACAAATTAGATGAGTATCTATAAAGATGATACAGAAATGGTACAGAAAATGATACAGAAATGGCAGTGTTAATTTATATGCTAGGCTACCATAAATGCAAATATGAATAGTAGTTATACATCAAATTTGCCATTACTTTTTTCACCTAAGGGGAGTAGTGCACATCTTGAAGTAAATGTTCCCTAAATTATAGACACCCTGTAGTTATCTATAATACCCTCACTTTACAAATAACAGTTATTTGAAACATCACTTTCAAAACTCTAACAAATTTAAACGGATGTTCAATCAAGCAAAAATTTTGAGAGATGATAATAAGCTCTATGAGATAAAATTAGGGATGGGAAACAAAACCTGTAAATGGATACATAAACAAGCTCACTATTTAATAGGTCTACAACAATTGCACATTGAAGAAAAGTGTTATAAATCCTTTCTGCCTGTCATAGCTCAGTACATATGTTAAAGAAACCAAAACTAATCAAACTCTGAAAGATGGGCTGGTGGTCTGATTACCTAATTCACCTGACTATAATTAATTTTTCTAAAATATCCTAGACATTACAGTTAAAACTATCAAATAAAAATCCACTTGGCCACATTTTTTTCATTTACAGCTTAAAATAACAATACTGACCTTGGTGTGAGGTAAATTCTTGAGATTAATGACCAGCTTGGGTTAATGATCCTTGGCTGTTCTGCTGACCTTCATCTCCTCCCAGCCAGTCATTAATCCTCAGGAAATTTACTGCACCTTGATTGTTATTACTTACATAGCCCACGTGTAAACCTCAGGAACTGTGAGTGAAGTACCACTTACATATTTGCTATGGAACTCTTACAGCAGAAAACAAAGCAAAAACAGCTTCCAAACTTCTAAGAAGCAGAATGGCAAATCATATGACTTTGGTCAAAGTGTTAATAAGAACCTTGCATTCATTGTGTGCTGTTTTCTCTGTATGAGTCCTGGAGCAATTATTGAAAAATACTAGTGTAGCGTTTGGCATCGACTGTTTAGTTCGGGCATTTCTAAAACAGCTATCAAGTTTGTATTTAAAGGCCAATGTAATTCTTCAAAGTACCATTCATTCTTCTTTCACTGGAAATAGTGCAAACCAGAACAATGCATTTATAAGTGTATAAAATGAGTAAGAAGGATTTCAGGTATTTGCTCCTCACTTATTTTTCCCTGTCCACCTGTCACATAGTTAACTCCTGCACTTAGCTACAGTTTATAGATGGAGGTTTTGAGGCAGAGAGAAGATGTGATTTGCCTAAGACCTTACAGATATCCCCATATGGGATTATAATTGGAAGATTAGGTTTTTTTCTAGTTAATGCTGAAGCAAGTGTTCATTCCTGATGACCATTTTGCCCTTTCTCTCTGTGCTAAGGATTGTGTTCCTGATGACAGCATGAAAAACTGAGATGCCTTTCCTAGCATGAAGAACATCAGAGTTCCAGGTTTAGTAACAAAAAGGAAGAAAAAAAAAAGTGATACAACATTCCTTTCTAGAGCTTCTTGAATGGGCGGTTCTGGAAAACAAGGAAACAAGCAAAACCCAAAATCATTGCAGCTGAACTTGAAGACATAAATACTTCATGATGTCAAAAGCCTTCCCCTTAGATTTGGATCTAGCTATGCTTCCTTTTCCCCCAAGAAATGAGTCCACTGCTCCTGTGGTGGAGGTGACACAGCCGAGCCCAGTGGTGTCACAAGCCTGATGACTGTGCCCAGGGTGCCCGAGCACGGCCCCTGCCACTGCATCCTTCTGCCGCTGGCACAGAGATGTGGTTGGGAAAGAAGTGAAGTAGCTCCAGGCTGTGTGCCTCCTGCAGAAACAGCTTGTAAATAGATACTTGTGTGCAAAGCAGTGTGGCAGGTAAGGATAAACATGAAGTTTATCCTGCTGCTAATGCCACAGTAAGAAGTCATACCTGGGGAGGGAGGCTTGTTCTCCATCTACAAGCATCTCTATGGCAGGAAAAGCAGGAAAAAAACAAATTCCACAGTCATCAGCTGGCTGTGAATGCATGTATCTGGTAGCAGTCAGGGGCCAGGTGTGGCATGGGCCACTGCAGCTGGGATAGTTACGGGCTCCCTGCAGGCCTTTTGAAGCTGGCTACTCTGCACTCGGAGCCAATGAGACAGCCATTGGCATAGGAAAAACAACAACAAACGCCTGTGTTCTTAACCCTCAGGCATTACTAATATGTTTGTAAATGGTTTTGCAAAGGAGACAGAATCTTATTCAATTTGTAATTGCATATCAACTTACATTATCTTCCATTCTTTTTGCCTTTCTCGTTTCATTTGTCTACCTAACTAGGCCCTGCATTGCTTATCAGCAGTGTTCTGGCTAAAGAAAACTGGATGAGAAGATGTGGAGAACAGTGGTACTTTAACCAGCTAGAAAGATAACCTTTAAAAGACATTTTTTTCCCCCATAAGCAATTGATTTCAATGTCTTCCCAGCACTCCTAGGTCTGCCAGTCTGAAAACAAAACAAAAAAAACCAAAGCTAGGAATAGAAATAAACCAGCTACTAAATGTTTTATTTCCACTGTAGTTTCTGGCTCTGTGCAGATGTGGACTTAGCAAGCAAAGGAGTGGTTTTCCCAAGAGAAGCAAAAGCATCAAAATGCAGTTACTTTATAAGGACTGTTGTTACAGCAAAAATATTTTTTAATGAGAAGGAGAAGTCTTATTTCTTCACACACTATATATAACTTTATAAACGCTTCCTTTGAACTATTTGCATGCAACATAAGCTGCATCCAAAGTTAACATTTTATTAAAAGTTTCCCTTCCATGTTTTCATAATACACAACTTAAAACCATATGACTTTTCTCAAGGTCTAGGAGAACTTTACTGAGATAAAATGAGAAGAACTTCAGAAGTTAGTCAAAAGTCTGATTTTAGTGCAGATGTAGTTCCTTGTAATGGAGTGGAAGAAAGAAGGGAAAAGATCAAGAACTGACAGAGTTTATTTCTGCAGGCCCTGTGACCTGATGAGGTAAGGACAAAAATCTTCCGTCAGTGGCAAGATGTTCAGAAAAAGAGATGGATTCTACTAAGGATGTGTTTTCTGAGGACAGCAGTGGATGCTGGTGGGTCAGCTATGTGGCAGCTGGTTGCCGTAACAAGGGATGAGAGGCTGAAGATCTGCAGGAGTCAGACAGCCTGGCTGCTGGAAAAAGGAGGAGTGAGTGGATGAATGAAGGAAGGAATAGACAAATAGATACACTCCATCTCAAATAAACTGCAGCACCATTACAGTATACCAAACAGCTTGATGCACATACTGGATTACCAGCTAAAATGCAGATTTTCTTTCAGGGAGACTGAAATAACTTACTTAAGAAAACATGCAAGTAGCAAACCTCAGTTGTCTCATCTGTTCCATAACATAAACAGACATGTTTTTAATCCATATCTTTTTTTTGACCTTATGACATTTCACTAACATAAAGTTTATCTAAAAATTCTTTTTATTTTCAAATATTTTTTCTGATGTCACACTGAGATTGTAATATGAATGACATTTTTAGAAATGTCAGTGATACAGACAATAAACATTAGTGACTTCTCTAAAAGTCAAAATTATGCATGACTTGTCACCTTTTCAATGCTTTTCCATCTCTGTCCCAATATCCCATATCTGAAGCAAACGTACTCAAATATTTGGTCATTAATTAATAGCAGCTAGCTTGAAAAGACTTCTAGAAATGAAGAGCTATTTAGACAAGCAGACGATGTTCTATATACTTTTGGTATCACAACAAAGATTTCTTTCTTTCCTCCTTGCAGAAAAGGAATATATGAATGAAGAGCTTTGGTTACTAAATACATGCAACATAGATACATTTATTACTGGCAGAAGCTCAGTGCCAACTGACATTTTCCAAAGTCCTTACTTACAAAGTCTTACTTAAAGGACTGTTTTGTGTAATTATGCATTAATGGCAGCAATTTGATGATGTTTATTAAAAGTACATTAAAGGAAGAAGATGCAGAAGATAGAATAACTGTGGTTTTAATAGACTAAAGAACAAACAATCCAATATATTTTCCCACGAGAAAATACAGTAAATGATCATGCAATTAGACAACAAAAATATAATACATAGTGTTAGGACATTGAATTAAAATTTCCTAGATGAAATTAAATTTTATATACCTTAACTTTTGAATGCTTCACTTCATAACCTTAATTTTATTTTAGTGTAGTTAAATTGCATAATGCAAATTATAAGAAAGAGAAGAAATTTAAAGGAAGAAGGTGTGTGTATATAAGTTACTATTTGTGTGTGTGTGTGCATATATATATATATATATATGTAAATTACAAAGATCACCAAAAACCTGCCATAAAGGTAATGGATATCCCTGCACTAGCAGTAGTTAGTCTGAAGATCTTCATGTTGATATTTTTCTTCTTTGTTACTGGTAATGTTTTACTGCTTCTGAAAGCCTGTTCCAAACAGTACAGAGAGATTTCATATTCTCTCTATTATCATCTTGTTTATTATGCTTTGCTGCTGAGGAATTCACAGAATGAGAAAGCAAAAATATGGCAGGAAAGAAGATACAAAGGAATAAAAGAGAATCTCCCCTGACATCTGAGCGTTAAAGCTGCATTAACACTAGCAATTTATTCTGGAACTGTAGTGTGTTTTTACAATGATCTGATTGCCTACATTTTACCATGCATTGATGCAGCTTGTGGAGAGGTTTCAGTATGTATGAATGGGCATCACTTTAGAGGAATCCAAACTGGAAGCTCCTCATCAGCATCATGCCAGTCCTTGATGGGGATACCATAAGTTGGGGTGTAGGCTGCATCCATTTGGGAGATCCTCCAGGATTCCTGCTCCCTGCTCATGTCCACTATTGTCCTGTGCCAGTGCTCCTGGGAAACGTGCAGATTTCTGTACATTTCGTACCTTTCACTTGCTAAGGTGATGGGGTGGCAGGGGAGCACTTGAGGGTTATGGAGACGGGCATTGGGCTCATAGTTCTGGAGAAGTGATGCACATTGCAAGTTTGGCTGCAAGGACTGCCTTGCCTTTAGAAATAGTCCCCCTGGGGGAGGACTGAACTGATGTGGCCCTACCAGGTATCTCTTTGCAGATGCTGCTCTGGGGCCTCCTCCTTGCCCTGAACACTCTGGGTGATGGCTAGGGGAATGGTGCCATGCCCAGAAGTGCAGTGCAGCTCCATTCCTGCCCAAGGCATGTGAAAGGCATGCTCGGGCTGAAGGGTCTCTGAGTGTTCAGTAGTCATCAGCTGAGGAAGGGCAGCCAGTCATGGCAATGCTCTTCTCCACCATCACCTGCATTCCCACAAGCACAAGTTACACGGCCACCCACCTTCAGTGCCAAGCACAGCAGGGGTGCAGGCCTGCCCCTGGATATCTTTGGCCCAGGCCCTCCATGGAGACCCAGCATGGCACTGAGCTCGCCCCTTGGCTCTGAGGGACTGGAGGCTTGCAAGAGCACAGACGTCCATGTGCAGGACTGCTGTCATTCCTGGTTTCAGCAGGCAACCCTTGGATGAGACCTGGCAAGGGTTATGTCTTCCCTTGCTTTTTTGGGCCATCGATGTTGGGCTGTCACTGCCTACGGGGCCCTGGGCCCACCATGCTGTCTCCTTCACTGCTGTGGTGAGATGGGTGGGAAGAGCTGCCGGCAGGTGCTGCAGGTAGCTAGCTGTGTGTTATCCCGTGGGAGGCAGCCCGTGGTGGTCAGCGCCACCCTGATAGCACATAAGCTCAGACCATGCCTTGGTCTGGATGGGCAGTAGCATGGCACAGCTATCCAATAAGATGCCCCCACTTTGTCTGAAGGCACTGTCAATTCACTGGATCAAATCCCTGGCTCCAGCTGGGGACAAGAGGAGATGCCTGGACAAGAGCATAAGAACAGGACAAACATGAAGAGACATTGCTAATACATCTTCTCATCTTCCCATACCCACAAGTGATGAAAGGAACTGTAGTTTTCTGACTGACTCCCATTGCCCAAAATTACCTGCCTGAGCAGCATCCGTCCAGAATACCTAAACCAGACTTTCCCTTCTGATGGTGGGAGAGGAGGACTGTTGCAGCTCTGGCACAGGGAAGGGAAGCTTTGGGCTCTCTCCGGATGACCATCTGCAAATGTTGGTGCATGGGAGCTGTGGAGTGGGGAGGGAGAAGTAAGGGGAGGGTTGCACATACTGCTGAAGACATCCAAAGATGTGTGGAGTATTTGACACAGTCTTGGAGAGGCCTGTAGCATTAGGGCCTGTACAAGGGCCTGACTCACTTTCTGGTGAAGCAGTAGCAAAGATGCGTAAACCTACCATTACTCCCACTTCCATCAATATGAGCAGATTAGGCAGTCCATTCCCTCATCTACAGCACGATCAACAGCATCATGGTTGTTCTTGACAGATACCTATGTGGTGTGTCCTTAAAACATCAGTGATGTAGACTCTGTAATGTTCTAGGCAATCTATTACACTTCCATGTTGTCCTTAAAATTAGGAAGCACTTTTCAAAATGCCTACCCTGTTTCATTTCAGTTTAAGCTTGTAACTCCTTGTTGTCTTCGCCAAAGACAGCAAGAAAAAAGATTACTCCTTGCAATCAAAGATCATTATGTCTGTCACTTACATTACCTACCTTTGAGTTATCTGTTAAGGATTACATATATATATATATATTTAAATATATTGTCTTTAAATAAATAAACACTGAAAAGCATTTTACTCAAAGGATACGTGTTAAAATCTATAGCAAGGGCTGTACAAAAGCTCCTTTGCAAATAAAACTATTATTTAGCGCTTAATTACTTGCTACCAGTTTGAATAGATGCTGCAGTTAAATATGGTCACACCCGATTCACAACATATGTGCCAGAACAAGAGAAAAACAATTAGTCCTTCTGTTCTATTCAAATCACATTTACTGTGGAGAAAAAAAGTTTCTTTCTCCATGCAGGAAGAGTCCTAAAAGGGATTCTTTTTCTCTCTAGCTATGCCAACATTCCTTTCACATTAGGAAACTTGAACAGATTTAAGCCCTCATTCAAAGCACAGTTTGTAGTACAAACATGCTACAGTTGTCAACACACAATGCACAAACACACAGGGGCAAAAATAGACAGAGTGGAGCGGACGCGAGCCCTTATTGCTAAACTGCTTGTGAGAGGGGGGAATAAAACTATTTTTATAAACAGCCAGCCAAGCTCTTCGAATTCTCAAAAAGTCTATATTTGGAGTAATTATATGACTATGTTACATCTTGGCTAATTGTAGCAGTCATGTTAAATGACTAAATTATTCAGCCATTTCCCTTTGTGTGAGAAATGGCCCCAGATGGTCACCCTCATCCATTTCATACCAGCACAGTGCAGCAGCACTGCTTATTAAGAGCATATGGGGGAAATATTTTAAGTGCAGTGTAAGTAGTTTTATACTATAGTTCATTTTAAAGAAATAAACAAACTGCAGTAATGCCTTGAATTTTTTATTCCACAAAAGTTCTATAAAATTCTTGTTATATCCGGGCCCTTACAAAATAATTTGAGAAGCTGGCAAAAGAAAGACGTGTTATAAAAACAAATCACTGTTCTGTATGATTCACAACATAAAAAGTGGTTAAACTAATGTTACCTATAGGATTTAAGGTATACACTCAATAAAAAAAGTTCAATCTCTATAAAATACAGTTTACCTCAGCACACTTTTGCTTCATCTGCTTGGATTCCACAGGTTAGATTTATAACACAACCAAGGAGACAAGAGTTATTATTGAAATTCCACCTGTCCCCAGTGGTATGTACCCGAAAATGATGCCAAGTCTAGCATGATGTCAAAATGAATTCCCTCACACAAGAGCAGAATTAGCCTAAGTGCAACCATTTGATATTATCCAGACACTCTTAGAAAAGGGAGAACAGTTAAACTGGCTGAATTTTGATCAGGGAAAATATTATGTAAAAACGAGGTGCTAAGTTTTCTGCTGAATATTTATCTCTGACAAATATTTAATCAGACTTCCCATTTACTGCTTAGGTGCAATGGTGCACTGTTTGTGGGTGACAGTAATATATATACAAAGCTATCTTATTGCATCCTAATCAAACAGTACAATAACCTCTAGATGGTTATGCAAAGCATTAAAGACAATATTCATGGAAGAGCTCCTGGAAGTCTTAACATCAAAAAATGACAGAATAAAGCCATACTCACACACTATTATTGCAATACCAGTCCCAAGCTGGTATTCAAAGAAAACAAGTCTCTTTTCTTTATTCATCCATTGGTGGCCATGTGTACTACAGTATTCATGTATGCTATTTTTTCCACAGCATGCCTGAAATAGGAACCATTTGGAACACAGTTCTGGATTAGATTTTTCAAGTTGCCTTACATTTATCCTTAAAAAAAAAAAATTAAAAAAACACAAACAAACGTGTTATCTACATATAAGTTGGCAGAGAGGGGAGCTTGAGTGTTTTTTTTGAAGAAATATTTGGAATTTGATGTCTTTAAAAGTATTATTTCCTGTAACCGGATGTTTAATTTCAAGAAGATGATCCGTAAAGACTGCAGACTTAGAAAGTCATCCCCTAAGGCCCCCTGGGGAGGTGAAACTAGCCTTCCCTGGGAAGAGGTCTCTCTGCATGGGTGAAGGGACACTGAAGGAATTAATTACAAGGGCAACGTGGGTGTATATGGTGAAACTGCTTTGTGTGTGTGAGAGACCTTGCAGAGGGAATATCAAGAGCAGGAATGGAAATACATCAGGATGAGATTTGAGTTAGGAGGTTCAGTAGAAAGTGTAAACAGATCTTGAAGAGGATACAGCCTCTCTAATGGGAATTAAGGGAACAGCGAGGGTGCCAATCATTAGCACAAGAGTCTACAGTACTCTTTAGTGGCAGTTGTTCCCGATATTAATGGAGAAACAGGTAACTAATTCATGGTAAAGCTGTAAATAGCATGGTGCGCACAAATCTTTTGCAAGACACAAAAGATTGTCACCACTGAGTGATTTAATGGATGACTTCTGTAGCCTATTGTTTTGTATTCAATTGCTGAATCATCGCTTTTAGTGTCCGTGAGGTTTATTAAGGTCAGTGTTTCTTTCTGGTGTCTTATTGCAATTGAATTAGTTAATATAATCCTTAATATACAGCTTTTGAATGGCTATTTTTTTGCCCTGAAAAAGACATTTAGGTGAGGATTCTTAGTATTAGCTTGGGCAGATTTGTCAAAAAGACACAGAACAAAAATAGAAAAAAAAAAAAAGGAAGAAAAAGCTTCAGTATTCCTTGGCAGATGAATCTATAAAGGCAAAGTGTATCTGATGGTTGTAAACAACTTTTAGTGTTCTTTTAATGCACAGATTGGCAGAACACTGTTGTTCCTTGAGAACATAAAATACATATGCGTAAATATTGGAAACATATTGTAATTAAAAATGATGCGTTATTAATAGGTGGTTTGTGGGCTATGTGATTCTCCACCCCAGCAAATTACAAATAGTACAAACAGCCATGCTTCATGAACTGAAATGGTACCAAGAAATTCAACATAAGTACAATCCATGACATATTCAAATTGGGAAAAAACATCTGTGTGGATAAGTGTATAAATATGAAAATATATGAGATTTTGAACTGAAGCTCCAAGAATCTTTATTTCTAAAAATGCAAGTTTTAGACTGAAATGTACATAATTTCCTTTGTAACACTGTACCTGCAATCGTACTTTAAAACTTCTTAGGAAGGCTCTGTTGAGACTTCATGTTCTGAGGGACCTGCCTTTGTAAGATTTAGCATTCCTAACACAATGCCATTACCCAGGCAGTAGAAGGTGCTCTTGTAACAGCAAAAGAAGTTCCTTCATTTGACCAGTTAGAGCTTAAAATTATTCTGCCCCTCATGTAGCCGAGTATTTCAAAAGCAATGGAGCCAAATGATTGCGCAACCTAATTGTTTTTAATCAAGCAAGATCAGTTGAAGTTTTAGAAATTTTATATATATATACACACACACACATACATTCTTTTCAAACTGTTTCAGTTGGTCGCTTGGGTGTCTTAAGGCAAAGATTTCTAAATTGTATAAATATATCCAATTATTGTTAGGATTGCATGTGTTTTTATGTATGAGCAATGGTGTGAGGGATTTGGCTCAGAACAAGTAAATAAATGTCAGTATCACACACGTACTTCATGCAATACTAGTGTTGACATAGACCCTATGGTCTCAGTACGTAACAGAGGCAAGTTTGCAGGATTTCATCACTTTGCCTGGGAGAACAAGTAATTGGATAATAGTTTTCCACACATTTATTCCAGGTCTTACCCTCAGGTAGATCTTTCCATAGAATTTAAGCACTGGCTCAGTCCTTTTCCTTAAGCACTACCCAATATTCTGGTACAGTCTGGCTCTACCACTTCCATCACTTCCACCATTCCCTGACTCTCCTGAGAGTTTAAGTATTCAATAAATTCTTCAACAGAGTAACTTCATGGTCTGTGGACTTACCCCACTGCATTTGCTCACTTTCTCAAGTCCTGTATCTCCAGCATCTGGCTTGTCCCACATGCCAGGAAGTTCTGGCAACTCTGATGGTGAAGAATAATTCACTTTTAAATAGAGGAGAAAAAGTAACTTCTACTACGTTTAGTTCTTCTGTGTATCCATTAGGAGTGTTCAGTGTGAAATAACTCACTGTTTCACAGGGTCAGCTGTAACAACTGCTTTAAAATCTGTGTGTCTGCAGTCTTCAAGAGTAAGAGCTGTGTTTTGATGGTTAACAATAATGGAGGAAAACTCAACCATTTTTTAGTTGTTTTAATACCATATCTGGTTGCTGAGAGCATATTTATATCCAAGCATTGCTTCAGCTCTACAAAATAGCCACAGCTTTCCAAGCAATTTATATCTGTAGGTAAAAGGAAGCAGGCACTTGTGAAAAGAGCTTGTGATTGAACAGTTGTTGAAGCTTTCTGGTTCTGGTAGTTGGGACATGGTTCCTGACACTCAGAGAATGACGTTTGTGGAGGAGAAACAGCTAAGTAACACATCTTAAGTTAGCCAGAACATTTAAAAAATGTTAACATTTTCTTTAGACTTTAATGGAAGAATTTCAGTTCACTCCTACAAGATCTAAAACAACTTACAGCTGTTACTTTCTGGAGGAAGATGCCTCCGGTATTCCAATTCAGACTACGCACAGGAAATACTCATATATTTTCATTCACATCTGAGTACCAGTACACCAAAACTACCATTATTATTTGTCTCCCGTTTTTTTTTTTTTTTTTTTTTTTTTTTTTTTTGGTGGGGGGTTGGATTTTAATAGTTCATGATGCTTCCCTGTGTGAAGAAAGTACAGTGACATTTTATTAAGTTTCAGTCTGCCAGAAGGTTTTAGCGTTAACTTGATACACGTGAAATTCAGGCTAAAATGAATCCTTCTAATTTTGTACCAGGAAGAAAATGCTGTGAACTGCAATTTTATGGGCTTAGCAGGTAATCAGAGCACCCTGAGTATTAGGCCTAGGACGTACTAGTTGGGGTGACTACGTTTGTATTCACCTGCGTAGCTAAATGCAGCCTCATTTTCAGGGGGTGTTCAGGCACCTGTAATGAGGTAGACCTGCAAGGGGTCAGGGAAGTGTGAAAGCCTGAACATTTTATGGTAACTGCAGATGCTTATGAAAACTTTGGCAGCAACATTTCATTTTTGGCCTGAGGTGTTTATTTGATTACAATTAATTAGAAACATAGTTTTGTTAGAAAAAAATATTTACACAAGTTTTTAAGTAATACCAGTACCTACCTGCAGAATAGAGCTAGCTTTCTGGTCTACTTGTGGCCTTTCCCATTAAATGTATTTTAAAAGGAAGAGTAATCTACTTACCAAGTTTTAACAATCTTGAATAAAATCTCTTAAATTTCTTGTAATATGAGCAAGTGCTAGTGAGACTACATTAACTGCATGATCCTATATTGGCTTGTTATCTTGTTCCATTGTAAATTAAGGCATTTGAATGCAGTAGATGTGGAAATAGGCCACCAAAAGGAGTCACACAATTAGAGGCACAGATATGTCAAAGCAGTTCAGAAAAAAAAATGAGTAAGGAAATCAGCAGTTGGTAAATTTTATCGTATGCAGTGAAATCCCATACCCTGAACTGGTGGCCACTGCCAGCTGGAAGAGTGTTGTACTAGTGACTTGCATCATATATGCTGCAGTGATGAATCTGGCCTGGAAATATGTGGTAGACCGTCAGCCTCTTGCCCAAGCTCTGTGTGTCTCTAGTAATGTCTATTTTCCCGCTTGCTTACCTTGCTTTCTTTTCTTTTTTGTTTCTTAGTGAATATGAGACGAGTAATAAAGCTGTCTTTTCTTGCAACTTCAAAGTAACCTTACAAACCTTGTAAAAGTGACAGAGGAGTCAATGAAGAAGCTATTTCTGGTCTATTTTTTCCCTGAAATTAAGAACTTCGTATTCTTAGAATCAAAATCAAATTTTAGCTTGCCCCAAATTACACTTCTTAAACTGATACTCTTTCCTGTTTGAGTAGCACCATCACAAAATCTATTTCAAGATCATTTATTTAATCAGGAATAGTCTTACTTTTATAGCTGTCCTTTAAAACGGAGATCAAAGTATCTTAAGTATCTTTTACAGCTGTGTCTCCTGATTGATTACAGTGTTAGCAGCATGACAATTCAAATGGATATGTTCTTAAAAAAAGCCCAAACACTGCAAATATTAAGTGAAATACATGAACTTGTTAATGATTTTTCAGAAGCAAAAAAGAAACTGATATTCTGAACTCAAGACCTCCAAAAATAATCATCCATTTCAGTGTTGCAGTTTCTGCATATAATCAACTAGAGACAGTTTAAATACAGAGTATTTTCATGGAGTGTCTAATAAACACCCTTGAAAGTGTCACAATTTGTCCATTCAAACCTGACGACGTCTTAGAATCCAGGTTTACTAATGGAATCATGTCTGCATATAATGAAAGAGACTCTATACATTTCTATCATCCTTTTCTTTCTGATTTTCAGAGGGGTTTAATTTCAAATAGTAAATGTAACAAAAACCAATTAAATAAAAAATATTAACTTGGTTTTTGGTGTTGACATTACTTCATTTGGAAAGGAAGTCTTCAGTATAGAGCTATTTCATGCAATGAAAAAGTATCCTGAGGGGTATTATCCTTTTGCACTGCAGGGTAAAACATTCAAGGCATACTTTCTTTTTATGCAGGGGAAGTTGGTACAGTAATTCTAAGCATTTAAAGTACTTTCTTTTTCTTAAGCACTTGCACAGTCTTCATAAATATAGTACTTGACCTCTCCTAGTCTGTAGTGTATAAATGATATCAATTTATTTAGGCAGGGAAGGACTATTGCTCATTTATAATGATAGGGAAATTCAGGCTCAAAGAGATGGACAGCCTTTGTTCAGGTTGATGAAGAGATCTGTGACAGAGCAGGGAAATGAAATGACTTCAGATCAAAGATTGACATAGATGTACTTACTCTCTAAACTCACTGGTTTTGTTTCCTGGTTTGGGCTTCGTATGCACGCCTACTGCATATCTCTTACATAAAGAAAGCAATTTCAGAAGAAGACACCAAACACAAAAATTATTATAGATTTTAAATTACTTTTATGAAAGAACTTTTTAACAATGGACCTACCTTCTTACTGCTGTAAAATAACTGAATTTTCATCAGGCATAGGAATAAAGGAAAAACTAACAAACAAATAAACAAAAAAACCCCTGAAAACCTTAGCCCATTAAAGTGAAAACTACAAAAACTACAAAAACTACAAAACTATAAAAAGTTCTGATGAAGAACATGCAAGTCACTGCCGCTGAAAAATGCAGAATCAGTAACATTTAAAAAGTAACCTACAGTGATTTCGTGTTATAGCTACAAGGTAAAACGTCATTTCCTAAGCAACTTATAGCTAAAGCATCCATTGCTATCAAACAGAAAGCAGTTACGTTTCCTTCAATATTGTATTTTTAGGCAAATATTGCCAGCTGTGCTGTGAAAGTAATGAATAGTGACTTGCCAAAAAACATAAAAGTATAAGCTCACTGAAACCATTGCTCCTTCATGCCTGACATTATTCCTGTTTGAATTAACAGGAATAATAGAAGGTCCTGATTTCAGACCCTGTTTTAAGTCTTATGTTTGCAACAGTGTTTAGTTTTAAACACTGAAAATTCAGCTCATCTAAATTAAATAGGATTCTCTATTCAGGTGGTCAGATCAGTCTGTTAAAAATGGCTTTCAACTTCTTAGCTCATCAGTGCAGATCCACCTAATTTTCTGTCCAAGAATCCTCAGTCTAAATTTTTTTTTTTTTGTCTCCTATAGGTGGTTTTCACAAGGAAAATTCTGTCTCTGGGTCAGGAGACCCAATTCTGTCTCCTGTAAGTTGCAAGAAAGGTGAACGAAACATCAGCTCCATTGTCAGTTTGGCACAGCAGCAGAGTCTCTTTGGGATCACAAAAGAATGCTGCAGCTCTCCAAAGGTGCAGGTCCCTTGCCATGGCTAAGGGGGAGGACACTGTCATGGCAGTTAGACGTGACAAAGAGAAACCTAAGAGAGTCTAATGTGCCCTGGGAGGAAAGCTGCCAGCCAAAAGCATGCCTGCTCTGTTTAGTGATGTGTTGAGAGCAGCCGCTTCATTTAATATGCATGCTTTCTTCCCCATCCACTGCTGTCATGTTTATTGCTATCCATGCAAAGCCACTTGGAGATGAATCAATGGAAGTGGCAGAGTTTTTGGGGTCCAGTCCTGCTCTGCGGTTTTGAGGGAGGAAGAGCCAGTCTGTTAGCATTTATGTTCTAAATGGGATTCTCTATTTACAGCCTACCACAGTTGTCCTCATTAGCAATGGTATGCGTTACAGACTAAAAAGATGTGCCAACAAGTTTTCATAGAAGATTTTTAATGAAAAGGAAAAAAAACAGAAAGGAAATTTAAAATGATATGATCACATGTCTAGTCAGTTGCTTCTTTACTGGAGCAAAGATCACTACATGGCAATGCAAAAGGATTCCGTATTCTACAGGTATTTCCCCCAAAGAGCTACCATGTTCTACTGCATAATGCAGACATTTTCCTTTTAATGTGTCTGGTCTTTAAAATAATGCAATAACCCACATATCATCAAAGAGCAGCACCAGACACCCTCAGATGCTTGGCTTGGCAAAATGTTCAAACAGAGGAAATACGACAGGTAAAATAATAAATTCACCTGAAAAATTATTCCTGTCTCCTAAACTCATTACAACCCCACTCATTACAAGTATAGACATTACACTAACATCTTACAGTGCTTGAAGTTATGTTCATGCTTAATTTAACATGAGATTATGCAAATGATTTACTTCTGTATGAACACAACCTCTGCTGCTTTTGATGCAGGATGGGCAGGGACCAGTGTGTCCCCAGGCTCATAGCACAGTTTCCCTTTGTCCTTTCACACATGTACTGTTTGCACAATTCACTCCTTACATGGCCCTCACAGCCCATCAGCCATCCCTCTCCCCACAACAGATACCCGTCAGGGTCATCATGAATGGAAAATAGCCAGTGTGGCCTTTTTTCTTAGATGGATTTTTGGCAAACGTGCAGGCACTCTGGAGCATACATGAAGTTATGAAGTGCAACTGCCAAGTCACAAGGCATTTTCATTTTCCTGATCATCTCCTCTCAGCCCACTTTGATACAGAGGTTTCAGGGCAGCTGCCTCATGATGTCTGTGTCCTCTGGAGCCATGTCACTTACACCGTCATCTTTGCTGTGTTGTAGCTGACAGGTTTTGCTTGTGTTTCCAGCATCCTCCTCCTATTTTGGAAAATGTTTTTTCATCTTGGTATCAGAGTGACCAGTGTATTTCTGGTGCTTCAAGTCTGCAGCCTGTTCTAGCAAGAGGGAGGGGAAGGAACACCAGGCTGAGGTCTAATGAAAATTCATTACCCTTTGTAAACCAAGCACAATGTTTTATATGAACAGACATAATGAATATCACGGTCAGGGGCAGACAGGAGCCAGGAGTGGTGCAGGCATTGTATAAGTTCCGCACACATTGATGTCATAGTCAGATTCTCATCTCCACTGTTGATCTCATATTCAATTTTCTTTTGAATACAACCTGCCAGTCATGCTCTATTGGGCATTGCCTTTGCAGTGTGCAGAATGATCTCTGAGGACTTGGATGGTATCTGTAAGATATCTCAGAAACCAGGCATTAGACCTTCCCATCTGGAAGTGCTGGATGTATACTTTAAAGTCCTCTGATGTCTTGCGGAGTTCCAGGTTCACCATACCCCAGGTCTCCTTTCCAAACCTTGCTTTAAAGTGGACAGAGCATAAGAAACTTTATTTTTTTGCTGAACATGGGTATGAGTTTATTTCAGGGCTTTGTAATCAGTTAGCTTGTTTCACAGAACACTGCATATGGCATGCAGCAAGTGATTGCAAAACGAATAATAAATTAACTTGTAAAAAATGTGAAGCTTTGGCTCGTGACAGATTTCTAAAGGAAAGTGTTGGAAGTAAGATATTATTTTGATTTCTAACACCCGCGAGAGAAGAACGATGTATTTCTCCACCATGCTTCTAACCTGATGCCACAGTTATATTTTGCTCACGTTGCAAACATGCTTATCTAGAGTTTAGGGTTTAACTTCTGATTAAGCTTTCAGGTGTCAATGCGATAACAACAATTTTAAGATGGGTGGTTGTACCTACTACAGTTATTCTGTGCTGCTTCAACAGATTTTTAATTTTCATATTGTGTTTCAGTTTATCATGTCCGTACAAGAAACATTCTTCATGATTGTCTTAAAATCCTATGAGAATGCATGTATGTCTTTTACATATATATGTCCATACAAATACATGTATGTCCATTCAAATAGGAAAGAGATTCTGACAGTACGCAACAAGTGTGGAACCTTTATTACTGACTGGGATGCTAAAGTTTGTGCAAACATACTGAGATACTTTTCCTCATTTCCCTACTCATTTTCATCCAAACAATCAGCTTGTGGAAAACATGTAACTACCACATATAATATCTGAATTTAGGACTCCCATGATGCTGCATAGACAGTGAATTAGTGGACTAATCTCTCTGCAAGAATACAGTAGATTTTCATTTGTAATATATTTAAATATGCTTTTTATTTTAATATATATTTGTTGTCTCACATTCAAACTATTCCCAGAAAAAAAGAACCGAAAGTTGTAAATTCTCTTCTGATTTATGGAGCTTTAAATAATTTTCTTCTGTGGAACTTACCCTGTTGGTTGCATGGTCAACACATGTTAAACACTTGCTCTATAAAAGCACTGTTAAGCTCACTGAACTCAGAAGAAAAATCCAAGAATTTAAAAGAGGCTAAAATAATAAGAAAGTTTAAAACAAAGTGAGCTCTTCTCTTTGTCTTAGAAATTATTTGTTAAATCCGAATGGATAACTTAAAAACATGTACTTTTTGGTATATTCTCATTTAATTTTTTAAACTCTGAATTGTAATTACTATAAATTAAAAACTTTCTTGCACACATGCATTTAACTAAATGTGACAAAACCTTCAGAATCATTCTGTGGTGAATGCGAAGACACCAGGGGAGTCAGAAAAGATGTAGAGCACTGCTCTCTTATGGAGATGGCTTCCCTGTCGAAGTCTCCACCTGAAACGCAGACCTGAGGATGATTCCCTTCTTCCTGTCATATCTACCCATGTTGGATGCCTACAGTGCATGATATGAACACCATATTTGACTCACATCCTTCGTTTATGTACATTTTCCTAGTTCAGTCAAAGCATTTGTGAGTGCTATGAGATTACACAGGCTCAAAGAGAGACTGGACAGGCTCATGGAATCTCCACAAAACTAAATACAGTTGCTGTCTGAAGAGGTTTCTGAGAAGCAAATCACAGCAGGCTGGGAATGTCTATCTATCTCTTCAGAGAGAAGAACATCTCTGTGTGCTGCTGTTTTCTTGTGCTTTTTGCTAAACCTCTCGTTTTGCCTGCCATGGGGGACAGGATGCCAGGGCAGAGGAACCCAGCACTGCCACTGTGTCTTTATAAACGCAGGCACCCAGACCTGCTTTTTAGGCGTCTTTAGGAAACATAATTTGCAGTCTTCATGGCCACAGGGACAGTAATCTGAAGATATTTTGGTCTCTCCTTGAAACAAAGTCATCAAAGATACTGGGAGCACTATGAGATAAACTTCAGCATGTAATCTGTAATAAACGAGACATGACTTTTTTGGGAGAGACAGAAATGGCATCCACAGTCTTTGAAATCAAATTAAATACATATTGCTGTAAAGACACTTGGTTTGATATTTCCTTAAGTTTAATACATATTTCTAGGTCCCAAAGAAGTGCATACAACTCCTGATAGTTGTCACCTATTTATGTGAAAGAATTTGGTGGTGTCACTCTTGTCCTTGGAGGACATGTGTTTATGTCATCACCTTCCCCTCCTGTCTGTGATCATATGTCACAGTTTTGGGAGATGTCAGATTGGCCGAATAGGCTGCAAATGTTGTTCCAGGGTGTGCTCATGAACTGGGAACCAGTGGAGTTACTGGTCCTTACCCATGGTTATAGTGAGAGCCTTTCTCCCCAAGGGTCTCTGTCACTATCACTAATCTTAAACTGTGGCACAGTCAGGTAAACTCAGCCCAAGGTAAGGATCCAGGCTATTCTGGGTGTCTACTTTGGCTTTTATGTTTCTATTTGAATTTTTGAATTTAAATATTGCTGACTTGTGCATTATAGTTTTCATCTGCAAAATAGAGGTAGAATTATGTTACCTTGCCTGCTCCAGAGGAGATGGTGAAATAATGTTTTCCTTCTTTTTTGGACTAAATGCTTTATTGCCAGGATTGTGCTTGTTATTTTAATTACCGTATTTAGTTAAAGCAGGGACTTTCCTATCCATGTACAGGCCTTTTTTTCCCCCATAAAACAAATCTATTTATTTTCTCATCTTAAATTCTGTTTAAAAATGCCATTCATGTTTGTTAACCGTTGATTGCTTATCTTGGAAAACAAGCTTCGAAGACATCCAAAACAAATGTTTTTGTGCAACTCTTTAGACTGGTGATACAAAGTGAGTGACTTGTAGTCTTTAATTAATATACAAAAAACACTATTTATTGAATTACAAATTTAATTGGCAGTGCAGTCAGAATTCCAGAAATAACTGAAGATTTAAATTCCTACAGAAATATGTTACTAAGTTGTCCTGCCTCAAATCAGCAGGAAGAATGCTTTTGTTTATACAGCCTTTACAGTGATTCATCTACATATTTCTAAATAGAGCTGATCTGGGTCTCTGCTGAGAGGAAAGGTTCTCTTCAGACCTTGTCAAAATCTGAACCTTCTCAGTCTATCTCAGTACAGATGCACAGTAGGCAAATCACAGCCTCCTGAAGCAAGCAGAGAAGAACGACTAGTGCTGTTCATTTCACTGCAGTGTGAACTTGCCTCCGTGAATAGACACGAGGGTGACCATACAACAGAGAGTACTAGCCTTGCTCTAAGAGGGTTTCACACCATGTTCGAGGGATTGTGTCAGTGTACAGTTCAGCCAGCCAAACAAAAGTCAGAAGTGAGCCTCATTTGGGTTGTACTGAACATTAGGTTCTTCAATTTGTTTTTCAACCTACAATAATTTTGAAAGGGTTTTGTATGAAATTCAGCAGAATTGGAGCAGTGCGTTCCTGTCTGGAACACCTCTAGCAGGAACTAAGGAAACAAAGGAGCTGGCTTGAGGAACTGGTGGAGATGGGCTTGAAGACAGTGCTGTCCTCACATCTGATACCCAGGGCACATGGAGGCTTGGTCCCACCTCTGCCTCACAGGATTTGAACTTAGAACCTCTGCACGAGTAAGGTGATAAGTGTCACAGGCAAACTCTTCTCTGGGTCATGCTGTTTGAGAAATGAATTCCTTAGTTAGCAAAACTCAGCTGTCTCACCATCCTTTTTGAGTCCTTAATACCTCACTAAAGGACAGCCTAAGCATCAACTGCTCTGACCTACTGATCTGCTCCTCCGATGCTGCTTTGCTTGCTAATGGCTGCAATTGCACATGCCCTGTTCTTTAGACTGGCCTATGTTTTATTCTAATTAGTTTTTCCCTAAATAGTTCTGCTCCCTTTCTTCTTCGTTTAATTCATGTCCTCTTTTGCTTTTGTCACTCCACCAAAACAAGGGGATGACATCCTGTGAGCAGCAGATCATGAAGTCACAACAGAAATTACACGGACTGGGATTTTCTAACATAAAATACTTCACCCCTGTGCATCCACACTCAGCTAAAAGACTTTTACTCGTTCTTGTTTCTGCTATTTCTTCTGGGAAATACTGAACTTACATTTGGGTTTTTCAGTTATTCCTAGTGCTGTCTTTGAGAAACTGCTTGTTTGTCTCAGCGTTCACATACTGGGTGTTCTCCTCCTTCCTTCTACCTGCAGGTTGTGCTGCATTTACTCCTACACTGTGTTAGCAGAGCTGTGTCAGATGGAGGGCACCAGTGTATAACAAAAGACAGAGAGCAGTGGGGGTGTGGTGAGAAGTCTTAAGATTTCTGAAGACATTTTGAACATGCACTGGAGATGCCTGAAATGGTGTTTTACTCTTGTAGCTGCCCTGTGAGGGTGCTGCAGCACCCCAGGCCCAGTCCAAGATTCAGTGCAAAGAGGCACCAATGGTGTCAGTTGGTCGATAAGAGTAACAAATTTGAAACCAGGTTATGCCTAGGTACCAGTAGAATTTAGTAGTGGCACAGGCAGGAATTTGTGCAGGGATACAAGAAAGCAGCCTATAGAAATATTTCTGATGACAAAGGCAAAAAGTCCAAATCAACTAAATAAACTCCCTAAGCCATTTCCTGTTATTTGCAAAAGTCCTATGACATCAGGTTGAAAATTAAGCACCTGCCAGGAAGTGCCAGTAATAAGATTTTCAGGACAACTTCAATGCCTCTGAATTATGATTCAGGTCTGCAAGTATGCTGGTCCCTGTCTCATTTACAGTGCAGACTGCAGAACAGTTTTGTATTTGACTTATGTGTATAAAAGAAGATTTGTTTTTGCAAATTAAGTGTTCATCTGACATAGATTAAATAAAAATCATGCAATCCTACAGATGTAATAGTAGAGATTAATAGAGAGATTTTGCCTGCAGTTTATTACAATGTCTCCTGCTGAAGAGACGGTTTATTGCCTGTCCCAGTCTAGTAGCTTTCCTTTGCGTTGCACAAAGGATCCTGTTCAGCAAACACGTTAACCACAGGCATAAGTTATTTTACTGATTTGGGGCCTTGGCAGACTATGCCCACCACAGTGTTTTTTCTGTTAAAAATATTTTCTGCTGGTGATTTTGATTTAGAGAGGCCTGAGATTCACATTAAATAGAAGACATCTATAAATTTTAATTAAATCTCTTTCCATACACCATTGTCAATGTTAATTTTTAATATCTTCTCACAGCTCCTTTTCCATTGCATTTAAACTGCACATTTTTAAGGCAAAGTACACCATCCTAAATATTTCCTTGACAACTGCAGCTAGCTGCTCTCAGAGAGAACAGAAGAGATACCCAGCACTGTGCTTGGAAAGCTTGTTTGCACTGACCTGCTAATGATGTGCAAGAAGCATTGCAGCAGGCATTGCTGAAACACCCAGCTGCAAATCAATGGAAACAGGTATGTGTACCAATAACTGTTAAGATATCCAGTTATGTCTGCTACCAAACAGGTGAAGAGTTTTATCACGGTGTCATATCTAATGGAAACCAAAATAGATTAAATGTCAGGATCCACAAGTGATTAAAATTTATCACATTGTTTCCATGAAACTGTCTCTTACAGGTGTCTGCTTGATACTTCTTCAGGAATGTTGAGATTGAAGATTTTAGTACTATTCCTCACTGTCTGCACCTTATTTCACGGAATTTAACAAAATTCAGATCATCAAGGCAAGATGGCAGAGCTGAATTTGAACCTTGTACCCAGTTTTGCCAGACACTGCAGACAGACCCAGCTGGTTTACACCACTAGCTGCAGAAGGGTGTTTTATTTTCCCAGAACAGTCATGGCAAAAGTAATAGAGTTATACCAAAGGTGGAGCTGTCTCAGGTTTTCTTCCTGACAGAGCCTAAACCAGATGCCTGGAGAAGGGTAGGAGAGTAGGCTACACACATATGGTACTTTTACCTAATATTTCCCCAGCCTCCAGATTTCTGTATCAAATGCAGTTTCCATGTATTTACAAATCATTTACTGTGGCTTTCTGTTCTGTGTGTGTGCTGTATCTGCCCTTTGGTTCACGTAAAACTTTAGTATCCACAGCATTCTGCAGAAAGCATGCACACAGAATGACAAAACATGTCCTTTGGTTTGTCCAGAACTTGGATCCTACAAGGTTCATTAAATACTTTATATTTTCTATACTGCTAGAGGAAGCAACCCCTCCACGTCATAATGTGATTTTGTAGACTTCACTTTCAGACATCTCTTTTCCAGACAGAAGAGTCCCAGCTGACTGTAATGGAAGGTGTTCCTTCCTTTGATCTTCCTTACTGTGCTTTTCTGGTCAAGGATGGCCATGTGTGACCCTAAGCCCTATCATCTGTGGATGCACTGTTGGCTGTGGAAATTGGCATCCCTAGCCTCTGCAAAACTACTCCAACTTGTTTGGCTCTAGGTTGCAGGAGAGATCCCTTGTTTTCATTCACAAAACACTGCATTTATCAGCTGTGCTGGTAGGTCTCTAGTCTCTCAGCTGTCTTTACCATAGCTACAGGGTTCAGCTCCCGTGCTGGAAGGAAAAAAATTAAACCATATATGCTTAATCTTTATAGGTCACTTATGCGGGCATAAATTATTCAGAGCTGGAATTTGTCTAGGACAGCTGACTTTAGCAGAGCTTGTCTCACAACAACAGTAAAAAAAAAACAAAACATAATCTTTATCCGCCTTGAGGACTCAAAAACCTATGTCTTTGCTAACTCATGTACCAGAGTGGTGCATCCTAGGACCGAGCTAAGACACACTGAACTTGGCCTGGTGAGTCACCAACACCCAGGAACAGTTTGAGAACTCCAAACGAAATGTTGACTGTGCTTGACCCCGTGTAGTTTGTACTAGATGAAATCCTGGTTTTGTGTGGCTAGAACAGATGAGTAACATTCTTCATTAGTTTACTGGCGCCTCCTTGAATTTGGAATTGTGCCCAGATGTATCAAGTCCCTAGAACTATTTGTTCAAATTGGCGAAGGTTTTGTCTTTTTTAGCCATTAATCACTAAATTGTGAAAAATAAAGAGTGGGAGAAAGAGTGAGACCAGCGTATAGCCACAGACATAATAAATATTTTACCAAGAATATTAGATGAAGTCACATGTATCATTTGATAGTTATTTATCTTTAATGCACACCAGCTAAGAGAGTATTAAAGAATATTTGGTGGCAAGATTTGTCTACCATCAAGAACACATTTTATAGAGCTACTACAACAGTCCAGATACTACACTAGGAATAATAATGACAGTGCTAATGCAGTACCTGAAAGAACTCTCAGTCAGACAATGATTTTAGGTGCGTGGATGGAAAAGATAACAAATTAGCCACATCAAAAAACGTTTGAAAGCCAATTAAAATATTTCTCTTTTTCAAATAGTTTCAAATTTGGCAGTTAATTTTGTAAATGTACCTTAACTCAAACAAAAATGTTTTCCATTAAAAAACTAAACAAAACAAAACATTATTCTTTTGCTCGTTGGTTGCGTAAGACAAAACCGAAACATCAATTTTATTGCTGAAATCTGTTTGAATTTATCTTGTGACTAATTGGACTTTGATTAAAGTACAATAAAGTATTAAGTGTCTGTCAGCTGAGTCCACTGGTTGCTTTTTCTTCTCAAAAGATGACTTTTAAGCCTATATGATCCAATATTTCAGGGTTCTTTAGTCTGAGGAACTACTGATACTGTAAATACTTGCAGCAGCACTTACAATTTGTAGTTGCTTGCAATGTGTGGCAATCTGTGGTTATGCAGAGAAGAAAACCACCACATAATGTACCACATTGCTGTAATATCTTTATAAAAAATACCATGACTTGATTAGCTTGTAGAAATCTGAACTCTTGGGATGGGAGCAGGGAATTCCATGTCCCCAAGACCATTTATGAAGTATTCAAAATGTTTCTTTCTCTGATCACCTGCCATAACATCTTGTGACTAAGCCCCTGATTTATCACTGATGGCAATTTATATTGTGCTTGCAATTACCATGAGCTGAAGTGTGTGTACTCTGGTTTCCTACCATTTGAGTAAGCATCCAAGTGAGCATAAAAGAAAAAGGATATAAATATAATTGACATACTATGTCTGTTAATACAAATAAATATTTATCTGTTCCACCCCTCCCCTGCCCTCAATGACATAAAACTGAAGTGCTCTTAATGGAGGAGCTGGCGTCAGGGTCAATACAGATTTGGGGGTAAGTCTTGTGCTTTATTTTATCATTTTATATATTTTTTAAATATTATGGTTTGTTTTCCTGACTGTCTCATGGGTCTGCTGTTGTGCCGGTAGGAAAACTGTACACGACCTATTTAAATGCAGTTGTCACCACCTCTGTCTGCTATTGCTTTCCATCTTTGCTGGGTTTTCAGATGTGCTGCTGTCCTAAAAGCTCAGCCATGCAGAAAAACAAAAACCAAACCAAACCAACTACCCAACCAAACAAAAACTCTGGCCCCAAACTTTCAGCTGGGAAAGTGAATGTACCCCGTAACATTGAAAGAACAAATTGAACATTTATATGTGCAATCACAATTTTTCTTACTTTGTTTCTTTACCAGAGGGGAGAGAAAAAATAAAAGTGAATGCAAAATACACACTGGAAGACTTTCTACACCACTGAGGTCATATTCTGAAAAATAACACAGAAAAGAAGGCAAGATATGGCCTCATGTCTATGCAACAGCAGCTTTTATGGAATTTTGTTGAGTTTACAAGGCATATTTGTCCACCTGCCAGCTCAGCAGACTTCTGATGTTCTTGAAATCCAAGCTGAATTCTCCTTGACTTCTTCATTATCACCATAAATTTCCAGCAGCCAAACCATGTCTTGTTTTGCATTTATGCAAGCACACGTTCTTCAGTTTCTGTTTCTAGTTAATCTTTTTCACTCTCTGTCTTCCAGAGGCTGTCTGGAGAGACAGGGGATAATAGACTTGCATTTGGTATGTATTGATTCATGATACAGAACAGAAAATTGTTAATACATGATGGAGAAGAGAAAAACATGTTGATACATGATGCAAAGCAGAATCTAACTCATTCTTTCTTAATAGATGTGGCTTTGCAGCACTTACAAAACGTAGAAGTTAGAATAAGTATCTACTTCAGGAAAAAGAAAAATATCATGACTAAATATAAGTAGAAATATATTCATTTTACAGATTAGCTTTCTAACTCCTGTTATATGCTGGAGGTGACACCATGTGTATTTTAGAGTGTAAGGTAGGATGGTCCAGTGGTTAATGTAGCACTCAAGAGGGTTCAAGGCTCTCCTTTGCTTTAATTTCACTTTAAGCAAGTCACTTAAGTTCTTTATGATTCACTTCCCTGTTTCTCAGAAATGTTATGAAAATAAAAACAAGCAATATTTTGAGTAAACACATTTAAAATGGACTGCAATAACTAGGGTTGCTGATCTTCTTATATGGCTATATAATGGCAAATAATCTTTATTCTTTTTAGTTTTCCAGAAGGACCTACTAAAAGCATGATGATGACATGTACAAATTGCTAAACTCATTAACACAGTGTCATGAAGTTGTTTGTTCAGGAAGTATTTTCTTCCAGTTAGCAGTGTTTTCTTCCTGTGTGTCTGTTTTGATTTTTTCTAAACCTGCAGATGTTGCTTCTAAGAAAACACAGATAATTTTGAGGCCATGTGTACAGTCGTTCACTTGGTCATTCATTTAAAATGTGTTCCTAACAGCAAAGGAGATTACACAGTATCTCAAGTGACATGCTTCCTGAAACTGTTTCTGAAAATACCTCAGAGGTGAACAATTTATGCTGTTCAGTGTTGGTGGAAGTTGCGTGGTTGTTTCAGATGACCTGTTGCACAGCAATAAGGCAGACAGTTAAAAGGAGACGTCTGCCTGGATTTAAGAAACGCTGACTTGCGCTAACTGTGCCATTAAGCCTTCTGCCAACATTGGCAGAAGCTTTTGTAGCACATGTGAAGGTGGATCCTGCAGCTCCTCCTTGAGGGATATGAGTTGCCCTTAGCAGCAGAAACTGAGCGGTCTTGTCAGAAAGATGGGTATGGGATGAGCCTACATCTTGTCAAGCACCTTGCTAACTGTCCCCTGCACTTTGCACTCCCTGTGTTTCAGCACAATGATTTTGGCATGGACCTAGTCCTCTTCAGCCAGAAATCTGAAATCTCTTGATGCAACCATCACTTTTGTAGACTTACAAAAGAAAGTAACTTGTAAAAGTAATTCATTGAACGTCTGTGGTGAAACATAAAGAGTGGTGTAGTGCCTGTGGCATATGCTGAGACATTACTGTGCAACATTAAATGCAATCTCCCTTTTCCCCTAATTTGCAGCCTGACTTTTCTGCTGGTTCATAGATAGACCTCAGACCTTCCAGGAATTAGGGAAAAAAAATAATAATAACATTTCACACAATTTGAGCACTTGCATACATTTCTCAGATAGGATCCCCCCCCACCACCACCACTGCCTTGCTGCTACAGAGATTTCAGTAAATGGCCCATCCTAACCCACACCCATGTATTATCTGCAGGATGCCTTTGGAGGCTGTAAGGTGGTAGGGATGTTTCAGGGCCACCGGAGATGACGCATTAGGCCTTCGTCAGCACATGCTCCAGAAACTTTTCAGCAGCACGATGAGAGCTGCAAGGCTGTTGGCCGCTCAGCTCACAGTGAGTGCAAAGGCTTCAGTTTGCATCTAGTGCTACTTGCTGCTGACTGAAGCTTCACACCCTGACCATCAACTATTCAGCACCATCAACTATTCAGCTCCTGTTTCCCAGAGCTGTTTCCCAACCAATGCTGTCATGTTGACTAATACTACGTCTCTGGCACTCTCCATGGGGTCTGTATGTTTCATTTGCCTCTTGGTTTACACTGTCTTATACATGAACAAATTCTTTCCGATAGCAACCATCTCTTGTTCTCTGGGCAATATCTAACCCTGCAGTGTGTTGCTCCATGGCTGAATTTCTTGGGCACTGTGGTAATGTGAAAAACAACTCATCCATTTCTCAATTATTCCTGTCAGAGATAAGCCCTGAGTTCATCAGGGAGGAGAACCTAGAGAGATCATTGTTCTTCAAGTGTACTAAGTTATCTACTTTCACCTACTTTCATCTACTGAACATTTCCTATGTCTATTATATCACCTGCCTGCCTTGGCTTCTAAGCCTCATTCTAAGGAGACATCCAGAATCTGATACGTGTCTGTTCCTTGATGCTTTCACAGAATAGCCTAGACTGGAAGGAATCCCTGGACATCATCTAGACCAACCCTCTGTTGAAAACAGGACCTTAGGTTTGGTTATGAAGGGCCCTGTCAAGCCAAGTCTGGAGCAGTGATTCCACCACCTCTTTGAGCAACCTTTTTTAATGTGCAGTTGTTCTCATAGTGAATATATATATATATTTATTTTATCTATATTTATTTTATCTAGATGGCATTTTTCCTGTAGTAACTTGTTCCCATTGCATCTTGCCTTGTTGTGCATCCATGTGAAGTGCATACTTCTCTGTACCTCTCTCTACCTCTCTAAAATTACCTTTTAGAATCATAGAGTCACAGAATCATCTAGGTTGGAAAAGACCTTCAAGATCATCAAGAACAGCCCTCAACCTGACCTACTGAGTCCCATCACTAAAACAAGTCCCTTAGCACCCATATCTCTAAGTGTCCTTAGGCGTTAGAAGACTGTGATTTTATTCCCCATGGACTTTCTTTAGGCTTGAAAGCACAACTCCTTCAGTTTTTCCTTTTGCATCAAGTTCTCCAGCATTCTAATTATCAGTGATTGTTACCTACCACGTTGTTTCAGATTTTTCAATGTCTCTTTTGAGAGGGGAGAAAGCAAAACTGGGTGAAGTATTCCAGGTGTGGCCTGACGAATGTCAAGCAAGAAGAATAATTGCATCCCTTGGCTTGCTGGATGTACTCTTGCTGATATAGCTTGGGACACAGTTTGCCTTCTTTGCTGAGATTGCAGACTGCAATCTTTGCCTACGCTCAGATTGCAGTCTGCTCAGACCCCCATAGCTTTTTCTACAGAGCTACTCTGCATGCAGCAATTCACCAGCTTGGACTGCTGGTTGGGATTATTTCATCCCAGCTGCAAGACTTCACATTTGTCTTCATTAAACCTCAGGCATTTATCATTTTAACCTCATGTTATACAACAGTCTTGTTGGCTCATTCTTCCAGCCTGTTAAAGTCTCTCTGTGTGGTGGCTCATCTCCTTCCAGCGTATCTACCTCTGTTCTCAGTATGGTGTCATCCACAAACTTGGTGTGTGCACTTAATCCCATCATTCAGATCATTTATAATTGTGTTAAATAACATTGATCCCCACATAAACCCCCAAGGAATGTCATTTGTGGCTGGCTGTCAGTCCAGTTTTCAGCCATTAATTAGCCATCATGCTTTGAGCTTGGAATTTTAGCTGGGTTTCCATCCAACTTGTTTTGACCTACCCTTTGGATTTCAAAAGAGATCAATGCTGTCAATACAATTTATGGGCTGCAGAGTCTGCTAGAAAAAGAAGACTGAACTTCCATGTCAGGAAAAGAAATTGTGGAAAAACAATACATTTAGGTGGGACATTTTGAAGTGCTAAGGAAGAGGAATAAAATCTGAATCAATAAAATGGAGGAGTGATAAAAGTGGGAGTTAGGAGCAGCATGCATATGTTGGTCCTGAAGGACAGAAGCTGGCAATTGGCAGAAAAAGTTTTTCAGGTGTGAAGAGCTGAGTGGCAGTAAGTGGCTAACTTTCCTTTGTAACAGAGAGAGGGGCCTTTGAGAGGCGGCAAACACAGAAGGAAAGTGGTGAGCACAGGAGTATAAAAATGAAGGAAAAAAGGGTAATAAGGCTGGGGAAAGGAAGGAAAGAAATGAACACTAAAGAAATAAACAAAGGGGCTCAGTGGGTGAAACTAAAAGTGATAGGGCAGTACTGAGATTCACCAGATGAAGAGGATTGATGAAATGGTAAAAATAGTATTCCCAAGCTGTAAACTAATGGGGTAGTTTGAGTATTGAATTGCTTTACCACAGTGCAGCATTATCAGCTAATTCTTGAAGTTCAAAACTATCATATAAACCCACATATCTCTCCTGAGTTGTTCTAAAAACAGTTAGAGATTTTTCTTTTTTTTTTTTTTTTTTTTTTTTTTTTGTGTGTCTGAAGGTCTTTTTTGGCACCCACCATTTCCACGTTCCAATGATAAATGGAGCAGCTTGCCAAGTAAATACACCTATTTATCATCAACAACTCTGTAAGAGTCCCCTATGTTTCCCATACTGTAATGAGCTAAGATTTTCATCTGGAGCCCACAGTACTGTTAGTATAAAACAAAACAGGGTGTGATCATGGATTTTTGGCTTAATTGAGCTCCCACTGAAGTTATTGGAAGATTTGCCATTGACGTCAATGGGAAGAGAATTGGGCCCATGATAGGAGCTGCACTAGTAACAACAATGCATTTGACTTATATAGCTCTCTCTCTGCTTGCCAGAGGCCTTTGGGCACCACATGTAAATGAATACAAAACAATAAAAGAGATTAAAATGTCTCTGATTCCTGCAGGATTAGAACAGACAAACAGTGAAAATCAAAGTATGCCTATATATGGGCCATTTCTTATGCAATGGCTCTGACTGTGTCATCGCACAGTTTATGGCAGGTCATCACGTACTTGATCTCCACGGTGCTGTTGTGGATTGATCCATGAAACCACTGGCTGCTTAGAATTTTCTTAGCATGCAAATAAGCACAAAAATGGATATTGATAAAAGAGAATATTTTTAGGCTTGCAAATCAGCCAGAATCAGTCAAATTCTTGGCCCCAGCCATGTGTTGCTGAGTAGTGTCAGATGCTCACACATACACGAATTGACATTTACAAGGCATGCTGCGCCGAGTGCCAAGTTCAGAAATAAATTGCCTCTTTTGATAGGTTCACCAGAGCCTCCTAAGTACACCAGAGCCTCCTAAGATTCATTTATTGTTTGCTACTGGAGGAACTGGAATGCTGCTGGACACAGAATGAAAATCCATTCAGTGCAGCGTAAGGGAAACTGCACAAACTGAAGTACAATAACTCTGAAGCTGCAGTTTCATAGGGTAACGTTTTCAGCCTGCTGCATGTGGAGGATTAGGTGCTTGGCTGTCATTAACGTCAATGTGGGCTGCATTAATTAACTCCATGTGTATTCAGCTGAAAACCTACTCCAATAAATACCAATGCCACTTACCTGGGGAGCACAGAGGAGGGTGGATCTGACCCCTGGGGCTTTGTTTGTAATGGATACAGCCCTGAAAGGGCTTCACAGAGATGATGCTGACTGCCGGTGGATCTTCCCAGTAACACTTTGTACTTTGGTGCTGAGGGAAGCTGAAGATCTTCATTTTGCCTCTTCCTTTATCCAGGGCCAATCTGAGCTTAACTTCTGCAAGTCCATGTGAGGGAAAGTCTGTACACATTTATAGTACAAGAAATAGGATATCTTCATTTGGTCAGATGATTCATTGATCAAAAAACCAGCATGCTGTCCCTTAGCCTGACCAGTATAATTCATGGTATCTCAAAGGAAACATATAATTATTCCCCTACGCAATACTATATACAATAATAACATATGACAAGTACTAGACACCACAGCCATGAGCTTACTTCTTAGAGCCTGCAAAGCCTATCTAAACATCTTCATGAGGATCTAAGAGACAGTGTTTGACAAATTCAGATTTATCAGGCTTTGTTCTCTTCCCCAGACTGTATTACCTCATGGAGGTACAGAGACTGACTTTGCTGACAGGACCAGATCTCAACAGCATTGTCATTTCACAGATAAGTACAATATGGGTCTGGACATTTAAAAAATTATGTCCTCTACCATGTGGTGCTGTAATATTTATCAACAGAGCTGAAGGAAAAGCTTTGCCACATAGTGGTCTAGTTAGGTAAGATGGGGACTGTGGTGAGAAGCAGATAGAGCAGAAGCTTTTTTCATAGCAATCATTCTGAAAAAGAGCTTGTGTGTCTCCATCTTGTCTGTTGTTTCAGACCAGAAGAAGACCTTGAATTGTTGTGGTGCTGCCACAAACGGTAATCATGTTGCTGTGATGATCTCCCATAAGTGAGAGAAGGTTTCTGTGGAGAAGTATGGTCCTCTGCTAGACTGATGGGAAAAACTGGACACTCTTTGGGGCACATAAGTCCCTTTTGGCTCAGAAGAATCTCGGCTAGGGTGCCTCACAACATGCCTGTTTATTCCAGTTTTATCAGTATGTCTAATAAAAGGTATTGCTTCATCCTGAAAACCCTGCTGTAGTTACATCCATAGTTCCTAGCAGCTTCAGTAATATTTCAGAAGAATTTATTCCATTTAAAACTGACCTCTGCAGCTTCAAGCCCTACTATGAAGAAGAGTTGAGTGTGTGACTTGATCTGGGCTTCTGCAGTGACAGTGCTGACAGTTGTGGCTGGCATGGTTGCTCAGATTTTGAGAAGTTTAGAGATCTCAATACAGACCTGTTGCTAAATTTCTCAAGAATTTCTTGCAACCATAGTGAATGATAAGCTGATGCCATCTACCATCATTTGACACTTCTAGATATGGTGACTGCTGAAGGCCTGCAGGGAGGGTTGCTGTAATCACATACCTGTGTGCCAGCTGCCACTATTGGAACAAAGTGGTCCTGAAATTAGTTATCAGTTACACTGTCACTGCTCATAATTACTCTCTGTGGTTGTTACCAGCCATAAAATGTGTTGACCTGACAGACTGGAAGACTGAGCACTGCATCTATGCAGGCGTCTGTATTGCAAACACTGCCTGCTGCCTAGCAATAAAGTCAGGCGAATCTCTCAGTCTTTAGATAATGCGTATATTTTAAGGGACTATCAAGACAAATGGGAAATAAGCAATGGAATGACCTTGCCTTCTTCCCTCTATTATACTCAGTTTTAAAGGTAGGAGAAAACAAGTGCCTAGCAGGCACTGTTTCAGATATGTTATTGAGGTGGCCGCAGAAACTCCAAGAGCAGAGCCGGCAGACCTCACAGACAAGGTATCCCCTCACCCCAAGACCCTACACCACTGTTTTTAAATAATCCAGTTTTATATACTTCCACTCTTTCAGAATCACCCTGTGGGAAAAAAAAGTATGTTTGCTGAGGGAACATCTTTCCCACCCTTTTTCATGCGAGAGGACTTTGGATGTTTTAGAGTCAGAGGCTGGTGGAAATTTGTTTAAAGTGCAAGGAAGCTTGGAGGAGAGATGGCTTGAGAGCAGCGTGTCGGGGACGATGGGAACAGCCCGAGGCTGGGAGATGTAAACTCCCACTCTTGCCTATTGGTGCCTTAGTAACCGTAACCAAATAGTTCCCAGTCCGTTTTTATTAGCAGGCTTTATGTGTTTGGGGATAAATGTTAAACTCTACAATTTGGTGTGAATGTCAGCTGTTGATGAAAAGCAGATCCCATCTGTGACAGAAAGGACATTGCATCCAGCCTGTGTTTGAGGTACATGAGTGAAGCTGTGTGGGAGACATTCAACTAAGTTTATTGCTCAAGTTCTGCTCGGGCCGCTTCTTCTTTGTAACTTCAGCCGAAGTCATTCGAGCTACTTGGGCACGTGGCTCCATTCTGCCCTCAGAAATACCTCTCTCAGCACAGTGACATTAATTCCTCCCTTTCTATTCTCTCATGTTAAAAATAAATGGGGGAAAAAAAAAACTCCAGCTTTTATTAGCAGAGCATTCTGCTTGTGCTGGTGCCACTTGTCATCGGGGACTACACCCACACTCAGCTCCTGTGTGGGGGAGCTTGCAAGGTCTTGTGAGCACTTCTAGGACATCTGTCCTTAACTTCAGGGACTGTCACCCAAGTGTCCTGGGTCAGGAGACAGGTCTCTTGGCTCCTTCTGCATCCTCCAAGGAGAGAGAGGGAGATGACAGTTCTGTCTGTTTCACAGCTTTAGGTATGCTGTTGCTTTGAATTGTTCTCTGGAGGAGCCTTTTCCTAAGGTACAGGGTATTTATTGTATTAGCAGTTCTGAACTGTACATAACAAGCAATCCCTGTTTCCCTCAATGTCTGTAAGAATTCACACGGTGGACACAGGGGACATTCAGTGCTGTATCAAGTGTCAGTGCAGAGCTTTAATGCTGCAGACCTGAGAGCTGCTTTTTTCTCCATGGAGCCATGGAAAACAGGGAAGAGAGGATTACTGGCTTTTCCTATGGTAGGTTTTGTCTTTCTTACTTTCCAATTTCATTTTCACCTTGTTTTATTATTTATGCTTGCTAAGTCTTCCTTGCCCTTGAAGATTACTGGGCTTGATGCTCAAGACCTGGTGCAATGGCAATGACAGCTTGGAGCAAGCCTGTACAGCTAAGTGGACCATGGTGCAAAGATCACAGAGCTCATCTTGAGTCCTTGTGACGCCGAGTGGCCCAAAGGAGATGGAGTAATTCAATGCCCAGAGCTGAGTAGCTGAGCTCCCCAGCCCTGAATTCAGCAGGGGCAGGAGGCTGCACATGCTGCTGACTTGGCTGCTATTAGCTTGAGGGTCTGCTGTGCTGGCTACCATGGCACAGTGCAGATGTGTCTTCTGACCCTCTCAGTACACACTCTTTTATCCAGCCTTTCTTGGACAGAACTCCATCCTTGTCCTTCCTTGCCCTTGCTCCAACACCGTCCTTGAAAAGAAAAATCCTAAAATGCTAAAATTGTCGTAAGAAAAATCTTATGCTCTTGGCAGTCAGAGTGGATTATAAGTGGTATGAGGATGATGTCTCATTAAGACTGTAGAAGTTAAGATCTGTCAGATCTTCCAGTTTCATTTGGGCAGAACCATATTCTGTAAGCAGTTACTGCTGGACACTAGAGACTGATGTAAGGGCACCTGTCAGCTGACCAAAAAGGGCTGGTTTAGTGTTTCATAAACTTTAATCCTGACATTAAAAAAGAAAAAAAGTAACAAGGATCCACAGTCATGTGTAATCTTCAAAATGGCATGAGTGCCAAGCCATTTTTACAATTTTTACTTCTAGATCCATCTTTTGAGTGACTGACTTTAAATACAGCTCTACCATTAGACTGAGATTTGCAAATGGAGACCAAGTTAACAGAGCAGGTTCTGCTTGCAAAAGCAGAAACTGAAACGAGAGTTAGTTTATCTATCACCTTAAATATTGGAACATCTAATGTATACTATACATATACAACATATACTATTCTGCTGAAAAAAAAAATAATATCTCACCATGCCATAATAACTTACAAGTTAATTCTCAGGTGCATAGTTAAATGTTCTGCACAAGCCACAAGATGTCAGTGTGGCTACACGAAAATTCAGCCACAGCACGGCACACTGATTCGTATGGTATGATTCTTAACTATAATGTCTCTGGTAACATAATCTCTTCATTTACCTGAGCAATTTGTCCTGCATTTTTTCCATATGCACATTTATGTACATAACCATAAACCTCCTTTCTTTTTGCAATGACTCCTTCAGATAGGGCAATATATTGAAGATAAAAAATCATGTCAGGGAATGTAATTTACCTCTTTTTAAAGTGGTTTTTAATATTGGTGTGTCCTTGATCTTTACTTTTTGGCTACTGTTTTGCTGTGCTAACAGTTGCAAGGACACATACTGGCAGCAGGGATTAGATGTACTATTACGTACCATTTCCTTGAAGCAGCCAGTGCAATAAAAACATTATGTATTAGACAAGCCATGGGTCACTTTCTTTCCCCATTTCCCTATTTGATCCTTATGCTAGTGTTTAAATTTTCCAGAGACCTTTGCTCCAACAATTAAATGTATATTTTTTTGTTGCCATTGATACCTGGGGACCTGCAAGTGTTCAAGCTAGGGTTCCTGACCCCATCAGTTGTGTGGCTGGATCCCAGTTTTGCAATCCTTCTTGATGATTTTCTTGATGTGATTTTTTTTCTGTTCACATGCCTGTGTCAGATATGCCTCTAGGTCAACCCATGCCTCTTAATAGACTCCTGGAACTAGTATTAGGCACTGTGATTTGACCAGACACCAGAAGAAGCATTTGGCTCTTGAGATAAAGCTGACCCCAGCTGCATCAAGAGGGCTATAGCTGCAAGTGTCTGGAAGATAGGATCTGGCCCATACGCTGCAAGCGAGACAGTACTCAATCTTTCGGAAAATGCTAATCATCCTGAATGAGTGTCTTCAAATTATGGATCTTTTCAGGCTCATTCTTTGCTTCAGACCAAAGCCTACCAAGTCCTTACACTGTACTAGAAACACTGAAACAATTTACTTTGAATATTTGCTGTACAGCAGGGGTTAGTGCCAGAAGCAAGAGTCCCCAGGAGGGTGCGTGGGTGGATTTTAAACACGAAGCAGCAGGGCAGAGACAGGAGCATGGTGCTACAGAAGCTCAAGAAAAGCATCTGTACAGGACAGCAGGTCACACCTCTCCTCCCTGCTGACTTCTGAACACAGCAGGAGCCAAAAGCTGCTGCCTTATGGGGAGGGGCAGATACTACTGATTTGGGAAAGGCTGGTCTGGTCAGGCAGCTGTATACCACAGCAGCTTGGTGTTCCCAGCTCTGCTACTCACTTTTCAGAAGCAACAGCTTATCTTGCAGTGGGCACATACACTGTGTTCAGTATCTACAGACTGACTGTCACCTCTGAGCAACAGAGGTACAAGACGCGCAGAAACAAGGTTAAGCCACCCATCAGTCACCCAGTTTCTGGCAAGTATGACTTACACTTGAGCTACAACAGGTCTTAGAGACATTAATGTAAATGGTGCAGCTGAGCTTGAGCTGCTCCCTTCAAGGCAGAACCTGGTGTTCTGAAGTGCCTTATTTGCTCTTTGACAACCAGTGAATATTCTCCGTTTAGCTTATTACTGTTATTCTCAGTTTAGTTTATTACTATAAAACAGCCTATTCTTTCCAAAACCACATTTTCATGTCTATTTTCTCTTCTTAACCCTGGACCTTTTCTTTGGCTAGAAAAAGTCATTATGGTTGAGCATAGAGCATTCCTGGTCTAGCCATGATTCTGACCCTGCAAACCCTGTTAATTCTCTGCTTTACAATCCTCAGCCATGACAGATTGAATCTAAATGAGCTGAATGGATTGTCCACATGAACTAGTTGCCACGGCTTACTAAATTATTCCTAGTCTCAGGAGATGCAGTGCATGGCCAAAAGGTATTACCTGCAACACACCTGGGTTAGACTCATTTGTTTCAATGACCATTCAGGCTGTGGTTTTACCTCACAGAATGGGAGAAGTTTCATGGAAGATCATGGTTTGTTGTGGTTGCTCACTACTGGTATGTGGTGGCTTGCTAAGCTGACATACCTTTGTACACTCTGTATGTTCTGCACCCTGATGGGTAAATAACCCAATGAAGTTTTAGCTGATATGTTTCCATAACCCAGAGCAGAACAAAGTTAGAGACGGGCATCACCACTGAAAAAGTGTATTATAACATGCTTTTAGAGTCCAAGAAACTTTTGCATACAAGAAAAGATGTTTGTATTTTTTTAGTAATAGATATTAAGGAATATATTCTATTAAAACTCATTTTCAATGCTGTAACTATAATGACGCATAATTATAAAAAAAATCAGCATGTAAAAAAGACACATTCAGTATGTAGCAATTTCTAAACCACTCTCTTTTATCAGCATATTAAACATTTTCTGGTGTATCAAATCCCTTTGGGTCTGACATGCATCTTCAATTAGCAAAGACAACAGAGAGGTGAGACAGAAAGCACAATAGGCTGGAAAAAGCGTGAACATTAGACTCAAAAGGAGTAATATTTTGATCTTTTTTCTTATGATATTATTCATGATATTATTATTATTATTAATATTATTATTATTTTTCTTATGATATTATTCATATTTTCTTATGATATTTTCATGGAAAAAAAAAAATCTGATGGCCACAGAACACTCCTAACATTTAAGGGGACCATGCCTTTACTAAGATACACGTGTCTGCTGGTTTGGAAACCCTACTGTTATCAGAAGACTGTAGATGGCAGTAAAGGACCGTGAATAGCTCTTTAGAGGCTTGGTGTAAAAATTAATCTTAGAAATTTCTCGTTTTTAATCCAGTTTGCCGTTTTGCAGGTAAATTATTCTCTCTTCGTTATTTATGGTGAAACTTGGTGCTGTAATCAAGGTTTGTTGTTGCTGTGTGCTCACTCTGTTGACTGAATTGCAGTTAATTTGCCCTCTCGTGACCATCCTCCTTCTAAGTTTTTTCCAGCAAGCATAACAAGTGATAACAACTGAAAAGAGTGACATAGTTTGGTAGCACTTTGTGATATCACTGATCATACGTTTGTGTTTCTTGTCACCCATTTCAGTGGAGCTAATACACATTGCTTTAATAGAGCTTGTTGGGAGACTTTGAAAAGAACAGAGGACAGATATGTGCTCAGGTTCTGGCAAACCTTTAGGGTTTCCTCCTAAAGCATTCCGAGATGTGGCTTAGCTGTTCTGAACCTAAATCTTACCTTACAAGAATGACTGAAAACAAGTCTAGGCCCTGATCTTGCAGACGTGTTTTAGTAGTCTGACTTGAGACACTGCGTAGGATCAGTCACATGCAGACAGTATTTATGGAGCTGATGCCTATGATGAAATATAAAAATCAGAAGGCCCTACTTCCAAATAATAAAATAAGATGCATAACATTTTTGCTACATAGAATAAATTAATTACAGAGTTATAGTCATTTTGGGATTTGGGCGAGCTGAATTTGAATTCCTGTTCTTTTACAGACTTCCCCCTGTGACCTTTGAACAAGGCAGTTCGCTTGATCTGTAACAGAAAACAAGGCTCTTTGAGGAAGGCTGCAGGAGCTGCAGAAGCCTTGGAATACCTATTATGTGTTTCTAATGAGACGGGCCACAAGAGATAAATTCACTTTTTGTGCAAGAATCTGTGTGTGGTTTCAGATGTTTTGCCACTGCAAGCAGGATGATATACCATAGCTGCCATGTTTGAAATGAAAGACTGAGAAACTACAAAGGAGAACCTACACCCTCTATAAATGTTTTTGTGTCTGTGTGCATGTGTGTCTTCCTCTGTCAGTGAGGTTACATCATTAATACCAGGTGCTCTCCATTTCCTGAGGTGCTTACTGCAAACGCTTAGGAAGACCAGAAACCTTGTGTGCTGAGCCAAGCACTGACTGTGCCTCCACCTACAAGAAACCGCATAGTATTTGACTGTAAATGGTACTTGGAGAAGACTTGCTTTCACTGGGCTGGAAGATTGTTGTGAAGTGGAAGCCAGTATTGTGTGGTTTGGATGAGGCTCTTCTAAGATTAGCAGCAGATCAGTAAGTTTCTCCTTCGCCTCTTTCTGCTACGAGCAGAAGGAGGAACATCAGCCTAGGATGTAGGAGAACTGGGCTTACGTCCAGCGTTCTTCCACGTTCTCCTCTCTGAACCTGGGGCAGGGAGCTGGAGTGAGGTGAAGCACTTGGGCAGGGGCATCCTAGGAGCAGGACAGAGGACGAAGAGGACGCCCTTGCCCAGGCAGATTTGCTGTGGGTGTTACAGTAGCATCTTTGCCCACAGACATCAAAGATGTTTCTCAGTAGAGCTCTGGGCAGGTAGCTGGAGGCAGTTGTGCTCAGCAAAACCCCTTTAAAGTGCCCCATGTCCCCTCCATCACCTCAACCCACGCTCTCAGTTGATTTCCTTGATCATGAGACAGCAAGTCTGGGCTAGCCCATACCACTTTCCTTGAACTGTGCGAGGGGGAAGTTACATGTGCAGTTATTTGGGTAGACCCTGGCAGGTGTTAGCTTTTGGCAAGGGGAAAAGGAGAGCAGCTGGGGACAGGAGTACTTTCACCTCACACAGATACAGCCAGGGTGGGAGAAGTGGAAAAAGCCTCAGGCTAGCTTTTCACAAGCAGGAGGCACTTAACATCCATTTATTTTTGAGTCCCTGTAGGTCCAGGTCTTAATTTCTTCCTCTTGATAAAGTGCAGATAGAGGAGTCTGCCTGTCTTTCCAGGAGTGGTTGACAGTGTCGATGTAAACTTTACTGAGGCAGTCAAACGGCACATGCATGTGTCCTTGGATATGTGACAGGTTGAAATGCACGTCTGTTTCGTTATTTTAGTCTAATTCAGAAGCCAAGTCAGAGTCAGAGTTACACTCAGCTCTGGGATAGAGCTGGGAAGGCTGTGCTGTGGGTGGGTCATGGGTGTGCCTTTAAACTCACCCTGATCCATATGCTAGATAACAGAGAGAAGTGTAATGTTTAGACATTGGGCATTGTTAGACAATAGACAAGGTAAAAACAAAAAACAAACAAAACAAAACAAACAAAAAAAAAACAAATATTGACATTGACTACTGCATCTGAAAAAATGCCTGCTTGTGAGAAGATCCAAACTTAAGTCTGTGAGTGCGAAGTCTGCTGTTTACCCACAGAGCTGGTCCAGCCCAGGCAGCAGTTGAACAAGCTTCTCACGTTTCCCCATCAATGTGCCATCACTTTGTCCTTCAAGGACCACCGGTTAGCGATGCCTAATCAGTGCCTGGCAGGTGGCCACTAATTCATGACACACAGATTTCGACATAGCTACTGGATGGCCTTGGATTACTGCTGCCCACACCTGGACTCAGACCAACGACCGGGCGGGTGAAAAAGATCATGTTTTCCTTCCCACTATTCAGGCTATTCAATCTCCACTTCTCCCAGGGTTGCTGTTTTGAATGTTGGAACAAAAAGCAAACGAGCACTGAATCTTTGCATAGTGTCAGCTTTCCATTGTGAGGAAAGGACAACTTCTTAATTATACCTGTATAGTAGTGTGTTGTCTTCAGGTTTTTACAGGTTGGAAAGCACACATACAGCTATGCTTACAGACTTACTCAAGATAAACAGCTTTTTTCTTTAAGAAACAGCTCAAGAAAATGTGTTTGGCAAGGCATAGATGGTCTTTATATAAGAGAGAGTTTACAGTAAAAATATACACATACGGTTAGGAAAATGAGCTTTTATGTAAATTGTATATATAGTACATGAAAGAAATAGATAAGATACAAGCAGATTGTCCAAGGGATAAAACACACCAGGAAAAATACTACAAATTTTGGACTGATTACAAGACGCAGATGCCTTTGATTGTCTTTAGCATTGCAAACTAATTAAAAATTTGAACTGAAATTGGAAAGAATCTATAAAAGGTACTCCATTCATTTGGTATAAAGTGGTCTTCTGTTCCCTCTGCCTGTATGGATTTGAACCAAACATTTTTCCGGTTCCACTCATCTCTTGGAAAACATGGGGTATTCAAATGTAGACTTTAAGCACCTCACCTAATCTCTGGCGAGGCATGTGCATATGTGACTTCTGTGTGGTTTAGCTACTACCCTGCTCCCTTTTCCCAAAATGCTTTTTCTTCCTTGTGCCAGAAGGCTCTTCACTTTCTATCAAAATTGTCACCAAAACCTTTGTGTGTGTGTGTGTGTCTTGGATAGCAGGTAGTGACTGGCCTTCTTTCTTCTCAGTACCAATGAATGGTACCTGGTTCAGCTTAGATTTTTGAAGCCGTTAGACTGATTTAACAGATTTTAGAAAAGAGGAAAACTTTAATTGATCTGCTTGACCTGAAGCCACGAGTCCCACCACCTTAGGATAGCAGATATGAGCTAGATATGGAGTCCGGTAGTTGACATGAGGAGTCAGGCAATGTCTGACAGGAATTTGTGTTGGAACTGTTCTATTCAGTCATCACATGCAAACACCTTAAGTCAAATATCAGAAAGCTTTTAAATAAAGGTCAGGGAACTTGATTTCTCCACTACCAATGCTGTCATTACTCTTTATGCTCAAGTAGAAATAGTGAAATGGCTTTCCAGTGGTGATAACTTCATTAAATTTGTATTCTAAATCACTTTAGAATGGGAACAACTGGTTATGTTTTTCTCCTGGAGTGCTTGGAAACATTTATAATTAAAATATGATCAGAGGCAATTCCAACAATTATAATGTTATTTTTCAACTCTAATAAGCTACCAGAGTCACCTCTCTGTCTGATGCAAATTAAGATACTTCTAGAAGGATGTTTGCATTTTTCCACAGAGAATTTATCACAGAATCATTGAATGTCTTGGGTTGGAAGGGACCTTAAAGACCATCCCTGTTCCAACCCCCCTGCTATGGGCAGGGGACACCTCCCACTACACCAGGCTGCCCAAAGCCCCATCCAGCCTGGCCTTGAACACTGTCGTGGATGGGGCATCCATAATTTCTTTGGGCCACCTGTTCCAGTGTCTTGCCACCCTCTGAGTAAAGCATTCTCTACTAACATCTAATCTAAATCTCTCCTCTTTTAGTTTAAAACCATTCCCCATTGTTCTATCATTATCTGCCTTCATCCTTTTTATAAGCCCCCTTAAAGTATTGAAAAGTTGCAGTGAGGTCTTCCCAGAGTCTGTTTTTCTCCAGGATGAACAACCCCAGCTTTCTCAGCCTGTCTTCATGGGAGAAGTGATCCAGCACTGTGATAACCTTTGTAGCCCTCCTCTGGACCCTCTCTAACAGCTCCAATCCTTTTTGTGCTGGGGGCCCCAGACCTGGATGCAGCACTCCAGGTGGGACCTCACAAAGGCAGAGCAGAGGGGGACAATCACTTCCCTCAACCTGCTGGCCATTTCTCTGTTGATACAGCCTAGGACGCCGTTGGCCTTCTGGGGTGCAAGCATGCACTGCTGGCTCATGTTGAGCTTTTTGTCCATCAGAACCCCAAAGTCCTTCTCCACAGGGCTGCTCTCACCGAATTCTTCTCCCAGTCTGTGCTCATGTCTGGGATTGCCCTGACCCAGGTGCAGCACCTTGCACTTGGACTTGTTGAACCTCATTAGGTTCACACAGGCCCACTTCTCAAGCTTGTCCAGGTATTTAATTACCCTGAGTCACCACTGTTGAACTACTTTCTGTGAGTTCCAGCTGTAGAATAGCATTACACTCCCACAGTCATGTAACATTTCATAATCTTAATTTCCTCTTTAAATACTGGAGCTGCTCTGATAATAGTATTAAAAGAGATCTCCTCAGACAATTAACAAAAAATCCAAAACCACCCCCAACACTACAAAACAACAACTTCTGCAAGTACGTAATTATGTTAAGCTGGAAAATGATCTGCCGCTCATACAGTTTAACCAACACAAATAACCATATAACCACTACCATCCTCTTTGGCTCAGTACATATTTACTTGTGCTTTCCTTTTGCCCTTATCCACTACATTGCTCTCTGTAGTCACATGGGTGTACATAATGACTAGCAGCATGGACATCCACAGAGAGGCATAGGCTCCCTTTTGGCACATATGTTAAGGGCATAGGGCATATAGTACATGTGGGAGTGATAAGTGTGTACTTAAAGGCGAAAAAGTGTACTTAAAGTTGAAAAATACTACTTGCTTTAGATTGGAATTTCCTAGCAGTTGTGAGATAGTCTTTCTGAATCATAATATGAAATATTTTGTAACTTTTGTTAAGAGAGGGTGAAAACAACAATCAACTTCATTTTGTAATAACACAAGAACAGTGGTTTAAAATTACCAGGCGTTAACCAAGCTCTCAAAACCTACACATGATCTACTTTCCTATTAAATTTTGTATGAGGATTTAAGTAGTTTTTTTTTTAGTTAGCAGTATAAAATAGGTTCTCCAAGCACAAATTCCATCTGGAGCTGTAAATAAAGAACCTTCTCTGAGAGCTTTATGAAGAGAAACCAAGTAGAAATGATTCGGAAAACTCATGGCCATCAAAAGCTAACACCGTGTGAAATTTTCCAGCTAGTGACTACTTGCCTATGACCCCTTCTAAACCTATTTTTGAATGTACCATCTACTTTGGACTCCTTTCTAGTCACTACCACCATTCAAAATGAAGGAGTCTGTGGCACATGGAAAGCCTCTGCAGGAGCAGGCCCTGGGCCAGAGCCGCAGCCCGTGGAGAGGAGCCCACGCAGGAGCAGGGGGTTTGGGGGGGGGCTGCCGCCCGTGGGGGATCCATGCTGGAGCAGTTTGCTCCTGGGGGATGGACCCCGTGGTACGGAGCCGTGTGGGAGCAGTTCTTGGAGAGCTGCTGCCTGTGGGCAGCCCCCGCAGGCTCAGTTCGGGAAGGACGGCATCCCATGGGAGGGACCCCATGTGGAGCAGGGGCAGAGAGTGACTGTGAAGGGGTGGCGGAGACAAAATATCATGTTCCCAGAATTTCCTCTGACAAATAATTTTTGGCTAATAATTTTCTTGTGTGGATTTCTCTGCGTGCCTTCCTGATCCTCTGAAAGTGCAGGTGCTGGTCCACTTGCTTAGGGCTTCCACACTTGTGGTACATGTCTCTGCACAGTGTGAGTCACTCTGATGACCTAGTTGGGTGGTGCACTGGATGAGCTGTGGAGATTTGGGTTTATTTCCTATCCGGTGAGAAAGGCACAGGGCAACGTGAACAAGCAGAGCACGAGAGCACCAGGGCAGCCCTTGAAGTGGTCAATGTGTCTCCTCTGCTTGTCTGTCTTTCAAGGGGACTACCACCACCTGCTAGTACAAAAAGCAGTGCTTCCATCTGAACAGGGAATGTCCATCACTTTTATTTTTTTTTGATGTTACTGCTATTATTATATTCTTGCATTCTTACATATTTGCGTTATTTTTAATTTTTGTGTAATTTTTTATAAAACTCCACTTACCAGGCACTTGTAAAGCACCTTTAACAAAAGTGCCCCAAATGGTCTGATCTTTTGATTGTCTTTGTGATTAGCACCAATAATAGTTTGGGGTCAAGAAAACCATTTTTACTTTACTTCCTTAAGGACTTAACCAATAGGCATCAGGCCAAGATTTTTGCTTGCATTGAACTAAAGGAAATATTTCTGCCAAACTATATTCAACTGTATATGCAATTGTGACTTGGGCTTTGATAGAAGTAACATAATTTTTAATTATACTTTCATAGTATATAATATATGTTGCATATACTTGTATACTACAACAGATTTTTTTCTTTTTCTTAGGCTGTTCATTTGTCTCAGTGACAATATATGGTTTTCATCATGGCTGTGTTTATCTGACAACAAGAAGCACTCAGTTAGGGCAGCTCACAGGTATCAGTAATATAATAATATGAGGTCAGTAATGAGCAGGATGCAACTTATCTCCATATTGGAGCAGTCTACCTGTAATTTAAATGACCTTTCATATTTGATGGAAAGGCTTGTTTTGTTTCAATACACAGTAATGCTTTTTGCGACACATTGTATCATCAGTAGCAGAGACTGATTATTTTCACTATTTTTTTTTTAATCTTAGAAAATGCTCAAAAATGAAACTCTTTGTCCAGAGACATGTTAATTTTGACAAAGGATCCGCTGAAAAGTTTTTGGGGCCTGTGATGAAATTCCTTTTTATCCTATGAAGAAACAATAAGAAAAGTACTTTTTGTGCCTGGGAAATTGTATTTCTTTTTCTTTCTTTCTTTCTTTCTTTCTTTCTTTCTTTCTTTCTTTCTTTCTTTCTTTCTTTCTTTCTTTCTTTCTTTCTCTCTCTCTCTCTCTTTCTTCCTTCCTTCCTTCCTTCCTTCCTTCCTTCCTTCCTTCCTTCCTTCCTTCCTTCCTTCCTTCCTTCCTTCCTTCCTTCCTTCCTTCCTTCCTTCCTTCCTCTCAATCGAGAGATACTATGGTGAAAGAATGGAATGTTCTTCTTCTTGTTTTCTCCTGAAAAATCACAGAACAAAATGTAGCATGGCAGTGACAGTTATATTTTCTGTCAGGCTGGCTCCAGCAGCTGCCATTGCATGCTGCTCTTAAAGCCTGGACTACAGCTATACAGGGGGAAATAAGACATCTTGCAAGATTTGGGAGCTCTTAATATTAGTAAGGAAGTAGGAGAACTTCTACAGGACTGACAAAAAGCAGCTAGCAGCTTGTAGCCTGGTTTGTGAGGCTAGTCAGCACAGGTACTGTTCATCTCTAAAACAAAGTTACTCTTCCTATGAACTTATCATCATAAGCTTCTTGTGCTGGTAGCTGCCTGGCAGGACCAAATTAAAGGACAAAAAATGCATGAGTGAGAGTTTTACATGATGGGCATCTGGAAAATTGTCTTCTCAACGGCCTCTGTGGTTGTATGTCAGCCATGGAAGGGATAACAGGTTTTTGGAGGCAGGATGTTTCCAGGCTGCTTGCTGCCCCTTTTGAAAGGGGCACATGGAAGCAGAAGGGAGCAAGGACTAGTGGAGCTAGAAATAGACCCAGAAAAGAGAAATCTCTCAATGTTTATGTTCGCATTCTGGTAGAAGGGCACATCTCTGTAAAGCTGACCCTGAGTAGTCCTGGAAAAGACAATTCTTTTCTGCCCCTTGACCCCACATCTATGGCTGCTTGCATTATCACCCTGCTTCTTAAACCTCTCTCTGGGCACACCATCTGATTACTAGAGAATGGCAATGGCTGTAGGCTGGGCCCTGCAAGATCATCTAATTTCAAGTCACTTCTCTGGTTGAAGGTGCAGGCACTGACTGCCAGAGAAAGCGATAAGCCCCCAAATCCTGCAACCTTCAAGCTGTGCCTTTAACAATGTTATAAGACATAACAGATCTATCTGTTTTAGGAGCATAGTGTTACTTACAACTGCGGTCTTCAAGAAAAAAGTTGCTTCAGATTTAATCTGGTAAAGTAAAAAGAGATCCTGATAAGCCTTTAAGATTTTAGGGTTAAGGAATTAGATGACATCTGATCTTTAAATATATTGCAGCAAAAATTCTTAACAAAAGCAGTTCTTGTTAGCCAAGCACAGCAGATGAACAACAAATACAAAAAGGAATAATCCCAACAACCTGCATCTGGTTTAAATACAGTCAAATAGTATAATGGTCAGAACAAATTAGCAAGTAAAAGGGAAAATCTCATGTTGCCTAAAAGATGATAAAATAGATTTGGTGGTGTTCATTACTTGCTTTTGGAGCTGCGTGACCAGTATGTTAATGTATCACACCTTTTATGTATTTTCTAGGCAGCAATTTGGTTGGTTGAATTGCCCTGCATCTAAAGGTTTCTTTCATGTTCTACCCCATTCTCCTTTAATGTTTACTTCAAGTAAATAAATTAAAGGTGAAAACAGTGATATAAAGTATAAGAGCTAGTGACTGCAGTTCACGTTTTTTTTTTTTTTTTTTTTTTTTTAAACTAGAAGTGTTCCCCAAGCTATCTGGACTTGCAAGGGGACTGCTCAGCTGTGTTGCCTGGCTTGGATCAACAGTAGCACTGCCTGTCCAACCCTGCTGCATAGTATGAACAGGTTAATCTGCACTTCTCAGTGTGGGCTTCAGCGTGGTCTTTCTCTGGAGTTGGAGGAGCAGGGCACTGATGGCTGCTGACAAAAGGCCAGGACCATCCCGGTTAACCCATGTTGTATACCCAGCTATTTCTCCCTCCCTAAGCAGTTGAGGATGGTAATCTATTTTGATCTCAGTAGCTTAGGTTTGGAAAGAGCTGAATAACTCATGTATATTATTATTAATGGTCCTATTGTATCAGCTTCTTCCTCCATTTCATGCAATGTGGAGAGCACTGGGGAACGCACGGCGGTTCATGTGGGTGTCTTTGGTGCTCCCTTGGGGGGTGAAGAAGATATGTGATGCCCCTGATAGAAATGATCAAATCCTGGAAACACAGTCTGTATGGCTGTGATCCCTTAGAACCATGTCACCCTTGAAGATTAGGGAAGCTTTGGTAAAATGCCTTAACATCATCCTTTCTGTTGATTTCACATCCATATCAACATGTGGAGACCCAGCTCCAGAAGGACATAAAAGGGCAAGTCAATACAGGAGGAGATAGTCCCTTGGGGACTTATGAACATATGATGGACACATGATCTGTTTCCCAGTAGGATGACTGGAATAGCTCTCTACTCAAGTTGGTGGAGGGTTCTTTGGTTTGCCAAAGCAATCCTCTGTGGACAACACAACATCTTTAAAGAATGGAGAAAAATGCTTGGCTAAGGGAGGGAAATGCATTATTTGTGACATATGTGCTCCTCTGGTTCTTTCTGTGGGCTTATTCTGAGGTTGTTCTTGTTAAGGATAGGAATGTAACATTTGCCATGGATAAAGCTGTATGCCATAATGAACCTCCTGAGGCTATTTTTCTTTTAAATGCATGAATTATAGGTAAGTAATTTTAAATTCTTATCATGGGGTGCAGGGATCATTAACATGCCAGTAAAGTAAATGAATTCTCTCAGTTCTGAAATGCCCATTTCAATATGAGTCTCTGATTGCTGAACATACAAAATTGGTGATGTCTTGGCTTAGGAGTGCACCCAATGTTTGATTTTCTGTTGAAATCGTGATTTAACTCAGCAAAAGTATATATATATATATTTAATTTTATATAGTGCTTTTTCACATTAGTGGCAGTAAAATACAGTTCTGATAAGACAGCAAGCATGATACACTCAATCATGCTGACTTTCAGCTTTTTTTGGTTAAAAAAATGACATTTGCTGACATCTAGCCTTGCCATATGACTGTTTTCAATGTTTTCCATGACTTTTTTTCCTGGATCTCGTTTGTTTTTAAGTGATGTATTTCCTAGCCAGGAATTTTAGCAGTGCTCTCCATCCAGTTGAGCAGCACATTGTGAGATTCCGTCAGAGTTGCTTCAGCTTTTAGAGAGCTTCTTGGCTGGTTTTCAGTTCAGACACATATGGAGAAGTTATCAGCTGGAGAAATTGTACAGGCCCTCAATTTTTTTTTTTTTTCACTCAAGACCTATTTGAAAACTCCCGTCAATTTTGTTTTTAAATGTATTTATGGAAATGGTCTAAATCCTCTACATGTTGATTTAGTTTGCTTTCTGAGACCGCAACAGATCACTTACTGGTTAGTTATACTCTTCAGATTGAGAAACCTGTAAAAAGTCGGTAAAACCTGGAAATCTAATTATTAGTTGCTTACAGCTTCCAAGGGTGAAGCCTTGCTCTTGGGTTCTCAACTACATATGGGTGATCTTAATAATAATTTACTTATGGATACATATATATATATATGTATGTATGTATATAGTGTGTGTGTCAATAACCAACATTGCTTGATTTGAACAGTTTTATCTGGGGACTGATGCTGGCAAGTGCTTCTGTACTTCAAGAAGATTTGAGGGGACTGTCATCTTGCAGCATCATCATCTACCACACTTGAGGATTGGGCACCCAAGACACGAATGCAGTAGAATTGTTCTGTTAGTGGATTTTTTTTTTTCCTCAGTATTTCAGTTACTCTCCTATGTTGGAAGGGGACCCACTGGAACATGGTAGTAGTGCCATGGGTGGAGCAGTGATTTGTGTTGTGGGACCTAGACAGGTGAAGGAAAAGACACATTTTTCATGCAAGTCATCATTTCTTTTAACTCAGCGTACAACCCCTCTCAAGATGACGTATAGATTCCTGTCAGGTAAATGCACTAATATAACATATTTAATAATATAGCTTTTGGATATATTCTGGTGTCAGCAGGATATATACCAGCAAGATGTCTACATAACTGGCTCTCAGCAAACAGTTAATGCAAAGTTATAGAGTAAAGGCAGCCTTCTGCTGGCCTCCAATTGCTTTTGCAGTTTACTATCAGTTGGTGCATAATTTAGTAGTAGACAGTTCTGAGATTTGTGTGAGAAAATTCTTCCAAATAATTGATTTTCTGGATATGCACTAGTAACTGGGTAAGATGCCATTAGTGTTTTGTCTAGGGAGTCAACACCGTTTCTGTAAAGATTTCTCACAGATATGATCCAACATCATTGAATTCAGAAATATCTTGCTTTTTGAATTTGAACTACCTAGAATCAAGCTAAGTGGAAAAATGACTGATAATTTTTTTTTTCCTCCTAATAAAGCTTTATTATTCCAGTCAGTAAATATTTTTATTATTCATAAAAATAAAGTATCCCCTTGCAAAATAATCTTTTCCTGAACATGGTAAATGATGATGATAGCACAGTTATTAAGTAGGAAGCTGGAGTTCTCTTTTAAGCTATCTGAAAGTGCTTGAATAGATTTTTACATTGAGCCAAAGAGAATTTAACAGACAATGGAAGGTTGTTAAACTTGCTATGTATTTTACACCCACTTGGGGAACACTTTAATTTCAGTCCAAAAATGTTGAAAATGCCTGACTCAGCAGTATAGATATTACTGATTCCTTGTATTAAAAAAATTAGTTTCAGTATTAATTTATCAGTAGAACAAGGTGCATAAAGATTTATGGGTTAAATTACTCCCTTGCAAGGATCCAGAGCTAGCTCTCAGAACTACTTAAATTTCATTTTACCTCTGCTTAGCAATTTCCAGTGACTTTTAAATATTGAATAGGCCTCAGACTGGCCTTCATATGGAAGAGTTTCATGGTGGGTGAAAGAAAAAGGACATCTGTCTTTGGAATTTGTTTTCAGCTTAGTGCACACAAATCTAACCACCAGGGAGACGATTTAATCAAGAGAGAATTAGAACTGAGAAGAAATTGCCCACTCAAACAATAAAATTCAAAAACTGTAATTGCCAACTGTTCAGGAAATATGAAATCGGGATTTCTCTTTTACCTCCTCTGGATTCATAATCATTTACTGACTGGAGATTGAAATGTTCACCTATTCCTGTTTAAAATTAAAGGGGCACCTGTTGACAGTAAGAATTCTAAGAGCATGCTTATTACTTACCAAGATTTCAGAAGTACTTTAAGTATATGTTCTCCTTTCTGATCATTGCCGTGGTTCCTGTCTCTGGAGTTAGCTGATTCAAGAATGGAATAAAGATAGAGAAAGGTGATGGAAGACTGCAGCAAAGGGATTGAGCAGATAATACATATGCTTCTTTTATGTAAAAATATATTTGTATACATAATATTTATTTTATCCTTTACAGCTGAACTCTATTTTCTATTGAGAACAGATTTAAAATCTCCAGTTATTGCAATCAGTAGACATACTTGTGTAGTGAGATGCTACTCCAAATGAGCAGAGAAAAGTGCGAGAACCTGGATTTAAGTTAATAATGCATAAACATTAGTTCTAACTTATTCATGGTCTGTCATGTACACAAGTGTGTCTTTACCATGCTGTAGTGTCTTATTGTCCAGTGTCTAAGTGACCAGGTGTTGGTCAAAAAGGAAGATTGACCCAATAGTTATTAAACAGTAATTTCTAAGATAATAGGCAGATGAATCAACACTTTATCTAGCTAATTTACCTTAACACTTTTTGAGCGAGACAAAGATTAGTCTTAGGAAAGAATATGAAGAATAATAGTGAGAATCATGTATTTTTGCACATATTCAGCTTTGAAACCATACACTCTTTGCAAGCCTGCATGAAAGCATGAAGCACTACATTGAAACAATTTATCCTTATGTTTCTTCTGGTTCTTTCATTTGTGACTGTGGCTGTGTTCATTCTTTAGATGTGGAGGTGGGAGTCTTGGATTTATATATTACAGAAGGCCAAATACTCTTGAGTTTTTGTAAAAACAAACAAACAAACAAAAAACTGTAGTGAAATGTAAAGAGAAGTCTTTTTCTGTTGCAGGGTATGAGTAACTTCTCCTGGATTAAATGAGCATTATTTATGTGCAGGACCTTGGCAGGTTTACATAAGTAATAGATGCAATTAGGCACAATTATAGAGAGTTCATGAACAAAAATTACATAGCTTTATATTCAATATATTCAAGGAACTCAATTTATTATAATTAATGCACCATGTATTTTTTAACTGTATTCTGGAGGCACATCCTGAAATATTATTTTTGAAGTAAAATGCAATTATAGGTAGAGAATGTGAGAAATTAATATTTATATTCCTAAGTATTGTGGAAAAACACAGTTGAAAAGAGCTCTTTTATTAAACAAGCCAGGACTGAAAATGAAGGAGAGGATTGCACAATGCACAACTGCACACAATCTTTTAGAGATGAGATCATCAGAGCAGCTAGGAGTTAAGACATGTGGTTTGAATTAGGGGTACCTACTGTCTAGGCGCTTAATGTATTTGATCGGAGATGTCTCAGAAACATATGAAAACAGCTCTAAGGAGAGTAGCATCTTTAGAGATCTTAGAATACCAATGTACTACAAATAACTGTATTTTCATATGAGCATCTTTCCCATTCTCAAAAAATAAAAATGTTCTAGGTATAAAGAATAACATGAAAATCCAAACTGGATCTTAATGCATCACAAGAGGTGCTAGGAGAATATTTGTTTCTTCACATAGACAGTGAAAAAAATAAACAGGTAAGTTTAGAAACATAGCAGCTTAGGTATTCAATACTATTTAGGCATACAGAATTGTCAGACAGCTGAGCCTCTGAAAGAGAACAAAAAATGCAGAGTATCTGTTTCCATGCTCAAAAGTATAATATCATCACACAGATGTCATGTATGTTTAAAGTAATGTTTTTGCAATTGCATACCCTATTTGAACAAGTACCATTGATAATAGGTATATAATATAATAATTCATGATATTCTTTAGTTCTCTGTATACTTGCACTCAGAAGCACACAGTAAGGAGACTTTTTTGAATGCCAAGGAGGGTAATTTTACCAACAGTAAAATGAACACAGAAGGAGAAAACATTATTTTTTGACTTCACGCAGTAATTTGCTTGGACCAATAAAGTTTAGATTCATGCTGATGTGAGCTCAAGGATCTAAAAGTGACCAATTTACCTGCTGCTAACTAAAAGGAACCTAACATAAAACCAAGGATTTTTCTAACCTTCCATACTAGAAGCCTGTTCTGCAGGGAGCTAACTTGGGTGCATTCATACTACACACCTCCAACACGAGCTCTTCAGAAAGCAATGCCTGTCAGTGCCAGACCCTTGTGCATTCACCAGGGCAATTTTATTCAACCTCAGCAGCCAGCCTGCCTAAATCTTTTTGTTGTGGGGCCTGATTTTGCATCTAAGTGAGCTCTTCTGCACTGTAGCCTACTAAGAAATCTCCAATTCCAGTCACCTGAGGGTGTTTTTTTTTAATGGTAGCACAACACCTGATGACAATTGGGATTGCCACAAGAGTGTTCCCTATCTGGCCACTTTTGAGCTATTTCTGCTTCTGTTAATGTTGATAACATAAATCCAATCAATTTCAGTGAAGGCAAGGTATGCCTGTGATGGCCTGCTCTTATCTGTATGCTTAGACTGAAAAAACCCAGAACTGATTTCCATCACAAGAAGATGAGAAGGTACACTATAATTATAACTCTAGGAGTGTTCCCTGAAATGATGCCACTGTTTTTTCCTCTCTCACATTACAAAAATATTGTCATCCTATTTAGTGTTTCTTCTTATAGAGTAAGAGCTTATAGAAATTATTATAGCACACATTTACTACATCTCCACTAAAAAGTTAATATTGCTTGATGAATACAATACATTTATCTATTCATTTATTTTTGCAGAAGAAGACAAACATCCATGAGCTATTGAAAGGCTATGAAATAGTTTCAAACAGAAACAAAAACAACTGCCCCACATAAAACAACTGTAACATACTAGGACATCTATGGTTGTCATAAAACATCTGGATCTCTAGGGAACATTTTGACAGCTTTAATAGTGACCTGATTTTAGTTTTTAATAATATTACTCTTATTACATTTCCAAATGGAATGCGAGTAGGACAAGGCATCAGGTGCACAGGAAAGTAATATGGCATTGCTACCAGACCCTTTGCACGTAGGTCCTGTGGAACAGAGATTACTAAACCAACAGGTGAGATTTGCCAGCTGTCTTGATCAGGTCAGTGGTGCAATAAATCCTGGGCTGCTGACTATTTGTGCTAAGAAAGAGTTGCTTAATAGGCTCTACAGTGCCATCAGGGAAGGAAAGCTCTCAGATGAGAAACTAATTGAACATTTGGTTCTTTCAGTGCTACAATGGAGCAGATACCTGGGTTTTCCTCTACCAGAAATGTATTTCATCTGGAGTTAGAAGCATCTTTTTTTTTTTTTTTTAAAAACCTGTGCTCTAACTATGTGCTCTGTTTAGGAAGGGGATTTCCTTTCTCTTGTGGTGGTGTTCTCTTGTTTTTCAGTGGTGCCCAGTGCCGGGACAACAGGCAACGGGCACAAACTACAACACAGAAGGCTCTGTCTGAACATCAGGAAACACTTTTTCACTGTACATGTGACTAATCACTGGCACAAGTTGTCCAGAGAGGCAGTGATGTCTCTGTCCTTGGAGATCTCCTAAAGAAACCTGGACATCGTCTTGGGCAACCTGTTGTAGGTGTCCCTGCTTGAGCAGCGGGGTCAAACCAGGTGACCTCCAGAGGTCCCTTCCAACCCTAACTGTGGTGTGGTTTTGTGATTCTCTATTTCTTTTTTGTTGCTGTGCTATGCTGGGCTCACAGAATATTTATTTATGATGTCTGGGTAAAATCATTGTAAGCATTTTGAATGATCTATTCCACACTGCTTTTGGGGGTCATCACTTATTTTATGTTTTCCACTTTCTCTGATTCAGACCAGAAATTCTCTAGGTTGTAGTCTCTTCATTTTCTTTGTCCAGTGTCAGAAAATCTGCTGAGCTATACATAAGATACAGAATCATTAGAGTACCCAGAGAAAAAAATTGTAGACCAATCACTTACTCCTCCTAGCACTGTGATTGTGTTCACATATGTGCAATGTGCATGCAAATCTGTAATAGAGTCTCTGTAACAGGATGTCTGTAATAGAAATGCAGAAATGTGTAGAAAAGAGGAACTCAGGGAGGAGACTGGGCCTGGCTCAGCTCAGGGGAGATAGTTTATGGATTCTGACACCACTCATTTGATGAGGTTCAAAAATATTATTATCTTAGGACTATTCTGTGCACATTAGAAATAGAAATACTCTGGATACTTCAAAAGGATTATTTTGCTTGGTTCTCAACCGATAGCACTGTGTGCTGTGAAGGGGTGCTCAAAGTATAAGTAAAACCTACATGATTTAGATGCAAAACTGCCTTTACATCAGCGATAAAACAAGGCAAAGAAGCAACCCTTTTTCCCCAAAGTCTTTAGCAGGTATTTAAAGGATTGAGTTGGAAAAAATCCCTTTTTTTTTTTTTTTTTAACATAGTGGAGTCCACACCATCTGTCGTTCACACCTCCCTTTATTTGCTGTGGCTAAGGCAAACAGCGCAGCATATAAAGAAATAGCATGTCCCATAATTCAGAATAAAGAATATATGTTTTTGTTTTCTTATGGGAAGAATAGAAATTTGAAGCAAGACATCTGGGTCAGTTGAGAACAGTGAGACGTTACACAGGGGCAACAAGGAGTAGAATAGCTAGTGCCACAGGAAAAAAGCAACCACAACAACAGCTTGCAAGGGTACATGCTGAAACGCCTGTATATCATTCCTTAGAAGGCATATGGTAACTTGGCTGCCAATGTCATATTTCTCAGGCGTGCACAACATTTTATGGGTCATGATTGCACTGACTCCAGCTCTGGTAGAGAGAATTCGCATTGAGATTTTGCACTGAATTTTCATAATATACTTGTTCAGTTGCTTTAAAGAAACAAGCAAGGAAAAATGAGAAGGAAAAGAAAAAGGAAAAGGAAAAGAAAAAAAAGAAAAAGAAAAAGAAGAAAAGGGAAAGGAAAAGGAAAAGGAAGAGAAAAGGGGGAAAGAGAAAAAGAAAAAAGAAGGAAGGAAGGAAGAAAAAGCAAGAAAGTAAGAACAAGAGTAAGAAGAAGAAAGAGAAGAGGACAGTTCTCCCCCACATCCCCTCCAGATGAGTGAAAGGCTAACAAAAGAGTTTTTCAATGCTGTGCTGTAATATCTTATTTTAGGTTCTGATCTGAAATCCTTTGACGTCAGCAAACTTCCATTGACTTTAATATGCTCTGGATCAAGTTTGTCATGTGGATCTCAGATTTAGTGTCTGTGGACTAGCAAGATTCTGTGGATTAGCTTTCCAGAACAAACAAATAACTTCAAAGAGTAATTAGTCTGGTGTTTTAACATTAGCAGGTAACAATACACAGGTCCCTACGTAGATGTGTAGCACGGTGTTTTTGAATGGTGTGTGATCAAGTCACTTTCTTAACAGTGTGTTTTCTGTTCTGGTTAACAGTATTTAGAGTAATGGAAAACATGCCTGTCTCGTGAAGTATTTCCACCAGAAAAACTGGAGTCTGAACAAATATCTTTTTTTATTCTAAAAAAACATGTGGAGCTGCAGTACTTTGTTCCTTTCCCTTTTATGTATCTACCTATATAACTGTCTATATCCATGTCAGTATAAAATCTATCATCTACATTAGTTTATAATATGTTTTATCTATATTAGCTCACAGTAGATTATTTATATATCAAAATGTAGACATACTGTTCTGGTTTCAGTTAGGACAGAGTTAATTTTCCTCCTAGTAGCTGGTAGGGTGCTATGTTTTGGATTAGGATGAGAAGAGCGCTGATAACATGCTGATGTTTTAATTGTTGCAGAGCAGTGTTTACACCAAGCCAAGGACTTTTCAGCTTCTCGCTCTGTCCTGCCAGTGAGCAGGCTAGGGGTGCAGCAGGAGCTGGGAGGGGACAGACCCAGGACAGCGGACCCAAACTGGCCAAAGGGGTATTCCATACCATCTGACGTCATGCTAAACAATATATAGGGGTGGCTGGCTGGGATGGGGGGCCGGCTGCTCGGGGATAGGCTGGGCATCGGTCAACGGGTGGTGAGCAATTGCATTGTGCATCACTTGTTTCGTACACATTATTATTAGTAATACTATTATTATTATTATTATTACTTTCCTGTCTTAATAAACTGTCTTTATCTCAACTCACAGGCTTCACTTTCCTGTTTCTTTCCCCCATCCCAGAGAGGGAGGGGGGAGGGTGAGCGAACGGCTGTGTGGTGTTTAGCTGCCGGCTGGGTTAAACCACAACATATACTCACCATATATATCTATAATAACAAATACATCTAAAGCTCTAATGTCATATATTATTCTAGAATTATGATTTCTTGACATATATGCACTTTTGGAAGTTCCACAAATTATTAAACAAACAAACAAACAAAAACTTCTCAGCTTTGATATCAATCAATCTTTCTGTGCTAACTGATTACTATATTCAAGTATGGTACCTGTACAATGACAATGTGCACTGGTGGTTAGCACTATGCCAGTACCACAGAACTTTCAAGGACTCAATTAAGAAAGGGTAATAGACAATAGAAAGGGTAATTAGACATCCCTCAGCCCTTAGTTGCCCTCAGCCAGCAAATAGCCCTTGGGCTCTTTAGTGGTGCCCGTGGGGCAGTGAGTTCCATCTTCAGGCTCTAGAACTGGATTAAGCAGTAGATTGCACCATCTGCAAGTCCCATGGGAGAAGGGTCCCTGCTCACAGGCAGGGAAAGGAGGAGAAAGATCCAGGATGCCCCATGCCTTCTCCATGTGAAACCCCTGGGACAAGTCTCAGCCCTGAGAAACACCTGATCACCTGGCAGCAGTGGCAGCTGAAGAGAGTAGAAGACCCTTTCCCCACATACAGCTCCAGGACCCTCCTCATCACTTACTTAGAAAGTGTGATACTTTCAAATATGTGGTAATATTGGAAATGGTTCAGATTGCATCAACTCTCAGTGACATAAGCTTAACTGAGGCACTTGTTATGTAGCAGAAACATCAGATTAGTACACTAAAATAATTGGTGTGAACAGAAACTGCTAATGAGTCTAAGCAACAATTCAACACCCAAATGAAACTAAAATATCTAATAAGATCTGAAAGTGCTGTGCAGGTCAGAGAAGCTTGAATGCCTGTAAAGGAGCTACCATGCATTTTATGCTTAAGTCCTTCAGTCCACTTGATAATCTCTCTGTATATTTCAGCAAATTCATGTGACCTTTTATTAGAACTGATTTACCATTTGTTATTAAACTATTATTTTCATCTGAAATATGTCCTGTCCCTCAAAATGATGATTTTTTAAATATTAAAATAAAACCTTAACTGAGGATTTTTGTTTCACACACTTTTAGTCATATATTGTTTTTGCTTTAGGGAAGAATTTTCTGATTCAGCAAAGTCATTAAAAATTTTAAAAATCCCTTTGCTACTCAATAAGTTTATATATAGTACTATTTTATGGAAACTGAGGGGAATGTCTGTCTTTGTGTGCATATTAAGAGGATAAAGAATTTTTTCGTTAGCATACTGGCACTAGTTTTATATGTCTGATATTCTGTTAATATCATATTTAAGTATGGAACTACCTATTTTAAACCATTTACTAAATTTGTCTGATCAGTGTTCCAAATACAGGCATTTCATGTGGCCATATCATATTATATTGCAATCTCTAAATTGTACACACTTGAAGATTCTGCCAAAATATACAATTTAGTACACAGAAATTAATGGTTGTGGAAAAAATATATGTAGCAGTTAGCATATTCCATATAATTTCTATTGATTTTATATTTGAATATGTTGGCAGAAGCAATTAGAGGGAGACCAAAATGACACCTACTGAGTAGAAATGAATTCCAAAGTCTCTTATGTTGTTATTACATAAGTTATTTATAAAATTCAACAAAACTCATAACACAGCCCTTTGGAAAGGAGGCTGGAAAATCTCAGGGAACAAGACAATAGAATAGTAATTCCTTTAAAGGTAACCCATGTAAATCAGGTTTGCAGCTTCAGAAAAGTGCATGAACAGGCACAGGGATCCATTTGTGATATTCTTTTTGAGGCTGTCTCTCAGAAGCAGAAAAAAAAAAAGAGTATGATACCGTATGCATCATAGACACATACATACAGTGTGCAAATTGCACTGTACCCACTGATGTATTTTTCCTGTTGTAGACTAGGCTGTTCTAACAGCCCTCTGTTTGCATTGATAAAGCCAGCAACCCATTCATCCTCCTCCCTCAAGCAAGATGGGGCATTCAATGAGTTGACTCCATTCACCCAAGGGAGAGATGAGAGGCAAAGGGAGCACAAGGGAAACAGGATAGTGGAAGGGGAGGTCAGGGCCAGGACATCAGTGGTCTCTGCCCTGCTGGGACTTTGCACCTTCACTGTCCTTCCCCACCTTCCTGGCTGAAATCCTCACGTTGGTCCTAACAGAGGCCAGACACATGGCAAACCAACAATTTAGAACTTAGCATTTTCAGAAGGGGTTTCTTTTCTAAGCTATCAGCTTCTTTTCCTTTGGAGATTTTGTGCACCTCAGAGCAACTCTATGTGTAGAAAATATATGTACCGATGTAGTATTAACTTAGTCCCATTAAAAAAATGTAGCAAAATACAGCAATACAGTTTTTAGACCTGGAGATTTGGAGACAAAAAGTCTCTACCTGGTTCAGATTAGAAACAGGGTTTGTCTATGTCTTAGACTTTTTTTTTTTTTTTTTTTTTTTTGTATTCTTTGTTACACTATGGTCACAAAAAACATACTGAAAGCCCGGAGGCCACTGAGACTCAGTCATGAGCCACATTCTTCTTTCTACATATGCATGCAGTTTGTGGTGTATAATTAAAACAAATTATTATATTTTATTTCAATAGAAGCTAAGCCATATAACAGCATAACACTGACCCATCAGAAAGAACTTGTGTACTGAGGTTGTAAGGGGATAAGGGGTTAGTGTGCTTAAAACAAAGACATTTTGTCATGCTTGTGCATGCTAGTGCACAAGTGCCAGTAACCACAATTGAAAACTCCTTGTAAGGATGATGAAATAACATTGACTTTACCATGTTATTCTAAGATCTTCTCCTTCAGTCACAGTTTTCTGTGACTTTTCTTCATCAGAGCTTTTCTCCTTGCTAAGTTTTATTGAACAGCGTTGCTGTCATTGCTGTGGTGATCTTCCAAAGACATTTATGCATTTATGGCTTGGCACCGTTGCCCTTTGAAGCACTGTAGGCTAGACCAGGCTCTAGTTGCTAGGCCCAGGAATGGAATTGATTCCTGTTGTTTTCATTACAGTTTCTAAACTTTTTCTTATTTACAAAAATAGAGAAGCCCAACCCAGTCTCAAAGAAGATAAGATGAGAGAGTCAATATACATAAAATACAAATTTATATATACATGTTTGTGAATAAAAATAATAAGTATATACTTATAACTGTATGGGGTGTAAGGTACACTGCACTGGAATAATTTTAGCCCTAATCAAAACACCACTGAAGACAATAAATTACACTTCCCTAGCAAAGAAGTAAATACAGAACTATTCAGAAGGCAAAGTGGAATTAGTATCCCATTTCTGTGACTAGCTACTTAAGTAAGTCATTCTGGTATATTTATTGCATTCTGGTATATTTATTGCATAAAATATTAATAAACTTATCCTACTTTGTCTTACTCTTCTTTCAAGATAATGTGAAATGGAAATGGCATATGAAGGCAGATTGTGGAGTCACCTAGTACAAACGTAATTTTTCAAGTGGCAGAGGATAGTTCAGGAATTTCACCATAGTAAAATTGAATCAAAATAGAAGAGCAACCTTTAACCAGAAGTGAGAGATAGCTTCCTAAAATAGGACTAAAATATTATTTTGACTTCAGCTGCCTGCTGTTTTTAATGACACAGATTTTTAAAACTAAAAAACTATTTGAATTGGAGAGTAGAAATTCTCTAAAGATTTTTTTTTTTTTTTCAAATTCCCTAAATCTGAATATCTACATGCTGTACTTGGAAAATCAGATTAAATATCCAATGTCACTAATCACGATTCAAATGTAAACATGATTTCTGACATAGAGCTGAAATGATCTACCTTTTATACTCAGAAGATAATGATTCCCCAGGTAAATCTGTTACTGATATGACCTTATCATTGCACTCAAAATTTCAAATTGATTTTAACCTGGCAAAATCTGAGTAAAAATCTTTCAGCAGTTACAGACACTTTCAAAATTGTCTGCAGTATCAAACTGTGTCATAATTTGAATAATTTATTGTGAACATTTTTCTTCAGACATTTTAGGCAATGACCGTGCTTCCTGTCTTCAGTCCGTCTGAGATTAAGATCTTTGTCTTCTTTTTAAAAAGGTGTACTTCCTCTCTGCTGCTATTTCATTGTATTTTATTTTGTGGTTTATTGCATTCGACTTTCCCAATTGAGAAAGATGTTTGGAGAAGAAGGCATTATGTGCAAGCAATTGGTATTTCACTGTCGTTACAGACTCAACCTGAGAGCTATTACTGCTAGCTTGTTTATCAGGATAGAACTCTGGATTTGTGACAGACGTTGCAATTCACCTCTAATGAAGAAGCATAATTTGTGCTCATGCAGCTCCAATGAAATCAGTAGGATTTCAGGGTTCCTGAGACGAGAATCAGGGAACAGATAATTTTAATTACCAGGCCAGATGTTTACAGCAAAAAAAAGTCTGTCAATACTTTGACACTGATGATAATAAAAATCTTATAGATATTACTCATATTTTGCAAACACTAAGGAATAAGATTTGATCCAATCACTGTTATTAAATAAACATAAAGAATGGAGACTAAAAAAATTCATAATTACTTTCCTACTTATGCTTAAAGGCAGCAGGTGAAGTTCATCTAAGTCGCAGTAGATTTTTGATATGAAGGTAGACTAATGTAACTTTAGAATTCAAGATTAAAAAACAATAACAGAACCAGTAATATATTGCATTTTCCTACAGTGATCTTTCACTACGACAGAATTTTAACGTCTCTATAATAACATTACAGTGAAATTGTGATGTAAGATTTTAAGGGACAAATATTCTGAACAGAGACATCTAACAGTCTTAATATTGCAGGCACTGTACTACACTCAGTACCTATGGCTATTTTCTAGGCTGTTAGTTGCTGCTTAATGTATGAACTTTTGTCCTTTGAAATAAATGAGTATGGATTCTTTACCAAAATATTTTTTAAAAAGTTTTTCCAAAATCCTTATTAAGTGTACAGGAAGTTTTTCTGAAGATGAATGAACTAACAGGACAAAAGCCCATTTGGTATTCTAATTTAAGAAAGATTAGTTATTTTCTAAATAAATAATTCTTCACCAAGCATTAAAATAATAGGTAGAAGTTGTCCCATCTGAAAATATCAGGTATTATAAAATGCTCTATAATTATTTTCTGATGTGCAACATTGCTTTCAAGTCAAAACATTCTTGCTGTATGAAATTCATATAACAAAGTTAATATGATATAAAAACTGAGAGATACTGAGAGGAAGCAAGCAGAAAATCTGTGATCTGTAGCTGAGCATCTGGGATTGAACATTCAGGCTTCAACTTCCAGCTCTGGGTCCAAGGTGGAGGTGTTTTGGGGATCTGAAGAGGTAAATTGCAAGGCACTGGTGAGGTAGCTACCTAACAGAGTAAAACTTTTCACTTCTGGCTGAAAATCAGAAATAAAATCTCCCTTTCTAGACTCAGTAGACACCTAACAGTCAAATAGGATTATGACCACTGTGTCTTTTTTTTTTTTTTTTTTGTTGAACACCATATTTTGGTAGTTGAAGCTTTGGCGACAGAATTTAGTATCTTCAGAACATACAGTCTAATCAAAACACAGCAAAAAGCTATACGAAAACAAATGCTGATGAAAGAAATTATTTCACACAGGAAAATGATAATGTCATTAGACATGCTTTCTGAGGCCAAAAGAAGAAAGAATGAGAAGAAGAATGAGAAGAAGAATGAGAAGAAGAATGAGAAGAAGAAGAATGAGAAGAATGAGAAGAAGAAGAAGAATGAGAAGAAGAAGAAGAATGAGAAGAAGAAGAAGAAGAAGAATGAGAAGAAGAAGAAGAAGAAGAAGAAGAAGAAGAAAGAAGAAGGAGTAGAAGGAAAAGAAGAAGAAGAAGACAGTATTCCCCACATTTTTAAAGGTAGCCAGTGAAATTTGTATTTAAATTTTGAGCATTTTGGAAACTCTTGTTGGTTGAAGATCTCATCTTTTCTGTCCTTGGTGTCATACAGGGAATAGGGGGAAATGCCAATAATCAAATGTTATTCTGGTTTTGTGAGCCGGAAGATTTCCTCCTTCCTTTTGCTGAGGTTGTGGAGCAGTTCCTCTCCTCATGTAGGGGAATAAAACATTCAAGCTCTCTTGGGAGCAAGAAAATCATTTGCATCCTTGTTTCTCATGCAAGCCATTGAATTACTGTTATGTGATCTATGTTAGAGTTTGGGGACTGTCATACTCCTCCAATCCATCAAGTATAAGTAAAATCTGGCTTCAAAACAAAGGTTAATTCCTCTAGATAAGTCAGAATATTGTAAGAACTATTTATTAAATTAGCTTTTTTGAGGAGGCTGTGGGTGCACCAGGAGGCTCTGACTACCCTGACCATCCCCAGTGGGAGCTTCCACCACACACCCTTGCCTGCTCGACCCACAGCTTCATCTCAGCTCTGGACAGGGCTGGAGCCAGGGCCATGGCTCATGCATGGGCTGTGTCGTGCTCATGCTGTGCCCCGCCTCCCACCCTGCTGGCTCTACTGCTCACGGCCCATACTGGTGCATGGTGATAGCCAAACTGTGGTCAACCCCATACTGTCCCAGCTCACCTCACTGTGGGTTGCGGGGTAGGGAAGACAACATCACTGCTGCTTACTGATGTTCTTCTATATGAAGTTACTGTACCTGCATGTTGAAAGCTGACTTGTGTGACCACATGACTGACTAGCAAACAGAAGTTGTTTAACATAATTGCCAACCATGGAGTTCTAGTCAATCAAAAATTTGGGGAATGATTAATCTGGATAGTACATGCTATTAGATGTCAGCAATGCAGTGGTTCTCTGTTATCTTAAGTATTTTTTCCCTTTCAGGTCAAGGGCCCAGTGTCACAATGGCCCATATTGTATCCAGCCATAGAATCATAGACTCATAGAATATCCTGAGTAGGAAAGGATTCACAAAGATCATTGAGTCCAACTCCTGGGTCCCCAAAGGACCACCCCAAAATCAGACCATGTGTCTGAGAGCGTAGTCCAAACGCTTTAAATCTGGAAGGCATGGTGCTGTGACCACTGCCCTGGGGAGCCTGTCCCAGTGTCCAACCACCCTCTGGGTGCAGAACCTTTCCCTAACACCCAGCCTGACCCTCCCCTGTCCCAGCCCCATGCCGTTCCCTCGGGTCCTGTTGCTGTCCCCAGAGAGCAGCGCTCAGCGCCTGCCCCTCCGCTCCCCTCGGGAGGGAACTGCAGGCCGCCATGAGGCCTCCCCTCAGCCTGCTCTGCTCTGGGCTGAACAAACCGAGGGACCTCAGCTGCTCCTCATATGTCTTGCCCTCCAGACCTTTTACCATTTTCATAGTTTCCTTTGGACACTCTCTAATAGCTCTGTGTACTTCTTATTTTGTGGCACCCAAAACTGCACACAGTGCTTCAGGTGAAGCCACATCAGTGCAGAGCAGAGCAGAGCAGGACAATGCTTTCCCTCAACCGGCTAGTGATGCTTTGCCTGATGCACCCCAGGGTACGGGTGGCCCTCCTGGCTGCAGGGTACACTGTTGATACATATTCAACTTGCCACTGACCACAATGCCCAGATCCCTTTCTGCAGGGCTGCTCATCCCCCACTCTGTATGTATAGGCAATGTTGCCCCCACCTAGGGGAAGAATCCATCACTTATTGCTGTTAAATTCCATACAGCACTGATTGCCCGGCACTCTAACTTGTCAAGATCTCCCCACAAGGCCTGTCTATACTCAAGGGAGTTAACATCACCTCATATTTGGTATAATCTGCAAACTTAGTGTGCATTCCAGTCCTGCATCCAGACACTACGTCCACATCGAACCGTTCCTTTACAAAAAGAAACCCACTTGACCCTGTAGAGAGGGGTGTGATTGAAAAGGCTTGGAGAACATCACTGCTTTTGTTGAGTTGCTTTCTAAATTTCTCAACTGTCGAATCAAAGCATAAGAACCAAATCAAAGAAACAAGGGGTTGTACATCTACCATTTTATGTCATTAGCAAAATCTATATAGGTTTTGTTCTGGTTGGACCTGCAGAGCAGCCTCTGGGAGACTGCTGACCTCAAGGAGCATCACCTGGGTACATAGCTACTCCCTTGCAAAAGCAGTGCTGTGCAAATCACAGAGCATTTACAGGAAGTGGCAGCAAACTAGGAAGAGATTGCTACATTCTTTAGTTAACATTGCTTGGGAAACTGATTTCCCTCCCCAGATGGAAAACGCACAGGGACATCAAGGAGGCCAGAAGAGAGCTATCACACAGGGAAGAGGAAGCAAGGTCTAGGGAAGAAGCGATCCCCTTTAAACACGGCTTTATGTGCTTCTTTTGAGTCGAAACACCCGTGGTACAGCACCAGCAGCAAGTGCTGGACAGCAACATCTGGCTGTTCCACTGTGATGTCACTCTGATGACGGGTGGGTGTCATGGTGATGCTCGAGCATCTCCCACCACAACGCCCAGACAGACCAGCTGGGTCTCGCTCGCTGAGTGGCAGGACGAAGACTAAGCTGGCCACTGAAATGGCTTCAGGCGGAAACTTCAGTGAAAATGAGATAAAAGAAATTAAGAGGGAGCCGCTTCCAGCAGAAACTTCACCTGTTTCTGCTCCAGACAAGCTGGTTGAATCCTCAGAGTCCCCTTCTGCTGAGCCTCTGGGACAGCACAGAGGAGCAGCTTGTGATGGTGCTGCAGCATCAGTAAAGGAAGAAACGGATTGGCCGGCTTCCACTGATAACTGTGAGAGCAAACCTTGCAGTTCTTCTGAGGAGAGCGCTGTCAAAGCCAACGTCTTCTCCTTCCTCAGTTTCCCAGAGAAACTGTGGCAACTAGTTGAAAGCAACGACTTTAAGACCATTTGGTGGGGTCACTGTGGAAACTGCATTGTGATTGATGAAGAAATATTTAAAGTGGAAGTGCTGGGAAGGAGCGGGCCTCAGAAAATTTTTGAGACTGAGCGTATGAAAAGTTTCATCCGTCAGCTTAACCTGTACGGATTTACCAAAATGCAACAGGACTTCCAAAGATCTGCCTCACTTCCTGAATTCCTTGCAGAAGAAGATGCGTTTTCTGCTCACAGGAAGGTACATCACTTGCTCCACACACGAACCAACACTCACAATAGTCTAGTGGGAGATATGGGCGTAGGCCTTGGCAATACAGGAGATGAGGATGACAGTAAATGTTCTAAATTTAATGTCTTTCTCAGGCTGGTGTGGAGGTATTTTTCAGGTGGCGTTGATGAGTGGTAGAAATGTGGAGACAATATAATTGGGTTATACTCAAGGATTTCAAATTCATGGAATGGAAAGATAAATAAATCAGGCTATGATGAGTCTACTCAGTTGAATATATTCGCAAGAAATCTTGCTGTGCCATATGTGAATTCTTTTTTCAACCGTGGAATGCATATTAGCAGTGTAGCGTTACCTACCTGTTAATTCTACCCAGAAGCATCTGAAAAGTTATGGTATCTGGGTTTCTTGATCAATTATTTTTTATTATTTTTGGAAAATGTTAGCAACTAACTTTCCTCCTTTGCATTTTTTAGTTACTCCTCTACCACAACCCCAACTTCAAGAGAGATTCTCCCCACCTGCTCGTCAACTGCAAGCGCCGTGTTGCTCTGAAGAGGAAAGCCACGGCTGCCCATGCAACGCAGGCGGCTCTGTATGGAAACTGCCCCAGCAGCAGCCCAGGCATCCAGCATGGGTGGGGAGCAGATGCCGGGGAGGAGAAGGACGGGATGGCAGCAGCTCCAGCAGAGCACACGCAGACAGCAGCCCCCGCAGGGCCCCCACTCCCAAAGCGCCAGGCAAAAGCCACCCCCCAGGCTAGCGGTGCCCATCCAGCCTCAGGCGTGGATGCTCCCTCCCTGCCAGGCCCCGCTGCAGAGGCAGCAGGCAGGGACGAGCAACAGCCTCCAGCCTCCTCCCAGCTGCCACCACGCAGCAGCCCGAGCCCATCTGCCTCTCCTACTCCCACACGGCACTACTTTCTGCCTCTCATGGGAGCCGGCTCGGCGCCTACGCACCAAAACGCGCCAGCTCCACGGATTCCCTGGGCCACCATACCTCCCTTCCGTCCTTTTGCAATTCTTGGGCCGGCAGCAGCCTCTGCCACGGCCATGCCGAATCCACCCGACTGGCAGCCCTCAGCAGCCCCACACTGCCCAACTTGCACCTGCAGCCCAAACAAGGCAGCTGCAGGCGATGGGCTGGAACCCTAGTGCAGGACCCTTTGGAGACAGTGGGGAGAGCGGCACCCAGTTACAGGTCCCTAGTTGTCCCTAGTTGTTCCTAGTTGTTCATAGCTGTTCATAGTTCATAGGCCGATTGTTTTGAAAATAATTGTTTGTATAATAAACCTTTTACAGTTCTCCTGTGTCTTTTTATTATTATTCCTATATACATTTTTATGGTGGAATCTCAGATCGAGTTTGTATTTCATTTCTCAGAAGGAAGGAGAAGCAACTGTTCTCACATCCATGTAATGGTTTTCTCTAACGGTCAAGCTCCAGGTACTTAGCCATAGAGAGTAAAAGACTGGGTAATGTCGGCATGCTGCATGCACCGAGGATGCTCTTCCTAATGATGACTTCTGAGGGCAAGTTGACAAAGTCTAAGTAACAGCATTTTAATTACAGAAGACTCAGAAAGGGAATGTCACCTTCATAGTAGGATGAATGCTCACAAGGGGAACACTCTACATCGCCAGGCAGTAACAACCTGTGCTGTGATTTCTGAGCTAACATTCATGAGGGCGCTGAGAAATCAAGTGCTTTGGAGAGGCATCCCTGAAAAGCAAGAGAACAGAGTTCAGAAATGATGAAACTATGTATATTTAAAATATTTATATTTATAGAAATGTTGGACCACTTGCCGGGTAAGGAATTGGCTGGATGGTTGCGCTCAAAGAATTGCAGTCAATGTCCAAGTGGAGAACAGTACTGGGTGGTGTTCCTCAGGGGCCAATATTGGGACCACTGCTTTTTAACATCTTTGTCAGTGCCCTGGACAGTGGGATCAAGTGCACCCGCAGTAAGTCTTCTGATGACACCAAGTTGTGTGGCGTGGTCGACACACTGGAGGGAAGGGATGCCAGCCAGGGGAACCTGGCTCAAGAGGTGGGCCGGTGAGAACCTCATGGAGTTCAACAAGGCCAAGTGCAAGGTCCTGCACCTGGGCCAGGGCACTCCCAAGCACAAATATGGGCTGGGTGGAGAATGGGTTGAGGGCAGCCCTGAGGAGAAGGCCCTGGGGGTGTTGGTTGATGAGAAGCTCAACATGAGCCAGCAAGGTGTGCTTAAGGCACAGAAAGCCAGCTGTATCCTGGGCTGCATCAAAAGCCGGGTGGCCAGCAGGGCGAGGGAGGTGATTCTCCCCCTCTGCTCTGCTCTCGTCAGACCCCACCTGGAGCACTGCCTTCAGCTCTGGGGCTCCCAGCACAAGAAGGACACAGAAGTATTACAGTGAGTCCAGAGGAGGGCCCCAAGGACGGATCAAGGGGCTGGAGCACCTCTCCTGTGAAGACAGGCTGAGGGAGTTAGGGTGGTTCAGCCTGGAGAAGAGGAGGCTCCAGGGAGACCTTACAGCGGCCTGCCAGTACCTGAAGGGGGCCTACAGGAAAGCTGGGGAGGGACTCTTTGTCAGGGAGTGTAGTGACAGAACAAGGAATAATGGTTTTAAAATAAAAGAGGGTAGAATTGGATTAGCTATAAGGAGGAAATTCCTTACCGTGAGGGTGGTGAGGCACTGGCACAGGTTGCCCAGAGAAGCTGTGGATGCCCCATCCCTGGAGGTGTTCAAGGCCAGGCTGGAAGGGGCTTTGAGCAACCTGGTCTGGTGGGAGGTGTCTCTGCCCATGGCAGGGGGTTTGTTCATCGTTATAAAAGAACTGATATTGTTGTGGCTCGTTTGGAAGTAATAACAGTTATTTGTAGTAGGAATGGGAAAATAATTGGATTTTACCTACTGAAACTTGGTAATGCTTCAACTTAAATGAGTAGAGAATAAAATACAACCTAAGTACAAGCTTTTGAAGATTAACTCGCAGAGCTTAGTCATTTATGGACATCTAAGGTTGGCAGTCTTAAAGGACTTGATTTTCCACAGTTCTGTGCTTACAGTTTTCTGAGCATCCTTTTTAAGGGTTACCAAATCAGTCACCATTTTCTAGTCACCATTTTAAAGTTTTGACTATTTTCGTAGGAGTTAAAACATTGATTTTGTCACTAAACTTTAAAATGTAAGTGCTATGCAGTTGTTTTTTCTTCTCTCCAAACTGAAACGTACCTAAAGTTCATATACATTGCATTAGGTAAGATCGGAATAGAACTTGATGATTCCTGAAGTTTTAGGAGATGCACATTTAGATAAATCTGATTCATTAACACTTTGTTAGCCTAGAAAATGTTGTTATTTTTATTAGCTTTCGCAGGTTTGCACTCTAGTAATAGATCCACACAGAGAAGGCTTTCACAACTAGGAAATTGTTTCATGACAAACTAGGATCTTGACAATTTGAGAATGTGTAAAGACTTCCAGAAATTGCTTTGGAATGGGTATCAGCGATCCAGGGAAGTAAGCCACTGAAGGTATGGCATTTTATTTGAAGTCCATAACATAACGCTAGAATGATTTTATCTCCAACCCTCTCCAGAATAGGGGCAGGGGATGAGAGGGGAAGGATGCTCTCCGTGTTCTCGTTAGCAGAACTGAAATTGGACTTCACGAGCTTGAACAAAACGCTGTTCAGGGAGAACAACGGACAAACAGAATTAGATCTGCACAGGCTTGAAAAGAGTTAGTTGTTAAGAGGGGGTGACAGGAATGTCAGTTAAGAAAGGAAATAGAAGAATCTGGAGAATTCTTATATACTTGAACTTGTATTTAGTCCAGTAATGATAATTATGTTGATTAAATCTCAGTTGTATTTATGGAGAAAGTCTTTACTGAACAGTTTATCTTCGATTGCTAATGTTGCGGGGGAGGGAGGTAGAAGGAGAAGATCACTGAGTTTAGGGACTTTTATTTATCTCAGCCTACTTTTAATTTTTTTCCGTAAAATTGTACCTTGTCTGATTGTTAGGATGACGCTAAACTTAATGAGGAGTTTAAAACAAAACAAACAAACAAATAAAAAAAACTCTTTTAAATGAAATCAAATAGAAAAGACTGGAGGGAAAATGAGATCACTTTTCCCCTTTCATCTCCTTAGTTTCGTCTTATTTTCTATTTTCAGAGTACCATATTGAACTCATGTCTAGGTTCGTATAAGAACAAACTTACTGCATGCAGTTTGAGATCTTGACTGGAGTGCAGGCGGTTTGAACGAAATAACCGGTAACATCTGATTCACTCTTGATTACACATGGATTCAAATGTTGCAGCCTAACTAATTGTGCTGTTTTTACCCTGCTGGGCAGCTGAACTCCAGTACAACTGCTCTCTCACTCCCCCTCCTCACAGAAAGGGGGAGAAGAGAGTACGATGGAAAGGATGGAAAAAAGGGAGGGGGAGAGGGGAGATAAGGATAATTTAATTAAAGTGAAAAGGAAGAGGAAGAAAACAAGCAAAAGCCGCATGGAAACAACAGGGGAAGAAGGAAAAACAATTATTCTCTAATTCCCACCAATGAGCGATGCTTGGGCCCATCCTCGGAAACAGGGCCTCAGTACATATAGTGGTGGTTTGGGAGGACAGATGTCTTCATGCAGAGACACCCTCCGCCCAACCCATTCTCCTTCCCCACCTATTACTGCAGACTGTGACACTACATGCTGTGCAATATCCCTTGGGTCGGTTTAGGTCAGCTGCCCTGGTGCTGTCCCCTCCCCACCTCTTGCCCACCCCCTGCCTGCTGGCTCTGGGGAGTTTGGAGGAAGTCTGGATGCTGTGCCAGCCCTGCTCAGAAATTTAAAATAAAAATAAATAAATAAATAAATAAATAAAACAAAATAAAACAAAATAAACAAAACAAAATAAAATAAAATAAAATAAATGAATAAATAAATAAAATAAAATAAAATAAAATAAAATAAAATAAAATAAAATAAAATATTGGTCTGATAGCTACAAGTTGGCTGTTCTAGCTACAAGTGCAGAGTACAACCCTTATATAGGCCCCTGCAGGGAAAGTTAACTCAATCCCAGACAGACCCAGTACACTAATGTGTATGAAGTATAGAAAAGGTATAAAGGTGCAGAAGAGAAAAATGCAAAACAACACAGGAAAACAAGCTGAACCCTAGTTCAATCCGCTCATAGTCCAAACCTGGGAGAAAAAGAAAAAAAAAAAAGAAAAAAAAAAGAATACTGGTTTAAAGCAGCAAAGGCAGGAACAAGATACAGCAGCCACACTTCTGTGAGAAACTCCATAGGCATGCAAAGAATATCAGCTCATCCTCTGACAGCCCAGTTTTGCATACTGCAATCCCAAATATGTTAGGGAAAATAAGTAAATAAATAAATAGATCATCAAACCAGCCACACACACAAAATGTACGCATGGAGGAGAAGTGGGTAAATGTGTGTCTGATGCTTTGTGAAAAACCTTTCCCTAATATCCAACCTGAATCTCCCCTGACGTGGCCTTATGCCATTCCCTAAGGTCCTATCGCTGGTCAGCAGAGAGAAGAGTCTCCCGACAGTGAATTTGTAAGATAACGCAATTGACTCGTAGTCAAACTCAGATTCCTTAACACGTTCTTTAACTCCAGCGTGTGAAGAACAGTCCTGTCGAGGCCTACTGTGGCTTGTAAGCCTGAGCAAGACTTAGGTCAGGCGCAGGAGTAGAGCACACACCCCAAGACGAGCAGAGCGGGACATGCACTTCCCTCGACCGTCTAGCAGCGCTGTGCCTGCTGCACCCCAGCATACAGTTGGCATGCTGGTGACTTATATTCAACTTGCTGCTGACCAGAACCCCCAGATCCCTTTCTGCGGGGCTGCTCTCCAGCCTCTTGTCCTACAGCCTGTACAAAGAGCCAAGGTTGCCCTGTCCCAGGTGCAGGGTCCGACACCTCCTCTTGTTGAACTTCATGTGCTTGGTGATGGCCCGGCCCTCTAACTTGTCCAGATCCCTCAGCAAGGCCTCTCTACCCTCAGCGGAGTCAGCAGCTTCTCCTGATTTAGTGTTGTCTGGAGATTTACTTAGTATGCATTTGAGTCCTGCGTGCAGATCGTTTTTAAAAACATGCAGAGAGGTGGCCCTAAAACAGAGCCCTGTGGAACCCCGCTAGTGACAGGTCACCAGACTGACATAACCCCCTTTGCTACAACCCTTTTGGCACAATCCACCAGCCAGTTGTTCACCCATCATATTATATACTTGTCTAGCTGTGTGGTGGGCATTTTCTCCAAAAGGATACTGTGAGAAAGATTACTGAAAGTTTTGCTGGAATGCAAAAAAGACTACATCATCTGTCTTCCCTTGGTCAACTAGGTGGGTGACCTTGTCAATAAAAGGAAATTCATTTAGTTAAACAGGACTTTTTCCTCATGAATCTGTGTTGGCTATGACCAATGACTACATTGTCTTTCAAGTGTTTTTTCGGTAACTCCCAGAATAAACTTCACTATAATTCTACTGGTCACTGAAGTGAGACCAACAGGTGTGTGTTTACCAGGTCTTGGCATGGGCTTGGGCAGCCTGCTCTAGGTGGCCTTGCTTGAGCAGGGGGATTGGACCAGGTGACCTACAAGGTCCCTTCGAACCTCAACCAGTCTGTTGTTCTATTTCTGGAAAATGCGCCTCGGTTCTGCGGCAGCAGTGCATGCAGCACTCTATGCTGATGTGCGCCCACAAAGTCTTGCACAGATACTCAAGGACACTCAAGCATTAGCTCACGTGAACAATTTATTGGCATCTGTGCACAGGTTGAAGCTCCTGGTGGGAATGGACTCTCTCCAAGAGTTTGAGTGGTCACTGCCTCGGTGCTAACAGCTGTCTCTGTTGCAAACCTCCATGCACCATCTTCTTCCACTGCATGGGGTAAGGCTCCTCAAACTGTGGTTTGGCTGTGGAGAAAATGTGTGAGAGCAATTGCCACTGCTCGTTGAGCAGTGTCTTCTGCATGTCTGATGTACCCAAGGGGTGTCTGGGATGGGCAGACACTCGCTTGGTCCCTGTGCAGCCGCAGCCGCAAGGGGAAATGTCTGAGCCTGTGCAAAATGGCCACTCGGGCTGTGCCAGGCCATGTGAGGGGAAGGCAGGGTGAAAATCGATGACTGTGCTGGCTATAAGACCACAGCCATCACCAGCTTCTGCACAGGGGAGACTGTCCTGAGGAGAACGTTGCCTCTCTTGTCAGCAGGCTTCTGCACAGGGCTTTCCCTCTCCTTTCTGTCTCCCTCATCCTGCCCTCTTCTTCCTCTGGTAGCAGGTCATCATCTGCCACCAGCTGTGAGCCCTGCAAACCCAGCTCTATGTGAGAAGACCTTTTCCACTGTCAGTGGAGTTGGAGGAACCTTCTGGTGAGCCCATCTCACAGCTCCAGGAGCCAGGAGCTAGAAGAAGTTGAGTGGGCCATTTGTTCAGAAGGCTGGGGACAAGACCATCTCTTCAGACACCCTTTCATTGCCTAAGAGCAAGTGGCCAAGGTGGTTCTTCTCCAAGCAGCAGCAGAGGTGCCACAGAAGGATCAACCGGCCACAGGGGCAATCTCTCCTGCACCAGGCTTGACAGAGCTCTGTGCATCAGGTGGTGAATCCCAACCGTCTTCAAGGCATGGGGGGGAAAATCCTTTGGCCACCAGCATATGGGTGCAGATCTGCAGACATCTGAGGTGGAAGCAGTGGTGGTGGGCATGCCTGGCCGTGTGCTTGACAAACTGCATCTCTGCTGCAGAACAACTCTTTGGTGGCGCCGTGCTGCTGGTGAAGCTGGCTGCAGCCTACTTGATGCTCAGGAAGGTGTCTAATTCATCTAGCTGCACCCCAAGCATCATTTTGATGGAGTGCTCTTGGAGGCACTGGTCAGCCTGAGCCTGCAGGAGCGGCGGGAGGGCAGCACCTCAGGCGGCAGTGGCATGACTGTGGAAGAAGCTCCTAGCTGCTTTCACTGAGGTCTGGAACCAGCAGGTGGTTTTCTCCACTTTCAGGTAGGAGCTGGTGCAGAGGCTGCGTAGCAGGCTGGGCTCCTGTTTTCTCCTCAGCTCATTCTCGGGGTGGTGGAGGAAGCACAGCATGTCCCCCACCAGCCGCTCCCTTGGGCAGGCGCACTCCAGCTCCATGCGCAGGCAGGAGTTCCTCGCTGGCGTCTCCCCCGCGGCACCCAGCTCCGGGTGGAAGGTGTGCCCGGGGGAGGCCTCAGGGGCATGAGCAGGTGGCAGAGGATGTTGTCCTCCCGGGCACTCCAACCTTCGTAGAGGCAGCCCACGCCGATGGCTGGCTGCATCTGTGGCTTGAAGGTGTTCCTGGAGAGCCCTCAGCAGGCACCAAGAAGCTCATCCACCAGCTCCTCCACCACCTTGCATGTGTCAGCCATGTATGGTGCTGGCCACTGGAGGCGATCAGCCCAAACTCTGCCCACATGACAGGTGTCATCAGAGTCACTACATTCTTTGACCTCTTCTTCCTCCTCCTTCTCCTTCCCCTTACTTGTGGAGCTGCCCGGCTTGCTGCTGCTGCCCTGCTCACAGCTCCTCTTCCTGAGCCACCAGCAGAGCCCAAAGAGCAGGACAAGGAGGACAGCAAAGGCCCAGAGCTGCCACTGCTGCAAGGCAGTGAAGAAGAGGGCTCCTGGGGCCACCCCGCTCTGCTCCTGGCTCCTCTCCTCCACCTCGTGCAGCAGCTGAGACATGTCCTGTCTCAGCAGCTCTGCACACTGCTGCATGTGCTCGTGCACATCCACATCCATGTGGTCAGCCACCAACCACGGCCTCTGGGCAATGCCCAGCACAGCCAGCGCAAGGAAAATCACTCGAACCATGGCCTGCAGGAGCTGCGTGCCACACTCACAGATGGCCAAGGCCACAGTGTGGCAACGCTACCAGCTGGTGTCCCTGATGACAGCCCCCCTGCTGTGACTTGTCCTCTGTGCTCTCAGGGGCCCCACAGCTGCATCACACCAGTCCCTCTCGCCTCGCCTCGCACCTGCTCAGATCACTTACATCCAAACTAAACGTCCTCTGATGAACTTTTTGCTAATATCTCAGGTCCTGTCGCTGTCCCCAGAGAGCAGAGCTCAGCGCCTGCCCCTCCGCTCCCCTCGTGAGGGAGCTGCAGGCCACCATGAGGCCCCCCTTCAGCCTGCTCTGCTCGGGGCTGAACAAACCAAAGGACCTCAGCTGCTCCTCATGTGTCTTGCCCTCCAGACCCTTCACCATCTTTGTAGCCCTCCTTTGGACACTCTCTGATAGTTTTATATCCTTATACTGTGGTGCCCCAAACTGCACACAGTGCTCCAGGTGAATCTCCAGCTGTGCAGAGCAGAGCAGAGCAGGACAATCCCTTCCCTTGACCGGCTAGCAGTGCCATGCGTGATGCACCCCAGGGTATGGGTGGCCCTCTTGGCTGCCAGGGAATACCGTTGACTCATGCTCAACTTGCCGTTGACCAAAATGTCCAGATCACTTTCTGTGGTGCTCTTCTCCAGCCTCTCATCCTCCAGTATGTACGTATAGCTAGGGTTGCCCCTTCCCAGGTACAGAATCCAGCACTTGCTCCTGTTAAACTGCATGTTACTGGTGATTGCCCAGCTCTCTGGTTTGCCAAGATCTCTCTGCAAGGCCTCTCTGCCCTCAGGGGAGTCAACAACTCCACCTAATTTAGTGTCATTTGCAAACTTACTCAAAACACCTTCACCAAATCCTACATCAAAGTTATTTATGAAAACATTGAAGAGAACTGTCCCTAAAATGGAGCACTGGGGAACCCCATCAGTAACTGGCCAGCAGCCTGAAGTAACCCCATTTATTATAATGCTTTAAACCTGACCAATCAGCCAATTTTTCACCTGTTATATTATGTTTTTATCTACCTGTATGCTGGATGCTTTGTCCAGAAAGATACTGTAAAAAACAGTATCAAAAGCTTTACTGAAATCCAAAAAGGTCACATTAACTGGCTTCCCTTGGTCACAGAATCACAGAATGTTAGGGATTGGAAGGGACCTTGAAAGATCATCTAGTCCAACCCCCCTACTGGAGCAGGAACACCTAGATCAGGTCACAAAGGAACGTGTCCAGATGGGTTTTGAATGTCTCCAGAGAAGGAGACTCCAAAACCCCCTGGGCAGGCTGTTCCAGTGCTCTGTCACCCTCACCGTGAAAAAGTTTTGTCTCATATTTAAGCAGAACTTCCTATGTTCCAGCTTACATCCATTGCCCCTTGTGCTATTATTGGATGTCACCGAGAAGAGCCTGTCTCCATCCTCCTAACACTCACCCTTTACACCCTTTCAGTCTCCTCTTCTCCAAGCTAAAGAGACCCAGCTCCCTCAGCCTTTTCTTGTAAGGGAGATGCTCCACTCCCTTAATCATCCTCGTGGCTCTGCGCTGGACTCTCTCAAGCAGTTCCCTGTTCTTCCTGAACTGAGGGGCCCAGAACTGGACGCAATATTCTAGATGTGGTCTCAGCAGGGCAGAGTAGAGGGGAGGAGAAACTCTCTCGACCTACTAGAAACACACCTTTTAATATGCCCCAGTATGCCATTGATGCCCCTAATGAGCCTTTTATCCTTGATATGACTAGAGACAATGCAAGGATGAGTTGTTCCATCACCTTAGAAGGGATGTAGGTGGGGCTGAAAGGTCTATAGTTACCCAGGTCCTTCTTTTGCCCTTTTTGAAGACTGGAGTGACATTTGCTTTCCTCCAGTCTTCAGGCACCTCTCCTGATACCCATGACTTACCAGAGATGATGGAGAGTGGCCTAGAAATGACTTAATTAGCTGGTCAACTAGCTGGGTGACCTTGTCATAAAAGGAAGTTAAGTTTGTTAAGCAGGAACTTCCCCTCATGAACCAGATAGTTTCATTGTCTTTCAGGTGTTTTTCAATAACTCCCAGAATAATCTTCTCCATAATTTTACCAGGCACTGAAGTGAGACTAGCAGGCCTGTAATTACTGTGGTCTTTGTTCTTGCCTCCAATCTTAGCCATTCTGTGTTTTGGTAACATGAGGATATTACTATGCATTAGTGGTGAACTTCAGCCCATAGGTCTAAAAAAAGGCCAGTGACTCCCCATCACAAGATTAACCACCATAAGAGTTTTCTGTTGATTCTCTGACAGAGGTAAATTTGGCATCCCTAGGAAAACAAACAAAACAAAACAAAACAACAACAACAACAACAACAACAGCAGTTAAATCTAGTCAGTATTTCAGTACTTGTGAAACTTGCTGTATTCGTGGTTATAAAAATCTTTCCACATTAAGCAGACAACATGAGAAGGTGGTGCTGATACTCATCCATTATGTGCCAGTTTTTTTCTGAATAGACTGACCCCTCTCGGAAGTGGTCAGCCTTCTGTCTGCTAAGGCTGCAGCTTGGGCAGTTGCTGGAGATGACAAATGTCTGCCTTGGAAGAATGGGCCAAAGACTGTAACTGCACCAACTGGACCATTTCAAATCTGGTTGAGACTAAAAGCTTTCAGGGCAGGTTCCAGTCTCTCCTTGAGTGAGTGTCGAAATTTCTGTGGGGTTCAGAGGATCTGGGATTTCCTCCTCAGCCATCGTCAAACCATTTGAAATGTAATCATAATTGGAAGCTACAGACAGAGGTGCTATATGTGACAGGAGAATTTGTAATGTCTTCTAACTGGAGAACACTGATAATGGCCCTAATGGGCCAGGGGAGGCTCTGGGAGGAACTGAGTATGAACAATAGCAACTCTGTTAAATAAGGACTTTCACTTCTCTGAAGAGGGCAGCTGGCATGTAACTTGACTAAATTACCCTGGAAAATAGGAAAGCACTGGTTTCTCAGTCCAGTCCCCCTAGAAATTCAAAACCAGCTTTTTTTTTTTTTTTGGTCCTTCAACTCTTGCTTTGACTTTTCATTTGGGCAGTCACAAAGTCACTCTGTTTTGACATGGACAGATTGTTTCTTTCTCTGTTCCTGTCTCTTTTGGTCTACATTAAAAATGTGTCATCTTCAAAATAGAAGCCTTTGCTTGCATGTTGGCTGCACTCTCTATGTTTTGAATTGCTCATCCTTTAGCTTTTACCTTATTGGGGCTACTGGAGATGTAATCAACATATCACAGTATTTCCAGTCATTTTTCTTGTAGAGCTATCTGAGAATAGTTCTTTCCAAACATAATGTCTGGGACCTGCTACTGGATTATTTCCTCTCCTTTTATCATGATAAACGAATGAAAACAAGGGTAGGAACAGAAGAGTCCCACACCAAATTTAGCTAAAAAATTATCCTTAGTGCTCTCTGCTGACAGACTGTGCAGAGATGCACCATATGTGCAGGGCTTCCTATGGCACATGGTGTTTGGATAGAAACAAGAACCTTTAGAAGAGAGCAGATGTAATTGTCAGGACCACTTATATTAAACTTATTGAATTTCTCTGCAGGATAACTAAAACCGATAGACGAGTTTTCCTGTGTTTTCTCTGTGTGTGTTAGTTACATTCAGAATTTGAAACAGATATTGTTGCTCTTCAGCTGTACCTGTTAATTTAGCACAAATTGTCTCATTCAATCCTTTTTAGTCACCAGTTCTAAAATTGTATAGAAGTATAATTTATGAGAGTAGTGACAGGAATCTCTGTTATATGGAGTTGGGGAGGATAATAAAGGCTGTATCTATGGAAAAAAAGGGCCATTCTGGGCAAAATTGCCAAACTTGACTCATTCTATGCACAAGAGATTGGAAAAGATATGAAAATTTGAGTGTGGAAAACAAAGAGAGGAAATGACTTTGCAGGACAGTAGCCAGTGAATAATTTAGCTATTTGGAAGTCTGAAATACAAAGCAGCTTTGGTTATGTGACTTGGAGAAGTCTGAGGCTTTATTTTCAGACATAACTACCTAAACTCATAGGATGTACTTCAGGTTTTATTTATTTTTTTTTCCCCATCTTTTTTTAACTTTTCTGGTTGTTCCAGATTTCTATAAATCTTTGGATATTTATTTGAGAGTTACAAAAGTGCTATGAAAAGGTATATTCTGATTAATAATCCCGTATTTGCTTTCATGTTCAGGTTTATATATCCCCATGTACTGAACAAATGTCTTTTTTTTTTTTTTTTTTTTCATCTGGCAGACAAGCAGATACATTCAAAAGCATGGCTTACTTTTTTTTTTTCTTTTTCCTTTTCTTTTTTTTTCTTTTCTCCCTGCAGGATTTGAAAGATGGTGACAGTACCCTGACCACTAAGGGAAAAGAAAAGAAGAAAAGTGAGAGTATTCTAAGACATTCATTAACAATAACATTATCTCAAACTCAAATTCAGGGGAAAAAAGATTGAGGATTAGATCCCTGCAAACAAAAAAGAAGGAAACAGAGGCTACGTAAAAGCTATGACTTTTTGACCCAGGATAATCCTCCACATTTGCATTGAGCTAACTTAATGTGGATGTTAGCAGGAGGCAATGCCTCCATCTTCAGTTGCACTCATCGGGGAAGAAACTCAGGGAGGAAGAGCAAGACTAAATCCTAAGCGAGGTTTTAGTTGGGAAAGTACAGAAGAAGTCAAGAGAGCAGTCAGGTCCTTGGTTCATATACAGACATGGTTTAGTTACAAGATTTTGCTGTTGCTGACTGCTCTACTTGCTTTCCTCTGCATCCATCAGTCTCCCAGAGCTGCAAAATTAGGCCTAGTTATAATACCCACCTGCTTCCTCCCTGCTATTAGATATTTCAAAGCCTTGAAAATGTACTTTTATTTATGGTGGATAAAGGTGGAGTGCATGCATATATGTGTGTATAAACAGTCAGAATTGGTTAGTCTACTGTCATTGGGTTGCTTTGCTACTGAATAATCTGTGGCTGTCAGAAAACTTGAACTGTTTTGGTCAGCTATGAAAGGGAAGAGCCTGTGAAAGCCTTTTAGATTACATTGTCAATGTTTGAGTGTCCAGCCGTCTGAGTAGACTCTGAGGCATTGTCAGAAGTATATTTCTCCTCAGTGAAATGACGGTGTTTCCACTGACAGACCAAAACTGTGTGTGGTGGGAGTAGATCTGTTTAGCAAGCCATTAAGAAACACTTAGCTGTTGTATATGTAATCTTTCTCATTTGCTTTGGCAAGTAAAACAGGGAGATGGACAGGAACTGCTGGTCAGTTAAGATCTAAAGCCGAAAGCCATCGCCTAGGGCTGGAGTTTCAACCTGCTACTGAAAAAAGTCAGCAGAACAACCATATTTATGGAGGTGGTTGTGGAGTCACAAGGTTTGCAGCTTGCTACTCTTAAGAGGTGCCTTCTGGACAGGGGGTTGGTCTTGGGGTTCCCCATGATGGAGGAGGCTGGGGGTGCGCCCACCCCAGGCCCCAGCCTTACAGTGAATTTGCTCAAACCGTGCCACTGTGCAGAAGGCAGCAAAAGAGCCACTGACGTCAGAGAGAAAGAGCTCTTCTTCATTGGGAAGTGGGGGAAGACTGATAACAGCAGTGCTGCTGCCTTTTAAACCAAGATGTTCCTGGAGGAAATGCACTGCCCCTCCCTGCTCCACCCAGAAATTGTTGGGGATGATGTTTTTCTGTCACAGGATGGGAGTAACCCCCTTGGAAGTCATTTGAATGTTTTACCAGAAAAATAAGTCTCAAGGCTGTTATGCTCTTGATAAACCTTGCACCAGAGAAATGAGGAGGAGAAACCTGTTGGCTTCCATATTCCAGCACAGGATGAGAACAAATTCCATTGGCCTCTGGGGGAGTAACTCCCATCTGATGCAGGAGTACGGGTTTTCAGGAAGAAAAAACAGGTTTTATTGAAATAGTACACTGGTGTCCGATGTCTTTTTTAAAAAAATGAATCACTTATTGTGACTTACTTAACAGTTACGCTCTTACACTGACTCTTATAGGAACATATGCTTATTTATACTTGGTTAAATACAAGATATAGTTCTAACTTGCACATAATGATGTATTTCTGCATGTCTTTCTTCCCTGACCACATAAATGATGACTTATATGGAATTACAGAATGCCTGGAGAGAAAAAGTTTTGGACAAAAACCTCTACTACTTCTGCTTACAAGGGAGAGACAATTCATTTACCTGGCTGCACAGAAACATTTTTTTTTTTTTAATGCTCTGCTTTATATTTGCTTCCTATTATAGTTTCAGCTTGTTCCTTCAGACTTACATCTTTATTCTGTGTGATTTTTCAGTTGATTGTGAAAGGACAAAAGGACAAATATCTACCCATTCCTTGGAAGCTCTGCTACATATTCCAAAACAAAGCAACAGACTGAGTCAGAGGATGTGACATTTTCATTTGTGCAAGTCAGGGGTTATTGACGCCACAGGTAATTATTAATTAGGTGTTTCCAAAGCAAAACATGGAAATACTGAATAAACCTCTAGTGTTAGGATTGGCACATAGAAAAGTGTGATTGGGAGTTGAGGATATTTTACAAAATACAGAGGAAATTCAGACATATTCTGTACTAAAAGCAGGTTAGAATTAAACATACATGGTAAGAATTGAATGGACTGATAATGATTATCCATTAACAAAAGAACAGTTATCTTCTAACCTGTCAGTGTAGCAGTTAGAGGTTGTGAAACAGATTCCACAATAATATGTAGTCATCCAGGGATTTTTGCAAGGTAACTGAAAAGGTAAAATGAGTTGTGTACAAACTACATATATCAAAGCAAAATATATATACAATTTTTATAAGACACATGGGCATTGAAACTCTTACTAGGATGAATTTCTTTCAGCAAGGTCTTAGCTGCCCTCTTCAGCTGGAAATATTGGGGAGGGGAGATTTATAATCTTCTGAGTATTAATGCTTGCCAGGGTCTTTGTAAGTATGAGGAGCAAGTAGCGGTGCTTAGCAAATGGGAACTGTATCTGTGAATGTCACTTTAACTTTCCTTTAGCTCTTGAAAAGTTTGCAGGCTGCTGATTAATGTGATGTGCATTTAATTATGAGTGACTATTTCTAATCCTTGCAATAACTAATATTAACTACAGTACTGTTGACAAGGAGGGTGATTTACAGGCGGAGTGTGATGGGTTTACTGGTTTGGCTGAGTGGCTGTGGCAGCTGGAGAAAACCTGAATTTTCGTTTTCCCTGCAAATCTCTTGGTCTTAGGCTCAGTTGGCCGTTGACTTATTCCTTAAAATAAATTTGCCAGCTTTGAGGTTGCACCTTTTACTGGCAGTGACAGAGTGATCAAAACACAGATGACCATCTCAGGGGACTGCTGGACAGAAAGGAGGCTCCCTCGCTCCTCTTTACCACGGACTGTCCTGGCAATGGGAAAGGACTGTCTGTTTCATAGCAAAGGGACTCCCCTTTTCACTTACATCAAGGTAGCAGTTGCTGAACACTTCAGAAGTGATAGAGAGCATCTGATTCTTCCAGTGAATCTCCTTTAAGGAGGGGATAATTAGATCCTTCAGTGAAAGAATTATAGACCTGAGGGGCTCTTTGGTTCCTCTCAGCCACCAGTCTTTCCTGGGCACAATGTGTAGGAGAACACAGCTTCAGGAAGAATTCAGAGTAGTATGCTCTACTCATGCTCACTCTAATTTTCCAATACACTAGTTACTAATCCAATTTGTTTGGGAAAAACAGTGGCTCAGTTAGGAGTGGGAGAGAATATGCGAAGGAGCAACTTCCTTGGTATTTCTTGCCAGTCTATGTCCATCTGCAAGTGACTAACTACTACTCACTTCCACAAATATTATTTATATGGATATTGGATGAACAAGTAGGTGGATCAGTTCTCATGTTGCTGCATTATAGCTCCCAGTTCTCTTCAGATTTCTGTGGCCAAGGCACAAACTACCCCCTAAGTCAGTGGTGAGTGCCACTGGGTATCCTCTGGTTTCCTGCCAGAAGCCTGATCTGCAGCATATATAAATCAACTCATCCAGGCTAACTATGTCAATCAACTAACAGACTAACTACATCCAGTGTAACTGTTATGATTCATCTCAGTTAAGGATCTGGATCATCTTTTTCAAATTATTTTTTGCTTCCCACACTTTCAATTCATTTTAATTGAGTTTTCCCTTAGGTCATAAGGTCTGCGTTGGCTTCCTGCTGTTCTCATTAACATTGCATTTGCCCAAACTGAGAAATTCGGCCCTCACACATTTTCAGCTCAGACTTGGTATTGGACTATTTTATCTGAGTTAAGAAACCTGCTTATTAAAACCACCTATTTCATGGGTCATAGTAGGACTCTTTCTCCTTCTTTATTTTCCTCTTCTTTTTTAATTGGCATATCACATTTATTAAAAATAGGTCTCAAACATAATACTTAACCAGAGTTCAAGTGACAGCACAGCAAGAGTTTAAACTGGCAAGATGTTATTTCCAGCTGGTGAACAAGTATATTGGGGGAGACTTTTTCTTATCTCTCCTTGTGAAGACTCTGACAATGTTCAAGTCTCCTTGGAGGCAGGATACCATTTCAATATGATTCCATTTTATATTACTGCATTTCCAAGCTGATTACAGAGCTATTCTGGCTATTCCATGGGATGATAACAGTTCTTTATAATCATGTTTAACACTTTGCTATCATTTATGCCTGGTTATGTCACCTACAGACCACCTCCATAAGGGTGCTTAGTGTAGTTGCTGGCTGAGAAAAAGGGATTTTCATTACTTCTGCCACTGCTGCGTTGAACAAAATCCTTCACTTTTCTCTAAGTTTATATCCACTTCTCATAAGCAGGAAGAAAAAAAGAAATAATTAGTCTGGCACCTGCTGAAATGTGAAAGGAGGACAAAAGGAATGACTAAGTGATGTATATTATATCTGTAAGATGTTCAGAGCAGAGAGAAGTGCTGTAGAGTAATATTTTTACAATGAGAAAATCACAGTTCTGCATAGCGTTAACTCAGGAATTAGAAGAAAATAGAGAATGATGGTTTTGTTGATTTATGTTGCCACAGCATAATTAATACCAGTTTGTGATTTCCTACATTAATTAGTTTCATTCAAAATGTACCAAAAACCTAAGATTATCTCCTTTGGGCATATATAGATATATCTAGCCATTCCTCTGTGGGTGTGAACTTTTCTACATTTCATGGATCTGGAACTGTCTGTCTGATCTATAGCTGCATGACAACTAAATTAATTCAGTCTAATCACCATAATAAAACAATGTTTTAATAGAACAACTGAAAACCATATGAGATGAAACATGCACATAAATCTGTATTTGTATAGATCATGCATCTCTTTCTCATTGATGCTAATAAATAAAATTAATTAAACAAATCTGATTAAGTCGTTGATAATGGCTTACAATGTTTAAACAAACTCTGCCAGAAACATAAAATTATACTTTATTCAATGTATATCCATTTTACTAAAATACAACTCTCGAGAAAAACGTATATGAAACATAGAAGAAATATGGCAACAATATATGGGGTTGCTGATAGTTGATTAAATTATTCACTATTCTCTGTTAAGATAATGATGATATTAGTAAAACTGTTTTTGATATGCTGGTCTATTTAATGTTTTCTGCCTAAAGGGATCAGGCATTAAACAATGTGAGAAATAAATAAGTCCAGATGAGGAAGAGAAGTTTCATAAGAAATTGGTTGTCTGGTTTGCCTCATTCAGTTTCTGAGTCATTAGCTCTTCTTTTGATGTTGTTGTACTAGTTAAAGTCATGCACTACTGATGGCTGTCTTAGCGGCTACTTCACTGGATTATGTCCTCTGTGATACAGCAATCCAAATACATTATCCAAAAGCCAGGTGATATATTTAAACTGGTGGGTGACTGTGTGTAGAAAACACACAAAGTATACAAAATACATCTCTTATACATGTAGTTAGAAGGCACTGGAAGAACATTTGCAAACCAACATAGTGGTAACCATAGTACAGTAGAACAGGTTTTGAATTAAAATGATGCATTTATTTAAACTAGTGTTGTATTTTGGCAGAAGATTGATTAGGTGAGACATCGCATGTTTGTTGAGCAATGTAGGAGATAAGCAGTCACCCTTGTTTTCTCATTTACCTTTGGCTTTCAGCCACAGGATGTCTTGGAAGGACGAGCCCCTCTGAGCTTGGTTTTTGGTCCATCATACAAGTTGTGCTTGTTTTTGTCTATGTAATCTAGTCCTAGTTCACAGACCACCTAACAAGATTTGTGCATTTGTGTGTTTGGATGAAAATGGGAAGGTCTTACTAAAATCCAGGTTAAAAAACAAAACAAAAGCAAAACCAACCAACCAACCTATCAAACAACAACAAAAAAAAAAAAACAAAAAAAACCCAAGCAAACAAAAAAACAAAGCTCACTGCACCAGAGATACACTTAAATGGGGACCACAGAAGCGTGTGTATTTAAACTAATGAAGACTCTGACTTGAGAAGTGCTGTATCGGGTCTCTAAATATCTGAGTAAGGCACTTTTCTAACACATTTTCATTAGCTTTTCCAAGTCAGCTGTGTCTTTAACATCTACTGTAAACTTGACAGTTTCCAAGAGGTAAAGATGATTGTTCAGCTCCAGAATGGGCTGCATGCAAGGGAGCTCCCTGCACAGGTGGCTGTGGTCATACTGAATGTCCTCTGTGAGCTAAACAAACTCAGGACAATTTTTCAACTTTGGATGGTGTCACTTTTGGTGTCTGGTGCACAGGATAAGAAGCAAGTGTGGTCTAAGGTCACTAAGCAGCAAAACTGGCTACAGTAACCAGAGGAAATATTTTGGAGTATACTTATTTACTCACTAGTTCTACCTTCTAGAAAATGATTTTTATTATCTTCCAATTTTAAACAATACAACGGTTCAATGGTTGAAAAACTGCTGTGTGCTTTCTGAACCAAAAGTAAATAATTATATTTTTTGTTGTTGTTTGTTTTTCATGATTGTCCAAGAACAAAAGAGAATTATTTTCCTCATGGAAAATTAGGATCCATTGAGATAGCTATTTTCATTGACCACAGTGTCGTAAATATTTCTACTGGGGCATAATAGCTGCCATTATCTAGAGGCTGTCAGATAGTATTTTGGTAGCTGCACTATAGCTACTATACAAATATTGCAGCAGGGACTTCATTATGATTACCTGTTTTCTGGTGCTTATAACTTCCAAAAAGTGGGGAAATTAATCTTTTTTTTTAAATTTTTTCTTTCTTTTTCTTTTTTTCTCTTTCTTTCTTTCTTTCTTTTCTTTCTTTCTTTCTTTCTTTCTTTCTTTCTTTCTTTCTTTCTTTCTTTCTTTTCTTTCTTTCTTTTTCTTTTCTTTTCTTTCTTTCTTTCTTTCTTTCTTTCTTTCTTTCTTTCTTTCTTTTTCTTTCTTTCTTTCTTTCTTTCTTTCTTTCTTTCTTTCTTTTTCTTTTCTTTTCTTTCTTTCTTTCTTTCTTTCTTTCTTTCTTTCTTTCTTTCTTTCTTTCTTTCTTTCTTTCTTTTTCTTTCTTTCTTTCTTTCTTTCTTTCTTTCTTTCTTTCTTTCTTTCTTTCTTATTCTACAGCACACAATGTACTTTCTGAAAGTTTGCTGAAATTCTTCTTGGTTAAATTAACAGTTCATGGGGGAAAAAAAAGATGAAATTTCATGCTTTGCAAGGATTTTCTAGCACATCTCTTTGCTATTGGAGAATCTGAAAATTGATTCATTTCTAATGGTCATTCCGGGCTTGGTAATAAAATACCCAGGAGGTCAAGTTTGCCTTTGATGAGGCAAAAAAAACGGTAACTTAGAGAAAGTCTTTGTGGTACAGATATTTAGACACACATAAGCTAGCTCAGAAAATGTAGCTTGACCACCAGCAGCAACAGAGCCATGTTGGTACAAAATTCCTTTAGTCTGGTGAGCACAGCTGTGCTTCTAAATATTGAACCGAGCCCACCCAAAAAAGACACCTAAATAAGCAAGAACAACAATGGGTACACCTGGAAGAAAATGCTGTCTTGCATGTGCAGGGCTGTTTTAGAGGAATACTTAAGATGTACAGGCTTTGTAATCTGGTCTGGTCAGGAAGGAGCTGAAATGGTCTCTCTTGTTCCTGTTCCAAGTAGGTTCATGGTACCAATTTCTCTCCTTTGTTTCAGTGATGGGGAGAAGGAAACTTTTGCCTTAAGAAAACCCCCACTAGCAAGCTAATGCATTTTAACTCCTTTTTGCAACAAACCTCTCATAAGATGTGGGAAAATATATTCAACTTTCTCATCTGTAACCTCCCTAAACCGGACTTTAGTCTGCAGGAGAAGTCAAAGTGGGACTTATTGCCAGACACAATGCTCATCTTTCACCTGAGGGATTAGTTTCATCATCCTGGAAATTACTCTTAAGCAGATTTAATATGTCATCAGTTAGCTTTTACAGACATCAACACCAAGTTGGAAAGCCTTAACTTATGATCTGTTTGGTCATCACTGCTGTCATTGCTGGCTACTACATTTGAGATGCTTGGACATGGCATGATTTCTGGATTCTTGGCTGCACGGCTCTTTAATACACAGAGAGCTTTTCAGACAAATGCACATTTACCAGTTTGACTTGAGCCAATCTGCCATGCTTGCACATCTATTGTGCAAGATTGTGGGCTTTATGACACTGTCTATGTGAAAACTCTTAAGAGGAAGCAAAATGCTGTTCACAGGAAGAAAATAAAAGTTGCATATCCCGTCAGCAAGACAAATCAGCTTGACTTCCTGCTGTCACTCTGCTGGGCATTATGACTCAAAATATACTCATTCAGCCTGCTGTGAAGGAAATACTGAAATCTGATTTCTCACACTAGCAGCAGCAATATATTTTGAAATAAAAGAGCTCATCCAAAGCCAGGTCTCCACAGGGTGATCTCATTTCGTGGTCTTTTTAAAGAGTTTGGGTAGGAAATGCACCACAATTGTAATTAAAAACATAATGTTTCTGCTATAGCTGTCCGACTTAGAAGCTGTCTGACTTCTTGGACTATTGTTTGTGCTTCTCATGGTGTTAGGCAGAACATTGCCATCAACGACTGCCATATTTAACCCCTAACACAAATAGCAAATTTGAAGACTAGCAACTGGATTTGAAAAAGACAATGCTGGAGATGAGATTAGACAGTTCATGCGCTGTTATTTCAGTGCACCATCTGTTGCCAACCATTATCCCTAGAGGGCCATCATCCCACCAAATTGTGCCTGGCTGCTCCACTGATGTGCAGAAGACAGCATGCACTCCTGGCATGGGAGCTGGCAGTTTGCAGAGCCTCCCTGGGTAGCCCAGGATCCAAAGGAACAAGGAGCTGGAAGGAAGTCAGGAACAATGGCAGGACTTCTCTAAACTTGCCAACCATATTAATCAGCTGCTGTAACACTTTGAAAACTATATGTTATAGAGACTGCCTCTTGCAGTGGGTATTAAAAGTGCAATTCTATACATAGAGGCAGCATTGTAATGCATAGGCTGCAGAGTTAAGTGCAACCTTAATATGTGTCAAAATCTCAAAAATATCAATCTTTGCTTGCAGTAGTTTAGATCATGACTTTAAAGAATTTTCCTAACACTAGACTTTTAAAATATTGAAAACCTACAATAATCTGATTTTTCTCCCCATTACCCCTGAAGCAGTGAAAAACTAACTCAATTATGAGTTAACAAGAAGCATAATATTCCAAATGCTCTTATTAAACTCATAAATATACATTTAACAGTCATCAACCTATAAAAGGGCCCACCCTTTAAAAAAATCCAATAAAATATCATTAATCCTATTTTGGTTTTCACAGCATATTTGCCATCAATGTCTTCTGCAATTCATAAATACTAGTGGTCTTTGTGTTTATTATTGCACTGAGAGATATTGCCTTCAATACTGGAAACTGCAATGAGGTCAACACTTAAATATATTCATAGTATCTCAATTCTCTGATGTAATAAAGTTGCAGCATGTGAAAGCCAAAGTCAACAGCCTGGTCTTTTCCTAACTTTTGCTGAAGAATTCTTTTACACTTGAATTCTCTGATACTACATTTTTCAAAATCTAATCCAAGAATAACTAAGGAGCAATCTACAAATTGGAGGGAAATGGTTAAATGGTGATGTTTGGCCCATGTGCCACTTCTGAGCGGCTCAGCTGCATTTCCCATATATTTGTTGCATCCCATAACTTGTGCTGGAAGCGGAGCTCCCATGCAGTGTAAATGTTGGCTTGCTGTGGCTGACAGGGACATGGGCAATCTACTGAGGTTTAAGATGGGCTATCTTTCCCTTGTGAACTATTCCTGGATCTGCATATGGCTTGTGCTTGGAAGATTTTGACTGTCTTAAGATTTTGCAAGGCAGAACATTGGATCAGAAGAGCCCAAACAAGTGAGGGAATGATTAGCACATTGCCTTTTTCTGAATATATAGTGTTCTCATATTGCTATTTTTTATATTTCCACTCACAACGCTCAGGATGGATTTGATTTAATATGCACTAGTCTCATGTGTCCAGGAGCCATCAAGTCCTCAGTGTCTGCATTATAAAAGTGACCAGCTAGGGCAAATAGGGCATGAGTGGCATTTCTGGAAGTCCTGCCTTCTAGTAAGGAGCAGGCTGCAGAACATCTGGAAAACCTAAGCAAATGTGCAAAATTCTTAAACGTTGCCAGGGCAAGATCTTGAGTGAAAAAACAAGGACATGTTTGGAAAAACCGAGATGTATGATAGCATTAAATATAATAATACAATCTCATAGGTGAATAAAATAACATTGCTCTCTCCCTTTCTTGCTATATAAAGTTTTTTTTTCCTGTCTTTTTATACACAAGTATCCCCCCCCACCACTTTTTTATATATATATATATATATATATATATAATATTTTATTTTTAAGATGATGATGGTGGGATCATAGAGCTGGTGCAGGGGAGGAAAAGTTCTTTGGGCATCTTATCTTGCCTACTGCATGAAATGAGACTGCCGAGGGGGTCTGAGCAAGGAGCAGGGAGCCTGCAGCTTTCTGAAGAAACAGCCTGATTCAATGGGGAGCTGCAGGTTGACTTTCAAGGGAAACATACAAACCACCCTGGGAACAGGTGGGAGAGAGTTTTTTTTTGATGCAAAGTAGGAATCCATTGAATTTACCGTTACCATATGTGGAAGGGAAAGAATACCTGCAAGGATGCAGTGAGCCATGGAAAGCTGTATATAAATCTTTTTAATTTCTAGTCCTTCTCTTTTAGTTACTTTGAATTTTCTGTCTTCCTGGCTATTTTGAGGTTTAAAGTGGTTTGTTTTTCTTTGAGGAGCTCATTATAAAAAGTAGGTCTGGGCACATCCACCTCAAAGTCATGGCTGACTCACTGGGCCATTACATCACTCTCTTTTTCCTAATGGAGTCATGCAAAGGGAGACTTTTGAAGGTGCATGTCTTTTAAGATTCTGGCTCTCAACAATGTTCAGTGGATTGAAAATCTGCCTCATATCTGAAGGAATAGCATTAAAAATGACTGCTTCTGTTGTATTGCTTTGTGCTGAGTCAATGACATTCCAACGACATTTCGTGCAATGCCCACTAAACACAATATTATAACTATGACTTTTGTGAAGCTCTTTAGTTGAAAACCCAATGAGTTTCCTGGCTGTGGAGATAAACTCTTTGCATAACACACAGTTTGGATGTAGTAACAATCTTCTGACAGATCTTGTTTGTTAAATCTGGCTATTTCAGCATTTGTTTCCCAACACTGGAATACCTTGGCAATGCAGAAATTTAAAGAAATCTCTGACATGGCTATGAAATAGAGATTTTAGTCTAATTTTACAGGGGAGGAACTGAGGCAATGGAAGACATATTTAAGAATTTAGGAAGTTTACTGCTAAAGTACAACTGAATTTAAGTTTCCCAGTCTCACGCCTGAGCTGAGACAATTTTCTCTTCTTCTATATGTTTATCTGCTTGGTTAACAAAGACAGGGTTTTGTTGCCGATAGCTTTCTGAAGGATGATAGATTTATTTCAATAACTGACAGGTTATGTTTGTATCATTTGAACACTTTATGTTAACTATTAATTGATATCTACATAAACGTGCTGTGTCAAATACAGCAGACACAGGTACAGACAAATATATGAGACAAGTTATGGAGTGCCCCATCCTTTCCTGTATTTGGCATATTACATGTTCACACAAAACTAGCCATGTTCTGACACCCCAAATCTGTCTCCATGTCCTTAAGGAATTATTTGCATTTCAAATGGAGAAACTGTGGGATGTATCCTTATGTCTGACAAAAATGTCTGTCTGGAAAACGGACTAGGAAGGTCATAATCAAAACCTTGTGTGAAGATTTGTAAAGAACTCAATGAAGCTATCACTATTAGTTAATTGTTAAAAGCATTTGGCAATTTTTGTTTGCTTTACAAATCACTTCCTAGTGATTTGCACAAAGAAGCAAGACATCTTTGTATTTTTTCCTAATCCAGTTATCAGGAAGTGGAATTTACATTTTTGTCAATCAAGGTTTCAAGAAAACATGGCCCACTTATTGTCAGTATTTAAAAATAAGATAGTTTGAAAAACCACAAATCATTTGATTTTTTCTTCAGAAAGCCTCTGAAATAAAGGGAAGTGATGTATTGGTCTACGTAGCCATCAGTGATTTTATCAGATTATGCAATGATATAGGAATTGTAATATTTGTTGCAACTGAAATGTTGTCAAATATATATACAATAATTGTGTCAGGCTCCTTAAACCAACAGAGCATTTTGGATTGCTGTAAAATACTTTGATATTAGTGGAAGGTAAATAAAAACAGCACAATATGCATTTTCAGTACATCCAATAAGCTCCAGGTCAGATAGGCTGCCATTTCATAAGCACAAGCAGGCTTATGTGTAGCAATTACAAAGAGTAAACTTCACACCTACCTTGAGAAAGAGACTAGCCCAAGGCCATATCCTGTTTGACTGAGTTTATTTTAGCTAGATAGAGAAGCAAAAAAGCAAATTGTGTACTTCAGCTGAAAATAAACAAACAAAAAACAACAACAACAACAACAAAAAACACGTTGAATTGCAGGAATTCTTTTAACAACTGAAAAAAGGAGACAATTGGGTTCAGGGAGATGACATTTTTCAAAGGGCCTCTAGCAATTACCATCTCTCTATTCCCAATTGCATGTTTTAACTAAGAAACCACTCCTTTTTTTCATAGTATGAACTCAGCAGTTTAAATAGAATATGATATAGACAGATGCCAAATTTTTACCATAAAAGCTTGCTTTCAGATTAGGGCAGAAACCTGGGTTTCATGGTTTCTAATAGACCATAATAATGAAAAGACCTGCCAGAAAGATGAAAAAGTGGCATGGAAACAAAGGGAAGAGATGTTCTATTAAGTGTCTGCTGTGTTTGTGAATATGTTTTTACTTGTGTTGGGGCTATCTATGGATGCATCTCCTTCATCTAAAGGAAAAACATGTGGCTGTGACTGAAATACATTTTTTTGTAATAGTGAAAGAGTAAAAATTAATATTACCACTGCTTCTGCACTGAGCATGGGTCAGTCCTACACTGACACTGTCCCTATTTTTAGGGGTGGTAGCCACAAGTCTGTAAAATAAATCTGCGCCATGGATCCAGCCACAGGGTTGGATCTGATACATTGCACCCATATAGCCTCTGCTGAATGGCCTTTTAGTGATGAACCTCCACATGCACAGCCATAATACCTAGTTTTATCCTGTTTTTTTCCGTCTGTCTTGGTTTCCTTTTGTATATGGTGTCAAATGGGATGGGATTTTGCACTGTCCCTTGGTCACTCTGCTGGAGGAGGCCAGGAGCACTGTGATCACTCTGCTTTGCATTGTGTTCTGCACTATCAGTAGACCTTGTATTTTAGAGATTTATAGAATCATAAAGGTTGAAAAAGATCTCCAAGATCATCTGGTCCAACGGTCCTCCTACCACCAATATCACCCACTCAGCCATGTCCATAAGTACCACTTTCAACCTTTCCTTAAACAGCCTCAGGGATGGAGACTCCACCACCTCCCTGGGCAACCCGTTCTAATGCCTAACTACTCTTTCTGAGAAGAAATTTCTCCTAATTTCCAACCTGAACCTTCCATGGTGCAACTTGAGGCAATTCCGTCTTGTCCTATCATTAGTTATCTGTGAGAAGAAACTGACACCCAGCTCCCCATGTCTTCCTTTCAGGTAGTTGTAGAGAGCAATTAGGTCTCCCTTGGTTCTCCTCTTCTCCAGATGAATAAAGTTTATTTCTCCATTTCTGCTGTGAAGAAAGGTTTTGATACCACATGGGGAAACAGCCTGCGTATATTCTTGACTTTATGTCTTTCACTCAGTGGACTTGCAGGAGGAATGAAAGCATTGTTGCTGTGGGTTTGCCCTGAAGAGTAACCAGATTCCATCCCACCACCCCAGCCAAGAGTGAGGCCCCCATGGGGCAGCCCCAGCTCTGGGCACCAGGAACCTCTCTGGGGATGGGGCTGCTCAATGACCAGGTGTACTTCAGGTCCATGGGTGGGCCTGGCTGGGCAGGGGCCATGACTAGGCAAAGCAGGCCTGTGGGGAGCTGGAGACCAGCCCTGTTGAGGCCTTGGTGGGGCTAATGGGACAGGGGCTGATGGGTCAGGGGCTGACATGGGGTCCTGGGTCTGGGCAGGTGAGAGCCTGGGAGCCCTAGGAGGGTGGGTAGGGAGAGTCAGGGCTATTGGTGCCCTCCATGCCTGGTCAGTGTGCTGTAGTGAAGTGGTAAACATGTTCAAAGTGCTTGGGCGCCTGCTATGGTGATTTTATGTTAAGAAGGATTGTGTATGGGAAGCAAGGAAAAGGGCAGTAGTGATGTTCCAGGGCATGACATCTTTCTCTATTATTTATTTAGGTAGAAGCACTACCGCAGGGAAAGGGCCAGTGCACCTTGAGAGGCCCCAGCAAACAGCCCATTTGGGAAGAGACCAGACCCTGGGGAAAGCTCTTCATCTGCTGCTGCTTAGAGATCCAAATGGCAAGTAAGCACAGTGGGTGGAGGAAATATGCAACCATTGGACCATGGTTACCAGCAGGCAGAAGAAATGTCAGCAACAGATGATGGAAGGATTACTGGAAACGGTATTTTTCTATTATCATACAAATTACATTGTGACATTTTCTGTTATATAAATGAAAATTTGTTCTGGAATTGCCAAATATTAGGATTGCATGATTGCTTGTAGCCAGACATGAAGCTGTCTGCCTTCAGCATTCTTAGCAATTGAGACCTGATTGGCATCTATCTGTTAGACATATGAGAGAGTTTCTTCAGTATGTCTTGAGTTGCTAAACAAGTCTTTAAGTTGCAGTTTTGCTACCTAGAGCCTGTCAAGGCTGTCCATTGGTTGGCAGTCCCAAGATCAGCTCAGTTTTCTGCAGTTTCTTAGCATAAACTGTGATCTTTGTTCTTTGGACTGGTGGTTTCCTCTTTTCCTGTCTCCAGCAGCTGAGTCTGCACTGACTCCTGTGCTTGTAAGTTCTTCTTGAAGGTTCATTCCACTTTGTTACCTACAAATTTAGGCTGGAGCATGGCTCTCTGGGTGTAGCTCACACATCCACACATTCTGAGGCAGTTCATCTCTTGGTTATGTTCATTCCATCTGCTGGTCTTGTTTATTTGTTCATTCCTGGCTAAGCTGCTCTGAGGAAGAGTTTATGCCTCCAAATGTATTGCAGAAGGGTGGAATTATTGGGCGTACTGCTAAAAATAAATAACTGTCTATCTAACATATGACAGGAACTTTGTGAAACTTCCTATGAAAGCCCCTTTATGCTCTGTTTTTCAGTCAGTTTGGATGCATCTCCTTTATATGGTTTGATTTGACAGTTTCTGCTGACATTTTTTTTCCATGAGACATTACTATTTTATGCGCAGAGATGTTTACCATAAACACACTATAGAAAAATACACTTTTTTTTTGGGTGATCTACACTTAAAATTTTGAAGCCTTTTGTCCTGGTTTCAGTTAGGACAAAATACATTGTCCCATTTCAGCCTGCTTGAGAAAACACCTAGCACTCAGTTTGTCAATTCTGATGTAGGATGTCCATACTTTCTTGGTTTTAAGAAAATCTTTCTTAACCTGTGCAATGTTAGTTTTACTAGATACAGACTATGCTTTACTAATGTCTACAGCTACTGAGAACAGCAAAAATTATATTCACCATTTGGACTCAAACCTGTGGGGATGTGACTTTTATCATGTCCGTTGTTAGATCAGTATTGGTGAAAACAGTAGTAAACAGGTAACATTGACAAATATCAATGTCTTGCTTTTTTTTTTTTTTTTTTTCAATAGTACTCTTGCTGTTTTAAAATGTAAAGTATTTTTATAGTACTTTTTTTCGGGGGGGGGGGGGGAGGGGGAAGGGGCAGATTGTAAATGCCAGTGCTGTGTATATGGCTGATATATGGTTGAAAGCAGTGGACTTAAACAAGGGTAATAGTGTAATTTATTAAATCCTCCTTCTCTGCTACATGAATTCAGATGTCTTAGTTAAGGTTTTACAGCCTTCTGAAAGTAAAATGTGAAGCTGGCAACACTTACCTGTTTATACATTTGACTTTGGGCAAGGCTATCAACTGCTTGTTTCAGCTGGAGACTGATTTACTCGGATTTCCTCTGTTAACAGACTTGCATGAACTTTAACTGAAGTTCTCTTTGAACTGCAAGTTCTGTCCTCTTTAGGGCTGGTGTGAAAGCCCCTGCCTAGGAATGGGATAGAAGGTGGTGCAGTTTGTTCCGCTCTCATGTACAGCCTCAGGTAGGCTGTGCTACAGTCTCTGATCACAGTGTTGGTTATCCAGCATTTGTTGTGCTGGGAACACAGACCAGTGACTAAATCATTTGAGTATTTGTAGCACAGATTTCAGACATTACAATATGAAATAGTTACATGGAGCACATCATAATGAATGTCATAATGAATCAGACCAGTGTTTATTTAGGCCACTGTTTTCTTCAGATGGGGCAAGAGTTCCAGTTTAGGAATGCATGTGATCATGTAGACCACTTTTTGTAGTATATCACATGCCTCTACAGTGCTAGTTGTATTAGTGCTATAGAGGGGTTTATTGCTGTCTACTCCCATTAGTTTCCGTTTGTGGACCTAATGTTTGTGAATTTGTCCAATCCCTTTTGAACTTGCTGATACTAAATGCTTCACAGTTTTTTTAAGCTGTAAGTCCCAGAGGTTTGTTACCTCCTGTGTAAAATATGTTATTTAGTCTATTTACATAGATGATTAGATTTATCAGGGGAATGTTAGTTTGCTGGATCTTGTTAATAATCTTTAGATTCATTGTATCTGAAAACTTCATGACTATTTTAAAAACCTCTGTTTTATTGTTTTCCTTTATCTTTCTCTTCATAGCAAAGTACCCTTGCCATAAAAACAGCTAATGGTATTATGGGCTGTGTTAGGTGAAAGTTCACCAGCAGGTTGAAGGAGATGATCCTTCCCCTCTGTTGAGCACTGGTGAGGCCAGACATGGAGTGCTGCTCCCAGTTCTGGGACCCCCAGTACAGGAGAGACATGTGGCTACTAGAGAGTCCAGAGAAGGGCCACAAAGATGATGAAGGGACTGGAACATCATCCCTATGAGGAAAGGCTGAGAGAGCTGGGGTTATTTAGCCTGGAGAAGAGAAGGCTCAGGGGATTGTGTTGATGAATATAAATACCTGAAGGTAGCGTGCTAAGAGCACGGAGCCAGACTATTGTCTGGACATGGTTCCGTGCAAGTGTCTTTTGGTGGCTGTGCTTGAGCGGGCGGGTTGGACCAGATGACCTCCAGAGGTCCCTTACCACCTACCTGTCCCATAATTCTTCGAAGGCCCAGGCTTTTACATCCCTCCATTCCCTCGACCATTACAGTTGCCTTTCTCTCGGCACTTTTGAGACATGGAGACAAGAACAGAGGATTTTGTTAACACTTTGAATACCCATATGCGCAGAATCAAAGTTTTAGAGAACTTCCAAAGACTGCAAGAACTCTTTCCTGAGTGGTGTCTGAGTTCAGCAACATGTAAGCATGGCTGAGATCTGCTTTCAGATACAGCTTACTCTTTGTTTAATTATGTTTAGCATTAAAGGCTGATGCACTGATCTTCTCTGTGGCCTTATCATTCTTGTGTGGCTCTTTAGCTAACAAACTGACATAGTTCTTGAAGTGGAGAGAGGATATTTGACACAACTGGGGCTGGTGCAATTCTGCAGTTAAAAAGCTGGTAGGAACTTCTTGCATCTTCTTGGACTGATTCTCTGGTTGCAGGATGCCACAACAGCCTGAAATCACCGAGTTTTGCCTTAGAATTGATTTTTCTCCCTCATAGAATCATCTGTATCATTTATATGAGAAGGCTGCTGTAGAATTTCATTATAATCACAATAAAAAACATTATTCTAACTTTCTGCCTATATTTGTTTGTGGCCAATTTATATAGATTTTCCCTTGGGTTGCCATTTTCCTTTGACTCAAAAGACTGTTCTTTCATTTTAGCATTAATCCTCCAGTTGAATTTGTAAAGAGATACTAACTGTCCTTCTGCTCTCATGTTAATATACTGGACAAGATCAGGTCTTCTAGTCTCCCTTAGTAAGACAGGCTTTACCAGGTAACTTGTCATCCTAGCTACCTTTGCCACGTATGTTATTTCTGAGTTTTTCTTTAAAATGTTTATAAGTTCAATTAGAGTTGGACCTTTTTTAATGTTTTAGCAATGTTGTTTTAAATAATCCAAAATAAACTGCTATAGGGATAAAATAATACATGACATAACTGTTTACATCTGAAAGGATATAACAGACAATAAGTCTTCTTCCTTCCCTCCTGAGCTATGTCTCAAAATAACCACCGTGTATTTCAGGGCCTAATAAACAGTGAAAAGAAACAGAAACATATTTAGAAGATGGAGCTCTCTATTTGTTACTTTCATGCTTGGTAAAGAATGTAGTCTGAAATCACAGCAGAAAATGTTGGCTTTTTGTTGTTGTTTTTGCTTTTAATCTGGAAACCATCCAGATGGAACATGATGTAAACAAGGGAGAGACCGAGAAAAGGAAAGTAAATATTACTAGCTTTTCCTGTCTCTCCTTCTTGCTTTCAGCACTTACATCCCTTTCTGGAAACACACAGGAATGATGGACCCTGGTTCTTCTATTTTATTTTTTATTTTTTTATTTTCTTATTTTTTTATTTTTTAATGTGTGCATTTGATTATTGCAGTTGCTTTCTTGCACCTCTTGTGTTATTGGCTGCTTACATGCAATTAATTGCAAGTCTGCAATCTCTACATTCACAAAAAACATTTTCTGTAAAAACTTGTGAAATTCCATGAATTTTAACCCACAGAATGAATGCATGATGAAAAATAGTTAGTTAAATCTGCAACCCAGCTTGGTTGCAGATCGGTTGCAGTAGGTAAGAACACTGAAAGGACTGTAGGCTTGCCTAAAGAAGCTATGTTATGCTAAAAGATTTATTTGTCCTGAGCTCCATAGTAGCCTACCTGTTTACATCCCAGTAAGACTTTAAAGTTAGTTCATGTATTTTTCTCTTATTAGAATGTAGATACATTATCTCCTGATATTGTCTTTTCCTTGACTTTCTATTACTTGTATACATGTCCTTGAACGTACTGTAATAGGACTGCTGCCCCTCACTGAACTATACATTAGGAAAATTGTTTTGAATGTCAAGTTTAGTCTGTATTATATCAAATTTAGTCTCAAAAAGAATAACTAGAACTTCTGTCTTTAAGTTTTTCAGATTTTTACCTCACTTCATAATAGCCCCAGCAAAATAATACTAGAAGTGCTTGAAAGGTCTTTCATGTTGGTGGGTTTTCATTTCTTACAGTACCTTGACTTTATGTTACCGTAAGAATATAGAAACATAATGCTAGAATAAGACTGTTAAGAACAAGAGCCTTACATATTTTAAATGTCTGAGCTATTAATGGTTTTCTTTTCTGGTGTCATAATTCATCCACGACCTATATAGATACTGCCAATAATTCTTGAAACATTTTTGTAAGCTGTTTAAAGTCTTTACATTGTCTTAAGGTCCAAATCTATCTCGAAATATAAAGTAATGAATCAAGTGTGATATTTAGTTACAATGTGAATATGCTAAGTAAATATAAAACTTAAATTAATTGACTTTCAGTGTTTTGTTAGCTTAACATTCAAAGAGCAAGAATTTCTAGAGTGTATTTAAATCTTCACTGAATTTTCCATAGTTACTGAAGCTTAAAGCTAATATACCATCAGCGTTATATACGAAAACAGTTCAGCTAATTTACATTTAATCACAAGTAACAAGCTTCTTTGGTGAAAGAACAATAGATTTTTTTTTTTCAAAACTTAGAATTTAGGCTTAATTTTAAAAGAAAATTATAATAATTTTGATTTTCTACCAGCACTCATTTGAATCCACCAACTCTTACAGGAATTTGAGCAGAAAAATTTAAAGAAGTCAAACATTTTATTTACATAGGCTAAATTTCAGAACTGATGACCGTCATTTTCAGCTGTGCAAACTACATTCTTCATTGAGTTTCATGTTTCTTAAAATAATTTGGGCTCTTGCCTTTTAGAGTTTCTGAATGGTAATCCAGCAGCTGCCTTGTTTTTGCAAGAAAACTCCGTGCAGTGAATGCCCTATGCAGTGTCAGTCAAACTGATGCAAAGTTTAAACACTGTGGCTCTTGGATTGAGGTTGAAGGTGACTTGTTCAAATGAAATTGTAGCAACATAGCCTCAAGAATGAAGCAAGCAGCCAGGCTGTCTGAGTGTGGGTGAAATCTGATGAATTATATGCTTCTTGGATTCCCTCCAGGATCCCAGTCAGTGTCAGTGTAATTTGTAAGGGCTGTGAATTCTAGAAGGAGCAACACATCATGTGCAACGTGTGTACTTTACATTTAAAGAAGTTGGGAATGCATGAGCATTTTCTGTAGATGAAATCATTGGGATTAGTTTCTAAAGGAACAAAGTCCTCTGAATATTTGCTTTGTTATTTGTCTTCAGTTAAAGCAAAGGAGCTTATCACATTTAAAGGTACCTGTTTGATTTGTGTCAAACTACTATAGCAGTATCCAAAATAAAATAAAATAAAATAAAATAAAATAAATTGAAAACTGAAGTCTCTGGAACCCATGTTTGCACTGCTTGTGAAGTTATCAAGAGCATTAGCTGGCTCAAATAGTGACTATGCTGGCATGTAAATCAGATTAGATCCATGCTTCTGAAAATATGAGCTTAGTCCCTTGCACCGTCACAGACACTGTCTGTGGGTGGCCTCTCTCTGTGCTGCTTGGTATCAGAATGCCCCTGCAGGGTTATGAGGCTGTGTAATTAGGTGGAAATATTTGACAAATGTGTCCAGGGAAGCAGTGAAATGGATATAGCAATAGGAATTCTACTTTGCCTCTATGCTTCTGGTTGAAGTAAGTGTATTTGGAGTGTGACAGCAGCATGGAGTCAATATGAATGCCTAATTAATAAACTGTTGATTCTACAAGAAGGTGCTCAGGATGTTTTTTCTCTAAAATTTGTTTGCTCAGGAATGGGGTTTGCTGCTTCAGGGTCTTGGGTTGCTGGGAAAGAAGAGCAGAGAGGTCAAACATATCACAAGAGGTTGACTGTAAATGGCCACAAGGCAGGCAGACTTTGTTGCTTCAGTATTACAACCATACCGTGCTAAGCAGATTTTGTAGGCAGAGCAACAGACAATGCATTTGGATGTTACTAACGTAGTAAATACAAATATTTTGTGGTAGTGTCTAGAATGACGTTTTTCCACATCCCAGCAGGAGCTCATATTAGACAACTGTTATGTTTACATAAGTACTCATGATTTATCATCCAAAACAGGGAAAAGAAATCTTGAAAGGAAAATTGTAGCTAAGCTTCAACGAATGATCAAAGTTGTCACCTATCTGTATGATTATGCACAGCAGTAAGAGAAAGAATGCAAATTGGAAAAAACACTTTATCTAGTGTCATAGTTTATGTAAATATTTTCATTTTGTGTTCTTCTTCAATGAAATCATGGTATTGTAACAGTGAGGACTGAGAAGAAATGTGAAAACTGCTACACAGGTACTTGAGAAGGAGAGGAGGTCACTGTTATGATGTTCTTAAAAATCTGCTGATCAGGCAAATGATCTAAATTTATTTCATGGGAGATAACTACTGAACTTGACTCTCACAGTAAAACTTTTAAATTTAACTTAGAAAAGCTTGGGAAAAGTAAGTTAAACTTACTCATCTACCATTTTTTTACAAATAGGTTTACATGCTTTTCAGAGAATGCTGGCTTTTGGGATCTTTAGTCTTTCCATTGCCTTTTTCTTTTGTAACCACAAAGTTTATTTATTTTATTTTATTTTATTTTATTTTATTTTATTTTATTTTATTTTATTTTATTTTATTTTATTTATTTTATTTTATTTTATTTTATTTTATTTTATTTTATTTATTTTATTTATTTTATTTTTATTTTATTTGTAACAAGAAACTATTCTGTGTAAAATTTACAGACTATCCTATTTATTGACAGATTCTAGATATTCTTAGAAACTTTTACTTTTTAATTTTCTTAACAAGGAGTCAAGATATAAATGTATGGTTTTGGTCTCTAACTTCAAAAATGTATATATGTCGTACTGCATTATAGCAACACACTACAGTATTAATTCATGATGCCTTTATAAAGGATATCATGACTAATACAGTATGGTTGCTCAACTCTGCACTTTCTATACGCTGTTTAAACTTGTTTAAACGTTACTGCTAATGAAAACTGGTAAACTGGAAATTGTGTTCTTGGTGATATTATCTTTACTTCCGGTTGCACCTCATGCAAGTGCATATCACTGGCCAAAAGCCCTCATGTACAACAAAGAACCCGTAGGTCTTGTTATCTTCTTCCTTCCCACCACCTCATCTACAATGTGACTTTCCCAGAAAAGATTTCCTGCTGGTGCTTTTCTTTGTTTCTCTGTTCTCTGTCTCTCCTCCAGGCTGGCTACTCTTGAGAATATTTGTTCCAGCCCCAAGGTAAAGACAGTAATTTTTCTGAATGCTAACAAATCAGCCCTCACATTTCTCTTACTAACAGACAGTTTGTATTATCCAATTGTCTAGGGGTGTTTCATTTCAATATCAGACAATGTTTAGCTGATGCACTTAATTACTTTTCCTGCATGTAAAAGCAAGTACAGTTTTTTTTTTTTTTTAAAGGCAGGTTTTGTATCCATTTTCTATGAGCATTTTAATCAGCAGTTAATGAAACAACCTGTCATCAGACAGCTGTACTGCTGAAATGACATGAAAAGCAAATCCATGGAGTAAGTTTGTTTGTAGACTTTCACCTAAGTTTGGAGCTAGTGATGATTTGTTGTTTTTTCTGCAGTTTAACCTTGTTTGGTCTAGCTGGAAATCTGACAGTGGTGATGTCAGTATTTGCCAAAAGCTATACTTTTACAGGAAACTGTAATAGACATCATGCAAGGTTTTGACAAGATTTCACACAGCATAGCAGGGCAATCCAGCTCAAATTCATCATAATAAAAGCCCTCCATGCCCATTTTGGGTGATGTGCTCATAACCTTACAGATGTGGTCCATGTGTAGCTGAATAAAACTTTTCAGTTGCTGCTTTGTACAGAATGTTTGAATGCTGTGACAAATGTCTGTTAAAATGGTTTTCTAATGTGGATTTAGAGACATTAAAACATCAACACCATGTAATACAGCATAGCTGAAGGTCACAAGGCATCAGAAAGCACAGAATCAAGTATCCCAGCCTTCACAAGATTTTTTTTTTTTTTCCAAAACGATTTTAGAAGTGGGACTCTGCCACTGCATTCTGTAGAAGAGAAAAGGATGAAAGAGAGGGAAGAGTTCCATAGCTACTCAAAGTGGAAAGGAATGATCTGGCACTATTTTACTTGCAGAATTACAAGTGTACATTCGCCTCCACTGGGATGGTGAAAAGGCATGTGGGCATGGGTTATCAAGGAGTTCTAGGCCCTTGTTGTTCCTGTGGCTTCTCTCAGAATTGTGTGGCCATCTGATGTGAATTCTCATCACCTGGAATAGTGGTGACCACTAATCTGTGCATTAAATACTCCTCACATCACTTCCTTATTCCTAAGGATATAATTTTGCTCTGCTCTACAATGTTGTGTGCCTTCCAAGCTTTCTCGGTGTCTTTGTCTTCCTTTCAGACGCTTTCTTGTCAAACTGCTTTCAGTTTTGAAAGCAGATGCTTCATGTCCAGAGAAGGGCTATAAAGCTGGTGAAGGGTCTGGAATACAAGTCCTATGAGGCTTGGGAAATCTTACTTGGCTGAGGAAACTGGGGTTGTTTAGTCTGGAGAAGAGGAGGTTCAAGGGAGACCTTAGTGCTTTCTACAACTACCTGAAAGGAAGTTGCAGAGAGCTGGGTGTTGGCCTCTTCTCACAGATAACTAGTGATAGGACTAGAGGGAATGGCCCCAAGTTGTGCCAGGTAAGGCTCAGGTTGGAAATTAGGAGAAATTTCTTCTCACAGAGTGGTTAGACATTGGAACAGGTTGCCGAGAGGTGGTGGAGTCACTGTCCCTGGGGATGTTTAAGGTAAGGTTGGATGTGATACTTTGGGACATGGTTGAGTGGGTGATATTGATGGTAGGGTGATGGTTGAACCAGATGATCTTGGAGGTCTTTTCCAACCTTAATGATTCTATGATTCTATGTTAGCCTTTTAGTGAGTTGGGGATTAGGCTCTTCTCCCAAGCACCAAGTGATAAGACGAGAGGAAATGGCCTCAAGTTGCACCAGGGGAGGTTTATGTTGGATATTAGGCTAAATTTCTTTACTGAAAGAGCTGTGTGGCATTGGAAGTCTGCCCAGGGAAGTGATTGAGCCACCACCCCTGGGGGTCTTCAAGAAATGCCTAGATTTAAAACTTAGTAGCATGGTATAGTGGTGGACTTTAGTACTAGGTTAAAGGTTGGACTAGATGATCTTAGAGTTTTTTTCCAACCCAAAGAATTCTATGATTGTTTACCCATCTAAAGGGAGGATTTTGTCTTATATTTTCCTTCCACTTTTGGTCTTCACATTTTGTTTTTCCCCCTGGAATGACAGCTGAACTTGAGTTACTGACATCTATAGTCTATGCGTAGTCTTCCTTTTCAGATTACTGGCTTCTAGTCTGCAGTATATACTGTTAGATGATTACAGCCCTAAAATCTGCCATCCAAATTCTTGTATAAAACACAGCAGTTCCACTGATGTTATTAGAAAACATGCTTCATGTGACAAACACACATTTCTATCTGTAGAGATTATCTGACTTTGTATTTATTTATTTATTTATTTATTTATTCAGAGAAGACAACTAGAGCAAAGAAAAAGGAAATAACTTGAGCAAAGAATCAAACTTGCAGGGCCAAAGAATCTTCCTGTATCTTAAATACGGATAATTAATTACATCAAGGGTGAAAGTAAACGTATCTGCAAACTCCGGTCTACAATGAATGTTTAATATAGGTTCATATGCTGTGTTTTTTCACTGTAAGAAGCCATTTGGCTTCCAGTAATATTATAAGAAATGTGAGTACTAAACTATAGCTGAGATTGTTTGTTAAACAACATCTTCCTCTTTCTCTTCTTTTCCACTTGCTACAGTAACAGTGCTTGCAAGATATGTGGAGGGTTTAGAAAAGTTTAAACCAAGTCACCCTTATTAACTGTGAGTCTGCTGTTTCTGAATTATTACAGATTGCACTCTTTATTTCAGAAACATTTTAACTCAACACCTCAATTCTACCACCATTTTCTATTACTTCTCTGCTTTGAAAATTTTATGAAAGAGTGACCTGTGTTTTTTATATATATATATATATAATAAATTTATATGGTAAAAGATCAGCAATCCACTACAGTTGCAGTATAACTGAATTGCTGCAACTTTGTATAGATGACCATGCAACCAGAACATTTTGCTGACAGTGATCTTTCAGGCAACTGAATTTGCTAAATGTACAAAATGCAGGCCAATCACTCTTCAAATGTTTTGACCTACTTTCCCCTTGAACCCATTCCAAAATAATAATAATAAAAAATAACTAAGGAGAGAGCAGATTACACAGCTCTGCAATTTCACTGATGGGAATGTGAATGCCATTAAAGTGCTTCCTGCTGGCAGACCAAGTATGTATTTGTGTGGTTGTAACTTCTCAATACTCATTCAGATTTTGGGAGAGATACAAGGCCAGGGAAGGACACTTATTCTGACTTAAACATGGTCCTTTCAATTTAGCGTGTCATTCTATTATGTTTCTCTTAATTCATCTGTGTGAGAATGCACACTATGGAATCTAGAGTGGTTTATAAAGTTGAGTCCAATTTTCACATGGCTTAACTTAAATTCGGAAAGCCTTTTTCTTATAGCAGTTTGTAATTTAATTTAGATGGTGAGTCATTACTGATTCCCTTTTATATTTTCTTACGGCTGTCTTCCTGGATATTCTATTTTTTGTTGATTTAAGAAAAAAGTGACATAATTCAGTTGAACTTCTCCCTTTGTTCTTTTCTTTCCATTTTAAAGTATTTCCTTATCTTTGGGATGACGTGTGTGTGTGTGTGCGTGTATAGAGGTGTATGTTTGCTCAGAGGTATGTTTAAAAAGCAGATATGTAGCCTTCTGGTTTTTAAGCCCTATGTAAACTCCTGAAAGATAGGAGCAGGGTGATTTTGTCTGATTTTGTCTGTTCTGAAAATCCTTAAAAACCCTGTTTTACTGGCAAAAGTATTAATGAGAATTAAAAAGAGGAGAGTGAGTTGACAGGAAGAATTAATCCCTCCCAGTCCAAAACAAAACAAAACAAAACAAAAAAGCAGATCTGCTGCATTTCCTTCCTTTCAGCATCATATAAATTGTAAAGTTTCAGTGTTCCTCCCTTCGTTTACCTTCCCTAGCCCCTCAGGAGAGTTACTCTGTCATTTCCAGTAGGAAGATGATTTGCATAAACCAGTTCCTTTTCATGATTAGATTCAGGAAGTCAGAATTATAATCTAATGGTGTTTTGCTTTTGTCTTGGAAGTTGTTAAATTGTGTCATTGGGCAACCTCTAATCACATTTCTAACCATATACGGACAAGTATGGGACTAAAAATGAAGGCTGTTTTTGCATTGGAGAAGTTCTACAGTAAACTCCTTTCAAAGATGATAAATTTGTCAAGCATTTAGACACTGAAAGGCAATTGCATGCTGTAAAATGCTTTGTTCAAGTAGGGTCTGTATGAGCTAGGAATTGTCCTATAAGCATAATATATATTTTGAACAGCAGGAGTTCAAACGGCTTAAAAATAAATTATTGAAGGAAGATATACATATGCATAATCAGTAGTGTTGTAGCTCTCCTACCAAACTAGTTTTCTGCGGACTGTGTGAGTCCTTGTGCTTCCCTTCAGTCAACAAGTAGTTCTGCTGACCTCAGTCCAAAAGAATTCTCTATTCAGCACAGTCTTTTTTGCCCCTTGGTATCATAAATCCCGGTTATTAGATTACCTGACTAAAGAAAGAAGTACCTCCTACCAGCATCAGAGGGCAGTCTCTTCAAAGCAAGCACACACTACATTTTTATTTTTTTTTGGTGTTGTTGTTTTCTTTTCTTGTTTTAAATAACTAATGAGAGTGAGCACCTTCACCTTTGAACCAGACTCAGAGTTACAACTCACTTCTGGGGATGGTGTATACAATTCAATAGGTAGTGTTTTACCTTTCCTTCTCTCATTGGTAGGAAACAAATGGAAAACTGAAAAATCATCCTTTCAAAACTAGCAATTTCCTTTCTATAGGTAGGAATGCTTAAAAGGCTGCAAGTTCAACTGGGGAGTGAAAATTCCCAACAGGAATGAACACGAATGAAAAGTCGGGCAAGTTGGTCCATAGTGTTTTACTTTTTAGAACACTGATAAACAGGAAAATAATATCTAGATTAGGATCCCAAACCCAGGATCTTCTTTTGGTTGTCAGTAAATATTTTTAATAAATATATAGTTTATTGTCATGCTGAATATATTTTTTATAATATCTTTAGTTTACAATAACTATAGTTACCATTTTTTATGAATTAGTTTAATCAAATGCAGCAAAGCTTAAAACACAGGAATCACAGCCTCCAGTTGTTCCTGAGCTGATATTAATTTTTGTAAATGTGGCTTGTGGAGCAATGCTGGCTACAAAGTTAGGCACCTTGATGTATTTTGTCTCCCTACTTTTCTTGTCTTTGCTATACTCCTTAGAGGTGGTGGCCTTAGCCTTCAGGATGGAGGAAATGTGGACTCAGATGATGAAAAAGAAACTGGAAACATGGGGTTTTCACAGAGCTCCATCATCTGTCATTAGCTCTTTAGCACAGCTGTAGAAAAATAATTTCATATAGCATCCAGTTTGTGTCTGTGTACATGTTCTTCCACTCTCACAATAAGCTACACCTTACACACATAACATAAAATTTCTATCTGATGTGTATGGACTAAGAAAGTGAACCTACTATTCCTCTGTAGGTATTCTCTAGGGATAAACTGTTCAATAAGATCTTCCTGTGTATAATCAGGGGAAGTATTAGGATTGTGTTTTAATATTCTCATAGTGTGCTTCTAATAGAGGCTCATGTACAATCAAGTTAGTGATTAGCATCTCCCACATAAAAAACTATGACTTTTGGCCAAACAGTTTAGACTGGGACAGCTCTATAGAAGCCATAACATCAAAGTTCCTCTTAATGCCTGACTTTATCTTAAAGAACTGGATAATAAAGTTTAAGTGATGTTAAGCCTGTGAGAAGTTAGGGGTTTCACCTGGGGCCTGCTCCGCACACTCCATGCAACCTGTCCCATCCCAAGGCAAGCCATGGGCAAAGCCAGTTGCCTCAGCAAAGTAGCACAGCTGGCGCCTGCTCCCAGGGTGGCAGGGTGCAGGGAAGCCAAGGATGGTTAAGCTGTCTGCATCTGCAGCCAGGAATAAGGAAATAATGAAATTCCAAGTGAGAACAGAGTCACTGTACCGTTCCTGTTTCTTGTACAGCTCTATGTAGCATCATAATGTTATTGGCAAGCAGTGAAACAACTCACTTTTCTTGGTAGGTGCTTTATTCCTAAGGCAATCAGCCCTGACAACTCGAGAAAACACAGTAGCTAGGCAAAACTAAACGAAGTTTTGGCACAAAAAATCACTGAGCAGAGGGGTAGGAGTGGATGGGCTGCTATTTTTCATTGCTCCAAGATGTTTAAACAAAGTTTGTAGTAGAAAGCTTGTTATGGTAAGCAGCTGTTACACCAGATTGTTAAATCTAAGATAAATCTCCTTGTTGCTCAGAACCAAATCCAAAGCCAAACTATTGATATCTGGCTGACCCTTCAGTGTCAAGTGTCTGCAACTTGCTATGTGGAGCCACTTTCTCAGTCTCTGGAGAAGGGAATGTTAGTGCTCTGTAGGTGGGCATGAGACATCTGTGTCTTGATCTCTTAAACCCTTGTTTAACATACAGGAGTCGGACGAACTGTTCATTCCCATGCTCAGCAGTGAGCATGCCTTTGGCATTCTGTTCATCTCTGAACACCATGGAACAGGATGTGGACAAACACTTCTCAGAAAAGGATGCTCTGGCTTTTCTTCCAATCCATTTTTTTTTTTTTCAGACTTTGCTGCTTCTGCTCCATTTATACTGACAAACAACCCTGCAGTTGGGCTCCATGCCTCACACCTCAAGCCTCCAGCTTGTGCTTTATTCTTCTTTCCAGGGATGTTTTTTCAGTTGTAGCATGAAAAGCTAACTTTTTCAGCATGCCTTTCTTGAATGATTCTCTTCCACAGATAATTTAATGCCTTCTTGAATTAGAACCCTAGAAAATAAAGAAGGATATGTTCACAGAAGATCTTTCCTTAACTATATGCAGTATACGGGAATGCATTTCTAAAAGTGACAGGATGGAAGGAATAAATAGTGACTTATTCTGTATGTTTCAATTAGTTTACCCATGGTGCTTAGCTTTGACATTTAAAGACATGACAAAACTGAAAAGATCACATGCATTTTCTTCATCCTCTGCAACTCAAAACTTGGTGTTTTGAAATCATCACAATGGCAAGTTTGGTCAGAGTGCTAGTTGAAACTGGAATATTCAGTGAGGAGGAGGCAAGTGAATAGCATGCTGATGTAAAATAGTCTTTAAAAAAAAACCCACCCTGTCTGTAAAAATGCATATTTATATAAGTACTTAGGACTGGACAAACATTTCATATTACCCTTACACGATCAGATTTTCATTTCTTTGTTTTTCAGTAACACCAGAGTGTTTCACCATTGCAAATAAAAGGTAGTTTGTGGTGCATCTTTCCAGTCTCACTGGCTCGATATATTCTCTACAGTTTTAACACTGTAATGGAATTAACACTGTAATAGGGTTTTCTATTCAGAGGCATTGAAGGGTACACGGTAGTACTTAAAAAACAGTAAAACTAAACCCAGAAAACCTCCCTCCTGTGTGAAATTCTTCTGCACACTTATCAGGATTCCCAAAGAAAATAAATATAGGGATGCTGAATTACATCAGAGGAGTTAGCATTCTGTTTAAGGGTCCTATACCTTTAAGAAATGATCTTGATAATTTACAGCTAGTGAGACAAAGTTTTGGTACTTTCTTATTTAAATAAAGGAATTCTCATGAGAAAAAAAGAACTCTACCTGTAAGATACAATTCCCATTTCTCATATTTTATGTTCTAAATGTCACTTTCTTTTTATAATGAATTGGGCAGGAAACTCTGCCCTTTCCTTTGACTCATGATGTAATGTACTTACAGATTAGAAACACAATTTGAGTAATGCACTACATGGCATTAAGTGAGGTTTTACCCAGTCCATCACATTTATCCTAATGAAAACTTATAACTTGTGCTAATATTAGATTTTTTTTTAGATCATTAGTGCAGCAAACCTTGTTGAAGTTCTTGTATGGGTGTAGTTTTCTTCCATGTTAAGAATATGCTTTTGTCATGTAAAAACTAAACTCATTTAGCTGCGAAAGACATTGATTAAAATTAAGCATAAAAAGCACTTTATGAATATCTCATTTATTGTTTAGAAGGAAGTCCAAATGGCATAAAAATGGACATTGATTTTAATATAAAATAAAGTGCTGATCCGAATTTAGATATTCATTACAGATGCAATATTGAGCAAGATTCTTCAGTAAACTTGGCGAATAAAGGAACTCTTCTATTTCACATAAAAATGGTTGTCCTATTTATTGCTAATTTGCATACTCGATTGACTCGATTGTTTTTTAAGTCATTAACATATAGAACTAAAGAAACCATTTAAGTGGTATTTTATTTCAGAGAGATGTTTCACATTTTGGGCTTCTGGTGTCTTGCTAATGTGACATAAAAAGGATAGAATGGCAGGCCTGATACCTGTAAAAATGATAATCCATCTGTATGTGAAGTCTTCATTTTCACATGTTGATGCTGCTTGCTCATGCCAAAGGTATGGGATATGTCTAAAGATAAGACAATTGGAGGAGAATTGGTGGCAGCTAACTTTGGCAAAGTTATGTGGCCAGTTTCCCTTTGTAACAAGTAGTAAAACATGGTCTCTGCCAGACAAGAATTCGGAGAAGGAGGAATCTAACTACATTGTTCGAATTATCCTATAGAGTTACAAATCGAGGTTCAGGAGAGTGTTTGGTCATTACACTTCTCAACTTTTTCTTGAGACTCTACCTGTGTCAGTTTCTCTTTTTCATAAGGTAAATATATGACCACTGTCTTTGGAATTAACTCTTGCCATCTGAGACCATTATTCTGAGAAAGGGAAAGGAAAAAGCAAAAAGAATAATAGAAAACCACAGAAGCTCTTAGCTGGGTCAAAAATTGTTGGGGATTTTTTGTTTATGGCAAGGTTCCCTATCGTTTGGAAGACATTCCCACTGAATGAAGAAGGCAATTCTTTTCCTTTCTTTGCATGAGGTTTGTTTTTCAGTCCTTCATCTGGGAGACTTACTCCCACACCTTCACGCCCTCTGCTAATCAAGTGAAGCCACCATATGTTCTGTTGCAAATGCTCTTAATTGGTCTTAAATCTCAAAAGAGCTCTTGAAGAAGCAAAGGGAAAATTTGCCATTACCTTAAGTGAGAGCAACAATAGCCTCCAGGGTTAAAAGTGGATCTATGGCAATACCACACCAGAGGCCTCTAAAGAGTAGCCTTCAAACAGAAATTTGAAGGGTGCTTTAATTGACAGTCACACTTTTTTTTTTTTTTTTCTTTTTCCTATTGTAGCAATACCCAGAGAGGGAATTTTATCTTTCCTATCATCTTTAGCTAAGTGAAACGTTAAGAGTTCCTGGGCATGATCCAGTTCCCAAATGTCTGATGCCATTTGAGATGCCCTAGAGACTTACCTGGCTCCAGCTGCTAGTTCAAAAGGGCATGGGTCTCCTGGAGGTCTTGTCTTATATCTGCAACCAGTTTGATAACATCTGAGATCTTTTGGACATCTCAGATGACACGTTATCTTTTTAGGCAGCTGAACTGAGCTAGCCCTATGCATTAATAAATACAAATCTCAGTTAACATCTCCTTTTGGAATAATTTCAGTTTGTATTTGAGGTTTTACAATAAAGCCATCTTCAAAATTGATACACTGTTTTTTCCTTATTTTTTTTTCGGTAGGTGTAAACCTCTTAAATGGTACCTTTGGTTTTTTTTTTCTTTTTTTTTTTTTTCTGATTTGCCACTAATTATGCATTTTTATATGTTTTATTTTCAGTTTTGAAATACATAAAAAAATAAAACCAGCTAAAGTTTTGATTGGCTCACTCTAGTACATTTATTAATGTTGCTGTCAAATATTAACCTGGAATATCTTCACTGGGACACAGCCAATAGCTTTAATGTGCAAACAGTTATGGTACATGTATTTAAGGTGAAGGGCTGTGATACATCATTGTTGTGCTTAAATTGGAAAGTGTCTGCAAACAAAACTTTAATTTCTGGAAAAACAACAGGATGGAAGCCAAGAGTCATAGAGTAATGAACTTCTGTTTAATTAAATATAATAAACTGGAAAGAAAGGTGTTTATAACTTGCTACGGAAGACTGAGCAAAAGATAATCTTATGATTAAAATTACTGGTCTGCACATCATGAATTACTTAGTTTAAATTACAGATGTACTGCAGGCTCCTTGGTCATGAGAGTGATAAACAACTGCCATACTTAATACTCGTACATATGGAGGGGTTGTACCCTGAAAGGACTGTATGTTCACTATTTTTTCTGAAGTGCTTATCAGCTTGGTTCAGACTTTTTCCACAGACGCCTTGTCTGTTGTCTGACAGGGTAAAATGCCTTTATGGCTAGGAAAGCTGCTTGGGGAATGAGAATACTGTTTTAGTGCAATTTGGTTGACCACAGTTGAAGGAAACCATGCATTATTTGGAGCATGTGACAGATGACTCTGGTGGGGTTAGAGCATCCCCTCCTGTCTGGGAAGCAGCTTGTGCCTGCCACTTGCAAGGCCTCCACAGCAGGAGGGAGGGGGGAAAGCAGCTTTGGACAAATCAAAACAGCTTTGCCTGATCAGAATCTCAAACTCACAATGATAAAAGAGGTGAGAAATCAGCCACTACAGGTGTTAGGGACTGCTCTTTCAGCCTAGTCCTGCAGATCTTTGGAAGAAGTCACTGACATGATTAATGTGAAGCTTTGTTGGACCAACTTCTGGTGTAAATAAACTCCTGGTATTATTTGCTATCTACTGTCTTGAGCACAGTAATCGCCATGCTACTATCGGTATATTTCTTTCCCTTTGAATAATAATGCTCCTAATAGATTTTTTTTTTTTAATTCATCTATCCATCACATGGTCCCTAATGGGGCAATGCACACTTAAAATGCAAATATAGTATTATTTCTATCCAAAATTTTTGAATTGTAAGAATATTTGTCTCTGGTGGTCATAATATGTGGTTTCCTCTGCTCAATAAATGACATGCAGCAACAGAAGGAAAATGTAGGAGTTCTTATACCGCTTCACCTCTCTCATCTCTCAAGACATTATCCAGGATCCAACATTTGAAATATAAATTCTGTCACTAAAACCTTTCCCAGTAAAAAAAATAAAAATATATCCCAACATATTTCCCTATATAATTTCATTAATTTAGCATGTATTTGTGATTTTTTTGCCTTCTTCAAAAGCCTATTTTGTTCCTTCCAATAAAAATGTCACATGACACTCATTGGGGCTGTTTATTTCAACATGACAACCAACAAACCCGACTTACTGCCTCTGCCAGTATTGCTACTGGATATATTTCCCATGAGTTCAGTGTTTTAGATTTTGTGAAAAATGGGCCCTTTGGTGGATCTGGACCTTTCAATCAAATTTAGACTGATACATGAGAACCCATCTGACTCAGAAAAGGGTGGCATCAGTTTAGGCCAAAAATTATGCTATAAGGGAAGTCATTCTTGAAGTTTAAAATGAGGACTTAAAGTGACATGGGCCAAAATGATGACAAAAATGCTTTTACTTACAGATTCATCCAGTGCAAGTGCTGACTAGAGAAAGATAGTTATGAGGCACAAATTTGCTACTTTTGCTGGATTAATGATTGTAGTAAATATAAGAACTTCTTTTAAAGGTATTTTTTTGGAAAAAAAAAAGAAAAAAGAAAGACGTCTCATAATTACAGTCCATCTTTTTCTTTAGAAGAAAAGGGGTCAAAAAGATTGATTTTTGAAATACTGAACAATTTCTGTCAGCCAAGCAGAGATCCCTTTTCCATGTTATAGTCCTGGAAGTATTTGTGAGGTAGAGTACTTCCTAATGATGTTATGATCATTGGTGTCGTAGCTTGGCAGTTTGGCCATGCTGTTTTTAAAAAAAGGACTAGGCTAGTTCACCATGCTTTACAGTTTATTCCCCAAAAAGTCCTGTATAGATTTGAATAATATGACTATATATAACGTAGGATTTCTGTGAAATCTGTTTGGTATGTCAATCTATTTAAACTAGTTTCAGTAATGAATATATGTTGAACACCTGTTTCTGCACTTGTCAAGCAAAGCTGAAGAAATATAAGGGGAATCTGCACAGCACCACTGTCTCTTTGAAGTCTGCTTTTAAGATAGATCCACTGTCACCAAACCAGCAAAAATTGCTACATCTGTTCCCTGGCAAAAAGCATGCATTTTTCAGACTATAATTGCCTACAGAGGATGGGTGAAATACTGGTGATGTTGAGATACTGCTATGTTAATAACCAAGGATCAAGGAGAATCCTGGCAAGCTGAGAGAAAACTTTTCTGTGCTTATCATTAGGTATGGAAAGGCAAAAGACAGGAAATTATATTCCAAGCAAATTAGATTCAGTCCAGTAAAGAAGGCAGATTCATTTGTATCTTTAAATATATTAATGGTTCTACTATAGAGAGGACAGGTTTGAATTTCTTCTTTAAAACTGCAACAACAAAGAATGACTATTTAGAAGTGTTAGCTACTATGCAGATGAGAGTTTTTCTTGAGAATTTTTTGATAGAATGCATGGACAAATTCTCAAAGGCTGTATAAATGAAGGAAGAATTTGGATGGATATTTACATTTAGTTTCTTAATATTGAGACAGTAATATAAATAACAAAATATTTTAAGGTGTAAAATCAGAGTAGATGATCTGCGAGTTTAAAAACATTAATGTATTGAGGCATTTATACAGGTTAGTACCACTAAAAGCAACTATGCTTTCACTTAATTTCAAATTCCTGTTTTTAAAGATAGGAGACTTAAATCAGTTTGTCAGAAAAAAATGGTAATCTTTTTAAGAATACTTTTTTCCTAACTCAGCAAAGCAAATTTTTCCTGGAACAAAAACTGAAACCTAAAATTATGTGCCTTGAAATTGTTGAATTCCTTTGTTTGGGAAATAAATCCTGAAATAATTTTTGTTGAAGTCAAAAAGCATAAATTTTAATTTTCTTAAATTTTATATAAAAATATGAAGGAAATATTTCACATGAAATAAAAGATTTGACCTGTAAACATGTTCCCTCAATTTCTAGCCTCAGAAGGACACCTTCTCCTCCTTCCCTGAAATACATTTTGTGTCATGCTAACTTTGACAATAACGTTTTTTTATTTTTTTATTTTTTATTTATTTTTTAGTTAAAACTCAGTCAATGAGTATAGATAATTCCTTATCTCTTTTTAAGAGGTGAATACTAGGTTACTTTTAGAGGGAAAAAAAAAAAAAAGAGAGATCCTGAAGTCTTACCTTGTGGCTTTTATTTTTTTATATCGTACGTTTCTTAGAAGTCAGTTCTTTTAAACTAGCAAGCCTTTTGTCAGTTTCTTCTTTTCTTGGCTATATCTTTTGGGCTGAATTTGTTATTTAAATATTTTTATTGTTATTTAAGTAGCACTCAGGAAAAGTAAACATATATTCTGTCTTTATCTTGACCAATGTGTTGAGAGAAAGAAACATGCCTTAGGTGCATTATACTTTCTACAAATCACAAAATTATCTGGAATTAAATTGTAAGAATGGGATTTTTCTGTTTTCGGCCATGATCACTTGTTACTTTAACATCTCTCTTTAGAGAGAGATTTGTTTAGTTCAGTTTCACGCTCACTTAAGAATCCATGAAGTTAAATATTAACTCATATTGTGAGCTTCCAAATCTCATAAAAATTTCAGAAAAAATGATTTGAATACCCTTCACACCTTGTTCCCAGTTAGAAACAAAAACAACACAGCAGATTGGGGAATATATGTCCTGGTGAACAGGTACTAAAGTAAAGATCAAGAGACCCTAAACCTGTCTCTTCCTTTCATTCACAGAGTGAACCTGGATTATTTGTTTCATCTTCTGGCATTTTTATTCTCTTTTTTTTTTTTTTTTTTTCGTCTCTTTGTACAGGCAGTGGAGGCAATCCTTCTGCAGTTAGCTTCTGGAAGCACCCTTGTCAGAAATCTCTCTCTCCTGATGACACTGAAGTCTAAAAAAACAGCTTAAGAATACGAGTTAGCTACCTAAAGCTGAGTGACCCCGTTTACTCCCTGTGTACAGTTGCCACTGGGTCTGGCACTTGTATCTGTGATGCTACTGAATACTGACAGGAGTTTTCTCTCTCAGAAAGGGAATAATTGCAGTAAAATTATTCACTCCTTTGATTTTGTAGAAAATGTATGGAAGAGAACCCATCTTTTCATTTCTGATCTTTGAGTTTACCCTGTCATGCAGAGCACTAAGGGCTGGCTGAGGGAAAGGGATGTGCATCTCCCATGCTACACAGATACTTTTTTGAAAAAAGAAAAGCAGATATCTTTGCACCAGAAAAGAACTTCTATTACCTTTTATATCTCCATGAGTTTATATCTCCATGGTTCTTCAGCATTGAAGTGTGTTAGTTAGTGAGGGGACAGAGTGAGTTGCTTGATAGAATGAAAATGTATTGCAAAGTATAAGAATATCTGATGTGTGGCTGAAAAGGATGACAGGTAATGGATGTCTTTTCTTCTGTCATATTCTGCCTGCAGTCAGGAAATGAGCTTGTGGTCAGTATTCATTCTCATGTTCTCCAGATTTTGCTGGCCATATTATACCTTTTGTGAATAAATATTTGTTACCAAGCCTGTATACTACATGGGGACTGTCTTTGTGGAAGATGTTCTCCAAAATCAGGAGAATGAAGGTCAGATTCTCAGCCAATATAAAGCTGCACGGTTCCATGGATTTTACCTCTATTTCAAGTGTGGCCTTATGAATCATCACCATCGTTATTAAACATTAGAAAACAAAATAACATTGAAAGATTGGTCGAAAAACAGAGACATATATTACTATTCAATTTGGTGGTGTTCAGACCTGCTAGAGACTGTTGGTATCTAAACTGGAGCCAGTGTGTGCAAAACTACTGATTTGTATGTAGCATTAGGGTTGAGAATATACCATATACTTTGAATTATGAGGCATTGGAACGTGATCCCAAACCTAATCCAAACATTTTCCCATCCAGCCGTCCTGACTTGGAAAAGTTAATCATAAGGAAACAACTCACAAGATGGACTCAGCCAGTAGCTTTCCTCTCAATAGGCTATACTGATGGTGTGAGACGTGATGTTGGCAGAACTGTCCTTATGCGTCTTAGCCCTCTGACTGAAAGTAAATAACTCCCTCCTTTTTTGACTGTGTGGAACAGGAGAAAATGAGGCTAAGTATGCTAAAAGCCACATTGTATTTCAGATAAACACAGCAACCAAGGGCTTTTCAATTACCAAGGCCAGCATAAACGAATAATCTCCAACCAACAACTACCTTAAAAGTAATGTGCTTTCTTCTTTATATTCTCCTCATCCTTCAGATCCTTTTCTCCAGTTCCTGCCACTCCATGGTACTGATAGATTTGTTTTGTTTTGTTTTGTTTGTTTGTTTTGTTCTGTTTCACATATATCTTGATACCCTTTATATTCTTAATTGGGAACTCTGATTCTGTTCTCCTTTGGTCTCAATCTCCCTGCCATTCTTTTTTTCCCCATCCATGGAGTATGTCTCACTCTCAGCTTTTGTCCACGTATTCAGTCAGACCTGCTTCAAATGTACCTTTTCTTTCTGATGAAGGCACAAGCATATTTGTCTGTTCCCAGTTCCTGCAGATAGCATCCAAGTTCTAGCTGTCCCCAGCCCTTTCCAAGCCACCAGGGAGTGGTTTGCAGCATGTCCTTTACTTTGTGTCGATCTTAGAGGTTTTAACGTCCCCAGGATTTTTGGTTTTACCTGGTTTCTTTGAACATAGCAGTCCAGCATCCTGCATCCAGGCCACCTCCCTGTAGAAGCAGTTCTTGGGGCAAAAACTGATCTGTGGCAGCTTTGATAGGCTTTTATTGCGATGGAAATACTTTCAAAAGATACATGGGAAGCATTCAGGAAATAAAGCTCTTTTCTCCAGTACTGCTTACAAGTTCTATTTCTTACTGCCAAGCAAATGGTAATTGAACTCCAAAGCTGGTCTTTCAGGATCTGGCAGCAGATGCTTTCTCAGCACTCTAAGTAGCAGTGGCAGCCCTAATAATGCCCCATGATGATGCAGGGAAGTTACCTAGTTTGGAGCAGTGTGGTTGACTCTTCATGGAGTTCATGAGGGATCTGCAAACACCTGAGCACTGTCTATTTTACATTAGCCCCACAATGTTTCCTGAGTTAAAAACCTGAAAAGTGTCTTGGCTATGTGTCTGAATGAGGGTGGGAGGAAGATAAGGTTTCAAGAGTATTTTGTTTTCTTTACTTCTGTGTCTGTGTTATAGTTATTAAGCTGTAATAAGCTGATCTCATTTGCACTGAATTAGGTTCTCTTGAAACTCTCACTTAGTTAAACAGATTTTATTTTGGCAGCAGCCATTGCAGTTCCCAGAAAGAAAGATCCCAAGCAAAGCCCAGTGTGTAATAACTTCAAGCAACTGTTTTAAGAAATCGCAATCCTTTCTAATCTATAAAACAGATTCCTTGTGACATTTTTATACAACTGAAGTTTCTTTTCTTTAAATTCCCTTTTTACCTTGAAACAAAAATCAGTTGAGCATGAAAAAAGAGTGGAAGTTTTTTGCCAAAGTCTCATTTCGGTGTACCTTAAAACATACTTAATCTCTTGACTAAAAGTACAGAAATGAGGTTGTGGAAGCCTCTTTTTAGCTTTGGGTGCAAGTGTCCATTTCCAACTCGATCTTGCATTTGCACTGTCCTTAGAAGCAAACTCTTCATGTTCATATTATAGGCAATTTCCATGTCTGTGCAGGAGGCTAAAGGCTGTCATACTGTCTAATTCCTGTCTAAACCCACATTGTATAAAAGGGATTTTATCAATAGACTTTTTGTTTGCCCACTGAATTTTACCTTGAATTGATATTGCGTGCTTGAGATTGTGGTTTGATAAAGTGTACAGTAGACTAAAATCAATGTGAGATTTTGTTTTCCATTTACAAAATGTGCTAAAGCAAAATACATATGATATTTTATACATTATTTATATCCCCTGTACTTTCTGAAAGATAATGAGAATTGAGAAAAGAGAAAAATACTGTTTCTCAGCTGCTGATCCTAGTTCATGCAGCTTAGTAAAGATGCAGCAGAAATAATTCTGGGGAGTTGTGCAGGTACTCTTGTAGTGATATATATATATATTTTAATGTATTTAGGAGATAAGTATATTATATACGAACAAGTTTGTTTTTAATGACCACCTAACTGTTGTGTAACTTAGGCTTACTGCTCCTCACATGCATTATATTCTGATTTTAGTGGTGGCTGCAGCATAGTCAGTCTCTAGTGACAGAAGTTACTCCTGCATTTTATATCTCAGATTTACACGCCAGTCAGGTGCTCTGTTACACAAAGTCAGTTATTTGACCAGGTGCTACACAACACTATGATCACAACCTGGCAAATACAAAATCATATATGCTACGATAAAAGTCCAGATAGACTTGATAAAAAGATTCATATTAATTTCAGGATGTTTCAAATAAAAATAAAAATGCAACTGTTGGATCTTAAATGAAATTATAAGCAAAGCTGTGTCACAACTATTGTTATAAACTGATTTTTCAAAACCAAGAGAACATCCTATAATTTTGGGAGTGCTTTACACTTGCTCGTTGTGACATGGTGGGTTCCTCTTTTAACAGGAATATCTGAGCAGAAGTTCATTGGGGCAAGGAGATTTTCTACAGTTGGTATGGCATAATACCATTATTTATAATATGCAATCTGTTTAGCAAACTGACTGACTTCACAATTAAATGAAGAACTTTACAGCATAAGAGCTTTACTGATACGTACATTTTCCTTCATATGTTAGAAGGTTAAAAGATTAGTAACTTTGCATGTTTACCAAATGGTTAATATAATTTATATATGCACCAAAATGTTAAAAGAAATTAGTATGCCAAACTACCAAAGGTAAGAACTAAACTGAAATACTGGGGCACACTCTTGGTGGTTTTCATGTTGTTTTTGTCTCTGCCTTCACTTAAAATTACATTTTTATCTTTTTATCTTTTTTTTTTTTTTTTTTTTTTTATTTGTCATCTTAGGACCTTCTCAGGTGATTATTTTTTTTAGGCCGGTTTCACAAAGAAATTAAAGTTTTTGTGATTATGCTGTGTACATGCGTGTGCATGATCAGTGCTTGTGTCTCACTATGTGTGACTCCTTCCCCTTTGACTCCAGATTCTGTTGCATGTTTTCTACTGGATTTGATAAAGAGAGATGTTTCAAAAATGCTAACAGTTTCCAGGAAAAAGTGGGCTGTTAAGATAATGAAGAGACTTGCATGCACAACCCACAGTGAGGGAAGGCTAATACTTGTATCTTTTGCATAACATTACCCAGAAATCTGCACAAGTTAAAATTTGCTGCTCCCACAACTGTTTTTCATCATAATAGTGATAGAAAAGTTGGTCAAACCTATTTGCCTTTCCATGCTTCTTCTTCTTCTTCTTCTTCATCCTCCTCCTCTTCTTCTTCTTCTTCAGCCTCTTCTTCTTCCTCTTTTTCTCCTTCTTCTTCTTTCCAGAATAAGAGACACCAGAAAGCATCAGGGAGCTAAGAGCAGAAAATGCTAGAATCAAGTTCCTTCATATGCTAAAATACACTTAATTTTATGTGATGCAAGTATTCTACTGGAAAAAAAGGCAAATAAATCTTTGCTGGGACATAGTTTGCATTTAGCATGTGTTATCATAGTAACACATTACTGTTTCATGTGACTGAATTGTTCTGGTCAAGAGGAATCATAAGCAGGCTGCTTGAGTCTTTTACTTCAGGATCCAAAGTTTGTGATATGTATTAGGAATCTTTCCATTGACTTCATCAGTCTTTGATTCAGGCAATGTTTATACTGTACATTCATAGATTAAACTCATATGTGATTTTCAATAAAAGGTGAAAGTGAATACTTAATCTGTTTCTACTCCAGGAGTTAAAATGCTATGATATCATAACAAAGAATGTAAAATAGATGAACTACATACCCGAGTGATGCTAGGACACTGTTTTGTTTCCAGATAATTTATTTTTAAAGGTTATACTTTTTTTTTTTTTTTAATGGTTAACCAAACTAATTTTAAAACAAGCCAATGCCATGCATAGGTTTTGTACTTATGTTGGTGGTAGTTTCTGGGCAGTGTGGTTGTCCATGCTACCTCCCACCCCCACTGCCCGAGGAGAAGATACTTCATTTCAAATCTGGAAAAAAGTTGGATGTGTTAGATGGAAAAAACAACATAGTAAGGACTAGGGGGAGGGGAAAGACATGGTGCAGGTTTTCCTGGTCTGTGAGAAGTGGCTTTCATGTCTGGATAAAGACTTTGGAAAAGAGGAATTACCTGCTTGTAGATTGTGACTCAAAACATGCTGAGTGTAGCATTAACAGAAAGGTTTTGTGTAGACCATGCAGAGACAACTTATTGATTCTTCTCAATGAGACCTTGAACAATGTTGTCCCTTAGCTGACAGACACTGATGATACTAATGCACCAATTATACCTAATACAGCAAAGTGTAACACACGTAAGTATGCTAATATTTATGAAGTCAAACCCAGAAATGTCTGAGTTCTGAATATAGATGGGGCCAGGACCGAACTGCTTGTGGTCTGCCTTCATGTTCAGCTCTCTCCATGCTGGCATGCTGCTGTGTGTGATGTGCCACTGACTCATCAATACAGACTTTCCCACTATTCCCACCATGATATTTCACATGATGTCAATTTAAGGATTTGAGTACAACATCTGTGATCATGCAGCTTAGTCAGATCTCATTTAATTGTCCCTTGTAAGAGGGGATAAGTTATTAAGGATCTCTTTTACAAGACAATCAGATTCTCCTAATTTTCCATTTTATATGTATTAATGTAAATTGTTACCCCAGTTGAACAGTAAATTAGCAGGGAATATAGTGTGAGTTGACAGGTGCTGTCTAGAGAGAAGGACTGAGCTGACAGAATTCTTACCTTTAACTTTTTGGGCTTGGCTTTCAGCCATTGGTTGCACTGGCAGAAAGTCTACATAAAAACTGTAAAAATGGAAGGTCATTTCCAAGTGACTAAACTGTGTTTTGCGCAGAGTCTCTGATTCTCTTTGCAGAAATATATATATATATATTGCTCAACATATATATACATATATATATAACATATATATATATATTGTATATATATATATTGCTCAACACCAACACCTTACATGTAGCTGGTACAGACTTTGTTTCATATCGGATGGTCTTCTCTCAAGATTCTTGGTAAATTACTGAAAGGACCTCATCAAAAATGTGTGGAAAGAGCTTCAAATTCACTTTTTAACATGTGATACAGAGTCCTGTTTCCTTTTGTTTGTATTAAGAACCGACTGTAGACTGAGGCAGAGTTCAATTTTCCTTGTAATTTAGGAAGACATTAAAGTAATAAAATAAATGTATGGGTAAAGAAAAGTATGTATTAAGATTTACATTCATATAAACATATGAATTCATCTATTTAAATCTTTTATCAGTTTGGACTGGTGAAACTTCTAATACCCTTTTTTGTTAATATTGCTTTCTGCATGATTCCCTTTTTTACCCATGAATTTATGATACATTCCCATAGCAAATATTGCTGTAGTAAAATTACTTGTACATGTTTTTTCTTAACAAAATAGTTTTTCCGTCTTTGTTATTCTTCTTTCTTGCTGTTTTCAAACCACCTGGTAGAAAAATTAGTAGAGATTGTGAGTCCTATTTTCTAAACTGGAAATTTCCCCCCTAATCCTTGTATTTCCAATCTCAGCTGAAGTCATGCAAATCTTTAACCATCTGCACCTGGAGTCCCATATGGCTGAAAAACTATTCAATACATAAATGTCAACACATGGCCATTCTTTGGGAAGTATGAAAACTAATTTAGGTTTCCTTGGAAAGTGATAAAAATGATTAATTAAATGAGTTAAATGATAAGTTAAATGATAATTAAATGATAAGTTAAATGATAAAAAAATCATACAAGATAGTATTAGATTCCTCTGTTGAATATCGCCATTATATATTTATAATATTTTCTATTTAAGCTTTCTCCTGTTCTGTTGCTGTAGTGCCATCTTTTACTTTTACTGAAGATGACTAGGATCAAATTCATTCTTTTTCTCCTTTCCTGTGGTGGAAGATTTAATGTTGACATATATCAAATGGGCCTGTTTTGCTTTTGCTGACTAAGCATACACTTTTTCCATAGTCTAGTGATCTAGAATTTCTTATGATTGAAATGATAATGAGTATTTATAAAGCCCATAGAATTATTTTTATAATGAAAAATGGTAACAAGAACATGATGCAGTACACAGTCTGTATTAACAGAGTGGTGGAAGAATACAGCATGTTATCTTGACTGAAAAAGAGTTCTGTTCATGCATTCATTTTTTTGCCTTTAATGCATTTGGCCTATGTTATTGATATTTTAATATTAGCATCAAATGCCTTAAGTCTGATAAATAACTAGGTTTCAGACAAAAAAAAATCAAATTTGGAATACTGTGCTATGGAAGAACATATGTACCGTCTCCCATATCTTAGGCAGCAATTGTTTCTCCTGCTTAAGGACTGTATAGAATTTTAAATCCTAGAAAACAATGTCACAACAAAAATATAATTCCCAATTGTTTCTGGATTTTTATTGTTTTCTTGGCTGACTGGAAATAAATCTGAATTCGCATTCCACGGGAAGGACTTCTTAACAGTAATAACAACAATTACACTTATTTAAAAACAAAGTGCAAAAAAGATTTCCATTTTTTTTAAGGAATTTGGAAAAGTCAACATGACCTTTAGTTTCATTCTATAAAACATTTTCAAGGCAGACCAAATAAGGAACTGGACAGTAGGAAGAGTAGGAACTCCCATGGATACTGGGGCTCATGGGCTCCAAGCACGCTGCTCCTCACACAGCCATCACGTCCGGATGCCTGGGAAGCCCAGGATCCCAAACATTGTAGAGCTGGGAGCCTGAGACCTAAGCCTTCTAGGAATAAGTATGCTGGAAGCCCAGACTGGGCCTCCCAATGTACCTAATAATTGTAAACTGCAGGGTGCTTGGTATCTATGAGACAAGGAGAGCCTATGCTACTTGAGAGGTCAAAAGCCACCATTTCCAGACTCCCAGATCCTGAAGCAGACCTCCTGATGCCCAAGGAAATAGGCATCTGGAGGGCTGGCTGCTGAGGGTGTGATGAGAATCTGAAGAATGTTGTGCTTCTGGTGAATCCCCATTTTCTATCAGAAAAGTGTTCTCTGGAAAATTTCGGGGCAGCTGTAACTCTTCTGTTGATGTTCTCTTTTGAGATACTTTATTTTGATGTAAATGAGCAAAAAAAAGAAGCTGTGTCGATTTTGGTCCTGAGGTTGCAAACTAAAACACAGAAAGATTGGAAAACCTCCTCAAAGGGTACATTTCTTCTCTGACCTCCTGTATATCTGTTTCCACTAAAATCAGTTATAAGTTTACTGTAACTATCAGTGATATTAGCACTGCATTCACAAGAGGAGATAAACTTGTGTATAAGTAGGAGTGAGACTGTGGGAACAAGACCTGAGAGATTTGGAGACGGTTGCTGCAATTATTTTCTTCAGTAGCCACGTGCTTAACTGTAGATAAGCAATATACTAACTTATGTTGGATTTAAGCAACTGTACAATGTTTTCAGGTTTAAGGCTTAAAGGGGTATCCTAATTTCTGCACTATGGAATGGCAATGTTAATTAACAACTATATTCCTTGGAAAAGTGAGCAGGTTGTATGAAGTCATGTTCCTGAAAGGCCTTAAAATATTTTTATGGAATATTATAATCTATTTTACTTCATCTCCACTGTTGCATCCTCCTGCACAGAAAATTTACATGAACTGATTTTAGCCCTGCTCTTGCATTTGTGATAAGTAGTAGAGGCCACTATTTGGACCATTTACCTCTTGTGGTCATTCATTTTGATTCTGGGCTGTGAGTCACTAAGCTTTATTTATTCTTTTGGCCTCTGGTATTTTTGCTGCTCCAGCTTATTTTTTATTTTTATTATTTTTAAGTCTCCAGTGTACTGGAATACAAACTCTGCAAATTCATCAGGTTATAATGGATGGCCAGGAATGATTAATGTCATGTGTTAGTTTTGGAGTGGTTTTGGATATAGATACATTGCAGACTGCGGTGTTTTGTGGAATTTTAGATTGAAGTGCAGCCTGCCTGTGTCCTCCACATATTGTTTGCTGTTTGTGGCTGATTAATCACATCTATTGCAGCTGTCACACTGGGGGGATTTGAACAAATCATGGACTTTTTCCTTTTTTCCCCTTTTTGTAGTGCCACAGAACAAAATATATTTGAACAAAATGTTCATTCTGTCTTTTAAATGTCATTGAAACGTAAGATGAATTGACTGTGTTTGCTATCAGTACATTTCAAGTTGGAGAAGTCTAATAGCTAAGCTTCATCAGTAGGTTTTACCTATTCTATTAAGAGCAAAACCTGGAATCCTTATTTCCTTCATTATCCACATTGAACTTGCAGAGATATTCATGTAACTGGAGGAACTGTATCAGATTTTTTAGGCAGAACCAGGGATAGGAATGGTGCCTATGTTTTGAGGGAAGTACTGTGTGCAAGCTGAAGATTCCCATTTTTGTATTTCCTAAATCTCCTTTGTTTTCTCTCTTACTATATATTAGATATGATTGTTATTCCTTTTCCGGAGTAGTTACCGTTAGTGTTGTTTTCTGGGTAAGTGATAAAGCTGGGGCCACAAGTAAGTGCTTTTCACTATACTTAGATCCTGATGTCCTTGAGACAGTTAGGCATCTACTGTGTGTCTCCACAACAGTTACCAAAGCAGAAGAACAGCCACTGGAAGAATTTACTGCTTTTGTAGAACAACAAAAAAATATAATGAGTCCTGATAGGTTACTTCAAAATGTCTTTTAGATCTACATGTACAATCACCTGCTTGACTACCATCTTGTGTTTCTATATTGCTCTGAAGATGTTCTGTTCATGCACAGACACCTTCTTGTCTTGAATCCCAAGATCCTCTTTGTCCCATGAGCATGGTATAAAGAGAACCTGCACAACAAACAGGTTAATTTTGTGTCTTACCCTCAGGATATCACTGCATTCCTAGTCTGTTCCTTGAATAATATATTAAAATCCTTTTGACACAGCCAGTTTTTCCTATAATCTTATTCTTTTTTTGGACCTCAACGTTGCTTAAAATTAAACAGTGTCATCACAAATAACATCAGCAGGATGTGGCATATATTGTTCTAAATACAAGTGAAATCACATTTTTAAAATATTTTCCTTAGATATTTTAAGTGTGTATTTCTATTTTACAAACAAAAGATGATGGATTATATTATAACTGGACATGAAATGCCCTCCTCATCTGGTGAGTCTGGCTTTATGCTCTCTTTATTTAAATCAATCATTTTTCAAAGAATGATGAATGGTGGAGGTTGTATTTACCAGAGATTTTTTAACAACTTTGGCTTCAGATACTGTGTGTGAAATTAAATTTTAATGTCTTTTTAGATTCAAAGCGATATTGAATAAGAACAGACTATTTGTACTGGAAGTGTTTTACCCCTGGTTTCTGGGAAACACCCCCTCACCAATCCTCTCTGACCTTGGATATATTCAGTACTTGTTTTTGTCTGCTTTATGAACTACCTCTTACATATACAACGATTGCCTATGGTTATCTACAACCTGAGTGTTATATAAAGGCACAGGCTTACTATATATATACATACGCTGCCTTAAAGCTCAACAGTATTTCTTAGTAGGGAAGATTTTCAAGAAATTATCAAGCTGTATAGGATGCTCAGTCTTTTCGATTGTTATTGCTAAGCATCCAGGCTTGAACATGTGGACTAGAATACATTAGAGTTGATAGGAATGTCCAGCCACTTGAAAACTTTTGAAAAGGTTGTTTGGAATTTTGATTTTGAATGTCCTGTTTGACAAAGATGGGAGATACTTGATTTTCAGTAATTGCGGTCTTTGGAAACTAGACTCCACTGAAGGAGCTTCAAAAAAGCATGCAAGGTTCCTTAACAACATTGAAATTATTGGCTATTTTTTTTAGGCAGAGAAATATTTTAAATTATTGAAATTATTATATGTGCAAAATGATACTATGATATTTGTGAAGATAGCATTTGTTTCTATAAGGACAAATGGCATACTTTGCATCTGCTCTTGCAAATGAAAGCTAACACTCCTTCTACCCTCAACAAGGAAACTACACTTTCTCTAACTACATATAAGAAATGTTTTTAATCAAGATAGAACATCATTAGTCAAGTATCAGGATCAGCAAGTTATCTCCAAGAAATATCCTAAATTATTTGATTTCTTTGATCATTCTGGATATCTTGTATCATTCTGTCAAAAGTCAGTCAGAGGTTCATAAAGCCAGAAAAATTATCTGAACTCATTAGCTGATGAGTCTTTGTAGAAGTATGTGTACATGTACTTGGAAACAAAGGAAAGAGGCAAGCAGTTTATTGCCATATTGTCATTAAACATTGGATTTTTTTGATGTTAGAAGATTAGATGGTCATCACTTAATTAAGATCCCAAAGGTTAGCAGTGAGAAGCATGAGTTATATTTTTCAGCTTTCTGCACAACACAGTTGAAGGTAATTGCTAGTGGCCTGGCCTCATCCCTTTGGGATTTTTGGTCTATTTCCAAACCCACTGCATACCCTTGCAGCCTTTGAACTATATCAGGCCTCCGATAATATTAACTCTTACTTCTGAGCAGTAAATTGATATTGTGTAAGAACATTTTGTAGTCTCCACACAATATCTTGTAATTCCTAAAGAGAGGGATACATTGTAATGACTGACTTTAGAAAAAGTACAATAAAGCTTTAAATAAAACAGCAATTACTGAAAACTGTCTCTCTGTGTAAATTCTAAAGCCCATTGTACCTTTCAGAAATGACAGAACACATTGGAATTAGACTCTGTAAACTCAAGACTATTGTTTATCCTTGAAATGCAACTGGTGTGACCAAAGGAGGATTAAACATGTCTTTTCTTGTGTTACTGTTTCAGACATTTTGGACTGAATTAGCTTTTGGCAACAGTGAGATTTACTAGGGCTCTTTGGTCTCATTTACTTGATGATTTGCTTAGTACATATCTTTGTTCTTTTCTTTCTTGGTGTGCTGGTTACTCAACTGTCAACAACAAAACTCTAGATGGTATCTGAAGACCAGGATTTTCTTTTTTTTTATTTTTTATTTTATTTTTTAACATAGTATATCACGGAGAAAAAAAGGCTGCACCTTTGTTAATGATTTGTCTTTGTTTTCCCATGATCAGCATTAAAAGACCTTGCAATTTCAGAAAGGAAAAAAAAAAAAAAAAAAAAAAAAAGAAGGAGAAAGTTTAGGGTTTGTGTTATTATTTAATACCAAAATTACTGGGGTTAAAATTAATGCACGAGCATCTTTAATCTGGAACTGGTTGGGAATTTATGGTGAAGCATCTAACTGAATAGATGCAGTGCAATACTGCAGGATTTTCAAAATGGCTTTTTTCTTAAAATGTCTTTTCTGAACTTCTTAATACTTCAGCAAGTGACCACAATACCTTTCATCTAAGATGAAGTTGTACTTTACTGTACAGTTAGTAGGCCTTACACACCATACATGGTCTGCCCTATTCAGTAAGACAGCCTCTGTACTGTAAATGTTTCTTCATGAATGAGACCATCTGTGTCACAAAGTGTTCTTTTCCACTGCACTTCTCGTGCCTTGCTCTTTTTTGCTTTGTTGCCCACACAGGTAAAATAAGTTAGAGACAAAGTCCCTGCCTAAATCTTCTTCACCTTCAATTCCACTGTAATTAGAAATAAATGAAAGATTCTGCTAATGCAAGTGTTTGGGCAAAGCTGACACGGAGAAAATATAAGATATGCTTGGTTTTACTCATTTTCACCTGCCTCTTGCCTCTAAAATAAGAAAGGAACAAGACGGATGGTGCAACCCATGGTTAGTAATATATCTGCCTAAAATGTGAGAGTGATAGTTCTGTGAGCTGACTCTATACGGGAAAGAGGAGACAAGCACTGCTGAATTTTCTTTTCACTCTGAAGCACAACTGCCACTGCATTCTTGGTAACACATCTGAACACATTTCTCTGTGTTCCCCCTGGTTTTAAGCCATTTTCCAACAGTGCTAGAAGAGCTTATGCAATTAATATTTGGAAAGAAGCAGAGATCAGAACTGCACTGTTTGTATTTGTCATTGGAATAAATCAAGTGATTTTCAGGAGTAATGACTATGGAATTTAATTTTACACTATCACCTTGTATTTAATTGTTTTTAAAAAAATCATACTAAGAGATCACAGCCCATAAAATACATTCTGTCTGTATTGTAGGATATGAAAAACAGAGATTTGAGGAGCATTCTTACAAGTGGACGTATTACACCTGCACACTGAAGTCAAATCAATGACTTACTGAATTCAGTGATTGCTGAATTAGATTCTAGTAGAATATGCACTTGTTCCCTAGACAAATTGCAACATGGAACTTACACTTGTATTACAGTGTCTAAGGAGTAAACACTTGTGTGCCTCTTTATAGTCTCTGTGTTAGCTCAGAGGAACAGAGACTCTGGGTATGAAACTGGATCTCAGAAGAGACATTCAGGTGAAGCTCTTACTTTGTGGTAGGAAGGGGGATGTACCTTAGCCAACTAGGTCTAATATTTGAATGAGTTTAATATGTCCTGTTTAGTCAGTAAGATGTACATCAAAATCATATAATATAAATTATTTCCCTTTCCCTTTCTCTTACTCTCTTTTTAAATTGGCAAGTACATATTTATTGCTGTCTGAATATCGGTAGTGTTCTGTTTTCAAAGCCAAGTGCAAATATGTCTTTTTTTCACTGCTCTTTTGCTCCTGCTGTCATGTGTCACGAACTGTACTTTTTAGAAAGATGTAGGACACACATGGGACACTATAAAGAAGTATATAAGGAAGCAAGTCATTTTACATGACCTTTAATGACATAAGTTTGGTAGGGACTGCATGTAGTGGGTCTATTTACTCCAGGGATTAGTTACTCTCATTATGCAAACAGTGCAATGTTGAGAAGCTGAGTCACTGAGGAAATGGGGCAGGTTTTGAAAACTGATCTCTTGCCATTGACGTACATGTGAGAATATAAATGTTTTTGTTTTACGGGAATAGAACATCTTAATGAATGGAGTCGGAAGGAAATCCAACACAATCAGTAGTACACATCACATTCATTTTTTTGGCGTGGCTATCTCAGGAATTCAACACGTACCAGTTATTTTAATTATAAGTTTAATGCGCCATTCAGACCATAGTCTGTTACCTATTAAAAATGGTACGTTCTGAGATGCACCCCTCCCACTTTCTCTCTTATTCAACCAGCAAAATTAGGTCACTGGGTAGCAAAGACCATAACCACAGATTCTGATGTGCCTGCCTGTGAAAAACTCACTTTTCTGTGAGACTACATTTCTACCAGCTGAGGGTTTCACATTTGCCAACAAGCTGGAGGCATAAACAGACTTTTCTGGGAGAAGATAGTACTACACATAGCACAGTTAAAAGATTATTTTCTGAATGGAATATCCAACATCAGTTTAAAATATGAATATCAGTCATTACAAATGCTAATTCCTCTTACTGTATATGCAGAAAAAGAAAGAGAAACATAATAGGAAAATGCATTCAACAAGGTCACTGGGAGGACTCAACCACTATAAGTTTTATCCCTAGTTCAACAGATAATTCAAACACGTGTAAAGTCCAGTCTTTTTGGAGGAGGCAATTGGAAAGCATCACATTCTTTTACCCACTTCTGGGCGATTACGGTCCTTCCCAAAAGCACTACTTTCCCAGTCACAGGATATGTTGCAACAACATTCAGCTTCCCCAGCTATCCTCTTCCCTTCTAGACATGCTGCCTGAGAATTTTGCACCAACACTTACATCATCAGAAGTGTTTATGTGCTGAATTGCCACTGGATGAAAGATAGAGAAGAAGTTTAGACTGGCCAAAGCCTTCCATCAATATGAAAGTTAAGATAAAATATGTTTTACAAGAACAGTGAGGAAAAGAGCAAGAGAGGAATCAGATACTCTGGATTGATTTGTTTAGTGACTTTAGAAAATGGGTCTGCTATACTTCTTTCTGTTTTCCAATGGCTTCATTTTAAAGCTTTAAAAAAGATTGAGGAACTTTTTTTTTTTTTTTCATATAATCGTGGGAAAACCATCCCAAATGTCTCTGTGGTTCTATAGAGTGAGACACAGCTGAAAATAGTTTCCAGAAAAAAAGGTATTTTTCCCCAGTGTTTCGTATTCCTAATTACATTAAAAAAGGGAATTTTGGTTCCTTTTCTGTTTGTTCAACTATTTTTTCATTATCTCTACCCTATTCTACAGTGTGCAGCATTAAATTGTTGGTGATTTTGGATTAAATCTTATGAAAGTAGCTATCTACTCCTGATGCTTATGACCAAGTTTCTGCAAAGGAAAATAGTTTATACTTTAACTACTCCAGAATATGATTTGGCCAGTAAGTGAAGAGGGGAAGAGAAACACTCCCAGTTTGCTTTGAGGACTTTGATGTGGAATAAGCATGGCCATAGGAAAACTGAGATTGTGATTGTGGCTTCATGGGACTGGTGGTTTTCATGTGGTTTTCAAATTTTCTGTCGCTTTGCAGACAAGCTGTAACCTTTAAACTAGCCAGAAGGGCAGTGCCAGGCCACCCCTCTCCTTGCATGGGAATCATCCTGGCCTTGTGGCTGCAGGAGAGGGTCTGGCCATGCTGGCAGAGCTGTCTGCCAGATTTCTGTGATCAGGCTACCAACGTGTGAGAAAAAGGAGGAGCTCTCACAAGCAGTAAAGCAGAACTGAGTTAAAGCAATATAGTTATTGTGGAACACAGGCAGTAATGCTGATACTCATATGTTAAAACAGTGATGGTTTCTAGACTTATAACTGTGATTCCATTGACATTTGCAGCTGTAAGATCAAGACTGAAGCAGTGATCTCTGATACTGATATTCAAAAAGGACTTTCCAGAGCAGCCCAGCTTGATGTCGGCCTTAACCACAACAGTTTAGGAATATCTGGACTCTCTCTTGTGCTCTGAGAGCCTCATACAAAGTCTGCAGAAGTTGTTTAATTCTGGAGAATACCATTAAAAAAGCTGTTTCCTTAGTTTCACCTTATCCTCGGTATTACAAATGATCTCTTTCCTGTTAGGTCCATTTTAGCCCGGAGGGTTGGATTTGCAAAGCAGATTTGGAAGCATTTAGCAGCTTACAGGGTTGTATAAGTTGTTATCCTGATAACTGAGAAAGAATTCAGGAATGGCATGGTGTAAGGGGAGAGGCCCTACTCCTCTAAACATGACACCAGCAATTCCTAGTAGTTCATGTGAAGTATCTGGCTGCATGGACCTTGCTCTGTGTGGCTAGTGGAAATGTTTTCAAAGAAGATACTACTTTTTTGAATAAAGAGACAAATTTCTTACCAAAAATTGATATGAATCAGACACAAGAAGGACCTTGGAAGAAACAGAAAACTTCAAAAAGAGTTTAACTGCGCTACATCGATGGTCAGACTACATATTTAGATACTTGCTGCTTATCTTAATGTGAAGTAAATCTGCAAAATGTACTCTTCAACAAGATCTTTAATGTGCTGAAAGTTGGACAGTAACTGGCCTCAGGCTGAGATAATGTACAATGAAGGAACAGCAACTTTCTCAGAAAAAGACTCTGTAGTAGAATTTGAGCATTGCTGAGAAAAAAACAAACAACCTTGGACTTGAAATTGCTGCATCCTTCATCAGGCCCTTCATGTTGTCTAACAGTTCCATCATGCATATAGGAGGCAGGTACCTCATGTATATGGGAGGCAGGTACAACAGCTGGATGCTGTTGTGCTAACAGGACAGTACATTTCCTCCAAACAGTGAGATACCTAGAAGCTGCCTCTAACCTGAACATAACAGCCTTTTCTTCAGTTTTGAGTGTCTGCAGAAGTGTGGGTGAAATATTTGTCTACTACCTAAATGTCCCTTGAAAAATACCTTTTCTCTTGCAGTGGCTATGTAAATGTTTTTTCACTTCTCCGCTCCAGTAATATCTCATAAAAAAGAGTTCTGCCTTACTGCATTATTTAAAAACACAACACTATGTTTCACTGGTAAAAATGAGCTCCTTTCCAACCTATAAAGAGGAGGGAGTAGTTACCTGTTTTTCCAGCCAAGATTCTTGAGCACTCAGCAGATGTTACCACTGCGGTCAGTTTTGCAAAACGTGCAGGAGTGTGCTGCTGGGCATCAGAGGGCCCATGGGCTGTGATACTCCATGGGAGAGGTCGATTTGGGTAGTGATGAGCCAGGCTACTGGGTTGCTTTGCAGCCTGTGCGGGGTTCAGGGCCACCACTGCTGGTTTGGTCCCCGCACCTGGGCAGGGACGCTTACCACTGGCCCAGCTGCAGCTGCAGCAAACACTGTATTGTGGGTACAGAAAGAAATTGATCGTTTCATTTGTTTTGGCATCCTGGAATGCAGAAGAATTAATTAATTGTAGTTTAAAAGTGCTGAGCTCTCCTGAGACTTAGAGAATTTGCTTCTTCATCTGAATACTTTCCCCTTTAAAGCCTCTTTTCTTGAGAGTGTACACATTTTTCAAAAACTAATATTTTCCTTTGCATAGCTATATATACACTCATTCTCCACGTGCTAAAGAAACACGTGCCCAAATGAAACCACACATACCATTTAACTCAAAATACTCTCCCGTGTACATCTGCTTCTCATTAGTTTTTCCCTCTGCTATATACGTAGACTTTGCTTTAAGAAGTGTCATTACATTAGTTTGTATTACAGTATTATTTTTCACTCAGCTGTGTACTAACATAGTGGCCAAATACTTTCCTTGGAATTACATGTGTTTTTTGGAGGGCAGTGTTTGGCCATTTCATTTGTATACAGCATGCATACCTGTGTATATTCACACATTAAAAAAATGTACATTTGCACATTAAAAAAGTATCATTTTTAACTTGTGTTTTATGCCAAAATTCAGAACAAAATATTGAAAACATAATGTAAATGTGACATGGTTTGTACCTGTATTCTTTTAGTATGCAAATGATTCTCCTCTACATATGGACATGAGAGAGAAACAAGTACAGTACTTTCAAGCTGGGACATCTGTGTCTGCCCGAGCTATATATCTACCCCCAGATCCCTCTTCATTAAAGTTTATTTAAACACTGCAGATCTCTAAACACCTGCACAAATGTGGCTGCAAAAGAAACAAATTACAAGGGAAATATTTCCTCACCATTCCCAGCATAATTTTCTGAAATCCGCAATAACTAACCTAGAAGGGGAAAAAAAAAAATAAAATCCTGCATTATAACAATGCCTTTATACACTTGTCCAGGGGAGCACCTGGACTACAAAAAAATCAATTTGCTGTTCAAGGTAATAATTGTAAATATCAAAATGCAGTTATAGATTACCAGTTCCAAAATATTGCTTAGAGTCTGCATGTGTTGCAGAATAAAAATACACACTATATTTTGCATTTACTAATGTTAATTCTAACACATAGATGTTCATAGACAATTTACTGATATCACATTTCTGCAAAATCTTGTCGTTTTTTTCTCATTTCCTCTTCATACATACTGATCATTCGTACTTCCATAACTCATTAAACTGTTTACCTGCAAGTTCCAATTTATGTCATAGTAATCTAATATGCAATCTAGTATGCCTGGCTATCGGCTCTTCAGGAAGGACAGGCAGCACAGACGGGGTGGTGGCGTGGCTCTCTACATTAGAGAATCTTTTGATGTTGTGGAACTCCAGGCTGGGAATGATAAGGTTGAATCCCTGTGGGTTAGGATCCGTGGGAAGGCCGGCAAGGCTAGCATCCTGGTGGGGGTCTGCTATAGACCGCCGAACCAGGATGAGGAGACGGATGAGGAGTTTTATAGGCAACTGACAGAAGTTGCAAAATCGTCGGCGCTTGTCCTCGTGGGGGACTTCAACTTCCCGGACATATCCTGGAAACACAACACGGCACAGAGAAAGCAGTCTAGGAGGTTTCTGGAGAGCGTGGGAGATAGCTTCCTGACGCAGCTGGTCAGTGAACCTACCAGGGGTGGTGCCCCGCTAGACCTTCTCTTCACAAACAGAGAAGGACTGGTGGGAGATGTGGTGGTCGGAAGCTGTCTGGGGCAGAGTGACCACGAAATGGTAGAGTTCTCTATTCTTGGCGAGGCCAGGAAGGGGACCAGTAAAACTGCTGTCTTGGACTTCCGGAGGGCTGACTTTGAGCTGCTCAGGACGCTGGTTGGCCGAGTCCCTTGGGAGGCGGTTCTGAAGGGCAGAGGAGTCCAGGAAGGCTGGGCGCTCCTCAAGAAGGAAATCGTGAGGGCACAGGAGCGGTCCGTCCCCACGTGCCCAAAGATGAGCCGGCGTGGAAGAAGACCGGCCTGGCTCAACAGAGAGTTGCGGCTTGTGCTTAGCAGAAAAAAGAGGGTTTATAATCTTTGGAAAAAAGGGCGGGCCACTGAGGAGGACTACAAGGATGTAGCGAGGCTGTGCAGGGAGAAAATTAGAAAGGCCAAAGCTCGTCTGGAGCTCAATCTGGCTACTGCTGTTAAAGACAACAAAAAATCCTTTTACAAATACATCAACGCGAAACGGAGGACTAGGGAGAATCTCCATCCTTTACTGGATGCGAGGGGAAACCTAGTTACTAAGGATGAGGAAAAGGCTGAGGTGCTTAATGCCGCCTTTGCCTCAGTCTTTAGCGGCAATACCGATTGTTCTCCAGACACCCAGTGCCCTGAGCTGGTGGAAGGGGATGGGGAGCAGGATGTGGCCTTCGCTATCCATGAGGAAATGGTTGGTGACCTGCTACGGAGCTTGGATGTGCGCAAGTCGATGGGGCCGGATGGGATCCACCCAAGGGTACTGAGAGAACTGGCGGAGGAGCTGGCCGAGCCGCTTTCCATCATTTATCGGCAGTCCTGGCTATCGGGGGAGGTCCCGGTTGACTGGCGGCTAGCCAATGTGACGCCCATCTATAAGAAGGGCCGGAGGGCAGACCCGGGGAACTATAGGCCTGTCAGTTTGACCTCAGTGCCGGGGAAGCTCATGGAGCAGATTATCTTGAGGGTCATCACGCGGCACTTGCAGGGCAAGCAGGCGATCAGGCCCAGTCAGCATGGGTTTATGAAAGGCAGGTCCTGCTTGACGAACCTGATCTCCTTCTATGACCAAGTGACGCGCTTGGTGGATGAGGGGAAGGCTGTGGACGTGGTCTACCTTGACCTCAGTAAGGCTTTTGACACCGTTCCCCACAACATTCTCCTCAAGAAACTGGCTGCTCGGGGCTTGGACTGGCGTACGCTTCGCTGGGTTAGAAACTGGCTGGATGGCCGGGCCCAGAGAGTTGTGGTGAATGGAGTCAAATCTGGTTGGAGGCCGGTCACTAGTGGAGTCCCCCAGGGCTCGGTACTGGGGCCGGTCCTCTTTAATATCTTTATTGATGATCTGGATGAGGGCGTCCAGTGCACCCTCAGTAAGTTTGCAGATGACACCAAGCTAAGTGCGTGTGTCGATCTGCTCGAGGGCAGGAAGGCTCTGCAGGAGGATCTGGATAGGCTGGAGCGATGGGCTGAGGTCAACTGCATGAAGTTCAACAAGGCCAAGTGCCGGGTCCTGCACCTGGGCTGCAACAACCCCAAGCAGAGCTACAGGCTGGGAGATGAGTGGCTGGAAAGCTGCCTGGCCGAGAAGGACCTGGGAGTATTGGTTGATAGTCGGCTGAATATGAGCCAGCAGTGTGCTCAGGTAGCCAAGAAGGCCAACGGCATCCTGGCCTGTATAAGAAGCAGTGTGGCCAGCAGGTCGAGGGAAGTGATTGTGCCCCTGTACTCGGCTCTGGTGAGGCCGCACCTCGAGTACTGTGTTCAGTTTTGGGCCCCTCGCTACAGGAAGGACATGGACGTGCTCGAGCGAGTCCAGAGAAGGGCGACCAAGCTTGTGAGGGGTCTGGAGAACAAGTCTTACGAGGAGCGGCTGAGGGAGCTGGGCTTGTTCAGCCTGGAGAAGAGGAGGCTCAGGGGCGACCTCATCGCTCTCTACAGTTACCTGAAAGGAGGCTGTAGAGAGGTGGGGGTTGGTCTATTCTCCCACGTGCCTAGTGACAGGACGAGGGGGAATGGGCGAAAGTTGCGACAGGGGAGTTTTAGGTTGGATGTTAGGAAGTACTTCTTTACCGAAAGGGTTATTAAGCATTGGAACGGGCTGCCCAGGGAGGTGGTGGAGTCACCATCCCTGGAGGTCTTTAAAAGACGTTTAGATGTAGAGCTTAGGGATATGGTTTAGTGGAGTACTTAGTGTTAGGTCGGAGGTTGGACTCGATGATCTTGAGGTCTCTTCCAACCTAGAGAAATCTGTGAATCTGTGAATTCCTAGATTGCAGAAATTTGTGTGATAATCATGATAGACATCTGCTGACTTTATTCACCCGAGTACCTAGGCCAGCTACATGTGTTATCCCAATGCTTGTGTTTCCCATCTGTTTCCCACAAACCTTTCACAAGCTGTATTCCCTGAATCGTGCTCCAAACTGCTACATACTGACTGCTGTAGGGTGAAGGAAAGGCCTGTCTCTCTGCCTGCTCAGCAGCTCCCTCTTGCCAGGAGCGGGGCTCCCCTGGGTTTCCGGCTCTGCCTGCTCCCCCTTCGAGCTTCGGGATCCTTGCATAAGTCTTGGCAAGGTTGCCATTGCATGGCCTTGACTTCAGGAATTGGTGACTCAACCTCACCATCAGGTGACTCAACCACAGTTACATGGAAACAGCCCAGAAGAAGGAAGCTGGTCCCCATTCACTGTTGCTGGCTCACCCCAGATGAGAGCAGCAGTGAGGCATGTGCACAGGTTAAGGACCATTAGCACACAGCATGCTAGCTTTTCCCACCATTGCCATGCCTGAGATGTCAAGAGACAGGAAAAGACATTGCAGGACATAATTTTTCTTGCCCTCCAATCTCCTGGGGCACAGCCGGGGAAGTGATGCTGTCTGAGTAATACAAAGGAGTGGAAGAAGTTAAAAATGTGCTCCAAAGATGATTCTTCAAAGAGCCCTGAGCTTTGTGAAATAACACATTGGCCTTTAAGCCAAGAAGGCAGTATAACCGTGATTTAAAACTTCATGAATGCATGACAGTATTGTGTTATTAAATTCACTGATTATTGGATCATCTCAATAATTCATGATAGCATTGTTGCTCATAAGTAAAATGGGGAAAAAATTTGAGAGAAAGCACCTTTAGAAATGTTCTCTTTAGAATAGCTCTTTAGGCTTGCCTACAGGCTTGTATTGCCATAAAGGTTTGGATATATATTTTCATGAAATCAAAAAGAATATTTTTCTGATAAACAGTCTAGTGTGAATTTTGAATATAGTTCATTTCAAGACCTCACTGCTAACTAGGAGGTAATCTGAATGCAAGTTATTTCATGTCAGTTTGTGCTCTGCCTTCAAAAAGAGGAGGAAAATGTATAATGAAATCATTTATTCTGAAGTTTTTGCTTAAGCCTAAGTGTACATATCAGCTCAGGGTTTTCTTTGAGGATTTCCCTCATAAGGATCATTAGCTAGTTAAAAAAAGAGCATGTCCTTACTAACACAATTAAAGTTTAATGTAATATTTAATGTCCACTCTGTATTTCTGCATGAAAATGAAAGTTTTTTTTTTAAAAAATGCAGTAAACTAGGATGTGTTTGCCAATGTCTTCATGGTGATTTATAATCTGTGTCTTGTGCCAAAAAATATGGCTTGTGAAGGTTAGCATACAAAAATTCAAAGCAGGATTTATTTATTTTTTTTCAGTCAGAAGTGTTCATCCTTAAGTCAAATAATATTTTTATAGCTACTGGGCAGAACAAACTGTTTAAGTTCCAAATGAAATTTTAACCTTTAGTTATAAAATTTGCCGGGGTGTATGTTTTCAAATTAAACACATGAAGCACCAGGGTAGTTTTGCACTATTTGGTAAACTCTTTTACACCACTTTATTTTTCAGTAGGTGGTGCCATAAAACATTGTACAATCATGCCATGTAAACAAAAAATCATATAGTAAAAGCTAATGACTTCTAATCTCATTAATGACAACATTTAATCCAAATTTATTGTGATCTGTTATATAGAAATATTGCAATTTGAATATGAAAAATCAAGTCCACAGAATTAATTTTTAGAGTTTTAGGTGGGCTCTTGCTATGCATAAACTTCAGAGCCTTGCAGGGAATTAGTCATTAGCTTGTGGTCTAATGCAGTTTTACAGAAATACTTAACTATTTTGCTGACTGCATGCAAATACTCACTTCTTTTGCTGAATAAAGACAGGAGATGTTAGCAGATTCAGCACTTGCATAACACATGTTGACTCAGAAGTCTAAAAGGTTTAGAACAAAGAGCATTCTTTATTATAAAAACACAGAACAGGACCACGTGGCTTTTTATGTATGGGAAGAGGAAAATGGTTGTACTGTTATAAGGGGCAATGAAGCTGTGGTATTGATTGTTTTCAATGTGGCATTGACTATTGTCAATGGTACAATAGGCTAAACAGGGTGCTCAGAAACTGCAGAGAAAGCAAGATAAATGAAGCACAAAGATTTTATTTGGCTTGTTGTTGGATGCCTTTTCAAAAGCTCTGGAGTGGGTTTTAGTAGTGTCAAAATTTTGGTGGGCTTTGAATACCCTTGAAAATAACACTTTAGATGCACAAAAGATGGTATGTATATACTCCTGGATTCCCCTGCATCTTATTAAATCTACCTATCTACTTATCTGCCTATATTCATGGGTAGTTGTATACATTAGATGTATGTGTGTATACACACACAGGTATTTGTTGAGCTTCAAAGCATACCTCCCATTCTTGTGGAACCTACTTCAGTCTCATGCTGGGTGCTCAGCAGAGAGGAGTGCCTGCATGCTGGCAGAGAAGGGCGTGAGCCAGTGCCTAGAAGGGTTTTGTTAAGGGTTAAGAGGATCCAGGGAAGGGCTGAGTGTCTAGAGAAGGTCTGAGTGTCCAGAGAAGGGCTACGAAGATGGTGAAGGGCCTAGAGGGGAAGACACGTGAGGAGTGGCTGCGGTCACTTAGTTTATTCAGCCTGGAAATGAGGAGGCTGAGGGGAGACCTCATCGTGGTCTACAGCTTCCTGATGAGGGGAAGCGGAGGGACAGGTGTCAATCTATTCTGTCTGGTGACCAGCGATAGGACCCGAAGGAATGGTATCAGGCTGAAAAAGGGGAGGTTCAGGTCGGATATCAGGAAAAGGTTCTTCACCGAGAGGGTTGTCGCGCACTAGAACAGGCTCCCCAGGGACACAGTCATGGCACTGAGCCTGTTGGAGTTTAGGAAGCGTTTGGACTATGCTCTTAGCCATATAGTCTGAATTTTTGGGTAGACCTGTGTGGAGCCAGGAGTTGAACTCAATGATACTTGCGGGTCCCTTCCAACTTGGGATGTTCTATGATTCTATGATCTCTTCCTCAAAGGGCTCCTTCATTTCCTGCATTTCCAGGAGAGCACAAGGTACCTGGAATGGTGTCCTAGAGGGGGAGAATACAAGCTCCTGGCACCAGGATGGCACAGGGCTGGCTGAGGGTAAGCTACTGCAAAAGCATTGTACAGGGCTGGTTGATCTCTCTGAAGCACAGGATGGGAGCTAGATGTGATGAGCGCAAATCACAAAACAGTGATTTTATTTGTGAGTCACTAGGGCAAAATTAGTTTCATCTTATATAGCAAATCATAGAATCATTAAGGTTGGAAGACTCCTTCATGATTATCTGGCCCAACCATCACCCCACAAACAATATCACCCCACTCAACCATGTCCCTAAGTGCCAGGTCCAGCCTTTCCTCGAACACCCCCAGGGACGGTGACACCACCACCTCTCTGGGCAACCTGTTCCAATGCCTGGCTACTCTTTCTGAGAAGAAATGTCTCCTGATTTCTAACCTAAACCTCCCCTGGTGCAACTTGAGGTCATTCCATCTAGTTCTATCACTAGTTACCTGTGAGAAGAGGCCAACACCCAGCTCCCCACACCTTCCCTTCAGGTAGCTGTAGAGAGCAATAAGGTCTCCCCTGAGCCTCCTCTTCTCCAGACTAAACAACCCCTGTTCCCTCAGCCACTCCTTACAGGACTCGTGTTCCAGACCCTTCACCAGCTTTGTAACCCTTCTCTGGACACACTCCAGGGCCTCGATGTCCTTCTTATAGTGAGGGGCCCAAAACTGAACACAGTACTCTAGGTGCAGCCTCACTAGAGCTGAGTACAGGGGGACAATCACTTCCCCATTCCTGCTTGTTATACTATTCCTGATACAAGCCAGGATGCTGTTGGACATCTTGGCCACCTGGGCACACTGCCAGTTCATGTTCAGGTGAGCATCGATTAGCACCCCCAGATCCTTTTCCTCTGCACAGCTTTCGAGGCACTCTCCCCCCCCAGTAGTGCTGCATGGGGTTGTTGTGGCCAAAGTGCAAGACACAACACTTAACCATGTTGAAACTCATCCCATTGGCCTCTGCCCATCAACCCATCCTGTCCAGGTCCTTCTGCAGAGCCTTCCTACCCTCCGGCAGATCAACACTACCCACCCAACTTGGTGTCACCTGCAAACTTACTGAGGGTGCACTCAATTCCCTCATCCAAGTCATCTATAAAGATGTTAAAGAGAATGAGCCCCAACACCAAACCTTGGGGAACACCACTGGTGACTGGTTGCCAGCTGGATTTCACTCCATTCACCACCACCACCTGGGCCCAGCCGTCCATCCAGTTTTTAACCTAGCAAAGAGTGTACCTGTCCAAGCCATGGGCTGCCAGCTTTTCCAGGAGAATACTGTGGGAGATCGCATCAAAGGCCTTGCTGCAATCTAGGTAGACTATGTCAACAGGCTTTCCCTCATCCACCAGGTGGGTCACTTGGTCATAGAAGGAGATGAGGTTGGTCAGGAAGGATTGTCTTTCATGAACCCATGCTGACTGGGCCTGATTGCCCAGTGGTCACACATGCATTGCATGATTGTATTCAAGATGACTTGTTCCATCACCTTTCCTGGCACCGAGGTCAGGCTGACAGGCCTGTAGTTCCCTGGGTCCTCCTTATGACTCTTCTTATAGATGGGTGTCACATTAGCAAGTCTCCAATCATCCGGGACCTCTCTCCGGATGAACATGACCGCTGATAGATGATGGAAAGCAGCCCAGCCATCACATCCGCTAACTCCCTCAGCATCCTCGAGTGGATCCCATCTGGCCCTATGGACTTGTGACAGTCCAGGTGGAGTAGCAGGTTTCTAACTCTATCCACCTGAATTGTGAGGGGGTTATTCTGCTCCTTGTCCCAGACTTCCAGGTTGGGAGGCTGAGTACCCAGATGACAAGTGGTCTGGCTAGTAAAGGCAGATGCAAAGAAGGCATTAAGAACCTTAGCCTTTTCCTTATCCTTAGTAGTAAAGAGAAAGGGCAATGAAGAATTTAAGGCATCAAGAGAAATGCGTAAGGTTCTGATCCACAATTTTCATTTCATAACCAGAAGTGTGTTTTTGGAGCAGGCATAAAACTTTTTTTGACGAAAAATATTGAGTAGGAAAAGATGAAATACTAATCATCGATTAATCATTTTGTGCTGATTTTGCCAAACTCAACAAACAAAGAAAATGGAATTTAAAACAATTTTGAGGAAAAGCAGAACATTTCATTTTATGAACTTTAATTTTGTTTTGAAGCAATTGTTTATTTCAAAATCTTTTAATTTTATTTAAAGGGGGAAGCAGTTTTAAAACTGTCAACATTAAAACAAAACATTTTGTTCAACCCAAATGTATTTAGAAAGTCCTTTCGTTAGAAATTTTGAAAAGGACTGGCTTTGGTCCAAGTGAAAACAATTTTTTTCTACTTTCTCAGAACTGCCAGCTAATCAGAAATATACAGATATGCCAGAACTTTGGCGTTTAAATAGTGGATAAATGCCTGAAGATAGCAGTTAATAAGATTATGAGGTAATAAAAATGGCAAAGTTGCAAAATTAAGTGAACACCTGAATTCTTCCCAGAGCATTTAAATAGTCGTGAATGTGTGTGTTAGAATGTGCAGGGTCAGAAAGCAGCAGAATTGTGTGTCCTTTAAATGACTTTGGTGAGAAGGGAAAATGGCATGTTTTCTATTGGCCAGAGCTTTTGACATTATACTGCTTTGCATCCTATCCTTCTATTGCATTGTCTTAGGAAAATAAATAAAAAAATAAACCCCCAAACCAAAACACAGCTAGGATGAGCATGAATACACAATGTTCCCTCAGTTAGAAAATATTTTTTTCGCTAACCACTTGCAGACACATGAATCTAAATAACACATTTTCAACTTGAGTCATATTCAGAAGTAGTGTAAGTTCATTACACTTCATGCACATATATCTGCACAGCTGCTTCTGGACATCAGTATTAAATACTGTTTGTGGTATTTCCTATGCCAACATTCCGTATTGTTTTTTCTTTTTCTTTCTTTCTTTCTTTCTTTCTCTCTTTCTTTCTCTCTTTCTTTCTCTCTCTCTTTCTTTCTCTCTTTCTTTCTTTCTTTCTTTCTTTCTTTCTTTCTTTCTTTCTTTCTTTCTTTCTTTCTTTCTAATGGTAATACAATTATTATTTTTTTTTTTTCTATGGGTAACTTCTTTTAAGGAGGTGTGGGTTTTTCTTCAAGAAAATGAGTAGAGGAGATGTCTGGTTGCTAGTTTTATATTGTGGGTGTACCACATATCTCCTTTATTAAGTCTCCTCAGGGTGAGACGTGATAGCATCTCAGTTACTATAACAAAGGGGAGCTCTACATCATTGTCCTGCTGAAAACTAGAATACATTTTATGTAACATTTATTTTTAAAACTTCTGTCCTTTATTCTTGCCACCCTCACACATAACTTAATTTTTATTATCTAATTCCAGAAATAATATATCAGCAAATTTCTTTCAGACGTCGATAAATGGATGTGTGTCATATATTTTACTGGTAATGTAGGCCTTTGTGTTCATGATTTATCCACAAAGCAATGTGAAAACATATTAGCTTGTTAGCTTAAATATATCTGTGAAATTTCTATTATACATGGTATTTTTTTTCTATTATACCAGCAAGTTGGAATATTTTGAAGATTCTTTATGTATCGTTTTGTAAACAGGTTATAAAGAATTTTAAAGTTATTGCTCATTTTGAATACTACTTGAATAGATTTATTTTAATTAAAAATGGCTGAATAAGCTGAAGATTTGGTATTACTTTTTTCCTAACTGCTGAAAAAATCACCATTATGTGTAAGAAATTATTAATCGAATCCCACACTTCCAAAACTTTTTATAGCATGTTTTCACCAACATCCAATACAACTATCATGGATAAATGAGCTGTCCATTCATTCAGTACAGCCATCTCCATTTTGGTGAACGTGTGTTTTCTGCAGCAGTCACCCCTCTCATGTTCTAGCAGATTGGGTGATCCTGACGACACTGTTTCTGGCTGTGTATGCCTGAATCAAAGACTTTTGACATAAAAGCTTTTCCATTTTGTAATAAATAGCAAATATCTCTTTGACTCCAGTAAGGAAATTTAACCTCCTTTTTTTTTTTTTTAAAAAAAAAAAAAAAGTAACAACTGATTGCCTCACCAGTTACCAGAGGTGCTCTTTTTTTTTTTTTTTGGACAAGAAACAAGAAATTTGAGGATAAGGACAGCTATAAAGATGGATTTATATTTAAGAATTTAGAGATGTGCATTTAGTTCCTCAGTCCATCATATATTTCAGGTAAGATTTTGCCCAAATGATTTTCATTTCCACACTATGACATGCCAGAGGCACTATAAATTAATTACTCTCAACAACTCCTTTACTGTGAGGATGACAGAGCACTGAAACAGGTTTCCCAGAGAGGCTGTGGAGTCTCCTTCTCTGGAGATATTCAAAACCTGCCTGAATGTGATCCTGTGCAATGTGTTCTCGGTGGCCCTGCTTGGTGTGAGGGTTCAACCAGATGATATCCAGAGGTCCCTTCCAACCTCATGCATTCTGTCATTCTATGATTCAGTCTCCAGCTGGGTAAATAATTCCTTTGAGTTCTGGCCTGCACTGTGCAATGTAAGCGTGTTCTTTGTAAACATGGAGAGATCACTACTGCTTTGCTTCGCACTAGCTCATACAATAACTGTATGAGTGAGAAGATCACCACAGTTACACCATGAGGTATCACAGAATATGCATACTACCATCGTTCTTCTGCTGGGAGCTGGAATGACAAACAACTTTTGAGCTATGTACTAAGAATATTTATCTGTTTTGATGACATTCATCTAACCAAAAAGTAGACCTGCCCATGCATGGACATTGTTACTGTGAACCAGATGTAGCAGAGCAAACAAGGTCTGGGAGCAGCCTCAGCCTTAGAGAAAATTTCTTCTAATGGCAGATGGAGGATTAATATTAACTTAAGAGAACTAAATCTCCAATGGCTTCCTTCTTGCTATTTTTATTCGAGTATATTCTGTTAGCATGGATTAGGAGAAATACCAGATTTCTGGGACTTCCAAGCATACAAAGGGTGGTTCTTGGCATGTCTATAATCAAATTTCTCTTTACTGGTGCTCACTCTAACTATATGCTAGTGTGATGCCAGCATTTTGTCCTTTCTGCAGTGTGATCTGTACATAGTCATTTTATTAGTTATGGTAAAAACATGTGTTTTTCTGTTTTAGTAGGAGTACAATTAACATCGTAAGAGTGCTAACAGTAAATTGCTCAGATTTGCCTAAGCATGTGCCTCTGACTCAGTCCAAATACTGACAGTGACAAAGCTGTAATCATTTGCAGGCTTCAGATTCAAGCAGAGGGAATCCCACTCTTTTGATTGCAAATTATAACTCCATTGGACCCCAGGGCACGTGCAGAAATACACTGTGCTCAGTTCTAATATCATACAATTTCAAGAGCATGTATCGACATGCTGCAGCTGAAACGGACGTGCTGATTTGACAGGCAGTTGGGAGGGGAGCTGCCACAGCAGTAGCATTAAGCATAAGAAACAAATACAAGTCCAGCTGTTAACAAACTTTGGGAGATAGGACATTTCTGTTCTGTGCCCTGTACATATCTGTGATTGCATGCAACCTGTTTTTGAAATCTTGTTACTATAGTTGAGTGCTTGGTATCTGGTTATGAAATCTTTTCAGAGATGTCTGTGTATGCAGGAATTTGATGTAAAATTTTTATTTTTAACAATGGGAAGTGGATGTCTGATAACTTTTGTACTCTGATAACTGCAATAACCTGGGATGAAAGTGTTAGTGGCACTTCCTGTATCTAAACTATATTAACAAGTGATCCAGCTGTTCCTGACTTGATGAATTACTGCACTAAACAAGCAAAAGGAAGTATTAAAATACAGTAAATATTAAGAATTATCTTTGAGCCAGTTTTCTTGCAGAGGCATAGAGCATCTCCAGAAGACCACAATAGCTCAGACATTTTGAATGCAACTCTTTCATCTTCTGGGAAGTTCTGTTTAAAAGTAAATGGGACAAAAGGTCTGTAAGTCACTGTTTGCTGATAAGTCTCTGACCATGGGCTAGAATTTCAAAAGATAAGAAACTTTGATTGCCAAATCCTTTTGAAGAGCTGGAGTTAGACAGCTTGTTCTCATTTGAAAATGGCAGTGATAATACTCACGTTCAAATGCCTCTGAGTCACTGTTCTCCCATCCATTGCTCAGTCAAAATATAAACCACCATGTCAGTATTCTTCCTGGCTCAGTAGGCTTCCAGGCTTTTGCCAGGCTTTTGTTTCCTGCCCATTGGGTTGTTCATCTAGGTGCTTTCCTTCCTTCCTTCCTTCCTTCCTTCCTTCCTTCCTTCCTTCCTTCCTTCCTTCCTGCCTTCCTGCCTTCCTGCCTTCTGCCTTCCTTCCCTCCTTCCTTCCTTCCTTCCTTCCCTCCTCCTTCCTTCCTTCCTTCCTTCCTTCCTTCCTTCCTTCCTTCCTTCCTTCCTTCCTTCCTTCCTTCCTTCCTTCCTTCCTTCCTTCTTTTTTTTTTCTTTCTTTCTTTCCTTTCTTTCTTTCTTTCTTTCTTTCTTTCTTTCTTTCTTTCTTTCTTTCTTTCTTTCTTTCTTTCTTTCTTTTTCTTTTCTTTCTTTTTCTTTCTCTCTCTCTCTCCCTCCCTTTCTTTCTCCCTCCCTCTCCTTTCCTTTCCTTTCCTTTCCTTTCCTTTCCTTTCCTTTCCTTTCCTTTCCTTTCCTTTCCTTTCCTTTCCTTTCCTTTCCTTTCCTTTCCTTTCCTTTCCTTTCCTTTCCTTTCCTTTCCTTTCCTTTCCTTTCCTTTCCTTTCCTTTCCTTTCCTTCCTTTCCTTTTCCTTCCTTTCCTTCCTTTCCTTTCCTTTCCTTTCCTTTCCTTTCCTTTCCTTTCCTTTCCTTTCCTTTCCTTTCCTTTCCTTTCCTTTCCTTCCTTTCCTTTCCTTTCCTTTCCTTTCCCTTCCTTCCTTCCCTTCCCTTCCCTCCCTCCCTCCCTTCCCTTCCCTTCCCTTCCCTTCCCTTCCTTCCCTTCCCTTCCCTTCCCTTCCCTTCCCTTCCCTTCCTTCCCTTCCCTTCCCTTCCCTTCCCTTCCCTTCCCTTCCCTTCCCTTCCCTTCCCTTCCCTTCCCTTCCCTTCCCTTCCCTTCCCTTCCCTTCCCTTCCCTTCCCTTCCCTTCCCTTCCCCTTCCCTTCCCTTCCCTTCCCTTCCCTTCCCTTCCCTTCCTTCCCTTCCCTTCCCTTCCCTTCCTTCCCTTCCCTTCCCTTCCCTTCCCTTCCCTTCCCTTCCCTTCCCTTCCCTTCCCTTCCCTTCCTCCCTCCCCTCCCCTCCTCCCTCCCCTCCCCTCCCCTCCCTCCCCTCCCCTCCCCTCCCCTCCCTCCCCTCCCCTCCCCTCCCCTCCCCTCCCCTCCCCTCCCTCCCCTCCCCTCCCCTCCCTCCCCTCCCCTCCCCTCCCTCCCCTCCCCTCCCCTCCCCTCCCCTCCCTCCCTCCCCTCCCCCTCCCCTCCCCTCCCCTCCCCTCCCCTCCCCTCCCCTTCCTTCCCTTCCCTTCCCTTCCCTTCCCTTCCCTTCCCTTCCCTTCCCTTCCCTTCCCTTCCCTTCCCTTCCCTTCCCTTCCCTTCCCTTCCCTTCCCTTCCCTTCCCTTCCCTTCCCTTCCCTTCCCTTCCCTTCCCTTCCCTTCCCTTCCTTTCTTCTTTCTTTTATAAAGAGTAACTTTAAAAAAGTGAGGTGTACAGCATGGATTTTGTAAAGTTAGATTTTAACTAGGACATCTGTCAAGTGGTAGAGAAACTAAAGCACAGGGATGTGCTGCATGCAGGATTGTGAATAGGACTCCAAGAAGTACAGTAACAGTTTTCTATCCATCAAATTATTTTAAAATACACAAATGTATGTTATTACTTTAAGAATTTTTTTAGAAGTAGTATCAAAGATATTCAAACTCTAATAGTTCACGCTACAGGAAAAACAACAAGGCACTGAGAGGAAGATTTACTGTGAATATAAGTTGTGAGTGGTAGAATTAGTAAAGCCAAAATGTGAGAGCTTTAAAGATTGCAGATTGATTTCTTCTTCCCCTTAACTATATGTTTAATATTATTTTATTAATAGTCAGGTTGAACAAGTAATAGTACTTCAACTCTTGTTATTAAAAGAAATGGCAGTTTACGGCAAGTGTCTCAAGAAATGTGAACAAAGGAAATGCTGCAAATGCTGCTCAGAGTCCTGCACTGCACCTACTTACATCTCTTCAGCAGCTGGAAGGGCATTTCTTGATCCTGACCACGTCTGACACAGAGGCTAGAAACTTGCAGTCATAGCACCTTGGAGGAGAAACCCATACCAGCTCAGAGTAAGGACCTATTTTTATGTGCCTTTGGGCAGCACTGTATAGAGATCTTAATAAGGTCTTTATGACTTTTTTGTTCTGAGCACACAGTTAAGTATTAAAATCAAAATTAATTGTTTTAAGCTCCCCAGCTGTATTTTTCATCATTCATTTACTTCATACAACAGTGCATGGATTAGTAGGTTTCCTTTCACCTCTGAGATTACAAATTGATCCTCCAGCCTCTCTTTAAATTTTGGGCTGTCCTGCCTCATATTCCTTATTTTTTCTCCATGAGATACAGAAGAAAAACAGAAAAAAAATGAAACCAATGCACAGAATTAATGGAAATGACTGAGGGGAAAGACATCTCATTTGATCTTGCGTACTTACAAGGTGGATGTCAGCATCCTAACCAGTAATCCTAAGCACATTCTACTGTCAAAGGAGAGAAAAAAGCGATGTTAAGATTTCTTTGACCTATTTTAGACATTTAATGAAGGATGAGATGACTTGTGGCCTACACTCTGCTGACTGCATTAAGTCATCACTATTTATAAAAGGATTTTAGGGTGTTTATTCATTTAATCAGATGGTAGTAATGGCTAATGATTTTCCAATGAGTAAGGAAGATTTGTCTCTAAACCTCAGTAAAGAGTTGCCTAGTATAATGACTAATCTCATTAAATTTACAGTGCTCTTTTTTTTTTTTTTTTTTCAGATCTACTCAGCTTGGGTAAGTAAGACAAAAAGAGGATCAATTTCACTAAATTGCTTTCATCAATGATAAACAGAAAAACAAAGCAAAATAAAACCACCAATAAAGGTATTTATTGTCTCTGGACAGATTGGAGAGCTGGGAGATCAACCACATGAAGCTTAACAAAAGCAAGTGCCGGGTCCTGCACCTGGGACGGGGCAACCCTGGCTATACATACAGACTGGGCGACAAGACGCTGGAGAGCAGGCCCGCAGAGAGGGATCTGGGGGTTGTGGTTGACAGCAAATTGAATGTGAGCCAGCAGTGTGCCCTGGCAGCCAGGAGGGCCAACCGTGTCCTGGGGTGCATCAAGCACGGCATTGTTAGTCGGATGAGGGAAGTGATTGTCCCGCTCTACTCTGCGCTGGTGCGGCCTCACCTCGAGCACTGTGTGCAGTTCTGGGCACCACAGTACAAAAAGGATGTAAAACTGTTGGAGAGTGTCCAGAGGAAGGTGACGAAGATGGTGAAGGTCCTAGAGGGTAAGACATATGAGGAGTGGCTGAGGTCACTGGGCCTCTTCAGCCTGGAGAAGAGGAGGCTGAGGGGGGACCTCATCGCAGTCTACAACTTCCTCGCGAGGGAGAGTGGAGGGGCAGGTGACCTATTCTCCGTTATCACCAGTGTCAGGACCCGTGGGAACGGTGTTAAGCTGAGGCAGGGAAAGTTTAAGCTGGACATCAGGAAGAGGTTCTTCACTGAGGGGGTGGTTGCACACTGGAACAGGCTCCCCAGTGAAGTAGTCACTGCACCAAGCCTGTCTGAATTTAAGAAGAGGTTGGACTGTGCACTTAGTCACATGGTCTAAACTTTTGGGCAGACCTGTGCTGTGCCAGGAGTTGGACTTGATGATCCTTATGGGTCCCTTCCAACTCGGGATATTCTATGATTCTATGATTCTATTTGAAGAAGGTTATTAAAGGGTGTACCATTTAGGACCAGGAAAGAGTCAAAAAATGCCTTAATTTTGACTAATTGTCATGCCAACTAATTCTGGCTAAATGGAAGCAACTCCTAAGAAAAAAAACAGTGAAGTTTTACCTCAGAAAAAAATCCTTTGTACAACAATTTTTGATGTGGTATCTTCAACCATACGGTGTTTTAAACCCTGTATTTAAACTTTGTTTTCAGCAAAGCATAAATGTCATCACTGTAATACATTCATAAATTGATTTTATAAGTTTAATCTGAGTTTATTAGAGAACTATACTTCTGGGACATAACAGAACATAGGCATGGGAATTAAAACAATTACTGAGTATGCAGTGACTAAGTTATTTGTTTTTCTCTTTAAATTGCTTTTATTGCATATCACTGAACTCCTATTTTCTCTTTATCATTATCTCTCTCTCTTTTTTATTTTATTTATTTATTTTATTTTATTTTATTTTATTTTATTTTATTTTATTTTATTTTATTTTATTTTTAAAAAAGAACATCAGTAAATTATCTGTCTGTCTGTCTATCTATCTATCTATCTATCTGTTTTACTTACAGCACTTGAAATTTCTCTGTGTTTAATAAAAAACAGTCTTTAATTCTTTTCTGACTAACACTGTTGTCCCCTGACTTCCTGAAAAACATAAATAAAACCATTGGGCCACATCATAAAGTAATTTATTTCTGTGGAGACATCATTTTAGTGTTACTCAGGGTAAAGTATGTTTGGTATGTTTGCAACAGGAGGTATGTTATCTGCTTTATCACCCCGGCAGTTAGGGCATGGCTTCTAGCTCCTTTAAGAACTAAGTTTAGTTAGTCTCTTTTTGTGTTAGGGACCAAAGTCACATACAGTGCAAGTAAATAGCTACATACAGAGTTTCTTCCTCCATACTTTAACCTTTTCAACAGATGAAACACTGAGTAACTTGTGATAGCTATGAAGCAAATGTTACTGTCTCAGAGCATAATATTGGTTGCTGCTTAAGTTTGTTTCAGATCCTGTCCACTTGTATATCAGTAGAGAGACAGAGCATTGCGGTGTGAAAAAGTCTGGTGGTTGGACACAGTTTTGAAAGTGCCTGCTATCAGCTTTATCACTTCACAAAAGGAGCTGAAAGAAAGCAGCAGCTTTTGTAAGTATTGCGGATCTTTGATGTTCTGGCTTACCTGGCTTCCCAAGTGTCCTGTCTAAGTGTCAGTGTCATTCTCTCCTGTTCTCCTTGTTTTACCAAGTGTATTTTAGAATGAATGGGAGTCAAATAAGTGTAGTATAAAAACAGAACAGGAACATTGTTTCTCAGTTGTACTTCAGGGAAGTCTTACTTTTAATTTCATCATAAGCAAGAATGCTGGAAATTGATATGAACTGGCAAACCTTCTTAGCCACCCATACAATGCAATTAGGAAAGAGGCTGTTAAAGGATCTGATCAAATTTTCTAAGCAAAGATAATTATAATATCCACAGTTCCTAGCTAACTGAAAAAGGTGAATAGTGCTTATTGAATATCCACAATCAGTTTGAAAACACTATTGAAACTAAAAAGTGTAGCTTGAAATAATTTTCTCTTTATGAAGAATCCTATACAATTTAATAGAAAAAGCAATTTAAACATTATGAAGCTCTCAACTCATCTGACAGTGTTTAGAAGAAACTGATTATATCCAAGCCACAAAATCCTCCAAATTTCTTGACAAACATTCTACTCAAGATAAATGTTCTACTTTAAGTAGTACAGGCTTCTGCAGTAATTTCCGTCGACACAATCACCCCTCCTACATCCCCCTGTCCCCCCAGTTCCTTTGTCCTTAAATTTTAGAGGGGTCTTTCCATTTCAGCTGCCACATGTATGTTGAGCTAAGCTGCAAATTGCAATTAGTTTAAGTTTACTAATTAAATTGTTCTTTGGTTGTTCTTTCCTTTGTGCTTAGAGCTGATACTTTCCTTTGATGGAAAAGTGTATGCAAGAAAAAAGCCAAACAATAAAGAAGTCTGTACACACTAATAAAAAACAAACCAAAACAAAGCAAACTAAACCAAACCAAACTAGATAAATGAGTAGTGTACTCCAAATGAAGCAGTAAGACCTATCGTTATTACAACAGACTTTCATTAGGTTGTTCCCTAAATGGCAGGCCCTACAATCCAGTGAGCAGGTCATTGTACAGACAGTTGCTTAGAGAGTTTATATGGCATTGCTCGTACTGACTTTTTTTTCTTTTCTAAAGGAAGTGAAGGCTTACATCCTGGTGTGACAAGTGGAGTATTGCCACTTCTGCCTCTTTTCTCAATAGTGATGCTGCTATCGTAGATGAGCAATTAAGATAATAAAAGTTGCAAAATTCTTGCGTATTGACTTACTTCATATCACTTCTGCTCCCTTCATCTCCCAGATCTCCCAACGTTTTTTTGCAAGTGAATATACATATGCTTATATATATGTATGTATCTATATCAGTTAGATTATTAAAGATCGCTGTGATGGGAGTGCTTAGCGCAAGCCAGTTTTAAACTGTAAAAAAAAAACATGCTAAATTCATTTATTAACAACACTATTTTTGCTAACGGTTCATTCACACACATCATTAATCATCGCTGTTGCACATACAAAAAGCTTGGGCTTTAACACTCATAATTTAAATTGGCTGTAAGTATACAGTACCATGGAGCTGATGCAGTACAGTGAGTGCTGGCAACTGCCATCCTTGATGTCTCTTAGTCATGGAGGTCCAGATGATCAGGCCTGGAGTTCTTTAATGAGCAGATAAGTGGGCTGTCTTCTCTCTTTGTCTTTCCTCTTCACAACTTTACAAAGAGCTCATTTACTGTGTTGGTTACACTGTTTTACTATGCTCATATTCAGGTTCAGGGATAGCTAATATTAATTATATCCTGACTAGTGCACTTATAATTTATAAGTGTCAGAGGCCTGTGTTTCAGGTACGAGACCCATCACTTCAGCAGAAGGGATGGGTCACACTCCCGCCTTGACAAGGCAAACAAAATGGACACTGGCACCCGAGTCTGCTCAGGCCTCTGTCCTACCACATTGCTTAGGGTAGCCCAAAATGCACTAGTTTAATTTAATCTCAGATTTTCTGTCTTGAGTCTTTTATGTTTCTTAGATTATAGCAATTGCCTACAGCAAGGTGAGGATCTGGACTCCCTCCCTCCTGTGGAGGACGGATGTGATGTGGGAAATGCCCAGTGGAAAACAGAAGGATTTTTATCACTGTTATTGCCTCCGTAGCTCCTTCTTCTTTCCAAGACTCCTTACAGCCCTGCTTCCAGGAAGGCAAATATCCTCATTGATATTGAACTGAGACATCGCATCTATCGCCTGCCCCAAGATGGAAAGAAAACACACATCAGAGTCAAGAGCAGGTACCAGGTCTCCTGTGTCCCCATAGCATCACCATACAGCCCACACTTGCCTGCCTACTGAGGGGCTGCGAGTGTCTTCCCAGGAAGATATCTCCTGCTGATAGATAGGGAAGAAGTCCATGGAAGAAGTTGTCCAAGTGTTGTAGACATCTAGATGGCCTTCTCTGCAGATTGCCAAAGACTCCAGCATTTCCTGTTTGTGTGCTGTACATACATTTGAGGACACCCTGAAGTTGCTTTGTGCTTATGGTGTCACAACAAAAAACATATTTGATTTAGTGTCTTCTGAGACGGCTTGTTCCTTGAAACTAAAACCAAAGTCTCTTTCAATGGTATTTTTCCAGGCATTTTCACGATAGTTCTTCCATGGCAATTGAAATAACTAACAAGATCAAACAAAATAATCCAAGTGGAGTGATGAATGGCAGTGTCTTTGTTTAATAAAATTCAAGGTAGTACTGCTAGAAGTTGTGTGCTTCTAAAAACACTGGCATGTGTTTGGATGTGAATGGAAGTCTCCTTCTTCCATTTTGATGCACATGTACCCAGGGTGCCTCAGAGCTGTCTGGGAGAAGTGACACAAACGGGACCATTCTGTGTGGTCCCATTTGGGACCATTCTTCGAGTGAAGCATGAGCGCTACTGGCTGTCTGTGTTGTGTTCAAGCACATAGCTGGTAGAAGTCAAAGCATGAAGGTACACAGTTTGTGGGAATGAGTCTCAAAATAACCCTGAAGGACGTCATAGAAGAATCATTTGTGAGCTGAATATTCCATTTCCAGTCAATGTGCAGTACCTGCAGTATTTGGACATTTCTGCAAATGTAAAATTGGCTAGCAATTTAACTTTGCTATCCTGTAAAGGTTATATCATGTTGCATTTGTGTCTTCAGAAGGAAAAAGAACCAAAGGACTTATCTGGTACTTTCTTATGCTGTCAAAGTGATGGAAAGAGCAATGCAGGAAACAAATTTTGGGGTTGCAATAGTGGCATACAGAGAAAAGTCCTAGAAAAATGCAAGTAACCACTGCTCCCTGCTTCATCAGGAGCCCTGGACTGCCTGGTGTTGACCTGAAACAAGGAGGAGAGTGTGACCAGCTGCTCTGGCAAAAAGACAACATAGTTGTGATGAATCTGTCCTTTCCTATGAGGCTGGACAAGACTCTCATTTATACTTTGGCTGTGTCTGTCCCTCTCTAGTGGGAAGCTCCACTAACAATTTACTTCTCAGGCTTTGGCTTGTTCTGTAGCTGCAGACAGAAATATTTTTTTATTTTTATTTTTTTATATTGGTTAATTTGTTCTTTGGAGGTTGCAGGCATCACATGAAGCAGATGAGCAACAACAGAGTCATACCCTCACAGACTGCACTAGTGGTGGGACTGATCATGTTGCAGCTTTGTCATTTGCCACTTTTAAACACCAGTGCTTTTGTTAATCTCCCAAGACACGAACAAAGACATTAGGGAAAACACTAGAGTCCTGCAAGAAACAAAGTTAAATAAAATCAATTACATTGCCTATGTGAGACAGCTTATCTCTAAATAGTTACATCTATGTATAAATAATCAAAACCATGCCAGATCCTTTACAGACTCTTCTGCAATTGGCAGGAAAAGTTTCTAATGGATAGTAAGGGATAGAAACTGCTTATTCAAGCTGTGCTTTCCCTTTTTTTTTTTTTTTACATTAATAAGACATTACAGTAAATATTGACACAAAAAAGAACATTATTAACATTCCTCTTCACCCACATAAATCTGTCTTGCTGTTCTCCCTGAAATGGACACTCTTAAACTATTCTTAAGAACCAATTACACTTGACGTAAAAAATTTTTATCTGTGACGCAGTCTGTGCATTACCAGAAATCTTTAAGGAGAGTTGGCACCTAATTTGTGTTTCAAAGTAATTGAAAGACTGGTGAGAAAGAGTCACTTTCTTGCCCCAAAGAGCAGTTATGAGCAGTGTGGACCCCCAGGACACAACTGCAGCATTTTCTTAAGGTCTGCTTTGGAGTCCCTCACTATCAATTTACTCTGCATTTCCTAGATATAAAGTAATAATGCAACTGTGCTGTTTGGCTTCCCTTGAAAGACCTTGTGAAGGCACATGGCATAGTATAATTAAAAAGCTGAAGGAGAACTCATTCTCATAGGCATTATTTAATTAATTCAGCATTTGAATTTGACTTCTGCCAATCTGAAAATATAAAATTATTATTATTTTTTTTAAGTCTGTGAAAGATATTCATCAGTTTGATCACACTGATTCAAGGAACAGATACTTACTCCTTTTCTCCACTTTGTCTTTTGAAATCTGACCTCTTGAAAGTCACCTGTGTATAGATTACAGTTAGACATTTTCACGGCTTGCTCTGGGATTGTGTACACAGTGACTCCAGAGAGATGCTTCCTCTACTGAGAACAGTGCATGGTCTGAACAAATCAGGGCATTACTGCATGGAGAGATGGCATGGAGGGAGTGTGTTCAAGGAAGAGGCCAAAGAGCAAGGACCTAATAACTCTACACCTATACATCTCAAGAAAAATAAATCTGAGACATAGGTGTTTTTCTGCCACAGAACAGCTCTAGGTCCTATTGTGGCCCCATATAACACAGGTAATCTGAAAGGGGCTTAAAGACTAAACGGCTTCTGTGCACTTAGTTCCTTTTGATCTCAAGCAGCAATGTTTTTGATAGCACAGCCCTTATGCTATGCCAGCACATGGCAGATGAGTGGCACCCCAGCTCATCACCTATCTGGGCGGCAGTGTCAGAGCTTGCTCTCTCCCAGGGCTTCTTCTGGGCTTCTCCACCTTAGCCTCCAGCCTAACTGAAGTAATTCTTTCCCCATTGCCTTCAGGAAGACTGCAAGTTGTCTTGCCTTCCTAGGTCCAAGTCAGCTAACCACTCAGCTAGGCACTGTGGTGTTGAGCTCAGCAGTGCCTTAAAATATTTTAAAATGGAGAACCGTATAAAAGGCTGAGGGAAGGTTTTGAAATGTTTATTTTACAGCAGTTTGTGGTAGTTGTTCTCACTAAGAGGTTCCCAGCTGATATGAAGTATATATTATTTATTAGACATTCTATGTGTTGACAAAAAAAAAGAACCTTCATTTCCGACTTTATATTTTAACAGATAAAATGTGTTATTTTCCCTAGATGATATCCGTATTTAAGGCCACTGTCAGACATAGACAGTGAGAGGAGATGTGGCAGTGGGAAAGTTTGCAGGTGCATCTATGTCAAACTAGTCAGTACTAATATTGAAGCATTTATTTCTCTGTCATCTTGCTTGCATTCACCAGGTGAACCCATGCCCTCTTGCAGTCACTGTTTTATTATACAGATGGAAAGGAGGAAAGCTTGGCTTGAGAAAATCTGCATGATGAACAACAGCTAATTTTGGCACCTCCAATGAGAGAGCTCACTGTTTCCCTCAAGCCCGTCATCTCAATTAGAGAGGCTTAGTAAAGGCTTAAGGGACATCTGAGCTCCTTTCTTCAGGTGGAGCCAAACACAGGAAGCCAAGCTTCATGGGAAGGAAAGCATCTCTAAGTAACTCAGCAGAGCCTACGTTGTTCTCAGCAGCCAGATGTGTGTTCATACTTTGAACATTTGCGGTTGCTGGGGAGTTCACATGGTTTGAGTTTGAAAGAATAGTCTGTATTTTCTTAGTCTGATTGCTGATCAAACATGTACTTAGAGTTCTTGCTTCTAGCAGTGGCAAATTTACATACATCTGAAAGGAAGGTGAGCTGCTTTCTGACTATGACAGGCTTGAGACAAAGCTAAGAAAAAAAGAAATACAGAGTGCTTCATTAGCAACAGTGGGCTTTGGATCAAACCCACTGTCTACTTACTCAATTATACAGCATTATTAGGAAGAAAACTGTTTCCTGGCTTCCTAAGTAGGTAAAATTTAAGCCCTGCAGCAGGTTTTAGTCTCCCATTTTACCATAGTTTGCATAGCTTGCCGGAGCTTGCGTTACTTTTAATGTTATTGTTTCCCAGGCAGTCCAATCCAGTTCTTCAAAAATCCTCCTTAAATAGTAGTGTCCCTGAACCAGTGGCTTCCAGGTTATGTAGAGCACAAAGTGAGCTTTATTTCAGGGGTACTTTAATATGCATTTGCCAGGTACTTTTTTGTTCTCATTATGGAACTAGAAAAAGGAAGAAAGATTATAATTTTTCCATTGTTCTTCATATTTCAAAATTGGAAAAAAAAATGCTTAAAACTAAGTAACTTGCCTGAACTTCTATGTTTGAAATCTAGACTGTGGGATTTAGCCTTCTTGGTCAAGTAAGCTAGGTCTTACTTGACCTTGGTCGAGTAAGGCAATGTTTACTACCCAAATGCTTTCACTGACATTAGTTCATGTGTGAATATAAAGGATTTTTCAGTGATGTCACTGCAAGACGCTTGGCTGAAAAATATTCTCTGGCAGTACTAAACAACACACAAAAAAAAGGTATGTGGGATGTTTATGTGATTCTGCAAGTCTTTCAACTTAAAATAATGTTTGCATTTTTTTTTCCTGTTACTCATTTACCCATAGTCAGTTCAAATTCTTAGAATAATTTCATTGCAGAACTTGTACAGATGATCCACATGCTGTTCTGATCAATTCCATTACCGAGATGCCATGTATAAATGGATTCCATTTTTTCCTCTTTTTAAGCCTCTTTGCATATATTTCAACAGCACTATCATAATATTTAGATGGGTGCATGAGAGGGAACCTTAAATTTAGCTAGAAAAACTCGTACATAATTACTGGCTTTCTCAGTTTTGTTGACTGGACAGTGGAAAAGACAGACTGGTGGTGTGAGAACAAATATTTTAAGGATGGGATAAATGATAGTGATAGATTTGTATGTCCTCGTTTGTCTCCCTCCCGAGCACCCATTAACTGTTGCAATGTCTGTTCTTTCTGAGTGGAAAGGAGACCATGTGGTGCTCAGAAGAACAAGAGGGATATGGCCTCAGAGATTTGCCTGAAGATCATGGAAGACCCAAGGCAGATCTTGGAAGGGAGGTCTCTCAGAAGGTTATCTCCTTTTGTAGCCATTGGCTCATTCATCCTCCCTGCCTGCCTTGTGACTGTACAGCAAAGCAAAGAGGAACCATATGAAGGAGGAAGGTGGGTGAGGGCAGGGAAAGCTTTTTCCCACTTCAGGTCATCTTTATTTTTTTACTGATAGCTAGCTGTTCTGGAAAAATAATTTTTGGAGCTTGTACAGCAGCATGAACCACAGAGGTATTAGCAGTAACATGTCCCCATTCAGGACTGGTGCACCGATGACAGTTCTTTGGCAAAACAGAGGACCCCACAGAAACCTGCATTGGCAGCTCACATTTTGTGTTACTACTGTGTCTCAATTTTCTGTGGTTTGCAAGTCATTTTAATAACTCTCAGCAGAGTATCACTATACTGTGATGCATTACAATATGAAGATCATGCGTATTATTCTGAGAAGAATTTAAATCCACAGGTACTTTGTATCACATTGTATAATTTCCTGAAAATATGTGAAAACCAATCAAATTACTTTTATGAATGTGCAGTGTTAATGGGTACCTCTTCAAAGAGAATGAGGGAGTTCTGCCTGTTTCCTTTTGGTCTCTCTCATTGTGAATTTTGATGTATTTACATTACTTCACGCTAACATGGGAAAATATTTTCCAAGGCAGCGTGGTTTGCTATCAGGTTAAGCATGGAAGCAAAAGAAAAGCAAAACAAAACAAAACAAAAGGAAGAAAACAAAGTAATATAAGGAGGAATGACTGAGTAGTGTACAATATCGATGATAGCATTCTGGTTGATATGGCTCTGGCCATACAAATATTCTTTTGCCTTCACTTTGAGGTATGAGTGAATGGAGGAGAGAATTATAGTGATGAAATCACTAATAAGAGGAGAGAGCTGAAAATCATTTCAAGGATAGATGGTAAATTCGTAAATTTAAGACATTTGAATTTTTCTGCAATTACTTCCTCTGAGTATACAGTGACACTCTGAGGGTAAAAAAAATAATAAATGTTGGGCCTGATTCTTGTCAAAATAAGACAGTATTAATACATTTACTGGGATAAAAAATTTTAAAACTGAAAATGAATTATAATGATGTCCACCTTCTACTGCTAGAAAAAACTTTACATGCATATAGGAGTTCAGGTGTGTATGTGGCTATACATTGAGAAGTAAAGGATGTATTTTTGAGGCAGCCTTCACTAACTTTGAATAACATTGAATAGAACTTACTATGACTTGCCCTGAGGGATCCAAAACGCCTGTCAGGAACAAATTTGTAGTAAGCTCACATGTGTATTGGCAGGCTTGTTTTCAATAAAATTTAAATGTCAGTTGTTGTTCCAGAACAGGTGGCACTATAAAAAAATTGGCTAGGGGAAATGAATGCAGCTTACAGGGAAAATATCCACTTTCGCAGATTGGGAATAAGAAAGAACCTTCACACAGCTGATCTGTGAACTAGTGGTACTTTTTTAATGTGTTTTCCTTAAAATTGCTTTGAGAAGTTCATGCCTACAGATTTTCCCCTGTTACTGTTTGTTTTTATGCTTCTTTTATTCCATAGTTCAGTGTATCAAAGCTTAGAACATAAGATCTGAACCATTTAAGAGTCTCTGCATGTGCCATTGTGGGCACTTGGATCAATGATGGGAACAGATTTGTACTGCTGTTATTCCGTTAATCCCAAAGGAGCTGCTCTGGCTTCAGCATGAAGCAAACATGGTCAGGATGTAGTCTGCAGTCATCTAGTACCTGTGACAAATGATTTACTGGTTGGTTTACCAGTATAGTACAGATTTTCCCATTTATTTATTTGTTTGTTTGTTTGGGAATGAGAACAGTAATAGACTGATTACTTAGCTTGATTCAGCCCCTTCTTCAGCAGCAATGGCTTTTCTTTGGACAGGAAAACGTGAATAGCAAACTGAAGCCCTGTACTCATGGTGATAGAAAGACTGTCTTCAGATCTCTCTCTCTTTTTTTTTTTTTTTAAATTTTGTTTATTTATTTATTTTTTAACAGCAATTTGCCAATACAATGCTATCTTGTGAAAATCAAATAAATGGTGCACAGTCGACATGCCACAGCTGATGCCATTGCACCTCTTCTACTGTATCCTTCAGGCTGTGTAGTGAAAAACATACTCCAGAGGACACAGTACAGGTGAGTAAAATAAAAACAAACACATGAACACAAGAAATGAGAAAACAACTAACATATTTATTTTTTCATTTCCATTTATTTATTTATTTATGTTACCATTTTTCACTGATGTGGAATCAGAATGACTTCTGCCTTACCTGATCTTCTCAGAGCAAAGCTCCGTTGCCCAGACAGAATCAGTCTGCCTTTATATCAGCGAAAAATGTTCTCATGACAAAAGGTTTGGAAGACTCCTTCGAGTAATTGAATCTGAAAAACTGACCAGAGATTTCTCTGGAAAACAGGCCTGTTGTACAAAAACTTACCAACCTTGAATCACCCCTTAGCATTTGGGGGCCAACTCTCTCTTGCTGATACAAAGAAGAAATCATCCTACTTTTTTTTTCTTTTTTTCTTTTTTTCTTTTCCTTAGCATCCCAACGGTTCATAGCATTTCCCTTATGAAACAGAGGCTTTGCCTGACCAGGAAGCAAATGCAGTTATTTAATGGATCAGTTTCTCTGTACCACCCTTACATTCCTGTGAGAATATTACTTCAGAACTGGAGGACGTGACCCTTCACAGCTACACAGAGCAACACAGATCTACATGTGTTACTCTCTTAGCATGAAGTAGGAGAACTCCTAGATGTTTGGATACTTAAATTGTTTACTGTCCTCTCCTTCTTGCCTAGAAAAAAGAAAAAAAAAGAAAAGTTTCAGTTGGTCATTCAGCCTTATTCACTTGTCACAGCAATTAAACAGAAAGCCGCTCAAAGTTACAGAAGAAAACTATTCCTTGTGCTTTTCCTGTTTCAGTTATGCATGGCTGGCAAGGAGTCTTGCTAATTGAAACATTCATTTAGGCTCTTTGGCACCCTTCCTTCCCTTCCTGCCTCCACATCCTCTGAGACTGAAATGACATCTGGGGTGTGGGTTCCATGTCACTGGTGCCAGTGCACTCCAACCTGCAAGCAAAATTTAACCTTTATCAGGTGCTCCGTTTATGGTTAGTAACAATAAAAAATAGTCCCGGCAGGAGCACAGGGAAAGCATGCATAGACCACATAATAGACCGCAAAACACCCACAGTGGGCAAAGCTCAGGAAATTCCTGACCTTAAAAATGGCCTGTTCAGTTCTGTGTAAAGAAAAAAAGAAAAAAAAATTCTCTCCCAGGCATTAAAATCAAGATTATTAAATTTAAGAGTAGGTTGAGCTCTTTCCTTGCATTCAATTGCCTTTGTTGAGTAGCAATATATTCTGGTTCCTAAGAGCACACCACTGTTTACTCTGGTTACTAAAGGAATAAATTGTTCTAAGGATGCAGATGTCCAAGTAGTTAACATTGCAGCCTACAGCTATTGCCAAGGAAATAGGAAAACCTGAGTTTCTCTCCTGCAGAACTACTTTGTTAAGCTATATTTCTTACTTATGTCATCCTTAGTTTTCTCCTTTTACACAACAACCCTACATGATGTTAATGGGTGCTGAAGCCTGTGTCCAAAGGTCATGGCTGGTGACAGTGCATAACATTTGTATGGCATAACATGTAAGCAGAAGTTCTTGACTAAGACCTTCAGAAGTGACCATGTCTGTAGGAGACCTCCACTGTTGTTTGCCCAGATTCAGTGCCCTAAGGACAGTTAGATTTGAAATCTAGGTATAATTTCTGAAGATTAAACATGTCCTGTTTAACAAATAAATCAGTACTTCAATTGAAAATCACTGATAATCATACAAAAACATTTGTAAAATTATACCAGATGAAGCTGTCTTCTCTATACTAGTGTTTTATTTAAAGACTTATGAGATTATATATATTTATCATAATATATTTTAAAGATGCTATTATCTGATGTTTCTATGCCATTACATTTTCAAGTGTAGGGACAATTTTTTTTTTAAATGGAAATAGACACACTGTCAAGAAAATCAACCCTCCCGAAAAAAACAATTTTCTTTAGCTGAAAAAGATATGAAGTAAATACATATAATGAAAAATATTTAAGTTTTATGGTTTACACTGTGACAGTTTGTGTAATGTCTTGAGATATCCTTTGTTCAGTTTGTTTGCTGATTTTTTTGCCATTAAAACATGCAATAAATTGACATCATCAGTAGGTAATAATTAAAAAGCATTTATCATGTTTTTCCTGATTTTTCCTTTTAATACTTGGAAGAAGTTAGGAGAAGCCTTTGTATTTTATGTTGTATACATATAAACCCTATCAAGGTATTTTATATGTTTCATACATCCAAACTTAATTCACGTCAGCATTTGTTAGTCAGGTGTCACTGTGCACCAGGAAAGCTCCATTTCCTTTCATGGTCACTGCGAGTAATACAGTGTCAAAGGCAGAAAAGCAGCAGCAACTAGACTAAAACAGGGAAGATTTTTGACTATTACGAAGTACTGGGAAGGCAGGAAACTTGAAGTTGAGTCTAAAGCTAAAATATAAACAATCAGAAAGTTAATATATGCTTGGATCTCTGTTGAAATATATACACTGTTAGAGTTGAAGTATGAAAGGAGATTGATTCTTCTCATTTTTTATAGCAGCACCTGGAAATGGCCTGGGCAAAACACTGGCAATGTAAAAGGAAAATGGAATCTATGTTCAAAAAGCGTTAAAAAACTTGGCCTCTGTTCATGGGAGTGAGGCTCTTCAGAGCCTCAGAACAGGGGACACAAAACTGAGTGTGCTCAGTGCCTTCCCTGCCTTGGTGGGGCTCCAGGCTCTCAAGGTCATACATTCCCTCCTGATGGAAAGCAAATGTTCCTCTATGTGATCTTTTTGATTCCTCTCATCTCCAGGGCTCCCTAGAAGAAGATGAGGCAGGATGAAGGCAAGGGTCTGCTGACAGCCATGTTCTCTGTTGTGAACTTCAGCACTCTGCCCATTGAACCAACAACACCAATGTCCACCTGCCTCTGGTCTATTGCTATATACGACCCTTAATAACCAGGACTCTGTCAGTGGCTACTGGCTATTTAGAAGTCCAAGAATTCATCTGGAGAGTTGGAAATCTTTCTTTTTTTTTTTTTTTAATTATTTTTTAAGCAAGACCACCCATTCAATATAAAGGAGTAATCTTGTTAGCTCAGCTGCCCGTCTGCACATCTTGTCATTTAGCATCAATAGCAGGCTCCACTGAGGTCTCTAGGTCCAATGACAAGAGACTTGAAAACCTTGTCGTGTCTAGAAATTCACAGAATCACAGAATGATTAAGCTTGGAAGGTAACTCTGGAGGTCATCTTGTCCAACCCACCTACTTAAGCAGGGCCACCAGGAGCAGGTTGACCAGAACTGTATCCAGATGGCTTTTGAGTATCTCCATGGATGGAGACTCCCCAACCTTTCTGGGCAACTTGTGCTAGTGCTGTGTCATACACACAAGAAAAAAAGTGTTTCCTGATGTTCACATAGAACCTCTTGTGTTCCAGTTTGTGACCATTGTCTCTTGTCCTGCTACTGGGCACCATTGAACAGAACCTGGCTTCAACTCCTTTGCACCCTCTCTTCAGGTAAATACATACAACAGTAAGATCCCCCCAAACCTCCTCTTTTCCAGGATGATCAATCCCAGCTCCCTCAGCCTTTCCTCACAGAAGAGATACTATGGTCCCTTCATCATCTTTGTGGCCCTTCCCTGGACTCTCTCTAGTAGCTCCATGTCTCTCTTGAACTGGGGGTCCCAGAAATAGACACAGCACTTCAGGTATGGCCTCATGAGTGCTCAGCAGAGGGGAAGGATCAACTCCCTTGACCTGCTGGCAATACTTTGCCTATTGCATCCAAGAATATCACTGGCTGTTTTAGTGGTGAGGGCACACTGCTGGCTCATATTCAAGGGGTTACTTCTGAGGTAAAATTTAGGAGACATATTAACTAAATTGACTTTAGAGACATTGTCAGAGGGTTTTCTCTGCCTTTGCTGATAACAACAACCTGTGGGAGAAGAAGTCCCACCTGACAGAAGAGTCTCAAGGCCTCCATGTCTGGCCAACTGAACAGTTCATTCATGTCTGTTTTGTTGTAACCACTGGAGTTAATAACTTGTGATTTCTACAGAAATTTTCTTCCAGCTCATCAGCAGTTTCCCTCAAATCCTACATCTAAGAAGGGAAGATAGAGAGGTTTTGATTGCAAAATACTCTGCTGTTACTCACAGGACCAAATAATTGCTGAAAACAATTATTTACAAGACTGCTTGTAAAACTTGGTGTGTTGCCAGATGATTTGTCCATTTCTGTCCTGAGCCTGCTCAAAAAGACTGTGCAACATTTTGCAATGAAATAGGAGTGGTTTAGTGCTCCTTCAGTGGACTCTGCTGTCCAGACTGTTTCCACATCACACATCAGTATTGCATTCTTGTAGATGTATGCAGACAACCATCTCTAATAACTGCCCTTCCTATGGGGCTGTTGTTATAATGCTAGCAACCCAATTCTCTATTATTCTTTAGCATTGACTCAGTTCAAAGCTGCCATTTTCTTGTTGCTTTTCTTACTGCTTCGAGTCTAGAATTACTTTATCTCAAACCCCATGCTAAGAGTACTAACTTCCAAGGGCCTCTTCTCTTGTGAGTAGCTGAAACATGAAGATCCAAGGCTTCAAGCCAGGCTCAGGTTTCTGTTGTGCTGGTATGAATGGAGCTACTCCAGTTTTAATCACCGTAACTAGGGGGAACATTTGGGTCTTCTTAGTTCAAATTTCTGGGAGTCATACTGGAAAGGAAATAAAGGACTGTCACTCTGCTCTGTGTTCTTGTCTGGATTTGAATGGTTCTGATGGAATTTTGAAAAATGTTCATTCATGGTTTTGAAATTGTAAAGAATTTTTTATTCATTTCTAGGCTTTGTAAATAAAGGGAAGATATACTGTAGGGAAAAACTGCAGGTATAGTGACTTCATTTAGGGTGCTCAGATAGAATAATGAAGGAATAATATAACAGTTATTAGTGAAATAGCCTTACCTCATGGGCTGCATATACTTAAAACAATTGTCCGAGTATCTCACTTGAGGATATGAGATAAAGGACACTAGATAACTTTCACAATCAGTGATTGATGTACCTTCTGCTGCAGATAACTGTTTTGGAATTCTTAATCTTAAGTAGGAGACTAGATTTGGAGAGGTGATATAAGGGATATCAGTCCATAGCTTTATGGTGTAATGTATACATTGTTGAAAAAACTGACAGAATGGAGCTGGCAATATTCACAGGTCATTTCCCCTTAGAGGGAAAAGGTTGTTTCAGATCTCTTCTTCCTGATCATGTGGTTTTGCTCAACACATAGCTCATTTGTTTGGGTAGCGCTTTGGTTGGCAGAATATATCTTCGAGCAAATGTTATTCCCAAAGCGGGGGTCATGATCTTAGAAGTGCAAGTGGAAATGGGGTCATGGGAAAAGCTGAGAACTGCTGGAATGTGGTGAAGGCAAAGTAATCTATACATGTTTACATTGACAGCAACCACAAAATGGTTCCCCCAGGAACTCAAATGAAGTTATCACAGGGGATAAGCAAGCTAGAATTAACAATGTTTGGGCCTGCTGTTCTTAAAAATAAATAAATAAATAAAATAAACGTTTAGATAGTTCAGGTCTTTAAAAATTTAAACTACGTGGTGTGATAGCCTTTTAATCACAAAAATCAGGCTTTGTGGGGAAGTTTCCTTTGAGTGTACATGGAATATCCGTCCTTTCTATCTAACAAGATAGTGTTAAAACTTTCACGTATCATGTGTCAGAGATGTTAAAGTATATTTTTATCTTCATTTTTTTTAATAATTATTTCCATACATACGTTTGTTTATTTTTCAGCAGAGGACTTTTCCAGCCCTTAAAGTTTACTGGTAGAAAAACTAAAACTAGAAGGGAAATTTGTCCTCACAGGCGAAATCATGGGGTTGCCTGCTATGTGCAAGTTCTTAGGCCTGCAGAAAGTCTTTCACAGGCGTAGATCTGCATACTAGGAGCTCACAGCAGTAGAAAGCTAAGCATCAAAGTTGCTGCAGAAGTGGGGTTGAGCTAAGTGATTGCCTCAAAAAATCTGGCTGCTACAGGCAACTTGGCAACTGGCTTGAACACTTGCGTGCCAGATAGATTTGAAGGCAGCTGCTGTGTTCATTCTTCTGCATTGTATGACACATGGCAATTTCTCTCAGGAAGGGCTATTGGAGATCTTAAGGCAAACCCACTGCATCGTTCTGTTTATCCCTGCTCAGTTTAATGTTCCCTTTCCCACATATGGCAGTGATTGTGCTGACTGACTGCATATGACGGAGCCCTTGGCTCCAGTACTCAGCAGTAATTTTCTGGTTGTTAATGAATGTCCTAAACATTTGATCAGTATTTTGGTCAGTTGGCTTGCCTGTCTGATTCAAGTTGAGTACTGCTATTTAATTTTCATGTTTCGATGTCTCTTCAGCCTACTTACATGAATGGTATAAAGCTTCACAAACAACATCTTTGTTCTAGCTCTCTGTTCAGCATATTTTCAAAGGATATCACAACTAAACATGAACAAATAGTAAACAATTAGTACTTAAAATCAGAATTTCAGACAGACTCCCATCCTGAAAACAACCCTGCAATTGCCCAATGAGTATGTGAGTCTTTTTTTATTGCCTTTTGTGAAGTAATTGCATGATTCTGTAAAAGAGATCGTTTTTGTAGTTAAAATGATATCATTTATAGATAGCTTTTGTCTCATGTAAAATAGATAGAAGGTATTTTTATATAGTAAACACTTTGCTTATATCTAGAAGATTTTATTTATGGGTGACCTCCAGCCTCACTTTTTTAGTGAAATGCAAATTCTGCAGAAGTCAATAAAAATTCTAAAAAGTTTGGAGGGCCAGAAACCCCTACAACTTGAAGAATTCCTGTGTGGGCAGCTTTTAGTGTGTAAAGGTGAAAGCCACCATGATGTCGCCCTCCCTCTGTGCTTTACAATGCTGGGGGAGTGATAAATATGGGTAGGAAGTAGTAAAGCATGAATAACAAATGCACTGGGTTCCTCTTTCCAAGTTTCAGGGAAAACCTAACAGAAAAACCATGCAGCACTGAGCAACAGCACTACATACTTACAGCTGTGTTAATTTTCCTTTGTGTTGTACAAAAAAGAGGGATGTCCTTAAAATGACATATTTCAGAGTAAAAAGGACCAAGCCTAAGTAGGGCCTCATGATACTCCTCCAGTAAGCATCTCTACCCCTGCTCTCGTCCAGATAGTTTGTGTGGGATGACTTGGGGTGCTCTAAGGCTGGGAGATGACTGGAGGTGTGAGGAAGGGGAAACAAGGCAGCAGTTTGGTAGCAATTTGGGTATTTGAGAGAAGCACTTCAGGACCAGTACAATGTTTTGGGTGAAGTGATCAGGTGAGGTTGATTACTGAGCTACTGAAATGGCATTACTAGGCTAACAAGTTAACATTAGTGGGCTTTCAGACATCTTCCTTGCTTTTCTTCAGATAATTTTTTTTCAAGTTATCTCACAGCCCCATGAGGTAGAAATTCTGTTTCCAAATGAAATCTTATTTAATAGAGCAATCAGTAATCAGCAAGATGTGGATCACAAAATAGTCCAAATATATAGACTTTTCTTTAAGTAGAATATTTTTAAAAGCTTCCAGCTATAAGAAAAAAAAAAAAACAAAAACAAAAACAAACAAACAAACAAAAAAACCCAAACATAATAAAAAGGTGCAGTCTTTTTGAAAATAAAGTTTAAATCCTCAGCTTCTCTGTTTTTAAAATATTCTTATTTGACTTTTGATGACATTAAGCATCTAACACAAAAAACTTTTTGTCTTGTATTTCCATTTAAACATAATGATATCTGTAACAGACAGAAAGACCCCATATTTCCTTTTTTAAACTTTTTTAAAAATTATTATTATTTTATTTAATTCTGTTGTGCCAGACTGAAAAATCATCAAGAAGTCAAAACTGCCTGCCTTAACCAAGTTACCTTGCGCTCTGTGTGACTGGCAAGTAATACGTGGGGTACTGTTTAAACTGTAACCTTTTCTGCAGATTCAGTCTTGCAGTCCCAACAGGAATTAAGCAACTGAAACCCAAACTCCAACGCCCACAAGGCCCAGGAAGTCACATAAGTGATGTGAGCATCTGAGTGACCTTCATGGAAAATGCTGCCCTTGCCAGGGCAGGGGTTGTATTTCATTTTTAAGCTGGGTAGCATGTGAAGTAGACTGGAAAACAGTGCGAGCAATAATATATGCAAAATGTAAATGCTGCAACTCTGCACTAGTCCTATGTGGAAACTCAGCCATGTTTATGGGTTCCCGTAAACTAGGCTTTCTGGTCTGTACCTATGCTAGCCACCCTTATATGTTGTATTGTCCAGGGACTGAACTACACTGTTTTTTGTTTGTTTGTTTGTTTTTGTTGTTTTGTTTTGTTTTGCTTTGCTTTGCTTTGTTTTGCTTTGTTTTGCTTTGTTTCGCACTGAATAAATCTAAGGTACAGGCAGGCAGCCGTTTTCACCAGTGTCATGTAACACTCTCCATGTCTGTATTAAAGACAGAACATACTTGCCTTCTCTGTTCCCTTTCCCACCCATCAGTCAGGAGAAGAGAAGCAGCAGCTACCATACCTCATGACAATCAAACACTGCTCCTCACTATTTCCAAAAATGTCATGTCAATGTGCTTCTTAGGATTGTGTTTAGCAAAAATTTACTGAGGATTTTCTTGCCCTCCCAAAGTCCTGATATTCATTCCTGAATTTTTGTTATCCTTGGGTATTTGTTCTTGCTCAGGCTTATATACTGATTGCAGTAAACCAATACAGGGTAGTTTCAGCAAAGGCATGAGAAGGTGAAAACCAACAATTACATTTGTATCTCAGAGACAAACCCCAAAGTGACCACTTCTGTTGGTTGTCATGCACATTGAATGTATGGTATGACAGGTGAAATATTCATTCATTCACATATGACAGATGACATTTCAAGAGATGGAGATACTTACATTGGAATATATGCAGGGTGCACTGCCTGTACTGATGTGGTGACTGAGACACTAAAGCCTGTCATCTGTACCAAAGTTGAGGTGAGCATATTTCCCCAGATGAAGCAAAGCATTGAAATCCAGGTGAAAACTAGCTGGTTTAAAAACAGCCGTAAACGCCAAGGACTTCTGCCCATGCAGAGAAGCAAGCTCTGCAGGCTGGCTAGATGAGAGCTCTCCACTTAGCTGTTTGGCTCCAGGCCCATGTAACCATAACATGTATTCTTGGAAAACTCTCAGTTTTAAAGGGCAAAAAATATCTGAACACTTTTTGTTCCTGAAATTTGTGCTCCCTTTTTTATTAGTAAGTATTTTATAGCTTATCTCTGCGCTTGTCTGACTTTGACCTTTCAGTTACTAATGACATAATTAGTCTTTGAACTTGTATATCACTTCACAGCTTCTCACTTTCCCACAAAGGCACTGGTGCTCAGTGCTGTTTCCACCTCTTCCTACTTTTGTGTCCCCATTTGTGCCTCCTCAGTATAGAATAAATTCAGCCAACACAAGCATAGTTTATACCAGCTGATTAGCCTTCCGGTTTAGGCTGAGGAAGTGCTTTGATACAAAGTTATGATTATCATCATTTTTTTAATGTTTTATGGGAAATAAAATTCTTTGCTGGCTTTTTCATTTACACTTTGTAAAACAAAAGAGAATAGTTTAAACAATTAAGGTATTCCACTTAAAATTTATTCCTTCTTTTTGAATAGTAAAAGCAGAGTACAAAATAAGTCTTTCTTAAGGTTAATTGACTTCAGATCAGGTAACATGACTCAAAATAAAAATCCAGATACTTTTATCCAACCTTTTTTTTTGGAGAAGAATTCAGTAGAAATTGTGAATCTTTGTGAGAGAAGGTCTATTGCCAGAGGAAACTGCTTCCTCATATTTATGAAAAATACGAGGGAAGCAAAACAGCAGCAGAACTACACTGTGACTGATTTTCATAATTCTGAGCATCCAGAAAGATAGGACACTGTCATCTACAAAACAGATGATAATATATAAGTTCAAGAAAATGACCTGTCCTCTCTTCTGTAACTCATATTTGTCCCAATTTTGAACACAGAGCTACAACACAGAGCCATGACAGGTTTGAGAGGTCATATAGCAACAGACAAGGAATAAGAGAATTAGATTCACAGAGGCTCCACATCAGCTTTTAAAAACTGCTATTCAGGAAAATCTTAAACATACGTACATGACTAGTTGAAAGGAATGCCTCTTCTCTTACTTCTTACTTCTTACTTCTCTTACTAAAAGGGTGTCTCTATTTTTTTGAGTAAGTTGTAAAAACTAATGGCATTTGCTGGACTCCTGACCCAGCACAAATAGTACTCTTCTTGCTTGAACACATGCAAATGAAAATTCTTTGATATTGAGAACCAAAGATATATTTAAGGTATAAGAAATTTGCATATGTGTAAGAGGGAAGAGTTTCTGATTTGTGCTTTTAATCTTTTTAAAATGTAATTGCTTCCATATAAATATGTTTATTTAAATAAATCAAAACTTTTCCACCCAAACTGATAAATTCTAGATTTAATTACCATAATAGCCCACAGTTTCAGACTTGAGGCCTAAAATAGCTTTTCATGCATGCATCAAATTTAATGTCTGATGAGCTGACTCAACAGACATTCTGACTGAGGTAGCTCTTTCCACCTTTCACTACCTTTGAAAATAGAGCCACTTAATTCGGTCTTAAAATAGAGAACAAGGAATTTAATTTCAAGCACAAGGGCAATTATCTTTAAAATGATTTAGCTCTGTAGCTGAGTCAGATCAGCTAGTTTTTGTAGATTTAGACTCAAAAGCATGGTGTCGCTCAAAAGTAAGTAACAAGAATTAGAAACAAACCTCACATTCCAGTAGAGTTATCATCAGAATGAAATTTGTTGTTGTTGTTTGATTTTTTTGTAAGCTGGTCTTTGAGTGAAAAAATCCAGTTTTTCTCTGTGTTACTTTAGTCATTTTATTTGCTATAATGGTGTTTCATTTTTATTCTGTAAGTAAGTTATTTATGAGTTGCTGTATCGTAATTCAGAAAGAAGTCACAGTTGTGAAAAATAATGGATGTCAAAGGTGCCTGTAGAATGACTGCTATGACTGTATGCTTATTTGTGGCATATGGCTTAACCACTCTGTGTTTCCATGCCTTGTGGGATCTCAAGATATGTGGAAGCTCATTTGCTACCATGGCTGTTTTTCATTACTGTTTCCTCTTTATTATACTGTATATAGAACATTCAATACATGAACACTTCCTGTTCTGCTAAGAATTCATAGTAATTTAGAATTCTTTTATGAGCACACATTTTACAAACCAGGCTGCAGTTTAGCAAGGTATTCGAATATGTGTCTTACTTAAACATGCAAGTAGCCTCGATGTTGAAGTGCCTTAATTAATCGAGGTACATGTAAAGTACAAGGAGAGTCAGAAATATGAGAACATCCTTCAAGCAAAAGAAAAATTAGGTTTTCGTTGGAAGCTACTGTACCTCACGACATTTTTCTGCAGACTGTTGGCAGTCATTTGAAGTATCTAAAGCCCAGCAAATTTTCAGAAATGGAATTTTTCTTAGGAACCTTCATTTTAAATTAGCCATATCCCTATCAATAACAGTAAGCAATCTACAGGCCTGGTTCCAAATTCTGTATTTTATTTGAGAGATATATTCAATATCTTCTTCTCACTTACTATGGCTGTCTTGCAGTTGTACAAATTGTTCATTGAATAAAATAAGTGAGGCAGAATATACTTATTTTATTAGCAGTAAATGCCCAGTAGGCAAAGTTCAAGTTGTAATTGTAATGTATACTGAATGTGCATAAAGGCCAATATTCACTTATATGTTCAAAAGCTCAAGTGTCTAAGTCCTCTTTTGGGACATTTTTTGTTGAATATAAATAAAAATGCATATTTATATATATATATATCACTTGGTCAAGGTATAAAACAGAATACATAAATATATATGCATACATAACATTTATACTCTATATGTTATTATCTATAGTATAGCATATATACAGTGTTTTATCTATATTTTGTATAGCATATATATTTGTGTATGTATATATATATTTTATTCCTGGTAAAACACTTGGAATCCATATTTAGAATAATTCTGATTTGTAAGCAATCTTTGTCGTAGTATTAATGTTATACGAAACTGTACTATATCATACTTTATTATATTAAATATGTTGATATATTTGACATAAATTCAAGCAACTGAGTTATATAGACATCAACGGCATCTAGAATTACCATGATCACAAAAATGAACATGTAAAATAGACAACAGTAATACAGAGAAGGTAGATGAGGCATCTTTAGGGGACCAGTACTTTTCATTTCCATGACCAGATCATCCATCCCTTTTACCAAGTCACACGAATAAGACAGAAAAGGCCATAAAAACTGATAGCGGGTTTTGTCCTGCTGCCTTGTGCCTTAACTCTTCACAGGAAACATGTTCCAAGGGCATATTCAAAAACAGTATATATATCAACTCTTATCAACATTTTCACAAAGAAAATAAAGTTTGCTGTCTTCTCAGCTGTTTGGACGGCCTCTAACAATGTTTGTGTGAAAAGCATGAAGTGTCCTTTCTCAGTGCATTACATCTTGCATGTTTTTTGAAGCTTTTGATAAGACCATTACATCATCAGCCAAATGATATTTCTTCCAAACTTAGACTTTTTCACATTTACTCATCTCAACAGTATCACCAGAGACTTGTGTAAATAAGTGCTCCATGATTCTGCTACGCAAGAGTCAGAGGTTTCACCTCCTGACATTGCAACCCACTGGGCTGAAACTGCCCAAATGATTCAGCCAAAAAAATGTTTCCGTTGTTTCTAGCTTCCCAAATATTCTTTGCTACACATTCATTTTATTCATTATAACATAAGTACCCCAATTTGGGGATGCATTTCACATTGTTCTAAGCTCTGGAATGCATGTGGACTGAGCCTCTATTTCCCTCCTCCCTTTTGTGCCCTGGAAATAGATAGGAATAGGCCAGTGCAACAACAGATGCATGTTAAATATGTTAGGGCTTGTTGCTATTTTGCCAATAGCAGCACAAGAGTTAGGTAAACTGCCATTGTGCTCCAAACCAAGCCCAGAAACTGTCTCATGGCTAAAAAGATGGAAGTTTCTTAGATTGGTTTCCCAGCAAAGAAAAGACTCACTGTACATGAATGGGCAAACAAGTCTTTCCTTGTTTTCACTTGAAATTAAATACTCTACTACATAGTGCTTCTGTGGAAGATACTATATAATATTCTGGGATTTGACGTTTAACAATGCCATGATGATTAATGACATATTCTGCTAGGAGAGCACAGTGCCATAGCTTTACTGCCAATTCTCGTAATTATCTGCAATAACTTCCCTTAAATCCTGAGCAGTATTTTTTTAAATGCAGAAAACTCATTCAGTAATTGAATAGGTCTATATTTATTCTGCAATTCTTAGACAGAGAAGTTAGATGAGTTTCCTATGACTATTTTCTTTAACAGCATTAATTGCTTCTCTTAATTATTCTGCCTGGTTGAGAACAAGCCTTTTCTGATTCACATACTGTGTGTACTTAGATAGGGTAATATTACCAGCAATAACCACAAAGTAGTGCCCCAGATCTTGTAAAATATTCACACACTTTTATCAAGAAAAACTGGGAGTAGAATAATTAGAATCAATCTTTCCTGTCCTCTAGGAGTGGGATTTCAATTTGGTGCTGATGTCCTGCAAGCAATGTAATATCATGCTAAATTAACTCCTGACATTTTTATTATTGGCAAATTTGTGTGTAAACAAGCAAGTTAACTCTTCAAATAAATATAAAATTTACTAAATTAGTAGATTTCTCATTTTTATAATAAGATGCTGATATACTAATCCATTAGATAGCTAGTGCATAGTCCATGCAATGTTATCTCTTCATGTATATTTGTATATGTTTAAAAATGTGCATATAACTGTACATATTTCAGTTTGTGTAGTCATTACTTGTTTGGCCTTTTAACCTAACCTGAAGGTCATATATATTAATTTACTGACTGGAAAATGTTTAATGCTCAAGAATATGCATCAACTTTTTACTGGTAAGTTTCTCAGGTTCTCTCTTACTCTCTTTCTATACAAGTGTCTTTAGAATCCTATTATACAATAGCAATTTTATTCTGAAATTAAAATAAGTGAAAAACTAACATTAAATTCAACACTTGTGTGAAGCACTGAGAGAGACACAGAGAGAGAAGAGAGAGAGAAAGAGAGTGCAAGAAAGAGAGAAAAAGAGAAATAACCTCTTAGTATTGAATTCAAAAATGAGATGACCAGTAGTAAGGTAGTTGAGAACATAGGAAAAATGAAATTCAACTATAAAGTATACATGTAACTAATTATTCTAGCAATAAGTGAAAATAAGAAAAAAAAATGCTCTTTTCCTTCATTCTTTAAGTCATTTATAACTTCGTTTAATTTTAAGCCAATGAGTAATCCTACAAAAGTTGTTAAGACTTCATAGTGCTGTCAGCCAAATGTACGTGAACTGCTTGCTAGTGTGTACTACTGACATTTTCAGAGATGCATCAGTCCTATCAGTGTGACAAAAAAGCAGTTCACCACAGTCTTGGAAAGTTTTCCTATATTACAAATATCCTCTACCCTTAACAGCACTTGAGATCCACTTTAACAAGGTTAGTACCTCAGCAGGAAGCAGCTTTCTAAGGAAAACATTGTTTCTTTACTTGCATAAAGTGGACTCAGTATGGAGAGAAGTCAATATTAAGATTTGCAGTAACAAAACATTTAATCATGTACTTAATATTATGCAAATAAATATATCACCATTTAAAAATACTTACAAAATACCTACACTGGTAAATTCTCTTTTTATGAATTTCTTCAAAGACACGATTAGTACTTACCTTATCCCTCCAATGCCCTCTTGTTATTCTGTCAAAAAACAAACAAAAAAAAACAAAAAAACCACCACCTCCACCACCAACAAAAACAAACAACAAAGACGCTAAAATACATAGTATGTGTTTTTATCTGAGGTTTACACATACGCATATAATAATACTGTAACTGGTTATTATCTCACTTTCAGAGTGATCAAAGGTGAAGTCAACAGGGCTAGTTTTTACGTAGGATGTTTTCTTGTCATGGACCATATGGACAGATTTAATTACTCCTTAACTGTATCATGTTCTCTGAAAGACAAATATGTGGCAAAGCAAGATGCTGCTTACAGCTCTCAAATTCAGATAGGCAGTGTTTCTGTCTCAGTTCAATGCACTCTGGAGCATGTCTCTTTAATGCTAATAAACTTCTCCTTCAAGTCACAGATTTTATAGGAGTATCCTTTCTAATTGCATGCTGAACACTTGGTGGAGAATACCAGCAGATAAAATTGGTGCCTTTTGTGTCATGAAATTAAATCTTCATACAAAACTGTATTCGATATTATATTATAATAATTATATGCTATTATAATAACCCTATTATATGATAATGGATCTTTTTGACTGTATGGACAGATCTAGCTGGAAACTTTAGTCCTACTTCATCTATTTTCTGCTTGTTTGAAAAGGCAATATTTAAAAGGGAAACATATGTTGTGATCAGTCAATTCTGTTTATCTGATTATTTTTAAGTGATTTTGTGGCACTCTGAACATGGTTGGGTTTTGCCTGTAAGAAGGGATGAATTGTAGTGGTCCTAAGACTGCTCCACATTATGTTGGTGAGTCATAGAATCACAGAATATGCTGTGTTGGAAGGGACCCACGAGGATCATTGAGTCCAACTCTTGGATACTCACAGGACCACCCAAAAATTAAACCATATGTCTGAGCATTGTCCAAATGCTTCTTGAACACAGGCTCAATGCCATGACCACTGCCCTGGGGAGCCTGTCCCAGTGCCCGACCACCCTCTGGGTGCAGAACGTTTCCCTAACACCCAGCCTGACCCTCCCCTGTCCCAGCTCCATGCTGTTCCCTCGGATCCTGTCGCTGTCCCCAGACAGCAGAGCTCAGCGCCTGCCCCTCTGCTCCCCTCGTGAGGGAGCTGCAGGTCGCCATGAGGCTTACCCCCAGCCCGCTCTTCTCTGGGCTGAACAAACCAAGAGATTTCAGCCACTCCTCATATGTCTTCCCCTCTAGACCCTTCACCATCTTTGTAGACCTCCTTTGGATGCTCTCTAATAGTTTTATGTCATTTTTATACTGTGGTGCCCCAAACTCCACACAGTGCTTGAGGTGAGGCTGCACCAGAAGAGTAGAGCAGGACAATCCCTTCCCTTGACGGGTTACCAATGCCGTGCTTGATGAACCCCAGGATACAGCTGGCCCTTCTGGCTGCCAGGGCACACTGTTGACTCATGCTCAACTTGCTGTTGACCAAAGCCTTTCTGCAGGAATGCTCTCTAGTCTCTCATCCTCCAGTCTGTATGTACAGTCAGGGTTGCCCATTCCCAGGTACAGAATCCAGTGCTTGCTTTTGTTAATCTTCATGTTGTTGGTGATTGTCCAGCTCTCTGAGTTGTCAAGATCTTTCTGCAGGGCCTCTCTACCCTCGAGGGAGTCAACAGCTCCTCCCAATTTAGTGTCATTTGAAAATTTACTCAAAACACCTTCTAGTCCTACATCAAAGTTATTTATGAAAACATTGAAGAGAACTGGCCCTAAAATGGAGCACTGGGGAACCCCATCAGTAACTGGCCACCAGCCTGATGTAACCACCATTTACTATCACACTTTGAGCCATGGTGAAGATTAACAAGACTGTTTTAATAATAGTTTAAAGCCACCCCTGCATACATCATGGTTTCTGTGAAACTGATACTAAAACTCTGTTGCAAAAATCTGTGTGACTTTACAAAATGGTTCATACATCCTGAAGCTGGTCATTGCTTCACCTTAAGTGGCCTGCTAATACAAGCATGTACTAAAAAACCTCAGCAAGCAGACCAAAACCTCTCTTCCTCTGCCTCTGCTTTTCTCCTCATTACTGAACGTAGGGTTTATTTTTAACTGTATCTAAAAAATAAATTAATCTTCCATATTAACATATCCTCCTCGCTTACAACAGGAGTGTGGGTTTGTCCAATCCCAGAAGGTATGGGGCTGCTGGAGTGCCATATGGATAAAATCTCATTTATGTCTCTGTCTTCTTGGCATAAAACAGGAAGCCAACCTACCCTTCCAAATCAAAAGGTCAGTGCCAAAAAGAATAGCAAGGAAACTCCTCCAGGCTTTCTGAAAAGCATCCAGAAATAAGGCAAGGCAGAAGTGACAGTGATGAAATTAGCAGCCTAGTAACTTGGGTTATTTTTCTTGATATTGCATTATTCTTTTTAATGAAATATTTTCACTTTGCTCCCTCACACTCGTTCTTTCCCTATTTAATTTTTTTTTGGTGTCTCCCACAAGGGAAACAATGCACACGTTATTATTCTAAAACCAAAGGTGATTTTTAAGGTAGTTCAGCCTCACTTCATGCATCAGGCTAGAAAACTGAAAGCAGTGAAACAAAGGTCCTCGTGTTTTTGTTTGTTTGTTTGTTCCATTCTCCCTCCCTCTTCTTTTCTTTCTTTTTTCTTTTCTTTTCTTTTCTTTTCTTTTCTTTTCTTTTCTTTTCTTTTCTTTTCTTTTCTTTTCTTTTCTTTTCTTTTCTTTTCTTTTCTTTTCTTTTCTTTTCTTTTCTTTTCTTTTCTTTTCTTTTCTTTTCTTTTCTTTTCTTTTCTTTTCTTTCTCTTCTCTTCTCTTCTCTTCTCTTCTCTTCTCTTCTCTTCTCTTCTCTTCTCTTCTCTTCTCTTCTCTTCTCTTCTCTTCTCTTCTCTTCTCTTCTCTTCTCTTCTCTTCTCTTCTCTTCTCTTCTCTTCTCTTCTCTTCTCTTCTCTTCCTTTTTTTTTTTCTTTTTTAGTTATTTATTTGTATATTTTTATTTAACAATCTCTTGTCTTCTAGTGTCAAGGGGCAAGCAAGCTGCTGCATGGCACACACCTTTGCTGTGGGTGGTACCCTGATCGCTGGACTGCCACTCTTGTACTACTGCGTCCTGCTCCATCTCCCGTGACATAGGGAACACATAGGAGATGTTCACATGATGTCAGCTAGAGCTGCTCTTGGTATGCCAACCCGTGCATTTTCATGTGGTAAATTCTCCAGTTTGATATCTTTGCAGGAAGCCAGGGAATGAAACGAGCATCCAGGAACACTCAGAACTAAATTTTGGAACTCAATAAAAACAGTCCATTACCTCTACTCAGAGAAATATCTTATTGTAAACCACATCCCCAAATATTCCAAACTGCTTTATAGATTTATACCTAGGTCAAATCACTTCATCATAACTGCTGTTACAGCAAAATTATGTAAATATTGTTTTAGGGGACAGGAAGGAAAGAAGGGTGATTTTTTAGTATTTTGTACCTTTTGATAAAATGACTGAATGGGAGGTTCTTTTCATTCCCTGAAGGAGTTCTCATTGAATGACAGTTTTGAAATCTGCCATGGATTGCAGACATGTATTTATGTCTTGAATTCATCACTTGAAAGACTACTTTGACAGTAATGGTAAATGTCACCACATGTTTTGAATAGGCAGTTTTTCTTAATGCTAGAGGAAGATGAGGTTAGGGAACACTTGCTTTTAAATGTTTTGAAGGAATTTGACATTTACTTCCTATGCTACTACATCTCAATAAATATTTTCAACTCAGCCACAAAGAGCTAAGTGGAGTGAACTTAAAAGAGTGAGACAGATTTGAGGTCACACAAAATAAGTACTTTAGTAACTAAGGAAGAACAAAGGGTTTCTTCTTTAAAATGTGGAGTGGTTAGTAAGTTTTGATCATGTGAATCATAAATCTTTGGAAGAAGCTTGCAAATTATTATAGTGATGGTTCAGTGTCCATGTCCTAATGAGAAGTGAAGCTCCATATTTTTTAATATCCACAATAAAAATAATGACTTTTATAAATTGTCAAGCTAGATATAAGCCCAATGGTTTTAATTCATGAGGAACTAATTAAAATTTAATTTTGTAGCACCAATGATAAATATACGCTTTAACTCTAGGCTTGTGATTTTCATGTTTCATGATTTTCATACCTTTGTTTATAACTAGGCCTGTAACCTAGGAGCAAAACAAAAGGGAAAAAAAAACACACCTCCACCCCCACCCATGCCCCCACTCCCAAATGTTTCCCAGCTGTTGAATAGTTCACGAATTTTGTCCCTTATAAATTCATTTTCCATCCATTCACTACAAAAGCAATTGTGGTAATTGGGCTGCTTCTGGCCTAATCTGATGTTAGTGGCATGGAAGAATCTTAGGAGACCACGCTGTACAGGGACATCCTCATGGTTCAGCTGACTCTCATCTGCTTTGTGTTCAGATAATACTACTTCCCAGCAAATCAACTAAACATATATTATAACTAGGAGAAGTAACAGTGATGTCTTCTTTTTCACACTGTGGCAGAACTATCATTTAAGAGTTTTAGAGCAAACGGGTGAATTGAATCTTTCTACATGGACAAGAAATTGATACATATGTTAAATGTAGTTTATCGAGAAAGCATTCTCAAACGGAGAGAATGGTTCTACAGTACAAAACCGTCTTTGACCTTAGTTTGGGATAGACTTACACCTCATTTTCTTCTAATGAAGACTTAGAGTAATTCTGTAGGAAATTCGTTAATGAAATGTTAATTAAATGCTTACCTTAAGTACTATGCACTGTCTACATTTTAATGTGATTTTTCACTATCCCATATCTTTGCTAGAAACAAAAAACAAAGCAAAAGTAAAATCCAAAGTGATATTCTTTCTGTACATAATTCAGCAATGGTGACAAACCACTTGAACAAACTTATCAGCAAAATGGACTTTTCCATTGGTATCAGTCTTTGAATCAAGGATGGATTTGGATGCATACCTTGTAGGTAAAGGCAAATACAAGATATTAAGCTTAAAATGGGCATAATTTGCTGAATGTTTCTGACCAATGTTTAACAAGAGATGGCTAACTAACTGAGCTCAGTCTCCCTGGATTTAAAAATCAAAAGACAGGATTAATCTTACCCTCATCTAGACATCAATGTTGCAGAAGTCCATGCCTGAGCTAGTTTCTCAGACTCCCTTTATAGCTGTCAAGAGATGGATAGGTACCTCTAGGTCACGATTCATCTCACCCTTATGTAGACATCTGAAATGATGCTTATTTTTCTCCACTAAGTATAAATGGAGTCTAGACAGGTAGCTCAGACATAAATACTATCTTATATACATCTAAAGTTAGGTAAAATGAAATGAAATTGCAAAGCCAGATGTCTTAGTAGTATGAATCCAGTGAATAGTCTTTAGAAAATGCTGAAAAGACTCTGTTGAATGTTTTGTGTATACAAACAACATTGTTGTCTACCTCAAATCTGACAGCCTCTCTGAGCTAGTATATATGGGATTTCAACTTTCAGCTTTGTGGTCCAGGGGGAATAATACTTGCTCTGTAGGCCACTATAATTCTGAGTAAGAAATCACCCTTTAAGGGAAATGGAGGATTCAGACACTTGGCAGCTTAACACTTGCGTTTTTCCCCTTCTTCGTATCTCTCCATCTCTTTCTTTATATGCAAGATTATGTGTACAGCTATCTGAATGTGTTCAGTTGTTTTGCAAGTGAGACAAAATTTTTGTGGTGATGGGTCCCTAAACAGGGGAAAGGTCATTGATAAATGAATGAAAAAGTAAGATTTTTTTCACATAGCTCCGTTTTACAGAGGCATAATATCTGCCTAGACCAGCAGACATGAGCACTTCCTAGTGTATGCTGCCAGTTGTCTTTGCTGCTGTTTCTGTGAAGGCTGCATGGGGAGGTGAACATCCTTGGAAAGTGTTTAAGCAGCCACGATTGGCAGAACACAAGCAGAGAACACAGCGCTGGGAACAGCCTGCCTTTTGAAGTGGTGTCCTAGTTGTCATGCTAGGCCCAGGGATGCTCACCAGTGTGAGAGAGATGTTTCCCAGGATGGAAACCTGGGGTGGCTGGGGAGTAGAACAGACTCCCCAGGACAGTGCTCATGGCACAAAGACTGCTGGAGATCAGAAAACATGTAGACAATGCTCTCAGACATATGCTTTGATTTTTGGATGGTCCTCTGTGGAGCCAGGAGCTGGACCTGATGGTCTTTGTGGGTCCCTTCCAGCTCAGGATGTTCTATGATTTGATGATTCTATGAAACCTGGGGGCTGGGAAAATTGCAGTACACTTTACCTCTGCATCTGCTGCTGAACGCACATAAGGTTTGCTTTAGGTGTCCTAGCTGGTATTTTTGGGCACAGTGTGTATATATAAAGATGTACACACACACACACACATATTTATATACATACTATATATACATATACCTTATATATATATGTACAGTACATATATAGTGTGTATTTTTATATACTCTCTCTGTACACACTATGTATATACTATGCATATATACTATGTAACTATGTACAAATATATATAGTATATATACTTGTACATATATAAATATATATATACATACAAATATATGTAACAAATATCTATGTTACAGCAAGAGGCATGGGACTGATCTGATGGTTATCAGACTGCAGCTTCACCAGAGGTCAGGGCCACAAAATGGCTGCTGGGCCCACCTGTGGGGCCCAGCTACTCATGGCCATGAGGCTGACTGAGGAGAGCAGCTGGCACAGGGTGTGTGGACTTGTGCCTTGTGTCTGAGCAGGAGCGATGGTAACAGGAGGTGATCACCGGAGCTGTGAGTTATGCAAACAGGATCATGCTAGCTGTTTTGTTGTTGTTGTTTGTTTGTTTAAATACCAACGCAAGTGCAAGCCTTCAGGAATTTCACCCAGAAACAACAACTTTGACAATGCTTGTGTGTTCAGCATTAATTTGAAGACTTCTGTAGAAAGATAGAGAACAAAATTGCTGCCACCACTTGGGCACTTTCAGTAGTCTGGTGGAGATCTTATTATGGCTGTTTTGCTATACCTATGTCTGGTTCAGGTCTGACCTAAGCCGTACTGTAGAGAGGGAAAGGAAAGGTAAAGGTCGTGGAGATGTCTATTGACAGTGAACATTTTCATCTTCCCTGCTAAAATGCTTCTCTGAATGAGATGTTGAGGTCTTGTGTGGTTTGTCCTGCCTGAAGTTTGAGTGAGCTAGCTGATCTCCTAAAGTGCTTGGTGACTCCAGGACCACTTTGTAGATAGCACAACAGCCATGAAGATGATTGATTTCAAAAATGTGAAACTCATCTAGCCTCTGGGTGTATTTCTCCCAGTGCTTTCTGAGGAAGCAAGCAGCCTTCTGATGTCCAGGCTATTTCTGGGTCCTGATTATAACCTGCAGTCCCCAAAGCTCATGTAAAACTGATTTGAGCCTGTGCAGATGTGTTTTGATAAAAGGAAAGTTTTGTCATATTTTATGGATGCTAGATGGCAGTATTGCATTTCTTAAACAATTAAATTTTAGTTAGTGGAAAATATCAAGAATAACAGCACTTCTAATATCTGAATAGCAGAACACAGTCAGTAATGAAAGCTTAGCTAGACTAAAAATTCATATAATTAAAGTATTGTGTTTACTTAGGGGTTGCCTGGAACAGAAGATACATTATATTTTCTAATTGGCCATGTACTTTACCACTCCATGTGAGTTAACTGACAGCTGATAACAACACTGCTCATATTTTATGGGTCTTCAGGATTAGGCCCTTGATACAAACCACTTTCCTGTGATTTATAGCAGTGATGAGGAACAGCGCTCTGGCAAAGGGGGTGGGTGAACCTTCCCCTACTAATGCAAGGATCTAAATCTTGTGAGATTTTATCGCAACTGAAAGAGAGAGACTTGGTTATCTCAGTTCACGTTAATGGATAAGCATCCACATCACTGAGTTCTTGATCCAGAAAAGCACTTGAGCAAGTATTTAGCTCTAAGCATGTGTAGTTTATGGCTTTAATAAGATTACTCATATGGTTAAAGTTTGACAGAAAATTAAGGGCCTTTCTGGATCAGGGCCTAAAGCAATCATTGCAACTTGGCAGTCTCTGTAGAGAGACCAAAGACTGAGTAACTGTATTGACTAAGTTGTCCTCTTCTCCCTGGTGTCCGTAGTGCCTTTGGGTTAGGACTGATACTGCATGATAATGTGGTAATGCAGCTAGATTCTCAGCTGTATCTCCTGTGCTAAGGAACAACCTTTAGAGATGCAAATACTAAAAAAAAAAAAACACAAACCAAAAACCACCACCAACAACAAACAACAACATCATCAACAACAAACAACAACAAAAAAAAAACAGGTCTGATGGGGTTCTCTATCTGGAGAATGGTGTTAAATGGTTCTTTTGGATCCCAGTCCCAGCCTTAGGCACTGGGAAGCTGCACATCTGCCTAAACTAATAGGCAGAGTTCAAAAGAAGCTGAAAGATGCCAGGAGGGTAGGAAATCAGTGGAAGATGAAAATCTAAAGATGGATGAGGATTGAATTTTCATGGGAATGTTTGCCTTGAAAGAGAAGTTAGTGGGAAAGTTGCTGTCTGTGTCTATTATATTTTTATGAGATATTCTGGAAGGGATGAACTCTGACAAAAGGTTGGAAGGTAAATCCTGCCTGTCCAGGAAAGAGCAAAAGTTCCCCTTATAATAACATTAGGAGGTGTGCCTGGGATGGTGATGCAGACAAGTGTGGAAACTAAGACAGTAAATGGGCTTATGAGCTTGATTATTTCTGTTTTCCACAGGAACTGTGGTTCCCCTGAATATTCTGCTGAAGAAAAATGTGGAGGGAGTGATAACTTCCTTTGATTGAAATATAAGATAATCTGGTCAAATAAAGTCCTGGGAGCTTTTATTTTGTTGTTTTAATGAGTCTATTTTAACTGTAGGAATTTTTTCAGTACTTTATTGTCTCCTGTTGCAGCAGGAACAAATGCAAATGTAGGCTCCAGCTGTGAACAACAGTTTAAGCACACATAAAATAGGAAATCCTACATAAATGCAGGTTGTTTTTTTAATGACAAGACTGTAAAATCAGGTCCTAGGCACAAAATATGTTCTAGAGCTCAGTCTTCCACTATGCGACTAGTACAGAGGCAGTTATTCTGTATGCATGTTCATGTTGTTAAAATCAAACTTTAATCCTGTGGCTGTGACTGGAATGCTGTCTTTATAAACAAATCTGGTGTAAGTTAATAGTGAATTAAAACTGTAGCCTGGCTGCAGTATTGATATCCTGTTGGTCACCAGGTCACTGTTTTATGTTTAGTGTTGAATAAAACTTGATCAATATTATTTACAGTCATCATAATAGGTTTATAAAGTAAATTTGCATATAATTCTTTTGCAGGTCTCATCTGCTGGAACTGTTTAATCTCTGAAAGCATCAAGTGATCAGCACTGCAATTGGTCATACATGACTTTATTTCAGTTTTCCTTTTTCTCTTACTGTGGAATATTTTGACATTTGTTGAAACTCCCCCAAAATTCCAACTTTCCATTTGGAAATTGATTGAAACAACATAGGTTATTTTCAGTAGAAACTGAATTTAAATATGCCAGACCACATGTTTCATGGCTGCTCTGATGTCTCCTAGGAGTTACTTTTCAGATAACCTGTGCTCCCCTTCTTCCATCTGGGCAAAGCTGGGCTGAGCTCTGTATAGTTTCTATGCCACGTGTTCTTCCTGTTGTACATCTTGCCTGATTCACTTAAGTAGTTCAATCTTATAACACTTACTAGGTGGGGAAATTTTTCATTTTTTGGTAAGAATAAGCATTCAGCAGAAAGCAGACACACATTCTACAAAACCTCATAAAGTGAAATACTGAAACTGTTTTGTTAGAAAACATTTGACCTGATATAACAATCCCTTTAAAGCCTGAGACCTTCCTGACCTCCATTAAAAATAGAAACTTACAGAGAATTGATTTTTGTTGTACAACCAACATTTCTTTTGTCTTAGTCTTTCAATGGCAAGTTTCAAAATGATGTCTTCTAATTGAAAAGTATCGATTAGTACTAGAGATGCTTGACTGTATTTTCTATCAACACAATGTTATTAAGAAAATGACTGGTTAAAATAACATTCACACCCAGGGCTACTTCAGTTCATATACCTTGCCAATCAAGAAAAAACAGTTTCTTTCACTTATGTACATTTTTTTTTTCGTCTAAAGTACAAGTCTGTACAATGCATATTGCCAGTTTCTTTAGCTTGCATATAAGCACACAAAATATGCATGTAGGCTTATGAAAATATCACCTGAGTTTACTAAATGATAAAAGTGGCAGTTTCTAGTCTCCTGAATGAAAGCTGATCCAAAAGTATTTACACAGTCCATCTGAGGTATACCTGGAGTTGTGTCTGAAAGTCAGTGTACTAATAAGAGTGATGGTGGATTGGGGAAAATTGCTTATGTTTTTTTTTTTCTTCTTTTTTTTTTTTTTTCTAGTGATTGGTTTTCAGTAGTTTATACATGCTGACCATGGATGAAGGGAAAGCAAACCACTGAATATGTAACAGGGTGGTGAACAACTGAGTAGGACTTGTAGGCAAAATATTATAGCTACTGTTTATTTTTTTATTTTTTATTTTTTGGTCTTTTTTTTTTTTTGTGGTGATACAAGTTAAAGAGAGCATGAGAGATGCAAGATGCAACAGAAGGCTTGAAGATTGGGAAACCTGATAGTTTCATCTCCCCTTCTTTCATTATCTGTGACACCAAAAGAAGTGAATGGATGAAATTTTAAATGTCGCAGAGTGGCTTGTGTCTGAGGTGTAAAAGTACGTGCAAGAAGCTGGAATTCTGTTGGGAAAGCCGAGGTTTCCTAGTGAACCTTGATACTGGCAACAAAACTGACAAAACTTTTAAAAGGGAACACTTAAAAATGGTTTCTGTTGCAAGAGCTTTACTGTATCTGTAAAATTACTCTGTAATTAACGGCATGATGCCAAATGGCAAGACTGCATTTCACAGTAAAAATCTAAGTGGGCCTTTAGTTATGCTTTTAGTGCAAAATCAGGTACAAACTTAATTACATACCTCAATAGCATATCAAAACAGCTATAGCTTGTTATTAATAATGCAGTCACTTTAAATCATTGAGCTGGAGGAAGGTGCTGGGGCAGTGATTTAACCTTTCAGGGAATAAAAAGTTTTTGAAGGGAAAATTAATCTCACTGTATGTGAAAATGAGATTTCCTTGTCTGTTCTGAGTGTAATAAAAACAGCAATTTATTCAAAGGAGGTTCACAGATTTCTAAATGAATTATTGGAATACTTGCTTCCTAAGTCAGCTAAATGACTTATTGATGCAATTCATCACAACATGCTTATTTATAATTTTTATTTGGTGAGTTATAGAAGAGTCTTTCTTACTAAATGAATACAGCCTGTTTTGTTTCAGTGTGCTGAGGGACAGCTGACATCAAAAAAAAAATGATATTAATTGCAGAATTTAATTTAAAGAATAAAACAAAACAAAAACACTTTTCCTTTAAATCAGACCTGAATCTATTGTGTGATTAAAGTTGATTAATTTCCTCTAAAGGACCTGAAATGGATATGCGTCTAATATGGGTCAAGTATATCTCATACAGTCCAAACACATACCAATTGCCTCTTTGATTTGGCACCCCAGAGAACATCAGGAAGCATTTCTTTACCGTGTGGCTGTGTGAGCAGTGGCATGGGCTGCCCAGAGACGTTATGATGTCACCATACTTGAAGATCTTCAAAAATGATCTGAACATTGTCCTGGGTGGTGGACTAGGTAGCTCTGCTTGAGCAGGGGGATTGGATGACATGACTGCCAAAGGTCCCTTCCCACCTCAGCCTTTCTATGATCCTGTTATCTCTGTGTGAGCATAGTACAGGGAAGGAAGAGGAGGAGAGAGCTGATGAGAGAGGATAACGGGAAACTTCTTGTGTCAGTATACCTTTTGAATATTTTGATTGTAAAAGTTAGCTAACAACCTAGTGCAATAGACTTTAACGGCATGTTGTACAGACCATTGTGTGCTAGCAGTAATGGAAGCCAATTTTCCCAAATGGACAAAATATGCTGAAGATGATCTATCTTGGGGCCTCCATAGGAGAACTATTATCAGCAGACTTTCCAACAGTAAAAAAGTTTCTCCACGTTTTTGAAGTCTTACCAAAATCCGATGACTGCCTTGTTTCCTTACAAGCACTACTTTCCATCTATGGATTATTTTGGTGGTACCAGTGTGGGTGAAGGGAGAAAGGTTGTTTAAGTGTGTTTTCTCTCCTTTCCTCCTTGGTTCTTCTTTTCCTTACAAGAAATGAACACGGTGACTCATTTCCTATTCTGTGACTCTTGGGCTATGTTCAAGCTTCAGAAACTTAGCCACTGTGCCCTGTAGTTTCCTTCCAGCTTGCATGCCCAGGTTTCCTTCTTGTAGGTAGTGGACATGGTGAGCAACTGTAGCAACTATTTCTCACTGTGATAGGGAACTGGGATGAGGTCAGGAAATGAGCAGGGGCAGGGAACTTGGGAAACCCTGTGGGGCATAGCTGGATTGATGCATATTTATTCATTTCCTCCTGCAATAGTCAAGAGCTCATGTTTCTGGAGTGACTTTGTAGACAGTTCCTCCATTTCCATACTGACAAGTAGGTCAGAAAAGTCCTTCAAGTCCTTTTAATAAGTCCTGGATCATCATGGGTAGTATGGGTGGTTCCCAATGTCCCCCCCCCCCCCCCTTTTTTTTTAACTGATAGCATGGTTATTATTTTATAGAGCAGTAACATCCTGCAGATAAAACTAGAGTGTTACCATTGTCAGCTTGTCAATTGTCAGTGTCTTTTCTTTTCTTATTTATTTATTTTTGAGCAATATGCCTTCTGTATATTTTTAAAACATGGTCTTTATTCTTGTTTAAAATAATCTTAGTGGTCTTTCAAGTATGAGGAATTTCTTAGTCCTGTCTGTCCTACCTTAGAGCTAGGGCTCAAGGTGTTAAAAGCTCTGCACAGCAATCTCCTCTCCTGCCTTACTGCAATTTTCTAGCTTTAATTCCTATAATTTCCATTGGTCCATTTGGCCAAGAGATAGTCTTGCATTCACCTAAATGTTTCCTTTCCCACCTCTCATAGGTGTGATGTATTTTAGCTGCTCAACTCACATGTTTGAATAGCTGAGGACCTTCGGGGGTGCACACAGCTGACCCTTTTTCCATCACTACCACCTCTTACTGTCCATTTTAGACAAACATTTTATTTGGGGTTTAGAAAATCTATAGTGAGGTTCCCCTGTTCTTTCTCACGAAAATAATAATAATAAAAGCATTATTTTTATTCTATAAACAAAAAAAAATATACATTTCATAAAAAAGGAAAAAGAGAGATTAGAGAGACTGAGTTGTTCTCCCTTCCCTTCCCTTCCCTTCCCTTCCCTTCCCTTCCCTTCCCTTCCCTTCCCTTCCCTTCCCTTCCCTTCCCTTCCCTTCCCTTCCCTTCCCTTCCCTTCCCTTCCCTTCCCTTCCCTTCCCTTCCCTTCCCTTCCCTTCCCTTCCCTTCCCTTCCCTTCCCTTCCCTTCCCTTCCCTTCCCTTCCCTTCCCTTCCCTTCCCTTCCCTTCCCTTCCCTTCCCTTCCCTTCCCTGCCCTGCCCTGCCCTGCCCTGCCCTGCCCTGCCCTGCCCTGCCCTGCCCTGCCCTGCCCTGCCCTGCCCTGCCCTGCCCTGACCTGCCCCTAAAACGTATTTTCTGGCAAATAACAATCTGTGTAAATTCAATGTGACTTTTGTATTGAAATTATGGAATAATGCTGTATGGTACTTGCCTCTGATTATTTTATTTGCACTGCTATACTGAACTATTTTCTGTTTTTATTTTTATTTTTTAAATCTATTGAGATGGGAATTTCAGCAAAGGAAATCAAACAATCAGATTTCTATTGGATCCTGTGCCAGCACCCTGATGCTGGCATTCAAACTGATTAACAAAATAACATTTATACTAATTTCATCCAGCTTCCTAACTTCTGCTCCTAACTTTTGCTCCTTTTTTTTTTTTTTTTGTCAGCTGTTGTTTGTTTGAGAAAGATGAGACAGTTAACTCCTGAGCTTTGGAGTTATGATCTTTATTTTCAATCTATTTGTTCAAATTTCCCACCTGTATAGAAAGGGTATTATGGATTAAAGCTTCAGGTTCAGTTGACACCTAGTTCATTACTGACGTTTCATTTTTCCTCTTGATTGTCGCAGCCTTCCTCCCCTTAGTCCCATCCTCCCTGCTCTTCTCCCCATTTATTTTTGTTATCAGATTATGGGCACTTCCCTGCCAGTTCCCTCCTCCTCCTCCTCCTGTCCATCTCTGTCCTTCCTGGAACTCTGATGCAATATAAACTCTATACAAAATACGAGGGGAGAACACCAGCAGGCGAGAACACCATCAGGCGATCTGTGAACACAAACGGGAGCAGGGCTGGCTATTTTTCATAGAGCTATTTGTACACTGGGGATGTTTCTCCACATCTGCCCCAGAGTATTGCCTGTTCTTGCTCCAAAGGGAAGAAAAGACACTTTGGGTCCATGGCTATAATGCCTGATCTTGATGAACTGAAACAGGGCAGTTAGAATAAGTTCATTGCTAAACCATATGGAAGATGTTCTGGAAAAACAAATTGCATTAAGCTGGGGAAAATGCAGCTGTGCAGCTCTTTGGCACATGGAGCACAAGCCCTACCTGACGCCAATTCTGCTTTGTGTACATACTGTACAGCTGAGAGAGAACACATAACACAGTGTATGGTGTGCTGAATTATCACCTCGTTCAAATCTCTAGGCAGACGTTTAGCTACATGTACCCTGTCAACTCTGTACCAGGTCATGACCAGTAACAGGATGATACCTTGCTGGAGCCAATTGTGTTAAAAACAAAGTCAATCAATTTAATGTGAGTTGAAGCAAAGAGACAGGAGAAACAGTTTAGTCAATTATAAGTTTTAAGTGTAGTTACTCACTGAAGACTTGAAGCTTGACTTACATTCAGGGTTGCTGCAACTTATTTATGGCTACAGAGCTGGCAAAGAGTAGCATAACAAGGTCAGTTGAAGAACACGGCCACCTTCAAAATAAGTTGCTGCAGCCAACCTAACAGGGCAAACTGGTATTTTAGAAGAGGGTAAACAAAATACTTAGCATCCAGATCAGGATGAGTTTTTGTCTTGAGGTGGCTTGTGTTTCAGAAACCAGAGGCAAGATTTTGATGGTGACTTTGTCAGGCCTGTAGCTTAACTTGTTTTTCAACATACAGAGAAGTGCATCATGTGAACACTCTGCTGACAGCTACAAGAGCATGAGCCACATCCCTTTTCTCTGACAGGCAGAGGGGTCCTTTCTTTCCTCTGTAGCTCAAGACTTGCCAAGGAGCGATGTAAGTAGGAGGACTACAAAATAGGGTGTTTTGTTAGCATCCGACATGTGTTAAAGTTGCCAGTCTTACAGCTGTGAAAGGAAGGTTATTGCAAGCATTATGTACCAGCTTTGTCAGGAGAACACATTTCCAACAGTGTGTAACAACTTCATCTTTTAGCTGGGATGAGGAAAAAGTCTAATGGAGCCTCCAAAAGCTATAATTCAAGCAGAGAACTTAGTCTTTTGGGGAAATTATTTCTTAAACCCTCCAAGTGAAGCTTTCATAAAATTCTCAGGTTAAGCTTTCAAGAGCCACAATAGCTTCAGAATCAAAATATTAAGGTCATGTATCCATACAGTTAAAACCTTCTTTGCTGAGAACAAAGTTTAGATGACTAATATTTTTCCATGCTAAGTGTAGGAAGGTGGAAACCACTTACTTTGCCAGATTTTGTTAGTACAAAAGAGCTGATGAAGCATGATCAACCAAGGATCAGAGAAAAAGAATACATAATGTTTAGAGGAGCCCAAGAGAATATACTAGCAAAGAATATGAGCAACTTTTGTTTCTCAGTGGATCAGTGATAACATGGGATCACTGTACTGAGAGTCTGATTAATAGTTTACAGCTGTATTCTATATTTTGTAGAAAACCATTTTTTATAAACTTGGGTTTCATTAATGTAAATGAGGAAAAGAAAAACAACACTGTATAATCATCTTTATTTAAAGACTAGTTATTTGTTATTATTATAGAGGGTGCCTAAGCTTGTGTGGAGTGCTGGCTCCAATGCATATTTGCTGGTGCGGATAGCAGCAGTAAAATCTGTAGCAGAGAGGTGTGCGTGATCATGCATGGAATGCAAGGGAGATTTAAGAAAACAGTATTGTATAAAACACTAACTGTATGGTTGTTGAGCAAATGCAATGAATATGTTTAGTTACATGTCACAAAACAGAAAAAAAATGACTGTTACTTGATAAAATATCTTTTAATTTACTCTTACTTGCCCCTTCTTTTGGATAGTCAAAGTGACCACATGCCCGTCTTGGTGAGACTGGCAGTGAAATCCCTGGTTAGCTCTTCCACGAGTGCCAGGGACTTGGTTCTACTTGGTCCTTGCTCTTACAGTGTGTTTCAATAGCACGGGGCCAGGATGCTTGTGTGTGTTCAGTCCAGGCTTAGTTCAAGGAGGAGTGAGAAGGTTACACTACAGAATGCAAAGTGTTTGTGGGGAAGAGCCCCACTGACCCCAAGGCAGGACCCAACCCTGGTTATATGTAAAAACTGGGAGTGATGCAGAATTGCAGTTAGTTCTTTTGCTTTAAGGGATTGAAATCCTTATATGGAAAATGTCTTTCTTGCTCTGTAAGTAATTCTAAGATCAACAAAATAAAACTGATGTGAAAAATACTAAACAGTTAAAATAAGACAAATTTTATGTCTGATTTTAGAAGACTCTTCAGTGGGTGAGCTATTAAACATTCAGATGAATATTCGAGGCTTTAAAGGCTTATATGGTTTTCAGTTCAGATATTCAGAGCTGACACTTATTCTGAAATCTTAGGGTTTTAAGTTTTTTGCTTTTTTTTTTTTTTTTTAATCTTAAAATTTTAATGTTCATTTAGTATTTCTCAGTTTTCATACATATCCTGTAGTGCAAATTTATGGTTTTGACTGGTATGGATTAAGGCCGAATAATTTCAATTGAAACAGGATATATGGAGTCAAACCTGTACTATGAAAAGTCTTTCCTGGGAGAATGGAGTGAAACATTTTTAAAAGTGTGAGTGTTAATTAAATTACTTTTAAATTAAATAATGTTCTACACACCACACAGCACAAACGCAGGAAGGATTTTATTTCTATCATAAAGTATATTAGGCTTTTTTTTTTTTAATCATCGGTGAGAAAATATTTTAGTAAGAAAATTTTCTCCTTACCTGTGCTATTTGCCTCTTGAGACATCTAACAGTTCAGCAGGTATTCTGGAGAAACAAGGTAGCTCTCAGAAATACATGGCAGAATTCAACAAATGGTGGAAAAAATACCCAGCTTAACTGGAAGTTTATGTCTATCAAATAACTGCACTAACCTATTTTAAGAAGAGTAGAAAATCCAGCCGTGCTGTTTGTAGTAGCAGAGCAATTGATTTATAAAGCTGAAAACTTGCCATGGAGACAATGGAGAATTTGACTTTATGGGCTAATGTACAGCAACACTGAGAATGAGAAAATAAGATAAAATATAATGTTGGAAAAGGTATATTATCTAGAAAGTGACCTTAAATGAACTATATTTCTACAGTGAAAAGATAAAGCTTCTTTCTTCGAACAGAAAAGAGAAGAAACTGTGGTGACTTTTTTTTTTTCTTTTTCCCCTAATGTCACCATGTCTCCTCAGCGGCTCAAACCTATTGCTGTGTCAAATTCAGCTATTTTGCAGGCAGCTAATTTACAAGAACAGTCTTGTGTGTTCCTCCTGAGACTGAAAATTTCAGCTGAGTTTCTTTCACATTAACAGCTACAGAAAATATTAATGCAAGCAAAATTGAATGAAACCAGTATCAGATGATAAGTTCAGATATTTTGTAGCTTTAGGCAGACATCACTGTGATGGTTCCTTATGCCACACTTTTGCACAAATTTAGCTTGACATTCAAATTGTGTGTTGGAACTCACAGAACAGCTGATATTTTGAAAACATTTCAAGGATGGATGTACGAGCATTTTGTTTCAACTAGAGTTAATGCTTTTTTTGTTTTGTTTTGTTTTGTTTTGTTTTGTTTGTAGTTAATATGCTGCTTTTCTAAATTCCCTGGCTTCCACATTACTCTAGTACTTACAGAAGTAAGTTTATGATTGTGGTAAGTAGAGAGAAAATATCTCTCTTCTCATTGTATGTATTTTGTTTTAAGCCTGTTCTCATCTCCAAATAAGCAAATATCTGCAGAACCTTCCAAGCTGTAGTAGGAGATGTACTCCTTTCTCCTTTCTCAGGTAAATAAATTTGTCTCCTGAAAAATGATTTTTTCAGCCTTCAGCTCCTCAGGAAACTTAGGATGTTTTTCATGTGTAAAGCAGTGTCAACCCTTAAATTTCAAATCAGTCATCTAATTTTCTGTAACTCTTGCTTGCAAGGAATATGAGAAGCAGTACAACTTTGCATGGAAGTCTTGTTATTTTTTCTAATGTTTTTCAAAGTCCACTTCAACTGTGATAAGAATTAACTTTCTTATAAAATCTTTATTATGATTTAGCTCCAGTTTCAGTACTGTTCTTGGATTTGAAATGTACACAGACTCATCAGCCAGAATGCCTTTCTCTGGAACACATTTTTTTCAGTTTCAGACCAGAAACTGTAATAACCTCTGTTTCTCTGCAGGTCTGTCATCATCTTTATTTTATCTATTTATTTTTTAAATCAAATTTTGTCGCACAGCTACATTCTGGACTGCACATTCAGTAATGTTAGAAGATCATTGTAGGCTTAAGACATGTCATTACAAACATAAAACAATCAGATGTATTTGAGTCCAAATAGTTCTCAGTTCATGAATCAATATTCTGTGTTTTAAACAGCTCATTTGGAAGTGAGCCTAGTGTGCTGACTTTATCGAAAGTATTAAGTGCATATTTATTCTGAGGCACATACTGTCCTTATCCATAGCAAAAAATGATGCTGCACAGCCAAGACCATCTTATATGTTGCAGGTGCACTGTCTATAGCTGCTGAATTTCTGTGTTGGAGATCCAGATGAGTGTTGTTCATACACAGAGACTGATGCTTTAGGAAAATACCAGCTTTGCTGAATGTGCAGTAAAAGCTGTTGAAAGCTTCAGACTTATTTGCTGTACTTCAGCAGAGCCCAGAGAGCATGGGGTTTGTGTGAGTTCACCTGTGTATGTAAGGTGCATTTGCACCGCTGGTGTAGATTGAACCTCTGGTGTCCTGTGCACACTGGAGTCACTGTTCATGGGCATAATCAAAACTATTTATCTAGCATTGCTCTTTGTCCAGAAGCCTAGCTGGAGCTTCTGCTCTGCTCTCTTCTAAGACTTGTGGATATTCAGGGCAAATATACTGCATCAGGTGTTGCTAACCCTGGGCTGATGCTCATTATTAAATCTGCAGCTTTAACCAAGATGGGTCAATTATATACTATATTACCATCTTTAAAGTGCCCCGTATTTGATTATGTGTTCTTATATACATAAGAATACATGGATTCATTTGTTCAAGAGTCACATTAAAGCATAAAGTATACTACCCACTGAGGATGTGGACTTTTGACCAATGTCAGCTCAAGCTGGCTCCTGACAAATGTCCAAGTATGATATTACATGCTATCAGGAATCATCTTTACACTTATGAAAGTTTGCTGTTTGACATCATGGTGCCACATAGCTTCAACACTCTTTGCAAATTTTGTTTGCACAAAACTAAGTTATCTTTGAGTTCCTTACTTGAGGGTAGGTTCTGGCAACTTTCTGGCAATCTAGCTGTCTCTTTATACAAATGTTCAAACTTGAAAAAACCTTATACAAGGACCATGTGACACCTGAACTGATCTCTATAGTGAAACCTTGGCTGAAAATGTTATTATAGGGTGCAGCTGAGGGAAACACTTGTTAGTGTTTGCCACAAGAAGCTATAGATAACTGTTATGACCTTGAACATACCTTTCAAATGAGCACAGAGTCATGTAGAAATAAAGACATCTCCATGTGAAAACAGAATGTATGTGAGCGTATCTATCAGAGCCTCTGTCTATATTTATCCCCAGATGCATCTTCCCCCCTCCCTGTTTCTGATGGTTAAAGTGGTGAGTTTTTTTATCTCCAAATGTAATGCTATAGTTATATGATTTTGTTTAGCTGTGCATACATTTACCTAGTCTTTTTGTTCTTCCTATACCTCTCTGAATTTCTGTAAAACTGCTGGTCAGAAGCAACTGCAAACTCAAGTGGTTATCTAGTTATGTCAAGACTTTGCATCAGACAACTGTGTTTTGAAAAACTAAATTTTGATCTAAAAGAGGGAATATAGTTCTTACCCACACTGTTGCACTCATGTAAGGCACTTTGCACAGTAAATATGGTTTAGATTAAATTGTTATTAGGCTTTGTACACCTGAAGAAACTAATAATAAGTATTTGTGTTACAACGCTTCCGTCTTCTGAGACTGAGAAAAAACAAGGCAAGAAACAAGTTTATTGCCAGTTGGATGTTTGTTTGTTTTTTCTTTATTTCCTCTGAATTATGATTCATTTCTAGGATATTCATACTGTTTTCAACTAACTTGACTGCAGTTGATCATGAGGAAGTAATCAGGTAAAAATGTACACTCTGAAAAGGAAGACAAAGGTTCCTCACAAGAAAATACTGGTGTTTTGGTGACACTGACCCTACTGATGGTCAAGTAATGTTTGCTTGGCTGATGGTAAGTGGAAGTTGCTCACTTTTGAAATCCTGGAACAAAAGCAGAGGGGAAAAAAACCCTCACCTTTCTATCAGTATTCTTAGTTTAAAGAGTCAATGTTCAAAAGAGATAGTACAACATGTAGTTTATATTTTTCATTCACTTTAGACAAATTTAGGATATATGCCAAAAGAACTCTCTACCAAAATTTGTCTTGATTGGAGTGAAAAACTTTGTCTTGCTGGAGCCTGTGGACAGCGGTGTTAGAGCAATGCTGAATACTGGGTGGATTTGTATTAAAGATTAGGTAAGGCTTTGAACTTCCAAGATTATACTTTGAGGTGGTCCCAATACAAGGCATTTTCTCATTATAGGTGGTTTACTGGGTTTTATGTGGCAAACACTTGACATTTCCTGTCATTGCAGATTAACATGCAGTTGTCTACCACAATTGTGGCTGTGTAGTGACTTCAGCCAGGTAGTGGAGCTAATTCCTTTACAAGAATGAGTTTGCAAGCTGCACGAGGCATTCTTCTGACCTGATATTATAGTGAAAGGTGGGTTGGTTCAGAATGAAACTCTCAGATATCTGTCTTTATTGAGTTTGACAAAAGGTAAGAAAATTAATTTTAAGCCCAGGAAGGAAATAAGGATTCTGTTTTATGAAAAACAGAGACTTTGAGATGTTTATTTTTAGTTCTACACCAATGCAAAACACCCAACAATACTTAATGAACACACTGGAGAGAGAATTTGGCAGAACTGAAACTTGAATCTGAGTCTTTACACTTTGTGCTTTAACCACCAAGTTACTGTATACTGAATTTCTCAGCAGAAAACAGAAAAAAAGGACCTTTCAGGATTTGAAGAGTCTTTCCATAAAATAACATTGAACTAGCTAAAAAAATAATAATAATAAAAAATCAATTTAAAATATTTTATTTTATTTTTTGCTGGTTACCGTTATGCCATTTTTCCATTCAGGATTTTCACAAATATATTCACAAACATTTTCACTAATCAAATCTAGTCTCCAGTGCTATGGAGAATGTTGCACACAGAATCAGGGAAGTTGCAGACTATCAGTAAAGCTATTTGTTTAGTAATATTCCAGTGTAATTTCCAGCATGATATTTTGAAATAATACAGATTATGATCCAGACCTGGCCAAGAATCAAGACAAGAGTCTTGCATAACCAAGAGAATCTTTTTATTTTTCCATATTTTTTTGTTATGTACAAAATAACCTGGAATGATCCCCTCTCTGTTCTGAAGCATGCTTCAACAAAAATGTCAGCAATGGTGTTCACTCTTTTATGATCTTGCTTGTTCCTGTAAAACAACTGTAAAATAAATTTTTAAGACAACAGTAAACTCTGATAAAGGAGAATAGGGTGAGTTTTTCTCTACAGAAAACTTCATGAAGGAAAGGGTATCTCTCAGGTACTACCTGTGTAGAAGCTTATCTCAATTGTTCTAGAAGGGATGAATTAGTTAAGTTCTCTTATATGAAAAATCGTCTTATCTAAGGCAGAGTTTATATATCCTTGGTATTTCCCAGCTGGGGACGATAAGATTTGTCTTTATACCAGAGCAGAATGACCTGCAGTGTTCCTTGTCTGGGATTCATTTTCTCTGCAGTACCCCATTAGTTTCATAGCCCCAACTAACTGTGACTGTACTAACTTGCTCACAGGTTTACCATGAAACTTTTGAAGGTGATATCTAGCTGTGCTCCATTGAGGTAGCTTCTATTTGAAACTTTTTATTCAGAAAAGACAGTGATGTGAAAACCTGTGTATCCGAGCTGAGACCTGAGTCCCAACATGTGCATTACAGCATTTTGGAGTATTTATTGAAGAAACATCATATTGAGGTCCTCATCATGTAGACTGAAGACCTGAAGGAAATTTTAGGAATTTGAACTTACAAGGAGTGATACTGAATCCAGACTTACTAAGTCACCTGAAGTGCTTATGTATTTATGCCAAAAAAAGTTCCCAGATCAACTGATCTATATAATTTCCTAAGTCTGACCTAATCAACTAGTTTTTGTATGAAGTACTTTGTTTCAAGCAAGGAACACAATTTCCTTCTCTCTCTCTCTCTCAAACATGCATGCACCTCTCTCTTTCTCTCTCTTTTTTTTTTTTTTTTGGTCCTTTTTCGTTAGGGTTTGTTCTCAAACTCAGTTCTTGAGACACTAAAGGTGTGCTATTGAAATCAGAATTTCAGATTCTGAAATCAGAGTAAACATACCATTTAATTTCAATTTAAGCTGTGCTGAAACTGAACTTTTCAGATTCATTATTACATTTTATTCCTTCCTGCGGCTTTACCTTTTTAATCTTGGGAAATATGAATTAATTATGCATTCTGGAAGTACTGAATGGTCAACAATGTTGGTTTTCACTTAAAGAACATCATTGGAACCAAAAGGAAATTGTTGCAAAACAAAGATGCTGCCAAGTATTACAGTACAGCAGATTTATTTTGATTCAGCTGAATAGAGGATGTAGGCAGGAGACTGGTAATTAGAACTGTGTTAAATGTTTCCATTAAATCTTAGGTCCATCTGAATTGAATAAGATACTGCTTTGAACGTGCTTTATGCAACCTTGAGTCAGTGTTGGTTTGAACAACAGTGAAGTGGGCAGATCCTTGACAGTTGTCTTTGTCATTATTGCTCTTACTTATTCTATGAGCCCTGAGGAAAGGAGGATGAAACAGAAACCCTCTGGGCTTCCCGACATCTCCCAGACTGAGGAGAAAGCATAAAGAAGTCTACTTGGCGGTCCTCTGAAAGATGGGAAAAACAGCTAGCTGATGTTCCTGCAAGGCAAGGCACAGCACATCACATCACAGAAGAAACTGAAACAGAAAGGATTTGAATAATCCACTCACCTTGTGGAAAGACCGAAGAAGAGTCATTATGCATGCATGGTAGGCACTCAAATAGTGAACTGAGTTTCTAAGTGTGAATTCTTGATCAAGAAAAAATAGTGTCAGAAAGATGAAGAGTGGGACTTCCTACTAACATGCCAGTTGCATTTTTTATGCAATCGATTGTCAGTAATCCTTCCTGTGTTGCCCTGATGGGTTGGTTACTTACAGAGGTTTACCATTTGGGCTGCTGTCTTTGAGACAGATGAACCAGCAACCACTGAAAGGAAAAAAAAAAAAAAAAGAAAAACGGAAAAAAAAAAAGATAGTTTTAAAGGTATTCTTTAATGTGTACTAGGTATGGGGTTGGGGGGGTGGGGTGCTGTGGACGAATTCCCTAATGTCGTAATGAAAATGCTCAAGTGCTGGAATGGATTGCCCTGAGAAGCTGTGGAATTACCATTGCTGAAGAATTTACAAAACTTGACAAGGTTCTGAGCTGCCTGATGTAACTTTGAGTTTAGCCTTCCTTGGAGAAGGAGGCTGGACGAGAAAGCCTCCTGAGGTCCTTCTCAGCCTCAATTATTTTATGACTTTAAATTATGATAGATTAAGTTAATGATGTCATCATATGGGTAATATCAAAACTGAATTAAAATATCCCCTGCCTGTGTATTTTTTTTTCTCTAATTATTTGGATGCTTAGAGACAGACCTATATATCAGTATTTCAGTGAGTCTAACCCTTTTATTCAGCATGGTACTTAGGTGGAGTTAGTCCATTAGTTATATCCAGAAATATCAAGCTTAGTTATTTTGGATCAGTATTACTGCTTTGAAAGATTGTTGATTGTTATTGGCTTTTTCAGTTAGCTTCAACCATAAGATATGTTTTCATGATCAAAACCTAACTTCTTATGAAGTATAATACACCTAATAAAATTTTCTCCATTGTTCATGTCCCAAAATGAACCATTAACATCAGTGAGATCACATTAAGCCATTGAGATCTGTGACCTTCCACCTGCTACCACCTGAATGTGGGATGCTGTGGCACTATCTGACTGACCCCTGACAAAAGCCCAGACATTTGTGCAATGGCAGTATTGACACTGGAAAAAGGAGTTCATTGTCCAGGATGGCCATCTTTTATGAGTTCAAGGTGAAGGGCCTGTGTGAACTTTAACTCCAGACTAATTGTCAACAGAACAAACCTGTGTCCATGTGCCTGTGAGATACTCCAGCTGATCACACCCAGCTCAGTTCTGCCTTCTGCATAGTACTATACATGTGGCCTTATTCCCAATTTGGCTGTATCCACAAGTAGGTACTGGTTACTAGGTAGGCAACTGATATGTTCCATTGAGCACAGTTCCTAGGATATCCCTCGATTAAAACTGCAGTGACTGCTGAGAAAAAGGGCTTTTTAGTTCATAACAACCTAAAACATCATATAAATATTTCTAATGTGCCAGACTACTTGTTTATTTCTTGAAATCTTGAAGGCAATAATAAGTAGCTGGGGAAATAGTATATAGAAACTTAAATTCCACTTACTGGACTAACCTAAAATCTGTTAAAAATATACAGTAGGACATTCGACAACACTGCATTACTTCAGTATGAAGTGCCTGTACAAGGCTGTATATCCTTGTAACATCATACCAACTCAAATAAGTTTTCTTCCCACATTTTTATTTTTATTTTTAATGCCCTTTATCATGTACATTCAGTGGCAGTTTTCTTGAAATAGAAGTTGTACTGCAGACTTAAGCCTGGCACCATATGCCAGGAATATGCGATTTGATCAAAGAATTCCCACAACTCTGAAAAGAGTTTTTGGGTATTCAATATATTGGTAAGTTTTTGGCTGGTTTTAACTGCTTGATAGTTACAGGCTGTTTTTGTGGCCAAGAAATGGTTGTACTTTGAAACTATTTTTTTTTTCTATAGTCAATCTGGACAGTTGATGGATAATAAAGAATCCTGAAAATAGTTGAGCAGTCACGAAACAGAGCAGTACTATCTGACTGTCCTTTGGGTAAAAGTGACTTACTGATTATTAAGTACCCATTTAAAACTCTTGAAGACTCTTCCTTGAAGACCAATAAGTCCTTACAAAGCTTTCTGGTGAGGATGAGGAGGAGAGGAAGAAAGGAACTGAAAATGCATTTGACAATAACGTTTGAGAATGATCATAGATAACTACAGAATGGTCACATAACCCTTGATTTCCTTGCTTTCCCTTTTGTTTCCCAAGCAAACAGCTTTATTGTGATACCTAACTCCAAACTTCCTTTTACCCTTCATATTTTAATAATCTTTGCAGTAGATACCTTCACAGTCTTAACTATCTCCAAAGCTATGTATATAATACTTATTTTTAATATTTCAACACAGACCAGGAACAAGATAGCCAATTAAAATGAACATGCTGCTGCACCATCTCCTTTGTGTTTTCTTTCCTTTGCTCTTGTACTATACACATAGGATGTCTTGTCTGTGAACCTGACTACAAGCACCCTCAGCAAGCTTGCAGATGACACCAAGCTGAGTGGTGTTGTTGATACCAAAGAAGGAAGAGATGCCATCCAAAGGGACCTGGACAGGCTGGAGAAGTGGGCCCATGTGAACTTCATGAGGTTCAACAAGTACAAGTGCAAGGTGCTGCGCGTGGGTTGGAGCAACCCCAGACAGGAGTACAGACTGGGAGATGAACTCATTGGATCCATTAGAAACTTCTACATTTAAAAGCTTTTTTATATCCTCTGTTCTCTTATGTGAATTTTAACCCACTCCATAAATGTTACACATTGCCTGTGTGAAATGGTATACCATTTCAAAATGAAAAATTTAGAGATGCAGTGAAAAATGAGACATTTCTTAATAGGCTGCAACTATTGGTAGAATGTTGACATTCCACTAAAAATGGTTTAGTTAGAAATATTTTAAGTGTATCATAATTTAAGTTATTTATTGTTGTGTAGTTATGATGCATGCCATAATGTTGTGTATACTTACGTATTCTGAAGACATCAGAATGTTCTGAATCAGAATGTAATGTTCTCAGGAGTCCACTGTGGCTGAATGCAGCAGCAACTTTAATGTATTGAAGTGTATTTAATGTATTTAATGTATCGAAGCCCAAAATTAGGCTTTGCAATTTTATTGTAGATTATGACACTAAATTTCAGAATCTCTAGAACAATTAAAGAAAAAAAAACTTTATTTTATTCAGGGTAAAGAAATTATTACTTTCATGATGTGTGGAACATCATGACTAACCTATTTATATGTTAACAGTGGAAAAAATGCCAACCATTCCGTTGTCAGAAAGCAAAGGAAATTGCCACGTAAATATAAAGGTTTCAAAATGATTATTTTTCTAAATGTTCTTGTAATAGTACTCAACTTTAACAATGGTCATAATTGCACATTTTATTTATGTGCATATATGCATGTACATGCAAAGTAATTAGTAAGCAATATGATACTTACTAAAGCATCATCTCCTTATGTAGCAGTCTTTATGAATAGATCTTAAAACATCTAAAAAGGAGTCCATTTTACAGACCAGAAAAATTAGTTTCAGAGTTGACATATGCCTTGTCAAAGTTTTCCATAGTAATGGTCCATGTTAATGAAACCAATAATATTGCTGGTTGTGAGCTTCTATCCTGTGTCAGTGAGTAGCTGACATTGTCTGCTATATAAGGTCCCTTTCCATTGCTTTTGTGTTCAGTGTCTAGATAAGCCCTTCTTCCACCCCACAGTTACAGTGGGTGAAACCTGAATTCTACCAAAGACAATGGAAAAATCTCATTAATTTTGAGGTTTTGATTTTACAAAATCTGCATTTTTGTCAAATTTGCAATGTTTGCCCAAAGCCATGCTGTTGCACCAAGTAGCACTGAGAAAGAGGCAAGCTTAGTCCTGCACAATGCTGAGGAAAATAAAATCTATAACCTTGCTAGAGTGGCACTGATCATGAGTTAATGTACTATCTATCACAGTGATTTTATAAACTTAGGGCTGACATTGGGCTAAAATGACCACATCTGCTTGGGAGTTGGATTATGGGCCAAGTGAGCTCTTCTGTGTGGTATACACGGTGTAAATATATTCTCCCGTTAACAGAATCCACTCAGTGGGAGGAATGTTGGGTCACAGATGAAGACAGGTACAGCGACTGTGTGTTTCTAACTTGTTAATCAAACTCGCTTGTGGAGAGCTTGATCAAAATGGTGAGATTAGAAAGAGAAACATCTGACCTAAATTTTGCCATCATGAAATCACAGTATCAGTAGCTATTGTACTTGTGTACTTTTGTGGTGTTATTTTTAGAACCTTAAAAATAGTAACAAGTTTCCATTGCAGTTTTGAAGGTTGGTTGCTATAAATAAAGGTAACTTATTTCAACACTTTGCAAATACACAATACATGAATACAAAATAATGGATGAAAGAATTTGCAGAGCTGTGAGTAGAAAGGCCCTGAGAGTGAATTCAATTAAATTCTGTGCTTAGGCCAATAAAACTGATTGACACATGGATTAAAGCCCAAACCAAGTCCTTATTTACGAACCACCATGAACTTTGACGGTTTCAGGCAATACATTTTCCAAGTTGTGTTGAAGGACTTTCTATAAGTTATGACATGTAACAAAGGGAAAAAGTCATAGCAGATGAAGAAGGAGAAATTCATGGACCCATGTGGAGTCTCTTACCTGACACTGTAATTTCCAAAGTAAAAAAAATAATAAAATAAAATATAAAAATAAAAAATCCTCATCACAGATCAATAAAGGACATGTTTCCATGACATTTTTATTATTCTGATAACAACAACTTGATATTTTTGCATTGGCTTAGTTAAGTTTTTTCCTATCTGTTGCCTGCCAGAAGTAAGAAAAAAATCCTTAATTTTCAGTCTTCTAGTGGAAAGCATTTCTTTCTGATTATTAATGAATATGTACCCAGTACCATTTCATGTTATTAAGTCTGATAATTTCCAGAGAAAACAGGATAATGGCACATATCGTGTACAGAAATGTTAGGTTATGAGAATAAAGATATTAAAAATATTATTCTCCCTCTCTGTAAAGTGAAAGGTACCAGAGTGACAACCATGTTGCATGGGATTTTTTTAAGTGTATCTACTAGATTCAGTACAGATGACAATCCACACAAATTCTCACAAACAAGCCTATTACTGATCTGCTGGAGGGGGCAAGTCTCTTCATTGGGTCTCTGTGACAGTATGTCTTCCCACTAATTCTCTGTCCTTTACATCTTGGACAGATCCAATCATGGCACTTTAGATCATATGCTACTTGTGATTATTTACATGTAATGCCCTGGTAAGTATATTTTAACCACTTACATATATTTTTCTTAGAATTGGAAAATAGCCTTCAGCCTAATGTGTCTGACTATGCAGGTTTATCTTTAATCTCACATGCCTGCTATTTTCACATACTCCAAATACTTTTTTTAAGGAAACAAAAAATTGGCTGTATTTCATGTTGATTGTCATCTGTTTAAATCAGGTTTAGTTTAAATCTATTTATCTTTGGTTCTTTTTCTTTTATATATTTAATCTAGAGGTGGGGCGACTCTTTCTTGTTTTCAAAAGCCCTCCAGAATGATAAACAAACAAACAAATAAATAAATAAAATCCAAACGATTTTCATTGTGTGATGGCATGTTTATAGTACAAGAGAAAGATGGAACCACTTTTTCCACTCCTGATGTTGGCTTAAATTGATCAAATAATTGCCCTAGGCACTGGTGAATCCATACAAAAGAAAAAAAAACAAAGTTTAGTTGTGGGGGAATTAGCTCAGGGAAAGTAGGGGTGTCTCAAAACTTTCCACATGTTGAAGCCAATCCATCATTGAACACAAATCAGAAATAAAGTAAGCTTCTTTATGCCTGGTGCTTCAGAACAACTTGTAAGAGATAAAGGATATTTTTTGTCAGATCAAAGAGTCTGTGGCAGTTCTTGTTTTATCTAACTGGTTTATTTACTGCAAGTAACTGTAAAGACTCTTTTAAAAATATAACTTATAGCTTGAATATGTTGTGTTGATGCTGTTTTATACCAACAGCAACTTCAGTATCTTTTTCCAAAATAAACCAGGGAAACCATGTTGTTGTGTTTCTTCTTTGTTGTTGTTGTTCTATATTTTTTGTTTGTATGATTGGTTGATTGATTGATTTTTAACATTGCAAGATTTAATCAACTGAAAAGTCAGTTTGGACTTGGATTTGAAAATTAGTTAATTCAAAACACCAAAGCAAAACCTGGGAGTTTGCATAGCAGTCTGGGATTATCCTGTCCCTAAGGGACAAATGAAGGTGGTCATAGTTTTGCAGATTGTTTTCAGGGGAGTGGTAGTTCTGTAAGGCTCAGAATTGAGCCAGAGGTGTTTGGGTCAAAGTTCTTTCTTGCAAACCATGAGAGTTTTGGGAAGGGAGCCTGGAAAATTAATAACCAGAACATGGCTCTTATCTCAAATCTGTGAGACTTGCAGTATCTCCTTCAGTAAAAGGGAAACAACAATATTATGCTAAGCTTTAGAGGCCAGACAAAAGCCATAAACCATATGTAACACATTAGTTGTGCATGCCTATATAGTCACACTCAAATTATTCTGTGCACCAGCTGTGCAAGGTACAGTACATTTATCTTTATGCCACTTCAGCCTGCTCAGCCACCAGTTCTGTGACTTTTGTGTGAATTCAGAACAATCTTTCTACTTCCCAATATTCACTGTCACAACAGGGAGAGGAGAAAAATGAGGTCTTTTCCACATCTTGTAAAAATTGGGCATTTTGTGTAAACTGGCAGAGTGGCAATGGCTGCAATACTGTAGACAAGTTCTTCTGCTAGCTCTTCTACAGGAACAAGACACTTTGGTAGATGGTATAGATATTATTAACTAACATACTTGTTTCCTAAGTTGTGCAAGTTGCAACCTCAGTACAATACACCTGTGAGGTACTTCAGAGTGCTGTTTCTTTTTACTGTTTGTTCTGTCTGGTTTACAGATGGCTATTAAGAAAGTGTCTCTTTTGGCAATACTGCAAGGTGAGAGAAGTCCAAACTGCCTGGATTTTCTTGCCCCAGGTGTTAATTTAATGACTTATTGTGAAGTTATTCAAGTCCCCTCAGGTTGCATAGGAAATACAAAGATACACTCGTAATTGCAGCTTGAGCAGTTTAGGAGGTTGGTCCCTGCCAATCCAATTGATTTTGCACTGAGAGAGATTAAGTAGCATTTCAATCAGATGGGACTGTCTGAAAAGATATGTCTGCCTCTCATCCCCTGTTTCCAACTGTGCAGTTCAGCTTCTTCCTAACTTATGTCAGCCAATTCAATTCACTGACCAGCAGTGCTGAAAAATTTGCTGAAAAGCAATTAGTCCACCATACAAGGATAAGGAATGTAGAAAGGCATATGAATTTAGTATTTGGTCTCTAATATGAAACACAAAACTGTGATTTAATGTAAGCACTTCTGTCTCTTTCTCTCCATTTCCCCCAGACATTATTATAGAAACCTGCCATATACATGTGATGCAGCAAACAAGGGTCTTTTTTTGACTTTCATTTCTTCTGTGCCTTGCTGTTATAGCTGCCCTGCACCATTTTACTTTCCTCCACGGAAAGTACATGGTTCCAAGTATTTCCCTTGGGTATTTAGAAATGATTCAAAACAAAACAAAACAAAACAGAAAATAAAAGAAAAAATACAGTAATCTTTCTGGTGCTGACATACCCTTTTCAAGAAGGTAAGTATGCTAAGAGAGCTAGGGCCTTTTGTATTTTAGTTACTTTTGCTCAAGTAAGAGTCTTTATGCAGCAGGAAGTTGCTTCTCTTGGCTGTTTTATACCTTTACATCTATTTTTAATGCACTGCTGGGTATTTTGAATCTGGAAAGGAATTATTATTTTATAACCAATCCGTTTGCATCAGCTACACTGCTTGTCTCATCTTGGTTTGCCTAATGATTTGGTGCCAACTTCAGGGCAGCATGTCTTGTCAGAGGATGTGCTTTTCCTTCTACCAATGATGTGTTCTTCCCCCACAGTATAACAACTACCTGTGCTAGCATACCATGTTCTACAAGAAAGCAAGGAAAAGCAGAACAGAGGAAACCACTGTTTCTCCTCAGTAAAGGAGTAAGATTTCCTTCAATTACCACCTTTTCTCTTTTTCTTGTATCTTCTTCTGTATCCTTTTTGTATCCTGCTTTCATAAGGATTATTTTGCACTTGGAGAGACCTGAATATATATTCTGCACTGTTAACTTCAGCCCTTCAAACATCTGTCAACTATTTCCTCCTCTACTTTCCCCTAGGAAAAAAAAAAAAGACAAAGCAAAACAAAACAAACAAAAAAAACCACACATGGATGCCTTTAATTTTCCTTTTCTGTACTGAAGACATAATTTCAAGAGTTTACTGCAATTCTGAGGTTTAGAACTATTTAAAAATTAAAGATGATATTTTCAATTAAGCATACACTTTCAGAAAGGAAGCAGGAGAATTTTTCTCCATGCCTCTAGCTCCGTACAAGCCTATAACACTGTTAAGATCGTTATAAGCAGTGAGATTAAGTATACTCCATAATTTAAATCATACCCTAATTTGGTGCTGTAGACTTGGAATTAGAATTTGGGAGATCTTGCCTTTTGCTGCTCTTTTACTCTTACTACCTGTAAGTGGTATTTGAATGTTTCTGAAAAATGAACATCACATGCTTTAATTAGATGTTGAACTCTTCACTTTAGGCCTCTTCAAGTGCTTTCGTAAACTGATTTCATACAAACCAATAAACAGTTGGCATGGATAACGTAAGAGTGCCTTTATAATATAACCACGTAAAAGCCTTGCTAACCTTATATGTTTTCCTGTCAGTACTTCTATCACTGTTCATTTGTTACAAGAGGCTCAGGCCTAAGGAGACAATACTATAGTCTTTCCTGTTGTAATTATAATTCATAAATGAATACAGAATTTTGATACGGCAACATTTTATACAGCAGAAGGTATCAGAAATATTAACTTGTTTTATTTCGTATTATTTTTTTTGTTTGTGTATTTAATTATTTATTTATATAGTGAATCCTGGATTTGGCGAGGAGAGTTTTTCTACATCTTAGCATTGAAGAAAGGGACTTTTTTTTAATAGTTCTACTGTAGAAATATATAATTATGTGTGGGTAGATTTGGCATGAATCTCTTCCCCTTCAGGGATTGGAAGAAAACAAGCCTTTTCAAATACCCGTAATAACATACAGGTAAATAATGAATTCAGACCAAATAACTGCTAAATATGAGAAAAACAGCAATATTTCTACTCCTACTGCTAGCCAGAAAAAGATCAGTGATTACTCGTATCCTGCCAGTGATATTTTATACAGACCTCTCTACTGTTTTCAAGTGGGAGATCAGTGCCTGGGTTGATGGCAGGATGTGGACCTTGTAAAGTATTTCCTACTGAAAAGAACACTTTGGATTTTTGGATAGGTTAAAATGTCATTTAATGAGTTGGATTATGGAAGATGGACTCCCACACTCAGGAGTAAGTGTAAACTGACATAAGAGATCTGGATTTTGCAAAAGACCTTATGAGGCATATCCTCAGGTCAGTAAGAAATCTCACTAACTTCCCGTGTGGTCTTTGTACAGCCAGAGTTTGTGGCAAAAAAGACTTGGCTGAAAGGGGCAGTACCTCAATACCCAAGCCTATGAATGTGGTTTAACTGTTTACATATGGTGACTCTTAACACAGGACAGTGTGGTTCATATCAGAGCAGCTAGCATTTCTCCACAGAACAGAACGGGCTTCTGTGGAGCTTGTGCCTCTTTTGAAATTAGTACTCTGAAGGTAATGGCAACCACTGGCAACATTTTATATTTTTACTTCTCTGTGGGTATCCAAACTCGGTTTTGAAGTGTTTCTATGTATGTGGTGCAGAAGGATGCTAATAGCTGTGAGTGGGAAGGAGGGACTGGTGTGAAGTGTAGAAGCTAAGGCTGACCTGCAGTCTGCTCTAAGTGAAAGGAAGACAGTAGAAAACATGAGTATCTACCATCTAGAGAAAACAAAGAGGAGAGATTTGGATACAGATGGTTTTTCTGGAGATCCTTTTTTTTTTTTTTTTCAGGAAAAGAGGAATCTGAGCAAATAAACAAGGTTATGCAAAAGCCTGCAACCTAAAATCAGTTTCTTAAGCTAATGTTAACAATCCTATACAGTAATGAGTAATTGCTCGGGTAAAAATGCCAGAATTATGAATGGGGTGCACTGTTAGCCCAGTTGTCCTGCAGGAAAGGATGAAGGGGTCTAGGGTTCTGAGCTACTTCCAAATCTGCATCAGGGTTAGAAACTAAAAAAGAGTTTTCTGTGAGTGCTGGTCTGGTTCTGAGTTCTCACTGCAAAGGCTGTGTCTGTCTGACCAAGCAAGGTAGTTTTTTTTTTTTTTTTTTCAACTTAAAACTTCAGCTAACAGCTGGTAGATTCATATCTTCAGCCAACAGGCCTTATAGCCTTTGGAATATATTTTAGCTCTAACCTGTAAATGTCTCTCTAATGTTTTTTAAATTGAGTCATGGCCAATTTAACTTACTACTTTTCTCAGTCTGTCAGGTACTTGGCCCTGTGTTGTCTCCTTGACTATATGGAGAGATGTAGTGCAGCAGTCATCTGAGACATGAGAGCAGATCTTCCTGATGTTTCTGGTAGTCAAATACATACGCTGCATGTGGGGTAGTGTGTAATGGTAATAGTAATGTTAGTAAAATGGATTTAGAGGCATTATGTATTGGATCATGTACGGTAAGAAAAGTTATGGAAGACTGGGACTGCCTTTAAGGAAATCTAGTGCAACCCACATTTGTCCTGGGACTTCCTAAATGGAAACTGTGCATGTGTATGTAGTGTCTGTGTAGCTCCTGTCATACTGTACAGGTCTTACCGTAACACTGGATATGTACAGAAGACTGGGCAATGGGCATTCAGGTTATGTCTCATTTACTTTGTGTCTGTGGACTCACAGGCTGTGCTTGTGTGCTAGAGTTGCTCTGTGTGTACTGCTTTATGGATACTTTTCTGGACAGTGTAGACCAAAGTGCTTAATTTCTGCTTAAGTGAAATTCCTGGGTAGAAGTAAAGGCTTTATCTAGGAAAGTCTAGACTCACGAGGAAAACCTGCCTCTGAGATCACGTGGAGAGACAAGAGCACAGACACTGCAAATGTTGTTCCTGGGGAGCTGGAAGTAACTTCCTAGCATTTTCTGATATTCATTGTAGGCAGAAGATAACTTACAGCCAGGTGGGTCTTTTTGTTTGCCATTGTGCCTGTGTTGTAAACAAACTGATTGGACTGGAGGAATATTGAAGTATCTGCCCGCTCTGTCAAATTGTCTTATCATCTCTGCCTCAAAGAGGAGCAATTATTAAGACAGGCCTCCTTGTGCTTTAGTGTATCTTTCTAATTAAAAAAAAATATAGTGAATGGTCCTGTAGTTCAGGAGGGTCTTGGAAAATAGGTAGCAGTTTCTGTCTTCTCTTGGCTATATTGTAGCTTTCTCTTGGTGGAGGAAAAAAAACTTTAATATTTATTTTAAATCAGAAAATGTGTGAGTTAGTATGGTTTGCTTGCTATATCTTAATTTAATCTTTATAGCTTCACATATGGAACCGTGTGGATATTTTAAGAAGCAATCTCTTTGCCCTACAAATTCCTAGTAATGATGCTTCAGTTCAGAAGATGACATAAACTGTTTTAAAACCTGTCTGCGTATCAGGTTATAAGTCTTTTCTAATTTCATTTTTCTGTTTTAGCAGTAATGTTTGCAAAACCTAGGTCTGGGGTTTCTCTATCTGTCTATCTATCTATCTATCTATCTATCTATCTGATCTATCTATCTATATCTATTTATTTATTTATTTTTCAGATATGTCTTGAGACACATTACAAGCTCTCTCAGTCAAACTCCTAGGAGCACGATGAACACTACTGACAGATCTTCCAACACTACTACCTAATAATATTCCTGGGAATGATGGAGGGGGAAAATGGGAGGTGAATGAATTTACTGCTGTGCCTGTATGAGCACCAATCTCAGGCAATCTGTAACAAACCTTCCTTTCCTAGAATTGATGTTTTGAGGTTAAAGGTTGAAAAACATTCCAGAAACAGAGTCTGAAATGAAAGTTGTTCCTTTGTGTTTTCCTAGCTGGAATCAAGGAGAGTCTATTGTCCATCATGTTTTATTTATTTATTTGCATACATTATCTATATCGCAAAACTGTTCTTCTTTCATCCCTGTAATAGCAGGCCTAAGTAGTTTGCTTGACCTTTAATGAAGGTTTGTGGGAGGGAAAAATGCCAGAGCTTCTGCCCTGCTGTTCATAGCTGCAACTTTATCTCATCTTGTGGCTCAGAAGGCTGCTCAGCTTTCGTCAGAGAGTCTGAAGTGAGGCCCCTCAGGGGCATGCTATCTCTTGGCTAGAGAAGGCATGAAAAAGGAAAAAAAAATATCTTAATGATGGGCTATTCTTCAGCTTTTCAGCTACCAGCATAATCTGCTTGGATTGGGAAAACATTTCCTGAACTTTTAACTAAAAAGAAACCTTTCCTCCATCTCTCTCTGTTTTGTCTCCCCCTCAGTCAGGAAAAAATAGAAGTTAGAACAGCCTGGCATAGGTTGTGCTACACTAAGAAACCTGTTTTTCAGTCATAGCTGGTATTCAGCAATGAAAAATAATAATAATAATAAAAAAGTGCAATGTCATCTATCAGCAAGTTGTGGACAGCTTTGTCTGAAGGATAAATCTAAGATACTGTTTAGATGTGACAGGGTATGCTTATTTATTCATTTTGCTGTGGGTAAAACACAGACAGGACAGTAGCAATAATGTCCCTTTTCTGTTAAACCAGAAAGCACCTATATGCACAACACATCACAGATCTAATGTAGAGTTAGCATGTTCAGCTCTCTGTGATCTCAACAGAAAGTCCAGAATGTGCATCTTGCTTTGAAGAGTCAGTGACCATTATAGTTATCCCTGTGTCATGATCATAGTAATTACCCCCAAGTATTTTAGAGCATCAGAAAAAAAAGGTTTTAATGCTGTGCAAACAAAGCTATTGCACAGTGGCAATGCCTACCATTGCCAGTTACTAGGGGTCAGCTCTGCCTAGCCATGCTCAAACTGACCAGTGTTTCACTCCAGCTCTTGGGCATCATTTGAATAACAATGTCAAAATGGGTTGTCGTTTTACTCTCTATTCATAGAATTCTGTCTGTTTTTGCATTTTATTTCACACATATTTATTTCCATATATTTTATTTCAGCTTCTAATTAATGGCTTCTAGCTTGCTGTTAAGCTTGGGGGAATTCCCACTGCTCTCTGCTGTGGTACTAGCTCTTTCATATCCTGGTGCTGGTCCAGAATAATAAAGCATTCAGCAGCAACTACAATATCCCACACTTGTTTTTTTCTGTCTTATGTGTGCTCAGCTGGTATCCTTCTCATAATATGAAGGTTTTTGTTACTCTGGCAGCTTAGCAAAAGTAAAAAAGCTGCAAAAGCAACTTAGTAAAAGCAAAAGAAAAACAAACAAAAATAATGAAACAAACAAGCAAACAAAAAAAATCTTTCATCCGGTCTGATGTCCACTTTCTCCCTGTTTCGCATCATGTGCAGCATTGTCCCAGTCCTAGCAGCAGCAGCATATCTTCTGTGCTGGTGCCTGATATTACCAGCATTGCTTTAAAGTGTACATGACACTTTCATGACCACTGATTATTGGTTAGATAATATTAACAATTAGCTTTTTGAGTCTTTTACACTGCCTTACATATTGGCCTCTTATTCCGTGCTATAAAATTCAGATATGGCTCAAATTACCTTATGGCAGAGGAGACATGGGCTGTCTGTTTGTGAATACCAGTTTCAAAAACATATGGAACATTAAAAACTGCTTGTTAACTGTGGGGAGTTTGGGTTCAACGTTTAAGGCAAAGCAACATAGCAATTCCAGGCAAGTATGTTTGACATAAGGCAAAACTAATTCCCTAAGCAGAGATATTAGCACACCTTACCATTTAGGCTAATTGGCCCTGCTGCTTGCTTGAATGGCTTAATAGTGCTTGTTGAGAATAAGAGGCCAAAACTTGACCATATGCACTAACAAATGTTGTGGTAACTCCCATGTCTTCCTGCTGTATGCTTGTTAAGAAGATTAGTCAACATAGCTGATTGCAAATTTTGCATGTTTGGGGCCCATGTGAGGGGATTTGATTCACATAATGTAAACAAGACCGCTGTTAAAGTAACTCTGTGTTCAGCATGGATAAGATGGGAGAGATCTTGAGTACTTAATGAGAAAGGACTGTTCCTGTGACCCCTATTTCCTTTCCTTTTAAAAGTCTGTGGGAGAGAACTTTAAGGATTAGGCCTAAATTCATTAGGAACATTATTCTCCCAAGTCATTATCAAATTAAACTCTATAGCATGACTCCCAGAATGACTTAGTATGTCTTCTATGGAGACAAACTCTCCTCTGATCCAGTAATTCATGTATCATCAACACAAACTGTTCAAGTATCAGTAATGTTATATCATCTCATGAATACAAAGAACACTGCCTGAGACAAAGTTGGTCCTAGGCCATAGAAAGCCCACAGTATTTTTGTATAGAAAACGTATATACATTTCTTAGGCATTTTGGCAAAAGTTCCACAGCAGCAAAAGACAGACTAGGGCTATAAGCAGGAAACATATTAAAGTTATGGAACGAGCTGTTCTCTTACTGACAGCATCAAGTGCAGAGGGGCATATTTTGGATGAAACTGAGGGGCACAGTCACTGTTCCCACCACATAATGATGACTAAGTTTTGTTAGGGGAGCTGCTGTTGATCAGTTTGTGCATTTTGAACAAGCTCTGGATATGTGGGTAAAATATTAAAATGAAGGTAAGGTTCATGGATTCTGAGGAAAAAAAGGATTTGTCTCAACAGTGCCCAGCATTCCTTCCCTGTACACATCCCCTCTATTCTTACACTTCACCATGGCAAAACGTAGCAACTAGTGGTGGCAAAAAGGCTGAACAGCCTTCAGGGGGAGTAGTGGGAAGAGTCAACAGAGACAGCATCAGGGAGTGCATGGTTGAGTCTCTAGATATGCTTGTCTCCACAGGTGAAACTTGACTACCAATTTCTCTCTCTGAATGACTGTCAGAGAGTCTTGTTAAAAATAAATACTGAGAATTTGTCTTTTTGCTATCAGTAGAGATATGGCACTTGTTCCCTTTCTTAAAGTTGCAAGTGCTTTAGGACACTGGTATAGTGTTGTCTGGCTGTGTGGAGAATGCTCTCCTGCCTGTAAGCCCATGCACCTGTGCATTAAACAAGCAAAGTTTAAGTTGCATGGATTCACCTTAGTGCTGAAACATTAAATTGAACTTGGATAGGGAAACTGAGGATTTGGTGTAGATACAAGTGTACAGGGGTCTGCTTAGGCACCTCTGTCCACCATGAATGCTGCCTATTACTAAGGCTCTGTATTTCCTGCTCGTGGACAACTGTTACAGGCAATCTTTTTCTCCTGATGTGGGGGCAGCTCTTTGATCTAAAAATTTTGCCTATCCCTTTGTTAATCCAGCATACATCCCAGGACTCAGAGCCACACTAGCAAGATGATATTTACCATGTAATTATCCTCTTCCTCCTCCAGTTTCCCCAGCCCCTTCCTTCCTCTGCAGTTCCCTGGCAGGAAGGTATGGCTCATATGGGAAACTAAGTCCTTTGTGTCTGTGGCTGCCTTTTCGTTCTGCATTTGAACAGGCCATGGCATAAAGGGAGGCTGTCATTGCCATAGCACTGCACCAAAACCAGAAGTCCCAGTGGGCTGCAGTGGCAATTCCCCTTAACTTCTTGCCTCAAGGTTGTGTCTCTATGGCATATTTTCCCATTCTGCTCCCTGCAGATGCTTCATTTTTTCCACTTAAAAAAAAAAAAAAAAAAAAAAAAAAAAATTGTACATGGTAAATTTCCAGCAGGAATAATCTCACCAGTTAGGACTTGTGATCACCTGCCTGTTTCCCCACTAAGAAACATTTTAATAGCATCAAAAGGTAGTGGCTGATTTCTGAGTACCAGGATATACAGCACAACAAAAGAAGAATTTTAAACTATAATTATGAGGTCCAAATCTTTGTTGTTAGACCATATTGTTTTTCAAACGGGCTGAATATAAGGCATATTGGTACTATAATCTTATAAGCACACATAGCAGGAATCCTATTTTTGAAGATTGCCCACAGAATCACTGAAAGGTGAAACCAAGATACACAGAATTAATTCCCTTTTCTGCTACTAATTCAAAGAGTGTCCTCCTATGGACAAATGTTATCCACTTATTGGTTTTTATATCTCACACACTTACAGCAGTATTAGGGTAATTGTTTCACAAAGCAGTAAGCCAGCAAACCATTTTAAAAGTATGTCTAAGATTTCTAATGTATTTATTTGTGCATATATATATTTGACATGTTTTTATATATATATATTTAATGTTTCTTTTTTTCTTCTTTTTTTTTTTCTTTTTTTTTTCTTCTTTTTTTTCTATGTCATTGCTGTAAGGGTAAACCCAAGTGTTGGAGTATTACTTAGCACCAGGCACAAAAACCTGATCCCAAGTAATCTGATTAAAGCACATATTTCTCTGGAGATAAACTGATTTGATTTAGGGCCTTAGCTACATGGGAAAGAATATGGGATAAATCCTCTAGGCTCCAGTCCTGCAGGCATTTTCACACAAGTATAATTGCTTGCAGGGGAAAGCTTTGAGTTAGGCCTAAAAGTCATAAAAAACATTTACTTCAGTAACTCTATAAACAACACCAGCCAAAGAGAAATTAAAAATCATCTATAAAAGAATGACACTTATCTAAAGATCAAGAGCTAAATAAACAACTTGTTGGGTGACATCTCTCAGATTAATGATTGGTAATAAAAGGAAAAAAGATTTTAGAAGCTTAGAGTTTCTGGATTCTTTCCACATCATTTTTCTTTTACACATGTTAAATGGAGGCAGATTCACTGGTTTAATATCTGCTAGTGACATTGGGTTTAAATTAATGCTGGTTGTCTACGTAACTTAGAGCAAAATGGAAGTTCTGTAAGACTAACATCTGTGATGACATCAAATCATGTCTGTGATGTAAATCTCAAATAATGTTCTGTGTTTGCTTTCTCTCAGCACATTAGTTATAGTATCAAGTATTCTTGATTTGCAAGCAAATATTATTGCATATTGGATTACTGGGCTTGAACTGTCTGTTTAGTTCCCCCAAATACTTGCCATCACTTATTTTTTTTTATGGTGAGTGGTGTGCTGTAGTGTGGTTAATGTGGATTGTGAAATACAAAAGATGTCTTCCCTATTACTGCATTAAGTTTCTAGCTTACAATCTAATTTTATTGCCAAAAGCTACGTTTACAGGCCAATTATTTTTTAAACACTTTCTCTGTATGAAAAAAAAATAAAAAATTGAGGTAGGATCATTTTTTCTTGTTAAGAGAATTCATTGTTCTTTTCTGTTTAAGAGATTTTAGTTTGAGGAGATTATTTCACAAAAATATAAAATCAGACTGCAAAAAGATGCAAACTCTGATCTTGGCTATGAGTATTTAAATTCTGTTGACTCTAGCATATGTCTATGTAATATTTTTTCTGGCTAAAGGAAAGGCCACCCTCAAAAGTAGTGCTTTGAGCAATATACTGCTTTGATATGTCTAAAGAAAAGTGGATAAGAATTTCTAGAATTTCTAGAAGATTTCTATTACTGGTTATTATACATATATCAACAAAAAGAGTTAGTCAGCAATATTGTATATCCTATGATGTATAATTTTATACCACTAGAACCACGACCCTAAAGATTGCAAATTGGCATAATTCCACTGACTATGGAGAGTTACAACAGCTGAAGCTTTGGCAGTGTTTTCCAATTGTACATTGTATTACAAGTGACACGTTATTTCAGTGCTGAAGTTTTATCATATCCGAGGAATCCCTTTGTACCTGAAGTGGACGGAACATTCTCTCTGTTGTGGAAGTAAACAAGACCCATGAAGAGCTTACTACAAATCATTGTAAATAGTTACCTCAGGTTTATTTTCTTCCAAAGTCTGCTGGTTGCTAGAATATGTGTCACATTATGTGTACAAGAACAGACACTGTGTCGCCATTGTACTGAGTACGTGATTAATAAAGAAGCTTATTTTTAACAGCAAAACAATGTGCTATATTTAGGAGTATACAGATTTAGCCAGATTAAAATGCTGCAGATGATCTTGAGATGACCACAGAAATAATTTTCTTTTTTTTCTGAATGTTGTTTCTTTGGCAATTTAGGTTCATGAGAAAGCCATCAAAAGAAAAACTGTGTATGACCCCTAATTCCTCTTGTTCTTTATGTTGATAGCTAATTATCAATATTTAAGGAGGAACATAAAAGAAATTTGAATAAGATTGATTTAGTTCAGTTGAATGTGATTTTTAGATGTTCTGCTTGAATTTAATCATTTTGATCTTGTGGCTTAGATATTCTTTTTTAATTCATTTATGCTGAGATTGGCTTTTTTTTTTTTTTTCCCCCACACCCTTATAATCATTGTGTCTTGGCCCAAGTAAAACAGATGACACATTCTATTAGGATACAGAAAATTAATTTAGAAAATTAGAATTTTTAGAAAAATTAACCACTTCTAATCTGAATAAAAAAGAAAGTTCAAAAGTGGAAGTAATCAACTGGATAATAAGGTGTCCATCCTTTGTTTTATTATATATAATGTATGCCTTGTGTGCTTTTAGGTGTTATCTGCATGAAGGATGAAAGCATGAAACCATTTTTTACACCCATCTTCTGGAACTGGTAAGGAAGGATGGTAAGTGTTGCTAGATCAAAGGTTTTGTTATCTTTTGTTAATATCTAGACTGAACCCAGGATCCTGCAAAGAAAACAGCACGTGTGCAACTGTTAAAATGAGTTTTGTCTGTGTGGACTTAATTGCAAGATGGTAGGCCTGAAGCTCATCAATGACTCTGAAGTAGCGTAGCCAAACCCTAATCCTAGAGACGGTGCTGAGTATGTGGAATCATGCAAGAAGAATTGTTGAAATTCAACAGAACCTTGTGTGGGCATCAAGAGAGCAACACTGTCTATGTACTGTCAGTGTGTATTAAGTAGCAGGATTGGAGCTTTAATTTGTTTGACTACTCTGCGTAGATGGTACTTCATACAAAGGTTAATATCTAGTTTTGGTAATGTATCACTGTAAAGGAATAATCAAATGACACGGTAAGCATTTTTGCAAATATTGTGAAGCTTCTTGGCATTGGCTTTCATTGGCATTATAGAATTGAAAATCTAATATATCAAAGTAGAAACTATATGTATAAAAATTACTCACAGCAAACCTGTATAAAACCTTCCCTTCAGAATACCACAATTATAGTTGATAAACCATAAATGGCGCTTGGAGAAAAATTTGAAAACATAATGGCTTAAGAATTTGGTTTGTTGTTATTGTTATATTGAAAATTCACAATAAGATTGTAGAGGATTGAACTAATATACTGAACAAAAACTAAAAATTTGCAAGACTTCTAAAATCTTTTAAGAGACTTAATTAGTCCTTAATATAATTTGAAAAGCTTTATGGACACTTTTTTTTCTTTAATAGTAGTGGCAATAGAACTTTTCATATTCTGAAATATTTCATATAACTATGAATCACAGTGGATTTAAAACTCCCAAGTGTCTTTCTGAGTCAAATGTAAGAGTGCTTTCGGCTAGATAAAGGATATTTTATGCTTTTTACTTGGTTATATCAAGTAAGGTTAGGAGGAATTTCATAGCCATATAAATTCTCATTTTCTTCTCTGCAATTCTCAGCATTTTTTTTTAACAGGAGAAACTATTCCTTTTAAGGCAAATTTTAATTAAAGTAAAATGATTGAGCATTTTTATAAAGACTACAGTGTACAGAAAATAGGCAATGCATGAAAAAAGACATGGGTTATACAGATATCCTTTTCATACGCATATATATATCTGTGACAGTTCAAAAAGTTTTAGCTTTAGTCTTTCTGTGTAGAACATATTACATACATAGAGGTTTTGTCATGTTTATAATCATAAACTTTCCAAATGGATATAAATGCTTCATTGTTCTTAAAATTAGTGGCAAGATTAAGACATCTAGTGTTACACTTTCAGAATCAAATCCTTGGTGTGTTAATTTTTCTGTCAAACTAAAAACTGCCTTTTCCATACTCATTATTGCATTTCAACACCTTTTCCCCTAACCTCACATTCCTGCTTGATAATTAGTTGCATACATACAGTGTCCTTTAAAATACACTGTTTGGCACTCTAGGCTGTAAAATGATAGCACCCATCCACCGAAAGTAAATATCTTTTAGAGCACTTCATTGCCAAACAGGAAATGCTACAAAGCCACAGCCATGTAAATGAATTGTTAGAACTTTTCTATCTAGAATGCATCAGTAGTCCCTGTAGCTGAAAGGCAGAACTAATAAAAACAAATAAATAAATAAATCTCAGATTTTCAGTCAGCATTTGATATTAGTAGTGTTTGCATGATCATACTGAACATATTAACTTTTCTGTTTGTTCAAAAATGATGTTTTCAGGACATTGTACATGGTCTGTATTTTGAATAGAGCAATAGTGATTGGTCCAGAGCTCAAGTGGAAGAATTTATTTTATTTTCTATTTTAACCAAGTAATAAATATTGGAAACAATCTATAAGCTTAATTCAGGCAGAGCAATAATGATACTGAATTGGCAGATATGAATACCTGTTCTGGTTATTTAAAAACAGGGATGATGAAAAATGATGACATTCAAAATTCATCAATGATTTCAATCCATTTTTTTAGAGGATTCTAGTACAGTTATCTTACAGCAAAGCTGTCCATCAGTGCAAGAAGTGCTAACTTTTAAATCCAAGACATGAATGGATTTAGATGGTACCCTTAATTGTTTGATCCCCCCTATCTGTAATATATGACACACTGTTAAATCTGATAATGATCTTATTGTTATTTATATAGTATATCTTTTTTTTTTTTTTTTTTTTAGTGAACTTGCTTCATTCATTCTTATTTACCTTTTATATTTCCCTTCCAAACAATTTGAGTCATTTGGAGTTACTGAATGTACTCATTTGAAGCAGTGTGTGCTCGGATTTTCTGAATTCTTTGAGTATGACTTTTAAACAGTCTGGAAACAAAGGTAATCTTTCCAATCAGTCTATTGGGAAAGAGTAGTGATTAATTCAAGCATAACATGACATTCCAGATTTAATTTGTATTTCTAACTAACTCATAGAATAAAAAAAGCTGAAATAGATGTGGAGGAATGAGTAGCCATGCTTGTAAAATCACCTTTCAGTAGCACCAGGCTGGAAATTTGAAGTTGGTGATGGGACAAACCACCAAGTTAGTGTGAAACGCTTGAGCACAAGATCTGGTCTGCACACCACTCACTGAGGAAAGACTCTCTTCCATCTCCTTGAATCATAGAGCAACTCACAGGGAAGATAAGCCATTTGTATATTTCATGTCCCTTGGAGCAAACCCTGACTCAAGAACTGTCTCAGTACCATATACAGCTGTACAGAACCCTCTAATGCTCAGTAGGTGCAGTTACATTGCCCACTGGTATGTTGCAAAGGAGGAAAGACCAAGATTGCACAGCTATCAAACAGCCAGTTATGAACCAGCAGTTGCTGCTTCACACTCCTGTGTCAACGTGCTCCTTGCTGCTTCTGCTCTTGGTGTCATTGCTGTTGGCAATGTTGTTGCTATTATCACTGTTGTCATTTCTCTCATCTGTGCTCAGAGGGACTGATACTCCCGATGGCCTGTCTTTTGACCAAATAAAACAGCTTTGGCCAGGTACTAACCAATACTACAAGCCTAGTTCTTCACATATGAGATTGCAACAGAATACTATACAAAGGCCAAAAGTCTGATAAGTGCACCAAACAACCAGGATTAATACTTTTAAACTGAAGAATATTTACTTAGAAATATAAAACCTGGTTAGTTAATTTGAAGTTCCAGGGCAAGGTAGACACTTTACTTGCTTTTGGGCATGTAGACAGCTGGCCAGTTTTCTGGCCCATTCAGTTCTTTTCTGTGAAGCTCCACATCTGTCCAGTCGATGGAGGCTGAGATGAGAAGGTAAAAGGAAATGTCCCACACCATTTACAATTAAGAAATTACTATCTAAAATCACTAATTTTATTTTGCTTAGGCCCATCTAGGTCCCTTTTTTTCCACCTCACCCAATAATAGCTGTCAGCTATAAAATAGGACAGAAGGTCTGGCTCCACCTTGTCTCAACCCATCTTGAAGACTGAGCTGGTGGGCCTGGAGGCCAGGGACCAGTTCCTCCAGGCAAGCAGAATCTAAAAGTTGTGGTGATGGTGGCTCTGGCACAGTTTGATGACTCTTCCAAGGAGAAAGCCACCACAGACATACTGGAAGGAGATCAAGTGTTTGTGCTTTTATATGAGAGTCTTCAACGTAGGAAATTTGTGGGGGACACTAATAGATAAGAGATGAAGAAGATGCATGCAAGAGGAGGCTCCTGGGAGGTGTGAGGGGCAGTGCAACAGCTGCTTCAACTCTGTGATGCTGTATTAAGGCCAATAATGTGCACTCCCACTCTACTGTATCAGTCATTGCTGACTAATGATAGGTAGTACAAAAAGTAGTAATTTGTCCTTGCCTGATGTCTTATCTTAAACCCTGTATTTTTAAATGAAGAATGAAGCCAAATAGTCTCATAATGTAGAAAAGTTAATTAAAATTCACAAAAACAAAGGGGACAGTATTTACCTGCTTAAACCACAGTCCTGTTGCTATTCATATGAAGTCATACGAGGGAAATGGCCTTTGTCTTTAGTTCTGTAGAACTCTTAACCTTGGGCATCATCTAAGAATAGGATATGCAGAGAGTGATTATTTCTGGCTTTCAGGTCTTTTCTCCCAGAGGACCGATCTTTGTTCTTTTGGGGAAGGAATTCAGTCATCTAAAAAAAAATCCAATAATGACAAGTTATTTGGAGAATATCCACCAGCTTGTTTAGCTTTCTTGTTAACAGATCAAAGAAAACTTATGTAATTTTTATATAACATTCATGTATGCATACTTCCTTTCTCAGCAAAAGTGGTAACATTACCTTGTCATGGTTTACTTTGTTTTGTTTTATTTTAATACTATTGTGTTTAAGAGCCCGTTGTTCCAGCTCGGCTTTTTGAATGTCCTCTAGTCATAAAGTATAGTTTCATGTTAACATGAAAAATTTCTAATCTTATCAAGCTTAGCTTGATATAAATTTTGATATCTGAATGGATAGCATATCTTTTAACTGTAAGGTCTGTTTTAAACCTCACTGGGATGAATGGGATTCTTGCCCCAGAATGCAGTTGCTCTTCAGTTATGTTCTTATAAGTTCTTATAAAATCTTTAAAACTGAAAAGCCCCAGAGACTCTCCTCTAGTTTGTGTGAGTGCTTGATCTTAACAACACTTGTTGAGTATTGTACTGCTTGCTCATTACATACATGCTCAGTTGGCTAAAGAACTGGGTACAGCTGGGTTGCCCCTTGTTCTAAATTGCTTCTTGTCTTATCCCAGAAGAATCAACATCTTTGATCAAAAATGTGTTTCCTGCTGCAATTCAGAATATTTTCTGAAAATCATCAGATTACAATATTCCATTTATGTATGTTCCTTTTCACTGGTTTACTTTTAGGCCTGGGCTCCTACCCGAGTTCCATGTTGCTATTTTATATTTTCCATATTTTTTTGTTTGCAAGTACTGTGTGATCACCATGCTTTTAATGACTTCTCCCTTAAAACTCTACCATAGTTTAAGCATAAATTAGTCATGGCCCAAGACAGATTAATATTCTAACATCATTTCTTGATAAACAGTTTACCTAGAAAGTTATAATGTGAGAATTTTTACTGTTCTGAACTTGTCACAGTTGAGAGTACTACACCTATAAATAATGAAAATAATTTATATTAATGTTTATCACTACACATTTCTTTTTATGGAATATAGAGAAGTCTCATGGTATTTGTGGTGAAAACCTGAATTAGAACAACGTAAAACTGGAAATGAAAACTGTAAGTCACCTTAGCATGGTCAGATTATTTCAACTTTAGGTACTGCTACCTTTTATTAGATATTAAATGTTAGTATTTACTGCAGTTGAACAAGTCCTAATGACTTGGGATATGCTGAAAATGCTTCCAAGATTGTATTTAATGCAGAATTGCTCTACTTCCTGTGCTAACGTTAAAAAATAGCAAATACAGAGAAAATATGAAAAACATTATCTTTCTTCTAGGCCAGATTTTTCACCAAGACTGTTCAGCCATGCAGTAAATACTACTAAAGCATAGAATCATAGAATTATTAGGGTTGGAAAAGAACTCCAAGATCCTCTGGTCCAACCATCCCCCTACTACCAATGTCACCTACTAAACCGTGTCCTTAAGCACCAACTCCAACCTTTCCTTAAGCACCCCCAGAGATGGTGACTCCACCACTTCCCTGGGCTACCTGTTCCTGCCTCAAGCCTGTAGTGCTGAATGGGGCTGTTGTGGCCAAAGTGCAGGACCTGGCACTTAGCCATGTTGAACCACATCCCATTGGCCTCTGCCCATCAACCCATCCTGTCCAGGTCCCTCTGCAGGGCCTTCCTACCCTCTGGCAGATCAACACTACCCCCCAGCTTGGTGTCATCTGCAAACTTACTGAGGGTGCACTCAATTCCCTCATCCAAGTCATCAATAAAGATATTAAAGAGAATGGGCCCCAACACCAACCCTCGGGGAACACCACTGGTGACTGGTCACCAGCTGGATTTCACTCCATTCACCACTACTCTCTGGGCCCGGCTGTCCAGCCAGTTTTTAACTCATCAAAGCGTATACCTGTCCAAGCCATGGGCTGCCAGCTTCTCCAGGAGAATTCTATGGGAGACTGTGTCAAAGACCTTGCTGCAATCTAGGTAGACTACGTCAACAGCCTCATCCACCAGGTGAGTCACCCGGTCATAGAAGGAGATGAGGTTGGTCAAGCAGGACTTTCCTTTCATGAACCCATGCTGACTGGGCCTGATCCCCTGGTTGACCTGCATATGCTGCGTGATTGCATTCAACAAAACCACATCCTGATCCAAATCACAGAATGTTTTGAAGTTCACTTGCCCCAAAGAAAAAGCCAAAATATTATAGACAGTGAATACATTAACAGTTGTTTAAGGTCTGTTACATATAAAGTATTGCAGCTGTTGTCCCTGTAAATGTAAGTAACTTCCAGTTCTATTGTACTGTTATGCATGGCATTATGCAACAATTTGGAAAATTCATGCTAACTGTAATAATGTACGTTTGGCTTTTTTTTTTTTTTTTTTTTTTCCCTTCTATTTAGAAGGAAAGATCCTTACATGTATTTCTATTGAGAAATAAGAAGGTCCATATGTGTATCAATGAAATAATTTTATTGAATTAAGGAAACAAAATCCTTCCAGTGTTTAAATTCTGACAGACGTGTATGTCTCTCAAGTGCAAAGAACTGGAAAGAGGGGAAAGAAGAACAGAGCTTTTCTGTGTCTACAGAGGTATTAGTTTAAGACAAATATATTTTTTTTCTAAAAGTCATTTAAGATTAATACTCAAGAAGTTGTTCTTAATGTGTAAAGTATCAAGGCAAAAATGCCCATTCTGAAAATGATGGTCCTGTTTGGCAAATTCTGCTAAACTTGAGGATATGTGGCACATAAGATGAAAAATCAAGGTGCAACAGAGGACCAGATATTCAGCTAGCGTTATTGTTAATAAAGAGATGTGAATTTTCAGCAGCTCAGGATCTAGTCATCTAGTCCATAAAAATCTGTCAGCTTGCATGTGAAGTCAAGTGGCATTCTTTCCAGAGACTTTAGTAGATGTTGTGGCAAAGCTCAGTGCTAAACGTGCAGTGCTTTCCAGAATACTGAAATGTGGAAAAGAGGATAATTTGCTCACTGAGTTGCCAATTTTGTAGCTAGGAAACAGAAGTTCTTAATGAAGGATACAAAAACTAAGTAAAAGCTGGAGTTTGAATTAGCAACAAAATTGTTGCAAAGAGTTTAGAGTTTCAGTCAAATTTGGACAAAGTTCTGAGCCGGCAAACCTCAATTGTGATGATATCTTCTCTGTAGCTATTGCTGGGGACACCTGTAACTCCCATTAGCTTGAGGGGGATTTGTATGTGCTTAGCACTTCTCAGAACTTGGACCCTGATGGTTACACAAATCTTGTATTCTGAATTTGCAGAGTCACAAATCTGGAAAGAAGAAATTTTGACTATTCTGGTCTTTTTGGGTTCTGGTCAGGCCAGAAATACTGAAATAATGGATTTTCCCATAATATTTCATCACTTCAGCTTCTCTTCCTATTCAGAAGCAGGAAGTTCAACAGTATTCTGAAATGAAAAAAAATCTTTTAGAAATTATCCTGCCATTCAACCCTAATTCAGATAGGTTCTCCTGTCTTTCTTTGACTCTGAATCCACAGGTCTTACTTTCAGGAGTGGACCATTATTCCTGGGTCGATGTTAAACTTACCACCAAAATTCATCCACTAAGTGATATTTGCAACCATTTTATGATAAAGTGAATATACTATAAAACTGAAGATTTAACATGAAGATTTTTGAGGATCAAGTTGTCAGTTCCTGTCTGTGTTCCTTCCCATGAAAAACTTGATATTTCATTCTTCTTTCTCACCCTTTGCCAATCTGGTATGGGGATATTTCTTTATATCTAAAGAGCCTTGGCTACCAAGGGACTTTTTTTTTTTGTTTGTTTTTCCCAGTTGTATTCTTTGGAAGCACATGAATAGTCAAAAGAGCAAAGGTTGATAAAGGGAGTATAATTCTTACTTTACTAATGGGAACTAGAGTCCAGACCATCAACGATTTCTTCAGAGCCACACAGGAAGTTCATGGAACAGTTCCAAGAACCCAAACTAATGCTGTAACCATAAGACTATTATTGTTTTCATTGACTGTGTCATGCAATGTCTTCAGAGTATTTGACATGCCATTATTCAACTATTTCTCTATATTTTTTCTAATAAAAATCTACATGCATGCTATTTCAGAAGAGCTGCAGAGACGTGCCCAATAAAAATACCCAGTGGCATGCTAATGAACATTGAGCCAAGTTATCAAAAATTAAAAGCCTACCCACCATAGAGAGTTTAAAGTACATAATATAACTTTCATTACATATCTTGTAATGCCAAATTTCTTCAGAGGAGCCATGGTTCTAATTTACTCTTATTTAAGCAAACTGCAAGGAAAACCACAAAATTCCATGAACTTCAGTGAAGTGCCCCAGGGGGTATTTGGCACATTACCACTTAAAACCTATTTCATTCTCAACCCCCTGAAATTCCAGCAACTCTTGTTCCATTATGAAATATTAGCATTTTCAGCCTGTGCATCTTTGTGGAACACTAAGAGAACCTTATGAGTATGATGGAAAACTTGTCCCCTTTCTCTGAGACTTTCTGGAGTCATCACAGCCTAATGTCATTCCCAACACGTAGCCCTGTAATGCAAAAAAAAAAAGGTTAAACTGTTGGTTTCAGTTCTAGGGGCCTGGAAAACATTACTTTCAAGGTAGCCACATGTCAAACACCCATGACACATATATACTTCCGTATGTCTCTTGCCACTAGACCCTAGCTAGGTAAAATTATAGTGAATAACATGAAATCTTTTCTGTTTTATTGGGTTGGCTTTTAGAACACACCTAACCTTCTAAAGTTTTTTATTTTATTTTATTTTATTTTATTTTATTTTATTTTATTTTATTTTATTTTATTATTTTATTTTATTTTATTATTTTATTTTATTTTATTTTATTATTTTATTTTATTTTATTTTATTTTATTTTATTTTATTTTATTTTATTATTTTATTTTATTTTATTTTATTTTTTATTTATTTTATTTATTATTTTATTTTATTTTTAAATTATTTTATTATTTTATATTTTATTTTATAATTATTTTGCATATAAATGAAATGAGAAATTAATCTAGTTTTAACTAGGTTTTGTAGTTCTTGTTTTTGTTATTAGTGGCAAACTAAGATAACCGTAAAATTTAACTATTACACTTTAAACACTAGTGTATTGGATAAGCAATATCTTTTAGAAGGAAAGATTCTATAGAGCTGTGCAACTTATTTTCAATGACCTTTGCTTGACTGTCTTTTTTTTTTTTTTTTTTCTTCAAGTCATCAGGTCCAAAATTTTAAACTTAGGTAGCAAAAAGTGTATATCTAAACGAATCTGAAATTTTTATTTTTTTCATCTTTTTCTTTAATGTTACAAACACACACACATGTGTATATTTTTCCATAGCTGTAAAATACTAAAGTAAGAGACCACTTTGCACCATTTAAGTTATTACCTTCACTGTGCACGTCAAAACCTCAGGGAAGCATAGAAATTACCTAAGTATAGAAAATTATCATTTTAAACACTAGACTCTTTTGTATTTGATTTTATATGCAGATGTGCAGCAGTTCTGTAAACTATGGAAGTCCTCAGAACTGTAAATCTCTCTATGGTACCCATGGGCAAGGCTAGAATTATGAAAATTTCAGAATAAGTATTTTTATTTTGATGTCGAAATGAGCAGAAAAAGCTGTAGGCAGAAACGAGTTTGCATTGTTCAAAATACTTAATGGTGTTTAAATTGTGTTGAACACTAGGATCAATTTGATTGAACTCTAGATTTTTGGCACAGGTGTGACAGATCTGATAAAACATGCAGGGGGAGGTAGTTAAGACCAAACATTCTTCTGCTACCTTTTTATTTATGTAGAGAAAGGATGGGATTTCTTAAGTCTGTGATGATGGTGAGAATGCTGTAAAAATGCGACAGGTTTTAAATTACAGTGATCTCTGCAAATAACATATTCATGCAAAATTTGCATCTGTAACTTTGAAAAGGTAGCAGAGGCATTAAAGCTATTTTTGTTTTGTTTTGTTTTGGTTTTTTTATTTGATAAGAACTAGGAAATTAAATTGAAATAAAACAGAATTTGGAAGGTAGTATTCAAGGTGGGAGGCAAATGTTCAGGTTATTTACTTCTCTCACTTCCAGCTAACTTTGAACTCAGGAGCAAAAGGGAGATGAAGGGATTGTATGACTTCTGGCATTCAGATTTTTTAGGAAAAAATCATAACTGGAATTACGGAGAAATTAATAGTAGACAATGTGGTCCTGAATTTATTTTTTGGCGGGGGAGGGTAATCTTTTATTTAATTGTGATATTTAAAGTCTAATCTGGAGCAGTTTTAATTTAGGTGTTTGAGGGTGTTTTTTAACTAAATTATTATTAATCTGCCTCTCTGAATTTCAAAAAGAATATAGCATGAACATTTTAGATCTGTGTCATTTTGTGTTATGTTTGTTTTGTTGCTGTTGTTTTTTAAGCTCAGGTTTCAGTGTCAATCTTATTCAAAAGTTTGTAACAGCAAATGAGTATTCACTGAATCTAAAGTTTCTGTTGGAGCTTTTAATTTCACATTCTTAATTCTACAAATAAATTTCTCTGTCATAAAATTTTAGTGTTCTGTTGCTTCTTGGCAGTTCCATGAAACAATTTTTTTTTTGAGATTTTTTTCTTCAATTCATGTCTGATTAATAACTATTTTGAACTGTGTGTTATGCTGAAGCATAGTTTTGTTTTTTTAAATCCTTCAGTCTAAGAAAAATGTTTTCCAAAGCATTGATACATTGCAGTGGTGCTACATACAAAGTGCTTTCTGACACTCATGTAATTACTCAGTAGAGATGTTTATGTGTGTTTGTGAAAGAAATATTTTTCTGTGTCAATTAGTTAGAATTCACTTTAGCATCCTGTAGTAGATCAGTAATGACTTATGTCAAAAAGAAAATGCCTATCTATAGAGCAGAAACTCACGATTTTATTAAACTCTTCTTCTCAATTCTGTCAATTCATATCTCAAATCTGAAGTGTAAAATGGGAGGGCTATTCTTATTTCTAGTGTTTAATTGAAGATCCCTGAAATTCATTTAGTGAAGTTGCATTGTAACAGATACATCATTTTACTTCCAGTGTTACAAAATCTTTAATTTTGGTCTTAATTTGCCTGTTTGTCTGTTCAGTGTTCTATAGACAAAATGAAGCTACCTTGTGTCATCCATGTCAATCTCCTGAAAATCAATTCTCACTGTTATGGTAGGTTCCACTGGAGTAAAGGCAAGAATTTATTTATGCCCTTAGCAAAGGACTTTGACTCAGACTACAGGTTGAAATAGGCTCACAGCAGGTGGCTATCAAGCCAAGCTTAAATAAAGTGGTTGTGGATAATAAGTAGTATGAAAGACAGAAAAACAAAACAAAACAAAACACATATTATTATTATTTAGTGTTTGTTATGAATATTGATGGGGCTCTTCTGTCTAGCTCTTCGAGAAGTTGCCAGCACTGCAGTGACTAGTAGCACCAGTCAGATGGAAAGGATACTCTTTTTTTTCCTTTTAATAATCTCGGCTGTAATATTAAGAGGCTTTAAACATAAAGAAAGTCCCCATTTTCTCCTACAAATTTTTCCTTCAAATAAGCAGGTTGTCTCCAACCACTTGGGGGCAAGTTGGCTCGTATTCTGGGACATGTGGATTTTATAGTTTACATAATCCACACATGTCTTCCTGCAAGCACAGGGTAGAATGATATCTTTTAATTTGTTTGTCTGAAAACCAACCAGTACTGAAACAGTTAGAGTGCTCCACTTTGTTTCTCTCTTGTGTAATCACTTTTTTAGTAACTCCAGTGAACAGTCAATGCTGGCTTTATGCCAGGGGACCTTTTTCAGCACATCACAGCTGATTTTTTTTTTTTTTAATAATATTTGAAAAAGAAAAGCCAAAACCAAACACTCTCTGGAAGTAATTTCTTTATGCCGTTTGTATAGACTAAAACACCCCAAGTATTTTTGTGGACAGGTAACTGAAGTTGGATAACTTGAAATATTTCTTCTAGGTTATTTTCCATAACTGCTAGTTTCCTAATTTCTTTCTTGTCCATGTAGATTGTAGGTTATATGTCATAGTCATAATCATAATCATAAAGGCACAGAAGCTGTCTTTTCCTATAATATTTTGCATGCTTGTGTTTGTAGCCTCTTAATGTTAATGCAGATTAGGACTCACAAGAAAGCAACCTTTTTTTTTTTTTTTTTCCCAATACTCTCATAGAATTTGAGAACAATTTCAAGCAATACTTACTATAGGACTTAGCAGCAAAACAAACAAACAAAGAGATTTTCCCATATTTTCCTCTAAGATCCATACAGATCAGTTAGATTTTGCTTTTTGCTAGCTGACACTGGTTAGACAGGATCCCAAATTTTATTATGAATGACCTTTACTGCTTTGCTCTGTCTGGGCTTTCATTGCCAAGTCTAAAATCACACATCAGAAAAAGTAGGATTCTGAATGTGGATAATTTGACGCCCAGGATAAAAATAAGAGCTTTCTATAAGTAATGAGGAAAACACACGGAATCTCTTGTTTGCATCACATTTGTCAACATAACTCCTTGGTGAGCAAAAGCTTGGCAAAGACTGAGGGCAAAGCAGCAGGAAAGAGCTCTTTGCTGATGTGCATAGAGAGGTTATACTTATCAGACAAACATTGGGTAGGATTTCTAAGTGTTAAGAGAATATCATGGTGAAGCATTTCTGAAGAAGACTGGACTGTTTTAAAAAAGTTAATGCATTTGTGATGATTTGGGTGATATGGCTGCTGACTACTGTGGCTGCTGGAACCAACTGGAGTATAGCACTTATGTGAATTAGGGTCTGTAATTTCACCGTGGGCAACTCTTTGCCAAACAGTTCTTGACTAAGCCTCTCCACTACAAAAGGGTGTAGTAGTTTTCAAGGGTGGGATGGTCCTGCATTCCTGAAATCTTTGCTTGGGTCAGCTAAATCTCTGACCTGGTCATTAGGTACCAGTAATCAGTTAAATTTCTAGCTTGTATTTAGCCATGTTTCCATGGAAATATGCATAACCCTACCATCTGTGTTCCAAATCTGATTATGTAGAGGTAATCATTGCTTATAACATTAAATCATTAGTCCTTAGAGACATTACTTCTGGAGCAACAATCAGTATATTTTTCTGCTCCTGTAAGGTTTTAAAATTTCTGAATCTCGATGGAAAGAGTGGTAATAGATATTTTCATGGAAAATATATCACAGAATCATAGAATGGTTTGGGCTGGAAGAGACCCTTAAAGATCATGTAGTCCAACCCCCTCTGTCATATCCAAAGATATCTTTCATTAGATGTTCAAAGGGTGCTCAAAGACCCTTCCAACCAGACCTTGAACACTTCCACTGTTGGGTCATCAACTTCTCTGGCAACCTGTTCTAGTGCCTCACCACTCTCATCATTCCTTATATCTAATCTAAATCTAGCAATTTTTCAGCTATATCTTCTAGAAGTGTACACATCTTTCTTAATGATTATCTGAATTTTGTTAAATTATGGCAGTTAAAAATTGATACTGTAGGATACATCTGTTTCTTTTTTGTTGTTTTTGTCCTTCCTTCCTTCCTTCCTTCCTTCCTTCCTTCCTTCCTTCCTTCCTTCCTTCCTTCCTTCCTTCCTTCCTTCCTTCCTTCCTTCCTTTTTCTTTCTTTCTTTCTTTCTCTTTCTTTCTTTCTTTCTTTCTTTCTTTCTTTCTTTCTTTCTTTCTTTCTTTCTTTCTTTCTTTTTCTTTCTTTTCTTCCTTCCTTCCTTCCTTCCTTCCTTCCTTCCTTCCTTCCTTCCTTCCTTCCTTCCTTCCTTCCTTCCTTCCTTCCTTCCTTCCTTCCTTCCTTCCTTCCTTCCTTCCTTCCTTCCTCTTTCTTTCTTTCTCTCTCTCTCTCTCTCTTTCCTTCCTTCCTTCCTTCCTTCCTTCCTTCCTTCCTTCCTTCCTTCCTTCCTTCCTTCCTTCCTTCCTTCCTTCCTTCCTTCCTTCCTTCCTTCCTTCTTTCCTTCTTCTGTTTTCATATTGTAATAAGATGGTTTCCAATCAATTTATTGGCAATAGGTAGAAATAACAATAAGTGTTTTAAGAACAAATGGTTTATTTGAACTCTCTGTGACTTTACCTAAAATGTCGTACCTGGGTCTCTTAGATACTGCAATGCAGCACATGAGAAATACCTTTTTGTAGTCACATTAAAAGTGTAATGTGGTTTTCACAGCTATCTATCACTGGGATGTTTAGAAACATTAAAGAAAAGAATACATGTGCTTCTGAAGAAATGAAATAGGCATACAAACCACTGCTCACTTCCTATATCCACATTATGTTGCAAAAGTAGTATAATCAAAAAGGCTCGATCAGAACATCACTTTTTCATGACTTTTTGCCAGCTCCAGCTGTTGCAGCTGGAAAGGAATGAATTACCTTGGAGTTTTCTTTTC